>NC_054480.1:112099570-113299570 GCF_017639515.1 Carcharodon carcharias | reverse complement strand
CACATGTTGTTTCCCAAAAACAGATCAGACACTGGGAATTCTGTGGTGAGAAACTCATCTCCTAACTCCCCAAAGCTCATTGACTATCTGCAAGGCACAAGTTAGGAATGTGATAGAATACTCTCCACTTGCCTGGGTGAATGCCTCTCCAATAACACTCAAGAAGCTTGACACCATTTAGGACAAAGCAGCTCGCTTGATTGACAGTCCATCCACTGCTTTAAACATTCACTCCCTCCCTTCACCACCAGCGCAGAGCGTACAATAGACAAGAGGCATTGCAGCAGCTCACCAAGACTCCTTCGATGGCCCCTTCCAAACCCATGACCTTTATCACCTAGATGGACAAGGGCAGCAGCTGCATGGGAACACCACCAACTGTGAGGTCCCCTCCAAGCCACACACCATCTTGACTGGGAACTATATCACTGTTCCTTCACTGTCACTGGGCTAAAATCCTGGAATTCCCAGTGAGTGTACCTACACCATACAAACGTCAGTGGTTCAAGAAGGCGGCTCACCACCACGTTCACAAGGGCAGTTAGGAATGGGCAATAAACACTGGTCTAGCCAGTAACGCCCAGATCCCATGAATATAAAATCACAATTCATATGAAGAATTTTGTGATATCAGTCCAATATTTACCTTTGTGCTACTGGGGCTGGAGCCTTTGTCCTACTCATAATTTAATTCAAAGTAGTTTTCCAGATTAACTTTCTCAGTACCATTGAGATGACCTCTGTCTCCATAACTTTTACCTTCCCTTCACTGCCCCAAATTTCAAAGGTTTATTAAATATCTTTCACTTCAACTAAATTCATGAATCAGTCTCTTCAGTCTACTCTAAATTTCTTATTTTTCCTACTTGGTGCCGACTTCCAGTAAAGCACCCAGAGGCTCATTTCAATGAGAAGGATGCTATATAAATACAACTTATATTATTAAACTGAGGCCTTTGTCCTAGGACTTGATCCTGGGAAGGGAGCAGAGACCTTTGGAGTGCACTGAAGTTATTGGCAGAAGGGAAGGAGGTGGAAGTTGCTGATAGTTACAAAAAAAGTTCCCTTTGCACTGTGTTCTGTTACAATTTTGGATCCGAGTCAAGTGATTGTATCAGAGTTAATAATGTAAACAGTTATTTCTGCAAAGTGAACTGCTGGGAACAGAAAGACCATTGATTTCTGTACATTCGCTGCCTCCGGTTCTCACCGTAAGCTTAAATAGAAACTACTCTCCATGATAAACCTTAGAAATAACTCAATCCATCTTGCTGGAAAATCAAACCAGATAGAATGTATTTTATCATGGTCAGTAACCCATCATTTGAGATAACTCACTGGACACATCAGTTGCTATGTGAAGGCATGTGGGTCCTTGCTAATATAATCAATGCCTTCACCTCCTTTCTAAAGTGCAGCACCCAGAACTGGATGCAAAGCTCCAGCTAAACTAGTGTCTTATACAAGTTCAACATAACCTCCTTGCCCTTGGACTCTATGCCCCTATTAATAAAGCCTAAAGGTACTATATGCATTATTAACCATTCTCTCAACCTGTCTTGCCACCTTCAACAATTCATGCACATATTCACCCAGGTCTCTCTGCTCTTCATCCCCTTTAGAGTTGTCCCCTTTATTTTATATTGTCTCTCCACGTTCTTCATACCAAAATGAATCACTTCACATTTTTCCACATTGAACTTCATCTGCCACCTGTACCCCCATTTCACCAACTTGTCTCTGTGCTTTTGAAGTTCTACACTGTCTCTCTCACACTTCACAATGCTTCCAAGTTTCATATCATCAGCAAATTTTGAAATTGTGCCATTTACGCCAAGGCCTAGGTTATTTACATATGTCAGGAAGAGCAATGGTCCTAACATTGACCCCTAGGAAACTCCACCTTAAATCTTCCTCCAGTCTGAAAGACATCCATTATCCACTACTCTGTTTTCTGTCACTCAGTCAATTTCATATCCATGTTGCTACTGTCCCTTTTACTTCATGAGCTATAACTTTGCTCACAAGTCTGTTGTGTGGCACTGTATGAAATGCTTTTTGGAAGTCCATATACACCACATCAACAGCATTGCCCTCACCAACCCTCTCTGTTACCTCATCAAAAAAACTCAAGAAAGTTAGTTAAACATGATATTTCCTGATCAAATCCGTGCTGGCTTTCCTTAATTAACCTGCATTTGTCCTTATGACTATTAACTTTGTCCCAAATTATTGTTTATAAAAGTTTCTCTCTCACTGGAGTTAAACTGGCTGGCCTTTAGCCGTTGGATTTGTCTTTATCCGAGTGTAATGAATGTGTTACAATTTTATGGTAAATGTGCAACGCTGACACAAATAAGGGAAATGTAAGAGGAATTGTTTGATGAGAAAGACCCTGTGACTTATTTCAAAATGTAGTGAGCAATTCCAATTTTTTCCAAATAGCTCACTGATTAAATAAACTTGCTTTCCAGGGCGATGTTGGACACAAAGACCAGGATTTCCCAGGTTTGATTCCCAGCTCATGTAGGGGCTCTGATTGTATGAGAGAGAGCAATTGTGTAATTGGCCTCAGTGCCCCTGGGCTAAGGAAGAGGTAAAAATCAGAAAAGATTTTTGCTTCTGACCACTATCCAATGAGCCTGTTAAAAAATGGACACCAGGTGAAGATAGAAATGGGCTCAGCTATATAAATGATAACCCTATAATCAAATAACTTAAGAGGCCATCCACTGAAGCAGCTGCAGTAAATGCTAGCATCAGTGGAGGCAGCTGCTACAGGACATCAACTTCATTGTACCCCAGCAAAAAACAGTGCTGGAGGGGTGAAAATAGGGTAAATTTCTATGAGTAAATCAAGAGAAATAGTTTCTTGCTGATGGCTAACTAGACAAATACAAATCTTCCCTCAATAATTTGCTTCATTGGAAAATATGCAATATGTTGGGTAGAGCAGAGGGAAGCAATCGATAAACAGTTCTCGCAAAGACAGAAAGGAGTTGGCTTCTTTCCAGAAGGAGCCTGAATAAAATCAGATTGTTGGCATGGCCTACAAAGGCCAGGGATGCAAAAATAGAGCTGGGAGGAAACTAAGAAAATAAAAGCAGAGTTTCGAATGGCTCATTGGGGTAAATGCACTTTCTGGCTTGGTGCTGAGCCACAACTGTGAAGAAGAATCCCAGATTTGATCCCCTAGCAAGTTAGCCGACCTTGGCCAGATCTGCAACTGGACAAGCACCATTAGATTCTGTGCCCTGAGCCAGGGACAAAAGAGAGGAAAACCAGTTCCTGCTCCCGGCTGCAAGAATGTGGATACTGGTTGAAGACAAGATGCTGCTTGGTTACGATGCCCTTTATTTGCCCGCAATCAATATTCAGACTCACATGGGAAAATTGACTGCCTTGGCTGGGTGAAATGAGGATGAAACCTGTGCACCTGTGTTCCAGGAAGGGTCAGCACCTTCAGATGAGGAGAGAGAAAAGCAAACTGAAGGATCCATTAATGTACTTTCAGATCAGGATAATGGAAAAGTTATTGGAATGCTTGGAGGCTCTCTTCAACTTCCTCCCCCATCCTAAAGCCTGGGGATGCTCAACACAGATCAAAGTGGCTCAGTGAGTCACACTTATGCCTCTGTGTTACAAGGTTCCAGGTTCAAGTCCCACTCCAGGATTTAACTTCAAAGATCAAGGCTGGCACACCAGTGCAGTGGAGGTGTTATCTTTTGGATGAGATATTAAACTGAGGACCTACCTGCCCTTTCAGGTGGATCTTAAAGATCATATGGCACTATAAAGAGGAGTAGGGGAGTTATCCCCAGTGACTTGGCCAATATTTCTTCCTCAACCAACATCACAAAAAGAGATTATCTGGTCATTAACAAGTTGCTATTTGTGGGAGTTTGCTGTGTGAAAATTGGCTGTCACATTCCCTACATTGCAATAGGAACTACATTTCCAAAATACTTCATTAGCTGTAAAGTCCTTTGAGATATTCAGTAGTTGTGAAACGTGCTATATAAATGCAAGTTTTTATTTCTTAATCCATTCGTGTTACAGTGTGAGAAACACAAGGGTGTTGTTCAAAGAAGAAGCAGCGACCACCTCATTCAATATAGGCCAGACTTTCAGGCAGCTAGTGTCAAACTCTCTCATCAAAAGTTAAACAGGAATGGGAAAACTACATTCACAGCACGACCTACCTCCTGGGCAAAAGCTGGGAGGTGATAAAGTCCAGTATAAAAACGTATGCCAAGCTGACCTGAAAGTTGGATTAGCTACATTTTCACTGTGGTACTGGTATTAAAAATGGCTCAGGAATCAACTTAGTTAAAGGAATAAAGTTCTTGGGTCCTCAAAACCACAGCAAGAGTCATCCCAACAATCTGCTTTTAGCAAACCCGGTATATCGGTTAAAACAGCAGTAACAAATACATTCTATTTTATATAGAATGCAAACGATCGAAATAGTTAAGTACTTTGAGGCTTAGTAACCTTCTTGTATGATCTTAACAACTATCTCTCATCATATTCAGCTATATCTGCTCCCTTTTCGAATAACGTATACGACCAGTTTCAATGAGCTTCCCTGGTAATTCCCAAGCCTGGTTCAGATCAGCAAAGACCGGGACCTTTCCTGGTCCGTATGGTTGAATTTCAGTATGGGACGGTATATTTACCTATTAAGCTGTTGAGCAAAGTGCAACTTCATATTGGCTGCCTACGGCTCATTCACTCTGAATCACCTTCCTCCATTAAGAAGATGAATTGTGTAATACATGTCAAGACTCCATTTAATAATCCGAGTGAAATTCTAGTACTTAGAAAATAGGAGCCACCTGAACCGGAGGACGGCTGACCCAGGTGAAACACAGGCGCTGGTTAAAGTTTGTTACTCATCACCATGGAAACCACTCCTCTGTGCTCTCCTGATTGGTGCAATTGAGTTCTCCATCACTTCTGATTGGTTTAGTTACACGTCATGTTAACTTGATATATTTCAATGAGATGAAATTGGCATTAAAATTAAAACAATGACTGGCAACAGCTTTAGAAAACAGGTTTCACTCCGATTATTTTCTATTAAAGTTATCATAGAATATTATAGTAAAAAATGTGCTTTCCAGCTTGTTATATTAATTTCAAGCTTCGCTAATTTATTTTTTTTAACGTTAGCTTATTCTTTCTCTAATATATATTTGTCGAGGAAAATGCAAAACTTGTGCTGAAAAACACATTAGTAAAAACGCTCTGGGAATACAGAAATTGAAAAATAAATAGGTATCAAAGACGTGTCAGCCCAGGGGTTTCCGCAATTGGACCTTTGTAAAATTGGTTATTCTAAGTGAACAGTGGAAGGATTAAAAGACAAGCCTCTCTGCAAACCCCGATGGGTTTATGTAAAACTTAAAGGAGCCCAGCTGACTGGGTTACATTCAATGACTAAAATTGTTTTCACTACAAGTTTGAGACACCCATTCCCCTCTATTTGTATAACTTCTAATTTACACGTTATAACCTCTTTCATTGATACCTTGAATCATTGTAATTTATGTTATTAATATTAATATATATGTCTCTTTGTTCCCTGTTTGTTTCGATAAAATCATTCGGGTTTTTTTTACCTGTTTTCCTTAAACTGTGAATGGCCGCGAACTTTGATCCGGCTCCAAGCGAACTTTTTCCTAAACAGAGAGGGGGGAGATCAAACCTTTTCGTTCCCCCTGATCGGTTTTAAAAGGCTGTAAATTCGCAGGCTCCAGATTTTGGAGGGGAATCATTCGCCAAATAAACAGCCGAGGGCTGGCGGTGCAAGGAAACTGAACCCCCTTGTTAGCCGAGTTTGAAACTTGACTCCACAGGAGAGAGAGAGAAAAAAAAGTTTCAAATTTGCAAAGAACTGTCATGTACATACGGCAGTGGGGGGGAGTATTGACTGACACTCAATTTGACCAATGCCGATGCAAACTATGGCTGCCAAAGGGCAATCAGCACCGAACAAGGGCGGGCCGTAAACGGAGAACTGTCTGAAGAGGCCGAGTTGCAATTTTGCCAGTTTATTTTTTTGCTTTCTGTACGCTTCCTTTCGCCAGCCAAATTCTTCCTTCCCTAATGTACCCACTAAACTCAGCACTTAATTAAATTAGCATTAGGCCTTGTGGTGCTAATAATTTCTGAATGAATGTTGCACAACGCGTTTTACACGTCCTGCCTTATCATATCCTTTTCCCTCCCAAACCATGGATCAGATTTTTCCTGTTTCCCACATATTCTTTCACCAGATTCCGGTGTATTTATTTACAAAGAAGTTCAAACACACTAAGTAAAAATGTAGGAATAAAGACACTTTCCACCCACTGGGACTGCACCTTTTCCTTGCACTTTGATAACCTCCTCACTGTCCAGCAAACCTTCAGATTGGTTGGAAATAACTTCAAATGCAATTAAACATTTGGGGACCTATTATTTTATTATATTATTCCAAAATGATTTAGGGATTATATCATCACGTGCATGTATACATGTGTATCCAGGGTGCCACATCAGGCAGTACTGCACTACATCTGTTTACCAAATGGACATTATATCATTCTGTCATACACATGGAGAGATGTGAAAGATCACACTCGATGAAAGCTCCAGTATCTGAGTCATAAAGTGTGATTATTTCAGACTTCTGGGAATCACAAGACATAGCACCTGCCAATTTCACAGGGTCACTTATATTGGAAGGGGTTTGTGAATTGGGCCAGTTTCCATTGGTATGAAACTATCCAGGAAAATTGAAGAGTTACCACAAAAATTGGTTGTGTAATTTGTTAGCTTGGCTCAGCTTGTAGCATTCTTGCCCTCTTGCATGAGAAGCCTGTGAGTCTCCATGTTGTAATGCAGGCTGATCCTCCAGGGAAAGGCTGCATTGTCAGATGCGCTGTCTTTTCCATGTGATATGAAGCCTGGTAAGTTGGATATAAACAACCCCATCCTGATGTCTTAATAAGAGCAGCAACAGTTTGCATTTATAGTGATTTCAAAGCAAAAAAAAATTCCCAAGGTGCTTCATAGGTAGGTGCATGGAAAACATAGTGAGCCTGGAGAGTTTAAGTGAGTGACGGGAAGGCTGGTTGAAGAGATAGATTTTGGGGTGACAGTGCATTTTGGGCAAGGCAGAGGAACAGGCCATTTGCGTCAGAGAAATAATGGGGCTAGAAAAGTTACAGAGATTGACTAGGGTGAGGAGCATGGATTGAAGTTAGTAGTGTTATGACTGCTGGATGTTACAAGATGACTGTGTTTTAACCTGTCTCTTTCAATTCAAGGTAAAATGGAAGAGTTTGGAGTGGGTTATGTGACTTCCTATGAAATTTGCCTGGAGACAAGTCCATGTGACCTCATACTAAATCTGCCCAGAGACAAGCCTATGTGAGCTGGTTGCCATAGGGCCCAGGTCAAAACTTATTGAAAGTAAGGTGCAAGCTTTAACACCTGGATACAAAAAAGAGGCACTGTTCTTGCTGTGTACAGACTCACAGATCTCAGAGGCAGTCAGACTGAGAAATTTGGGGGAAGAAGACCAACAACAGGTGCTGCTATATCAAGCAGGGAAAAAGGGCTGTTTTTTGGGTTAATCACCAAGCAGAGTGCTGGTGAGGATGAATTCTCAGTTCAAAGTAATGAAACTGATGTTAAAGACCACAGAATCACCAGAAGGAAGCTTGCTACTGGAAATACATTTGCGTATGCTTAGAAGTTAGAGTGAAGGGGTCTTTGTTTAAAAGGACACTGAAAGATTTACCCTCGTGGGGCAGGAGAGAAATCCTGTTAAAGCAGGGATGGAGCTTAGGACTTTAACATCAGGACTACATTCTTTCTGAGAGCATGGTTTAGTGTATAATTATGGCATGGGGTTTCAGCTGTGTTAAGAAGTTAATAGAGAAACCTTTTTCTGTATGCCTACTAAATAATTTTTAGTCTGTTAATTTTTTGTTTGTTACAGTAAAAGTCTTAATATGTGAAATCTTTTTGTGTGATCCTTTGAGTTGGTTACCAGGAAATCCACATCTCTTTTTTGAAAAGTTATGGGGATTGTAATAATAGCTTCAGACTTCCCAAAATTTAGCTGGGTGAATCACAGAAGGAGGCTATTCTGTCCACCAAGTCTGCAAAGAGCAATCCAGTTTATGCCACTCTTGTCTTTTTTCCATATCCCTGAAATTTTTTCTCATTCAAATATTCACCCAATTCCTTTTTGAAGGTTTCTACCACCCAATCAAGCAGTGTGTTCCAAATCCTAATTACTCACTCGTAAAAACAATCTCCCTTAAGTTGCCTCTGGTTCTTTTGCCAATCACCTCAAATCCATTACCCTCTGGAACTGTTTCTCTTCATTTGTTCCATCTAAACCCTTCATTATTTCATGCACTTTTATAAAATCTCCTCAAATCTCCTCTGTTCTAAGGAGAACAAGCTCAGTATCTCCAGTCTATCCACATAACTGTATTACCTCATTCCTGGTACCATTCAATTGAAGTAAGAGCAAAATACTATGGATGCCAGAAATCTGAAATAAAAATATAAAATGCTGGAAAAATTCAGCAGATCTGGCAGCATCTAGGGAGAGAGAAAAGTAGTATTAATATTTCGAGTTCAATATGACTCTTCTTCGACATTTGGGTCATTCTAGTTAATATCTTCTCCAAAGCCATCACATCCTTCCCAAAGTTTGTGCCCAGAATTGAACACACTACTGAACTAGTGTTTTATGTTGGTTTAGCAAAACCTCCTGGCTTTTCTACTGGATGCCTCGATTTATGAATCCCAAATGCTTTATTAACTGCTTTGTTCACCTGCCATGCCACCTTCAAAGCCCTTCCAAGATGTTCTGTTCTTGTACCCCCTTTAAAATTAGGCCATTTAGCTTCTATTGCCTCTGCAAGCTCTTCGTACTGAAACGTTTCATCTCACACTTTATTGCGTTACTTAAGATTCATCCAAGACTTGATGTCAGAGAAGCAGTACAGAGCTGGTGGAGGCTAGGAGAGTTGGTCCAGATTTAGAGCGGGGTGCAAGCAGGGAATGTGACTCCATGTCTATGGATGATGCTGCAGCAAGGGGCAGCAAGTAAATTAGGAAAAGGAGGGCGCAAAGGATGGATTCCTGGGGAACACTGCAGGAAACATTGCAGGGTTGGGATGAGAAATCATTGCTGAACATGCTTTGATAGGTAAGTGTGCAATCAAGTGAGAACAGTCCCATGGAGATAGACAGCAGAAGAGAGGTGTTGGAGAGGGATGGCTTGGTCAACTGTATTGATTGCTGCAGAGAAGTTGATGGGTGCAAGAAAGAATAGTCACCAGAGTATGAGAGGAGATTAGTGTTATTTCAGTGCTGACAGAGGGAAACTCAGACCCTGAGGAAAGATATTAGACCTGAAATGGTAACAAGTTTATTTCTCTCCGCATATATTGACTGATCTGTTTTCATCTTTTCAGCGTTTTGTGTTCTTATTTCAGATTTTTAGCATTGCGAGTTTTTATTTGTGAGTTTTGCACCTGTACTGATCAACAAGTCTCCCTCAAATCAACACCATCAAAAACACAATAGTTTGTTATTCATCTCATTTAAAATTGGCAGGATCTCAATATGTGTAAGTTGGCTGTGGTTTTTTTGCATAACTCCAGAGACTACAATTCAAAAAGAATTAATTGGATGAGATGCACTTGGGATGTCTTGAGGACAAAAGGTGCCATGTTATAAATGCAAGGGCTTTTCTTTTCACTTTTCTTTTCTCTTTTTTTCTCAAAGTAGTTAGGCAAGAAATCTGAGTGTGCTCAACCCTGACTGTCTTTTTCCCAATGCTAGAGGCTAGATCTTATACTTTTTCCTGTTTGGTTGCAATGAAAGTCTGAAGTTGCGCAAAATAGTGCAAAGCTTCCGGTTAAACTGGTTCATGTATTTGATTTCATTCAAAACATTTTCTCTTTTGCTACTCCTCACAAAAGCCAAAGATAAGATAGATTTTCTTGGTGTTTTTATTATTGCTTTAGATATTATTCTAATGATACAATCATTTTGACATTGTCAGTATGGCTTTAATTTATTTTTGCATGCCTGTGTCTGTCCTAGTGTTTTCATTGCTAAACATTCTCCCCTCAGCCCTTTCCCTTATTTGTCAGCCTTGCCTCATTGGTAGCAATGTCTCCTTTGAGTTATAAATTCAGAGAGTTCAGCCTGTTGCAATGACGACATACCGGACAGGTTTCTACTTGAAATAGATAACTTTCCTACAAGGAGCTCTTTAGAAGCTACTTGCTTAAATCAGGTCCACAGCTAGAAAGCTCTGCCACTGGATTACCTGCACGTATGGCTCATTCATCAAGAACTCCTAATAGGCAGTAGGAAAAGCCTACCTCACTACCTTAAATCACTAACTTTGCTCCCCCTCTAGTTTTTTAAATATTTCTTATTTACAACGAACATTTTAATACACAACATGGGCATATATACAGGTCAGGTGATTAAAGGTTAAGTGTCTGAAGTGGTTTGCTTATTTGGTTAGAGTGGTGTATCTCCACTACTTGAGGTTCTCCCACTGGATCGACATGATCAGGAACTGCAGCATCAGGTACATCATTGGAAGCAGTTCAGGGTTAGGCAATTCTACAGGGACTCAGGTATGTCTATTCTAGGTTGATCTGTCACCTCAGGGATCAATCATAGGTAGAATAGCTGGGTGTTGGAATGTTTCTCTAATCCTAACATGATCTACACATTTTCGAACAATTCGGTCTTCCACTTCCACTTGGTATGGCAAGGGACCAGTTTCTGAGACACTTATACCAGAAACCCAACAAGGTCCATTTCCAAAATTCCGCACAAAACTGTATCTCCTACAGTAAATCTTCGAGCTTTGCTATGGATATAGTGATTCAATTTTTGATTACTCTGATTCTTCTCTACCTTCCCCTTTAAGTTTGGAAACACCAGCCTTAACCTTGTACAAAGGCTGCATTTCATCAGTAATTCAGATGGTGTTGAACACCTCGTTGCATGAGGCATCGTACCCTACTTGAGAAGAAAACTTGAAAGTTGTGTTTTTAGAGTACATTTAGATAACCTCTTCATTCCTGATTTGAAAGTTTGCACTGCTCTTTCAGCTAACCCATTTGATGAGGGATGATATGGTGCTGTTTTAATATGTTTAATTCCATTTAAACTCATGAATCTCTGGAATTCTGTACTAGTGAAGACAGTACTGTTAGCCGAAACAATTCCGGTAGGCCATGTAAACTAAAACTTTGGCGCAGCTTTTCAATAGTTGCACCACGATGTCAGTGATCTAACTTCATACACATCCATCCACTTAGAATGCACATCGATGATCAATAAAAACATGGTACCTAAAAATGGACCTACATAATCTATATGTAGTCCAACCCAAGGTCGACCAGGCCACTCCCATGGATGCTGTAACGGGCAACTTTTGTTATTGCTGACACTGGAGACAGTGCTTGACCAAGCTTCCAATGTCACTGTCTATGCCTGGCCACCAGACATAGCTTCGTGCAAACATCGTCATCTTCGAAATGCCGGGATGTGCACTGTGAAGCTCTGTCAAGAGTGGTTCTCTTCCGTGCGAAGGGATGATGACTCTTGATCCCCACAACAAGATTCCACCTTGACAACTTAACTCTGTTTTCCGGACATGGAATGGTCTCATCTCTTCAGGCACTGGTGAATTTGACCACCCTTGCAATACAGGTCTTGGACTTTTGACAAAATTGGATCTCTGTTCATCCACATCCTTATTTGTTTCATACACGCAGGGGAAGAGTCCAAGAAATTCAGCACAAGCAGGACTTCTTGTGGCACTGGAGCATGCACAATGCTACCTGGTAACTGGGGACGACTGAGTGCGTCTGCATTTGCAATATGCAAGCCTGGACGATGCATAAAGGTGTACTCGTACACAGATAATATCAAAGCCCAACACTGAATTCTTGCTGAGGCAATTGGCGGAATGCCTTCATCTTTACTGAATAAACCCATTAAAGGTTTATGGTCTGATAGTATGGTGAAATGTTGTCCATGCAGATACTGGTGGAATTTCTTCACTCTAAATATTACTAATAAATCTTCCTTTTCAAGTTGTGAATAACCCTTCTAAGCTGCAGAGAGGATTCTGGAGACATAGCTGATTGGCCTTTCGAAATCATCTTCCATCCCGTGTGATAATACCGCTCCCACACCATAAGGAGATGCATCACAGGCTAATATTAATTCTTTTGATGGGCCATAATGTAGCAGTAAACATGACAAATGTAATAGCTTCTTAACTTTCACAAAGGCTTCTTCTTGTTGCGAATTCCATGGTCAACCATGATTATTTTTGAATAACAGGTGTAAAGGTGCTAACACTGTTGACAAGTTTGGCAAGCAGTGGTTATAATAATTTATCATGCCCAAAAAAGACTTGAGTTCGGTGAACGCTGGTAGGAGGGGGCACCTCTTTGATTGCCCTGACATTCCCCTCTACCAGATGAAACCCCATGGTATGCACCCGGTGAACCAGGTAAGTAACTTCAGGTGCTTGGAATGTACATTTCTCTTTCTTTAATCATACATCGGCTTCCAAAAATATTCTTAAAACCTCTTCCAGGTTGGCCAAATGTTCAGCTTCCGTTGACCCTGTGTTCAGGACATCATGCAGGTACACTACTATTTGTGGCAGTCCTTGCAATAGACTTTCCATGGTCCTTTGGAAGATTGCACATGCAGAAGATGCACAAAAGGGTAGGCACGTTTATTGATAAGGCCCTTGTGCATGTTGATGGTTACATACCCTCCTGACGTGCTATCCAGTTCCAGCTGTTGGTATGCATGGTTCATGTCGATTTTGGTATAGGATTTTCCTCCAGCTAGCTTTGCGTACAAGTTGCCTATTCCCGGGATAGGATATTTATTTAGTTTAGCTGCCTTGTTCACAGTCAATTTGTAGTCCCCACAAATGTGAATAGTTTGATCAGGTTTCATCACAGGGATTATGGGCTGGAAAATTGGGACTTGCTGGATGATGCCTAGCTTCTCTGAGAGGCACAATTCTGCATTCACCTTCTCCTTTAGGACACATCTGGCCTTAAAGACTAGGGATTCGCCTCTGAATCTACATATATTTTTGCTTGCAAGCCTTTCAACTTTCCCAGTTTGTCATGAAATACACTGTTGTGTTTCCTTGGCAACTAGGGAACTCCTCCTGTTCTCACTTGAACTATTTCAGAGCAGTTGAGCTTAATTTTTTGTAACCATTCTTGGCCCAGAAGACTAGATCCTTCACCTGTCACTATAATCACTGGAAGCTGGGCTGTCTGTTGCCTATAGGACACAGATACTGTGGTGATGCCCTTTACCTGAATGGATTCTCCAGTGTATGTCTTCAACTGGGCAGTGGTTTGCTCCAGATTCAGTGGCTGGTTACTTTCATTTAGGTATTTAAAAATGTGTTCTCCCGCCATTGTGGTTGATGCTCCCGTATCCATCTCCATGATTAGTGGCTTCCCAGTCACTTGAATGGTGACGGTTATTGGTTCAATTTTTACTGCTTTGACATTGTACAGGAAATAAATATCGGTATTGGCAGCTCTAGGTTCTGTTATATTAATCACTTCAGTCATCTTGGTCTGCTGGCTTATGGGTTGTCTCGATTTTGCCCTGCATTGATTTATTATGTGCCCTTTCTTATGGCGGTAATGGCATTCTGACTTCTTAAGTCTGCAGGTGTCCAGTACGTAGTAATCCCCACATATATAACAGATTAACCTTGGAGTCACTGCTGAAATGCTTGCACTAGGCCTTTTTGTTTATCGAGCAGCGGACACTGTCTCTCACTTCGCTGCTGTGTCTCTGGTTTTCGCGCCACGCCCAGCGGTAGGTTCCTGCCCTAATTGAAAACGGCACCATGTTGCACACTTTGCAAAGCCTGTGAGTCCTTCTCAGCACTCTCCATTGCTAGCGCTATTTCCATGGTGCGCTTTAAATCAATGTTAATTTCTGTGAGTAAATGGTGCTGAATGGTGTCGTTGTGAACTCCACAAACCAACCGATCCCGCAACATATCATCGAGTGTGTCTCCGAAGTCTCAGTGCTCAGTCAACAGCTTCAACTTCACTATATAAGTCAGGATGGACTTTCCCAAGGCCCTTATTCTGGAGTTAAACTTAAACCTCTTCATTATAACAGATGGTTTTGGCTCAAAATGTGTCTTCACAAGGTCTATGAGAATTGGGCATGTTCAGGGCCATCAGACTGCCAATGAGGTTATATGTCTTGCTACCACAGACACTCAAAAGAATTGCTTTCTGCTTCTCCTCCGTGGTTATTTTGTTCACCATGAAATAAAAACCAAAGCGCTTTACATACTGGCTCCAGTCTTCCATAATTGCATCATAAGGATTGATTCTGCCAAAGAGTGGCATGACTTTTGAGTATACATGTTTCTTTATTTCTTAAGAGCTGATGTACTCACATTCACGAGGCAAGGTGCAGTGTCAGCACTAAATTTACCCTCGTTGCCAAATATAATGACTTGATATACCGGACAGGTTTCTTACTTAAAACAGAAAACTTTATTACAGATAAAAGCACCTGTCCCACACCCCACCCCCCTTAAACCAGTTTGTATTTCACCTCTTTTCTATTTTTATTTGGTTATGTTGAAGAGTCATACGGACTTGAAACGATAACTGTGTTCCTCTCCGCAGATGCTGCCAGACCTGCTGAGTTTTTCCAGGTATTTTTATTTTTAACTTTATTACAGAGCTCTTTTATTAGCTACACGCATGAACCAGATGCACGAGTAGAAAGCTCTGCCCCCCCGGATTACCCACGCTTAGGGCTCATTCATCAAGAACAATCATGTGACCCCTAATAGGCAGTAGTAAAAGCTATACCTTCAATCACTACACCCAGGTACATCTAGGTTAACATTCCAGTGCAGGACTGAGGGAGTGTTGCACTGTCAGGGGTGCTGACCTTTGGATTAGACATTAAACTGAGGCCCTGTTTACTGTCTCAGCTGGATGTAAAAGCTGACATTATCTGAAGAAGAGCAAGGGTGCTCTCCTCAGTGTCCTGGCCAATATTTGTCACTTAAGCAACATCACATAAATCAGATTACTAGGTCATTTACTTCATTGCAATTTCTGAGTGTTTCCACTGCACAAATGATCTATTGAGTTTTCTTACATTATAACAGTGGCCTTCAATGGCTGTGAAATGTTTTGAGATGCTGAGGTCATGAAAGGCACTATATAAATGCAAGTTAGAGATGATTTTATCTTTACCTGATATACCTGTCCTATTTCAGTAGTATGAAACACCCCTGCTTGTCTTCGAATTGTTCCATTCTGTTCCAGTATGGTTATGGTTTGACGTTAGTGGTGGCCTCAATTGGAAGCACCTTTATCTGGGTCAGAAAGTTGTGTTTTCAAGCCAGACCCCAGAATTTGGCATATAATCTTAGAATGGCAGTCCTGTGCAGTACTGAGGAGCGCTGCTTTGTTAGAGGTACCATGCTTTGATTGTCACATTAGTTGAGACATCCATTTTCCAATTCACATGAACAATAAAGATCCAATAGCACAATTTGAAGACAATCAGGGGCATTCTCCTAGTGTCCTGCAACATACCTCTCTCAACCAACCATCAAAGGCAGATAATTGGTCATGTAATCCATTGCTGTTTATGGAACTTGGCTATGTGCAAAACTCCATGTTTACTCACACAACAGCAGCAGCCGTTGTGCTTCCAAGTGATTAATTATATGTGAAGTGTTCTGAGAGATGTGATAAAGGAGTATATAAGTCATGTTTTCTCTTGCTCCTTAAGTACACTCCTTAAGGCAGCTTTGCAATCCACACTCCTGTCTATCTACTTACTGGTGTAGAGCAAAACATTGCTTATAGAGTATGATTCCAGTCAGAGACTATCAGACACTATGTTACTATATATTGTCTGGCTAACTTCCTGACTTATCATCCCTCAAATTCCCGTGGGTATTGCTGCAGGTACCCATGCATAGCCCAGAGGTCAAGTGCCATCAAAGTGAATGGTAGCTAGTTGATTTAAGTTGGGGTATATTCTGTGAATCTTCAAAGCCTGCAGGCATTCTATATTGAAATTGTTGGTGGCTTTTACTCAGTGTAGCTGGATAGTCAACTCAAGGAGGTAAAAAGAGAAGGTATTGCATAGGAGGAAATTTTTTATTATTTCTTTGCTTATCTTTTTTCCTTCCAGTGCTTAAGAAAGAGAGAATTTGGAACTTGCCATTCTTATTACTGCACTAAGTAGGATATGGAGCAGCATTTCTGCTTTGGGTGCAATGTAATATGCTGTGCAAATTAGGCCCAAAATTCCACCTCTTTTAAAAGATATTGCTTTAACTCCTGAGCTCTAGGGCAGTGTAACTTGGGGTGCCCCAAAATTCCCAGGTAATTAGTGCACAGCAATTGCTCAGAAGTGCAAACTTCCGATGGGCGATTGCCCTGCACTGGGAACATCCGAAAATGCAATTTAAATCGCAAACTTTGATGGTTCCGACTGTCTCACATCAATAGTAACCCCAGAAAAAGTTAGAAGAATTAAAACTGCTTCTAGCTTCTGGGTAACTATTGTACAGACCCACCTTGAACCTCCAAGGGACTCTCACCATCCCCTGACCCGCCTCCACCATGGGACCCCACCCCCTCTACACAGGACTCCCCCCAACCCCCAAACCCCCATGGGACTCACCCCACATCCCAACAAAGCCCCCCAGGACTCCTCCCAGCCCCCAACTACCTCCCGGCCTGACCTAACCGGACACACCCCTGCCGAATGCCGGACCTCCTCTACCCTGACTGTCCGACCCCTCTGACTGCCCAACCCACCCGCTCCGTATGTCTGAACCCCTCTCCCCGACAGCCCGACCCAGACTGTCCAATCCTCCCAGCTGCCACCGACTGCCCGGAACCACTACCACCCCCTGGACTCTCTGAACCCACCCCGACTGTCTGACTTCCTCCTGACTCTCCAACCCCCTTGACTGCCCGACCACACACCCCGACTGTCTGCAACCCCGCTGACTGTCCAACCCACATCCCTGACTGTCCTGCCTGCCCTCTAACTCTAACTGCCTGACCTCTCTGACTGTCCAACCCTCACCCCGACTGTCTGACCCACCCACCAACGCTCCCCCAACAAAATTCTAATGACTTACCCAACTAACCCACCTTCTCCCTGGCTTGAAGGTGGCCGGACATTTCAATTTACCTGATTTACGGCAGCCAGTACCGCAAAAAAAGGGGATGTGGCCTCATTCCATCCGGTTCCACAGTGCTCAGCTGAAGGGCTCAGGAGCACAATGCCCTGTCCAGTTCTAGTCTGGCCTGAATAGAAAGGTTGGGCGGGACATTATCAAGAAGATTTCCAGGTATGAAAGTAGGAGCGGAGTGGCAATCCGATTCAGTTTGCCTCTCCACGGAAGTTCAGGCCCATTTTCCCCTCAAGTTTTTGCTCAAACTAATTTGCATACCGTCAAATACAAAACCTGCCATGAACCAGGAAAAGTGGCCATCATTTTAGCATTCTATTTCACAAAAACTGTTACTTCAAAACAAATCCTTCATATTGTTTGGATGGTACTTGGAGCAGTTTAGTTACAACAGTGGTAAATTGGCTTAACCCAAAAAATAAGCATTTTAAAATCACAGTGTCAATCCACTACCTGTGAGTAGTCTGATTTTAAATTGCTGAAAATGGTTTTTAAAATAATACAAACCTATTTTCCAATGAGATTGGGGTAAAGTTGAAAGTTCCTTAGTAAATTGAAAAAAAATTCAAAAGGTTCCTATTCATGCTCTTGCAGCCAAAAAAGTTCCAACATAAAACCTTTAGAACCTCCCTGAAGGCAAGCTCCCAATTCCCAATGGTGATTAATTTTCTTTGGTGCCTGCTGTGGGCGGGGCCTGCTTATAGAGTAATATTTTTAAAACTAGTGCAGAAAATCGGGGTAACACTAGTTGCAAAAAGCTCTGCGATCATTTGCACAGATTACAGCGATATCAGGAGAATTCTGCTGAAAAAAAATCTCAATCAAAAGGAAGCTCCAGGCCTATATGATATATATATTATACATAATATATTATGGCCTGAATGTTTCCCTTGTTGGGTGCACACGATCAGCAGGCCCAGGAGTGGTCAGGAAACGGGCCCCTGACTGCGATTTCACGCCAACTGGCCAATTAACATGAAATGCGCACTGAAATGCTCAGCACTGCCGGGGTGGGGGCAGGAAGAGAGGGGGCATCATTGTGGGCGCAGGTGAGCACTCCAAGGCAGCCTCAGGGAGCTGCAGACCTCCAAATAATAAAAGGAAGCACAAAAGAGCTGCAAAAATTGTCCATGCATCACAATCAAGCACCTGAAAGCATACCGCGTAAAAATGCTGTCCCCAGGTATTTCTTATTATTTTATATCCTGATGGAGATTTCATCCCGCCCTTGGGTGAGGTTTCATCCAAAATGTAAGGGCCGCCTGGCTGATTGGCCCATTCGCCAATCATAATGTTGGATGGGCTATGGAAAATCGCTCACAATTGCACTATTAACGGGCTTAATTGCCCACTTAATTGTCGGCGGGCGCTCTTCCGACTGCCGCGTGCGCTGCTGAGCGAAATATCGCACGAGTGTACGATGAACTTGGCACACTCGCCCGACATCATCTCACACGATTTTACACCCATTTGGGTCAGGTGTGGGCCCACCCGCGGAATGTAAAATTCTGCCCTATGTATTACATATTTAGGGTACGTAGTTTGGGAACAAAGTTTGGGCACTCCCGCCATACCATTATTATTTTTAGTAGCTTGTGAAAAGGAATAACTTTAATTTAATAAAGTTGATTTACTGTTTAACAGAATCCCATGTAGCAATGAGTCAGTTGGAGTCCGATCGAAATGCATTCAGCTCACAGCAGAAGCTGATAAAACTGCTTTGTCTTGGCTGGAATGACAATTCAGATGCTTCTTTTGGCCCCAATGCCCTTGAGTTATGGAGGGGTAAATAAAGCAGGTCGGGTTTCTGCCCTTGATTGCCACCCAGTGCCTGGATGTTAAGTGAGGACAGAAACAGGCTAAGCTATCGTGCCTTTAACTGGAAAATAGCCTTGTGGCATCTGAGAGAAGGCATTTTAACGGAGAAAGACTTTTGGGCAGTCAATGGATGGGGTGAGCCTCAGCCCCCTCCTCCTTGACCTCATCAGTTTGACGCCTGGGCTAGTTTAACTTTGGGTTTCATTTATATTCTGCTGACTAGCTGCCTGCACAAAACAACAGTGTAAAAGAGACTGCTGGTCAGCTAGGCATAGGTCAAGATCAGGTGGTACAATGGATGCCCACCAGCACTGAGGTTAAGTAATGCAGGCTGAGGGGGTTTGGAGGATCTTGAGAGCAGGAGCCTGTGGCAGTGGAGGACCAAATTTTCCTTGCAAGGCTCAAAGCGTTTAAAAAAAATTAATTCATGGGATGTGGGCTTCGCTGGCTGGGCTAACATTTTATTGCCCATCTCTAATTGCCCTAGAGAAGGTGGTGGTGAGCTGCCTTCTTGAACCGTTGCAGTCCATGTGGTGTAGGTACACCCACAGTGCTGTTATGGAGGGAGTTCAAGGATTTTGACCCAGCGACAATGAAGGAACGGTGATATATTTCCAAGTCAGGATGATGAGTGTCTTGGAGGGGAACTTCCAGGTGGCGGTGTTCCCATGTGTCTGCTGCCCTTGTGCTTCTAGATGGTAGTGGTTGTGGGTTTGGAAGGTGCTGCTTAAGGAGCCTTGGCGAATTCCTGCAGTGCATCTTGTAGATGGTTCACACTGCTGCTACTGTGTGTCGGTGGTGGAGGGAGTGAATATTTGTGGATGTGGTGCCAATCAAGTGGGCTGCTTTGTCCTGGATGGTGTCCAACTTCTTCAGTGTTGTTGGAGATGCACTCATCCAGGAAAGTGGTGAGTAATCCATCACACTCCTTACAGATGGTGGACAGGCTTTGGGGAGTCAGGAGGTGAGTTACTCGTCGCAGGATCCCTAGCCTCTGACCTGCTCTTATAGCCACAGTATTTATATGGCTAGTCCAGTTCAGTTTCTGGTCAATGGTAATCCCCAGGATGTTGATGGTGAGGGATTCAGTGAAGGTAATACCATTGAATGTCAAGGGGTGATGGTTAGATTCTCTTTTGTTGGAGATGCTTATTACCTGGCACATGTGTGGCGCTCCTACCCTTAGGAAAATTTAACACATATATGGTCTCTTCTTCCCGCAGACTAGGGCCAGGATTTTCTGGCCCCCCCGTCATGGCGCCATGGGAGACTCAGCGGCCCAGGCAAAATCCCATTGACTTTCAGTGGGACCAGATGATCCCGGTGGTGGCTGGGGTTGGAAAATCCTACCCTAGGTTTCACTGAACACAATGACTGCAGTGGTTTAAATGCCATCAGGTCCCAAATGACATGAGTTGCATGTATCAATGAGGTTCTCCTCTGAGTCAGGTGCCTAAAGTAATTTCCCAATTCAGGTAATGGAGAATAGGACTCAAAGGGGTTATTGGACGTGATTTTAAGCAGCCATTGCTTCCCACTGGGTAGAGTGATTTTAAATTGTTCCCTTATCTCAGCTCAGGTAAGAATGACCCATTGGGTCATGAATGACCCATTGGTCAATAGGAAGAATGACCATTGGTCAAGAGAAAGAATCACCCATGGGCTGGATTTTACAGCCATAAATCAGGCAGATCCCAAAAAGATGTAAAATATGACGTGATGGCATTGGGTTGGCAATCTGACATCATCATGCCAGTGTCTCTATTATAGAAGGTGAGCAGGCATAGAAATCAGATGCCCTGCGGCCATTTTGAAATAACCAATTAACAAGCATTAGAACTTGTTAAGGGGCCGTGTGTTTGCAATTTTTCATTGTCTTCTCTATTGTCCCAGTGCCGGACAAAAAAAAATTGGGAGTGTTTTCCGGCAGGCATGAGGAGGTGGCAGAAGAAAAGCCTTCCTGCAGGACCATGGCTGCATGTAGCAGCAGAATCTGCCGGTGTAGGGGGCAGCATTTCTATGTTTTTTGACTTCATTTATTCACTGTTTTGAGTCTGATATAAGAAGTAAGGAAAGCCACAACTGACTTCCTCATGATGGCATAACCGCTCCCCCCACCATGACACCGTGGTCTAGATACCTGATTGGGCGCAGAGCCTCCCCTTTGCACCCCCTAATTGGCTGCTTTCCAGCCAGGCAGCCGCTAATTGGCTGTCTAAGGCTTGATTCACTGAGCTGAGATGGGGGGGCCAGGGGCGGGAGCGAGCGGACCACTCGCTTCCCATTCTGCCTCCCTCACCCCGCCAAAATCCAGCTCCTTGAGTGAATTACCAAGAGCATGGCTTGGACTCGTGCATCCATATTCCAACTAGAGTCAATGACCTCAGAAAAGAAAAGGAAAAATGTGCAGGTATTTGTGACCATTGTGTAGCAACCATGGGGATAGCAACCCAGGATGATCAATGCTATCTCGGTTTCACTATTCAGCACCAAAGCTCAAGTAAACAATTTTAAACAGGCCAATTTCAAGGAATGAGTTAAGAATTTAAAGTGTTGTTAGTGGGGACAAATGGAATATGTTTAAAGACATGCTGTTGAACATTGAAACAAAATACATCCTGAGCACTGACTGAACAAATGTCACACTTGATGAATGAAGTGAAATAAGGAAGCAAAAATAAACTTTGAAATCCCTGCAGGGAGAAAATGAGATGAGAACAAACCCTCACTTTAACAGAGAAACAAAGAGGAACAGGGAAGTGAGCGTAGCCTGCGGCCACTAAACAAACATCAACAAGCACAATGCAGACTGGTCAAATTTACAGATAATACCAAACCAGGAGGAGTAATTTAATCAGAGGAGGTAGCCAAGGAAAATGTAATTGGATAGGTAAGTAACAGACAAGATACATTAGGTATCAAAATTGTAAAAAATGTTCTGTTCTCCATGTATGGTGCCATACTAGCTAAGGGTGAATTTCAAGGAGATTTTGGAGTTTAATAAATACAGTGACTAACACTTTTAAATATCTCAGAGCAAGAATCGACTAGCAAATAGATCAAAATAGATAAAAACAAAAAACTGCGGATGCTGGAAATCCAAAACAAAAACAGAATTACCTGGAAAAACTCAGCAGTCTGGCAGCATTGACGGAGAAGAAGAGTTGACGTTTTGAGTCCTCATGACCCTTCCGCAGAACTGAGCGAATATAAGGAGAGGGGTGAAATATAAGCTGGTTTAAGGTGGGGGGGGTGGGGGGTGGCGGGGAGAGAAGTTGGGTGGGTGGTGGGGGGGTATCAGCTGCGCCACCAAAACAACACCATGTTCAATTCTGGCCTATGAGACTCAACGGAGATATTCACGCTCTGAAGGTGGCGCAGAGAACAGCCCCTCAAATTAGGAGTTTGAGTTATGAGGACAGACTGAAGAAACATGGAATCTTCAGATTTGAAAAGAGGGCGGAATCGTCCCAGATTTGCACAAGGTGCGGTAGCGGTGGGAAAAAAGTCATTTCACCCGCTGGCCACAATGGCAGATTTTCACGCCATCTTGTCTCATTCCTGGCGCCTCCTGTCTCATTAGTAAATCATTCACAGGAAACACCCTGGATTGCTGGTGGACAGGCTCGGATTTGCCTGCCCCACTGTAACCTCAGTGCTTCCCCGCTCCGGGCGCCATATTTAATATGCACCAGAGCGCAGCCTACTTCATGTGTATAGACCAGGACTGCTCCAGGTGACAGATGGCCCCGAAAGCAAAGAAGACATCAGCCCACAAATTTAGTGACGCCCCTCTGGGGCACCTTCTGGACGCATTGGAAGGCTGCTATAATGTTCTCTTCCCCGGCTCTGGCCGCAGGAGGTCCACCAGAGTCACCAATTTGGCCTGGGAGGCACAGCAGTGGTGGTAAGTGCTGCTGGAGCACAGAGGAGGTCAGCCATCCAGTGCAGGGAGAGGATGGATGCTCTCATCTGTTCTACCTCATCACTCTTATCTCATACACTCATCACACATCCACAGGGATCTCACACCTCAAGGGACAACACCACTAACTCTCACACACTCCCTCACATCTCCATCAGGCTCATGTTCTCTGGGGCTCATGTCCCCATCCTGTCCATGGCTCCGCTCACCATACAAACATTCCATGCAGTGACATGCATCCTGCTCACACTCTCTCCATCTGTTTTCGTGCAGGAGAAGCTGGCTCACAACAGCAGGGAGAGGTCCCAGACTGGGATTGGAGTGGCCCAGATTAAGCCCCTCACTCACTTTGAGGAGCGTGCCGTTGCGCTGACTGGTGAGGACGTGGACTGTGCCTGCGATGATGGTGAGGTCGGTGGTGAACACCCAGATGAAGATCCTGCACCACATCATCCCTCTCTCCACTCAACTGTAAGAGGTCTCTCTCCTATTTTTGATTCTTTTGCCATACATTAATTATCTCTACTTTGGTTCACAGGGAGTTCTGCCAAGCTCAGTCCCTCGATGTCCCTCCAGGTACTTCTTTGCCTCAAGGAATCAGGCCTCGGGCACCCTGAAGGGAGGAGGAGCAGCAGCTGGACACCCCTGGGTCATCCACTCAGGAATTTCAGAGTCTGTCCTCTCCCTCCGAGTTCCCTTTGCCTGTTACCCCCTCAATCCCATCCTCTGTCACCGCAGAGGGAGCAGCTGGTGCACAGGAGGACAGCCAAAGCAAGCTGGGGCCCTTAAATCCTTGGCTCTCCAGAGGAGGCATGTCAAAGTCATCAGAGGCAACAGGGCCAACCAATGCACAGGCTGTCTCCACTCCTGCTGTGGATGTCAAAGCAGCACTGAGAAGAAATAGTAGGTCTAGAAAAGTTAAGAATTTCTGATTACAGTTGGTTGCACGGATGAACACATTTCGTCACTTTATAATCTGAAAATATATTCACTTTCACTGAGTAATGTGCAATGTTGTCTTTCAGCTTCGCTTACAGGCTTTGTGAGTCCTCCCACTGCATTTCCCCCCACTACCAGTTCAGCTGCACCCAGCCAGACCTGAATGATTCTGGAGGCCTGTGGAGAGAGAAATACATAGTTAATTGACCAGATTTTCGCGAAGTCAGGACGACCCTGTGGACCTTTTAAAATTGGCAGGCAGGACCCAGATGCGGAAGTCCCACACCCATTTCCAACAGATCTAATTTTTGCTGGTAGGGGAAAGGGGACAGGTCATGATTCACACAGGCAGGAATCCTGAACCTAGCAGCGCTAAGTTCAAACAGATCCCATTTTAGCTGGTCTAAAGGCCTTAACCTGCAGTGTGGAAGTCAAGAATTGATGGAGTAAAAGTTCTTGAAGGGTGGCTAAGGTCTGTATAACTTTCATGAATCTGAAGTTTGTTAAATGCCCCACTCTTTAAACTTAAAAAAAATAGACTGCATCTATCAGTAAGTGTTTTTTTAAAAAAACCTCTGCTGGACTCTTTGATTAATGGATGTAAGTTAGAAAAAGTAGCATCTGGTCATGCAGTTTCTTTAGAGATCTTTGTTGACATTTCCCCAAGGACTACCATTATGTCATTATGAATGCTTGGCTGAGTTTGAAAAGCTACAATTATCTCAGCAGGGATTCTGATTGACAGCTTAGAGAAGGATTAGCTCTTTTTGATGTGGCTACTAAATAAAAGTTTGTTTTATTAGCAATTAATTACTTGAGGAGATCCAAAAGCTTTGAATGAATTTTATGAATGGGAGTTTTTTCACTACCAAGTTTGAAGGAGTGAGAGTTGAACGTTAGACGTTTATTTTTCTCATCTCCACATAGCTTCTGAGGTTTGCCCATGGGGGTTACTTGGTAAGTGGCTATGGAGGTGGTATAGAAGGTATTAGGGTCCAGGGGACATGGGTGAGGGGCATGAGTTGACATTGAGTTGGCATGGAGAGTATGAGGAGCTACGGGCGGGTTAGGTGGTGGGGTGAGGTGGTGTGAGAGGTGAGGGGTCGAGGGCATACCAACTTCTAAAACAAAGCCTATGGACAGTCTTCCTTCTCCGTCACCAATTGAGACACTTAAGTGGGAAACTAATACCCACTTAAGTGCCTCATCCCTTTGCCATTGGTATTAACCCAGCGGCAGGCAAGGCACCCATGTAGGGTTGCTTGTGCGCTCTAAGGGGTGTGTCCCTGATTCAAGGCACTCAGTATCTGATCAAGAACCTGACATCAGAAATGGGGGGGGGGCCTGCTGAGAGCCACCCCTCTGCCCTTGCTGTTGAACTCCCTGCCCTCCAACCCCCCCTCCTCTGCAACCTCCCTTCTGCATCACTCATCTAGAGCGATGTTAGTCAGTGTCGGGTGGATGTCATACTGGCAGCAGCCCCTGCCTCCCTAGTGGCACTGCTGATCAATAGATCTGTTAGCCTCTGATTGGCTAGCAGCTCTTGGCTGATGGGTCTTCCTCCCCGGGGTCCTTGATCCAAGGGAGACCCGCCTCTGTCCTGTTAATTGCCTGAGTGGGACTTAATTTAGCAAGCCTTTCCTAAAAGAGACAAAGAGGGGCTCTTGCCAGCTCTCCAGCTGGTGGGCAAGATTCCCGTCTCCTCCATTTAATAGTCCTCATTGTGTTTGAATGATTTTGCAATGTTTCTGAAAGATATGAAAGGGTATTAAATAATTACAAGTCATCTGTCTTCCTTTTGAAATGTTTCTAAAACACATTTGTGCATATATGAATGTATTTAGATGTATATTTCTACATATTTATTGTTTAATGCAAATGATCGCCTCAGTTTTCCTTTGCTTTGGTACCACACAACCCTTGGGATTATAGTTACTCCAATAAGATATGTGCTATCTTCCGTTTCCTACTTCTACACTTTCAATCTCTCCTTGTCCATTTCCTTCCTCCTTTTCCCTCCCTCCTTTTCCCTCCCTCCTTTTCCTTCCCTCCTTTTCTATCTCCATCTTTTTTTCTCCTCTTCCCTCAACCCTTTTCATCTGCCTCATACCCCCTTATTTTTATCTCACCCCCCCCAGTTGACTCTATTTATCCTCTGCCCTCTAACCTTGCCTGACCTTACTCCTGTACTTTGCTTTGACTTCCCATGTCTGATGGCCCAACACATTGACTATCATTCAGGTAAAGTTCTGGTCAAACAGGACCAAACTCAATGACATTGCCAGGAGTTGCAGGTCTGGATCTAAAAAGTGCTTAGGCTTGTGTGATCCCACACAGCGCGTTGCTGGTTGGGTTTCCTTCCACTTCCAAAACAGCTGGGATAATTCTCACGAGGAAGGAATTGGCCATAAATGGGCTCTTTTCTATCCTAGTAGATGTTATCAGTAGTTCTGGAAATCATCCGGATGTCTGCGGGTAAATGATTGGCAAAAATTGCAGTCCTGGCCCAAGACCAGGGAGAGGCAGATAAGCATTTCCCTGGCACTCGCCTTTATTTAGGAAAATTTGATGTTCAGCACTTTAAAGTCTTAAACCCTTTGGGGGTAATTTTGATTTTGATGGTGTGAAATGGGTAATATTGATTCTGACGATTCAATAGTTTGAAGTTAATGGAAGTGAAATGAAATTATTTAACAGCTGGCTGAATAGATATTGCTCGTTTTTCATGATCACCTCAAGTCAAAGCCGTCCTATCAGTTTTAAGAAACTACAAAAAAAAACTTGCTTTTGGATAGTGCCACTCACAACCTCAGGACATTCCAAAGCCAATTGAATATTTTTTAAGTGTGGTCTCCGCTATAACATAGGAAATTACCTAGAAAAAATGTTACTTAAAATAGAAAAACAGCCAGTGGGTGTGGTTTGCATTAGTAATGTGATAACGTACAGTTTACAAACCGGATACAAAGGTACCAGGTCCGTAAATACAAATGAGTCATCAGGTGCAAAAGAAATGAACAATTTGACTGAACTGCCACATAAGAAAGCACTCTGGGGAGCTGGATACTGCATCACAATACAAGGAAAGAAACAGAGAATGTATGCATGTTTTAATATTGTGGATTGGGGTAGGGGTTAGGATGTAAGCACCGGCAGGCGTCAGATCTTTGAGTGTTGCTTTTGGCTTTTGTTTACCAGTGTGGCTCCAATTTCTACAGGATTTGTTGAAGGTGGACAGATCCTGGGGGAGAGAATACCCATCTCCAACAGGAACCCAGAATTCTATGGGAGGGAGTGTTGGGGAATTCCAATAAATTGTTGGGGAATTCCAATGAATCACTGCTGGATTATAGAATTGATACAGCTCATGCTGACAGATGGCAAAGCATGGTCCTAGAGTCTGAACACCTACGTTTTTCCATTTATTGACCTGACAAAACTGAAGTTGAATTTCAATTGGATTTTATGAAAGAGATTCTTTTGTTTTTTTTGCAAAGAATTGTTCAATGATTCTTATCTTTCTCAAAGTCATTAACAATCGCTTTTTGTGAACATTAAATTGATGGTTGATCCATGATATTAGTTTGACAATTTTTGCAGGAGGGGATGCCAGCATGAATGCTCTAGTCTTTCATTTCCTCTTCAAATATGTTCAGATTATAATTAACTGGAATGGCAGTGATTACCACTGACCCTCTCTTTCACTTCTTCTCAATTTTGCTTTGTAATGAAAGAAAAGTGTGTCACATGTTTTATTTTAATCTCCTCCCCTAAATTCATCCCCACTTTTTTCCTTTCTTCTTCTGAAAGCGCAAACCCTTTTGGGAGTCCATAGCTCTTCTGTACATCTGGAGATCCTCAGGCCACTAATGCAGTCCAGCTGCCTATGTCTCATCATGTTGTCATTAGGAGCAGTACTGTCTCTGGAGTCAAAGCAAATGCTTTAATGGAAGTTGTCAGCCCATCCATATCGCCACATCCATAACTGGTCTGCAGGATCTTCCTTGAAGATTGGGCCCATGCCCAGAATGGGACGTTTGAGCAACAGAGGTTCAAAATAAACTCTCTCTCCCACTGCCAAATCTTCCCCTACGGGAAAGGGTCAATTAGATGCATGCAAGATTGACACACTTACTCATGGGTTTACAAGTTCATGAGCAGTCAGTTAGAATTTACATTCTTTACAATGTTCCCTTCTCTATTGGGGATGGAATACCTGTACAGGGCAGCAGTGAAGAAACCACATTACTGTCTCGAACAGCCAGTTGGAGAGTTCAGCTTCCCCATAGTCAGATCCAAGATGGTGAAACTAACTTACTGACAGCTGTTTATCTTTGCCACATTATCACCAAATGGCCAGTACCTCCTCCTGGTGCCATTCTAATGCTTTTTCTGTCAGAGGCAATTCTGTACAGGCGACTTAATTTCGAGAATGTGCATTCAGTAGGTGGCTGATACTTTTACTTTCCTTCCTTGTTTGTTCCACCTGTGGCTACCAGCCCTGGGTGTGAGATTTTAATTGCTGAGCCATAACCTGAAGAACCATCTGTTTATTTATTCTCAGGTTGTGGGCAATGGTTATCCTTACAAAAGCCAAATACTGGGAATACTGGAAATCTGAAATGGAAACTGAAAACACTGGAATTATCCTGCAGGTCAGGCAGCATGTGCATGAGAGAGAGTTTCAGGTTGATGACCCATCCTTAGTTGCCTGAGAATGTGGGACTTCTTAACCCACTGGTAGCAAGCATTTACACAACTGAGTGACATCTTAGACAATTTCAGAAAGACATTAGGAATCAACCACATGGTGACAGGCCAGATAAGGTAATAATAGTAGATTCATTTCTCTGAAGGGGATTAGTGAATCTGGTGGGCTTCATTGTCATTTATTCTGATACTAAAAGACCAGGGAAGTTATCCTTGGTGTCCGGCCAATAGGTTAACCTTAAGCAACATCACAAAAAATAGATTATTTGCTCATTGCCACATTACTGTTTGTGGGAGCTTGCTGTGCGCAAAATTGACTGCTTCATTTCCTACACTTTTCAACAGTGCCTCCACTTGAAAAGTACTTCATTGGCTGTAAAGTGCCTTGAGACATCCGGTGGCCATGAAAAGCGTTATATAAATGTAAATCCATCTTTCTTTTTTGCTGGTGTTAATATGTACGTATGTATGCTCATCCTTGCCTGTAACTATTATCAATTTTAAGTGAAGGAATACTTACCCTGAAATCTTTGTCCTGAATTGTCTTTTCCACCACAAGTCTAAGCTGTACTGTTAGACAGAGGTAAAATTAATTGCAAGTCTCACATAGAGAGACCTTGGGGAATATACAGATAAATTGCTGAAAGTGGCACAGCAGGTTGGTAAAGTGGTTAAAAAGGTATACAGGATCCTAACTTTAAGAATGAAGACATAGGCCGGAATTTTACATGGAAGCAGCTTAAAGTCAGGGACAAGTCTGCCTCCACTTGGTTGGGTCGACCTGCAGCCATTTGTACGGCTGTTGGTCATCTTACCAGGTATTACTTCTTCTGCTGTTGCGAGGATACATGAGGGCACATGCTGGAAACACATTATCCAGCTCAGAACACATGGGGATGGGGATCCCAAGTTAGGCAACTGTATAGTTAGAAACAGTATAGTTAGACCACTTATTATAATGACTAGCAATACTGTACCTGAGCAGTCTGCATTACGATACTGAGCTTGTATCTCTGCATGTCTGTGTGAGGTCAAGTTTATGGTGCAGAGACCTGGCTCAGCATTATAATGCACACTGTCACCTCTGTGCTGCTGCCTAGTAACTCATTTGTTAGCTCTGGTAGCTGTTGTTGAAACCATAGTTGGAATTTTTTGCTTTGCACTGATGTGGCAGATGGCTTATATTGGTTTAGTGTAATTAAAACGAGATTACTCAAGGACTGTACATAAGTTCAAACATAGTGTGCTGTAATTTTGCAGTACATTTGCATACACACACAAAACATAAACAGAATGATTCATGTTGGGATTGTTTGAGCTCCGTTTATGTTCCCCTCTCTCTTTTCTCCGCTCCTTTATTAAAGATGCTGCAGTACCACTGGTGATGACAGCCCTTTTAGTATCACAACCCAGTGGCCATTCTATATATGTAAGCTTAGACAGAAAGGCAGGCTATTAGATGGGGCATCACACTCAGATGAAATTGACATCCCTGCCAAACAGCCATGCATGCACACTCTCTAGGTCGTGCTCAAGCTCTTAGCATATCCTTATGCCTCTTAAATAAGCTGCACTCAGTCGTGTTTGGAGTTTAATTTGTTTTTCTTCCACCGCTATGACTAGAGAGGAAAAATAATTCAAGTTAATAGCTGCAGCGCTGACTCACTGTGCTCAGTAACAGTGAAACCAAGCCAGAATTTATAGTGATTATAGGATTGTTTCACTCTTGTTAACGAGTTTGCTGCCTCCATTCCTAAAGCACCTAACAAATAGGTGTACTGGTATGAGTCTAATTAGTCCCAACACAGTCAAACTGGTTACATTATATTTGAATGCATGAAATGAGAAGTGTTATGCAGTCTGGAGGAGAGATTTTGCTCAACTTTTGGCTCCCTGGTATTCAATCTGTGAAAGACAATGTGAACTTGAGACTCCAAAGCTCCCCCCGTTGTCAGAGACAGATAGATTCTTGTGGTCAGAGGACTAACACATTAAACATACAACCAGGAAAGTCATCTGGTTTATAAAACCTGCTCCTTCCACATCTCATTTAGAATAAAGTCTATAGGAAACACTACCACCCTGACTCCTTCCACAGACATAGACTATCTACTTTATCATATACTCTACCCACACGCTTAGTCTCCTGAGAGGAAGTTCTATGTAAATATTCCCTTACCCTCAAAGACAAAATGTCTGAGTATTTGTCCTTCCTCATCATTCCAACACTATTTAACTCTGGTTGGTTCCCATTCCCTGACTCTCTTGCAAAATAACCATCAAGGTCAATGGAATACTTGGGTATTGCAGGCCAGACCTCTGTCTTTGTGGTCTTGTGGCGCAGTGGGTGGTGACCGTGCCTCTGAAACAGGATCTTTAGGTTTAAGCCCCACCCCAGGAGTTAATGGTGAAGGATGGTGTGTTCATATTGTGGCCAAACAGGTTGAGTATCAACTGGCAAATCCATCCAATATATGCCAATGACAGGCGGTGAAAGTTGGAGAGATTCTTGGTCAGCTATGTGATGGAAGGAGTACTGGAGCCTCTGCCAGCACAATCCATGGCTCCAGACGACAACATCCATGACAAAGTGCGTGTTACCACAGCAACTCGGACTTCTTGAGCGGACTATAACTCACCAGCTCTGCCAACCAATCTACTTCCCAGCTGGGCAAGAGCATATTCTTTTCATCCAATCAAAATTTCAGATCTTGGCGTCTCTCTTGATCAGTCCTGATGTTGTTCACTTTAGATTTCACGATAACATTCCCAGAACACACTCACGAGGATTTAGGTTTAATTAATAAACAGGATGTGTTGTTCTCCCTCCTGATAGGGGTGATTTCACTGTTTATTGTTCACAAGCTCATATTTGCTATTTTTCTTCCATTGATCACAATAGCAGCTGTAATGAGCACACAAGCCCTACCCAGCTGTGTTCCTGCCTGGGACAGGATGCTGATTTCCCAGCTCAAACAGCTCCATTGTTTCTCATTGAAATAATCCTCAAAGTTCTGTCTGAAATGTTTATGCAGTCAGTGAGACCGTGCAAGTGCTAGATTCAAGTGGAATGCAGAAACGTATTGAGTACAGCTTGTCTTGTTTTTGCTTGCAGTTTTTCCAAAGTGTCTAATGGACCCACTGGGTGTCCAAAGAATAGGGACAGATGGGGCTGGTTTTCACCTGGCCAAATGGGTGATAGCGAGATGGTAACAGACTCAAAATGAAGCCAGTGGACTTATCGCACTGTTAACGACTGTTGTATGGGCTGTTTCAGGTAGGAGGCCCCTTTACTATGAAATGTAGGTCCCATAGGACCCCGATTGTCATTGCAGAACAGAACTGGATGGAACCAGTGTCGTGCCCCCTCTGATCAGCCTCACTGGTGGTACAGACGAGTAGGACCAACAAAGGTATGTTTTACATTACTGTTGTGGGGCTGAGGGTGCCTGGGAGTGCTCCTCCGAGTCCCACCAAATAATCTGGCCTCTCCTCACGATTGCAACCCCCCTCCAGGTCTTACCTGCCAGCAGAGGAGCCACCCGATATCGCGTCGGACTCATCTCTGACGGGCTGCGTCAAGGTGCACATTTGGGGTGGGTTGCCAACTGGTTCTCCTTGAATGAGGTCCATGTGGACTCGAGGAAGGTACTCGATCTGCCTCTGAGAAAGCGGTTTGGCACCATGAATGTTGAGCCAACCATTAGTCAACTTCCTTGTTTCTATGCAACATGTTTCGAGTAAGACATTCCCAACACAGTCTCAGTGTACGGAACAAACTTCATTCATAGAGTATAAGTAATCGGTCTATACAATACAAGGTGTGGCTTCAGGTTTCTCTCCCTAGCTCTCCAGCAAACCTTAGAAAAGCCTTTCTTATAAATTCTCAATGCCCTCTTAAAAAGTACATTTCCTAGATAAGACTTCATTGTTTATCTGTTGTGGAACTTTTTCAGGGACAGTTTATGGACAGCTTATTTACCTAACTTGTAATAGGCATCCATTCCAAACCATGGTTAATTGATCCCTCTGCCTATGTTTATTATGTTTTAGCAAGGTGGTTGACTCTTAACTGCCCTCAGAAATGACCTAGCAAGCCACTCAATTCAAAGGCAATTAGGGATTGGCAACAATTTGACCTTGCCAGTGATGCCCACATCCCATGAAAGAAGAACAAGAATTATACTACTCACTAAGGTTAGAAATTAATCAATCATGGTCAAAGTCTTCACAGTCAATATCTCCCTTCATATGCATTCCATATAGATGGTAAAAGACATCTGGAGTGATAAAGAGCTTAACCTCTCTCACTCATCAGCATCCCACTATTTTCCTGTTATCCTTAGAAACTCTGTTCCTCTGAGACCAGTTGCATATATGCAGTTCAATTGAAATTTTAACTCTGAACTCTTCAACATGCCCAGCATATCCACCATTTCTTTAATTTCTGTGAGATGTATTGCATAATCAATAATATTACTCTAATCCATGAGTGCTGACCTATGTTATAACTGTCTCCTGTTTTTGTTATAAACTATGTTACAATTCCCATAAAGAGATGGATTTCCCAAATGACTAATAGAAATAAACCAGTGGAAAACACTGAAATAAAAAAAAACAAACTAAAATCAACATAGATCAGACATTAATTAACAGACAATAACACATCAAGCTAAAGTAAAAGGGATGTTTCACATTCACTAACACAACCAAAATATGTCTTATAAAATAAAATACTTTTACCCAATGCCACACTCATTGCAGATAGGAAGCATATCAAGAACAGTCCCACCGTAACTCCAGCTCTCCAGCAGGTTCACGTCCCCCCATAATACCAAATTGAAACTTTCCGTGCACTTCGATAATTGTTCCACTCAGCTCAAGTTTTCCAGAATATGGTTGTCACCAGCAAGGCACACCTTAGTGATTCCCCGTCATTAAATCTTCAAGAGCCCTGTTTGTTCTGTTCCCTTTTTTGAACAGAAACCAAACTCTCAGAAGCATCCTACTTGGTTGTTAACACAAAACAATTCACCCTGCTTTCCCATAGTAATAACTCCTTTGTTTCTGCATCTCAAACAGCAGCTGCCCTTTTTTCTGTAATACTATGAAAAGGTATTAAAACAACCATCCCCACACAGTGGGTTTCTGTTTGAATTTCTCCCCTCCCCCCATCAACCAGATCACATGGGCATGTCTCTGAGCAAATGTGTTCTCTGTTTCACTTTGAGTTAGAGATATATTTCAAAGCATAAAACGTTTCAAAACATAACCAGCTTCTAAAGTGACCTCCAAGCATAAAAATTGCCTTTCCAATGCCAGCATTACATTGTGTCATATACTTTGTTAGTCTTCTAATGCTATGTTTATAATCTACGGAAGGAATCCCAGAAAATTGTTTCATTTACCAGTTCTCAGTCATTATCTCCAATGGCATGGGCTTATCTAAGGACCTCATCTTGTTAGCATCACATACCATTTTCAAGCCATGTGACCTTTTAGTCTACGTATCATTTGATTAATTTTAAACATCACAATTCACGATAAAGAAAATCCTAACACGTGTAGAAAGCCACATTAAGAAGAAATTGCGATTTGAAAGGATCTCCAGCTCCCCCTTCTTATTCATCTTGTGGATATTCTCACCGGGTATTACAGGTTGAGTATCCTTTATCAGAAACCCTCGGATTTCAGATAACTTCTGTTTTTGGATACCGCATTTAAACTTACAATAGCCTATGCCTAGGCTAGCTATAGTCTAGGGTAAATAAAATTACTGGAAAAGTAAGATGTATCACTGAATAATAAATACAGGGTACCTGTAATGTTTCTTTTTGATGTGTTCACCACAAAAATCGCAAGTGCAGACAAATAACTAGACTTCTTGTGCTAAAGGGCAATGAGGTTCAAAAAAGGTACGGTTTTTGGATGTGTTTGGTTTTTAATTTATGGATAAAGGATAGTAAACTTGTACTCTCCCTGGCTCTCAGTTGTCCCAATTTTATTGTTGACTCAAAGGAACCCAACCCGAACTTTTGGAAATTCTCTTTTCTTTAATTTCAATCTCTGATAGATTTTAGTAAGGAGACATCAGAAGCACCAGAACAGAGCAGAAATTATAACCAATTGATGACAGACACTAGGAAGAGGGATAACAGGAAAATCACCACCCCTCTCACCTTTCCTAGGATTGCACTTGGCTATAGGCTGGCAATTTTTCTGGCTGTAGTTTTCCCACTCTGTATTATATAGACCTTTTCCAGCCAGCGAAAGGGGTTGGTGATGAACTAATGAATGATGTAACCAGCATTTGATCTTCAATCCCACCCATCCCCACCACTACCCTATCCACCCCCTAATGACCCCTTGCATGACATCTCCCCTCATCTCCTGACAGGGGTTAAATTTTCATGGGGTAATTTTCTGATACTCCTGTAACCAATAATTACCTCTGATGAGGTTTTGCAATGAATGTAATTTAGCTGTTAACTTACAAGAGACATTGTAACCAAACTCAATCCTGTCATCTGATGCCTATACATACTTTCCGGCATGGGTCACTGGTTAGCATTTGGGAAAGAAGAAATAAAGGGACATCAAGGTCAACTGCAGCACCCTTATAATGGCCCAGCTCAGTTCAGCCAACTCAGCAAAGAGTCAAAGGTTCAAATCTGACCACTGCCCTGAAAATCATTCCTTACCTCAAAAGCATGTAACATTAGCCAACACTTCAGGGAGTGCCACATTGTCAGAGATGCTGTAATTTATGTGAGATGTTAAACCAAGGTCCCATCTGCCTGTTCCTTAGCATGTGAAGGATTCCCTTTTACTGTTAGAATGAGGAGGGAGTTCTGTCAACATTTCTATTTGAATTAACCAGTAACAAATTAACTGGCCATTCATCTTGTTGTTATCTGTGGGATGTAGTTATTGCAGAAAGGCTGTTAGTGTTTCAACGTAGCCATAATCAGTGAACTCTAAACGTAGTTACTGACATTCTGCCTGTTCTGTAGACCCAGCGGGATATATGTGCGTGTGTTCTTGGATATCAGAGTCAAGCTGGCTCCATACTCACTATGGGGTGGATCTCTTGGTGAGGAGTTGGAGGTCCGTTTCTCAGTGAGAGTCAGGGATTGGGGGAGGTGGGGGAAGCAAACAAAAAAAGCTGAAAAAGCTTAAAGGGGAGCCTGCCATCACATTAAAAAAAGAGAGAAAATCAACTTGTCTTTCGATGAGCTCTAATCTCCCCCAGTTATATATGTTACAGGAGGCAGTTTTGTAGATGGCCAAGTAACCAAAATAAGGATAAAAGCAAAATACTGTGGATGCTGGAAATCTGAAATAAAAACAGAAAATGCTGGAACAACTCAGCTGGTCTGGCAGCATCTTGGAGCGAGAAACAGAGTTAATGGTTCGAGTCCGTATGACTCTTCCTCAGAGCTCTGAAGAAGGACTTGAAACGTTAACTTTGCTTCTCTCCCCACAGATGCCATCAGGCCAATCAAAATAAGGAGACAGGCTAATTTGAAAAAAATCAAACTAAAAAGCTTAAACTCATTAAAACAAATCGCTTAACTTTATCACAGACTTGAGTAGTATTAGGAGACAGAGATAACAAATGGAGCCAGGATAATTGCACATGATTTGGGAATAAGTCGGAAGATTTTTCAATGACGTGTTCCCATCACACGGTGATGCAGCCACTGGAGTATCTGGAAATTGTACGCCTGGAGCCTAATTGGGTGATGCAATTTGCTGAGGTTTGTTCCCAGTAGATAAGGATCCGTGTTAGATTAGCACAATTGGAGCATTTAACCATGTAATTCCACCATAACAATTTGGTATTTTAGTTCTTGTTTATAACTGAGGGCTGCCTCTGTGTTGCCTCTGTTGGTAAATAGCTTGCACGGTGTGCTGCTGGGTCAGGCAGCTTTCGAACAGCCCAGTCTGAACCCAGTTAGTTAAGATCTGGAGTTCAGGGCAGGAAAAAGCAACCAGGGTTCTTATTCCTAATCATCCAGGTGAAAGGTGCAGCCTTATAGACATCATGGGCTGGATGTTCCCTCTAGGGGCAGGAAACAGGCGTCCATACTGCTTCCAGGTCCTAAAGCACCCCTGAGAGAGGGGAGGGAGGGGAATAATAACTCTTATGGATTTTAATGGAGGCACTTCCTTAATTAGTGTGTAGTCAGGTTCATGTCCAGTTAAGGGCAGATGTAGTGTTTCCCTTCTTCTTCTGCTTACTTAGCAGATAAATATTAAGGCACCAACCACACTTAAACAATTGGCTCACACAAAAAAACATGTAGGTTCATTTATTAAGGATTTGAAAAGTTGCTAACAGTGCTACACAGTTGGTGAACTTGTACACATACCTGAGCTGAGAGCTTCCTCAGAACAAACTGAGACTGATTCTGAATCACATGATACATTGTAACATTTCTCCTCTAGTAATGGATACAGAAAACAAAACTCACTTAAGATGTACCACAAAAGCAGCAGCAGGCAGGCTCTGGAAGCCGGAGGGCCAATCAGCTTGAGAGAAGCTGCAAGCTGCAGTAGAGGGTAAATAACTGAGAGGGTGCTTCAACATGGAGGTGCCTCTTGTCAACGTTTTAAAAACTTTACCTAAAAAACAGAGTAACCTGTCAGGCCACCAGTGTTCCAGGAGGGGTGGTGGTGGGTAGTGGTTGTTGGAACCCCTTCACAGGCTGACCTTTGGTTGGACCTGCACTCAGGTAGGCAGGTAGGGCCTATAGATCTGCTGGTGTCCTGCCCCTCTAACCGACCCTTCCCCCTCACGCCATTCCCCCTACACTTCCCCACCCTGGACCTGCTGCTGGCTGGGTAGCCCTTACAGCCCTGAGCTAACCATGGCAAAAATGGCCGGTGCTTGGGAAACCGTTGCTGGTATTTTCCATCTGCCCCTTTTTCCGACCTCGGTCGGACCTGAAAATTTAGCCCTATGACAGGCCAAGCTCAGTTCTTCTCACAATTGAATAACTCATTGTCTAGGTCAGAGATAAAGTGTGTCACTTGAGTGTAATACCAAAAAACAGTCCATAGCGGTGGAATTCTATTTCATTATCAGGAAAAGAGGGGATAAAAATGGAGGGAAGGGAAAATGAAAGAAGAGCAATTCGCTTCAGCAAGTAAACCATTTAAACAGTGTGGCCATATGACCACCAGATGGCAACCTACTCCAAGAAGTGACCTCACTCAGCTTCCCACAAGGTCAATCTGGATTGATTTTGACATTGAGCTACTCTGCTCCCAGTATGGAGACTTACTCAGCAGGAGCACTGATGAGAGAATTGGGTCCAGAGGTCAGTTTCCCATTCCTGCAGCTGTCTCAAGATTCTGGCCATTATGCCAGGAATTGGGCAAGCTGATCATCGTGCCATGATTCCGTGCTTGGTGCTGGGAGTGGAAACTCACAATTTTGGGGCACATATGTTTTTATTTAAGGTTACAAATGTCTTGAGTATTATGATTCTAACCCAAGGACAATTCTAGCAGCTGGCTTTTCTGTTTAGGGCATTAGTGCACATTGTCACTGCAGGATTATTAATCGAATCTGACTTCCAAAAGCAACAGGCTCGAGGAAGAGATGAATAGCTTTGAGTTTTCTTTTAACTTTCTCCTGCTATGGTTCAATTCTATGAGTTCTCCCCATCCACAAGCTCCTTTCCTTTCCCATGCAGCCAGTGCCAACAGAGTAATGGAATGTGGGATCACAACTAAATCTGATCCTGCCCTTTCCTCATGTCCACATATTCAGTGATTAGGAGCACCTTGAATTTACTCATCTCTGACTCAGGACTACTGAGGCAACCTTTGTACCCGTAATGTGTTCAGAGGTAGCACCCTCGATCCCTGAAATTGTAGATTCAAGTCTCACTCCAGCACAGATCTAAGCTGACACTCGAGGTGAGTGCTGCACTCTTGTGGATGCTGTATTTCTGGTGTGATGTTAAACTTAGATGGAACTTAAAAGAAATCATACAACACTATTTGAGGAAGAGCTTAGGAGTCCTTTCCAGTGTCCTGGTTAATATTATTCTCTAATCTAAACATCATTAAACAGAATGTCTGGCCAATTTCTCATTGCTGTTATTGGAAATTGTATGAGTTTATCACATATCCTGGAATTCCTTTTGATATGTAGACAGGTAACATTCTACTACCACAGGCTAAAAAACCTGGATTTGGTATATTAGGAAGTAAGAATTTGTTTATTATTTAATGGGATGTGGGTGTCTCTGACAAGGCCAGCATTTGTTGCCCCTCCCTAATTGTCCTTGAACTCAGTGGCTTGCATTCTAGAGGGTATTTAAGAATCAACCACATTGCTGTGGGTCTGGAGTCACATGTAGGCCAGACCAGGTAATTACAGCAGATTTCCTTCCCTAAAGGACATTAGTGAAACAGATGGGTTTTTAAACAATGATATTTTCATGGTCACTGTTACTAGTTTTACATTCCAGATTTATTAATTGAATCTAAATTTCACCAGTTACTAGAGTGGGATTTGATCCCATGCCCTCAGAGAATTAGCCTCAGGATGGCTAGTCCACTGACATTACCACTACACCACCATTACCCCCTAAAGTCCACTGACATTACCACTACACCACCATTACCCCCTAAAGTCCACTGACATTACCGCTACACCACCATTACCCCCTAAAGTCCACTGACATTACCGCTACACCACCATTACCCCCCTAAAGTCCACTGACATTACCGCTACACCACCATTACCCCCTAAAGTCCACTGACATTACCGCTACACCACCATTACCCCCTAAAGTCCACTGACATTACCACTACACCACCATTACCCCCTAAAGTCCACTGACATTACCACTACACCACCATTACCCCCTAAAGCTGAAGCAACAGTAAATAACAACTGTCACTAAATTACAAACCCTCACATAACCTGAATGCCTCTAGCAAAACAATAAATGTCAGAAACCCTTTGGCAGCTCTGTGTACTGCTTTCAACAACCTGTCCTCAATGACTCACTTGCAAAAGAAAAATTCATGATGTCTCCATTGCTTTTGCTCAAGAAGCAGCTGTTAAGTCTGTGGATGGATTTGAAAACAAGGATGAAAATTTGACAATTGAGGCATTGCTTAACACAGAGCCAGTTCTCTAACTTTACAACCCTCCAAGGTACCTGGGCTTCTCTAGTTCTGGTCTCTCGTGCAACCTCAGTTTTAATCTCTCCACCATTGGCAGCCATGTCAGCATCTGTTCAGTCCTAAGCTCTGGAATTCCCTCCATAACCTTCTCTGCCTCCCTACCTCTCTTTCCTCCTTTAAGACTCCCCTTGAGGCCTACATCGTTTGGTTAATTGCCCTAATGTCACCTTATGTGGCTCTTTGCCAAAGTTTATAACATTCCTGTGAAGGGTCTTGGTGTGTTTTACTATGTTAAAGGCACTATACAAAAGCAAGTTGTTGCCCTATCTTGCCCAACCCAGACACACCATCTTTCACCTGCTGAATGCATTAATGCCCTGTTTAGGTTGACAGAAAGTTTGGTGTTACCCACAAAGCCACGGGCAATGGAGTTATCCACGCTAACTTAAAAAATTTGTCCATGGGATGCAGGCATTGCTGACTGGGCCAGCATTTATTGCCCATCCTTAGTTGCTCTTGAGAAGGTGGTGAGCTGCCTCTTGAATCGCTGCAGTCCATGTGGTGTAGGTACACCCACAGTGCTGTTAGAGAGGGAATGTGCTCACAGGATAAGATCAGGCCTAACCTTCCCACACTTCACCGTCGAACAAAGCAGTAATCACAGAGAAAAAAGACTTCCATTTCCTTCTATTGTTAAAAAGGATCTCATCCCCCTTGAGGACTAAACCTGCTCTGTTTTCAAAAGAGATGATTCACAAGTTAAATGAACACAAATTATGAAATTGATTGGCTGGTTTGACTGATGATGCAGCTCCTGAAGGAGATAAACTAGTGAATGGGCAGTGATAATAAGCTCATGTTTGTAGCTGTTGTGATTGATTGCTCAGTGAGAGAGAGGCTTGTATCCCAATCCATCGCTGGCTCTTCAGACTCATTACAAGCTCACTGACTATTACCGAGCCCTAATCATTAAACTTGGACTTAAGTAAATTGTTTTCATTTTTTATGAAGGCAATCACTAGCAAGCAAATTGGAAGAGTGTGAGCAAGGAGCAGAAAGCTATTTGTGCCTCCAAGAACACCAGAGAGCCAGGTGGAGGCTAAAGATGAAGGGTGAACAGGGATGTCAGGATTTTTTTCATCCAAAGAATAATAGAGTTTAGAATAAATCACCAGGGAAGGACATTGAAGCTCTCAGTGTAAATAGGTTCAAGAGGAAAGGGGTAAATTTCTATTTGTAATGCCCCCTGGTGCCTGCCCAAGGCTGTACAGAAGGCCTGAACGGTTATCAGCTTGAAGCTCACATTTGAATTTTGCTGCCCAGCTGAGCTGCTGGTTGAGGTCAGTGGAAAGTTGGCTGGCACCTACACAGAACCAACTGGCAGGCATAGCTTGGCTGGGTGTTGGGTGGGCATGGGGGCTGTGGGGATGGTGGTTTGGGAGAGTAAGTTGGCAGTGAGTTGGCAGGGTTTTGAGTGGTTTGGAGGCGGATGTGCTTGGTCCTGTAGAAGTGTTTAAAAAGAATCCCCAAAGTGTATCTTTACCGAAGCAATCTCCAGCAGTGTCTTTAAGGACCCCCTGGTTGGGCTGCTCAATGTCCAGGACAATTGGGACCAATGAGCATGGTTAAAATTTTGAGTTGGATATAACACTTCTTCAGGATTGAATCCTTCAGTTCTGAAGAATAGTTATATTCGACTTGAAATGTTAACTCTGTCTCGCCAAGATGCTGCTGAGTTTTTCCAGAATGCTTTGTATTTCAGATTTCAAGCATCTGCAGTATTTTGCTTTTAATAACATGCATAGTATCTGTTCCAGCCATTTGTACAATAAAACTGCAGCCAGGGCTCTACAGCAAGCCTGGGGACCCTGCTTTGCATAGTTACGCAGCGTCTCTCCTGTCTTGAGTGCGAGTGCTTGGATGACACTTTAAAAAGGAGGTATAGTAGGTTTTGTGAAAAGGGGTGGATGGGACAAGGACAAAAGGAAGATCTGTGATAGAGTGAAAGTCAGGAGTTAGTCTTCCAGGGGTCACTGTGAGGGACTAGACTGGTGGCTTGGTAATGGGAGGGGGCAGTGTCAGGATGGGCATGGGGATGGTAAGAAGCGTCAGCTTTGAGGGGAGGGAAGGCATGTGGAGGTGGATCATCATAGGATCCAGGGGAATGTGGGAGGCTCAAGGGTAACAGAGAGGGGAGGAATGGTGATATTAGGTGTGCCACGGATGATGGGGGAAGTTGGGTGATGGGGAGGGTAGAAGGCGATGGACTGAGTTTGGAAGGTGATGCGCATCATTTTTCCAATCCGACCTTGAGCACGCAGGTAGTCAATGAGACCCCTTGAGGTGGGAGCAGGGTCTTTTCGGGTGGGTGCAATTCAAGGCCAGTGCAAGTGACACCCTAATAATTATGAGGCAACTGGATGTCAATCATGCTCAATGGTGTTCTCCTCTCTATGGTGGAGCGCACACAACATTCGGTTTGCTCCCGGCCCACAGGTCTCATAACATCGAGATACCAGCACGGTGTGGAGCTGCCGTTCATTCTATGTCATTTGCCGTTGGCTGCAGACAGAGGCAGGGATGAAGGGAGGGAAGGAGGTGGATGCCTCCAAGGGGCACAGCTGGTAGACAACAGCCAACTCGCGACTCCAAACCTCCAATCCCCTGGGTGAATGGTCATGGTTGACAAGGGCTCATGTGGTAAATCTTTCTATATTGCCAAGGCGTTCTATAGAGTCTCAAACTTGGATGGAGGCAGGCAGAATAGTGTCAGAGGGAGGGTTCTTGTACATGGCTCTCATCCAGATGAGGAGAAGGAAGGCCCATCGCAAGTTGGCACAGGGCCATGAGGAGCAAGGGCCTGAGCAGCAAGAGGCATCAGGGCCTCAAGAAGGTCAAGATGCTGGTGAACAGGGTCCACTGCAATGGCCAGCATTTACCTGACCATGGGTGTATCGCCGGCAGTGGTCTTACCTAGAGATGAGCAAAAGGCAATGCTGGAGATGCCTTTGTATGCCCTGGGATGTGGTTGCTCACATCTGCCAGCTTCTCCAGTAGTTGCTGTGGCCTCAGGGACCTTGGAGGAGAGATGTGGAGCTCCTGGCCTGCAGTGAGTGAATGGATGTCCAGGTGCCCTTTAAATATGACACCAGGACCTTCAACCCTGTGAGGTAACCGGGGGGGGGGCGGGGGGGTGGTGGGTGGGCGGCTTCTTGCCTGTCCTGCCATGGGATTTGCCGTGTTCCTTGTGCATGTTTAACTAATGAGCTGAGCAGCGGAAGATCACATATGTTCAGCTGTCCTGCTGCTCGGCACGAATCACGCTGACTTTCGTACCCACCATCAGACTTCGTCTCCAGGACAGAAGATTTTGCCCAGAGAAACAAGAGAGGTGCCCAGAGCAGGTGTGTGACTGACTGAAAGAAGAAAATGAAACAAAGGGAAGGAAAAAAAGTGGGGAACAAATTTTACAGCCTGAAATTGTTGAACTCGATGTTGAGTCCAGAAAACTCTAAAATACCGATTTGAAAGATGAGATCCTGAAGCTTATGTTGAACTTCACTGGAGCCGTGCGACAGGCCGAGGGCAGAGATGTCAGTGCGACAGGCCGAGGGCAGAGATGTCAGTGCGACAGGCCGAGGACAGTGATGTCAGTATGAGGGCAAGGTGGAGAATTAAAATGACAGGTTGCTGGAAGCTCAGGGTCCTGCTCGCTGGCTGAGTGAAGGTGTTCTGCAAAGCAATCACCCAATCTGTGTTTGGTCTCCCCAGTGTAGAGGAGACCGTGCTGTGAGCAGCGATTATATTAGGCTAGATTGAAAGAAGTGCATGTAAATCGCTGCATCATCTGGAAGAAGTGTTTGGGGCCTTGGACGATGAGAAGAGAGAAGGTGAAAGGGCAGGTATTATATCTCTTGTGTTTTCATGGAAAGGTGCCATGGGATGTGGACAGAGTGTTGTGGGTGACTGAAATCCAGGGTATCATGGAGGGAATGATCCCTTCAGAATGCTGAAAGGGAGGGGAGAGGAGGGGAAGGTGTGTATGGTGGTGACATCATGCTGGACAGCAAGCTGGCATCTTCAACCAATTTCCCTATTTCTGTTTCAAAGTGCCATGAAACAGCGCACAAGGTGGGCATTGTGATAATCAACACTCGCTCCCTCACTTGTCTCGCACTTCTCCCTCATCTCGGAAACTCCTATCTTCAGGTCCATCTCCTCAATGGGACCCACCCCCTCCTCCCTCGATCCAGTCCCTGTCCAATGCCTGATCATTCAACTATCTTCCTCTGCAGTGCTCACTGACAAGAAAGAAAGACTTGCATGTTTATATAGTGCTTTTCACAGGATCACAGGATGTCCCAAAGTCATTTTTGAAGTGCAGTCACTCATAATGCAGAAAACATGGCAGACAATTTGCGCACAGTGAACTCCTACAAACAGCAATGATCAGATAATCTTGTTTTTTGTGCTGTTGGTTGTGGGATAAGTATTGGACAGGACACCAGGGATAACTCTTCTATTCTTCTTCAAAGTAGTGCCATGGAATCTTTTATATTCATCCATTGCTAATAAATGCCTTTTCTCAGTCATTGCTCTCCTCTACATCAAAGATGTCTCCTTCTCAAAAAGTCCCACCATTGGCCCCTCTGTCTTACAGACACTCCTCTAACCTCCCCAAGGCCTGAATTTTACTGTAGATGTCGGGACAAAGAGTGTGTCCTGAGCCCATGTTTGTCACCGCTGGGGCCACCACATGCAATTTTAGCACAGGTTGCCACTTGTGGGCACGTTTCACAATTAAGGATGGCGGGCAACCTCCTGATGCTGCTGCTCCAATCAGAGGGTCAGCGGCTCTGAAACCTCCACAGCACCATCGGGAGAGGTGGGCGTGGCTGAGGTAGATTGGCATTTAAGCTGGCAGCCTTCCCACTCAGTGTGGGTGGGGAGGGGGGGGTGTCTGCATCACTATCGGCAAAACGTTGGTAGCTCCATAAAATGGCCCTTAATGTCGTCTTTAATTATGCAAATTGGCTGCTCGCATCATTGAAGTGGGCAGCCGCTCTGCATCTGGTCCGTTGCATTCTTTTTTTCATCGTAAATACACCAATCATATGACAAGGATTGCTAAAATAATAATGTCGGTTCTTTATTTGAAGGTAAGACTATGCAGATAATGGTAACTGGGAGGCTGCTTGGACACATCTGATATGTAGGCATGCTGTTGTATCCTGTCAACAGAGTCATGGGATTATAAATCAGACCCTGTCTCATAGTGGGGAGTGATGGACAACAGCTTAAGATACGCTCCCTTAAAGGTACATCACAACAGGTCCCACCACTGGGAAAATTCCCTGGTGGGTTGACCACACCAGGGAGCTGACCCAGCCTGGCTCCCCGTGATTTTACCAGCCCACCTCCTAGTAAAATTTTGCCCTAAGATTATTGAACGTGTCATTGGATCCAACTTCTTGTACCCAACTTCTTCAGCAAATCTGTTTGAATACCTGTAGTCTCTGTCACTCTCCAACTCACAACTCAGAGACTATGCTCTTCAAGATCAGGGACAGGGAGAGATGGTGATGGGTTAGTGGCAATATCACTGGACTAGTATTCCTGAAATCTAGAGTAATGCTCTGGTGACCCAGGTTCAAATCCCACCATGGCTGGTGGTGAAATTTCCATTCAATAAAAATTTGGAATTAAAAGCCTGATAATGACCATGAATTGGTTGGTGTAAAAACCCATCTGATTCACTAATTCCCTTTAGGGAAGGAAATCTGCTATCCTCACCTGGTCTGGCCTACCTGTGTGTCCAGACCTACAGCAAGGCAGTTGACTCTTAAATGCCCTCTGAACAAGGGCAGTTAGGGATGGGCAACATCCCACGAACAAATAAAAAAAAATCACTCCTTCATCATTGAGACAATGATGGGTTATTGTTCCTTGGCATCTCGTTTAGCTATTGCTCATGATTTAATTCCACAGCACACCAAGCTTACGTACTTCCAATCCTGCTTGTCTAAAAATGGCTTCCCTACCCACCCCGCACAGCCACTTCCAAGATTCCACCCTTCGCCTCCAAATCCTCATTGACATATAGTTCCTCAATGACTTTTTTGCCTGTGTATTGAAAATTGGTTAGTTTCCATGTGTGTGTGTTGATGGCAGCCGACTCGATTTCTCCGCCAGCTCTCTCAATTGCCCAGCTAACTCTGTATTCCTCTCTGCCATCAGGTTGTGAATGGGACAGAATGGCCCCCAGCTGGACATAGAAATGATTGCAGCTATCTTATTCAGTTTCCAGTGAAGACTCCATACCAGTGCAAATAACACTATGCTCCATCACCGCAGTTTGCTCAGGTACTGCAAACACTCAGTGTCCTGTTTAATCCTGAGTGAAATCTTAAATCCTACAGCCTATCCATCACTAGCACTGCATTCTCTTACCATTGCAAAGTTGGCTACCTCTGTCCTTGTCTCAGCCTCATTACCTTTAAAAAAAGTGGTCTGCACTTTTATTACTTGCTGACTTGACTTCACCTCCTTGTCTAGCACTACAGGTTCACCAAACTGGCACTGGACCTTGTTCCTTCACTGAGGCCCAACCACACGTTCCCACCACACCTGCCCCCTCCCTCCGCTGAAGGGCTTCCCTTGGTTCCCTGTCACCCAGTACATTAGAGTTGAGATCCTCGTTGTTATGACCAAATCGTATCCCCTTTTCAAATCCTCCATGCCATTTCCCTGCACATGTTCTTTGGCCCTGCTGTTCTGTCCTCCTAGGAATCCTCACCTCCCCTGCACCATAGCTGGCAGGTGCCTTCAGGCATTGTCCTTACCTGTTGGAACTCTGTCCTGTAGCCCTTCTGCATTGCTACATCACTCACCATCTTCAAAAGGATCTTTAAAACCAACCTATTCACCAGTTGTCCCAGTCATTTCTCCAAACTCTTCTATTGCTGCTCATCATCCACTTGTCCCTAATTGGTGAAAGATAATTCTTATGTTAAAAGTTCTCCTTCTTCTTGGGCTCTCTGCCTGAGGGCAGGTCTTTGGTGAATATCTGCTGAATCACAGCAAAGTGTCATGATTTTGTTTATTACTGGTAGAATGAGGAGGCAGGCCCCGAGTCTACGTCGGCTGGAATGGGGACTCTTCCTTTGGCCATTAGAGCTGCCTGGTACTAGTTGTACACCCGTGCAAAAGATATCTAAAATAAATGGTAGAAGCAAATGTGCTACACTCCAGCTGATGTATTATATGCTCTTGTTACAAAGAGACTTGTTATTGTCAAATGAGAGGAATGCTCTGCTGCAATTTGCACAAGTGTCAACAGGTGGCAGTCAAACTATTCAGATACACATCATTCAAATTCTGTACAGGAACAAGTGAGGTATAGTTCTATGGTGAAAAAAGAAAATGCTGGAACTGTTACTCACTCCACAGATGCTGCCTGGCCTGCTGAGTTTTTCCAGAATTTTCTGTTTTTATTTCAGGTTTCCAGCATCCAGAGTGTTCTACTTTATGATTATGGTTCAACAGGCAGTGACTGATCCTGAGATACAATTCCACTCTCGGTGACTGATCCTGGGGTACAGTTCCACATTCAGTGACTGATCCTGGGATACAATTTCACTCTCTGTGACTGATTCTGGGGAATAGTTCCACTCTCAGTGACTGATCCTGGGATACAATTTCACTCTCTGTGACTGATCCTGGGGAACAGTTCCACTCTCAATGACTGATCCTGGGGAACAGTTCCACTCTCAATGACTGATCCTGGGGAACAGTTCCACTCTCAATGACTGATCCTGGGATACAATTTCACTCTCTGTGACTGATTCTGGGGAATAGTTCCACTCTCAGTGACTGATCCTGGGGAATAGTTCCACTCTCAGTGACTGATCCTGGGGAATAGTTCCACTCTCAATGACTGATCCTGGGGAACAGTTCCACTCTCAATGACTGATCCTGGGGAACAGTTCCATTCTCAGTGACTGATCCTGGGATACAATTTCACTCTCTGTGACTGATCCTGGGGAACAGTTCCACTCTCAATGACTGATCCTGGGGAACAGTTCCACTCTCAGTGACTGATCCTGGGGAATAGTTCCACTCTCAGTGACTGATCCTGGGGAATAGTTCCACTCTCAATGACTGATCCTGGGGAACAGTTCCACTCTCAGTGGCTGATCCTGGGGAACAGTTCCACTCTCAGTGGCTGATCCTGGGGAACAGTTCCACTCTCAGTGGCTGATCCTGGGGAACAGTTCCACTCTCAGTGGCTGATCCTGGGGAATAGTTCCACTCTCAGTGGCTGATCCTGGGGAACAGTTCCACTCTCAGTGACTGATCCTGGGGAACAGTTCCACTCTCAGTGGCTGATCCTGGGGAATAGTTCCACTCTCAGTGGCTGATCCTGGGGAATAGTTCCATTCTCAGTGACTGATCCTGGGGAACAGTTCCACTCTCAGTGACTGATTCTGGGGAATAGTTCCACTCTCAGTGACTGATCCTGAATTTCAGGTATTGGCCTCTCAAATATATTTATCACAAATAAAGTTGGTTACAGAGGCAAACAGTAAAGGAAAAGTTTTGAACTGTTATCCCAGAACAATAAGCTTGGGCACAGTCACCATGGCTAAGACTAAACAAACTAGTTGGACAAATTCTTTTGAAGTTTCCTTTCAGAACTCGAGGGGAGATATTTCTCAGGATGTGCTCCGCTGACTTTTTTCCATCAGCATCAACAGAATCCAGTCTTCAAACAAGTTTGGGTTTTTATGTTACTGAACTAATAATTCAGAATCCTAAGGGTCTGGAGATATGTGTTCAAATCCCACCAGGGCAGCTGGAGAACTGGAATTCAATTCATTAAATTTAAAAAAGTGGAATAAAAGGCAATCCAAGAAAGCAATTCACCCCACTACCCTCTCAAAGAGCAATTAGGGGTGAGCAACAAATGGTGGCCTTGTCAGTGATACTTACATCCCATGAATGAATGAAAGGAAGCACACATTTTGGAGTGCTTCATAGCAGGGCATACTGAAATGCGAATGTAAGATGTACAACTAAATCCTGATAACACATGCTTGCTATGAAGGCCCATCTACCAGATAAAGGTGATTGTAAAGATTGTTAATATTGGTCAAGGCCTGAGGGTTAGCTCTGGGGGAATTTTGATAAGGACCACAGATGCACATCAGTTGAGCTTATTAACTTGACACAACTTGAACCCAGAGCAGCCACCGGCACATCTATTTCAGAGAATCTTTAATTTAATTGAGTTTCATGATCAGAACTACCATAGATCACAGAGTATAAGTCAACCTTTGAAGCCTCCAAAAATAATTTCAGAAAAGGGGGTTGACTTATACACCAAGTATAAAATGTGAGCCTCTGGTTTGGGTATGGGCAGTTGCCATTTTGAAAAGTGAAAAAAAAACTGGTAATTCTTATGAAGTTAATGCAGCACAGTTTACTGAATAAATTAATTGTACAGAGTTACCTTTAGTCACAATAAAAGTGATTTAAAACCCATCAAATTTATTGGCCAAATCATCCCAGAATTTTACTAAGTGAGGAAGTGGGCATGAAATATTAGACCATAAGACCATAAGATGTAGGAGCAGAAGTAGGCCAGTCAGCCCATCGAGTTTGCTCCACCATTCAATGAGATCATGGCTGATCTGATAATCCTCAACTCCACTCGCCTGCTTTTTCTCCATAACCCTTGATACCCTTACTGATTAAAAATCTGCCTATCTCAGCCTTGAATATACTTAATGACCCAGGCTCTACAGCCCTCTGCAGTAAAGAATTCCACAGATTCACTACCCTCAGAGAAGAAATTCCTCCTCATCTCTGTCTTAAATGGACGACCCCTTACTCTGATATTATGCCCTCTGGTCCTAGACTCTCCCAGCATCTACCCTGTCAAGCCCCCTAAGAATCTTATATGTTTCAATAAGGTCACCTCTCATTCTTCTAAACTCCAATGAGCAAGGACCCAACCTACTCAACCTCTCCTTGTAAGAAAATCCCTCCATACCCGGGATCAACCTAGTGAATCTTCTATGGACTGCCTCCAATTCCAGTATATCTTTGCTTAGATAAGGAGACCAAAATTGTTCACAGTATTCTAGGTGTGGTCTAACTAGTGCGTTGTATAGTTTTAGCAAGACTTCCCTATTTTTATACTCCATTCCCTTCGAAATAAAGGCCAACATTCCATTTGTCTTCCCTATTACCTGCTGAACTTGTCTGTTAGCTTTTTTGCGATTCATGCACGAGGACCTCCAAATCCTTCTGTGCTATATCTTTCTATGGTCTTTCTCCATTTAAATAATATTCAGCTCCTCTATTCTTCCTGCCAAAATGCATAACCACACGTTTTCCCACATTATATTCCATCTGCCAAGTTTTTGCCCACTCATTTAACCTGTCCATATCCCACTGTAGACTCTTTGTGTCATCCTCACCACTTGTCTGCCCACCTATTTTTGTATTATCCGCAAACTTGGCGATAGTACATTCACTTCCCTCATCTAAGTCATTAATATATACTGTCAATATTATGTTTCACCATCGGCTGCAATGGTGGGTTTTCACACCGTATCGTCCCCTTCTCGCCTAATTAATTATGCAGCCACAGGAAACACGCTGTCTCGCTGGTGGGCAGCCTTTGAATCACCCACCCCACCGTTACCTCACTGTTTCCTCACTCCAGGTGCCATATCTAAAGTATAGCCGCGCAGACAGTTCTCGACGCTTGCAACCCAGGACTGCTCCAGTGAATGTATGGCCTTGAAAGCCAAGAGGATTTCTGTGACCTGTTCGTGGAATGCCTTTTGGGGGCTCACCATGGGCCTGAATTTTTCCCATGTCGGGCGGGCTCAGAGACAACCGCTGCCCGCGATCAGCTCCGCACCGCCATTTTATACAGGCGGGCCAATTAAAGCTCACCCAGCGCAATACGCGAGCAGTAGCAAGCGCTACCTGTGCGGGCAGTGGGAGGTGGGAGAGTCGGGGCCAATGCTGTTTCGTGCATGCGCACAAAAGCGTGCTTCAATCTCCCTGAGACAGAGTTGCCTCAGGGAGATTGAAGCACTTTTGAAAACAATAAATAAAATCAATTAAAATTTAATGAAACATGTCCCCTCATGTGACACAGTCACATGAGATGTGACATGTTTTTATTATTCAGGAAAACTTTTTATTTAATTCATAAAAGCTTTAGGAAACCTCATCCATCCTCTCGTAGATGAGGTTTCCTATTTTCGCCTGCCCGTAAGGTTGGACGGGCAGGTTAACTTGACATTAATTAATTCGTTAATGGCCTTAATAAGCCTATCAATTATTGGCGGGCGCGCAGCCGACTCCGGTGTGCGCCCGCTGAACGACACACCGTGAGACAGCGCAATGGTGTCAGGACGCATGCCCAATGTCATCGCGTGTCATTTCACATGCCTGTGTGTCGGGCCTGCCCCCACATGCCAACTGAAAGATCCTGGCCATGATGTCCTGCATCCTCACTCTGATCAAAGGAGGTCCAGCAATATCACCACTCTAGTTTGGGAAGCGGTGGCAGTGGTGGTCAGTGCCAACGTTGTACAGAAGAAGTTGTCCATCCAGTGCAGATAGAGGATGAATGATCTGATCTGTGCCGCCAAGGTAAAGCAACCATCTCATTAACTTAAGCTTGCACACTCACAAGGCCATCACTCATTCATTGGCATCTCACTCACTGCCAGCTCAAGGGACATCACCACTCACTTTCTTACACACAACCTCACATCTCCATCTGGCCTCATGTCCTCTGGCTGGGACCAGTTCTCGTCCTGCAGCCTTTGAAGAGCCACCCCCACCTTACGGTTGGCCTAGTAGGTACAGACCTACCCTTGGGTCCCCTAAAAGTGATGTGGTGCTGTCTGTGAAGCTTGGCACTGATGACCACGAGAGCTGTCCGAAGCAAGGCAGGCAAACAAATTTCGAAGTCCCAAGCAAAGTGCAGCTCTCCATGTGCACATTGCTTATGTACAGCTGTGAAACACGTCAGTGTGATTGTGCTTGGGTGATCCAGTGTGGGGTGATGATTCCAGTGGGCAGGGCTTATAATGAGATGCTAAAGTACTGAAATTAGGTTGCTGATATGCAGTGGCAGGAAGCACAACCTGCCATTGATGGGCGGAATGGACAATTGTAAACCAGTTTCACGACAGCGTAAAACCGACTTTTAGCCTTCTTGCCATGTTGTCCGCTCATGCTGCCAAACACACTGCCAACGGGCACGAAAATTTCCGAGCAGAGCAGCACATTTATTTACACTCTTTGTGAATGTTTTCTCTCCATCACCTATCCAGGTCTTCCATTTGGCATAAAAATGCTCACATTTCAAAACGGCGACCACCCGCACCGACACTGGTGGTTCACATTTTATGTTTGACATATAGGTCACAACTGTCTTTGGAATGATTTTTGGATGATTCAAAGGATGACTTATACACTGCAAACCATGGTAGTCCTGATCCTTGAATGGCTTATTGAGACTTACATCCAAATGTTGAACTATATATGTTAGATGCCTTCCCCAATCCCACCCCACTTCCCTGGTATAGCTACAATGTGGGTGTTATTTCTTTGCAGGTGCATCTTGATCTCATCAGTTATATGGGATCTGAACATGTCTGACACTAATAAATTGAGTTCTTTGTGTAAGCCACTGGGACACCTATTCCACAAGTTATCAATCCATTCTCATCCATCCAACTGTTGTCATGGATATGCACAAAATCTTCTACAGGGAACTTGATTTTTGGCATGGCTTTAAGTTTGAAAATTACCAAATGTTTAAATTGTCAGCCATGAGGCTAGTACCACTGCAAATCTTGTCTTCTCTATTCCTGGGTTTTGGCTAGAAATGTTTTCGAAACTTTCTACTTTGCACTTCAGTTGCTGGGCATATTAAAATTCCTGTGCATGTTGTAATATGCCTTTAAGGGATATCAGCATGACATCATTAGAAAGGAAATGTGTCATGCAATCCAGTCATAGTTTCACTTTTGCTTGAGCAGAACATGCACACGCAGCTCTGATGTCTTCAAGCTTTATATCTATATATAACTGTTCTTATGTGCCTAGTCTTAATGAATTAACTCACAGTGTGCTTACCAAATTCCTTATGAGCGATTGGTGCCTTGTGTTTGTACAGTAAATAAGCCCAAGATATTATATCATTGTAATAACACAACACGGCGTTTCATCCATGTTGCCAATATGATATAATGGACACTCATCTTTTTGCTGCTGTCTGATGATGACTCACTGGAAAATGGTCATCTTGACATCGAGTTCTTTTGTTTTCAGATTGATCTTGGACTTTTGCTGCAACATTAGACATTTTCCTTCCATAAAGTGAATACACCAACTAGCTTTGCTCTGAAATCTTTGCTGGACTCAGTTTGATTTGGCCCATTTAAGTCCATATAAATACATTGCATTTATGGTGATGATGTAACCATTCTGAGGATTTTTGAGGACCCATTCCGACACAGGATTCTCAAGATCAGGCCAGTGGCTGGTCTCTGTTCTCATGGAGCATTTGGTCTTGGGCATCCTCTCCAGGACTGATTCCTTCTTCCATTCTCTCACTACTTTTTCACTAACACTGAATTCCCTCATTGTGGCACAGTTATTTGATGAATTACAAATGTTATGACTTTTAGCTTGAAGCCAGTTTCATACTTCATTTAAGCAGATGCTGGAAATCTGAAACAAAAATTGCTGGAAAAGCTCAGCAGGTCTGACAGCATCTGTGGAGAGGAAGACAGAGTTAATGTTTCGGGTCTTGATGAAGAGTCATACGGACTCGACATATTAACTCTTTCTTCCTCTCTACAGAAGCTGTCAGACCTGCTGAGTTTTTCCAGCAATTTCTGTTTTTGTTTCATACTTCATTTTGTTGGAACACTTTCTTTGGCATTCGCCACGCAGGATCTGCTGTGTGTGGGTGTGACTTAAACTCCCGCACACCTTTGCAACACAGCCCGTATCACCTGTTTGATCCCTTGAACCCAGTTATATGGTAAGTATGATGAAAGTATAATAATTTTCATAATATTTTTCGGGTTTATTGTGAAGTAGGTTTATGGGGGTAAGTATAGTTGGGTCTATATTGGATTTAATTACATTTTGTATTCAAGCAGACTGCAAGCTTTATATCATCAAAAGAAGCGAGGTGCTTGACATGCTAATGAGTAAACATGGATGCTGGCTTAGCATGTAAGGTGTGAAGGGAATTTGCATTTTTAGATAAATGAAGGGATACTTGGATTTCAAACAGATTTTAGTCTGTTTACAACTAGCCAGATAAGCAAGGCTAAGGAATGTGTTTATTTATACCAAAGGTAATATATAGTGGCAGCATGAAAGTTTTTATATTATCAGGAAGATACAGTTTCAAAGATCTAAAGAACAATAGAATTTACATATTAAAAAAGAGAAACATATATAAAGGAGAATGAAAGCTTATGTGGCAGAAGGCCATGTAAACTCTAAGAGGAGTATGTAAAATAGCTTTAATGAACCTCCAGTATTTGTGCATAAGTCCGCTATACAACGTTGCTGAAGCTGGAGAAACACCATTTGGAATTCCACTGTCCAGGGTATTGTGTTAACTTGCTGAGTCTGTTTTAAATCTAAAACTTATTTTTGGACCGTTGCCTTATGTAACTGCCGGTGGGAGGGGGGGGGGGTGTTCAGGTTAATTAGGAATTTTAGGAGTTAATACATTAGTAAGTAATTTGTAGTCTTATTTATGTGCTTGAAATATTTTATATGCTGTTAATTACTATTAGAGATTTTTAAAATTAAAATTACAAAGGTCTTGGTGGACTTATTACTTCTGAATTCAATGCTCGCATCTCGTAATAAATACAAATTGCAAAACCATTGTGATAGCACCACCAGGTTTCCTCATGGATTTGGCCAACCTGGCACACATCATCTGCCACGTCATAATAGTAAGTAAGATATGCATTTGTGGGGTGAAAAATTGAGGCTGACTACTAATACGAGTATAATATTTCATGGCTGAAAAGGCACGGGGGGGGATTGACTTATATACTGACTATATGCAAAAACACCATTTTTGGAGCTGGAAAAATGGGGTCATCTTATACGCTGGGTTGACTTATACTCTGATCTACAGTAAGCAGCTTTCTCCCCACAGCCTGCGCCAATTTGATTACTGGATGTGTTCTGGTAGAATGTTATCTCGGAGCAGTTTTTAAATCAAGCTATTAGCATACCAAAATACTTGCTCTCCTTCAAAGAGATATTTTGGCAGCAAACCCACACTGGGTTTAATGGGAAACTGTTGACACCTCCCCACCAGCTATAAAGTTGAGGGGGATGGGGGTGGGGAAAGAGTATGCCTCCCGCCACCCCCCCTCCATATTAAATGGTTGATTAGCTGTTAATTGAGTTGAGTTGAGGTGGAACTTCTGACTCTTAGAAGTAGGAAGTCCCGCCTCAGAGAGCCAATGGCCAATCAAAGGCCAGCAGCTCTCCAGTACCTGCAACACCACTCAGAGTGGTGGCCATTGCTGGTATGGCAAGAGGCTGAGATGTGGTACTGGATCGGAAATGGCAAGTGAGTCTGGGTCTTGCTGGACGGGCTGGCAGGCTCCAATGAAGGGGTTGGATGCAAAGGGCAGGGGAGAAGGCAATTCTGGAGGGGGTTAGAGGTTACATTTTGGGGGAATCCTCTCATGAGGCCAAGAAGGACCCCCGTCCACTGCCAGCCACCAGTCTGTACAGGCGGGATGAGGCCATTAAATGGTAATTAATTGCCCACTGAAGGGTCTTAGTTGGCCCATTGGTGGACAGGCCGCCAATGCCCTCCCTCTTCCCCCCCACCCCCAGGTATTATTGCAGTGGGGCAGGGTGAGTGGTTAGGTGACAGCCAGGCCTTCCACTGGCCTTCCCACCCCAGGCGGGGTGGAGTGGGAAGGTGACAGGGTCTCCGCTGACCATCCTCTTACCTGATTAAATGCCCCGCTGCCACCGAACTCATCATGGGGGAGCTAGGGCAGAAGATTCTGTCCACCGTGATTTGATCTGACACTCACAGCTGCCAGCTCAGATATGTTCCTATACAGGTTGCAGATGACATACACATTCTCCGGACCTAGGTGGAGGTAAGAGAATCCTCTAGGAAGACTGTAGGTGGATAAGTTCTCCTGTTGACAGAACATCTCCACCTCCTCATCCTCACCTCTGTGAGTAGATTGTCTTCTTATTTGCAGCCTCTGCACCATCTCCTGTATCCATCTGCTGTAGACCAAGTACAACCACTACGATAACCCCACAACAAGCAGCCCTGAGCCCTTACAATCACAAGCAATACCTTCTCAATATACAGCACTACTTCTTAGAGTTCACCAACTGTAACCAACTTCTCCAAATACCCAGCACTTCTACATGCTCAAACAGAGCCAGGAGGAAGTAATCAGCAACTAACTAGCAGGTTGTTCATTATCCTTTTAAATAGTGCTTTTGGGCTGCTCCTTCACACTGTGTTCAGCTGTGTGAGGTTAAGAGAAAGTGAAGCCCAAAATAGCAGCACTGGTGTCAAATCATCAAATCAGTGTGACACATTGACTGACATAAGATTTGCCTATTCTGCTTACATCCGGTGTGTACTCTTGATACCCATGCTAACCAAGGTAATATTTGGTGCAGGTCACACTGGACGTGTGTGTGAGTGGCACAGACACCATTTTGGTACCAACATGACACTTGCAGCATCAAAACTCCAGGAATTCCAGAGCCCAATTTTGAAGCCACAACCTTAATTTAAAATGAAATTAAGACATAGGGAAGATTCCATTTCTCCCCCTCAGCTTGTCAAAGCATGTGATTATGTCTGTACTACGAAGTGAAGCAGACAGGGTTGAGAAAGGTAGAAGCAAGTGGATACTGATGAGGAGGATATTAAAATTCTGCATGAGTTATGGTACCTGGGATGTTGTGTGCTTAGTGAAAGATATAAGGAGAGATGAAGAGGTACATTAGCTTGTTCGCAAGTGTGTTTAGTGAACTGCAGATGAGGAGAGATCATGTTGTGGGATATGAATAGGAGAACTTATGGGGCTAAGACTCAGTCAACATTTATCTGATGTGGGGCCACTCAGAGGCAATGAAGTTGGATGCTTTTGCAACAAGCGTTCAATTGTTCTGTCAATCTGTTTACTTTTGAAGCTCACTGTGCTTGATTGGTTAAGCCTAGGTGTAGACTCAGAAAAAGTTAGCAAAGCTATAGAAAGAGCTTGAAGCTAAAGCTGTAAGCATTGAGCAGACATCTAAAGCAGTGAATAAAGCCTGTTACACACATGGAAACTAATGTCACCTCTGCATAGATCCGAGATATAAAATATATAACAATAACATTTGTTATTAATTGCAAAGACAGAATCTAAAAGCATTGAAGTGAGAATAGGTTTGTGTACAAAAGCTAAATATGTTCCAGAAAAGGAAAGGGGATGAGTGCAATATAGCAATGGTACCCTCAAAAGATAGTAGAATCAGCAGATGAAGTAACTATGGGTAAAGGAACAGAAGGGAGGATGAATTGCTGCTGGGAGTATTTTATAGCTTCTAATGAAGTAGTAGATATATATAATTTATATATATTATACATACAAATTAGGGACATCTGTGAAAGAAATAAAATTGTGATTATAATGTGGGATTTGAACCTGTTTATAGTTTGGGAAAGAAGTAGCAGCACAGATTATAGAGGGGATGTAATTATTAAATATATTCAAGTTAGTTTTGTAAAGCAACATCTTTTCAACTGAACAAGGGGGCAGACCAAGTTTGATTTACTCATGAATAATGATTTAGAAATAATTGGTGATCTGGTAATGAGGGAACAACATTATCAAAGGAAGCAAAGAAGATCAAAACCCAAGTGTTTGATTTGAACAGGGCTAACTTTGAAGTGATGAGGTAGGTATTGACTGGAACAGGATGTGAGAAATTGTCAGTTGGCAAATCTACAGGCCAACAGTGGAATGCATTGAGGAGTGTAATTAGTGGAACACAAAACAAGGATGTCTCCCTGAAAAGCTGAGGAGATGCTTGCATTCCTGGTTAATGAGAGTGGGTTGGGATCAGTATTAAATACAAGGAAAAGGCTTGCTTGTGTAAAAGTAAAGAATGAGTATTGGGAGTATTATAGAAAGCAACAAATGAAGCAAGAAAATAACAAGGAAATAAGAAGGGAGAATGAAAAGAAACAGAGATAATATTGTTGGTAATAGGAAGCATTTTCATAAGAGCATCAAGAAAGAAAGGAATTAGAGGAGGTGGCCCATTAAAACTGATTTAGGTATGATAATAGTGAAAGCTAAGGATCATCCTTTACAATGGAAATGAAAAATACAATACCTGCAGTACAGACTTTAGTGAGGAGTTGAAATTTGCCTGAACAAATAATGACAGAAAAGTTATAATGGATAAAATAATGGATTGAAGCTAACGTTGGGAGTAGGAAAATTGCTGCAATTCTTAATCATGGGCAGAGTAAGTAAACAGCTGGAAAAGTAAAGGCTTAGGGAAAGTCAACATGTTCTTGTGAAAAATAATTCATGTCTATCCAGCGTAACATAGTTTCTTTGAGTCATTGAAGTGGTGGATAGTGGAGAATCAATGGATGTCATACATAGATTTTCATTAGACTTTTATTAGATCTTTCAGAAGAGATTTCTAGCTAAAATCAAGATATTTGGAATTAGATGTAAAATTGGTGAGGGCTTATGGTGCCTTTAGCCAATCTTAACTGACTAACTGAATGTTCCTTTGGTAGTCTCCATGAGCTGGAACTCCAAACGCATATTTTAAAATCTCATGAGATGTGATTCTATATTTCCTTGTCTAAAAAAAAAAATATATATATATACTTAATAACACAGTGTTTCTGTGGGACATAAACACCAAGTATTAAGTGCAACTAAAAAAGGACAGTGTCTGTGAAGAAAATATGTTCAGATAAACAACCGCTTCCTACAGAAGCGATATTTGAAAAATAACTGCAAATACCAATCTGTTCTTTCAAATTTCATCTCACTGAATCAATTCTCCGGTTTCATGTAGAATTGTCAAAGTAAACATTATTACCAAAACAATGCTGCTGAAATGGGTGAAAAGAATTCAACTCACTGTATTGACAATCAAGTTTTCATTTGCAATGTGCTTTTGCTTACTCATTGATTTTCACTTTGTGCAATAGTGGAAAACAGTTGATAGCGAATTGACAATACATTTTATTTCTCCCCAGTTTTATTTCCAATATAATTATTGTCCTTTGGCCCAATGCACACTGTTGTACAAAGTCAGAATTACCCCTGGGCTCTTGGATGGGTTTTAAAAATTTTCCTTTTAAGGGATTTTTAGACTAGCTCTTGTTTAATTTGGATTCTGGAAATTTGGTGGTAGAATTTCCATGAAGATTTCTTGATCTCCAGTACCTTTGGCTGAATATTAGTAGAAACTCCAGAGGAATGTTGTAAGGGGTTATTAATACTGTTTCCTTGTGGTTCCCTCTGAAGCATTGCTAAAGTTACAGCAAATAATCAGGAGAACACCCTGTGAAAATTATTGGCTTTGGAGTCTGTGTGTTGGCTCCTACTTCACACCGTGCACACCCCCCACCGCCCCCGCACCACCCCCCCCCCCCCACCCCACCCCCAACCACTTTTGACCGCTAGACCTCATAGAGCCAGCCTTCCATGACTCCATGCATATAAATTTCTGAGGGTTCTGCTTCACCAGCAAGAGTGCTGCAGCAGTTAACTTATTCTGTAATGGGATATGAGTGTCATTGGCTAGAACAGCATATGTTGCTTGTCCCTAATTGCCCTTGAGAAGGTGATGGTGAGCTATCTTCTTGACCTGCTGCAGTCCATGTGGTGTAGGTACACCCACAGTGCTGTTAGGAAGAGAGTTCCAGGATTTTGACCCAGCGACAGTGAAGGAACGGAGATATATTTCCAAGTCAGGATGGTGTGTGGCTTTCAGGGGAACTTCCAGGTGGTGGTGTTTGCATGCATCTGCTGCCCTTGTCCTTCTAGGTGGTAGAGGTCATCGGTTTGGAAGGTGCTGTCAAAGAAGCCTTTGTGAGCAGCTGCATGTCGATGGTACACACTGCTGCCACAGTGTGTCAGTGGTGGAGGGAGTGGATATTGAAAACAAAAACAGAAATACCTGGAAAAACTCAACAGGTCTAGCAGCATCGGTGGAGAAGAGCAAAGTTGAAATTTCGAGTCCTTATGACCCTTCAACAGAACTAAGTAGAAATAGGAAAGGGGTGAAATATAAGCTAGTTTAAGGTGGTGGTGTTGGGGGGGGGGGGGGGTGGTGTGGGCGTGGGGGAGAAGGGGGGGTGTTGTTGGGACAAGCAAGCAGTGATAGGAGGAGATAACCAAAAGATGTCACAGACAAAAGAACAAAGAGGTGTTGAAGGTGGTGATATTATCTAAAAGAATGTGCTAATTAAGAGTGGAGAGCAGGACAAGCAAGGTAGCTCTAGTGGGGGTGGGGTGAAATAAACGATGGGTGGAATACATTTAAAAATAATGGAAATAGGTGGAAAAAGAAAAATCTATTTAAATTATTGGAAAAAAACAAAAAGGAGAGGGAAGAAACGAAAAGGGGGTGGGGATGGAGGAGGGAGTTCAAGATCTAAAGTTGTTGAACTCAATATTAAATCCGGAAGGCTGTAAAGTGCCTAGTCGGAAGATGAGGTGCTGTTCCTCCAGTTTGCGTTGAGCTTCACTGGAACAATGCAGCAAGCCAAGGACAGACATGTGGGCAAGAGAGCAGGGTGGAGTGTTAAAATGGCAAGCGACAGGGAGGTCTGGGTAATGCTTGTGGACAGACCGAAGGTGTTCTGCAAAGCGGTCACCCAGTCTGCGTTTGGTCTCTCCAATATAGAGGAAACCGCAGTGGGAGCAACGAATTCAGTAGACTAAGTTGGGGGAAATGCAAGTGAAATTCTGCTTCACTTGAAAGGAGTGTTTGGACCCTTGGACGGTGAGGAGAGGGGAAGTGAAGGGGCAGAATTCTCAGCCTCTGCTCTTGTGGGGATTATTTACCTGTCTGCTTTCCTTTGCTCACCCAGAACAGGAAGCAATGAGCCAGAAGGCAGAGGGGGCACAGCTTGAGGATTACATGAGTCACAGATTGAAGGTTACAGGGGTCACAGATTGAGGATTACAGGGATCACAGATAGAGGGTTACAGGAGGCATGGCATGAGGATTACAGGAGTCATGGGTCAAGGCTTACAGGGGTCATGGATCGAGGTTACTGAGGTCACGGATCAAAGATTACTGGGGCCACGAATTGAAGATTGCTGGGATCATGGATAGAGGGTTAAAGGGGTCACGGATCAAGTGTTATGGGGTCACGGACAGAGAATTCCAGGGGGCATAGATATATGAGTCTAGAGAAAGAGGAATACTATTTGTAATTTCTTTCTGAAATATTCCCAAGTGGTCCTTAAAGGTGAAGAGTCCTAAACTATAGGCAGGTAAGATATCCAGTCTTGGTGAGCCCTCCAACAATGAAGTGTATGTGATGATGTCGGATGAATCGTAGGAGATAAGCCTTGGCGGTGTCTCCACTCCTTTATTATCATAAGGCATCCTACCTTGGATGTTTGGAGTAAACAGCTCTTTAATTCTATTTATTCTTCTGGAGTTTTCATGACAGAGCTCACAACGTAAAGAACATTGAATGTCCTGCTGTAAAACTAAGAGTAACAGTAACCTAGCAACTGGCATACTTGATTAGTTAAAACACTTTTTTTAATTTAAACATCCAATGCATTTGACTTACACAAACCAGCTCTTATTATTTTATGTTTCATGGAGACATTGATACACTAGTTAATTGGTTTTAGTGTTCTCTCCCCCCCGCCCACTCAATTCGGTTCTCAGATATAGCAACTGAATGATACTCTCCTGAGTATTTATGGTGTAGGCATGGTTAATGAACTGAGTCTGCCAAAAAGAATCTAACGCAGCCAGGCAAGTTGCAGAACCCCAGATACTGTCATGTAATCAAGTGCTATGTCAGACTAGGGTCAGGACTTTCTACCACTGTTGGTGTCGGCCATCATGGCGGGCGTGAATGGACAACACGGCAAGCCCAAAAAACGGCTCCACACCATCATGAAAGCAGTTTGTGACCGTCCGCTCCACCTGTCAATGGCCACCTTTCCCACTGCCGGACGTCAGGAACATAATTTCAGTGCGTTTGCATCTCATCATCTTGCTTGCTCGCTGGAATCTTCCCCCCATGTCAATTTTATGGCCAAAGTCAGTGGGAAAACACGTCAGCCCAGAACATGGCTTGACAAGTGTGACCTGCAGAAGCTGGGACTTCCCGTTAGGGCCTTGCTCACATCGTGGACACCTGAGAAGCAGAAGATGCTGGAACCCTGCAGTTACTGGACCCTGGAGGAACATGTGCATTGCATGCTGGTTGGATCTTCATGGACATGTCTCCACTGCAAAGCAGCTCACGGAAGGTGGAGGTTCTCCGTTGATGTCTGGGGTTTGCTTCCGGACATCACGGTCTCAGCCATGGGCTGCCATGGGTGATTGGCGAAGGTGGGAAGTGGAAGGTCCAGCTGCGAGTGGGAGAGGAAGGCGTTTTGGGGGGTGAGGTTGGGAGGAGCTCAGTGAAGGTGTTGGGGCCATGAGGATGGGAGGGGGGAATGAAGATGTTGGGGGTGTGAGGTTGGTTGGGGGTGGAGGGAGCTGAGAGCGAGGGGCATGTAATATGGGAGAATGCAGCAACTGAGGAGGTAGGTGTAAGGGCAGAGGAAGGTTAAGGGAAGGAGTTCAGAGGGGGAAGAAGATTGGAGGGAGGAGGGAGTAAAGGTTGAGGAGGAAGTAAGGATGGAGGATAGAGTAAGGGGGTGGGGATGTCTAAGTGAACATGCAAGGGAGGGGTCTGTGGGGTCAATGACTGCCTCCTAGGGAGCGAACTGAGGGCGGGTCTGGTAGGAGGGAATGGTCAGTATGAGAGGGGGAAGAGTGAGTTGGAAGGGTGGGAGGGTGAGGGTGTGGAGGTAATAGCTGAAGGGATGGCGAGAGTGGTTGGTGAGCACTCAGAGGTACACACGGACCCTGGGGGTGGGAGGGAGGATGTCGGGGAGTTGAATGTGGATGGGGGTGGGACTCTCCAGGAGATAGGGAATGTGCACATTCACCTGGACATTCTGGAAAGAAAAGGGTTCTGGTTGGTAGGTGACAGTGGGGAGGTGGAAGGTGATGCCAGGGGGGGTCAACGGTGAAGGGGAAAAGGACATGGATATATGGATAACTGGTGGAGGGGAGAAGATGGGGGATCTGAGAAAAAATCTTACTATGACCATGTTTTTGAAATTGAAAGTGAGAGGAGTCTCGCGTTGCGCGGGCACAGGTGCTGCATGAAGTGTAGCAATGGGTGGGTGGAGATGCAGGTCGGCTCAGATGAACAACTGAAAGAGAATCCCAGCAGGCAGCATTGAAAATGCTTGGGACATTGAGTTGAGTGTGATACAGGAAGGATTCGTGTGTGTGGGAAATGCTTGTACGAGGCTCCAAAAGGCCCTGCCACACACACACACCTCTCCCTCCAGAATCACTTCTTGTCTGGCTGCATGCAGCTGAACTGCTAGTAGGGGCGTGGGGCTGGGTGGGGTGAAGGGGGAGACGAAGCCTGTCAATGAATGACACCATTATACATTACTCAGTGAAAGTGAATATATTTTCAGATTATAAAGTGACAAAATGTGTTCATCCATGCAACCACTTGTGATCAGAAATTCTTAACTTTTCTAGGCCTACAATTTCTTCAAGGTGCTGCCCTGACATCTGCAGGAGGGGTAGAGACAGCCTGTGCCTCTGATGACTTCAGCTTGGGTCCTCTGCAGAACTGGGGCCTTGAGGCTTGCTTTGGCTGTCCTCCTGTGGGCCAGCTGTTCCCTCTGTGGTGACAGAGGATGAGGTTGAGGGGGTCACAAGCAAAGGGAATCGGAGGGAGGGGCAGCCTCTGAAATTCCAGAGTGGATGACTCAGGTGTGTCCAGTTGCCGCTCCTCCTCCCTTCGGTTGCCTGAGTACCCCGGCCTGATTCCATGAGGGGAAGGAGAACCTAGAGGGACATCAAGTTGCCCCCTTTCTGTCTTGTGTTGCCACTGCAGGAACTCACCCATGACTACTGCGTTGGAGTCAGGTCTGGACACATCTCTACGTTCTGCTGGACAAGGTTCTCCATAGCATCTGCCACCCTTGCCATGGAGACCTCAATGAATGCACAAATGGGAACCACTTCATCAGAGAGCAGGCAGGCACACTCCTCTGACTTGTGTACCACCCTGTTGAGGGCTCCCAAAAGCTCTGTATGATTTTCCTCCACCTTCTGCTGAATCTCCTCAATGAGTTGGAAGGCCAAGCCCAGAGGCTCGTCATCTGACTTGCGCCTCACAGATGTCTCTTCCCGAGCAATCCCCCAAGTGTCGGGGAGCTCGGCTGAACCTGCCTCCTCCTGCTGTGGGCATGTGTCTGTGTGGTGACAACCAGATTGTGAAGCTGAGCCTGCTCTACATTTAGGTCTCACCGAGGTGTGTGTCTCTGCGTTGGTGGAGGGTGTGGGTAAGCGCTGTGACAGATCTTCCGGGTTGCTTATTTCCAGTTCTTCAATAGAGGAGGTGTCTTCTTGGCTGGAGGTGAGGACCTGGATGGGGCTGAGGGACTAGCTGGCTGAGGGTGTCGGTCATTTGGCAGAGCTCCCTGTGGACCAAAGTAGAGATAATTAGTGCATGTCAGCAGAGTCAAAAGCAGGAGAGAGAGCACTCACATTCGCGTTGAGAGAGGGGTGATGTGTTGCAGGATCCTCAGGTGGGTGTTCACCGCCGACCTCACTGTTGCCACAGGCACGGTTCATGTCCTCACCAGTCAGTGAGATGGCACACTCCTCAAAGTGAGTGAAGGGCCTAATGTGGGCCACTGCACCCACGGTCAGGAATCTCTCCTTGCTGTTGTGAATGACTTCACCTGCATGAAAACAGATGGAGAGAGTGCGAGCAGGACACATGGCACTGCATGGACTGTTTGTGTGGTGAGCGACCAAGGATGGGATGAGGACATGAGCTCCGGGGGATATGAGCCTGATGGAGATATGAGGGTATGTGTGAGAGCTAGTGCTGTTGTCCTTTGAGGTGTGATATCTCTGTGGATGTGTGACGGGCTTGTGAATTTTGTGAGTTGAGAGCGATGAGGTGGTTGCCTTACCCTAGCGGAATGGAGGCGATCATTCATCCTCTCGGCACTGGGTGGCTGTCCTCTTTTCAGATCGTTGGCACTGACCACCATTGCCACTGCCTCCTATGCTGGATTGGTGACCTTGCTTACTGGTCTCTGCCCAGAGTGGGTGTAGAGGATTTGGCGGCGGGCCTCCATTGCATCCAGTAGGCACTCGAGGGAGGCGTAGCTAAATTTGGGGGTGGCATGTTTCTTCCTTTGGGCAGCCATCAGTTCCCAGCAGCTTCCTATCCCTTGAATAGTGCTAGTTCTGTGCAGGGGCAGCTTTAAATATGGTGCCTGGTTTACTGAAGGCCTGATGTGGCGGCGGGGCATGCAAATCAGAGGCTGTCCCGCTAGTGACCTGGTGTGTTTCCCGGGAATGCATCATTAATGAGGCAGGACACACCGGGAATGGGACAAAATGGTGCAAAAAGCCGCCATTGCTGCTGGTGGGTAAAACGTCCTTTTTCCTGCCCACTACAGCACTTTGTACAAATCTGGGATGATTCAGCCCTATGTCTGTGTTTGAACCTTATAAAGTTTATTACCCACCTGTTGCAGCTAAAGCATTCTCTGTTTCTTTCCTCACTAAGTTGCTGCCAGTCTTTATCTCATCATTCTGGCTCAAGATTAGATGGGTGGTCACGACCTTATCTAAAGGACCATCCTTCATGTATGAATCATGATGAATTTCTGTGGCGCCTTAGGGTGAACGAAGCTGGTTGTAGAAGAGAAAATGGAAGAGGCCTGGTGGGTTGTAAAATGTGGCAGCTCCCATAATGGCTGGCTGTCTGCCTGGAAAAGCATCTGGAGTGAGTTCCTGAAGGAGGCAGGGCAAATGTTCTCTCTGTCGCAAACTTGGCAACAAAACCAGGAGGTAGGACCTGTGCAACAGTTTCATCACTGGAATCCTCACTTCTCCCATTGCCTTCTCTTCTAGAGATTCCAGGATGAATTTGGCATTTAGGACATTGTGTTTAGGGCATAAACAGGGCCCACTCTAGTGTCCAGGCCTGAATCCTGTCCCAGACACTCCTGAAAATTGCTGACACTCTCAGGCAAGGCAATCCATTACGACATCATTGAAAAACCCACCTCCTTCATCCCTCCACCCACTCCACATGCCAGCCTTTGCCCCTCTATGCTCCCCATGCATCCCCCAGGCCCCCTCAGGTCACCTACCACTCCATGGAGACAGTGACTGGATTGTACTGGTCAGCAACAGGGAGCTCACAGTTACATCTACAACCAAGGCAGAGGTGTTTTGGCAATGTGAGCACCTAAATTGTGTTTGGTCAACCTGAGTGCTGCTTTTCATCTCTTACTCCTCTAGTATGGATCCAAAATGGGCCTGCATTAGTATAGTGCACATCACATCTACATTGCGGACCAAACACAATTTAGGCGCTCACTTTGCCAAACACCTCTGCCTTGGTTGTAGATGTAACTGTGAGCTCCCTGTTGCTTACCAGTACATTTTTTTTACTACACTGTCATCCTGAGCTTTCAGTCTTTAGGTTCCCACATTGTTCTAATGAAGTGATTTTTCTATTTGGCTCTTTACAGGCTTTTGCCCTTAATATTGATTTTCATAACTTGAGTCTCTAGCTATGCACTTCATCTTCTCTCCAGCAGGAAGTGCTGGTGATACAGGATGGGTGACCTGGGGCCGAATCTTCGCCTGGAATCAGGAAAATCCAACCTGCGCACTTTCATGGCTTGCAAACTACACACCCGACCCATGTGTGGCTTCACATGCCAGTTTTGTCCTTTCACACAGGGGTCGGATTCACAGTGCAGTTTGCAAGCTATGATGGAGTGCATGAGGAATGTGGGGGTTTGAGGTGGGTTGTTTAGAATGGCCCACCTCAGTTCTCCAACAGAGCAGCCAAGCTCCCAACATTGTTTACAAACCACCTAAATCTCAACCCTCACCTCCTTCATACCCCCACCGACTCCACATTCCAGCCCATGCCCCTCTATGCTCCCCATGTATCCCCCATGCCCCCCCAGGTCACCCATACCACTCCATGGCATCTTTATGCCCCCCCTTGTATCCTCCATAACCATTCACCCAATATGCACTGTGTACATTCCTCATGGACCATGCAATAGCAATGGGAATTATTTTAAAATCATTGCAAAAACATTAAAACTCTAAAAATCTAAGGAAACACTGAATACAAACACACTATCATGCACAAAAAAAAACCCAAGGGGGAAGAAAACTTGTAATCCTTTATGTGCCTATCAGGCTTTGTTATAATGCCACAGGTGATGTGTGCCAGGCAGACCAAATCCACAAGAGAAACTTGGCCACACTATCAGAACAGTTCTGCAATTTGTATTTATTACAAGAATATTTGTGCACAGAATTCAGAAGTAATGAGTCCACTAACATTTTTAGAGATTGTAAAAATTAAATTAAAGCATTTATTAAAAAAAGAAAAGATTTCCAGCCCATACATAAGATTACAGTTACTTAATACTATAACAAACCCCAAAATTTCTAATTAACCTGACTCCCAACTCTACACCCTCTTTAAGGCAACAGACCAAAATAGATTTTAAATTTAGATAGGCAATACAACAAGTTTACCATAGCACCCACTTGACAGTGGATTTCCAAAGGCTTCCTCCACTTTGGTTACTGGACACGGCAGGCTTCTGCAAAAGTGGCTGGAGTTTTCCCCAAGGCTGTTTTACATGGCTCTTTTAGATCTTACATTGCCCCCCAACATAACCTTCCATTCTTCTTTCTATATGTTTCTCTCTCTTTAATCTGTAAATTCCATTGCTCTATATGTCTTTGGAAATTTATTTTTCCTATAATATAAAATCTTTCATGTTGCAAATAAGGTCAGTATTTTTGGGGAAAATTAACATACTGCTTGGCCTTGCTTATCTTGTTAGTTGTAAACATCCTATCATCCCTTTGAAACTCAAATAACCCCATTCACTTATCTAAAAGTGGAAATTTCCTTCGCACCCTACAAGCTGCCCTTGTCTATATTTACTCATTAGCATTTCAAATGCCTAACTTCTTTTTATAATTCCAATCTTGCAGTCTATCTGACTCCAATTCCTTTAAACCACACAGACAGAACCATATACACTAACACTCATAAACCTACTTTTCAATAAACTACAATAGTATCTTGAAAAATATGATAGTTTTATGACACCGTCCTATGGAAAAATGAATCGTCAAAATTTTGAAAGACAGCTTCATTTTCTCAACCCATTTTACATTACTTACTATACTTATCTATATGCCCAAACTATTACATTGCCAGGTGCATGCATTAACATAACAATATATACAAATCTTTTGTTTCAACAGAGGTCATTTCAGTCCAGTGTCCAGGTTTTAAATGTCCAATTCCCTTTGAGCTTTAACCTCTCGACAATGCATCTGCAATTAGATTTTCTTATCTAACTGCATGTATAATCTGTAAATTAAACGGTTGCAGTAATAAACTCCATCTGCACAGTCTTGCACTTTGGTGTCGAAATTTTGTCCAGAAATTTCAAAGGATTGTGGTCTGTATAAACATTTGTTTCTGATGAATTGCTTGCAACATAAATCTTGAAATGCTGCAACTATATCACCAAACCCAGAGCCTCCTTTTTGATGGTTGAATATCTTCCCTGATGTACATTCAGTCTTCATGAAAAATATCCGGTCGGTTTCTTAACTCCAGTTTTAACTCTTGTAACAATACAGCACCAATACCTACATCACTTGTGTCAACTGCCAACTTAAGTTGCTGAGCATAATTAGGTACTGCCAAAACTGGTGTCATAGTTAATAGAGTTTTTAAATTGTCAAATGACTTCTGACACTCCAGTGTCCATTGAAACTTCTTGTTCTTCTTTAATAGCTCAGTCAATGGAGCAACCACACTGCTAAGTTTTGGTATAAACTTCCAGTAAAATCCACTCATGCCCAGAAATCTCAAAACCTGTCATTTTATCACAAGCATGGGGAAACTCATGATGGCTTTTACTTTCACATCTCTCGGAGCCACTTTACCAGGTCCAATGGTATTACCTAGATATGTAACTTGCACTTTTGCCAACTCACTCTTAGCCAAGTTCACCACCAAATTAGTTTCTTGCTTTTGATAAAACTGTTCTTTCAGATGTTGTAAATGCTACTCCCATGTTTGACTGAAAACTCTCAAGTTGTCAGTATAAACAGCACAATTGCTCAACCCTTTGTTTGTCAGTCTTTGAAATGTTGCTGGTGCACTTTTCATACCAAATGGCATAACTTTAAACTGATATAGTCCATCTGGCATTACAAAAGCAGATATCTCCTTTGCTTTCTCCAATAACGGTACTTGCTAATATCCTCTCAGCAAGTCAATCTTTGTGATAAACTGTGAATTTCCCACTTTCACAATGCAATCTTCCAGCTGTGGTATAGGATATGAATCCACTTTTGTCACTGCATTTAGCTTTCGATAATCCACACACAGTCTTTGTGATCCATCCGGTTTTGGTACCATCACAATAGGTGAACTCCAGTTACTGCAACTAGACTCAATGATATCCTTTTAAAGCATGAATTCAATTTATTTCTGTATTTGTGATAATTTTGCTGGATTTAATCTATAAGGATGTTGCCATAATGAAACTGAACCACCCACATCTACATCATGTGTAGCTAAATTTGTCCTCCCCAGCTTATTCCCACAAATAGTTTTGTGTGACTGCAATAGCTTTTCCACTGGTCTGGAAGGTAACTCAATATCATATTTACATTTTTAAGCACTGCCTCATTATCCAATTTGATTAGAGGAAAATCAATTTCAGAACCCTTAATTTCCACCTCTTTCTTTTTAACTACCACCACTAATACCTCCTTTTGGTCATCTTCCCTGTCAAAGTAATTTTTAAGCAAGTTTACATGACCCACTCTCTGCTTCTTTCTTCTATCTGGGGTATTTACTAAATAATTTACTTCACTCAGTTTCTTTTCAATTCTGCAAGGTCCACTAAACTTTGCCTTTAATGGTTCACACAATACTGGTAATAAAATTAACAGCAACAAACCTACAAGCTGTGGATCACTTATCTGCTTTCACTTTCATCACCTGCTGTGATATCTTTAAATGCTCTTTAGCTAACTCAACGTGCTCTGTTCAATCGTTCTCTAAAGTTTGTCACATAATCCAAGAAAGTAGTTTCTGAATTCTGATCCATAAATTTCTCCTGAATCAACTTCAGTGGTCCCCTTACCTCATGACCATAGACAAATTCAAAAGGATTAAATCCTATTGATTCATTAGGAGCTTCCCTAAGGGCAAATAACAAGAATGGAATTCACGGATCCCAAACCTGCAGATAGTCTTGACTATAAATCATCATCATAGCTTTTAAAGTTTGACACCATCTTTCCAAAGCCCCTTGTGATTAAGGATGATAAGCTGATGACTTAACTTGCTTTATCCTCAAGCTACTCACCACTTCCTTAAACAGCTGCGACGTGAATTTTGAACCTTGATCCAATTGTATTTCTTTCGGTGATCCATATCTTGTAAATAATTTAGTGAATTCCTCTAGAATTCTCCTTGCTGTAATATTTCATATAGGTATCACTTCCAGAAATCTTGTAGGCACATCCACTATTGTCAGCAAATCCTGATTTCCACTTTTAGTCTTAGGGAGGGACCCTGCTAAAAGGTTCCTTAAATGCTTGAATCAGAGTTAATGGTGCTAGTTTAATCACTGCTTGAGGTTTTCCTGTCACCTGACATGTATGATATGTTCTACAGAATTTGATTACATCTTTATGCAATCTAAGCCAACAGAAATGTTTTTTGTATTTTCACCTGAGTCCTCCTAATTCCTAAATGTGTCCCTATTGGAATTTCAAGAACTACTCTCAATATATCATTTCTAAACCCAGATGGTATAACTATTTGATGCACTACCATCCATTTCTTATCTGCTTAAACACGAGATGGTCTCCACTTCCTCATTAACATGTTACCTTTAAGGTAATAACATTTTGGAATATATTCTGTTTCTGTTTATGAATAAGCTGTCTGATATAACTGCTTTATTTGTGGATCCTTCTGCTGTAACTTGACCAGTTTCCTTGAGCTAAACACTTCAGCTTCATTCTCTTCCATTCGCTCTCCCTGAACAATCTGATCAAAGATAGTATCAGCTAATTGAATATCAGCATCGTTTCCCTGCCTTTTAAATTCCTCCTCTTCCTGTTTTAACCTTTGAGTTTGTGATCTGATCATTGCACAACCTGGAAACAATTCAGGATGTTCTTTCCACAACACCTTTGTTGAATGCAGCTCCACAGGCTGCTCAACCACCATTGGCATCACCAACATCTGTGACCCAGCTACATCATTACCTAAAATAAATTGAACCCCAGCAATGGGCAATTTTTTCACTACTGCAACAATCACCTCACCTGTTTTCCACTTACTCTTTAATTTTACCTTCCTTAATGGAATAGGTTTAACATCTCCATAAATTCCACTTATTATCACTTTTTCATCCAATATTCCCTCCGAACAACAAATATCACTATCCTTTAACATTAAGGATTGACTAGCCCTTGTGTCTCTTAAAGTTTAATATCTTTACCTGCTCCACCCTGTACACATGGAAAGACTTGCTTCAACATACAAAAATTTTTAAAACATTTCTTGGGTAAGTTGTGAACGCATTCCCATTTCTTTACCTATCACTGATTTTTCCTGCTTCCACTGTACACAAACCAATGGCATTTCCTGTGCCTGAATCTCAAAACCCACAGTACTCTTACTTCCAGAACTTTTCTGCATTCCAATTACTGTAGCAGATTTTCCTTGTAACCCCCAACTCATTGACTTTGTGTGCCCAACGTTATTACAATGAAAACACCTCAATTTTCGAGTGTCACCTCTACCCTCAGCACCTTGCTTTTTGGTCTGAAGAGAAACTTCCTGAGAATTTCATGAACTGCTCCTTCTCTTCCCTGACTACCTACCTCCTTTCACCTTCCCACTTTCTATCATTCTCGGATTAAAAAGGGTGACAAAAAAGGTTTAGATCTATGAATTAAGTCAATCATCAGCTATCTCTGCTGCTTGTCTTACCATTTTAACCCTCTGTTCCTCCACGGGCTCTCACTACTGAAAGAATTGAATCTTTAAATTCTTCCAAAAGAATTACTTCTCTAAGAGCAACATATGTTGTCTCTACCTTTAATGCACATATCCACAGGTCAAAACTACTTTGCTTTACTCTCTCAAACTCAATATAAGTTTGACCAGGCTGTTTCCTTATATTCCTAAACATCTGACTGTACGCCTCAGGAACCAGCTGATACGCACTCAAAATAGCCTTTTTTAACTGCATCATAATCCATCGATACCTATTCTATAGTGAAGTATAAACCATATGAACTCTACCTACCACCCTAGACTGCAAAAGCAATGTCAAGATTTCTTGTGGCCATTTCATCTGCTTAGCTATCTTCTAAAATGAAATAAATAATGCCTCTACCTCCCCTTCCTCAAGCTTTGGAAGTGCCTGCACAAATTTAAACATCTCCCTACAGGGTTTTAGATTAAAAGTGGTTGTTTCATTCTCAGAACCTCCTCCAGCCTCTGAGATCTCTTTTTTAACTTCCAGCTTTTTAAGCTGATATTCCCTTTTTTGTTTTTTTTCTCTCTCCTGCCTTTGAGATGCCTTTCTTATTCCTTTTTCTTTCCCCTACCTCTCGCCTTTTCAATTCCAATTCTATCTATTTTCTTTTTTCTTTTTCTTCCAATTAAAGTTTCTCCAGTTCCTTTGCTTGTCAAGTTCAAGCTTCTTCATTTGTAACTGAAGTCTCACTACCTCCAGCTGTGACTCACTAGTTTCAGGTATCCCTTCCAATTTCAAATGCTGTGTTATTACTTCAATTATGTCTGATTTCTTTGCCCCTATGCAATTGCAACTTATCCACCAATTCTGGTAACTTAACCTCTGATACTTTTTGTATCCCAATCAGAGTTATGTCTTCTTCTCCCAGAAAAGCCATTTTTGCAGTCTCACCACTTTAAAATCCCTCACACCAACTCTTGAGTTTAATATTCTTCTTCTACTCATAGCCTTATGATTCACCAACTCCAAACCAATCAAGGAATTTCAAAAAATCCTCAAAGAGCACCCAATCCTGTTATGACGTGGCAGGTGCTGTGTGCCAGGCAGACCAAATCCATATGGAAAACTTGGCACGCTATCGCAACGGTTTTGCAATTTGCATTTATTACGAGAAGATTTGTGCACTGAATTCAGAAGTAATGAGTCCACTGACATCCTTTGAGATTCCAAAATTAAATTAAAACATTTATTAACAAAAGAAAAGGTTTCAAACACATACATAAGATTACAGTTACTTAATGATATAACAAACCCCAAAATTCCTATGAACCTGACTCCCAACTATACACCCTCTTTAAGGCAACAGTCCAAAATAAATTTTAAATTTAGATAGGCAATCCAGCAAGTTTACCACATCACCCACTCGACAGTGGAATTCCAAAGGCAGTTCTCCAACTTTGGTTACCGGACACAGCAGACTTCTGCAAAAATTGGCTGGACGCTTTTTCCCAAGGCTGTTTTACATGGTCCTTTTTGATATTACATGCCCCCCCCCCAACATAGGCTTCCATCCTTCTTTATATATGATTCTCTCTCTTTAATCTGTAAATTCCATTGTTCTATATATCTTTGGAAATTTATTTTTCCCATAATATAAAAATATTTCATGTTGCAAATATGGTCAGTACCTTTGGGAAAAATCAACATACTGCTAGGCCTTGCTTAGCTTGTTAGTTATAAACAACTTATCATCCCTTTGAAATATTAGCAACCCCTTCCCTTATCTAAAAATGCAAACTTTCTTCATGCCCTATATGCTGCCCTCATCCATGTTTACTCATTAGCATTTCAAATGCCTTTTATACTAACTTTTTTGATAATTTCAAACTTGCAGTCTATCTGACTCCAATTCAATTTAATCATGAAGACAGAACCATACACATTCATACTCATAAACCTCATTTACAATAAACCAAAATAATATTATGAAAAATATGATAGTTTCATGACAGTTTGTAACAAACAAGAAACCACATCAAAGACAAGTTCTGTTAGAGACATGTAAAAGTTTTTCAATAGATCTAAGACCACCTGCAGAGCTGAAACTTTTGAAAGCCAGCCAAGCATTCATAATAGAGCAGCTGTCATAATAAAAGCTTCCATGGGGGGTGGGGGGTGCAGGTGGCAGGGGGAAGGGGGCAGATGCAGAGCATTTCTTTCTATTTTCAGAAGCAGGTTCTTTTGTAAACAGCCACATCTGCCAGTCCAAATCAGAGCACAAAACATGACAGGACACATTTAACATTTTCCACTGAATTCTGGTACTTTCTCCATTTGAAAAGCACTGAGCTAGTAATGCATTGAACTAATACACAAAACTGGTCATATGAACATATGAACAAGGTGCAGGAGTAAGCCATTCGGCCCCTCAAGCTTGTTTCACTATTTAATAAGATCATGGATGATCTGATAGTAACCTTAAATCTGCACCCCACCTACCCCTAATAACCTATCACCCCTTTGCTTTATCAAGAATCTATCCACCTCTGCCTTAAAAAATATTCAAGGACTCTGCTTCCACTACCTTTTCAGGAAGAGAGTTCCAAACACTCTCAGCCCTCTAAGAGAAAAAAAATCGCCTCATCTCTGTTTTAAATGTGCAATCCCTTATTTTTAAACAGTGATCCCTAATTCTAGATTCTCCCACAATAGGAAACATCCTCTTCACATCCACCCTGTCAAGACCCCTCAGGATCTTATATGTTGCATTCAAACTGCCTTTTACTCTTCTAAACTCCAGTGGATACAAACCTAGCTTGTCCAACCTTTCCTCATAAGACAACCCGCCTATTCCAGGTACTAGCCTGGTAAACCTTCTCTGAATTGTTTCCAACGCATTTATATCCTTCCTTAAATAAGGTGACCAATACTGTACACAGTACCCTGGATGTGGTCTCACTAATGCTCTGTAGAACTGAAACATAATCTCCCTACTTTTGCATTCAATTTCTCACATAATAAATTATAATATTCTATTAGCTTTCCTAATTACCTGTTGTACCTGCATACTTGCCTTTTGTGATTCATGCACTAAGACATCCAAATCCATCTGCATCTCAGAGCTCTGCAATTTCTCACCCTTTAAATAATATGCTTCTCTTTTATTCTTCCTGCCAAAATGGACAATTTCACATTTTCCCGTATTATACTCCATTTGCCTGGGCTTTGCCCATTCACTTAACCTATTCATATCTTTTTGTAGCCTCCTTATGTCCTCTTCACAACTTACTTTCCTACGTATCTTTATGTCATCTGCAAATTTGGCAACCATCCCATCCATCCCTTCATCCAAATCATTTATAAATTGCAAACAGTTGAGGTCCCAGCACTGATCCCTGTGGCACACCACTTGTTACATTTTGCCAACCTGAAAAAGACCCATTTATGCCTACTCTCTGCTTCCTGTTAGCCAGCCAATCTTCCATCCATGCCAATATTTTACTCCCTGTACCATGAGCTTTTATTTTCAGCTATAACCTTTGAGGAGGCACTTCTTCAAATGCTTTCTAGAAATCTAAGTACAGTACATCCACTGGTTCCCCTTTATACACAGCACAGGTTATTTCCTCAATGAGCTCCAATAAGTTGATTAAACATGATTTCCCTTTCACAAAACCATGTTGACTCTACCTGATAACCTTGAACTTATCCAAGTGCCCTGCTATGGCTTCTTTAATAATAGCTTCAATGTAAGGGTCAACTTATTTTTAAAAGACAGATCCCTATGATGAATCACTGCATTGAAAACACATCTGCATTACAATGCATCATCTAAAAGTGACATCTGAAGGTGCAAGAACATTTTACACTCACCTTTCAGAATGTTCCCAACTCCTTAGCGGGCTTTCCATTTCCTAAACGAGCTTTCAAACCCGGCGTGTTTTTAATGGACTCCCAAAACCCCACTCCACCAGATGAAAATGGTGTGCAGGAGGATATCTGATTTTTGTCCCTCATTTAAAATGGGGAACCTAACATCTGGGGGGTAGGAGGCAGGTGTTTTGCACACTAGGCATTCGTGACCTGCAAAAAGGTCAGAGGAAAATGATGGCAAGGTAGGAAATGCGAGGAAAATTGATTTCCTCTGAAAAAAATTGAGGCCCCCAACCTGACATTGTTCACTCCCTCATTACAATGTTCAGCCTCGCCACCTGGAATTCCTGGCTCCCGTTCAGCTGAGTCGGGAGTGTCAGCATTGTTGGGGCTATGCGGGGAGTGGGAATGAGCATTGTTTGGTGTGAGTGAGAGAGAGCGAGCCTGAAGGGTCCATGGGAGGGGTGGGTAGGTGACCAATGCTTGGTGTGAAGACAGGGGGTGAGCATTTTCAGGAGGGTAATGGAGGGGGTGAGCATTGTCAGGGGGTAAGGGAGGGGATGAATTTTGTTGGGGTGAGGGGAGAGTTTAAGTATTGTCAGAGGTGTGAGAGAGTGAGCATTGTCAGGGTGTGAGGGATGGAGTGAATTTTGTTGGGGGTGAGGAGTGGAGGTGAACATAGTCAGGGGTGTGAGAGGAGTGAGCATTGTCAGGGTCTCAGGGTAAGTATTTTCAGACATGAGCATTATTGAGGGTGATGAGTTGAATGATGTTGGGCACCGAAGTGGATGAACACTGTCGGGGGTGACAGATGGGTTGAGCATTGTTGGATGAGGAGGGGGTAAACTTTGTCGGGGGGAATTTGTGCAGTGTTGGGAGCTCCATTTAAAACAATGTAAGTCAATGAACTGAAGACAGACCTTAAGGGCTGTGTCTCCAGTTCATGACGAAAAAATGAGGCATGGCCTTGCTGGAATTACAGCCGCCACTTGGCCTCCCAATTCATTTCATCGCTGGATCCCTGCTGGAGCCGGGCCTGCAAGGTAGCGTAAAATGGTAAGTGAGCAGTTTAAATCACAGTCAGTGGCGGGCACCACGCTCTGCTACCAACTGGAAGATATGGACTATTAACTCCTCTGTTCTTATCATAAAAATGCAGCCTGATCTGTGGTGTGATCCCACCATTCTCTAATTTTTGTGACATCATGACGTTGCCCCATGCAGTCTCTTTGAAGATAACAGGAAGTGTGTGATGACATTGTGGCTGAATGCTGTAATTCCAGCCTTATAATGCACTGCTGCTGCATGAATCCCCATGAGAGTGGCAGCATCAAGGAAAACACAGAAAACAATGTAAACATATCTGGCTGGTTTAAGCTAATGTGGTCCTTTGCTGCAGCATGTCCGGCCTATAGGAGCTGAGTGCAATATATAACCCCTCACCCGGTGCACTTGGAAATTCAATTTAGCCAAGGCACAATTAGATTCCTTTGTCGAAGCACTTGAACTGCTCTTTCAAAGCTCATCATAGTAGTTAAATATCAAATTCAACAGCAAAAAAGGCTCTTGATTAGATTATTCTAGTGACATGATACTCAAGTATGGAGGGCTGAAATTAACGTTTTCAGGACTATTATACCTTGTCATGTAACTCAGAGCTATAAAAACCAGCCCTATCCTGACAAATTGCAGAGTTTTGGACCTGTCTCTGTTCCAGGAGTTAAATTTTTATGGAGAAAACCAGCATCAGGTATCCTATTAAATTTTATAAGAAAATGTGACTTTGGTTAAATCAATATTGGATTAGTATGCACATGCACATTCTAGCTGAACATTCTGCACACTGCAGCAATTTATTTGAAATGGAGACATCCAAAACATGCTGGAAATTATAATCTCCCCACCAATTCGCTTCCCTCCACAATAAGAAATTCTCCTTGAATCCTGGCTAATCGATGCCACCAAAAGCAAATGGGCCTAGAATTTTCTTGAACTTGTTCCTGCACTTTCAGTGTAGCTTTGCCAGAAGTACAGCAGAGCCTCATAGTTTCTGTAGTATAAGGGTCTGTCGTTAATGTGGGACTGAGTTTGTATCGCCCACAATGTGATGTAAAGGAATGCATGATCTGAGTCTAGAGGGCAGTCTTGAACATGACAGAGACATGTGTAGAGGCAACTCCTAGCTTAGACCTTCTACTGTACATGTGTATACAGCTACAAGGAATTAATAAACTCTTACTGTTAAACTATACATGACTCAAAATTCATCCCATCCCTCACACCCTGACAATGCTTGCCCCCTCACACCCCCGACAATGCTCACACTATCTCTTCTTCATGAGACCTACTGAACTATGCACAAAATCTTGCAACAGTTTCTACTCTGCTTCCAGTGCTGGAGTGGCAGCAATTTGAGGAAATTCCTGTCCATTAACTAGCCAATCACCCCCCACTCCCCCTTGTTGTTTATGGGATGTGCCCTGTGTAAATGGATTCATCGGTTGTGAAGCACTTTGAAACCTTCTGAATGAGTGACAAGGTGAACAACATAAATCTTTTTCCCTGCAAATATTTGCAAGTGTACAGATCTACAGTTCCCAGTATTCCTCTGGCCTCTCACCCAAGTAGCCATTCTTTGTATGCGAGGCTGCACTGTGAGTGTCAGTAGAGTCAATATTGAGCTCACAACTTTCCTCATCAATATTAAAGAAGGCTGTGGAGGGACCTAATGGTAGTCTTTAAAACTATGAAAGGTTTGATGGAATGTATATGGAGAGAATGTTTCCATTTGTGGGACAAAGCATAACTGGAGATCATCATATAACCAAGAAATCCAATAAGGAATTCAGAAGAAACTTCTTTGCGCATGGAACAGTGGGTATGTGGAACTCACTACCACAGGGAGTGATTGAAGCCAATAGTATAGATGCATTTAAGGAGAAGCTAGACAAGCATATTAAGGAGAAGGGATTAGATGGGTATGGTGGTAGATTTAGATATAGAAAGACGGGAGGAGACTCGAGTGGAGCACAAGCACCAACATGGACTGGTTGGGCTGAATGGTCCATTGCAGTGCCGTATGTCCTTTGCAATGTGATGTAACACCATTAAATGAGAATTGCAGGTTGAGATGAGGAGTAGAATTTTTTCCTCTCCATAGGTCATGAGTGCTAATGCTAACAGTAGGGACAATAACTGTTGTGCAGGATGCTATCGGCTGACTAAGTACAGAGCAGGGATCTGTGGCTTTAGTCTGTTTTTAAAAATTTATTCCTGGGATCCACATAGGATATGGGCATTGCTGGATAGGCCAGCATTTGTTACCCATCTCTAATTTATTTATTTATTATTTTTAAAAAAATCATTCACGGGATGTGGGGTTCGCTGGCTGGGCCAACATTTATTGACCATCCCTAGTTGCCCTTGCGAAGCTGGTAGTGAGCTTCCTTCTTGAACTGCTGCAGTCCATGTGGTAGAAGTACACCCACAGTGCCATTGGGAAGGCAGTTGCAGGGTTTTGACCCAGCGACAGTGAAGGAAAGGCGATATATTTCCAAGTCAGGATGGTGAGTGACTTGGAGGGGAACTTGCAGGTGGTGGTGTTCCCATCTATCTGCTGCCCTTGTCCTTTTAGATGATAGTGGTCGTGGGTTTGGAAGGTGCTGTTGAAGGAGCCTTGAATTCCTGCGTTGCATCTTGTAGATGGAACACTTTGCTGCTACTGTGCGTTGGTGGTGGAGGGAGTGAATGTTTATGGATGTGGTACTAATCAAGCGGCTGCTTTGTCCTGGATGGTGTAAAGCTTCTTGAGTGTTGTGGGAGCTGCACCCATCCAAGCATCCGAATGGTGTTGAACATTGTGCAATGATCAGTGAACATCCCACTTCTGACCTTATGATGGAAGGAAGATCATTGATGAAGGAGCTGAAGATGGTTGGGCCTAGGACACCACCCTGAGGAACTCCTGCAGTGATGCCCTGGAGCTGAGATGAATGACTTCCAACAACCACAATCATCTTCCTTTATGCTCGGCATGACTCCAACCAGTGGAGAGTTTTTCCCCTGATTCCCATTAACTCCAGTTTTACTAGGGCTCCTTGATGCCACATTTGGTCAAATATTACCTTGATGTCAAGAGTAGTCAATCTCACCTCACCTTGGGAGTTCAGCTCTTTTGTTCATGTTTGAACCAAGGCTGTAAATGAGGCCAGGAACTGAGTGGTCCTGCTGGAACCCAAACTGGTCGTCAGTGATCAGTTATTGCTAAGCAAGTGCCGCTTGACAGCACTGCTGATGACCCCTTCCATTGCTTTACTGATGATTGAGGGGAGACTGATGGGGCAGTATTTGGCTGGGTCGGATTTGTCTTACTTTTTGTGTACAGGACATACCTGGGCAATTTTCCACATAGCCGGGTAGATGCCAGTGTTGTAGATATATTGGAACAGCTTGTCTAAGGGTGCGGCAAGTTCTGGAGAACAAGTCTTCAGTACTATTATTGGAATATTGCCAGGGTCCTTAGCCTTTGCAGTATCCAGTGCCTTCAGCCATTTCCTGATACCACGAGGAGTGAATTGAATTGGCTGAAGGCTGGCATTTTTGATGCTGGGGACCTCCAGAACAGGCCGAGATGGATCATCCACTTGGCATTTTTGGCTGAAGATTGTTGCGAGTGCTTCAGCCTTGTCTTTTGCACTGCTGTGCTTGGCTCCTCCATCATTGAGGACGGGGATATTTGTGGCGGCTCCTCCTCCAGTGAGGTGTTTAATTGTCCACCACCATTCACTACTGGATCTGCCAGGACTGCAGAGCTTAAATCTGATCAATTGGCTGTGGGATTGCTTAGCTCTATCTATCACTTGCTGCTTATGCTGTTTGACATTCAAGTAGTCCTGTGTTATAGCTTCACTAGGTTGACATCTCATTTTTAGGTAAGCCTGGTGCTGCTCCTGGCATGCCCTCCTGCACTCTTCATTGAACCATGGTTGATCCCCTGACTTGATGGTAATGGTTGAGTGGGGGATTTCCATGAGGTTACAGATTGTATTCAATTATAATTCTGCTGCTGATGGTCCACAGAGCCTCATAGATGCCCAGTTTTGAGTTGCTAGATCTGTTCGAAATCTATCCCATTTAGCACAGTGGTAGTGCCACACAAAACGATGGAGGGTATGCTCACTGTGAAGGTGGGATTTCATCTCCACAACGACTGTGCAGTGGTCACTCCTACCGATACTGTCAAGGACAGATGCATCTGCAGCAGGCAGATTGGTGAGGATGAGGTCAAGCATGTTTTTCCCTCTTGTTGGTTCCCTCACCACCTGCCGCAGACCCAATCTAGCAGCTATGTCATTTAGGACTCAGCCAGCTCAGTCTGTAGTGGTGCTACTGAGTGACATTGAAGTCCCCCACCCAGAGTACATTCTGCTCCCTTGCCACCCTCAGTGCTTCCTCCAACTGATTGATCTGCTGAGGGAGGGTGATACGTGATAATCAGCAGGACGCTTCCTTGCCCATGTTTGAATTGATGGGGTCCAAAATCGATATTGACTCCCACTGTGCCGCCACCTCTGCTGGGTCTGTCCTGCCGGTGAGACAGGACATACTCAGGAATGGTGATGGTGGTGTCTGGGATGTTATCTGTCAGGTATGATTCCATGAAGATGTGGCTAGCCTGTGAGGCAGCTCTCCCAATTTTGGCACTAGCCCCCAGATGTTAGTAAGGAGGACTTTGCAGGGTCGACAGGGCTGAGATTGCCTTTGTCATCGAAATGTGGGTCTGGCAGCACATGTAGGCCAGACCAGGTAAGGATGGCAGATTTCCTTCACTAATGTACATTAGTGAATCAGATAGGTTTTTACGACAATCTGAGACTAGCTTTATATTCCAGATTTTACTCATTGAATTTCAATTCCAGCAGCTGCTCTGGTAGGATTTGAACCCATGTCCCTGAGACAGGGGACTTGTGCCATGTTCCCTGGGCATTAGCCTGGGCCTCTGGATTACTAGTCCAGTGACATTATCACTACACCACCATCTCCCCTCAAATGTCACTGTTGAACTCATCAGTGTCCAATAAGGAGAGATTGAGTAGACTGCACCTACATTTCCTTGAATTTAGAAGAATGAGAAGTGTTCTCATTGAAACGTATAACATTCTTAAAGGGCTCAACTGATAGATGCTTGCAGGGTATTTCCCTGGCTGGACAGTCTAAACTAGGGGTTGCAGTCTCAGAATAAAACTGAGATGAGGAGAAATTTCTTCATTCAAAGGGTTGTGGATCTTTGGAATTCTCTAACCCAGAATGTTGATGCTCAGTTGTTGAGTACATTCAAGACAAAAATCAACACAATTTCAGAAATGGAGGGATTTAAGGGATATGGACATAGTGCAGGAAGACGGTATTGAGGCAAAGGATCAGCCGTGACCCAAGCCCTGTTCATATGTCTTATGTTTTAGAGGCTTGAAAACAGGGACAAACACCAGCAGGCCAGTCTGAAGGGATTATCCTGGGTGATGTCACCCTCTGTTCTGTACCTAGGTTTACTTATGTTAAAAAGTGACTGCAATGTAAAGTAATTTATTGGGAAGTCTTGAGGGCATGATAGGACACTACATATAAATGCAAATTTTACTTCTTGCAGATTTCCATTGAACAGCCTCGTAAATGAACATTCCAACAAAGCTAAAATATGAGGCAATTATTTATTGTTATACAGAAGCTGAATGGGTAATTACTTATTTATGATTGCAACTATCCTTATAATGTAGCTATCTTCTCCTTTAAAGGCCAACAATCAATCATTAACATTCTCTGTCTTTTCAATGTCAACTCTAATGACACAACAAATATTGAGTAGTGTTTATAATCTCCCTTCAGGGCAGAAAAGTATTTGATGGAGCCAAGTGAGAATTCCCACCTACAATCAATCATAGTTTGATGTAAGTTCTGATTTTATTAACTGTATCCTGACAGGTCCCTTGGTCTGGTGGATACAGGTGCCACTCCATGCGGTTCTGATAGGTACACAACTGGGAGGTTCTAGGTTTAATTCCTGATCTCTGTCAATTTTGCTGATCTCAGCTGGAGCACAATAATTGGCCTCAACTCCAGCGTTCCCAATCCATTGACTGGAAAGTCTAGAGGATTAACTCAGGATCAGCCTGAGTGTGAGCATGGTTGAATAGTTTTCTGAATCTCATTGGCTATATATGAAGGATGGCAACTTGGAATGAGATCTAGGTATCTGCAGAACTATATCCAAGGGACAGCTAAGACATTCAGATGAGCATGGGAGAAAATTGATTAGAAGAAAATGGGTTCTGATATCCTGTAACTTACTGATGCTTTACAAACATATCCACTTTCTCTACTGGTATTAATATCAATGTAACTTACCTATGCATCCACTATCACTACTGGTAACTCTAATAATGCAGAAACAATTGGAAAATATCCCAGAATTTCTGCAATTGGAACTGGTGTCAGGAAGTTGCAGATCACTGGCCTCAAAACAAATCCACTTGAGAAAATTTCCTTCATGTATTTTCATATCTAATAACTCTAGGTCCAAAATTCCAGGTGGCCGGCAGTGGGGGGAAGGCGGTTCTCTTGGTTTCTCATCAGTAATTTGGTGGCGAGACTGGCGAGCCCTTAGGGAAATGCGGGAGACCTGACATCCCATGCTTACACTGTGACTCCATCATTACCCTGTATGTTCGGTTGGTCTCTGGGATAATTCTTAGGAGTGGCAACCGACCAGCAGTCTCTCGCATTTCATTATTAAACAGTTGATTGCTGCTGCAAAAATAAGTTGGATGTTAAAAAAATGATTTTGTTTTCCCTTTTTCCTTGAACACTTCTGTCTATTAGTTATAAAATTATTGAAGATATGCAGAAAGATCGTTTCGCTGTGCAGGGTTAAGTGATGTGAAATGCATGAGGACAAGGAATCTTCTCTCTGGAGGGTGAAGGTGAGCTGCAGAGAGCTTCTTATTCATCAGACCATCACTGTATCCGTGAATGACATCACGCATTCAAAATGGTTGGTTCCCTAAGACTGACTTCCATTAGCTGGAGTTCTGAACAGACTCAGGATGAAAATAGCAGAGTAACATCCCCTTACTATTCAACCTGTATTTGTTTCAAATTAGGGAGTAGTTTTGTGTGTGTGAATTAAGAGGTGGTGTAGTTGTAACGTTGTTAGGCTAGTAATCTTGAGTCTCAGGCAACACTCTGGGTACTGAGGTTTGAATCCCATCATGGCAACTCATGGAATTTAAACTAAATTAATAAATCCAATTAATTAATGAAAGAAAATCTGGAATTGAAAGCTAGTCTCAGTAATGGTGACCATGAAAGATTGTTATTAAAACCCAGCTGGTTCACTAGCTGTCCTTATGCTGTCTGGCGTGCCTCTGATTCCAGACCCACAGCAATGTATAACTGACCTAACAAACCACTCTGTTGTAGCAATTAGGTGTTGGCAACAGCCCTACCCATGCAGGAATATATTGAAAAAAATTCCAGGTTGTGGCAGAAAAAACTTTCATTTCCTCAGCCTGGGCTCGGTTCGAGATCTGGTAGTAAATTTCTGTGGGATTCTCTCTGCCCCATTCCTGTCATTCCAACAGATGCGCTATTTCCATGTGTAAACCAGATTTCTGCCAAATTTGCTGTACGGAGTAACAGAACCCCTGCTCCCCAAGGAAATTCACCCTCCCCCCTCTCAGAGAAGAAAAGTCACACTGTCCAATGTTTTTTAGAACAGCGAGTCTCTATAGGGAAAAGCAATCAGAAGCAGAAATACCAGGCGTGCGCTGTGCAGTAATTCCAGTAATAAATGAATCTGTAATGGAATAGATTGTCTCAGTTGCATTGCCCAACAATCTGCATAAATTAGTTACAAGGAATGACATTCAGTATTGTTGGCGTGCAAGGGAAATGCTGAGCTCTTCCAGTGCACAGAATATTGTTAACCCTTCTTATACCACACCCAAAGTGTTGCAATGAAGGAGCTACTTCCCAAATATTCACTCTCATTTCCTCACTTTCTCTCCTGAAGCCTCTTGCTGGGGTAGAGGTTCCATAAGGTTTTGCCGACTTTCCACTACCTTGTCCAAATGGCCATTTCCTACATGTGATGCAGGAAAGTAATAACCTATCTGAATAAGGAGGATTGATGGTTCATCAATTTCTGTCCTCAATAATAGACAGCCCTCCACCCTCCAGAGAGTAATCAAAGATAGGAAGCATGGATAAATTTTGCTTTCTGTAGCTCAGACGTGCTAAGGCTAATTGTGTCCTAACTGCCAACCTCACTGAGATGAGCTAATTCATCATTGAACCACAGACCCTCCTAGACTAAATGGATCAGTAACTCAATGGCCAGTGAACCAGGAGGGTGCTTCATTTTTTTTGTAAAAGTGGGCTCACATTTGAAAAATAAAATCAAGAAGGTGGTGCTTGACATTGAACATCTCTTTTATGTTGAGTTACTTTCTCCCCAGTCACGAATATTAAAATGTTGCTCTCTTCATCGGCAACCATTTTGAAAGGGAGCTAAGGTTCTACAATCCAAGATGGTCACCATTTAAGTCATGTTCCTGTCCTTACAACATGTATTTTGTACAAATCACTAACAGTTCGGGGTGAGAGTGGGCTTTTTCTACATCTGCTGCAAATGCAAATCAGTTTCATTTCTCTTCTTCAGACTCCGGCTAAACAAAAGGTGTCCATAAGAAACTATACAAACCATTGATTTTTTTTAACCTGTTGATCTGTATCTGCTGCCAGTTCCAGGATGAAGCACCACTCCACATGAGGCTTTTATGAGGCTTAGTTTTCAAATTTAGTTGGTAAGATTCAGCATACTATTAATTTAGTCTTGATCGAAGCTTGTTAATTAGCTAGATTTCCACTACCTTATGTATAGTCACTCTTCACTGACCTAGTCATTTTAGATTAATAAACCTCTCCAGTGCTCACATTATTACCAAGACCGTGGGCGGAATTGTCCCAGATTTTCACTAATTGTGACAGTGGGTGGGTAAAACGATGTTTAACCCGTCGGCCACGATGGCAGTTTTCCATGCTGTATTGTCCCAAACCCACCACATTACTTATATGCTTCCATGGTGGGCAGGCTGTCATGCGCCCACCATGCCATCACCTCGGTGCATCATCATGCCAGGCACCACAATTAAAGTACAGCCATGCTCAGTGCTTCCCGCCCAGGACTGCAGCAAAACAGACATGGCCCTGAAAGGCAAGAAGACTGCAGCCCTCGAGCACTTTTTGGATACTGTGGAGGTCGCTGTGATGTCCTCTACCTCCACTCTGGCTGCAGGACGGGCAGCTACATTGCCACTCTGGCTTGCTACGTGATGGCACAGATGATCAGTGCCAATGTTGCACAGAAGAGGTTGGCTATCCAATGCAGATAGAGGATGAATGATCTCATCCATGCAGCCAGGTTAAGGCAACCAGCTCATCACTCTAAACTCACACACTCAAGCCCATCACATGTTCACTGGCATCCCACTCACTGCCAGCTCAAGGGACATCACCACTCACTCTTTCACACACATATCCTCACATGTCCATCTGGCCTCATCTTCTCGTGAGACTGCCTCCTCAGCCCACACCATCTTGAAGCCACTTGCACAGATCAACTTGTGCCCTTACACACACCCTGGGATATCCTCCTTCCCCAGTACAGCCCTTGACCTGCAGCCTCCACCCTTGCCTGAGGCCACTTCTCCTTCCCCAAGCAAGACCTTGCCCTGCAGCCATTGAACAGCCACCCACATATGGCTGATCTGGTAGGTAGAGACCTGCCTGTGAGCCCCCCTAAAAGTGATGCGGTGCTGACTGTGAAGCCTGGCGCTGATGACTATGAGTGCTGCCCGAAATAAGATAGGCAAACAAACTTTGAAGCCCTGAGTGAAGTGCAGCCCGCTAAGTGCATGCCTTATATATGCTGTTGTGAAACAGGTCAGGTGGGCGGATGATCCAGTTTTGGGGGTGGGCTGGGGAGGGGGTGGTGGAGCTGCTGGGAGGATGATGAGTCCGCCTGGCTGGCCTTATGATGAAATGCTATGTATTATAATGAGGTTCCTGATGTCCAATGACAGGGAATGTGGCCCGCCATATGTGGGTGCAGCGGAAGATCGCAAACTGGTTTCACGATGTTGTGAAGCTGATTTTTGGCCTTCTTGCCATATTGACTGCTCACGCCACCGAACATGTCTGACACTGGTGGGCACGGAAAATCCCTGGTGTTTTGTATTGAAAACAGGTTAAGCCAGCATTTCAACTTAAGACCCCCATCTTGGTTGCCTTAGAGGCTCTTTAGTATCTAAAGTAACTGGTGCAAATTGTTCCCAAAGAATTTAGCTTGAGAAAGGAAATGTAGCATTTGGGTCTTTGGGACTGTAGGGGTCATGATGGGATTGGGGAAACATACCACTCAGATTATGATGTGGAGTCATAAGGGTGAGAGTTGGCATGAAGTTAGCACCTAGTCAGGACTGTATCCTGTATATGTGTAATTAATAAACAGTATTGTTCAACCATACAAGCCTCTAGACCTCTTCATGAGACAACACACAGCCATACAACAGGAATCATAGATTGTTGGCAATGTAGGAATTTCAGTTAAGACAAATGCAGCCAAAGATATCAACCTAACTTTCTTGATTGTCCTGCTGATCAAGACAGTAAGGAACTGAGTCACAGAGACCAGGGAGATCCAATGCTCGGTCTGGTTTGTGTTGATTTAGCTGGTTACAGCTAGGGGAATACTATGGATATTCCAGGCCAGAAGGGAAAATCAGCCAGGTTTCCAACTTCTGTCACCCTCTAGCCTTCAAATGCTCTCTCTCACATTCTTTGTTGTCTCCTTTCCTCTCTATTTTATTGACACTGCTATAAAAATTTATCTGAACTTTCTCCTCTTGCTCCTTTTAAACTCCTCCATTCTCTTACATGCTCTCTTCACTTTTCTAGTCTGCACCAGTATCAGGTATGGACAACCAGACTTGGTTGTAATGCCCCACGGTGAAAATACCCATAGACACTCAATGTCTACTTTCATGTTTTTACTATTCATTTGTGGAATAAAGGCAGTGTACATTGCCCATGCCTAATTGCCCTTGAGAAGGTGACGGTGAGCTGTCTTCTTGAACCGTTGCAGTCCATCTGGTGTAGGTATACCCACAGTGCTGTTAGGAAGTAAGTTCCAGGTTTTTGACCCAGTGACAGTGAAGGAACGGCGATATAATTCAAGTCAGGATGGTGTGTGTCAAGAACGGGAGCTTGCAGGTGGCAGTGCTTACTTACATCTGCTGCCCTTCTAGAGGCCACGGGCTTGGGAGGTGCTGTCAAAGGAGGCTTGGCGAGTTGCTGCAGTGCATCTTGTAGTTGGTACGCACTATTGAGTGTCAGTGTTGGAGTTGTAGATGTTTAAGTTGGTGGATGGGATGCTAATCAAGTGGGCAAAGCAGCCCTGGGTGGTATCAAGCTTCTTGAGTGTTCTTGGAGTTGCACTCATCCAGACAAGTGGAGATTATTCCATTACACCCCTGACTTGTACTTTGTGGATGGTGGTCAGGATTTGGGGAATCAGGAGGTGTGTTACTTGCCATGGAATCTCCAGCCTCTGATCTGCCCTTGTAGCCACAGTATTTATATGGCTGGTCCAGTTAAATTGTAAAATATGATCCTTTATGCAAGGAGCTAAAGTTTACCATACTCAAATTGAAGTAAATGCAACAAGTCATTCTGTGGAAACATGGTATGAGATTAGCTATTCATGCTGTTTGCTACAGATACACAGATAAGTGTAGTTATACAATTAGATGCAGCACATTAAATCTAGGTGAAGGGTCAATGCCCAAAATCTACAAAGACGTCAGTTTTGAAATTTTATGCGTGCCCGACCTGATCAGACATGAAATTGTGTGAGATGATGTCGGGCGAGCGCCCTGGTGTCATCCTGTGCTCGGGTGATATTTCAGTCGGCGGGCACGCGCAAAAGTCGGAAGCGTGCCTGCCGATACTCAAGAGGGCAATTAAGCCCATTAAGGGAACAATTGACTCTGATTTTTTGAGGCCTACCCAACCATACGGTTGACAGATGGGTGAATCGGGCCAGGCGGCCTTTACATTTTTTGTGAAGCCTCTTCCAAGGGCGGGGTGAGGTTTCCGTTATGAAATAAAATAAAAGTAAAAGCCTGTGGGCAGCATTTTTATCATCTATAGTTTCAGGTGCCTGATTCCGAAGCTCGGACATTTTCTTCCGGCTTTTTGAAACTTTATTTGATGGCTTTCGTGTCTACCGTTCCCTGAGGCAGCTCACAGCGTTCAGGGAGCTTCGTCTCAGCGCTCGCCCGTGCACACATTGACGTTATCACTTGTCCTCCCCCCGTCCCCACCCCACCAGCGCTGAGCTTTTCAGCGCGAGCTTCACGCTGGCTATCCGATTAATGGCCAGCCAGTGTGAAATCACGGTCGGGGGCTGATCGTGGGCGGCGGTCTGTTTCCTGGCCGAGGTAAAAAATCAGGCCCTGGTGTGGGCTGAGGAAAGAATTCCTAAAGCAATACCTTTTAGGAAAAAAATCACATCAACCTCAGCTGGAATTATAACTGATCATTAAAGCAGCAGATATTGAATGTTGCAAAGGCCATTCATACACAGCGCTCAAACAGTTAAGGGCTTTTTTTTAGAAGATTATTTTAAGTGTTTCTGATTGTATATGAAGAAGAGAAATGTGTCAGTTTATTCCTAGGATTATTACCTGACTTCCTGGTGTCACAAAAAGTATCTTCTTTGCTGATTTTGGAAAGACATAGCAATGAGAAGGACATTTTAGAAAAGATTCATTTGGGAATTTATATGGTACCCAAGACAAAAGGGACAGAACTACTAATTAAACATACTTCCTAAAAGATAGAAAGTAATACATACTGAAAATACCACCCTGGTGGGTAGGACTATGCATTTAGAAATATCACTATGAAATTATTGGAAATTTTATTCATATAGATTATGTCACTGTCAAAACAGCATTGTGCCAAAACTGAAGAGATGCAAACTTCTAAATTCAATTTCAAATCATTTCATAAATATATTCAGCTTTCCAAATAAATATGATTCAAAAAAACACTGGCTAAATTTTAAAACAAAAACAGAATTACCTGGAAAAACTCAGCAGGTCTGGCAGCATCGGCGGAGAAGAAAAGAGTTGACGTTTCGAGTCCTCATGACCCTTCGACAGAACTTGCGTTCGAGTCCAAGAAAGAGTTGAAATATAAGCTGGTTTAAGGTGTGTGTGTGGGGGGCGGAGAGATAGAGAGACAAAGAGGTTGAGGGGGGGCGGTTGGGGGGGTGTGGTTGTAGGGACAAACAAGCAGTGATAGAAGCAGATCATCAAAAGATGTCAACGACAATAGTACAATAGAACACATAGGTGTTAAAATTAAAGTTGGTGATATTATCTAAACGAATGTGCTAATTAAGAATGGATGGTAGGGCACTCAAGGTATAGCTCTAGTGGGTTTTTTTTTATATAATGGAAATAGGTGAAATAGGTGGGAAAAGGAAAATCTTTATAATTTATTGGAATTAAAAAAAAAGGGGAAGGGGGAAACAGAAAGGGGGTGGATGTGACGTAAGGTGTCAGAGGAATCACGGATGTAGGTGGGAAGGGACTGGACAAGGGGAGAGAGAAGGGAGTCAAGATAACGAGAAATGAGTTCTGTGGGGCAGGAGCAAGCTGAGACGATCGGTCTACCGGGGCAGTTCTGTTTGTGGATTTTGGGTAGGAGATAGAAGCGGGCCGTCCGAGGTTGGGCGACTATCAGGTTGGAAGCTGTGGGAGGGAGATCCCCAGAGGAGATGAGGTCACTGACAGTCCTGGAAACAATGGCTTGATGTTCAGTGGTGGGGTCATGGTCCAGGAAGAGGTAGGAGGAAGTGTCTGCGAGTTGACACTCAGCCTCCGCGAGGTAGAGGTCAGTGCGCCAGACAACAACAGCACCACCCTTGTCAGCGGGTTTGATGACAATGTCAGGGTTGGACCTGAGAGAATGGAGTGCAGTAAGTTCAGAGAGAGACAGGTTAGAATGGGTGAGAGGAGCAGAGAAATTGAGACGACTAATGTCGCGCCGACAGTTCTCAATGAAAAGATCGAGAGAAGGTAAGAATCCAGAGGGAGGGGTCCAGGTGGAGGGAGAATATTGGAGATGGGTAAAAGGATCCATTGAACTGGGAGAGGACTCCTGCCCAAAGAAGTGAGCCCGGAGACGAAGACGGCGGAAGAAGAGTTCAGTATCATGCCGAGCCCGAAATTCATTGAGGTGAGGGCGTAAGGGTATGAAACTAAGTCCTTTGCTGAGCACTGAACGTTCAGCATCGGAGAGGGGAAGGTCAGGGGGTATAGTGAATACACGGCTGGGGTTGGGATTGGAAGAAAGGGTGGGGACGGAGGAACAGGCAGGGGTGGGGGGTCCTAGATGGGTGTTGGTGTCGATGAGTTGTTGTAGCTTGCGTTCCTTAGCACTTGAGAGAAAGAGAAAAAGTTTCTTGTTGAGGCGTCGGATGAGCTGAAGGATAAAATGAAACTGGGGGCACGCGCAGCTTTGAAAAAGGGTACGGCGGTGCTGCAGGAGGGAGAGGTCGAGTGTGTTCATATGGCGGCGCATGGCACTGAGTGTGGATTTCAGAATGTGACGGGAACAGCAGTCCGAGAAACGTTTTATGTCCCGGAGATACCTGTAATCCTGAGTGGGTTCGAAACATGAGGGGTGGAATTTCAGTTGAAATCCATGTGGGGTAAGTCGGAGATGGAGACAGTCACTCAGAAAGGAGATATGGCTGTGAAAGCGGGTTTTAGTAAACACCTTGTCAAACACTAGGAGGGAAATGGAAAGCAAAGAAGGTGAGCAAGACAACAGAGAGATACGGAAATCTTGTCGCAGAGAGGAACAGAACTTCTTCAAGGAGGTAGGCATTTCTTGAAGAGCAGTGGCAGTCAATTAAACACAGAGATAAAAACAAAAAAACTGCGGATGCTGGAAATCCAAAACAAAAACAGAATTAAATTTTGTCAGTTTTAAATTTAGTCGACTCCCACTTGTTCCATTTCTTTGGTCTGTGATGATTGCAAAGCTATTTCAACTCTCTACATCTATCAGTTATTGGTAACAGGGAAAGTTCACAGTTTTTCTTTCATGAACTATGCTTTGTTCCAGTGTGGTGTTTCAATTTTCTGTAAGTCTTCAAGAATAAATTACTGTAAGTTCAAACAAAAAAAAGAACAGCTTTCAAATCATGCTGTGCACTGTTGCTTCTTTAAGCTGCGTCTGTGGTGACTGATGTTAAAATAACCTACTGGAAACTTTCCAGTATGGCTCCTTGGTTAAAAGCATTGTGCTGCATAATTGTGGTGCACAGACCCCCAGGGTTGCTTTGTAGTCTGTGCAAGGTTAGTTCTCAGTTAGGCCAACAATGGGCTGTTAACATAGGGCAGCAACCCCTAGGGATGCCAAGGACAAATTAGCTCAGCTAGATTCCTGCTCCCCATTAGTGCTGCTGGAGTCCTCTGGCTGAAGGTAGGTCCAACCCACAGTGCCACAACCTCCAACTTAGGTAAGGGAAGGTGGCGGGTCCCGAATCCACCCTAGCCAGAACGAAGATCAAACGCTGTGCTGTTGGCACCAAACTTGCCCAGCTGGCTTCCCATGCAGTCTGAGTTGCTGTGGCAACTTACACTTTTCCATGCAGGGTTGCAGCCCTGGAGCTATGAGTAGAGATGGTGGAGGCTTTCCGTCCACGAATCTCTCCCACTCTTACCACCTAGCATTGGCGTATGTTGGAAGGATTTACAAATTGGTATTCAACCTGTTTGGCCGTGTTACGAATGCGCCTTCCTTGGCCATCAAGTCCTGCAGTGGGACTTGAACCCAGAGCTTCTCAGAGTCAGGGCACTACCCACTTAGCCACGAGAACTTGTCCCTGCTGCTCAGGGATTTTTTACTGTGTAAAGTGGTGAATGGCACGTTAAGCTGTAATAGAAGCATAGGCCAGAATTTTTTGCTTGGCATGTGGGCGTGTGCTTGGCATACGCGAACGTAAAATAGCGCGCGATGACATCGGGTGAGCGTCCCGACATAATTGTGTACTTGTGTGATATTTCAGTCAGTGGGCAAGCGCGAGAGTTGGCAGTGCGGGTGCCTACAATTAAGAGGGCTATTAAGCCTATTAACGGCGCAAATGTCTTTAATTTTACTTTGCCCGTCCAACCTTACAGTTGGCGGGCGGGCAAATCGGCCAGGCGGCCTTTGCATTTTTCAGGAATCCGCATCCATGGACGGGGTGAGGTTTCCTAGATTAATTTAAAAAAGATAAAAATATTAGGACACCAATTTCAGTATCCATATGTTTAGGTGACTAATTCTGATGCGTGGGCATTTCTTTCTGGATTTTAAAACCTGTTTTTATTGAGTTTAAATTCTTCAGCTCCCTGAGGCAGCTCTCTGCCTTCAGGGGGCTTTCATTGCGTGCTCCTCCGTGCCCACGCTGACTTCAGCGCTCGCCCTCCTCCCACCCTCACCCTGGCAGCGCTGAGCCTTCCAGCACACCTTTCATTAATTGATTGGTCAGCCAGGTTGAAAAGCGGCTGGGGACCGATTGCGGGTGGTGGTCCACCAACTGGAAAATCCTGCCCATAGAATCATGGAATGTCCAAAGTCTGTAAAATGAATTTCAAGATATGGCTGTTCACAATATTTTTATAAAAATGTGAGAAAGAATGGAAAGAGAAATAGCCATGGACTATTCAATCCCACTCCTTCCTCAGCCTGTGTAAAATTTACTCATCTATTTAAACATGGCTTTGAATAAGTATTTCCTGATCACCAAAGGTAATAAAGCAAAACTCCATAATATTCCTACAGTTTCTTTATCTCCACTATCGAACATTAGCCTGCAGCTGTTCAAAGAATTTTGTCCATCTTCCCATTCATACCAACAGAAAAAGATCCATTGTGTGCTGAGGAATATTGGATCATCCTAATCTATAACTTTCCATTTCATTCCCAGTCAGATTTATATCCAGCTCCTATGCACATCTTGGGACCTTACTTGCACATTCACAGTGCCTTGTGCCTGACACAGGGAGCCCTCTGACCCCTCACCATTGGGCTCATGGGACTTCAGTATTAGCCACACCTTCAGTGGGAATGGGGCGATATTTCACACCTCATCATTCCTGGAACGCCACTATCCACTTTCCACCAGATGGGAGGCTTCAAAAACCGCCCCAAGTGAGGGGCTGATGGGCTATTAGGAAGAAAGATTGCCAAATGATGCTACGCGTAGAGAGAAAGGGCGTCAGCAGCAAAACTGACCCTGTCCTCGCCCAATGTCCACACCTGTACTTTCCAACAATGACCACAGGATAGTGATCAGGGATTTGGAACCTCAGTTGCTTATTTTCCCCTTCTTAGCCCTGGGTCATGGAGGCCAATTGTGTGAACCAAAATCCTGGGCCCCTCCTGAGGTCTGTTACCTCAATGTAAACTGAGGAATCAAACCTGGGACCTATTGGTCAGTGTGGACCAGAACACCCCATGGATTTACTCAGAGTCACTGAGATGAGCATTTACATTATTTAAACTAAAATAACCATTCCGCCAGTCAGTTTACAATATTTGTTTTCTGTGCATTTTGATACTTTCCCATTCTGAATCTATTTGTTATAAGTAACATTTTTAAAATATAGATTTGCACAGAATTTACAGCACAGAAACAGACCATGTAGCCCAACTGGTCTAAACTGGGGTTGATGTGTCATACAAACACCCTCCTACCCTACTTTATCTCACCCTGACAGCATACCCTTCTATCCCTTAACCCTTATGTACTTGCCTTCATCTCATTCAGAACAATTACGCCATCTTGCTCTGTGACTACGTTCTGAAGAGAAATGTGCAGTTCATCCTTTTTTTACCCTAGTTCGCAGTGGATACAAATCTGGGGGATAAAACTGCCAGGAAATTTTATGCAGATACGTGGCACCTAAATACAATTTTGTACTAAAATGGCCCACGGAAAGATGATTACATTAATGACATAAGATTTATGTTCTAGAGAGGAAATAAATTCGTGTTGTTTACAGGTAACACAGAGCCCTTCAGCTAAGCTGTTAATTGATGCTGTGCCTCAGCAGCAGAAGGTAAAGCCAGTTCATATTTTAAAGAGATATTAGAGTGGATTAAGACAGATTAAGAATTCGACCCAGGGTAAAAAACCTGGCTTCAGAGCTCAAATTTTAGTGACTGAAATTGTTTAACAGTCAGAACAGTCTGGTACAGTACACTATATATGGTGCTACTCATAATGTGGTTCAGGACTATTGAAGACCACATGCCCCTCACTCATGTGATTTAAAATGGAATTCCCCCATTACTGAGCCTGTAAAGCACAAATCCATCCAATGATTAATTGTTCCTGTACATGGAAGGTTGTGTGAAAAGCTGATGTAAACTGGGCAGGCAGGCAGACATTTAAAAATGCCCAGGGACTTGGGCACCAATGTCCCACTCTACCTGCAGCTTCCCACAGATTTTAACTTGCTCTCCTGAGCAGGGGTCGAGAGATCCACCAGAAACTTTAAATATGCAGATTAGGCTTTGAAAGCCGCAGTGTTAACCAGAGACCTGCGTGGGGAGGCTGCTGTCTTTGGCTTTTCTGGCAGGCCAACTGAGCAAGAAAACAAGTCTGAGCCAAGAGAGGTTCCAAAGGTTAATCTTTTTACTTTTTTGACTTTCTTCATGGTGTCAAAAGGAATAGGGGTGCTACTCCCTGTCCAAAAGGAAAGTTTAGGCCTCCTGTCCTGGGGCTCTTCCCTCCTCCCAACAGGAAACTCCTGACATCCAACTTTCCATTCCTGCCCATGGCTGGAGGAGATGGGCCAGGAGCTGTTGGTGTGGTGGGTAAGAGATGTCATGTGAAGCTGCATTCACTGAAGTTGATTAAGGTCATTAAACTTCTTATGGCACTGATGCCAAGTCCTCAGCCCCAGACTCTAGAATTTGATCTTCCTGGTCACTTGCTCTCATTTGCTTCTAAAGGTGGTTGTCCAGGGTACCCTGGCCTCCTGCAGGACTATGGTGTCTCTTCCACATGCCCACCTGTGCTACTAATGTCTCCAGTGCACATCAATCAGCCTGGATCCCTCTGTCTGCCCTGGTGTTCAGTTTGCAAGAATTTCCATTGCAGCAATCTTTTACTAGCTTTCTTTTAAGAGACACCTGTCTAAGAAAGAGCACACTGTATGTACCATGTGATTGCTAAACAATACTGCTAGGGCTTCCTGCTGTATGTAGAATTTGCTGACAGCTGACAGTTGATAGAGTTGAGATCACAGCTGGAGGCACACCAACTAGTACTGCAATCATTGAGATGAATTTTGCACGTATCCCACCTTGATCTGAATGGGTATGAGCTCGTCGCCAATCAGGAGCCCCAGGCACAAAAATCGGGGCAAACAAATTTCTAGCCCTTGGAGCTTAACATAGACTTTTAAAAGCTGCAAGTCAGGCACATAGTAATTAAGCAGTGGTAGTTAACAGCCAACCAGTGATTGTTTGAATAGGGGATAATTAGGCATGAGAGCTGAGTATCAAGGAGAGTGAACTGGATGCTGACTGAGCAATTGGAACTTGGATGTAATTCAAAAGGTGTATAAAGGTAGATTTCTGCTGTGGCACAGAGCATAATCATAGATCAATGAAACAGGTTGAAAAGAAGCCATATGCAAGAATGACCCAGACCTCCCTGTCGCTTGCCATTTCAACATTCCACCCTGCTCTCTTGCCCACATGTCTGTCCTTTGCTTGCTGCATTGTTCCAGTGAAGCTCAACGCAAACTGGAGGAACAGCACCTCATCTTCCGACTAGGCACTTTACAGCCTTCCGGACTGAATATTGAGTTCAACAATTTTAGATCTTGAACTCTCTCCTCCATCTCCACCCCCTTCCCATTTCTTCCCCCTCCTTTTTGTTTTTTCCAATAATTTATATAGATTTTTTCTTTTCCCACCCATTTCCACTAATTTTAAATGTATTTCCACCATTGTTTATTTCTACCTTTTAGTATTCCCCCACCCCCACTAGAGCTATCTGTACCTTATCTGTCCTGTCGTATACTCTTAATTAGCACATTCCTTTAGATAATATTATCATCTTTAACACCTCTTTGTTCTTTTGTCTGTGACAGCTTTTGGTTATCTCCTCCTATCACTGGCTGTTTGTCCCAACAAAACCTGCACCACCCCCCACCCCCCCAACCCCTTAAACCAGCTTATATTTCACCCCTTTCCTAATTTTACTTAATTCTGTTGAAGGGTCATAAGGACTCAAAACGTCAACTGTGCTCTTCACCACCGATGCTGCCAGACCTGCTGAGTTTTTCCAGGTATTTCTGTTTCTGTTTTTGTTTTGGTTTTCCGGCATCCGCAGTTTTTTAGTTTTTACCGACCTCTCATGTTGCTCGATGCGGCGCACTCACAGCTGCGGTCCCTTATACTCAGCACTCATGCCTAACATTCAGATATTCCATCTCAACCTCACACACCTACCAATGTTGTCATACTCACACAGCCCTCTCGCTGACTCCACATACTCCAGCTATTCAGCTATGGCAGGCACATCATTCAAATTCCGTGCAGCACACTCACAGTCTGCCCTCTTTCTTGCAGGACAAGGTGATTCACAATAGAAGGCAACAGAGCAGAGTTGACAGGGGGCAATGACACCTTCACCCCCTGAACCCTACAGAGCAAATGGCTCTCTGCCTCATGGAGCTGGTTGTGACTATGTTTGCGGCATCCAACATCGCTGAGACCATTGAGGATGACAGCATGTTCCTGCCTTATGCCTCTTCTCACACCCAGCTCACCCTCATTCTGCCATCTGACATGATGAGCAAGCTGCTGATGGTGTCACCACGGACCTCTAACTTCCCAACTCAACCCCTTTCCCTCACTCCAACCTTTTCCTTCTGAGTTCCTGCTTTCAGGCAGTCAAGGACTGCTGCCTGCCCAGCCACAGCAATCCACAGAGGAGGAGAGAGAACAGCACAGCTCCAGCGCAGAGATCATGCCACTCGATCTGACACTGGCAGCCACCAGCTTAGATACTGGCACTGCACTTCCCTTGGAGGCTAGTGTGGAGTTGGGACAAGCAGATCCTTGGCCACGAGTGGGGTTGTTCAATTACCAATTATCAACCTGACTCGTGGTTATTAAAGATTTGTGTTAAACTCCAAGGGCTAGAAATTTGAATGCCCCAATTTTTGTGCCCGAGCTTCATGATGTGTTCATGCCCATGCAGATGGAGGTAAGAAGATGAAAGGACATTTCTTGAAGGCTGCTCCTTCAGTTGAGATGTGGACATTCTATTTAGCATTACAAGAATACTACTTAGTATTACAACACAATGCTAAATTCTATTTAGTATTACATAAAAAAAGTGACTTTCAATTTTCTGGAAACCAAATTGCTTTGACCTATTTCGAAAACAAAATTAAAAAATGTTCAGTCAGGAAATATTGCTGCGATGGCCCTTCATTTGTTATTCAGTGCACATGTGTTGAGTTTTATGTCTTTGTGGAGCTACATTTCACTGTAAATTATTCACCACAGTCTGAGAAGAGATGCAAAGAAGTTTAGAAAATCTAATAATGTGACTAGAAAAAGTTATAAAGGGTTATGGTAACAGTGCTGGGTACATGTGATCAGAATAGAGATTATAAGGATCATGGAATGGTCAGGACAAATGGCCTGTTTCTGTGTTGTATTTCGGTCTAACTCCAAACAAGTTAAACTGCGCCAGGAAGACAAAGGGACAGTGGCATAAAACTTCAAAAAGGCAAGTTCAGAGCTGAAGTTCGGATGCCCTTTTTCACACAAAATGACAACTGCTTGGAATAATCTCAAATTCAGGGAGGAGAAGCAAAAACCCAAGGGCCAACTGGATACTTGATTTGGGTGTTGAGGAAGAGGGGACATTGATAGAGGCCAGGTGATTGTGGGCTTCCGCAAAAGATGAGCTAGAGAGCCTCATTCATCTATACATACCTTTGGGATCTTCATGACCTTGTGTTAAAGCCAGGTGAGAGGTGGTAGAATGGCTCCCCTCTCTTTCCGCTTCTTGGTTGACCACAATAGTGTTTTCAAAAAGAATTTGCTTGTCAATTTAGTGAGAATTTAACTGTTTAAGTGCAGCGACTGTAAAAGACGCACACAGGCAGGTTTTCTTGTAAGATTTAAAAGAAAAGGAAACATTGGGCTGGAACCTCCGACCTCCCCAGTGTTGGATTTGGGGGGTACCCCAAAGATGCGCTGCGGAATCCCTCTGGGAAGTTCCCAGGTAAGGATTTGCATGGCAATTGCCCAGAAGTGCAAACTTCCCCTGGACAATTGCGCTGGGGACTATCCGAAAACCGCGAACTTTGGATGGTTCTGCCATGGTTATACCAATAGTTATCCAGAAAAAGTTAGAAGAATTCAAATCCCTTCCAGCTTCTATTATAAAAACCCAGACTAATCTCCCCATGGGACTCCCACCACAGCCCCCAGCCCCAGTGGTCTCCCCCACCTCTGACTAACCACCCCGAACCCCCCCATGGTATTGCCCATCTACTGACCCCCCATGGGACTCCCCCCACCCGCACAGGACTCCTCACCTGACAATCCCCCAAACCCGCGGGCATGACTTACTCCACAACCCGATCCGACTCCCCAAACCCCCCCAAAGTTCCAACTCCCCCAGCCTCCCAAATGTCCAACCACTGTCCCCCCAATGTCCGACCTCCCCCACCCACCCACTCCTGATGCCCGACCCCCAAGTCCCCCAACCCCCCGAACTTCCAGCCCGCTGCACCCCTTCCCGATTTCCGACTTCCCACGTGCCACCCCTGACCCCATTGTTTGACCCCCCCCTCCCATTCGCACCCGACCTCCAAACATCCCCACCCTCCAAATCTTTTTCACTTACCTTATGCGCTTACCTTCTCCCTGGCCGTTCAATTTCTATGGGATGTTTAAAGCTAACTGCTTTACAACAGCTAGTGCCGTAAAAAAGACAGCGTGTCCTCCTTCAAATCAACTTTGCTGGACTTCACAGGTGCTGCGTTGCCTGGATCTCACCCAGCCAGAGTTGGAAGGTTGGTCGAGACAAGCACTGAAGAAATTTGACGTAGGTAAGTGGGCACCGAGTGGCAATCTGACGCTGATTGCCGTTCCGAGGAAGCTATGGCCCAATGTTTATTGCCCTTAACATCCTTACACAGACACACAAACACACAAACACACAGACATGCACACACGCACTCAAGAGACTCACACACACAAGAGAAGTAGGTTACAAGGAGGGAGAGTAGATTAATTGTTTAAGAGTGTCCAAAAGGAAGTCAATCGTATATAGACCCTGTAGTCACGTTATATGGTTTCAGCCCATGTTTGGTGTTGTTTCTGGATTCAGCGCAGACAATTTAAAGTTTTGACTGACAATCTCTGTCTTTTTCTCTGAAATCAGCAACTGGTTGGTTTACATTGAAGACGCTGCGTGCGGTGTTTGGCTGTCAGATATAGGCAGGGCACACACTTGCAGAATGGCTGGAGAGAGAGAGAGCGAGAGAGAGAGGAGTCAAAAATCCTCTTCTCACTGTTACCTGCTCATCGTCTTTCTGACTCTGACCCTAGAAAAGCAGTTTCTTTTTTAAAACAAAGGGTTAACTTGTTGTCACAAGGCCTCCTTGTTGCCACAAGCTAGCTAGTTACTAAATATTGTCAAAGCAAGGTGGGGGACCCTCACTCTTGGTCCATTGTTTAAAGTGATTAGATTAAATTGTTGGCAGAGCCCCCTTCTCGGTTGGGGTCCGTTGTCCAAAGTGCTTGAGTTTAACAGATTGGTCCACATTCACCAGAATAAAAAAGAATTTGTCTGGGAATTTCCGTGCCCGCTGGCGTTGGGCATGTTTGGTGGCGTGAGTGGACAATATGGTGAGTAGCTCAAAAATAAGTTTCACAACATTGTGAAACCAGTTCACAATCATTCACCGAGTGAGGCTGGGAGGGGGGAGATTGAAGTTGTCGGTGGGTGAGGTTGGGAGGGGAGAGGGAGTACAGGGCGGGAGAAGGGGGTAACGGGAGTGAAGATGGCAAAAGGGGAGGTAGGTGCACGGAGGGTGGAAGGTATAAGGGAAGGAGTTTGGAGGGGGGAGGAGTGCGGAGAGGGAAGGAGTCTGGGGTGAAGAAGGAGTGCAGAGGGAGGAGGGAGTCTGGGAGAGTGGGAGGACTAAGGGTTGGGGGTAAGGGCTTTTGAGGGGAAAGGGGTTCCATGGGGGAAGGCATTCCAGGAGGGAAGGGTCTCTTGGGGGGGAAGGGGTTTCAAGGGGAAAAAGGGTTTTGGGGGATAAAGAGGTCTGGAGGGGGGGAATGTCCAGGTGAATATGCAAAGGAGGTGCCTGATGGGTCCATGACTGCCTCCTGGGGAGTGAACAGAGGATGGGCATGGTATGAGGGCATGGTGAAAATGACGGAAGGCAGAGTGAGGCGGTAGGGTGAGGCGGTAGAGTGGGAGGGTGAGGGTTCGACAGTAACGGTAGAAGGTTTGGTAAGGGCAGTTGATGGGGTCTCAGAGGCAGACACTGACCCAGGGGGTGGGAAGGAGGAGGTTGGGGAAGTGAATGTGGATGGGGGTGGGATTTTCAGGAAGGAAGGAAATGCACATTCATCTGGAATCCCGGAAGGAAAAGGGTAGCTCATGGAGGGGAGGTGGAAGATGATGCCGGGGTGGGGGGGCGGGGGGGGGCGGTCAGTTGTGATGGGGGAGAGGAAATGGGTGACTGGGGGAGGGGGAAAGATAGGGGAGCACATGAGAAATGGAATCCAGATCATGGTGTCCAAATTGAAAGTGAAACAACAGTGGTGGTGGGCGAGGGCGAGATCAGGTGCTGCATGGGAGTGTGATCATTGGGTGGGCAGGGATGCAGGTCAGTTCAGATGGACAACTGAAAGTGAACCCCACAGGCAGTATTCAAAATGCTCAGGATGTTGAGGTGAGTGTGACACGTGAAGGATCCCCGTACGTGGGTGAGTGCTTACACGAGGATCCGAAAGGCCCTGTCACACGCATACTTAACTCTCCAGAATCAATCATTGGCCAGCTGTTCCCTCTGCGGTGACAGAGGATGAGGTTGAGGGGCTCACAGGCAAAGGGGACTTGGAGGGAGAGGACAGCCTCTGAGATTACTGAGTGGATGAGCCAGCTGCTTTTCCTCCTCCCTTTTGGTGCCCGGGGGCCCAGGCCTGACTCGTTCAGGGGAAGGAGCACCTGGAGGGATGTTGAGGTGCCCCTTTTCCCTCTCGTGTTGCTCCTGCAAGAACTCACTCACGGTTCCTGTGATGGAGTGCAGTCTGCACACATCTCAGCGTTCAGCTGGACCAGGGTCTCCATGGCATCTGCCATCCTTCCCATGGAGACCCCCATTCATGTACCTTTGGGTACCACTTCATCAGAGAGCAGGCAAACTCACTCCTCCGACTCACGTGCCACTCTATTCAGGACTTCCAACAGCTCTATGTGATGTTCCCATGCCTTCTGCTGACTCTCCAGGATGAGTTGGAAGACCAAATCTAGAGGCTCGTCATCTGACTCAGATGTCACAAAGTCCCCATCCCCAGCATTCCTCCAAGTGAGGGGAACTCACATGAACTTGCCTCCTGCTGCTGTGGACATGTGTCTGTGCAGGGACCACCAGATTGTGAACCTGAGCCTGCTCTAGATCTAGGTCACACCGAGGTGTGTGTCTCTGCGCTGGTGCAGGGTGTGGGTAAGCGCTGTGGTGGTCTTCCAGGCTGCTTATTTCCAGCTCTTCAATGGAGGAGGAGTCCTCTTGGCTGGAAGTAAGGACGTGGATGGAGCTGAGGTACTGGCTGGCTGAGGGTGTCGGTCGTTTGGCAGAGCTCCCTGTGAAGAAAAGTAGAGATGATTAATGCATGACAGCAGAGTCAAAAGCAGGAGAGAGAGCACTCTCAGTTGTGTTGAGAGACGGATGATATGGTGCAGGATCCTCACGAGGGTGTTCACCGTCCTCACCATCACTGCAGGCATGGTCCATGTCTTCACCAGTCAGTGAGCTGGCACACTCTTCAAAGTGAGTGAGGGGCCTAATATGGGCCAGTCCATCCCTGGTCTGGGACTTTTTCCTGCTAATCTGAGCAGGCTTCTCCTGCATGGAAAGAAATGGAGAGTGTGTGAGCAGGATAAATGACACTGCATGGAATGTTTGTGTGTGAGCGGAGCCATGGACAGGATGAGGACATGAGCTTTAGAAGGTATGAGCCTGATAGAGATGTGAGGGTGTGTGTGAGAGTTAGTGGTGTTGTCCCTTGAGGTGTGAGATCCCTGTGGATGTACGATGAGCTTGTGAGTGTGTGAGTTGAGAGTGATGAGAAGAGTGAATTACCCTGGCAGACCGGAGGAGATCATTCATCCTGTAGTGGCACTGGGTGGTTGTCCTCTTTTGCAGGGCATTGGCACTGACCACCGCTGCCACCACCTCCCAAGCCGGATTAGTGATGTTGCTGCTCACCCTGCGGCCTGAGCGGGGGTAGAGACATCATGGTGAGCCTCCACTGCATCCAAAAGGTGCTCAAGGGATGCGTCATTGACTCTGGGGGCTGCAGTGTTTTTGCGTTTCAGGGCCATGTCTTCTTTGCAGCAGTCGTGGGCTGGAAGCACTGAGAGGTGTGCACCTGGCTGGACATTAAATATGGCGCCGGGTGTGCTGAAGCGTCAAGATGATGGCATGGCGGGCGAATGAGAGCCCACCCACCATGGAAATGCTGTGTTTCCCGGGAATGCATTATTAATGCGGCAGGTTTGGGACGATACAGCATGAAAAGCCGCCATTGCAGCCAGGGAGTAAAACGTCATTTTACCCAGCCGCTATCTCACCTAATGCAAATCTGGAATGATTCCGCCCTGTGTCTGTGTGTAGTTCAGGGGATGGTCTATTCATAGTTGTTTAAGCAGATTGTCCGGGTGGGCTACATCAAGACAGCGGGACTCCTTTCTGATTGTTTTCGTATTGCCTTTCCTCAGTGTTAACTTTTGTCTCTGATTCAGAAACCCATGGGATTAAATTCTGTACCAAAGACTTTACACACAATCCATGTTGACCCTTTCAGATGAGATGTTACAAGGTGGTGTTACGTAAATGTTCAGCCATTTTAAGAATTGCTGTTTAAGTCACTTCAAAGTATTGTTGTCAATCTTCTTAAAACCTTTCCTGTGATTTTAGCCCACTCAATAAAGTTCAGAGCTGAACTGAAACTGGGTTTTATAACACCTAGTCAGCCTGGTAGTCACAGAGATGGATGGTTGGGGTTCACCGTGAGTTCTTGTCATCTTTTAACACCTGTTGTGCCATGGTTTAGTTATCTTATTCAGGGACAATTCTTGGCAGAGAAGATAACTCACCTAGTTGCAAACTAATTCACATTGGAGATTAACCCAGTTAGGCCTCTGGTGCTTTCAAGTCAAGCTCTTCAAGTTAAGGTTTCATTACCTGACTGCAATGAAAGGTGTTGCAGGGTCTCTGAGAGTTGCCCTTGAGCAAATCTTTGGTGTCAATGTGGCCCTAGATAAATAAGTGAGTGAGAATGGTGTTTCAATGGAATTGAGCTCAGACACCTAACAGCAAGCTGCACTCAAAACCTTTCACTCAACCTGCAGGTCCAAGTCTTTTACAGCCTGGCTAATTGCTATACTGGACTGAACACTGTTCAACTTAAGATAAAAGCAAAATACTGCGGTTGCTGGAAATCTGAAACAAAAACAGAAAATGCGGGAAAAACTCAGCAGGTCCGACAGCATCTGTGGAGAGAAAGACAGAGTTAACGTTTTGAGTCTGTATGACTCTTCTTCAGAGCTAAAGACAAGTAAAAATGTGATGAAAGTTTATACTGTTTAAGGGGGGTGGAGCAGTGAAGCTGGATAGAAAGCCAGCGATAGGTGAATGCAAAGGAGAGGATGACAAAGATGTCATTAACAGAAGGACAAAGAGGTGTTAATAGTAATGGTACTGGCTAAAGGAGGTGCTGATGATGTCATTAAGGCACACTGTTCAACTTACTTTATAAATATAAAAATTGGCAAAGCTAACTCCTCGTTTTTTATAAAAAGCAGTAAAGTTAATCATACGATTGGTCAAACTTCTTCTTTCAGTGAGATTCTAATGAATGGTACTCTAGTTTCTAGGGCGAGGCAGCGGCTTCAACGGGTTTTCTCCTATTTCAACTACTCTCTGCTGTATATTTTCATTACAGTAGAATAAATATTGTTATTTTCCTCACAGAGTCTTACTTCTGGGCAAACAGTGATTTATAGATTGAAGGTTTTTGGAAAACAAAATCATCATGCCATGAGTTATTAGTATTTACCTTTCCCTAGTAACTGATTGTAGCCTATGGATGCAAGCCGTATCAGCTTAGAACAAAATACTATCACATCAATAAGTTGAAGCTAAGGCTTCGATATTTACCAAGGTGTTGGGAGGGAGAGGGGAGGGGTTATCTCCATTCGGAAAACAGGTTTTCCCCAAGTTCTGCTGAATTTAATGACAGGGCGTGATTGATATTTTGTCTCTCTTTACCTGCTGCAATCAGTCAGGTTGTCAGACTGGTTGTCTGTTGAGCCGAAAGGCCTTCAACACCAGGCTGCATCTAGGAGTCGAGAAGATAGAGGGAGAGATCAGAAAGACTTGGGGGTGGATAACAGAAAACAGCAGTCAGGGTTGATATGGGGATTGGAGACTGGAGAGGAGAAGGAGATTGAAAGTGGGGTGGGAAACTCAGGGGCCGGGGTGAAGGGGAGTTTGGAGGCAGGAGGTGAGGGGGGGATTGAAGGCTACAGGTGAGGGGAAGAAATTGAGGCTGCAGGTGAGGGGAGAAGTTGAGGCTGGAGGTGAGGGGGAGAATGGAGGCTGGGGATGCAGGGGAGATAGGAGGCTAGAGGTGAGGGGAGAAATTGAGGCTGGAGTTGAGGTGGAGATTGGAGGCTGGAGATGAGAGGGAGATTGGAGGCTGGGAGATTAGACGCTGGGGTGGGGCCGGGATGATGGGGTACAAGGTTGGAAGCCAGAGAATATAGACTGGAAGGAAATTGGAAGGAAAGGGAGATCAGAGTCTGGAGCTGAGGACTGGTGAGGAGGGGGACAGAGATCAGAAAGGCCGGGTCAGTGGGAGATCATGGTTCAGTGTTGGGGGGTTGGGGCTTAATTAGGGGCAGGATGGGTCCAATTGCATGGCTGGGGAGGGGGCAAGATTGTCTAGGTTGTGAGAACACAATCCAGGCTGCCACTTACGTGTCATACTGAAGGAATTCTATAGGGTTTCAGGTACCATCATTCAACTGAGGCACTTAACCAAGGGCCTGTCATCCTTCATAGGTAGACATTGAACATTTCATGGCATTCGAAGGTGAGAAGGAGTATTGTCCTCGCCAATAGTTATTCCTCATCCATACCTAAACAGGACTATCTGGTCATCACCTCATTGCTGTTTGTGGGAGTTCTCTGTTGTAAATTGGCTGTCGTGTTTTCCTATATTAAAACAGTGACTACACTTACACAGCACATTGGGATGCCCTGAGGTCACAAAAAGTGCTTTATAGCTAAACCTTTAATATTATAAAATGGTTTCACTGACTTTGACAGACCAGCACCCAACACCCCTTCTACTTTTGGTATGCAATGATCCCAGCCACAACAGGGATTTGGTCCAACACCTTTTCTGAATTGGTGTAGCCAAACCACACTCACCACACTAGCAGCTAACTCATTCCAAGCATCACTAACATTTCTGCACAAAGACATACTGACATTTATCCAATTCTATTCTTGCAAAGTTTTTTATGCAGGACCCTCTTTTTTCTCTAACCTAGCTGGCTCAAACAAACTATACACACAAGTTTGACCCTTTATCATTTTCAATACATCAATTAAATCATCACAAAGTCTATGTATTTCAAACATAAAAAGACCTTGCCCTCTAACCGTCTTGTGATAAATAATTTTAAACTATGTATCATTCTAGTGACTCTTCATTGAACCTTTTCCAGGGCCTTTATATCATCCAGCTCGTGAGAGGACAACAACTGAACACCTATTCCAGATGAGGTCTAACCAGGGTCTTGAACAAGAATATTGCATCTTCCGTGAACAGTGACCCATATTATACTGAATAGCCCTCTCTATGCACCCTAGTTCTCTATTTGTTTTTGCAATAAAAAGGCTTCCAGCACTTGTGAAATAAAACTGATAAAGATGGAAAACAGAAGTAATGGGCACAGTGTTGATAAACAAGGTCAGTGCTAGCTGTAAATGGAACTAAATGGATGGGAACAGTAAGGAGTCTGAATGCAGTGATATAAAAATGTAATTTGATCTGGAGGGCAAGACCTCAGCCAGTGAAAAGGATTTTTTCATTCTTTCATGGAATGTGAGCTCCACTGGCTAGGCCTGCAAGTATTGCCCATCCCTAGTTGTCCTTGAGAAGGTGGTGGTGAGCCACCTTCTTGAACCGCTGCAGTCCATGTGGTATAGGTACACCCACAGGGATGTTACGGAGGGCGTTCCAGGATTTTGATCCAGCAACAGTGAAGGAACGGCGATATATTTCCAAGTCAGGATGGTAGGTGACTTGGAGGGGAACTTCCAGGTAGTGGTGTTCTCCTGCTGTTGTCTTTCTAGGTGGTAGAGGTCGCTTATTTGGAAGGTGCTGTCAAAGGAGATTTGGTGAGTTCCTGCAGTGCATCCTGTAGATGTTAAACACTGCTTACACTGTGTGTCAGTGGTGGAGGGAGTGAATATTTAAGGTGCTGGACGGTGTGCCAATCAGGCAGGCTTCTTTGTCCTGTACAGTGTCGAGCATCTTGAGCTGTTGGATCCTGGCAAGTGGAGAGTATTCCATCACACTCTGACTTGTTACTCAACATTATTCTGCTCGCTAACTCAGTGAAAGATCTCCAGGAATTGGTGGATCATCTTGATCCAGGACATATGATGAAGGTGAGGGGGATGGGTGGAAAAACCTACAAAAGTCTGAGTAACTGAGTTCAGCTTGAATAGGTTGATACCTTCCTCAGTCTTGGGTCACTATTCACGGAAGACGCAGAGTCTATCAAAGAAGTTCGGGCAAGATTTAACAAAGGTCATGGTTTTGTGAACTCACTAAAGGGTATGGAGTAGCCACAGTATCTTGATTACAAAGAGAATTTGTCTTTTGGAAGCCCTTGTGTGGCCAGTGACAATGTATGGCTGTGAAAGCTGGACCATCAGGAGTGATGAGGCTCGAATAAGAGCATTTGAAATGAAAGGGCTCAGACGGATATTGCGTGTGCCATGGATGGCCAAGTGGACAATCAGGTGGGTGTTTGAGAATGCTGGTGTTAAGAGAAACTTTTCTGAGGCAGAGATATCAAGGAAGTTCACATATTTGGACATGTGATGCAAACAGAAGGGGAGTGTTTGGAAAAAAGAGATAATGCCAGGCAAAACGCCTGGGGAATATGCACAAGGAAGACTTGAGATAGCATGGATGGATACTATCAAAACTTGGACTGGCCCCTCTATGGGAGAGGCAGTGAGGACAGCGGGGAACAGAAATCAGTGGAGAAAGATCATTCATAGTGTGGCCAACCCTCGGAATAAGGATGGGTGAAAGAGAAGACAAGACCTGACTTGTGCCTTGTAGATGGTGGACAGACTTTGGGGAGTCATGACATGAGTTACTCACCACACAATTCCCAGACTCTGATCTGCTCTTGTAGCCGCAGTGTTTATACACTGGTCCAATTAAGTTTATGGTCAATTGTAACCCCAGGATGTTGATGGTGACGATTCAGCAATGCTACTGACATTGATTGTTAAGAGGAGATGAATAGGATCTGTCTCGTTGGAGATGGTCATTGCCTGGCATTTGTGTAGTATAAATGTTACTTGTACTATTCGCTCTGAATATTGTCTAGGTCTTAGATATGGACATATGGATATGCACTGCTTCAGTACCAGAGGAGTCGTGAATGGTACTAGGGAAAAGTCATTGATGGAGCAGCTAAAGATGGTTGGGCCTAGGACACTAAGCTGAGGAACTCCTGTTCTGGGGCCGAGATGATTGGGCTCCAACAGCCACAACCATCCTTTGTGATAGGTATGACTCCAACCAGTGAAAGGTTTCACCCTGATTCCCACTGACTTCAATTTTGCTAGGGCTGCTTGATGCCACACTTGTTCAAATGTTGCCTTGATGTCAAAAGTAGTCATTCTCACCTCACCTCTTGAGTTCAGCTCTTATGTCCTGTTTGGACCAAGGCTGTAATGAAGTCAGGAGCTGAGTGGCTCTGGCGGAACCCAAACTGGGCATCAGTGACTAGGTTATTGCTGTATATGTGCCACTTGATAGCACTATAGATGGCTCCTTCCATTACTTTACTAATGATCAAGAGTAGACTGATTGTCTGGTTTGTCTTACTTTCTGTGCACAGGACGTTCCTGGGCAATTTTCCAAATTGTCAGGTAGATGTCAGTGTTGTAGCTGCACTGGAACAGCTTGGCTGAGGGAGTAGCTAGTTCTTTAGTACAAGTCTTCAGCACTATTGTGGAATGAAGTCAAGGCCTTATAGCCTTTGCAGTATCCAGTGTCTTCAGTCATTTCTTGATATCACATGGAATGAATCGAATTGGCTGAAGACTGGCAATTGTGATGCTGAGGATCTCAGGAGGAGGCAGAGATGGATCATCCACTCGGCACTTCTGGGTGAAGATTGTTGCAAATGCTTCAGCCTTATCTTTTGCACTAATGTCCTGGTTTCCACTTCATTGAGAATGGGAATAGTTCCGCAGTGTCCTCCTTTGTTTAGTTGTTTCATTGTCCACCACCATTCATAACTGGATGTGGCAGGACTGCAGAGCTTTGATCTGATCCATTGTTTGGGGGAAATGCTTAGCTCTCCCTATTGCATGTACTTCCGCTGTTTGGCATTCAAGTAGTCCTGTGTTGTAGCTTCATTAGGTTGACACCTCATTTTGTCTATTGCTGACCCTGGCATGTGGTTAGAAATTGTGACAGAATACAATTCTGCTGCTGCTGATGGCCCACAGTGCCTCACAGATGCCCAGTTTTGAGCTGATATATCTGTTCTGGATCCATCCCATTTAGCACGGTGGTGGCGCCACACAACACAATGGATGGTATCCGCGTGGTGAAGACTGGCTCCTGAAGGCAAGGACACAATGGTCACTTCTATCAATACTATTATGGGCAGATGCATCAGTGACAGATAGATTGGTGGGGCTAGCTCAATAGGTTTCCAGCCTTGTTGGTTCCCTTACCACCTGTCACAGAACTCAGCCAGTTCAGTCAGTAATGGTGCTACATATTCATTCTTATTGATGGATATTGAAGTCCCCCACCAAGAATACATTCTGTGCCTTTCCTACCTTCTTCCAAGGGTTGTTCAACATGGACTTGTGCTGATTCTTCAGCTGAGGGAGGAGTGGGCTGGGTGGTGGGGGTCGGTGGCGAAATCTGGCAATCAGCAGAAGGCTTCCTTGTCCATGTCTGATAAACCCTGAGACTTTATGGGATCTATAGATGCAGAGTCGGCATTAAGGGCTCCCAGGGCAACTCCCTCCCAACTGTATACCACTGTTCCATCAACCTCTGTCTATTTGACAGTTTAATGTATAGTTCATTAAGGGGTTGGATTTTTCTGTAGTCAGTGCTGTCTATTATTAGTTAAACTTGGTAAATATTCCTGATTCTGTGATTTTGTACAGTTGTGAGTGAAGTAGATTACAAGGATGACTGCTAGATTTTCCTTGTCATGAAAATATGTCCTGCTGGAAGAGACTGCCACCATAATATATCAAGATAATCTGCAAGAAACTGCAAATTCAGGGAGCATGCTGCATTATTCATTATTTTCCCAGTTTTTTCCTATTGGCGTTGACTTATGCTGGATGATAGGGATATCAGCATGGCATCACTAGAAGGGAAGTGTGTCATGTGACCTGGTTTTAGTTTCACTTTTGCTTGAGTAGAGCACACATATGCACACACAGCTCTGATGCCCTCAAGTTTTATACCTATGTCTAACAGTTCTCATAAGTCTAGCCTTAATAAAAGAACCGACAACGTGTTTACCCAATCCCTTATGAGTGATTGGATCTATGAGTGTCTTGTACATTAAATGAGCTCAAGGCTCAAGGTATTATATCATTATAATAACATAGCATGGTGATTAGTGGTGGCAGCAAGATTAAGTACAGGTACAACATGGCGAACAGCCTTAGATCATGCTGCATGGCCTGAGATGACCCTCAACGATTTGGTCAGGTGACAACGAAGTCGCAGCATTGGGGAGTGTTGAAAATGCAGTGTGGTGACTGTGAAGAAAAGCTTTAGGGACACTGCGCCGAACTAATGCTCAAGTAAAGTGCTGGTAAGCAGATGGATCCCTCGTGATGAGATTGTAGCGCATAGCCTGTCAGCTCTATGAGTGGGACAGCTTGTCGAGAGGACCAGCACCAGGTTAGCTCAGTCGGGAAAGGCAAGTGACCAGGGTATGGGTTGGATTGATTTAAAGAAAGGAAGAGACAAACAAAAAAAACCTGTCATAAAAATTGGGCCAGAGAAGGTGGCAGTTATAATGGGCAGCTGTAGGAGTTGCTGGACAATAAATAGAATAAAAAACAAAGGTGCCATTACTCAGTGGTGCGTTCCCACCACAACTTGTCTTTGTGAGTGGAGCTTTAGAAAAGCTTGTGAAAATGGCTCCAGCGACATTCATCTCAGGTACCACAGAAGAGGGAAGATCAAAGGGATTTTGTCAGGATGCCCACAAAATTTTCCAGTTTGAATTGGGATGCAGCTAATCTACTATCCAAATTCAAAATGTGCAAATAGTGTACAAAGCTATGGTTTCTTGATTCAGATGTGTCTGAACCAGACAAGCAAGCCATAAAAATTCACCTAGCAATTGGGAATAAAGGTCTGCACAGGCTGAACACATCAGCATTAACAGAAGAAGAGTGAAAGGATCCCCAAAATATATGGACTACATTGGAAAACCAGCTCAGGATCAGAATAAACTTCTGTATTCATCGATCAGAGTTAATTTAATTTTGTCAACAGCCCATAGAATCCATAGGCCGCTTTGTCAGCAGATGCTGAAAAAAAGATGCATACTTTGAGTTTTAAAATGCAGAGCTAGCAGGCCGAATTGTTGAGTTGGTGATCGCATCGACTCCCAGGCAAGCATTCCAGAAAGATCTGCTGGACAAGCCCAAAACGTAAAAACGTATAGCATCGAAGAGCTACTCAAGGATTGATATTAGTATGAAGCGATCCTCGCAGGTTAATAAAGCTTACAAGTCCTAAGTATAACCCAGTTTTTGACACACTCACCAGAACATCCAAACCTAGCAAGACATGTAGAAGATGTGGTCTTCTGCAACTGCCAAGGAAATACTTTTCATCAATTCTGCAAGGCATGTGGCAGAAAGAGCCATTGGCAGAGGCAGTGCGCTGGAGCAAAGGCTGATGCAGCTACGAAGAGCCGTGCACTGATCCAAACAAACCGTACACAATGGGTACATTCAATGGCCATCCAATATCCTGTCAAAAACATATACATGAGGTGATTAACAATCCAGAAAATGACGCTAATGTGCACGAGGAGTCAAAGAGTGCTGAGCACATGTTTCACGCCGGCAATCTCATGGAAAACAGGTGCCATCACACTGTCTGATGTGCTTTCCAAGATTAAAATGATCTGTCTTGGTGACTATTAGTTCTTGGCCAAAATTGACACAGGGGCAAATACCCATGCAAACTCTAAAAGATATGTATTCACAGACGTGGAAGGCCATGTCAAAACCAACTACCGTGAAACTTTCAGCGTACAACAGTTCACTAATTCCATGTGAAGGATCCATAGAAGTACAATCAGTCCTCCTACGTGTCACAGATGTTTTATATCATGGAAACTAAAGGTCCAGTGATTGCAGGTCTACCAGCATGATGTGAGCTCACTTTAGTAACAATTCATGGAATCAGTCAGACCTCACAAGGCAGGTCAACCTCAGAAACTACTCCTATTACCTCAGTTCATGATCTAACATCGAAATACCCAGAATGCTTTGACAAAATTCCAGTTTCGAAGAATCTGAAATATTACACTTGCAGGACAATGTAAGTCCGTTAATTGATCCACCATGTAAGTGCAGCATCCACACAAGACAAATTCTGGAGAAAGGTGGCATCATTAGAAGAGCAGACAGATTGTTGCAGCTCAATCATGTGTCATAAAAAAGGATGAATCATTGAGAATATGCCTCAATCCAAGACTTTTAAACACAGATTTGTTATGTTTTCCTTACAAAATATCGACATTAGAAGAGTTAAGTCCGAGATTTGCAGGTGCGAGATTCTTCTCAAAGCTTGATGCCAAACATGGTTATTGATCAGTACATTTTGCGATGAAGTTCCAAGAGGACATTTTGCACCACATTCAGATGATACTGTTATCAATGACTTTCTTTCAGGTTATCTGTTAGCCAGGATATTTTTCAAACCCACATGGACTGTGTTACATGCACTGTACCAGGATGCATCAGTATCACAGATGGTACAGTTGTTGTGGGAAGAACAAAGCAAGAACATGGCCGTAATCTGCATTTTTTGACATAAGTGGCACGCAATGAAGGACTGGTGTTCAACAGTCTGAAATGTAACATCAGTGTACAGCAGATCGATTTCCATTTTATTTATTCCAGTGCTGGCACATGTCCCGATCCAAGTAAAATAGAAGCTATTAAGGCCATGGCAATTCCTCAAGATAAGGATGATCTTTGAAGATGTCTTTGTCTCTTTAATTTCTTTTCTCCATACATTCCCAATTTTGCTCAAGTATCATCATTGCTAAGGGAATTGTTAAGAAAGGATGTGCCTTTCTTGTGGCACAATGTCTATCAATACCTCATCGAAGCACTGAAACAGTCATTACCAGAAGCATCGACACTGTAATTTTATGATCCTCGGGAGAGAACTACCCTAGAGATAGGTACCTCACAGAAAGGCCTGGGAGCATGCCTTCTACAAAAACACAAACTCAATTGCATTTGCTTCAAAACCTTTCTCCAAATACTCCAACATCGAGCAGGAAACATTAGATTTAATATTTGGAATCATGCATTTTCATACCTATCTATTTGGCAAAAGATTTGTGGTAGAGATCGACCACAGGCTACTGGAGTTGATTTGGTGACCGGTGCATCGCCAAGATTGCAATGTCTCTTGATAAAGATTCTGTGGAAGACCATCGTCAAAGGATGGCCTGGTTGAAATCAGCGTGCCCACAAATATATGAGACCATTTGGCCTTAGAATGATGCACTAGGCATTTCCCAGGGAGCTATTTTTAAAGGCAGGTCATCATCCCAGGATCTTTGTGACCTTATATTCTTCAACAACTTCATCACTCACACATGGGCAGAGTTCAGACGAGAAGACTTTGCAGAGAGCCAGTCTATTGGCTGGGTATGGACAATGACATTGAAGTCGTCACCAGGAAATGCAAAGCATGTCAAGAGCTTATGCCAAGTCAGCACTAAGCACCATTGATTCCATATGACGTTCCTAACCATCCTTCGCCCAAAATTGCATCCAACCTCTTTCATATGATGGCACTGATTTCATTATCGTCATCGACTACTTTATGAAGTACCCCGTTTTTCAACAATTGCACAATATGTCAAGCACACTCTAAGTGCTATTTTCAGTTTATTTGGTGTGCCTAGAGAGATCATTGTGGATAATTGATAAACCATTTCAAGATATGTGTGAGGAGTGGAATATCTAAAACACTACTTCTTCTCCTCATTTCACCAGATCCAACGGCCCAGCTGAATGAATGATTTGTATGGTGAAATCCCTAATTCTCAAATGTAGACAGACCAAGCAACATATATGCATTGCAATGTTACATCTCAGAGCAACACCTTTTTGTGCAACCATTCCATCACTGGCAGAGCTCATGTTTGGCAGACCACTGTGTACCAATTTACCCACTCTTACACATTCTACACTCTCAGAAACTAAATAGCAACTTTTAAACCTACAAGTGAAGATGACCAATGTGCATGATAAAAATGCAGGTAAAGAATTGCCAAGTTTACAGTTGGGACAAGTAGTTCACATCCAGGGTCCCACAGACAGTATGGGGCAACCAGTCGAGGTGACAAGAATTCGTTCAGAACCAAGGCCCTATGAAGTCATTACACACTAAGGCACAACAGTGAGGCATAACCAAAAATAAATCAGACCATTCCAGCTCCTCAACCACTGTATAGTCTGATTGCATCTAAGACAAGACTCCAGGTACAATCTGGAACAACATTCAAGAATGAAAATTCCCCAGATCACTGTGAGCAATTAAAGAAACCTCTTGACAAGGTTACCATCACAAGATCTGGGTGTACCAGCAGATTACCTCTACGCTTTAGGGACTGATAGATTCATCAGCTCTATGCATTTATGTAATGGTAACTAAACATGAACATGTATTATAAACAGTAATACTTCTTTGGAATGGGGAAAGTATCTTTAAAAAGAAAGGGTGATGTTGCAATATGCCCTTAAAGGATATCAGCATGACATCACTAGAAGGACATGTGATCCAGTCTTAGTTTCGCTTTTGCTTTGAGCAGAACACATACACACAGCTCTGATGCTTTCAAGTTTTATAGCTATGTATAATTGATCTCATGTGCCTAGTCTCAATAAATGAACCCACAATGTGTTTACCAAATCCCTTACAAGCCATTGGTGCCTTATGTCTTGTACAGTAAATAAGTCCAAGGTATTATATCATGACAACAGCCATCCAAGGAGTCTTAACCTAAGTGGTCAATATTCTTAGGTTAGATTCGACAGTGGGTGTTTGCAAGCAATTAAACTATGGAATACTTCATGGTTATGGTCCTGTCCTCATTGCTTTCGCACATGCTTTTTCCTTCAGGGATCACTGAATGACAGTAAAGCTCTAGGAGAAGAAACTTTGGCTGAATTTTCCTTCTCTAATTGATCGGCACTGAGGTCCATTGTAGAAGCTGTGCTCCCACAGCCGTGGAGATCAGCTAACTCACCAAAATATTTGAGTTCAATGTGGATGGAGCCAGGTCTGTGTGTGGCCCAATACGAAACTGGGCAGTGCAGTTATCCACTGAACCACTGGGGGGAGGGAAAGTACTTCAAGAACTCTTCAGCAGCTGTAAATAAAGTCTTTCAAGCTGTCATCTTCCTCGTGAGTTTATATGAATATTATTTCCATACTCCGCCAGCTGCTGTGGGACTAGGCAGGTGATGTTTCTTTCCAAAACCCACTTCTTGCAAACTCTTGAATTAAAATCCCCCACAATTAGTTTCCCACACATTTAGCAGAAAGACTTGTGAAATGGCTAGTAGACCTAGGCACTGGGCAACATCGTGACTTGAATTTATATTTACAGGCAGGGATGAGACTTTCATCTGTTGGATTCCTTGACAACTGTGACATAAGGTTCCCAAGCAGAATCATACCTTCACTAGGGATAGATCTTATTCATATGCAGAGAATATATCTTCAGCTGTGAAGATAGAGAACCCTCATTGATGTATCCCATGATTTTATAACTGTTGTTAGAATGACTTATTATCAGCCACAAGTACAAAACACATTGCCTGGAACAAAAGCTACCTTTGTGTGCCTGTATAAATTATTATAAATTTTTAAGTGTTGACTGCAATGCTTCGTAAGATGTTAAGGTTTCTAATCTGATACTGGCTACATTTCACACAGCCCATCCCCCAAGTCCAACTCGTACTGTTAGCTACTTTGCATTCAGGGACCATTTCCTCTTCCACAGCTTCAGTCCCTACAAACTAGACAATTGGCCAGTACTCAAGGTCATTGTTGAGGTTACTAATGAATATTAGGAACACAGAGAGCCCCCAGCACACTGCCCCGTTTAACAACACTGCTGGTTACAAATACTTGGCCACAGATGATCACCTTTTGGTTTTGATCCATGGGAAAATCAGACAGCTAGTTCAATAGCTTACTGTGAAGGCTTTAAATAATATGTCTATAGGTCAGGAACTTGTCAATCCAGGATGCGATTGATTCCTCTGGATAATCTGAAAACATTAGCATATCTTTAGGTTGAGCAGATCAAGAGGCCAAAACCTCAATTGGAATTCAAATTATTGTTATAGAGTTGTTGTTCAGATATATTTTCATCCACTTTTCAAGATATAACTTGTAACAACGATATAAGTAAGAAAATAGATCAATTAATGTTTGAAGCAGTCCTTTGGATTACATTTGTCACTTTCACATTTAATTGCACTCCAAGTGCCTAATGGTGGTTTCAGTGTTAATATGATCTCTGTTGTTAGTGGGGTCCTTCTGCGCTTCCTATGGCTTGTCATTATTTCTTCTTTCTACACTCTGAATTCCTGGGCTCAAGTTCAGCCATACCTTTAAGGATCACAGCTCATCTTGCTTCTGGCTCCTTGCAGCTTCTGATTCAAACATTGGGTTCAACAGTTTCTGCTCTTGGCTGCCTCCCTAATTTTCACACGAGCACCTCCTTCTTACAGCTTGTTGGTTACCCTACTATCTTGGAGATGTCTTTATTTCCTGACGCCATTCAAGGTGTGAGACAATGGGGGAGAAATTGAAACTCATGTCACTAATGTTTCAAATGAAAAGGTGAGGTTCAAGGGATAGATAGTGGTTGCAAACTCTCATGCCCCTGTCTCCAGGGGTCCTGTATTTACAAAGTGGGGTCCTAATGCCAGTTATGGGACCCTGATGAAATTTGGTCATCAACTGAGCAGACTTGCACTCCAGTTATCCTAGGTTTTTGGTGGTAGTGCTTCATAGTGTCAGTGTTGTGAAGCTAGTTGGAAACATTGGATGATAGAAACAAGATTAGAAAATTTAGTTCATTGAACTCGATCTTGTCATTCAATAAGATCATGGTTGATCTGCAACCCAACTCCAAGTGGTATTGCCTTAGTATTTAGAGAAATGTGCATTCTGGTTCCAAAAAAATACTCAGGGTATAAGAGAATGACAGCCTAAAATTTGTCCCTTGAAAATCAATTTTTTAAAAAATGGGTGAAATGTGGTTGAATTTCTCCCCCTGTTTTTCACCATGAAAGACATTGGAAAATAAAGGCATGTTGGACAGATCCATGATGGAAAGAAGTTGTAAGTAAGAGAAACTCACATGAAAATTGGGGGGGCAGTTAATTGGGCAATCTCAGTTCAGAGACTACAGGGTGCCCAAGTTTGCTGCCCTCTGGTGTCCTTGCCTCCTTTGACCTACCAGTGGGCAGATATTGACCTACTGGATACTTCTGGCACCTTTTTGTTTGCACTTCATTATTAATCTATGAAATGTTGCTCTATATATTGGAGATGAGATGTATTTGAAATGACGAGGAAATTTCATTTTGATCTAACACAACACTTTTGAAACCCATGTAATTAATCACTGATTCTGGTTTTGGATTTTTAAGTTAACTCTAGGCCATGATTAGGCCATGATAAGAGAATCCACCTAATACAACAGAAAAAATTGGACAAAAGAATTATGCAAAAAGATTTGGTACATGTGCTCAGAGGGCAAATCAATGGCATGGCACCAGTCAGAATCTCCCTGAACCAAAGAAAACTCGAGGAGTTTGACATTGGTCTTGGGCCATAATACAACTGGGGCAATAGCAAGTTTTTAGTCTGTTTTTCATCCACGCAATTTTTTTTCCAGCGATTTAATGTGTGGGGTATAAAATGGGCTGTTGATTCACTATATATTTGCACCATTATTCAAGACAAGTTTTATCCCCTATCACTTTCTACAGTTTCTCTGCAATAGTATTATAATGTAAAAACATCACTTGTTTGTTGTGAATTTAAAATGGAACAGAGGCAGATGGTTGAACTATGATTGCTAATTTGGGTACTCCTGTGATATATGTTCACACAACACAGCATCAAACCAGCAAGAGACCAAGATTACAATCCTTTCAGTTTAACCTTGTGAATATTTTTGCCGAGGAATATCAATGCAACGAAACATCAAGCACCTCATGCCAACAGGTCAGGTCAATGCAAAGACAAAGATCTTCTGATATAACCTCAAAAGGCCATTGTCTCTGGCTGTACGAGTATGATATTTTCCCCATTTCCCTGCACCAGCCATGCTGTGGCCTCTCTGATAGTTTTTGGGGAAGTTTTGAGCTGTTACAGCAGGTGAGGAGGGGTCGGAAGGCTCTTTTCCCTGTCCTCGTTTGACCATAACAGTGTTTTGTTTTGGATAATGATATTGTTGCCAATTTTAGTGTGTACTTAACTATAAAATATAAAGAGCTAGTCAGACAGGTTTTCTTGAGTTTAACAAAGTAGGGGGTTAGTTTCATGACACTAAAAAAGCTGACCCGGGTAAAATATTAAAAATACACCCCAACTTCCGCAAACACGTGCGTACGCACACACACACACCCAAAGACCACACCCACAAATACACACTCGTAAACCACACCCACAAATATACACCTGAAAACCACACCCACAAATACACACTCGAAAACCACACCCACAAATACACACCCGTAAACCACACCCACAAATACACACTCGAAAACCACACCCACAAATATACACCTGAAAACCACACCCACAAATACACACCCGAAAACCACACCCACAAATACACACTCGAAAACCACACCCACAAATACACACTCGAAAACCACACCCACGAATACACTCGAAAACCACACCCACAAATACATGCCTGAAAACCACACCCACAAATACATGCCTGAAAACCACACCCACAAATACATGCCCAAAAACCACACCCACAAATGCACACACGAAAATCACACCCACAAATACACACCCGAAAAACACACCCACAAATACACACCCGAAAAACACACCCACAAATACACACCTGAAAACTACGCCTACAAATATGCTCCCGAAAACTACACCTACAAATACAGCTACAGAGCAGGGGAGGATAGATTTGGCCAAGTTAGAGTTTGTAAAAATAAAAAAAATTCACAGTTCATAACTTCTTGTCTTATCTGGCTGCAGATAGGATTCGCTGGTCTTACTTTCAGGGTCAAGGCAGTTTAAATTTGTGGCTAGTATTTTCTTCTCCTCTATGACATTAAAGTCTTCCTTTTTAAAATCTCGGTCTTCTGAAAAACGGTGACACAGCCCTGGATTTTCATCTTTGAGGCAGGTAGCAGGAGTTAGGAAAATTCCTAGCTTGGCCTGCCTGCCTTGGGAGAAAGAGCCACCAAAGGGGGAGATCTTTGTTGCTGACAGGGTGGGTGCAGGATCAGATTAGGCCAGCCGACCCGGAAATAAGTTTGGAGGCAGCCATGGGGTCTGCTGGGTGCTGAAACAGGCTGTTTATAAGGTCTGCGTCAGTGCCATGGGACCTTTGGCCAGATAAAATAAGAACAGAAAGGTTCTCTAGGCCTTACCCCTCACACCTCACATCCCATGCCCCATCTATGCCACCTCATGCCATCCACCCAATACTTCATGACCCTTTATGCCCCCTATGCTAAGCTTTGCCCTTCCACCCATCCCCTATGCCCCCTCAAACCCCCAATGCCAAGCGCTGCCCTCCCACCCACCCTGGTAGCCCCTCATGCCCCCTTTGTCCCCTCATGCCCCCTATGCAAAGCTATGGCACTTTCATGCTCATTGACCCACTGGACACGTTCGAGAATCAATGGCCCCTAGAATGTACCATGAAGTGTTTTTAAAAAAAGCTTTTAAAATGTAATTCATTCATAACTTTTTCCTATGTTGAAAAAGTCATTTCACTACAAGCTAATAAAGGTGTCAGTCATCTAGACCTCTTATAGTATCAGTAACAACAACCATAAACCCTTGAAATCACTTAACCTGTGTGAGCAAGCATTGTGAAATTGTCAACAGAGATCACAGAGCCTGAGCTATCAATCAAACAATGCTTTCTCGGGAGACAACAAGCTTAGCTCAGGCTCAGCTTTTATTTGGAGAGAGAGAGGTGGGCAGAAGGATTCCTTTCACTCAACTGTGACTGTTCTTCCTTTGAAAACCATGTGCTTAAAAACACACACAAATAAATTGGCTTGCCACTTGACTTCTCTTACCAACTGCTACAGTTCAAACAATAATAGTATATTTCAATGATAACTCGATTAGCTCAGCTAGAGAGGTATCTTAAAAAGCCAAAGTTTTTTGTCCAAGCAACTAACCTTTGAATGGTTCATTCCCAATTGTTGAGTACTGTACATGGCTGTCATTGATGTCTTTGATAAGGCAGGACAGGTATTGTTTACAATTCCCAGGGTGTGATCATTGTCTGTAATGAATTTTGTAGACTGGCTACCTGCGGGAAATATGGTGATGTGGATTAGATTCAGCCATATTGATGGGAGTCAATCTCTTGTTTCAACAAAAGTAATCTTTTTCATAAGTCCAATGTGTGACTCCAGCTGATGAGTTAAAAATTAGCATTTGACATAAGCAAATATTTATAACAGTGCTGTGGGCACATGTTGACAAGGAACTGGGATTGCCCATCTCACTTGGATCCTTACAATCACTAAGCAGAGGAAATGGGACTTGAACTCAGACACCAGAGATGAATAACCACTACCTAATCCATTGAACACCCAGATGCCCAACACTTGTCAAGTACAATGAGTTAAAAATGTTGTCCATTGAAAGTTAGTTGGGCTGTGAGTTGGATGTACACAATTCTGATAGTGATTTCCTGATATACACCCCTACAGTTTAAAAGTCCTGTGCCAGGAGCACCAGTTCCAAAAGTGATAACTTTTCGATCTGTGGAATTTCACACCCTAGACCCAGTGTGAACAGCAGCAAAAGTGTGCAGTGCAAATAGCAGCAGACAAGTTTGTGCATATATCTTCACGATATACCCAGGGTGTTAGAATATTTGCATCAACTGACAGACAGTGTTATTGATGTATTGACCTTTCTGGAGATGTCTCTGTAATCATAAAAATCTCAGCATTTCATTTCTCCACCTCAGCTTCTCAATCTTGATGCTGTTCTTCACTCACTCGCAAACATGGAGTTTCTTCTTTTGACTTTCTTTTGCTTATCCTTAATAATCACACATTCTCTGTGTTGGCTCTATCTACCCTGGTGACTATTCTGAAGCTTTTTCTGCTCTGTATTTTCTAAATGCTGTTAATGGTCTAATGGTGGTGGCAGAGTGGTATTATCACTGGGTTAGTATTCTAGAAGACCTAGGGTAATGCTCAAGTTGACCCTGGTTCAAATCTCAGACCCACAGCTCAGAAAAAGGGTCATATGAACTTGAAATGTTAACTTTGTTTTTCTCTCTCTACAGATGCTGCCAGACCTGCTGAGTTTTTCCAGCATTTTCTGTTTATGTTTCAAATCCCACCATGGCAGATGGTGAAATTTGAATTCAATAAATACCTGGAATTAAAAATCTGATGGTGACCCTGAAACCATTGTCGTAAAATACCCAACTGACTCACTAACGCCCTTTAGGAAATCTGCTGTCCTTACCTGGTCTGGCATACATGTGACTCCAGACCTGCAGCAATGTGGCTGACTATTAAATGCCCTCTGAAGGGCAATTAGGAATGGGCAATAAATGCTGGCCTAGTCAGCGATGCCCACATCCCATGAACAAATAAAAAAAATTATACCTTGCATTATTAAAGTACTGTGAATATAATTAGTTATATCACCTTAAATTCCTTAAGATTAATATTTAGACTTTTCTCCCCTCTGCAGTTTCCTCTTCCCCTCGATCTCCTGATGATACTGACCATGCCAGAACCACAAGTGTTAATTGCCCTTTGATATCTCTCCTGAGTCAGCATTTGTCACATTATATCCGAGACAGTAAGGGCTGGATTTAACACTCCCCCACCGATAGGTTTGAAGGAGATGGGGGAAGTTAAATCCAGTGGTGGCCTGCCTGCTGCATACCTGCCTGCCAGCTTCCTCCGATGCAATGATGCCAGTGGTGGGGGTTGGTTGGCCATCCTGCTACTGGGCTAATGGAGTGGCCATCTAACCAGCAGCAGGAGAGGTCTACCCCAATTGGCAGCCTGGCAAGCTGCCCTGTGCAGGCTGGTGGTGGGTGGGCAGGGGTCGTCTCGCCTTAACTGGGCCCTCAGCACATCCGAGGTCCCCTCCCCCCCAATAAGGTCTAAACACTACATCACCGCACCCCCCAGGCTGCCCTCTCCCCATTGGCTCTTAAGTCCTGATCCTCATGCCCCTCTCTGATTCCCGAATGCTTACAAAGTTCTGCTCCATTGCAGCTCCTGCTCTTGGACTGTCCCACAAGTGGAAACCCGTTCATAATTTTAAACACCTCTATCAGGTCACCTCTAAGCCTTCTCTTTTCTAAAGGAAAAAAGCCCCAATCTGTTCAGTCTCTTCCAATAACTATAATCTCTCAGTTTGGGCACTATCTTTTTTGCACTTGCTCTGGTGCTTCTACATCTTTTTATTTTATGGAGACCAGAACTGTGCATACTACTTGAAGTGGCCTGACTAGGGTCCTATATAAGTTTAACATAACTTCATTAATTTTAATTCTATAGCCTAGAAATAAATCTCAGTATTTTATTAGCATTTCTGTTTGCTTTGCTGACCTGCAAACTACTTTTAGTGAATTGTTCCCCAGTATCCTAGATCCTTTTGCTCTTTGACACCATTCAGTTTCTTATTTTCTAAGGTGACGGTGAGGCTTGTGTTTTTCCTATCAACGTGCCTCACCTCACATTTCTCTTATGTTAAAGTTCATTTGCCACTTAACACATAAGATGTAAATTTTCTAATGTCTGCTTGTATTGTAGTGCATTCTCCCTCAGAGTTGGATGTACCATGTCCCCCAAACCAAACCACCTCCCACCAATAGCCATTGCGGGATATTGCCTGCAAGTTTTGTAACTGAGTTGCTTATTCTTAAATCCAAAGCATTAATGTAAATTACGACTAACCATGGTTCCAACACTAATACTTGTGGAACACCAATTTCTACCTTCCTCCAACATGAATAACTATGCTTTATCCTTACCCTGCTTTCCAATTTCCAAACAATTTTCCATCCATTCAGCTATCCATCCCCTGACTCCATGAGCTCTAACACGTCATGAGGCTGTGATTTCTTTTCTCTCTCATTTTAGAGTTTAATTTTTATTTCCTTCCTAACAGCACTGGACTGCAGCAGTTCAAGAAGGCAGCTCACCACTATCTTCTCAAGGGAAATTAGGGATGGGCAATAAATGTTGGCCTTGCCACTGACGCCCACACCCTGTGAATAAATTTTAAAAAATACAGCATCAACTTGGTGTGTTACCTGCATTCCATAGTCTGGGCGTAGATCAATCACCCATCACAATCCTGTTTTGGGACATAGCCAATTGAACTGACCAATGTAGTCAAACAGAAACAGATGAGCAATTGAACCAATCATAGGAATCTGCTTATTGTGAAAACTGAGGGCATGAAGACATTGTGTGACATGTGCTTTCTACACTTTATGGCAAGTGTTAAGCAGAGCCTTTTCATCTTAAAATGTTACATTTGAAGACAGTGTTTTGTGAACCAGAGTTTAACCCAAATTTTGGGGGCAGTTGACATGGTCAACACCCTGACACTGAAAGGCTAACTTGAACAAAGAAGAGAAACACCGTGAGAAAATGTGTGGAGCAGATAAGCAGAAAGGGAATGATGTCCATGAATAAACATATCTTGAGTCACATTGAAGAAAGAATGTAAATGAGACCGGAAAATTTCCAGCAGCTCTGATCCAGCTTGTTAAAATTCCAGCAGGAACCCGCTCTAACCTGTAGAGGGTGGATTTGTATTAAGTTCAGCAGATGAAATCTGTTTAGATGCATTACTATGTCTGAAGAGAACACTACCAAAGAAGCAAATGCTAATATTGATGTGAGCAATGCATTGAAGGTCAGATGACAGATCAAGCCAAGTGCTAGAGATATATTGGGATACAGCTTTCAAGAATTAGCATTCTCGGTATTGGGAGCGTGCACTGGGAATTTGCACATTGATTTCAGTGTGCTCCAGGTACATTCCTAATTTGCGTTCCCTGCCCGGTGATGGCCAACAGCATCGAAAAACAGGGAGACTTTTCATCGGATGAAATTCCCGTGGACTGTGAATCACAAATGCTTGTTCAAATGACCACGATTTGTTGCTCACTGACACTCCACTCAGTTTGGGTTCTGCCAGGGCCACTCAGCTCCCAACTTCATTACAGCCTTGGTTCAAGCATGGAGAAAAGAGCTGTACTTCCAAGGTAAGGTGAGAGTGACTGCCCTTGACAACAAGGCAGCATTTAACTGAGCATTTGGCATGAAGGAGCCCTAGCAAATCTGGAGTAAATGGGAATCAGGGGGAAAGCTCTCCACTGGTTGGAGTCATACCTAGCACAAAGGAAGATGGTTGTGGTTGTTGGTGCTCAGTCATCTCAGTTCCAGGAAATCACTGCAGGAGTTCCTCAGAGTAGTGTCCTAGACCCAACCATCTTCAGCTGTTTCATCAATGACATTCCTTCCAACATAAGGTCAGAAATGGGGATGTTCGCTGATGATTGCACAATGTTCAGCACCATTTATGACTCCTCAGATACTGAAGCAGTCTGTGCCCATATGTGGCAAGACCTGGACAACATTCAGGCTTGGGCTGATAAGTAGCAAGTAATATTTGTGCCACGTAAGTGCCAGGCAATGATCACCTGCAACTGGAGAGAATCCAACCATTTTCCCATTACATTCAATGGCATTATCATCACTGAATTCCCCATCATCAACACCTTGGGGGTTACCATTGACCAGAAACTAAGCTGGACCAGCCATATAAATACTGTAGTTACAAGAGAAGGTGAGGGGCTGGCAACTCTGAAGAAAGTAACTCACCTCCTGATTACCCAAAGCCTGTTCACCATCCATAACGCACAAGTCGAGAGCGTGATGGAATAATCTGCAGTTGCTTGGATGAGCGCAGCTCCAACAGCACTCAAGAAGCTCGACACCATCCAGGACAAAGCAGCCTCCTTGATTGTCACACCCTCCATCATCCTCAACATTCACTCCTTCCACCATCGATGCACAATGATAGCAGTGTGTACCATCTATAAGATGCACTGCAGCAACTCACCAAGGCTCCTTCGATAGCACTTTCCAAACCTGCGACCTCTGCCACCTAGAAGGACAAGGGCAGCAGATACATGGGAACACCACCATCTGCAAGCTCTCCTCCAAATTACACACCATCCTGACTTGGAAATATATCGCTGTTCCTTCACTGTTGCTGAGTCAAAATCCTGGAACTCCCTTCCTAACAGCACTGTGGGTGTACCTACACCACATGGACTGCAGCAGTTCAAGGGCAGAAATGTTTGCTCAGTGGGCGGACACGTGCCCAACCTGCTTGAGCGTGCAATGACGCGTGTTGACGTCAGCCGAGCGTGCCGACATCAATGTGCAGTCACGCGATAGTTCGGTCGGCAGGCATGCACTGGAGCTGGCAGTGCGCCCGCCGACAATTAAAAGGCCTGATAAAGCCATTTAAGTAACAAATTAAATCAAATTTTTCGCTGCCTGCCCAACCAAACGGTTGACAGGCAGGCAAAAAAGACCAAGTGGCCTTTGCATTTTTTTGGAAACCTCATCCATGGGTGGGATGAGGTTTCCAAAAGCAAATAAAAATAAAATAAAAACTTTAATTTTTCATTAATAACATGCCCCTGCTCATGTGGCAGAGTCACACATGGGGACATGCTTCATTACATTTAAAAAAATATTTTTTTATATCTCTTCATTTCCCTAAGGCAGCTCCCTGCCTCAGGGGGATTATGAAGCGTTCACTCATGCGCATGCACAAAATTCACGCTCAGCCCGCTCGCCATCTCCCCCCCACCTGCCCCCACCACCCCTGCACAGGCAGCGCTCAGCGCTGCTGCTCATGTTTCACGCTGGGCAGGCCTTAACTAGCCCACCAGCGTGAAATCGCAGTGCCGTGCTGATCGTGGGCAGTGGTTGGCTTCCTGACCACCCCCGCAAAGCACCCCTGGCAAGGGCAAAGTTCTGCCCCAAGAAGGCAGCTCACCACCATCTTCCTAAATGACAATTAGGGATAGGCAATAAAAATGCTGGCCGGCCGATGTCCCATGAAAATAATTTTTAAAAAATGATACTTTCTTATCCTACAAAGTTCCACACTGAGGGAAGTGTCTCATTGTACAGCCCCTAAGCTTCTTCCCTCAGCATACAAAACTGCAAAGGTACTTATCTTTAGCTAGTCTGTTAAACAAGTGTAAATGTAAAATGTAAAACAATGCAATATGAACTGTTGTGTTCTGTTCATTAATCTATTCATCTCCCCACTTTTACTTCTGTCTCTGTGTTTTTATAAGATTTAAGTTTCTTTACCATATTTTAATTAATACATCTTTCAAATAAGAATGCCCTGCATCTCCACTGCGTAATTACTCTTGTCTTGTAGCCTGAAGGCACACTTCTCGAAAGGAATTGCCTGACCTGGTACAGCTACACTAATGGATTTTGACAGAAGCTCATGCAAATTCTGAAATTGGTTGTCTTATCTTGGCTTCAGACTGTTTTCCCTGTCTTGGAGTCATAGTTGATTTGCTTAATGCTAATGAGCATACAGCTATTTGAATTTTGTCAAAAAGGCATATCACGTGGGCTTTCAGGCTGTGCTTCAAATAACTTCAACCCTTTCCCCAGGAGTAATGGGATGTTTTAATTCTCTACGAACTGTGAGTGTCACATTAATTTGGCATTAGGAAGCACAAGAGACAGGCATCTTGACTAATTCCTTCAAACAATGCGATTTCAAAATGTCCGCAGGTCTGAAATTTTGTCAATATAATATGATAAGCTATTTGCGGTGCTAATTAACAGGAGCCAAGCATTCTAAAAAAATGTTTAATTTTGCCCAAAGAGAGTTTTTGTTACTGTTTTAATTCTTGTAACTTTTGTAGGCCGAGGCCCAGATTATAAAACACAAAACCAAGGTTGAAAAATGTGAGACAGCAGATTAATTAGATCAGGATAGAGCGGTTAGGCGACTCTGAGGTTTAGTTTTCCAAGCTAAAAGGTTGCACAAGGGAGAGAAGATGGAGGAATTTGGACAACAGTGCAGTCTTGATCTCAATACATGGGGGGAGGCAGGGCTGAGGAAGACTTGCTGTACAATATACTCAGGGCTTAGAAGTAAGTTCTGATGGAACATAAGAAGCATGGTTGATGAAGGTTCAAAGTCTCTACTTATACCTTCAAATGTCAGAAATGATTGTTGTCTGTTGGAGCATGGAAGGACATTGATGTGTGTGCTCATTGGTAACAGCCTCACTGGATTGTAATGCTTGGGCTGAATTTTCCCCACTTAGTTTTTTATCAGACGTCAGGACCATTTTCAGGTCATGAGCCCAATTGCTGGATCAGCAGGCCATCCAATCGCTCTTTTTCAGCTGAGCAAACCGATTAAGAGCCAGCTTGCTCCAGGCTCCCCAAGCAATTAGGGAGGGCAGGAGGGATACATGGCCATATTGTCAGAGGAAGGATTTATGATTTAAGAGGCCATGGCATGCTTCTCTGAAGTTTTTTAGGCTGCAGCAGCCACAGGAATGGTGAGGAGACCTGGGGAGGCTACTCCTTGGGTTTCTCCATCTTACCTGGGGATTCACCTGAGAGAGCTGATGGGCTGCAATGAGGTGAGCTCTCCTAAGGGCAGGAGAATGAGGACAACCAAGCAGGAATGGATGGAAATGGCGAAGGAAGTGAGCAGTAGCAGTGTGGCCCATCTAAGCTGGAGACAGTGGATCATGAGGATCCAGGGCCTCAGGAGGATATGGGAGGTGCGTGGAGTAACACTATTAGGTTCCAAGCCTCATATTCTAATTTATTTAGCATTTTCCTCCACAGCATGTTGTAGATCAGGACATCGGGTAGTTCCACTCATTCCTCTCTCTGGACGCACCTCACACCCCCATCTGAACAGCCAAAAATCACACTCACCCTCACCTATAACCCTCTCAAACTCATGGCTCAGTCGCCATACACAGATCACTCTGCCACCTCCCTGCACGGGCTAGAAACATTAACATTGGGCAGAATTTTCCCAGATTTCGCTAAGTGTAGTAGCCGGCAGGACAAACAACATTTTACCTGCTGGCCACAATGGTGGATTCTCGCTTCATTTCGTCCCAAACCCGCCACATTAATTATGCATTCCTGGGAAACACACCATTCCGATGGCGGGCAGGCTCTCATTCACCCACCACGCCATCACCTCTCTGCTTCATCATGCCAGGCGCCACGTTTAAAATGCAACTATGTGCACCCCTTTTAGTGCTTCCAGCCCCCGACTACTACATAGAAGACGGGATGGCCCGGAAAGGCAAAAGACTGCAGCCCCCCGTTTAGTGATGTGTCCCTCAAGCAACATTTGGACATCACCGTGATATCCTCTACACCTGCTCTGACTGCAGGATGTGCAGCAGCATGAGAGGCAGCGGCAGCGGTGGTCAGTGCCAATGCCCTGCAAAAGAGGACGGCTACCCAGGATGAATGGTCTATTCCGCCAATGTAATTCGCTCTTCTCATCACTCTCAACTCACACACTCTCAAACCCATCACATATCCACAGGGATCTCACACCTTAAGGGACAACACCACTAACTCTCATGCACACCCTCACATCTCCATCAGGCTCATATCCTCTCTAGCTCATGTCCTCATCCCGTCCATGGCTCCACTCACCACACAAATATTCCATGGTTACCATATGTCCTGCTCACACACTCCATCTGTTTTCATGCAGGAGAAGCCTGCTCACACAGCAGGGAGAGGTTCCGAACCGGAGGTGGAGTGACCCATATTAGGCCCCTCACTCACTTTGAGGAGCGTGCCATCGCATCGACTGGCGAGGATGTGGACTGCGCCTGCTGTGATGGTAAGGTTGGCGGCAAACATCCTTGTGAGGATCCTGCACCACGTCATCCCTCTCTCAATGCAACTGTGAGTGCTCTCTCTCCTGCTTTTGACTTTGCTGCCATGCACCACCTATCTCTACTTCAGTTCGCAGGGAGATCTGCCAAGCAACAGACACCTTCAACCAGCCTGTGTCTCAGTCCCATCCAGCTCCTCACCTCCAGCCAAGAGGACACCTCCTCCATTGAGGAGCTGGAAATAAGCAGCCTGGAAGACCCATCACAGGGCTTTCCCAGACCCACCACCAGTGCCGAGGCACACACCTCAGTGGGACCTAGATCTAGAGCAGGCTCGGATTCACAATCTGGTGGTCCCTTCATGGACGCATGTCCAAAGCAGGAGGCAGGCTCGTGCAAGCTCCATGGCACTCAGAGGATTGCCGGGGAAGAGGCATCTGAGAGGTCTGAGTCAGTTGATGAACCTCTCGATTTGGTCTTCCAGCTCATCCTGGAGAGTCAGTAGAAGGCAGGGGAACATCACGCAGAGCTGTTGGAAGCCCTCAACAGAGTGGCATCCGACTCGCAGGAGTGCAACTTCCTGCTCTCTGATGAAGTGCTGGTCAAATGTGCATGCATGGAGGTCTCATCAGGAGGATGGCAGATGGCATGGGGACTCTGGTCCAGCAGAACGCAGAGATATATGCAGACCTGCACTGCATCATGGGAGCCATGGGTGAGATCCTGCAGTGACAACATGAGAGGGAAACGGGGCACCTTGATGTTGCCCCAGGTGCTCCGTCCCCTCAAGAAGTCAGGCTGGGGCTCCCAGACATGTAAAGGGAGGAGGAGCAGCAGCTGGACACCCCTGCACCATCCATGCAGGAATTTCAGAGGCTGTCCTCTCACTCTGAGTTCCCTTTGCCTGTGAGCCCCTCAACCTCATCCTCTGTCACCACAGAGGGAGCAGCTGGCCAACGAGTGATTCTGGAGGGAGAAGTGTGTGTGTCAGGGCCTATCTTCGTGCAAGCACTTTCCTGAGCACATGGATTCTTCCTGTATCACACTCACCTCAATGTCCTGAGCATTTTGAATTCTGTCTGCTGGTGTTTGCTTTCAGTTGTCCATCTGAGCTGACCTGTATCTCAGCCCACTTGTTGATCACACTCCCCCATGTAGCACTTGATCTCGCCCACGACTATCATTTCACTTTCGATTTAGAGAGCATGGTGGTGATACAGTATTTCATTTGCTCCCCCATCCTTTCCCCTCCCCCAGTCTTCCATTTCCTTTCCCCCATAAATGCTGACCCCGCGGCATCACCTTCTACCTCCCCTCCATGACCCACCAGACACAACCCTTTTCCTTTGGGGATGTCCAAGTGAACATGTACGTCCCCTTCCTTCCCGAAAATCCCACCCCCATCCACATTCACCTCCCTGACAGCCTCCTTCCTATCCCCAGGGTCTGTGTCTGCCGCAGAGTCTCCACCAACCACCCTCGATGTCCCTTCCACTGATACAGTTGCACCTTCACCCTCCCACCCTACTGCCTCACTCTGCCCTTGGTCATTCTCACTATTCCCTCATACCATGCCCACCCTCAGTTCAGTCCCCAGGAGGCAGGTGTGGAGCCATCAGAGCCTTCCCTTGCATGTTCACCTGGACTTCCCCACCCCTCTGGGCCCCTTCCCCACTTGGAACCCCTTAGCCCCTTGGAAATCCATCCCCCTGGGAACCACATCCTCCCCTGGAACCCCTTCCTAACTGGAGCTCCTTCCCCTTGCAACTCCTTCCCTGCCGTCTTGGAACTGCTTTCCCCCGGATATCCTTCCCCCTACCCCAGACTCCCCGTCCCCTTAGCCCTTCCCCCCTGCTGGATGCAACCAGCCGTTTAGCCCTCCCCCTTCCTGACTCCTTCAGATGCCTTTTCTTCTTCCAACACCCTTAGACCTTCCCCCCTCCTGACTACTTCCTCCAGCTTTACATCCTCCCACAGCTTTACTTATTCCTCCACACTTACTCTCTCCCCTCTTCGCACTCCTGCCTCCGCCTGTACTCCCTCCCCTCTCCGCAATCCTTTCTCCCCCTGGACTCCCCACTCTCTCTGTACTCCTTCCTCCCTCCAAACTCCTTCCCTTACACCTTACACCTCCCAGATGCCTTTCTTCCCAGTTGCCATCTGCTCCCATGTTACCCCTCCTCCCCCCATACTACCTCCCCTCTCCCAAGATCCCCCCATGACACCTTCATTCCCACCCTTCCAACCTTAAACACCCGGCCCCCACCCCACCGGGCACCTTTGATACCCCCCTCCCAACTGCAATCCCCCAACACCTCTCCCTCTCTCAGTCAATATTAGATCATCTTCTCCCACCCCCCTGGTACATCTTCTTCTTCCACACACAGCTGGGCCTTCCTCGCCACCCCCTTGACCAACATTTGTTGTGAGCAGACCTTCAACGGTGACTTTCCAACTTCCGTGAGCTGCTTCGCAGCAGAGCCATGTCCATGAGAATCCACTCACCATGCTATGGACGCTCCTCCAGGGTCCTGTTGGTGTCGGTCTCCAGCATCTTCTGCTCCTCGGATGTCCGTGATGTGAGCAAGTTCCTGGCAGGTAAGACCCGACTTCTGCACGTCACATCTGTCAAGACGTGTTCTGCACTGGCGTGTTTTCCCACCAACGTGAGCAGATGATTCAGCGGCGGGGGGATGATTCCAGTGGGCTGGCCTTATAATGATATGCTGATGTATTATAATGAGGGTCCTGATGTCCAATGGAGGAAAACGTGGCCGGCCGTCGACGGGCTGAGCGGACGATTGCAAACTGATTTCATGACTTCATGAAACAGATTTCTGGGCTTCTCGGTACATAGGCCTCTTACACTGCTGAACACGCCTGATGCCAGCGGGCATGGAAAATTGCGCCCTCTGTTTCTCTCTCCACAGATGCTACCAGACCTGCTGTGTTTTTCCAGCATTTCCTGTTTTATATAAGATCACACAGGTTGGCAAGATTCTAGGAAGTGGGGTTATGGGATGCAGGGATGGGGGGAGCGGGCCTTAAGCAACAGGCACCTTCTCAGGTAATTGCAATGTGTGCCTACCTGCTCCACAGTGAAGGCAGTCTGGCACCATGAGGATGAAGATGTTATCAGTGGCCTGCCATGACAGACAGAGCCTCTTGAGGCTTCGGTGCTTGCACATGTCGGAATACTTGGCCCTCTACACGTACACTCTCCGTTGCTGATTTTGCCTCTTCCCACCTGCTCTCGCTGCCCATTCCTTCTTCTCTGTGGAAGGACATGTAGCTGAGGAGAAGACAGTGGAGCTGTGGCTGGCATTGCTCCTGCTGTAGATGGAGCGTGTTACAGTGTGAAGCCTCTTTTCTAGACTCTCAGCAGAGGGGGACAGTGTCTTGCATTAATTGCCCCCCTGCTGCTCTGAAGATCAGCAACTGGAAAGTGCAGCTGAGGGTGGGTGAAGAGTGTTCTCTGGCAGAATCTGTGCTTTGCAAGGCAGCCCCTCATTCCCATTCCTTCAATATTCCTACAATCCACGTGCCTTTTTGTTACCTTCCCACTACTTCCTGATGCATCTGTTCTCTCCTACTCCTGTGAACCTTGGTGGTAACCTTGTGTCAGTAGTTCTGACATTTCACCCTGGCCTTTTATACCTTTTTTTTAGAAAATGTAGGCCTGACTAGAATATTAATATCAATCGGCAAGTGAGAAGGCTTTCTCACATCAGCAATAAACTCCAGTGTAGTATTGTAAACAAGTAAGACAGTTGGGAAAAGAAAAAGGCCCTTCAACTCATCCCTTTATAATTTAAATATTGGAACCATTGCTGAAGCCAATATTTTCAATTTTGTCCTTCACGTTTCATTTGCCAAACTCTAGTGATATTGTTAAAGATTTAACCTAGGTCTCATCAAGGCAATCTTGGCCTACATCCAAATACAAACCCCTCAATTTGGCCAGCCCCAGCAACCTATTGCAGCTCTCTTTCAAAAATAAGTCCATCAAATTAAGCATTCAGAAGCTTGGGTGGCAGTTTATTCCACAAATTAACAATGATTGAAAGGAAATATTTCATCTTAACTTCATCCTTTCTCACTGGTTTGCTAATTTTAAAATTATGCGTGTTTTGCCACGTTCTATATCTGAAACAAATAATTCACACATTTATCATTTGCCACTATTTTTAAAACAGCAGTCATGTCACACTTTAATTTTCTTTTCAGTCAGAAAAATAACCTGTCTCCTTAAATTTGTCTTCATAACATAGAAATTCAGGTCTCAGAATCATCTACCGCTTCCATCACTGTCAAGGGCTTCATTACCACAGACCCCATTATCAATGAGACTCCAGACTGTGCAATCTCATATTCTCCTACTGTTCATCATTCTTATTACACAAAGGAAAATATGAGACACAACAAATGCTAGAGATTGGAATAAATGCAGAAAGTGCTTAAAGATGCACAGCAGGTCAATCAACAGCTGAAAACGAAGACAACTGACATTGTGATTCTGACCCTTCATTAGAACTAGCATGGTCAGGAAGGACTAAACAAATGGAGGGACCAGAGAGCAGATAAACAGGGGAAAGGAGAGTGTGAAAGAGAGAATACATTTATGTAGCATCCTGGGATATCCCAAAAAGCTTCATAATCAATCAATTACTTTTGAATTATAGTGACTGCTGTAATGCAGGCTAAACAAAGCAACCAATTTATGACAGATGCTAACAACAAATCAGGTGAATGACCATAAGTCTGTTTCTGGAGGTGTTGGGAGGAAGGATATTGGCCAGGACATTGGGAGAAAACTTACTTCTTATTTCAACAGTGCTATGGGATCTTTTACATTGTGGACCAATGAAATAAAAAGGTAGCACCCTGGCTTAGGCTCTGATTTTCACAGAGTCAGACTGGCTCTGGAGTCATTTAAAAATGATGGTTGGGCTTGATTCTGGGACTTGGGCCCCTATTCCCAGCACCAGTTATTTTCACCAGTGCAAGCCCATACCAGCCCACCCGCTCTGGCCAGCATCCCATAGCCCCCCACCCCTTTCTCCCTGCTCCCCAGTAAATTTTTTGGAGTTAGACGAGCTTTCCTATGAAACCTGGTTCACGGTCCCTCAGAGGAATCATGAACCATAATCTTGATTCAGGAACAATTTTAGAGGTAAGGTCATGCCCCCAATGCCACTTCCATGTACCCCATGCCTCCTAGATGTCCTCCATGTCCTCTCCATGACCTCCATGTTTCCATGCACCTCCATGCTCATTCACCCAGTGTAGACTATGTACCAGGTGCATTCACAATGAACACAGGTCATCTGTTTTTAAACAGTTCCCAGATAGCCTTATTATGAATGCCTGGCTGAACTCCAAGACTCAAAATTGCATTACTTCAACAAGTGTTCTGTTTTGACAAATGAGAGGATTGTTTACTTTGCTTGATTGACATCCTTATGTGGTTATCACAAGTTATCCTACTGTTATCTCTTTTTTCAATGTCTGAATATTTATTTGGACAAGATTAAGAGTGTGTACTGGTTAAAACCTCTGTTACTGATACGATAATGGCCCTGCCTGAATGACAGCAGTTTTTTTCAAACAACATTTCCGAATGGGTTTTTGTCAGCATTTCAACACTTGCTATTGCTAGTATATAGCTCATTGATCCTGTTTGTAGCTTATACTGAGTGAATGGACATGGAAGTGCCATGAAGGTCATAGAGAGAGAGTGGAGGCCATTGCGGGGGTGCATGGAGGGGACATTGGGATTGGATAGAGGGCTGAAGATGTGTGAGTGGCGAGGGCTAGAGGGCCCAGTGCTTCTTAAACAACTCGGATGAAATTACAAGGAATCATGGTGGGCCTTCTAATCAGCCCACCTTGGCACCATTGGGCCACCATGGTCACAAATGCTTCCGGCGTTGCTGTGTCGACTCTATCCCGCCCACATCCCCCATCCCCTCCCCCTGCAGAGTTAAGGTTGAGCACAACAGGTGCCTTTGAACTGAGTTGGGTCTGCTGAGTTGGAGAATTTCCCAACTCAATCTACCCACCTTGGTAGTGAAAATGTGGCTCTTAATGTCTCATTTGAAGGATGACGTTGCTATGAATGTAGCTTGTTTAGTTCTGATCTAAACATTTGGGATTATCATATACACAAATATTGGAGTTTAATAATCTACAAATAACTTTTCAATTTTCTAGAACATGCTGTGAAACACTGTGCTCTATACAAAGGTTATCTTAGACAGGAGTTACATATTCAAATATATGAAAGAAAAAAAAATCAAAGGAGCAGTGGATAGAGTTAGAAACAGCTCCAAAAAGGCTGTGCAATATTGGAAGAATCTAATGGGAAAATTTAAAGAGCCAACTCAACAGCTGGGATTTTCCAATCCCATCAGTGGTGGACATCGTCATGGGTGGGATGGGAAAATTTGGAGAGCGGCGCAAATTTTCTGTCCCTCCTGTGATGATGCCCGCCATTGGCGGGACTGGAAAATCCCACCCAACATTGTTCAATAGAGTTGCTGTATTTTTGCAAAGTTCAAAACCTTTATAATCCTTAAAGTTAAAATCATCACATCTAAGGCAAAGGAGTGGATACGGTCTCTAGTGCTGTCTTTAGATGTGGAGCATTGTCTCTTCTTAGGTTCAGAACAGATGGCTAAGTGAAGAATCTGTTGAGCAGCTCAGTAGTCTATTGCTGGCGACTGCACCATGTAACATCTACATAAAAGTCCTCAGTAAGAAGGCCAACATACAATCCCTTCTATCGAGCATGCACCCTTTCAAGAGACAGTAACAGCTTCCACTGAAAGGTTTCCCCAAGGCATACAGGAGAGATGGCCTTATGGAAATATGTAAGATACCAAATGGAACGGTAAAGTTTAACCTTGAGCATGCCATCAAGTTAGATGATAACTACTTGACAAGAGGACATGTGGTAAATATGGTTCTATTTAGTGTGTAATGTACCTTTAAGAACAATACTTGTTAAGGAAGATCACATGATCTGTAGTAACCAATAGGAGAGTAGCACGAACTACCTCAGCAGTCAGTGTAGAGATGGAGTTGGAGTTGAAAGCAGACGTGTAGTTGCTGCTGAGTATATTGTAAATAAACTTAAAGGTTTCCACCCAAGAAGTGTCTGCAGATCAACTCTATCATTAATAGTACAACTTAGTCACCCTACAACAGGTGCAAACTGGTAAAAGGCAGGTTTGGGCCAGAAGCACATCTCCACCTCAAATGTTCCATCTAGAATGATCTTCCCTGTGGAGTAGAAACTCAGGAGCAATTGCAGAGATACTTGAATGTTGTGATGCGGGATTAGCTATGTGTTGAAGAATAAACCAAATAGGTCACATGGCTTCCCTCAACTGGACTTTATAAGAAATGCAGGCAGGCAGATAAAAAATGGACCTTTTAAAAATAGATATTTGCGGTCAGATTTTTCTGGCTCCATGAGTCAGGAGTGGAGCTGCAACAGTAAAATAAATGGCCACCAGATAGTGTGGCTGGGTTTGCCTGCCTCCACTTCTGCCCTCCACTATTTTCCCTGAGGGTGGGGGGAAGGAGCAGGCTTCAAAACAGGCCTTAATGAGATATGTAACATTGTTGTGAGCTCATTAAGAGCCCATTTCCGGTGAGTTTTCCAATTTTTAGTAAGATGGCTGAACCTTAGTAGTTGTTGGGAATTAGACCCATCAGTGGATGTGGGAACAGGGTCAGCTGTAAGCCTATGTGAGAAGATGCAGTTTGAAGTGGCACAGGAAAAGCTGAGGATGGCAGATTGGGCCCTAAACCATTATGTAAAAATTCACTAATTTTAAAGAACGCACCACTTGTTTGTCCCAAGTTCCAGGCTTCCTGCCGCCCTCTAAAATGTGGGAAGTTTTAGCTGTGTCAACTTTTGTCCTAAAGCATTCATATGCAAATGACAGCCATTGCAATGGCTGCCAAAGCAAGTCACAACATGGCCTGATTTTTGTCTAACCCACTCCTATTACTGTGCCCTTGTCAAGTCATTGGATGGCAGAACCATCCCTTAGGCATACTCACTTTTACAGAATCACTTCATCCAATTCAGGGTCACAGAAAATCAGAGCCTATCCTGACAGGCAATGGGTGCTAGGCAGGGTACACCCAGGACAGGACACCAGTCCATCACAGGGCACACACTCACGGGCAATTTACTGAGGCCAATCCACCTAACCAGCACATCTTTGGACGGTGAGAGAAAACCTGAGCACCCAGAGGGAACCTGCATGGACACAGGGAGAATGTGCAAATTCCACACAGACAGATGCCCAAGGTCAGGATTGAACCCAGATCCTTGGAGCTGTGAGGTAGCAGTGCTAACCATTGCACCATCAAGCCACCCATCCCTTAGGGCAATTGGTCAAAATAGCAACCACATATTGTTTCACATCGGGGGTAGGTTCTTGACCCAGAATCGAACACACCTCTTGATTCCTGCTCCTAACAGGAAGTGTCCCTTCACGCTTTAGAAACTTTTATATGTCACTTAAAATTTGAACCGTCCAGTGCAATTCCAATGAATTGCAATCCAATCGGTGAATTTAATTTTCAGATGAGATAGCTGTGGAGTGCACAGGAAAAAGATGCGTTGTTCCTGGAGTTCATACTGGGCTTGTTTGGTGTAAAGCAAGAGATTGAGGATGAAGAGGTCAAAGTACAAATAAGAGATGGGAGGGGCAGGGAAGTTGGTAACAATATCCACAGGCTAAATGATTTTACTGCACAGCAGAGCAGCAATTGAGAGGAAGTTTGTGCAAGATGTGCACCAGTTAAGGCATGCAAGCAGCTAACCTAGGAATGCAGATATTAATGTGGCTCCTGAGGCAATCTCATCGGTGGGAACCATGATCCGGGCTTGATGAATCTTGATAGCTAAAATTAACTTTAATGTTACAGTCGCAACTGTAGCCAAAGGCTCAGGGTATAATTCTTAAACTAGTCGAGCAGAATTCATACCTGCTGTTTATGGCTGCCACTGTCACTTGTTCCTTTATTCTTCTAAAAGGAACGAATGCATGCATTGCAAGTTACACATTCCTTTCTGGCACAAAAACACAACAGGGGAAGTGGCCCAACCATGGCTAACAAAAAAAATTAAGGATCGTATTAGATCCAAAGAGGAGTCATATAAAATTGCTAGAAAAAGTAACAAGCCTGAGGATTGGGAGCAGTTTAGAATTCAAAGGAGGATCAAGAGATTGATTAAGATGGAAAAAATAAAGTATGAGAGTAAATTTGCAAGGAATATAAAAGCGGACTGTTAAAGCTTCTATAAGTATGTAAAAAGAACAAGATTAGTGAAGTCAAATGTAGGTCCCTTTCAGTCCGAAACAGGAGAATTTATAATAGAGAACAAGGAAATGGCAGAGCAATTAAACCACTACTTTAGTTCTGTCTTCACGGAGAAAGGCACAAATAACTTCCCAGAAATGCTAGGGAACCAAGGGTCTAGTGAGAAAGAGGAATTGAAGAAAATTAGTATTACTGACAAAGTAGTTTTGGAGATATTAATGGGACAGTTAAATCCCCAAGGTCTGATAATCTACATCCCAGGCTACTAAATGAGGTGGCCATGGAAATAGTGGATGCATTGGTTGTCATCTTCCAAAATTCTATAGAATCTGAAACAGCCCTGGCAAATTGGAGTGTGGTAAATGGTACTCCACTATTTAAAAAAGGAGGGAGGGAGAAAGCAGGGAATCACAGACCCGTTAGCCTAACATCAGAAGTGGGGAAAATGCGATAAAGGGTGTGATAACAGGACACTTTGGGCGGAATCATCCCAGATTTGCCTGTTGGCCACAATGGTGGCTTTTCAAGCCATATTGTCCCAAACCTGGCGCATTAATAATGCATTCCCGAGAAACACACTGTTTCCATGGTGGGTGGGCTCTCATTCACTCGCCATGCCATCACCTCACCGCTTCATCATGCCAGGTGCAAAATTTAAAGTCCAGCCGTGTGCACACCTCTCAGTGCTTCCAGCCCACAGCTGCTGCAAAGAAGACATGGCCCTGAAAGGCAAAAACACTGCAGCTCCCAGAGTCAATGACACGTCCCTTGGGCGCCTTTTGGATGCAGTGGAGGCTCGCCATGATGTCCTCTACCCCTGCTCTGGCTGCAAGATGAGCAGCAACATCACCAATCCGGTTTGGGAGGTGGTGGCAACAATGGTCAGCACCAATGCCCTGCTGAAGAGGACAGCCACCCAGTGTCACTACAGGATGAATGGTCTCACCTGTTCTGCCAAAGTAATTCACTCATCACTCTCAACTCACACACTCACAAACCCATCACACATCCACAGGGATCTCACACCTCAAGGGACAGCATCACTAACTCCCACACACACCCTCACATCTCCATCAGGCTCATACCCTCTCGAGCTCGCATCTACATTCCGTCCTTGGCTCCACTCACCACACAAACATTTCATCCAGTGCTGTGTGTCCTGCTTACACTGTCTTCATATGTTTCCATGCAGGAGAAGCCTGCTCACATCAGCAGGGAGAGTCCCCAGACCAGGGGTGGACTGGCCCACATTAGGCTCCTCACTCACTTTGAGCAGCGTGCCATCGCACTGACTAGTGAAGACGAGGACCTTGCCTTTGGTGATGGTGAGGACGGCGGCGAACTCCCTCATTAGGATCCTACACCACATCATCCCTCTCCCAACGTAAACACGAGTGCTCTCTCTCTTGGTTTTGACTCTGCTACCATGCGCTACTTACTTCTACTTTGGTTCACTGGGAGCTCTGCCAAGCGACCGACACCATCAGCCAGCCAGTCCCTCAGCTCCATCCAGGTCCTCACTCCCAGCCAAAAGGACACCTCCTCCATTGAAGAGTTGGAAATAAACAGCTTGGAAGACCCACTACAGCACTTACCCACACCCTCTACCAATGCAGAGGCACAGGCTTTGGTGGAATCTAGATCTAGAGCAGGCTTGGATTCACAACCTGGTGATCACTGCATGGACTATGTTCAGCCGAGCTCCCTGGCACTTGGAGGAATGCTGGGGATCAGGTGCCTGTGAGGTCCGTGTCAGAGGAAAAGTCCCTAGATTTGACCTTCCAAGTCATCCTGGAGAGCCAACAGAAGGCATGAGAACATTGTGTAGAGCTGTTGGAAGCCCTTAATAGAGTGGCATGCGAATCAGTGGAGTGTGTCAGCCTGCTCTCTGATGAAGTGGTTCCCACATGTGTATGTATGGGGAGGATGGCAGGCACCATGGAGACCCTGGTCCAGCAGAACACGGAGATGTGTGCAGACCTGCACTTCATTGCGGGAGCCATGGGTGAGTTCCTGCAGTGGCAACACAAGAGGGAAATGGGCCACCTCGACATCCCTCCAGCTGTTCTTTCCCCTCAAGGAGTCAGGTCGGGGTGTCTGGTACCTGAAGAGAGGAGGAGCAGCAGCTGGACACCCCTGGGTCATCCACTCAGGAATTTTAGACGCTGTCCTCTCACTCTGAGTCCCCTTTGCCTGTGGTCCCCCTTAACCTTTTCCTCAGTCACCCCAGAGGGAGCAGCTGGCCAATGAGTAATTCTGGAGGGAGAAGTGTGTGTGTGTTTGTGTGTCAGGGTCTCTTGGAGCCTCGTGCAAGCTCTCTCCCACACACGCAGCTCCTTTATGCATCACATTCACCTCAATGTCATGAGCATTTTGAATGCTGCCTGCTGGGGTTCACTTTCAGTTGCCCATCTGAGCTGACCCCCAGCCACCAATGATCACACTCCCATGCAACACCTGATTTCGCCCACCACGACTGTCGTTTCATTTTCAATTTGGACATCATGGTCTGGATTCTGTTTTCTGTGCGGTTCTCCCATCTTTTCCCCTCCCCCAGTCACCCATTTCCTTTCCCCATCACAGTTGACCCCCCAGCACCACATTCTACCTCCCCTCCGTTACCTACCAGTCAAAACCCTCTTCCTTCAGGGATGTTCAGGTGAACGTGCACATTCCCTTCCTTCCCGAAAGTCCTACTCCCATCCACTTTCATCTCCCCGACCTCCTCCTTCCCACCCCCAGGGTCCGTGTCTGCCTCCATGTTCCCACCAACCACCCTCGCCATCCCTTCTACTGGTCCTGTCGAACTCCTTCATCCTCCCACTCACTGCCTCCCTCTGCAGTCTGTCATCTCACCTCATATCACACCCACTCTTAGTTTGCTACCCAGGAGGCAGCCATGGACCCATCAGACCCCTCCCTTGCAGGTTCACCTGGACATATTGCCCTCCAGACTCCTCCCTCCTCTGGATGCTCTTCCTCCCTCCGGACCCTGGACTCCCCCATCAACCACCGCATAGTCCCCCCTCCTTCCTGACTCCCTCAGACACCCTTACATCTTCCAACATTCTTAGACCGTCCCCTCTCCTGACTCCTTCCTCCAGCCTTACTCCAGCCTTTAGCCTCACTTCTTCCCCCAGCCTTACTCTTTCCTTCTTCCTGACTCCCTCAGACATTCTCACTTCTTCCTCCAGCTTTACCTCTTCTCCTTTCCCAACTTTGCTTTGAGTTGACCTAATGGAAGGTTTTGAGCTTATGAAGGGAATCGAACTCAACTGTGTTCTGATCAGTGAGCAATGACACTTCCTTAAAAATAAATGTGTCTGCATGTTATTGAAGTCAAAAGCAGGCTTAATGGAAATGCACTCCACAGTTGAATAGCCAGCAGGCATTAACTGTCAGTACACAAGAATGATCACTTTGCTGAGGTATTGGAAGTAGTTGATATCCAGACCCCAGCACTTTCAGGACAAAGAAGGGAGAAAACTGGAGAAAAACCAATGCAGATAAACTGGTTATGTAAGTAGCTGAATTTATTTTAGTCAGGTTACATAATAATCAGCTGTCTTTGTTTCTCATGGTTGTGTCAGTGAGATTCCATCCCGATTTCTCACAAATGCCAAATGCCAATGTTCTCCAGGAGGTTCAATTTTCTGGTGGGTGATTACAGGTCTTAGTCCTGCAATCAATGGTAGATATATAGTACTGCTTCCAAGGTTATTAGAATTGCAAGGCAGTATTTTACAACTTCTGCTTCTTATAAGGCATAAAGAAAAGCTTCTAGAAAAAAAAACCAAGGAAGCAAAGTTGAAACTTGACTGATGGCAAAAAACAATTTTGATGATATTTCATCTGTGGAGAAAAATCGGATGCCCCTGCTTGCTTGTGTGACAACAGTGACGACACTTCAAAAAGAATTTATTGGCTGTGAAGCATTTTGGGACACCCTAATGACGTGAAAAGGACTTTATATATGGAATTGCTTTTTTATTTAGAATTGTACAAAGTGTGCCTCCCTTGATGGCTCAGTGTCATGTGAGCTGTTGAGACTACTAAAGGTCCATTTTTGGACACTGGGCTGCATGAGTTAGCTGCCAAGTCACTGAAGCAGCAGGGGATTAGCCGAATAAAGGTAAAAATAGCCACGTTTCCCAGTCGTGATCACCAACCAGTGGTCTCTGCTTGAATGTGCAGTTTTGTGGATGCTGGGCGAAGGCAGAGTTGGCCTAGCTATGATGCACCCCGTGAATGAATAGCCTGTCAACAATCATTGCCGAGGCTAACAGACAGGGATGGAGCTAAGGTCCGATGATTGCGGGGGTTGGGGGGTGGGATGGTGCAAGGTGGGAGTCCACGTTTGACTGCTTTGGCACAGCTGAGCCACAATGATGTCCTCCAATATCTTGCTGATGTTCTCGTCGACTCGAAACCATAGACCAGGGATTTAATTAAGCAAGTAAATTATTTGCAGACAGTGTGGACTTTGTCCTCACAGGCATAATGCTGACCTCAATGTACTTGGGGTGGGGAGAGGTGCACTCCATAGTTGAATAGCCAGCAGGCATTAACAGTTAACACACACATACGAAGCATGATCACTTGGCTGAGGTATCAGGAAGTAGCTGGTAGTAGGAGGTAGGGGGTGAAAGGAGATTTTTAATCCTCCACCACACCCCACACCCCAAACTCTCCTCTGCTGCTATATGGATGAGATCCTGGAGGGGCAGATTGAAGAAACCATCCCAATTACAGTGGCTGGGGCTGAGAAGACTTCAGAATGGAGCTGAATGATGATCTGATTGGAAATGGATTCACGGGTTAGCTAAATATACAGACTGATGGCAGAATCATCCTCTCTGGGCCCAAGTTCCATGGCAGGGGCGGGAAGGGAGAGTGTTTTCCATCATGGAGCCCAGGGTGGAATCACACCAAATCATCCCAACTCATTAACTCTGCAGTGAGGGTTCCCCGCCATTCCTCACTGCTGGGTGGACAGGATGTCGTGCGTCCTGCCGTTATATCTGGGCACCATATTTAAAAGGCACCCGGACAGCTACGTTTATCTCGCTCTTTACAGTGGACCAGGACATGACATGCAGAAGCCAAGAATCACAGGCCCCCAGATTCAGCAATGCATCACTGGAAGTACTGCTGGATGCAGCGGAGCCCTTTACCTGAGGGATGGGAGGAGGATGCCCGCCCATCTCACTACCCAGCTTGGGAGGCAATCGCCAGGGTGATGAATGCCAACTCCGCTCACAGGAGGGCTGCCCTGCAGTGCGGGGAAAGGACGAATGACCTCACCCGCGCTGCCAGGCTAAATGCACCCTCTACTGCCCATACTCACCTCACTGGATGGGAACTGACATGGGCCTCAGTGGCAAGGCCATTATCTTCACTGCCCAGGCATAAGAGTGAGTCTCATCACCCCACTGAAGTCCATGTAGTCTTTGGGAAGGGAGGCGACTGTGGGTCTCTGGCCCTGCCACATCGAGGGCTCAAATATTTGAGGGGGGAAGGGCATGTTGGCAACAGCATTCGCTGCTGATGCCATGCCTCTGTCGGCCTTGTTCTTATACCTGCAAGAGTTCGCTGCTCTGGAGGGTGATGCTGCAGAACCCTTCTGGATTAGCTGCACTGCATCTTTCACATGGCACACAGTTGCCAGTAGGTTGGTAGTGAAGATTGGCAGCATGTGAACGCCACTTGCATCCCAGTTGCATCTTTTCCCCTTGCGCAGGACAAGTTAACACACAACAGGCATGAGAGAGCGAAGACAGGAGGGGGCATGCCCAATCTCCTACCCCTTACGCCAATCAAAGAGCCGGCTTCTGAGCTGGCAGAGGAGGGCCGAGACTGTGAATGTGGAGATGGCGAGGTTGGCATCCGGCCTCCATCCATTGAGGAACCATGCTTAATATCTTCACATAGAAACCTAAGAGTCATGCTTGGTGCTATGTTGGAGGCAGGTCATACAATCACTCATTTCCTCCTCTTTCCATTACAGGTGCCAGCAAGAAGAGGGTTAGGCCAGACCCCAAACCCCAGTTTATTTCTAGCTCCAGCTCACAGTGGAGCGAGGACAATGACTATGGTGATTATATTTCATCTTTTCACCTTTATATTTCACAGCACTCATCTGCATCCTTCAGCAGCCCAGAGACACACACACCTTGGTAGGTGCTCAAACTAGTTTAGGCAGGCTCTCATGTTCTGGTGGTCACTGCATAGACATGCATCCACAGCTGGAGGAGGGAGGGACACCACACTCAGAGGACTGCTGGGGAAGAGGCCTCTGTGAAGCCCGAGTCAGATGACAGTCCACTGGGAGTGGTCCGGGAAAAGATGCTGGAGATGCAGCGAGAGGCGGGGGAGCATCAGGCAGAGGTGGAGAGGAAGTGGAGGGTGACACATGAGGCGGAGGAGTCTGTCTGCCTGCTGGCTGATGAAGTGCTGCCGACATATGCGTGCACTGAAGTCTCCTCGGGGAGGGTGGGGGACGACATGGAGAAGCTGGTCCAGCAAGACACCCAGTTTCTGCCAAATACGCGCGCAGACCTGCACTCCATCACTGTAGCCATTGGCGAGCTTTTGTAGTGGCTCCGTGAGAGGGGGGATGGGGAACCTCGACCTCCCTCCAGGTGCTCCTTTCCCTCAAAGAGTCAGACTGACGCCCTCTGGTTCCTCCACTCAGGACCCTCTGAAAGTGTCCAGCCCGCCTGAATCCCCTTTGTTGGTGACCCCATCAGCTCCGGCCTCTGGGACCACAGAGGGTGCACCAGCCCCAGAGCAGGAGACCCAAATTAACCCACGGCCCTCTAAGCTTCGAGGATCCAGAGGACACCTGCCATAGTCACCGAAGACAACGGGGCACAGTGGTGAGCAGACTGCCTGCACCCCTGCTGTGGATGTCGGGGAAACACCTAGACACAGCAGCAAGCAACATAAAATTAAGAAGTTCTGATTTCATTATAGTAGCACGGGTGCACTCTCATTGGTCATTGCTGATGCACAGTTGTTAATATGTACACCTGCACTCTAAGGAGGTCTGATGTGTTTTTATTGCGTTTATTAGTTTTAAAGTCTGTGTGCACCCCTTATATTCAAGGGGACACCCCTGCATGGGTCTATGTTCCCCTGAATATGTGGGCATCAGGAGGCATTGATCTTTGCCAGGGCTGTCACGAGCCTGTACAAGAAGCCTCCCACGCACACTGGTCCTTTGCCCTTTACACCCTATTCGATCCAAATGCCTTTGCATAGTCGGAATGAATGCTGGGGTTCCCCTTCAGTTGTCCAGTTGAGCTGGCCTGCAGCTCCACCAGATGAGCCAACTCCCATCCAGCATTCTCATACCTGGACCTCGAGGCACTGGGTATGTTCGCAGCGGCCTAGTGCGCGTGTCCTTTGAAAATTGCTCCAATACCTTCTACCCTCCACCTGTTAACCACACCCTCCAGGCACCCCCCACCCCTGCCTGTATCACAGTCAACTTCCCCACATTCACCCTTGAACCCCACCACCACGCCCCAACCCACATTACCCTGTGGCCCATCACAATCTGCACGTCCCTCCCTCCCTGAAGAGCCCATTGCAGTCACTGTGGAAATTCCCACCCTCGTCCTTCCCACCCTGAAGATCCATGTATCATATTGTGTGACCTCCAAAAACCCAAACTGCCCCATCACCACTCATCGCAGGACCCTTACCCTCCCACCCTACCGCATGCCCTTGACCCTTTTAACAGTCATAATTCCATTCTACAACCAATTCATTCGCTTTGCCCCTTAGGATTCATCAATCAATTCCACACGGACCCCTCCCTCTGAACCATAACCACCCCAACTCACAGTCCGTTTGCCAACTCCACCCCCACTCACAGACTGTTTGCCACCTCCACCCCCACTCACAGGCCGTTCACCACCTCCACACCCACTCACAGTCCGTTCACCACCTCCACCCCCACTCACAGCCCCTTCCCCTTCTGCATTGCCCCCAGTCATAGTCCCTTCTCCACCTCCACTCCCCCCACTCACAGTCCCTTCTCCAACTCCATCCCCCCCACTCACAGACCCTTCTCCACCTCCACTCTCCCCCCTCACAGTCCCTTCTCCAACTCCATCCCCCCCACTCACAGTCCCTTCTCCACCTCCACTCCCCCCACTCACAGTCCCTTCTTCACCTCCACTCCCCCCACTCACATTCCCTTCTCCATCTCCATTCCCCCCACTCACTGTCCCTTCTCCACCTCCACTCCCCCCACTCACAGTCCCTTCTCCACCTCCACTCGCCCCACTCACAATCCCTTCTCCAACTCCATCCACCCCACTCACAGTCCCTCCTTCACCTCCACCACCCCCAACTCACAGTTCCTTCTCCACCTCCACCCCCACTCACAGTCCCTCCTTCACCTCCACTCCCCCCACTCACAGTCCCTTCTCCACCCCCACCCCCACTGACAGTCCCTTCTCCACCTCCACCCCCACTCACAGTCCCTTCTCCACCTCCACCCCCACTCATAGTCCCTCCTTCTCCTCCACGCCCACTCACAGTTCGTCCTTCACCTCCACCACCCCCACTCACAGTCCCTTCTCCACCTCCATGCTCACTCACAGTCTGTTTGCCACCTCCACCCCCACTCACAGTCCCTTCTCCACCTCCTCCCCCACTCACAGTCCCTCCTTCACCTCCACCCCCACTCAGTCCCTCCTTCACCTCCACTCCCCCCACTCACTGTTCCTTCTCCACCACCCCCACTCACAGTCCCTCCTTCACCTCCACCCCCACTCACAGTCCCTCCTTCACCTCCACTCCCCCCACTCACAGTCCCTTCTCCACCTCCACCCCCACTCAGTCCCTTCTACACCTCCACCCCCACTCACAATCCCTTCTCCACCTCCTCTCCCCCCACTCACAGTTCCTTCTCCACCTCCACCCCCACTCACAGTCCGTTCTCCAACTCCTCCCCACTCACAGTCCCTTCTCCACCTCCACTCCCCCCACTCACAGTCCCTTCTCCACTTCCACTCCCCCCACTCACAGTCCCTTCTCCACCTCCACTCCCCCCACTCACAATCTCTTCTCCACCTCCACCCCCACTCACAGTCCCTTCTCCACCTCCATGCTCACTCACAGTCTGTTTGCCACCTCCACCCCCACTCACAGTCCCTTCTCCACCTCCTCCCCCACTCACAGTCCCTCCTTCACCTCCACCCCCACTTAGTCCCTCCTTCACCTCCATTCCCCCCACTCACTGTTCCTTCTCCACCTCCACCCCCACTCACAGTCCCTCCTTCACCTCCACCCCCACTCACAGTCCCTCCTTCACCTCCACTCCCCCCACTCACAGTCCCTTCTCCACCTCCACCCCCACTCACAGTCCCTTCTCCACCTCCACCCCCACTCATAGTCCCTCCTTCACCTCCACCCCCACTCACAGTCCCTCCTTCACCTCCACTCCCCCCACTCACAGTCCCTTCTCCACCTCCACCCCCACTCACAGTCCCTTCTCCACCTCCACCCCCACTCAGTCCCTTCTACACCTCCACCCCCACTCACAATCCCTTCTCCACCTCCTCTCCCCCCACTCACAGTCCCTTCTCCACCTCCACCCCCACTCACAGTCCGTTCTCCAACTCCTCCCCACTCACAGTCCCTTCTCCACCTCCACTCCCCCCACTCACAGTCCCTTCTCCACCTCCACTCCCCCCACTCACAGTCCCTTCTCCACTTCCACTCCCCCCACTCACAGTCCCTTCTCCACCTCCACTCCCCCCACTCACAATCTCTTCTCCACCTTCACCCCCACTCACAGTCCCTTCTCCACCTCCTCCCCCACTCACAGTCCCTTCTCCACCTCCACCCCAACTCACAGTCCCTTCTCCACCTCCACCCCAACTCACAGTCCCTTCTCCACCTCCTCCCCCACTCACAGTCCCTCCTTCACCTCCACCCCCACTCAGTCCCTCCTTCACCTCCACCCTCACTCACAGTCCCTCCTTCACCTCCACTCCCCCCACTCACAGTCCCTTCTCCACCTCCACCCCCACTCAGTCCCTTCTACACCTCCACCCCCACTCACAATCCCTTCTCCACCTCCTCTCCCCCCACTCACAGTCCCTTCTCCACCTCCCCCCCCACTCACAGTACGTTCTCCAACTCTTCCCCACTCACAGTCCCTTCTCCACCTCCATTCCCCCCACTCACAGTCCCTTCTCCACTTCCACTCCCCCCACTGTCCCTTCTCCACCTCCACTCCCCCCACTCACAATCTCTTCTCCACCTCCACCCCCACTCACAGTCCCTTCTCCACCTCCACCCTCACTCACAGTCCCTCCTTTAACTCCACCCCCACTCACAGTCCCTTCTCCACCTCCACCCCCACTGACTGTCCCTTCTCCACCTCCTCCCCCACTCACAGTCCCTCCTTCACCTCCACCCCCACTCACAGTCCCTCCTTCACCTCCACTCCCCCCACTCACAGTTCCTTCTCCACCTCCACCCCCACTCACAGTCCCTCCTTCACCTCCACTCCCCCCACTCACAGTCCCTTCTCCACCTCCACCCCCACTGACAGTCCCTTCTCCACCTCCACCCCCACTCACAGTCCCTTCTCCACCTCCACCCCCACTCATAGTCCCTCCTTCTCCTCCACGCCCACTCACAGTTCCTCCTTCACCTCCACCACCCCAACTCACAGTCCCTTTTCCACCTCCATGCTCACTCAGTCTGTTTGCCACCTCCACCCCCACTCACAGTCCCTTCTCCACCTCCTCTCCCACTCACAGTCCCTCCTTCACCTCCACCCCCACTTAGTCCCTCCTTCACCTCCATTCCCCCCACTCACTGTTCCTTCTCCACCTCCACCCCCACTCACAGTCCCTCCTTCACCTCCACCCCCACTCACAGTCTCTCCTTCACCTCCACTCCCCCCACTCACAGTCCCTTATGCACCTCCTCCCCCACTCACAGTCCCGCCTTCACCTCCACCCCCACTCACAGTCCCTCCTTCACCTCCACTCCCCCCACTCACAGTCCCTTCTCCACCTCCTCCCCCACTCACAGTCCCTCCTTCACCTCCACCCCCACTTAGTCCCTCCCTCACCTACATTCCCCCCACTCACTGTTCCTTCTCCACCTCCACCCCCACTCACAGTCCCTCCTTCACCTCCACCCCCACTCACAGTCCCTCCTTCACCTCCACTCCCCCCACTCACAGTCCCTTCTGCACCTCCTCCTCCACTCACAGTCCCTCCTTCACCTCCACCCCCACTCACAGTCCCTCCTTCACCTCCACTCCCCCCACTCACAGTTCCTTCTCCACCTCCACCCCCACTCACAGTCCCTCCTTCACCTCCACCACCCCCACTCACAGTCCCTTCTCCACCTCCACCCCCACTCACAGTCCCTCCTTCACCTCCACTCCCCCCACTCAGTCCCTTCTCCACCTCCACCCCCACTGACAGTCCCTTCTCCACCTCCACCCCCACTCATAGTCCCTCCTTCTCCTCCACCCCCACTCACAGTTCCTCCTTCACCTCCACCACCCCCACTCACAGTCCCTTTTCCACCTCCATGCTCACTCACAGTCTGTTTGCCACCTCCACCCCCACTCACAGTCCCTTCTCCACCTCCTCCCCCACTCACAGTCCCTCTTTCACCTCCATTCCCCCCACTCACTGTTCCTTCTCCACCTCCACCCCCACTCACAGTCCCTCCTTCACCTCCACCCCCACTCACAGTCCCTCCTTCACCTCCACTCCCCCCACTCACAGTCCCTTCTCCACCTCCTCCCCCACTCACAGTCCCGCCTTCACCTCCACCCCCACTCACAGTCCCTCCTTCACCTCCACTCCCCCCACTCACAGTCCCTTCTCCACCTCCACCCCCACTCAGTCCCTTCTACACCTCCACCCCCACTCACAATCCCTACTCCACCTCCTCTCCCCCCACTCACAGTCCCTTCTCCACCTCCACCCCCACTCACAGTCCATTCTCCAACTCCTCCCCACTCACAGTCCCTTTTCCACCTCCACTCCCCCACTCACTGTCCATTCTCCACTTCCACTCCCCCCACTCACAGTCCCTTCTCCACCTCCACTCCCCCCACTCACAATCTCTTCTCCACCTCCACCCCCACTCACAGTCCCTTCTCCACCTCCACCCTCACTCACAGTCCCTCCTTCAACTCCACCCCCACTCACAGTCCCTTCTCCACCTCCACCCCCACTGACTGTCCCTTCTCCACCTCCACCCCCACTCACAGTCCCTTCTTCATCTCCACCCCCATTCACAGTCCCTTCTCCACCTCCACCCCAACTCACAGTCCCTTCTTCACTTCCACCCCCACTCACAGTCCCTTCTCCACCTCCACCCTCACTCACAGTCCCTCCTTCACCTCCACCCCCACTCACAGTCCCTCCTTCACCTCCACCTCCACTCACAGTCCCTTCTCCACCTCCTCCCCCACTCACAGTCCCTCCTTCAACTCCACCCCCACTCACAGTCCCTTCTCTACCTCCTCCCCCACTCACAGTCCCTCCTTCACCTCCACCCCCACTCACAGTCCCTTCTCCACCTCCTCCCCCACTCACAGTCCCTTCTTCAACTCCACTCTCTCTCACAGTCCCTCCTTCTCCTCCACCCCCACTCACAGTCCCTTTTCCACCTCCTCCCCCACTCACAGTCCCTTCTTCAACTCCATCCCCACTCACAGTCCCTTCTCCACCTCCACCCCCACTCACAGTCCCTTCTGCACCTCCACCCCCACTCACAGTCCCTTCTCCATCTCCATCCCCAACTCACAGTCCCTTCTCCACCTCCACCCCCCCACTCACAGTCCCTTCTTCACCTCCACCCCAATTCACAATCCCTTCTGCACCTCCATCTGTCACTCACATTCCCTTGTCCACCTCCACTCAACCCACTCACATTCCCTTCTCCATCTCCACTCCCCCCACTCACAGTCTGTTCTCCAAATCCATCCCATCCCCTCCACTCACACTGCCCTCCTCCACCTCTACCCCCCACTCAGTCCCCTACTCCACCTCCACCCCCACTCATAGACCGTTCTCTGCCTTCACTCCACAAAAAACACAGCCCCTTCTTCATTTGCATCCCCCACTCACAGAACCCCTTATCCCCCATGGCTCTTCCCATGCTCCTCCTCCATTCCCCACTGCACACATCGAAGACAACTGCAAGACTTCTGTCTCACCCCTCTGCCTCAGTTTGACCACCAAACCTATCCCACATTTTTTGTGCCTCTCCTCCCTGTCTTATTCACCCTCCAACCAAAAAGGCCATCGATGCAATCCATTACCTGCTGTAACCATACACCAGCTGCTCAATTTTCCAGCTGCTCAATTCCAGCAGTACATCGATGATTACTTCGGCGCTGGTTCATGCTCTCGTTGGGACCTGGAAAAATTTATTAACTTTGTTTCCAATTTCCACCCCTCCATCATTTTCACATGGTCCATCTCTGACATTTCCCTTCCCTTTCTTGACCTCTCTGTCTCAATTTCTGGTGACAGACTGTCCACCAATATCCATTTCAAGCCTACCGACTCCCACAGCTACCTCGACTACAGCTCCTCACACCCTGCTTCCTGTATGGACTCCATCCCATTCTCTCAGTTCCTTCACCTCCGTCACATCTGTTCTGATGATGCCACTTCCAAAAACAGTTCCTCTGACATGTCCTCCTTCCTTCTTAACCGAGGTTTTCCACACACCGTGGTTGACAGGGCCCTCAACCGTATCCGGCCCATCTCCCGCGCATCCGCCCTCACACCTTCTCCTCTCTTCCAGAAACATGATAGGGTCCCCCTTGTTCTCACTTATCACCCCACCAGCCTCCGCATTCAAAGGATCATCCTCCGCCATTTCTGCCAACTCCAGCATGATGCCACCACCAAACCTTCCCTTCACCCCCCCGGTGGCATTCCATAGGGATCGTTCCCTCCGTGACACCCTGGTCCACTCCTCCATCACCCCCTACTACTCAGCCCCCTCCCATGGCACCTACCCATGTGATTGCAGAAGATGCAACACCTGCCCCTTCACTTCTTTTCTCCTCACGGTCAAAGGGTCCAAACACTCTTTCAAGTGAAGCAGTTTTCCACTTGCACTTTCCTCAACTTAGGTTTCCTCTACATTGGAGAGACCAAACGCAGACTGGGTGGGCGCTTTGCAGAACACCTTCGGTCTGTCCGCAAGCATTACCCTGACCTCCCTGTTGCTTGCCATTTCAACACTCCACCCTGCTCTCATGCCCACATGTCTGTCCTTGGTTTGCTGCATTGTTCCAGTGAAGCTCAACGCAAACTGGAGGAACAGCACCTCATCTTCCGACTAAGCACTTTACAGCCTTCCGGACTGAATATTGAGTTCAACAATTTTAGATTTTGAACTCTCTCCTCCATCCCCACCCCCCTCCCATTTCTTCCCCCTCCTTTTTGTTTTTTCCAATAATTTATACAGATTTTTCTTTTCCCACCTATTTCCATTATTTTTAAATGTATTTCCACCCATTATTTATTTCTACCTTTTATTATTCCCCCACCCTCACTAGAGCTATCTGTACCTTATCTGTCCTGTCTTCTCTTAATTAGCACATTCCTTTAGATAATATCACCACCTTCAGCACCTCTTTGTTCTTTTGTCTGTGACAGCTTTTGGTTATCTCCACCTATTACTGGCTGCTTGTCCCAACAACACCACCCCCCGCTTAAACCAGCTTATATTTCATCCCTTACCTATTTTTACTTAGTTCTGTTGAAGGGTCATGAGGACTCGAAACGTCAACTGTGCTCTCCTCCGCCGATGCTGCCAGACCTGCTGAGTTTTTCCAGGTATTTCTGTTTCTGTTTTTGCTCAATTCTCCAGCTGCTCAATTCCCTAGCTGCTCAATTCTCCAGCTGCTCGATGCTCCTGCTGCTCAATTCTCCAGCTGCTCAATTCTCCAGCTGCTTGGTTCTCCAGCTGCTCAATACCACAGCTGCTCAATTTCCCAGCTGCTCGATGCTCCAGCTTCTTGATTCTCCAGCTGCTCGATTCTCCAGCTGCTCGATTCTTCAGCTGCTTGATTCTGCAGCAGCTCCATACTCCAGCTGCTCAATCCTCCAGCTGTTCGATGTTCCAGCTGCTCGAATCTCCAGCTGTTCAATTCCCTAGCTGCTCAATTCTGCAGCTGCTTGATTCTCCAGCTGATCAAGGTTCCAGCTGCTCGATGCTCCTGCTGCTCAATTCTCCAGCTGCTCAATTCTCCAGCTGCTTGATTCTCCAGCTGCTCAATTCTCCAGATGCTCGATTCTCCAGATGATCGTTTCTCCAGCTGCTCGATTCTTCAGCTGCTCGATTCTCTAGCTGCTCGATTCTATAGCAGCTCAATTCTCTAGCTGCTCGATGTCACAGATGCACAATTCTACAGCTGCTCGACGTTCCAGCTGCTCAATTCTCCAGCTGTTTGATTCTCCAGCTGTTCGATGTTCAGGCTGCTCCATTATCCAGCTGTTTGATTCTCCAGCTGCTCGATTCTACAGCTGCTCGATTCTCTAGCTGCTCGCTTCTCCAGCTCCTCGGTTCTACAGCTGATCGATTCTCCAGCTACTCAAAGTTCCAGATGCTCAATTCTCCAGCAGCTCAATTCTCCAGCTGCACGATTCTCCGGCTGCTCGATTCTCCAGCTGCTTGATTCTCCAGCTGCCCCATTCTCCAGCTGTTCAATTCTCCAGCAGCTAGATTCTCCCCCTCCTCCTACCCCCCTCCCCCTACTCCTTCCCCTGCTCCTTGCCCCCTTCCCCTGCCCATTTCCTCCTCCCCCTCCTCCTTCCCCACTCTCCCCCTCCTGCTTCCCCGCTCTCCCTCTTCTCCTTCCCCCCTCATCCTCCTCCTCCTTCCCCTCCTTCTCCTTCCCCCTCCTCCTCCTCCCCTCCTCCTTCTCCCCTCCTCCTCTCCCCTCCTCCTCCCCCACCCCTACTCCTCTCCTCCTCCTCCTCCTTCTCTAGCCAATCGATGTTCTAGATGCTCGATTCTCCAGCTGCTGAATTCTCCATCTGCTTGATAATCCAGCTGCTCGATTCTCCAGCTGCTCGATAATCCAGCTGCTCCATTAATCCAGCTGTTTGATTCACCAGCTGCTTGAGTTTCCAGCTGCTCAATTCTCCAGCTGCTTGATTTTTTGGCAGCTCAATTCTCCAGCTGCTCGATTCTCCAGCAGCTCAATTTTCCAGCAGCTCGATTCTCCAGCTGCTTGATGTTCCGGATGCTGAATTCTCCAGCTGCTCAATTCTCTAGCTGCTGAATTCTCCATCTGCTCGAGTTTCCAGCTGCTCAATTCTCCAGCTGTTCAATTCTCCAGCTGTTTGATTCTCCAGATGTTCAATTCTCCAGCTGCTCAATGTTCCTGCTGTTCGATATTCCAGATGCTCAATTCACCAGCTGCTCAATGTACTGGCTGTTCAATATTTCAGATGCTCAATGTTCCAGCTGCACAATTCTCCGTCTGCTCAATTCTCCAACTGCTGAATGTTCCAGATGCTCAATTCGCCAGCTGCTGATTCTTCTAGCTGTTCAACAATCCAGCTGATCAATTCTCCATCTGCACAATTCTCCAGGTGGTCGATGCTCCATCAGCTCAATTCTCTAGCTGCTCAATGTTCCAGCTGTTCGATGTTTCAGATGCTCAATGTTCCAGCTGCTCAATGTTCCAGGTGTTCGATGTTCCAGATGCTCAATTCCCCAGCTGCTAAATGTTCCAGTGTTCAATTCTCCAGCTGCATAATTCTCCAGCTGCTCGCTTGTCCAGCTGCTCAATGTTCCAGATGCTCAATTTTCCTGCTGCCCAATGTTCCAGCTGTTCGATGTACCTGTTGCTCAATTCTCCAGTTTCTCCCTTCTCCAGATGTTCAAAGAACCATCTGCTAGATTTTGCAGCTTCTCAATATTCCAGATGCTCAATTCTCCAGCAGCTCAATTCTCCAACAGCTAGAATATCCAGGTGCTCGAGTTTCCAGCTGTTCCATTCTCCAGAGGCTGAATTCTCCAGCTGCTCGACATTCCAGATGCTCAATTCTCCAGCTGCTGAAATCTCCAACTGGTGAAGTCTCCAGCTGCTCAATTTTGCAACTGCTCGATGTTTCAGATGCTCAATGTTCCAGCTGCACAATTCTCCATCTGCTCAATTCTCCAACTGCTTGACATTCCAGAGGCTCAATTCTCCAGCTGCTGAATGTTCCAGATGCTCAATTCTCCACTGCTGATTCTTCCAGCTGTTCTATAATCCAGCTGCTCAATTCTCCATCTGCTCGATTCTCCAGGTGGTCGATGCTCCATCTGCTCAATTCTCCAGCTGCTCAATATTCCAGCTGTTTGATGTTCCCGATGCTCACTTCTGAAGCTGCTCAATGTTCCAGCTGTTTGATGTTCCAGATTCTCAATTCTCCAGCTGCTCAATGTTCCAGATGCTCAATTCTCCAGCTGCTTTATGTTCCAGATGCTCAATTCTCCAGCTGCTCAACTCTCCAGCTGCACAATTCTCTAGCTGCTCAATGTTCTAGATGCTCAATTTTCTAGCTGCCCAATGTTCCAGCTAGTCGATGTTCCTACTGCTGAATTCTCCAGCTGCTTGATTCTCCAGGTGTTTGACGCTCCATCTTCAAGATTCTGCAGCTTCTCGATATTCCAGGTACTCAATTCTCCAGCTGATTGATTCTCCAGCAGCTAGATTACCCGGGTGCTCGATTATCCAGCTTCTCAATTCTCCAGAGGCTGAATTCTCCAGCTGCTCGACATTCCAGATGCTCAATTGTCCAGCTGCACAATTCTCCATCTGCTCAATTCTCCAACTGCTCGACGTTCCAGAGGCTCAATTCTCCAGCTGCTGAAAGTTCCAGATGCTCAATTCTCCACTGCTGATTCTTCCAGCTGTTCTTTAATCCAGCTGCTCAATTCTCCATCTGCTCGATTCTCCAGGTGGTCGATGATCCATCTACTCAATTCTCTAGCTGCTCAATATTCCAGCTGTTTGATGTTCCTGATGCTCAATTCTGCAGCTGCTAAATGTTCCAGCTGTTTGATGTTCCAGATTCGCAATTCTCCAGCTGCTAGATGTTCTAGATGCTCAATTCTCCCATTGCTCAATTCTCCCACTGCTCAATTCTCCCACTGCTCAATTCTCCAGCTGCTTTATGTTCCAGATGCTCAATTCTCCAGCTGCTCAATTCTCCAGCTGCACAATTCTCCAGCTGCTTTATGTTCCAGATGCTCAATTCTCCAGCTGCTCAATTCTCCAGCTGCACAGTTCTCCAGCTGCTCAATGTTCTAGATGCTCAATTTTCCAGCTGCCCAATGTTCCAGCTGGTCGATGTTCCTACTGCTGAATTCTCCAGCTGCTTGATTCTCCATCTGTTTGATGCTCCATCTGCAAGATTCTGCAGCTTTTCGATATTCCAGATGCTCAATTCTACAGCTGATTGATTCTCCACCTGCTCAATTTTCCAGCTGCTCGATTCTCCAGCTGCTCGATTCTCCAGCTGATCGATTCTCCAGCAGATTGATTCTCCAGCAGCTAGATTATCCGGGTGCTCGATTCTCCAACTTCTCAATTCTCCAGAGGCTGAAATCTCCAGCTGCTCGACATTCCAGATGCTCAATTGTCCAGCTGCTCAATTGTCCAGCTGCTCAATGTCCCAGGTGTTTGATGTTCCAGATGCTCAATGTTCCAGCTGTTTAATGTTTTAGATGCTCAATTCTGCAGCTGCTCAATGTTCCAGCTGTTCGATGTTTCAAAAGCTCAAAGGTCCAGCTGCACAATTCTCCATCTGCTCAATTCTCCAACTGCTCGACGTTCCAGAGGCTCAATTCTCCAGTTGCTCTATGTTCTAGATGCTCAATTCTCCATCTGTGCGATTCTCCAGGTGGTCGATGCTCCATCTGCTCAATTCTCTAGCTGCTCAATATTCCAGCTGATTGATGTTCCTGATGCTCAATTTTGCAGCTGCTCAATGTTCCAGCTGGTCGATGTTCCTGCTGCTCAATTCTCCAGCTGCTCGATTCTCCAGGTGTTTGATGCTCCATCTGCAGGATTCTGCATCTTCTTGATATTCCAGATGCTCAATTCTCCAGATGCTCGATTCTCCAGCAGCTAGATTATCCGGGTGCTCGTTTATCCAGCTTCTCAATTCTCCAGAGGCTGAATTCTCCAGCAGCTCAATTCTCCAGCAGCTAGAATATCCAGGTGCTCGAGTTTCCAGCTGTTCCATTCTCCAGAGGCTTAATTCTCCAGCTGCTCGACAATCCAGATGCTCAATTCTCCAGCTGCTGAATTCTCCAACTGGTGAATTCTCCAGCTGCTCAATTTTGCAGCTGCTCGATGTTTTAGATGCTCAATGTTCCAGCTGCGCAATTCTCCATCTGCTCAATTCTCCAACTGCTCGACATTCCAGATGCTCAATTCTCCACTGCTGATTCTTCCAGCTGTTCTATAATCCAGCTGCTCAATTCTCCATCTGCTCGATTATCCAGGTGGTCGATGCTCCATCTGTTCAATTCTCTAGCTGGTCAATATTCCAGCTGTTTGATGTTCCCGATGCTCAATTCTGCAGCTGCTCAATGTTCCAGCTGTTTGATGTTCCAGCTGCCCAATTCTCCAGCAGCTCGACCTTCCTGATGCTCAAATCTCCTGCTACTCATTGTTCCATATGCTCAATTCTCCAGCTGCACAATTCTCCAGCTACTCGATTCTCCAGCTGCTCAATGTTACAGATGCTCAATTTTTCTGCTGCCCAATGTTCCTGCTGTTCGATGCTCCTGCTGCTCAATTCTCCAGCTGCTCACTTCTCCAGGTGTTCGATGCTCCATCTGCTAGATTCTTCAGCTTCTCAATATTCCAGATGCTCAATTCTCCAGCTGATCAATTCACGAGATGCTCGATTCTCCAGCTGCTCGATTCTCCAGCTGATCGATTCTCCAGCAGCTTGATTCTCCAGAAGCTCAACATTCCAGATGCTCAATTCTCCAGCTGCTCAATTCTCCAGCAGCTCAATGTTCCAGCTGTTTGATGTTTCAGATGCTCAACATTCCAGCTGCACAATTCTCCAGCTGCTGGACGTTCCTGAAGCTCAATTCTCCAGCTGGTCAATGTTCCAGATGCTCAATTCTCCAGCTGCTCGATTCTCCAGCTGCTCGATTCTGCATCTGCTCAATGCACCAGCTGCTCGAATCTTATTCTGCACATTTCCGCATCAGCTCGATTTGCCAGCAGCTCAACATTCCAGGTCTTCGACATTCCAGATGCACAATTCTCCAGCTGCTCAATGTTCCTGCTGTTCGATGTTCCAGATGCTCAATTCACCAGCTGCTCAATGTTCCAGCTGTTCGATGTTTCAGGTGCTCAATGTTCCAGCTGCACAATTCTCCATCTGCTCAATTCTCCAACTGCTTGAATTTCCAGCTCAATTCTGCAGCTGCTGAATGTTCCAGATGCTCAATTCTCCAGCTGCTGATTCTTCCAGCTGTTCTATAATCCAACTGCTCAATTCTCCATCTGCCTGATTGTCCAGGTGCTCGATGCTCCATCTGCAAGATTCTGCAGCATCTCGATATTCCAGATGCTCAATTCTTCAGCTGATTGATTCTCCAGCTGCTCAATTCTCCAGCTACTCGATTCTCCAGCTGCTCAATGTTCCAGATGCTCAATTTTCCTGCTGCCCAATATTCCAGCTGTTCGATGTTCCTGCTGCTCAATTCTTCAGTTTCTCCCTTCTCCAGGTGTTTGAAGCTCCATCTGCTAGATTCTGCAGCTTCTCAATATTCCAGATGCTCAATTCTCCAACAGCTAGAATATCCAGGTGCTCGAGATTCCAGCTGTTCCATTCTCCAGAGGCTGAATTCTCCAGCTGCTCGACATTCCAGCTGCTCAATTCTCCAGCTGCTGAATTCTCCAACTGGTGAATTCTCCAGCTGCTCAATTTTGCAGCTGCTCGATGTTTCAGATGCTTAATGTACCAGCTGCTCAATTCTCCAACTGCTTGACATTCCAGAGGCTCAATTCTCCAGCTGCTGAATGTTCCAGATGCTCAATTCTCCACTGCTGATTCTTCCAGCTGTTCTATAATCCAGCTGCTCAATTCTCCATCTGCTTGATTATCCAGGTGGTCAATGCTCCATCTGTTCAATTCTCTAGCTGATCAATATTCCAGCTGTTTGATGTTCCCGATGCTCAATTCTGCAGCTGCTCAATGATCCAGCTGTTTGATGTTCCAGATGCTCAATTCTCCAGCTGCTCGATGTTCCAGATGCTCAATTCTCCAGCTGCTCAATTCTCCAGCTGCACAATTCTCCAGCTGCTCAATGTTCCAGCTGCTCGATATTCCTGCTGCTCAATTCTCCAGCTCCTCAATTCTCCAGGTGCTGTATGCTCCATCTGCTAGTTTCTGCAGCTTCTCAATATTCCAGATGCTCAATTCTCCAGCTGATTGAGTCTCCAGCTGCTCAATTCTCCAGCTGCTCGATTCTCCAGCTGATCGGTTCTCCAGCAGCTCGATTCTCCAGCAGCTAGATTATCTGGGTGCTTGATTCTCCAGCTTCTCAATTCTTCAGAGGTTGAATTCTCCAGCTGCTTGACATTCCAGATGCTCAATTCTCCAGATGCTCAATTCTCCTGTTGCTCGACATTCCAGATGTTCAATTCTCCAGCTGCTCAATTCTCCATCTGCTCAATGTTCCAGCTGTTCGATGTTCCAGATGCTCAATGTTGCAGCTGGTCGCTGTTCCAGATGCTCAATTCTTTCACAAAACAAAAATAGATTTACCTGGAAAAACCCAGCAGGTCTGGCAGCATCGGCGGAGAAGAAAAGAGTTGACGTTTCGAGTCCTCATGACCCTTCAACAGAACTAGGTGAATCCAAGGAGAGGGGTGAAATATAAGCTGGTTTCAGGTGGTGGGGCGGGGGGAGGTGGTGGGAGGGGGGTTGTTGGGTGTGGGGAGAGAAGTAGAGGGGGGGTGGTGTGGTTGTAGGGAAAAGCAAGCGGTGATAGGAGCAAATAATCAAAGATGGCACAGACAAAAGAACAAAAGAACACAGAGGTGTTGAAGTTAGTGATATTATCTAAATGAATGTGCTAATTAAGAATGGATGGTAGGGCACTCAAGGTACAGCTCTAGTGGGGGTGGGGGGGACATAAGATATTTAAAAATAATGGAAATAGGTGGGAAAAGAAAAATCTATATAAATTATTGGAAAAAACAAAAGGAAGGGGGGAAGAAACGGAAAGGGAGTGGGGATGGAGGAGGGAGTTCAAGATCTAAAGTTGTTGAATTCAATATTCAGTCTGGAAGGCTGTAAAGTGCCTAGTCGGAAGATGAGGTGCTGTTCCTCCAGTTTGCGTTGGGCTTCACTGGAACAATGCAGCAAGCCAAGGACAGACATGTGGGCAAGAGAGCAGGGTGGAGTGTTAAAATGGCAAGCGACAGGGAGGTTTGGGTCATTCTTGCGGACAGACCGCAGGTGTTCTGCAAAGCGGTCGCTCAGTTTACGTTTGGTCTCTCCAATATAGAGAAGATCGCATTGGGAGCAATGAATGCAGTAGACTAAGTTGGGGGAAATGCAAGTGAAATGCTGCTTCACTTGAAAGGAGTATCTAGGCCCTTGGACGGTGAGGAGAGAGGAGGTGAAGGGACAGATGTTGCATCTTTTGCGTGGGCATGGGGAGGTGCCATAGGTGAGGGTTGAGGAGTAGGGGGTGATGGAGGAGTGGACCAGGGTGTCCCGGAGGGAACGATCCCTACAGAATGCCGCCGGGGGGGTGAAGGGATGATGTGTTTGGTGGTGGCATCATGCTGGAGTTGGCGGAAATGGCGGAGGATGATCCTTTGAATGCGGAGGCTGGTGGGGTGATAAGTGAGGACAAGGGGGACCCTAACATGTTTCTGGGAGGGAGGAGAAGGTGTGAGGGCGGATGCGCGGGAGACGGGCCGGACAATGTTGAGGGCCCTGTCAACGACCGTGGGTGGAAAATCTCGGTTAAGGAAGAAGGAGGACATGTCAGAGGAACTGTTTTTGAAGGTAGCATCATCAGAACAGATGTGACGGAGGCGAAGGAACTGAGAGAATGGGAGCGAGTCCTTACTGGAAGCGGGGTGTGAGGAGCTGTAGTCGAGGTAGCTGTGGGAGTCGGTAGGCTTGTAATGGATATTGGTGGACAGTCTATCACCAGAGATTGAGACAGAGAGGTCAAGGAAGGGAAGGGAAGTGTCAGAGATGGACCGCGTGAAAATGATGGAGGGGTGGCTCCAGCTGCTCGATTCTCCAGCTGATCGATTCTCCAACAGCTTGATTCTCCAGAAGCTCGACATTCCAGATGCTCAATTCTCCAGCACATTGATTCTCCAGCTGCTCAATTCTCTGGCTGCTCAATGTTCCAGCTGTTCAATGTTCTAGCTGCACAATTCTCCAGCTGCCCAAATCTCCAGCTGCTCGACATTCCTGATGCTCAAATCTCCTGCTACTTATTGTTCCATATGGTCAATTCTCCAGCTGCACAATTCTCCAGCTGCTCGATTCTTCAGGTGCTCAATGTTACAGATGCTCAATTTTCCTGCTGCCCAATGTTCCTGCTGTTCGATGCTCCTGCTGCTCAATCCTCCAGCTGCTCACTTCTCCAGGTGTTCGATGCTCCATCTGCTAGATTCTGCAGCTTCTCAATATTCCAGATGCTCAATTCTCCAACTGATCAATTCGCCAGCTGCTCGATTCTCCAGCTGCTCGATTCGCCAGCTGATCGATTCTCCAGCAGCTTGATTCTCCAGTAGCTCAACATTCCAGATGCTCAATTCTCCAGCTGCTCAATTCTCCAGCTGCTCAATGTTCCAGCTGTTTGATGTTTCAGATGCTCAACATTCCAGCTGCACAATTCTCTAGCTGCTGAATTCTCCAGCTGTTGGACATTCCTGAAGTTCAATTCTCCAGCTGGTCAATGTTCCAGATGCTCAATTCTCCAGCTGCTCAATTCTCCAGCTGCACAATTCTCCAGCTGCTCGATGTTCCAGCTGCACAATTCTCCAGCTGCTCAATATTCCCGCTGCTCCATTTTCCAGCTGCCCAATGTTCCAGCTGTTTGATGTTCCTGCAGCTCAATTCTCCAGCTGCTCGATTCTCCAGGTGTTAGCTGCTCCATCTACTAGATTGTGCAGCTTCTCGATATTCCAGATGCTCAATTCTCCAGCTGATTGAGTCTCCAGCTGCTTAATTTTCCAGCTGCTCGGTTCTCCAGCAGCTGGGTTATCCAGATACTCAATTCTTCAGCTGCACAATTTTCCAGCTCTTCGATGGTCCAGCTGCTGAATTCTCCAGCTGCGTGATTCTCCATGTGCTCGATCCTCCAGCTGCTCGATTCTCCAGCTGCTCGATTCTGCATCTGCTCGATGCACCAGCTGCTCGAATCTTCATCTGCACATTTCCGCACCGGCTCAATTTGCCAGGTCTTCGACATTCCAAATGCACAATTCTCCAGCTGCTCAATGTTCCTGCTGTTTGATGTTCCAGATGCTCAATTCACCAGCTGCTCAATGTTCCTGCTGTTCGATGTTTCAGGTGCTCAATGTTCCAGCTGCACAATTCTCCATCTGCTCAATTCTTCAACTGCTTGAATTTCCAGAAGCTCAATTCTGCAGCTGCTGAATGTTCCAGATGCTCAATTCTCCAGCTGCTGATTCTTCCAGCTGTTCTATAATCCAGCTGCTCAATTCTCCATCTGCCTGATTGTCCAGGTGTTCGATGCTCCATCTGCAAGATTCTGCAGCATCTTGATATTCCAGATGCTCAATTCTTCAGCTGATTGATTCTCCAGCTGCTCAATTCTCCAGCTACTCGATTCTCCAGCTGATCGATTCTCCAGCAGCTCGATTCTCCAGCAGCGAGATTATCCGGGTGGTTGATTCTCCAGCTTCTCAATTCTCCAGAGGCTGAATTCTCCAGCTGCTTGACATTCCAGATGCTCTATTCTCCAGCTGCTCAATTCTCCAGCTGCTCAATGTTCCAGGTGTTTGATGTTCCAGATGCTCAATTCCCCAGCTGCTAAATGTTCTAGTGTTCAATTCTCCAGCTGCATAATTCTCCAGCTGCTCGCTTGTCCAGCTGCTCAATGTTCCAGATGCTCAATTTTCCTGCTGCCCAATGTTCCAGCTGTTCGATGTACCTGTTGCTCAATTCTCCAGTTTCTCCCTTCTCCAGATGTTCGAAGCACCATCTGCTAGATTTTGCAGCTTCTCAATATTCCCGATGCTCAATTCTCCAGCAGCTCAATTCTCCAACAGCTAGAATATCCAGGTGCTCGAGTTTCCAGCTGTTCCATTCTCCAGAGGCTGAATTCTCCAGCTGCTCGACATTCCAGATGCTCAATTCTCCAGCTGCTGAAATCTCCAATTGGTGAATTCTCCAGCTGCTCAATTTTGCAGCTGCTCAATGTTTCAGATGCTCAATGTTCCAGCTGCTCAATTCTCCATCTGCTCGATTCTCCAGGTGTTCAATGCTCCATCTGTTCAATTCTCTAGCTGCTCAATATTCCAGCTGTTTGATGTTCCCGATGCTCAATTATTCAGCTGCTCGATGATCCAGATGCTCAATTCTCCAGCTGCTCAATGTTCCAGCTGTTTGATATTCCTGCTGCTCAATTCTCCAGCTCCTCGATTCTCCAGGTGCTCTATGTTCCATCTGCTAGATTCTGCAGCTTCTCAACATTCCAGATGCTCAATTCTCCAGCTGATTGAGTATCCAGCTGCTCAATTCTCCAGCTGCTCGATTCTCCAGCTGATCGGTTCTCCAGCAGCTCGATTCTCCAGCAGCTAGATTATCTGGGTGCTCGATTCTCCAGCTTCTCAATTCTTCAGAGGTTGAATTCTCCAGCTGCTCGACATTCCAGATGCTCAATTCTCTAGCTGCTCAATTCTCCAGATGCTTGACATTCCAGATGTTCAAATCTCCAGCTGCTCAATTCTCCATCTGCTCAATGTTCCAGCTGTTCGATGTTCCAGATGCTCAATGTTGCAGCTGGTCGCTGTTCCAGATGCTTAATTGTCTCACAAAACAAAATTAGAATTACCTGGAAAAACTCAGCAGGTCTGGCAGCATCGGTGGAGAAGAAAAGAGTTGATGTTTCGAGTCCTCATGACCCTTCAACAGAACTAGGTGAATCCAACGAGAGGGGTGAAATATAAGCTGGATTCAGGTGGTGGGGCGGGGGGAGTTGGTCGGGGGGTGGTGTTGGGTGGGGGGAGAGAAGTGGTGGGGGGGGGGGTGTGGTTGTAGGGACAAGCAAGCTGTGATAGGAGCAAATAATCAAAGATGGCACAGACAAAAGAACAAAAGAACACAGAGGTGTTGTAGTTGGTGATATTATCTAAATGAATGTGCTAATTAAGAATGGATGGTAGGGCACTCAAGGTACAGCTCTAGTGGGGGTGGGGGGGGGCATAAGATATTTAAAAATAATGGAAATAGGTGGGAAAAGAAAAATCTATATAAATTATTGGAAAAAACAAAAGGAAGGGGGAAGAAACGGAAAGGGAGTGGGGATGGAGGAGGGAGTTCAAGATCTAAAGTTGTTGAATTCAATATTCAGTCCGGAAGGCTGTAAAGTGCTTAGTCGGAAGATGAGGTGCTGTTCCTCCAGTTTGCGTTGGGCTTCACTGGAACAATACAGCAAGCCAAGGACAGACATGTGGGCAAGAGAGCAGGGTGGAGTGTTAAAATGGCAAGCGACAGTGAGGTTTGGGTCATTCTTGCGGACAGACCGCAGGTGTTCTGCAAAGTGGCTGCCCAGTTTACGTTTGGTCTCTCCAGTATAGAGGAGACCGCATTGGGAGCAATGAATGCAGTAGACTAAGTTGGGGGAAATGCAAGTGAAATGCTGCTTCACTTGAAAGGAATGTTTGGGCCCTTAGAAGCTTAGGAGAGAGGCGGGTGTTGCATCTTTTGCATGGGCATGGGAAGGTGCCATAGGTGGGGGTTGAGGAGTATGGGGTGATGGAGGAGTGGACCAGGGTGTCCCGGAGGGAACAATCCCTACGGAATGCCGCCGGGGGGGTGAAGGGATGATGTGTTTGGTGGTGGCATCATGCTGGAGTTGGCGGAAATGGCGGAGGATGATTCTTTGAATGCGGAGGCTGGTGGGGTGATAAGTGAGGACAAAGGGGACACTATCATGTTTCTGGGAGGGAGGAGAAGGTGTGAGGGCGGATGCGCGGGAGATGGGCTGGACAATGTTGAGGGCCCTGTCAACGACCGTGGGTGGAAAATCTCGGTTAAGGAAGAAGAGGACATATCAGAGGAACTGTTTTTGAAGGTAGCATCATCAGAACAGATGTGACAGAGGCGAAGGAACTGAGAGAATGCGATGGAGTCCTTACAGGAACCGGGGTGTGAGGAGCTGTAGTCGAGGTAGCTGTGGGCTTGTAATGGATATTGGTGGACAGTCTATCACTAGAGATTGAGATAGAGAGGTCAAGAAGGGGAAGGGAAGTGTCAGAGATGGACCACGTGAAAATGATGGAGGGGTGGCTCCAGCTGCTCGATTCTCCAGCTGATCGATTCTCCAGCAGCTTGATTCTCCAGAAGCTCGACATTCCAGATGCTCAATTCTCCAGCACTTTGATTCTCCAGCTGCTCAATTCTCTGGCTGCTCAATGTTCCAGCTGTTCAATGTTTTATATGCTCAATGTTCCAGCTGCCCAATTCTCCAGCTGCCCAATTCTCCAGCTGCTCGACATTCCTGGTGCTCAATTCTCCAGCTGCTCAATGTTCCAATTGCTCAATTCTCCAGCTGCTCAGCTCTCCAGCTGCCCAAAATCCAGCTACTCGACATTCCTGCTGCTCAATTCTCCTGTTACTCATTGTTCCATATGCTCAATTCTCCAGCTGCTCAATTCTCCAGCTGCTCAATTCTCCAGCTGCACAATTCTCCAGCTGCTTGATTCTCCAGCTGCTCGATTCTCCAGCTGATTGATTCTCCAGCAGCTTGATTCTCCAGAAGCTCGACATTCCAGATGCTCAGTTCTCCAGGTGCTCAATTCTCCAGCTGCTCAATGTTCCAGCTGTTTGATGTTTTAGATGCTCAAAGTTCCAGATGCACAATTCTATAGCTGCTGATTTCTCCAGCTGTTGGACATTCCTGAAGCTCAATTTCCCAGCTGGTCAATGTTCCAGATGCTCAATTCTCCAGCTGCTCAATTCTCCAGCTGCACAATTCTCCAGCTGCTCAATGTTCCAGCTGTTTGATGTTCCAGATACCCAATTCTCCAGCTGCTTTATGTTCCAGATGCTCAATTCTCAGAGATGGACCACGTGAAAATGATGGAGGGGTGGCTCCAGCTGCTCGATTCTCCAGCTGATCGATTCTCCAGCAGCTTGATTCTCCAGAATCTCGTCATTCCAGATGCTCGATTCTCCAGGACCTTGATTCTCCAGCTGCTCAATTCTCTGGCTGCTCAATGTTCCAGCTGTTCAATGTTTTAGATGCTCAATGCTCCAGCTGCACAATTCTCCAGCTGCCCAATTCTCCAGCTGCTCAACATTCCTGCTGCTCAATCCTCCTGCTACTGATTGTTCCATATGGTCAATTCTCCAGCTGCACAATTCACCAGCTGCTCGATTCTCCAGCTGCTCAATGTTACAGATGCTCAATTTTCCTGCTGCCCAATGTTCCTGCTGTTTGTTGTTCCTGCTGCTCAATTCTCCAGCTGCTCGCATCTCCAGGTGTTTGATGCTCTATCTGCTAGATCCTGCAGCTTCTCAATATTCCAGATGCTCAATTCTTCAACTGGTCAATTCACCAGCTGCTCAATTCTCCAGCTGCTCGATTCGCCAGCTGATCGATTCTCCAGCAGCTTGATTCTCCAGAAGCTCAACATTCCAGATGCTCAATTCTCCAGCTGCTCAATTCTCCAGCAGCTCAATGTTCCAGCTGTTTGATGTTTCAGATGCTCAACATTCCAGCTGCACAATTCTCCAGCTGCTGAATTCTCCAGCTGTTGGACATTCCTGAAGCTCAATTCTCCAGCTGGTCAATGTTCTAGATGCTCAATTGTCTAGCTGCTCAATTCTCCAGCTGCTCAATATTCCCGCTGCTCAATATTCCCGCTGCTCCATTTTCCAGCTGCCCAATGTTCCAGCTGTTCGATGTTCCTGCAGCTCAATTCTCCAGCTGCTCGATTCTCCAGGTGATCACTGCTCCATCTCCTAGATTGTGCAGCTTCTCGATATTCCAGATGCTCAATTCTCCAGCTGATCGATTCTCCAGCAGCTAGATTATCCAGATGCTCAATTCTTCAACTGCACAATGTTCCAGCTCTTCGATGTTCCAGCTGTTGAATTCTCCAGCTGCTCGATTCTCCATGTGCTCGATGCTCCAGCTGCTCCACTCTCCAACTGCTCAATTCTCCAGCTGCCCGATTTTCTAAGTGCTCGATTCTCCAGCTGCTCGTTTCTCCAGCTGCTCGATTCTGCATCTGCTCGATGCACCAGCTGCATGAATCTTCAGCTGCTTATTTCTGCATCTGCTCGATTTGCCAGCAGCTTGACATTCCAGGTCTTCGACATTCCAGATGCACAATTCTCCAGCTGCTCAACATTCCTGCTGTTCGATGTTCCAGATGCTCAATTCACCAGCTGCCCAATGTTCCTGCTGTTCGATGTTTCAGGTGCTCAATGCTCCAGCTGCACAATTCTCCATGTGCTCAATTCTCCAACTGCTTGAATTTCCAGAGGCTCAAATCTCCTGCTGCTGAATGTTCCAGATGCTCAATTCTCCAGCTGCTGATTCTTCCAGCTGTTCTACAATCCAACTGGTCAATTCTCCAGGTGGTCGATGCTCCATCTGCTCAATTCTCTAGCTGCTCAATGTTGCAACTGTTCGATATTCCAGATGCTCAACTCTGCAGCTGCTCAATGTTCCGGATGTTCGATGTTTCAGATGCTCAATGTTCCAGCTGCACAATTCTCCAGCTGCTGAATTCTCGAGCTGTTCTACATCCCTGAAGCTCAATCCTCCAGCTGCTCAATGTTCCAGGTGTTCGATGTTCCGGTTGCTCAATGTTGCAGCTGGTCGATGTACCAGATGCTCAATTCTCTGGCTGTTCAATTCTCCAGCTGCTCAATGTTCCAGATGCTCAATTCTTCAGCTGCTCGATTGTCGAGGTGCTCGTTGCTCAATCTGCTCAATTCTCTTGCTGCTCAATTCTTCAGCTGCTCAATTCGCCAGCTTCTCAACACTCCAGCTGCTCAATTCTCCAGCTGTTCAATATTCCAGATGCTCAATTCTCCAGCTGCTCAATGTTCCAGATGCTCAATTCTAGAGCTGCTCAATTCTCCAGCTGCACAATTCTCCAGCTGCTTGATTCTCCAGCTGCTCAATTCTCCAGCTGCATCATTCTCCAGCTGCTCAACATTCTGGATGCTCAATCCTCCAGCTGCTCAATGTTCCAGATGCTTAATTTTCCAGTTGTTTAATGTTCCAACTGCTCAATTCTCCATCTGCATGATTCTCCAGGTGCTCGATGCTCCAGATGCTCAATTCTCCAGCTCCTCGCTTCTCCGGGTGTTCGATGCTCCATCTGCTAGATCCTGCAGCTTCTCAATATTCCATATGCTCAATTCTCCAGCTGATCAATTCACCAGCTGCTCAATTCTCCAGCTGCTCAATTCTCCACCTGATCGATTCTACAGCAGCTTGATTCTCCAGAAGCTCGACATTCCAGATGCTCAATTCTCCAGCTGCTCAATTCTCCAGCAGCTCAATGTTCCAGCTGTTTGATGTTTCAGATGCTCAATTCTCCAGCTGCACAATTCTCCAGCTGCTGAATTCTCCAGCTGTTGGACATTCCTGAAGCTCAATTCTCCAGCTGGTCAATGTTCCAGATGCTCAATTCTCCAGCTGCTCAATTCTCCAGCTGCACAATTCTCCAGCTGCTCAATATTCCCGCTGCTCCATTTTCCAGCTGCCCAATGTTCCAGCTTTTCAATGTTCCTGCAGCTCAATTCTCCAGCTGCTCGATTCTCCAGGTGATCGCTGCTCCATCTCCTAGATTGTGCAGCTTCTCGATATTCCAGATGCTCAATTCTCCAGCTGATCGATTCTCCAGCAGCTAGATTATCCAGGTGCTCAATTCTTCAACTGCACAATTTTCCAGCTCTTCGATGTTCCAGCTGTTGAATTCTCCAGCTGCTCGATTCTCCATGTGCTCGATGCTCCAGCTGCTCCACTCTCCAACTGCTCAATTCTCCAGCTGCCCGAATTTCTAAGTGCTCGATTCTCCAGCTGCTCGATTCTCCAGCTGCTCGATTCTGCATCTGTTCGATGCTCCAGCTGCACGAATCTTCAGCTGCTCATTTCCGCATCTGCTCGATTTGCCAGCAGCTCGACATTCCAGGTCTTCGACATTCCAGCTGCACAATTCTCCAGCTGCTCAATGTTCCTGCTGTTCGATGTTCCAGATGCTCAATTCACCAGCTGCTCAATGTACCAGCTGTTCGATGTTTCAGGTGCTCAATGTTCCAGCTGCACAATTCTCCATCTGCTCAATTCTCCAACTGCTTGAATTTCCAGAGGCTCAAATCACCAGCTGCTGAATGTTTTAGATGCACAATTCTCCAGCTGCTGATTCTTCCAGCTGTTCTACAATCCAACTGGTCAATTCTCCAGGTGGTCGATGCTCCATCTGCTCAATTCTCTAGCTGCTCAATGTTGCATTTGTTCGATGTTCCAGATGCTCAATTCCGCAGCTGCTCAATGTTCCAGATGTTCGATGTTTCAGATGCTCAATGTTCCAGCTGCACAATTCTCCAGCTGCTGAATTCTCCAGCTGTTCTACATCCCTGACGCTCAATTCTCCAGCTGGTCAATGTTCCAGCTGCTCGATTCTCCCGCTGCTCAATGTTCCAGCTGCTCAATTTTCCAGCTGCCCAATGTTCCAGCTGTTCAATATTCCTGCTGCTCAATTCTCCAGCTCCTCGATTCTCCAGGTGCTCTACGCTCCATCTGTTAGATTCTGCATCTTCTCGATATTCCAGATGCTCAATTCTGCAGCTGATTGAGTCTCCAGCTGCTCAATTCTCCAACTGCTCGGTTCTCCAGCTGATCGACTCTCCAGCAGCTCAATTCTCCAGCAGCTAGATTATCCGGGTGCTTGATTCTCCAGCTTCTCAATTCTCCAGAGGTTTAATTCTCTAGATGCTCGACATTCCAGATGCTCAATTCTCCAGCTGCTCAATCCTCCAGCTGCTCAATGTTCCAGGTGTTCGATGTTCCAGATGCTCAATGTTGCAGCTGGTCGATGTACCAGATGCTCAATTCTTGGCTGTTCAATTCTCTAGCTGCTCAATGTTCCAGATGCTCAATTCTCCAGCTGCTTGATTGTCTAGGTGCTCGTTGCTCCATCTGCTCAATTCTCTTGCTGCTCAATTCTTCAGCTGCTCAATTCTCCAGCTGCTCAATGTTCCAGATGCTCAATTCTAGAGCTGCTCAATTCTCCAGCTGCACAATTCTCCAGCTGCTCAATTCTCCAGCTGCTCAATTCTCCAGCCGCATCATTCTCCAGCTGCTCAACATTCTGGATGCTCAATCCAACAGCTGCTCAATGTTCCAGATGCTTAATTTTCCAGTTGTTTAATGTTCCAACTGCTCAATTCTCCAGCTGCTTGATTGTCCAGATGCTCGATGCTCCAGCTGCTCAATTCTCTAGCTGCTCAATGTTCCAGCTGTTCGATGTTCCAGATGCTCAATTCTGCAGCTGCTCAATGTTCCAGCTCTTCGATGTTCCAGCTGCTGAATTCTCCAGCTGCTCAATTCTCCAACTGCTCAATTCTCCAGCTGCCCGATTTTCTAAGTGCTCGATCCTCCAGCAGCTCGATTCTCTAGGTGATCGATGCTCCATCTGCTCAATTCTCTAGCTGCTCAATGTTCCATCTGTTTGATGGTCCAGATGCTCAATTCTGCAGCTGCTCAATGTTCCAGCTGTTCAATATTCGATTCTCCAGGTGCACTATGTTCCATCTGCTAGATTCTGCAGCTTCTCAATATGCCAGATACTCAATTCTCCAGCTGATTGAGTCTCCAGCTGCTAGACTCTCCAACTGCTCGGTTCTCCAGCTGATCGATTCTCCAGCTGCTCAATTCTCCAGCAGCTCGAATCTCCAGCAGCTAGATTATCCGGGTGCTCGATTCTCCAGCTTCTCAATTCTCCAGAGGTTGAATTCTACAGCTGCTCGACATTACAAATGCTCAATTCTCCAGCTGCTCAATGTTCCAGATGCTCAATTCTCCAGCTGCTCAACTCTCCAGCTGCCCAATTCTCCAGCTGCTCGACATTCCTGATGCTTAATTCTCCTGCTGCTCATTGTTCCATATGCTCAATTCTCCAGCTGCTCAATTCTCTAGCTGCACAATTCTCCAGCTGCTCAATATTCCTGCTGCTCAATTTTCCAGCAGCCCAATGTTCCAGCTGTTTGATGTTCCTGATGCTCAATTCTCCAGCTGCTCGATTCTCTAGCTGCTCAATGTTGCATCTGTTCGATGTTCCAGATGCTCAATTCTGCAGCTGCTCAATGTTCCAGATGTTCGATGTTTCAGATGCTCAATGTTCCAGCTGCACAATTCTCCAGCTGCTGAATTCTTGAGCTGTTCTACATCCCTGACGCTCAATTCTCCATCTGGTCAATGTTCCAGCTGCTCGATTCTCCAGCTGCTCAATGTTCCAGCTGCTCAATTTTCCAGCTGCCCAATGTTCCAGCTGTTCAATATTCCTGCTGCTCAATTCTACAGCTCCTCGATTCTCCAGGTGCTCTATGCTCCATCTGTTAGATTCTGCATCTTCTCGATATTCCAGGTGCTCAATTCTCCAGCTGATTGAGTCTCCAGCTGCTCAATTCTCCGACTGTTCGGTTCTCCAGCTGATCGACTCTCCAGCACTCAATTCTCCAGCAGCTATATTATCCGGGTGCTTGATTCTCCAGCTTCTCAATTCTCCAGAGGTTGAAGTCTCCAGCTGCTCGACATTCCAGATGCTCAATTCTCCAGCTGCTCAATTCTCCGGCTGCTTGACATTCAAGATGCTCAATCCTCCAGCTGCTCAATGTTCCAGGTGTTCGATGTTCCAGATGCTCAATGTTGCAGTTGGTCGATGTACCAGATGCTCAATTCTCTGGCTGTTCAATTCTCCAGCTGCTCAATGTTCCAGATGCTCAATTCTCCAGCTGCTCGATTGTCGAGGTGCTCATTGCTCAATCTGCTCAATTCTCTTGCTGCTCAATTCTTCAGCTGCTCAATTCTCCAGCTGCTCAATGTTCCAGATGCTCAATTCTAGAGATGCTCAATTCTCCAGCTGCATCATTCTCCAGCTGCTCAACATTCTGGATGCTCAATCCTCCAGCTGCTCAATGTTCCAGATGCTTAATTTTCCAGTTGTTTAATGTTCCAACTGCTCAATTCTCCAGCTGCTTGATTGTCCAGATGCTCGATGCTTCAGCTGCTCAATTCTCTAGCTGCTCAATGTTCCAGCTGTTCGATGTTCCAGCTGCTGAATTATCCAGCTGCTCGATTCTCCATGTGCTCGATGCTCCAGCTGCTCAATTCTCCAACTGCTCAATTCTCCAGCTGCCCGATTTTCTAAGTGCTCGATCCTCCAGCAGCTCGATTCTCTAGATGATCGATGCTCCATCTGCTCAATTCTCTAGCTACTCAATATTCCATCTGTTTGATGGTCCAGATGCTCAATTCTGCAGCTGCTCAATGTTCCAGCTGCTGAATTCTCCAGCTGCTCGACATCCCTTATGCTCAATTCTCCAGATGCTCAATTCTCCAGCTGCACAATTCTCCAGCTGCTCAATGTTCCAGCTGCTCAATTTTCCAGCTGCCCAATGTCCCAGCTGTTCAATATTCCTGCTGCTCAATTCCGCACTCCTCGATTCTCCAGGTGCACTATGTTCCATCTGCTAGATTCTGCAGCTTCTCAAAATTCGAGATGCTCAATTCTCCAGCTGATTGAGTCTCCAGCTGCTAGATTCTCCAACTGCTCGGTTCTCCAGCTGATCGATTCTCCAGCAGCTCAATTCTCTAGCAGCTCGAATCTCCAGCAGCTAGATTATCCGGGTGCTCGATTCTCCAGCTTCTCAAATCTCCAGAGGTTGAATTCTCCAGCTACTCGATTTTACAAATACTCAATTCGCCAGCTGCTCAATTCTCCAGCTGCTCAATTCTCCAGCTGCTCGACATTCCAGATGCTCAATCGTCCCGCTGCTCAATTCTCCAGCTGCTCAATGTTCCAGGTGTTCGATGTTCCAGATGGTCAATGTTGCATCTGGTCGATGTTCCAGATGCTCAATTCTCTGGCTGCTCAATGTTCCAGTTGTTCAATGGTTTAGATGCTCAATGTTCCAGCTGCACAATTCTCTAGCTGCCCAATTCTCCAGCTGCTTGAAATTCCTAATGCTCAATTCTCCTGCTGCTCAATGTTCCAGATGCTCAATTCTCCAGCTGCTCAAATCTCCAGCTGCCCAATTCTCCAGCTGCTCGACATTCCTGATGCTTAATTCTCCTGCTGCTCATTGTTCCATATGCTCAATTCTCCAGCTGCTCAATTCTGCAGCTGCACAATTCTCCAGCTGCTCAATATTCCTGCTGCTCAATTTTCCAGCAGCCCAATGTTCCAGCTGTTTGATGTTCCTGCTGCTCAATTCTCCAGCTGCTTGATTCTCCAGGCGTTCGCTGCGCCATCTGCTAGATTGTGCAGCTTCTCGATATTCCAGATGCTCAATTCTCCAGCTGCTTGAGTCTCCAGCTGCTCAATTTTCCGGCTGCTCGATTCTCCAGCAGCTAGATTATCCAGATCCTCAATTCTGCAGCTGCTCAATGTTCCACCAGTTCAATGTTCCAGATGCTCAATTCTGCAGCTGCTCAATGTTCCAGCTGTTCGGTGTTTCAGATGCTCAATGTTCCAGCTGCATAATTCTTCAGCTGCTGAACTCTCGAGCTGCTCGACAACTTTGATGCTTAATATCCAGCTAGTCAATGTGACAGATGCTCAATTCTCCAGATGCTGAATTCTCCAGCTCCACAATTCTCCAGCTGCTCAATGTTCCAGCTGTTCGATATTCCTGCTGCTCAATTCTCCAGCTCCACGATTCTCTAGGTGCTCTATGCTCAATATTCCAACTGCTCCATTTTCCAGCTTCCCAATGTTCCAGCTGTTCGATGTTCCTGCTGCTCAATTCTCCAGCTGCTCGATTCTCCAGGTGTTCGCTGCTCCATCTGCTAGATTCTGCTGCTTCTCGATATTCCAGATGATCAATTCTCCAGCTGATTGAGTCTCCAGCTGCTCAATTTTCCAGCTGCTCGATTTTCCAGGTGTTCGATGTTCCAGCTGCTCAATGTTGCAACTGGTCGATGTTCCAGATGCACAATTCTCTGGCTACTCAATTCTCCAGCTGCTCAATGTTCCAGATGCTCAATTCTCCCGCTCGATTCTTGAGGTGCTCGTTGCTCCATCTGCTCAATTCACTAGCTGCTCAATTCTCCAACTCCTCAATTCTCCAGCTGCTCGACATTCCAGGTGCTCAATTCTCCAGCTGTTTGATATTCCAGATGCTCAATTCTCCAGATGCTCAATGTTCCAGCTGTTCGATGTTGCAGCTGCTCAATTCTCCATTTACCCGATTCTACAGCTGCACAATTCTCCAGCTGCTCAACATTCCAGCTGCTCGATTCTCCAGCTGCTCAATTCTCTAGCTGCTCAATGTTCCAGCTGTTTGATGTTCCAGATGCTCAATTCTCCAGCTGCTCAATGTTCCAGCTCTTCGATGTTCCAGCTGCTGAATTCTTCAGCTGCTCAATTCTCCAGCTGCTGAATTCTCGAGCTGCTCGACAACTCTGAAGCTTAATTCTCCAGCTAGTCAATGTTACAGATGCTCAATGTTCCAGCTGCTCAATTATCCAGCTGCCCAATGTTCCAGCTGTTCGATATTCCTGCTGCTCAATTCTCCAGCTCCTCGATTCTCTAGGTGCTCTATGCTCAATATTCCAGCTGCTCCATTTTCCAGATTCCCAATGCTCCAGCGGTTCGATGTTCCTGCTGTTCAATTCTCCAGCTGCTCGATTCTCCAGGTGTTCACTGCTCCATCTGCTAGATTCTGCTGCTTCTCGATATTCCAGATGCTCAATTCTCCAGCTGATTGAGTCTCCAGCTGCTCAATTTTCCAGCAGCTCAATTTTCCAGCAGCTAGATTATCTGGGTGCTCGATTCTCCAGCTTCTCAATTCTCCAGAGGTTGAATTCTCCAGCTGCTCGACATTCCAGATGCTCAATTCTCCAGCTGCTCAATTCCCCAGCTGCTTAATGTTCCAGGTGTTCGATGTTCCAGCTGCTCAATGTTGCAACTGGTCGATGTTCCAGATGCACAATTCTCTGGTGCTCAATTCTCCAGCTGCTCAACGTTCCAGATGCTCAATTCTCCAGCTCGATTCTTGAGGTGCTCGTTGCTCCATCTGCTCAATTCGCTAGCTGCTCAATTCTCCAACTCCTCAATTCTCCAGCTGCTCGACACTCCAGATGCTCAATTCTCCAGCTGTTTGATATTCCAGATGCTCAATTCTCCAGATGCTCAATGTTCCAGCTGTTCGATGTTGCAGCTGCTCAATTCTCCATTTACCCGATTCTACAGCTGCACAATTCTCCAGCTGCTCAATTCTCCAGCTGCTCGACATTCCTGATGCTCAACTCACCAGCTGCTCAATGTTCCAGATGCCCAATTCTGCAGCTGCTCAATTCTCCAGCTGCTCGATTCTCCAGCTGCTCAATTCTCTAGCTGCTCAATGTTCCAGCTGTTTGATGTTCCAGATGCTCAATTCTCCAGCTGCTCAACACTCCAGCTGCTCAATTCTCCAGTTGTTCGATATTCCAGATGCTCAATTCTCCAGCTGCTCAATATTCCAGATGCTCAATTCTCCAGCTGCTCAATGTTCCAGATGTTCAATTCTAGAGCTGCTCAATTCTCCAGCTGCACAATTCTCCAGCTGCTCAATTCTCCAGCTGCACAATTCTCCAGCTGCATCATTCTCCAGCTGCTCAACATTTTGGATGCTCAATCCTCCAGCTGCTCAATGTTCCAGATGCTTAATTTTCCAGTTGTTTAATGTTCCAACTGCTCAATTCTCTAGCTGCTTGATTCTCCAGGTGCTCGATGCTCCAGCTGCTCAATTCTCTAGCTGCTCAATGTTCCAGCTGTTCGATGTTCCAGATGCTCAATTCTGCAGCTGCTTAATGTTCCAGCTCTTCGATGTTCCAGCTGCTGAATTATCCAGCTGCTCGATTCTCCAGGTGCTCGATGCTCCAGCTGCTCAACTCTCCAACTGCTGAATTCTCCAGCTGCCCGATTTTCTAAGTGCTCGATCCTCCAGCAGCTCGATTCTCCAGGTGATCGATGCTCCATCTGCTCAATTCTCTAGCTGCCCAATGTTCCATCTGTTCGATGTTCCAGATGCTCAATTCTGCAGCTGCTTAATGTTCCAGCTCTTCGATGTTCCAGCTGCTGAATTATCCAGCTGCTCGATTCTCCAGGTGCTCGATGCTCCAGCTGCTCAACTCTCCAACTGCTGAATTCTCCAGCTGCCCGATTTTCTAAGTGCTCGATCCTCCAGCAGCTCGATTCTCCAGGTGATCGATGCTCCATCTGCTCAATTCTCTAGCTGCCCAATGTTCCATCTGTTCGATGTTCCAGATGCTCAATTCTGCAGCTGCTCAATGTTCCAGCTGTTTGATGTTTCAGATGCTCAATGTTCCAGCTGCTGAATTCTCCAGCTGCTCAACATCCCTTATGCTCAATTCTCCAGCTGCTCAATCCTCCCGCTGCTCAATTCTCCAGCTGCTCAATGTTCCAGGTGTTCGATGTTCCGGATGGTCAATGTTGCAGCTGGTCAATGTTCCAGATGCTCAATTCTCTGGCTGCTCAATGTTTCAGTTGTTCAATGGTTTAGATGCTCAATGTTCCAGCTGCACAATTCTCTAGCTGCCCAATTCTCCAGCTGCTTGAAATTCCTAATGCTCAATTCTCCTGCTGCTCAATGTTCCAGATGTTCAATTCTCCAGCTGCTCAACTCTCCAGCTGCCCAATTCTCCAGCTACTCGACATTCCTGATACTTAATTCTCCTGCAGCTTATTGTTCCATATGCTAAATTCTCCAGCTGCTCAATTCTGCAGCTGCACAATTCTCCAGCTGCTCAATATTCCTGCTGCTCAATTTTCCAGCAGCCCAATGTTCCAGCTGTTTGATGTTCCTGCTGCTCAATTCTTCAGCTGCTCGATTCTCCAGGTGTTCGCTGCGCCATCTGCTAGATTGTGCAGCTTCTCGATATTCCAGATGCTCAATTCTCCAGCTGCTTGAGTCTCCAGCTGCTCAATTTTCCAGCTGCTCGATTCTCCAGCAGCTAGACTATCCAGATCCTCAATTCTGCAGCTGCTCAATGTTCCACCGGTTCGATGTTCCAGATGCTCAATTCTGCAGCTGCTCAATGTTCCAGCTGTTCGATGTTTCAGATGCTCAATGTTCCAGCTGCACAATTCTTCAGCTGCTGAATTCTCGAGCTGCTCGACAACTCTGATGCTTAATTTTCCAGATTCCCAATGTTCCAGCTGTTCGATGTTCCTGCTGCTCAATTCTCCAGCTGCTCGATTCTCCAGGTGTTTGCTGCTCCATCTGCTAGTTTCTGCTGCTTCTCAATATTCCAGATGCTCAATTCTCAAGCTGATTGAGTCTCCAGCTGCTCAATTTTCCAGCTGCTCGATTCTCCAGCAGCTAGATTATCTGGGTGCTTGATTCTCCAGCTTCTCAATTCTCCAGAGGTTGAATTCTCCAGCTGCTCGACATTCCAGATGCTCAATTCTCCAGCTGCTCAATTCCCCAGCTGCTCAATGTTCCAGGTGTTCGATGTTCCAGCTGCTCAATGTTGCAACTGGTCGATGTTCCAGATGCACAATTCTCTGGCTGCTCAATTCTCCAGCTGCTCAATGTTCCAGATGCTCAATTCACCAGCTCGATTCTTGAGGTGCTCGTTGCTCCATCTGCTCAATTCGCTAGCTGCTCAATTCTCCAACTCCTCAATTCTCCAGCTGCTCGACACTCCAGATGCTCAATTTTCCAGCTGTTTGATATTCCAGATGCTCAATGTTCCAGCTGTTCGATGTTGCATCTGCTCAATTCTCCATTTACCCGATTCTACAGCTGCACAATTCTCCAGCTGCTCGACATTCCAGATGCTCAACTCACCAGCTGCTCATTGTTCCAGATGCCCAATTCAGCAGCTGCTCAATTCTCCAGCTGCTCGATTCTCCAGCTGCTCAATTCTCTAGCTGCTCAATGTTCCAGCTGTTTGATGTTCCAGATGCTCAATTCTGCAGCTGTTCAATGTTCCAGCTCTTCGATGTTCCAGCTGCTGAATTCTCCAGCTGCTCGATTCTCCATGAGCTCGACGCTCCAGCTGCTCAATTCTCCAACTACTCAATTCTCCAGCTGCCCGATTTTCTAGGTGCTTGAACCTCCAGCTGCTCGATTCTCCAGGTACTCGATTCTGCATCTGCTCGAATCTTCAGCTGCTCATTTCTGCATCTGCTCAATTTGCCAGCAGCTCGATATTGCCGGTCTTTGACATTCCAGATGCACAATTCCCCAGTTGCTCAATGTTCCTGCTGTTCAATGTTCCAGATGCTCAATTCACCAGCTGCTCGATGTTCCAACTGTTTGATGTTTCAGGTGCTCAATGTTCCAGCTGCACAATTCTCCATCTGCTCAATTCTCCAACTACTCGAATTTACAGAAGCTCAATTCTCCAGCTGCTCAATGTTCCAGATGCTCAATTCTCCAGCTGCTGATTCTTCCAGCTGTTCTATAATCCAACTGCTCAATTCTTCAACTGCTCGATTCTCCAGCTGGTCAATGCTCCATCTGCTCAATTCTCTAGCTGCTCAATGTTTCAGGTTTTCGATGTTACAGTTGCTCAACTTTCCAGCTGCTCAATTCTCCAGCTGCTTGAAATTCCTGATGCTCAATTCTCCTGCTGCTCAATGTTCCATATGCTCAATTCTCTAGCTGCACAATTCTCCAGCTGCTCGATTCTCCAGCTGCCCGATTTTCTAGGTGCTCGGTACTCCAGCTGCTCGATTCTCCAGCTGCTTGATTCTCCAGCTGCTCGATTCTGCATCTGCTTGATTTGCCAGCAGCTCAACATTCCAGGTCTTTGACATTCCAGAAGCACAATTCTCCAGCTGCTCAATGTCCCTGTTGTTCGGTGTTCCAGATGCTCAATTTACCAGCTGATGTTCCCGCTGTTCGATGTTTCAGGTGCACAATGTTCCAGCTGCACAATTCTCCATCTGCTCAATTCTCGAACTGCTCGAAATTACAGAGGCTCAATTCTCCAGCTGCTGAATGTTCCTGATGCTCAATTCTCCATCTGCTCAATTCTCCAGGTGGTCGATGCTCCATCTGCTCAATTCTCTAGCTGCTCAATGTGCCAGGTGTTCGATGTTCCAGATGCTCAATTCTCCAGCTGCTCAATTCTCCAGCTGCTCAATATTCCAGATGCTCAATTCTCCAGCTGCTCAATTCTCCAGCTGCTCAATGTTCCGGGTGTTTGATGTTCCAGATGCTCAATGTTGTAGCTGGTCAATGTACCAGATGCTCAATTCTGCAGCTTCTCAATGTTCCAGCTCTTCGATGTTCCAGCTGCTGAATTCTCCAGCTGCTCAATTCTCCAGCTGCTCGACATTCCAGATACTCAATTCTCTAGCTGTTCAATTCTCCATGCTCAATGTTCCAGGTGTTCGATGTTCCAGATGCTCAATGCAACTCTTCCATGTTCCAGATGCTCAATTCTGCAGCTGCTCAATGTTCCAGCTCTTCGATGTTCCAGCTGCTGAATTCTCCAGCTGCTCGATACTCCAGCTGCTCAATTCCCCAACTGTTCAATTCTCCTGCTGCCCGATTTTCTAGGTGCTCGATCCTCCAGCAGCTCGATTCTCCAGCTGCTTGATTCTCCACCTGCTCGATTCTGCATCTGCTCAATACACTAGCTGTTTAAATCCTCAGCTGCTCATTTCCGAATCTGCTTGATTTGCCAGCAGCTCGACATTCCAGGTCTTCGACATTCCACATGCACAATTCTCCAGCTGCTCAATGTTCCTGTTGTTCGATGTTCCAGATGCTCAATTCACTAGCTACTCAATGTTCCAGCTGTTTGATGTTTCAGTTGCTCAATGTTCCAGATGCACAATTCTCCATCTGCTCAATTCTCCAACTGTTCGAATTTCCAAAGGCTCAATTCTCCAGCTGCTAATTCTTCCAGCTGTTCTATAATCCAGCTACTCAATTCTCCAGGTGTTTGATGCTCCATCTGCTCAATTCTCAAGCTGCCTGATTTTCTAGGTGCTCGATCCTCCAGCTGCTCGATTCTCCAGCTGCTAGATTCTCCAGATGCTCGATTCTGCATCTGCTCAATGCACCAGCTGCTCGAATCTTCAGCTGCTCATTTCCGCATCTGCTCGATTTGCCAGCAGCTCGACATTCCAGGTCTTCAGCATTCCAGATGCACAATTCTCCAGTTGCTCAATGTTCCAGCTGTTTGATGTTACAGATGCTCAATTTTCCAGCTGCTCAATTCTCCAGCTGCTCAATTCTCCAGCTGCTCAATTCTCCAGCTGCCCAATTCTCCAGCTGCTCAACATTCCTGATACTCAATGTTCCTTTTGTTCGATGTTCCAGATGCTCAATTCACTAGCTGCTCAATGTTCCAGCTGTTCGATGTTTCAGGTGCTCAATCTTCCAGCTGCACAATTCTCCATCTGCTCAATTCTCCAACTGCTCGAATTTCCAAAGGCTCAATTCTCCAGCTGCTAATTCTTCCAGCTGTTCTATAATCCAGCTGCTCAATTCTCCAGGTGTTTGATGCTCCATCTGCTCACTTCTCCAGCTGCCGGATTTTCTAGGTGCTCGATCCTCCAGCTGCTCGATTCTCCAGCTGCTAGATTCTCCAGATGCTCGATTCTGCATCTGCTCAATGCACCAGCTGCTCGAATCTTCAGCTGCTCATTTCCGCATCTGCTCGATTTGCCAGCAGCTCGACATTCCAGGTCTTCAGCATTCCAGATGCACAATTCTCCAGTTGCTCAATGTTCCAGCTGTTTGATGTTACAGATGCTCAATTTTCCAGCTGCTCAATTCTCCAGCTGTTCAATTCTCCAGCTGCTCAATTCTCCAGCTGCCCAATTCTCCAGCTGCTCAACATTCCTGATACTCAATGTTCCTTTTGTTCGATGTTCCAGATGCTCAATTCACTAGCTGCTCAATGTTCCAGCTGTTCGATGTTTCAGGTGCTCAATGTTCCAGCTGCACAATTCTCCATCTGCTCAATTCTCCAACTGCTCGAATTTCCAAAGGCTCAATTCTCCAGCTGCTAATTCTTCCAGCTGTTCTATAATCCAGCTGCTCAATTCTCCAGGTGTTTGATGCTCCATCTGCTCACTTCTCCAGCTGCCGGATTTTCTAGGTGCTCAATCCTCCAGCTGCTTGATACTCCAGCTGCTTGATTCTCCAGCTGCTCGATTCTGCATCTGCTCGATGTACCAGCTGCTCGAATCTTCAGCTGCTCATTTCCGCATCTGCTCGATTTGCCAGCAGCTCGACATTCCAGGTCTTTGACATTCCAGATGCTCAATTCTCCAGCTGCTCAATGTTCTGCTGTTCGATGTTCCAGATGCTCAGTTCACCAGCTGCTCAATGTTCCAGCTGTTTGAATGTTTCAGGTGCTCAATGTTCCAGCTGCACAATTCTCCATCTGCTCAATTCTTGAACTGCTCGAATTTACAGTGGCTCAATTCTCCAGCTGCTCTATGTTCCAGATGCTCAATTCTCCAGCTGCTGATACTTCCAGATGTTCTATTATCCAACTGCTCAATTCTCCATCTGCTCGATTCTTCAGGTGGTCGATGCTCTATCTGCTCACTTCTCCAGCTGTTCGACATTCCAGACGCTCAATTCTCCAGCTGCTAAATGTTCCAGGTGTTCGATGTTCCAGATGCTCAATGTTGCAGCTGGTCGATGTTCCAGATGCTCAATTCTCTGGCTGCTCAATGTTCCAGCTGTTCAATGTATTAGATGCTCAATGTTCCAACTGTTCAATTCTCTAGCTACCCAATTCTCCAGCTGCTCAACATTCCTGATGCTCAATTCTCCATCTGTTCAATGTTCCAGATGCTCAATTCTCCAGCTGCTCAACCCACCAGCTGCTCAATTCTCCAGCTGCACAATTCTCCAGCTGCACGATTCTTCAGCTGCTCAATGTTCCAGATGCTCAATTTTCCTGCTGCCCAATGTTCCAGCTGTTCAACGTTCCTGATGCTGAATTCCCCAGATGCTCGCTTCTCCAGGTGTTCGATGCTCCATCTGCTAGATTCTGCAGCTTCTCAATAATCCAGATGCTCAATTCTCCAGCTGATCGATTCTCCAGATGCTCAGTACTCCAGCTTCTCAATTCTACAGCAGCTAGATTATCCAGGGGCTCGATTCTCCAGCTGCTCAATTCTCCAGCTGGTGAATTCTTTAGCTGCACAGCATTTCAGATGCTCAATTCTCCAGCTGCTCAATTCTCTAGCTGCTCAATGTTCCAGGTATTCGATGTTCCAGATGCTCAATTCTCCAGCTGCTCAATGTTCCATCTGTTCGATGTTCTAGATGCTCAATGTTCCCGCTGCACAATTCTCCAGCTGTCGACATTCCTGATGCTCGATTCTCCAACTGCCTAATGTTCCAGATGCACAATTCTCGAGCTGCTCAACTCTCCAGCTACTCAATTCTCCAGCTGCACAATTATCCAGCTGCTCGATTCTCCAGCTGCTCAATGTTCCAGATGCTCAATTTTCCTGCTGTCCAATGTTCCAGCTGTTTGATGTTCCTGCTGCTCAATTCTCCAGCTGCTCTCTTATCCTCATGTTCAATGCTCCATCTGCTAGATTCTGAAGCTTCTCAATATTCCAGATGCTCAATTCTCCAGCTGATTGATTCTCCAGCAGCTTGATTCTGCAGCAGCTAGATTATCCAGGTGCTTGTTTCTCCAGCTGCTCAATTCTGATGATGCTGAATTCCTCAGCTGCTCGATATTCCAGATGCTCACTTCTCCAGCTGGTGAATTCTGCAGCTGGTGAATTTTTCAACTGGTGGACATTCCAGACGCTCAATGTTCCAGCTGCACAATTCTCCAGCTGCTCAATTCTCCAGCTGTTCAATGCTCCAGCTGCTCGACTCTGCAGCTGCTCAATTCTCCAGCTGCTCAATTTTCCAGCTGCTCGATCTTTCAGATGCTTAATGTTCCAGCTGCACAATTCTCCAGCTGCTCAATTCTCCAGCTGCTCGACATTCCAGATGCTCATTTCCCTGGCTGCTCAATGTTCCAGCTGTTTGATGGTCCAGATGCTCAACTCTGTAGCTGCTCAATGTTCCAGTTGTTCGATCTTCCAGATGCTCAAAGTTCCAGCTGCACAATTTTCCAGCTGCTCAATTCTCCAGCTGCTCGCTGCTCCAGATGCTCAATTCACCATTTGTTCAATTCTCCAGCTGCTCAATTTTCCAGCTGCTCGGCATTCCAGATGCTCAATTCTCCAGATGCTCAATGTTCCAGCTGTTTGATGTTGCTGCTGCTCAATTCTCCATTTGTTCAATTCTCCAGCTGCAGAATTCTCCAGCTGCACAATTCTACAGCTTCTTGATTCTGCAGCTGCTCAATTCTCCAGCTGCTCGATTCTCCCACTGCTCGACATTACAGATGCTCAATCCTCCAGCTGCTCAAAGTTCCAGATGCTCTATTCTCCAGCTGCTCAATGTTCTAGCTGCACAATTCTACATCTGCTCGATTCTCCAGCTGCTCAATTCTCTAGATGCACCATTCTCCAGCTGCTCAAAATTCCAGATGCTAAATTCTCCAGCTGATCAATGTTCCAGTTGTTCAATGTTCCAACTGCTCAATTCTCCAGCCTCTTGATTCTCCAGCTGCTCAATTCTCCAGCTGCTCGATGCTCGAGATGCTTAGTTCCGCAGCTGCTCAATGTTCCAGATGCTCAATTCTTCAGCTTCTCGAAATTCCAGAATGTCATTTCCCCAGCTGCTCAATGTTCCAGCTGTTCAATGTTCCAGATGCTTAAAGTTCCAGCTGCACAATTCTCCATCTGCTGTATTCTCCAGCTGCTGGACATTCCTGATGCTCAATTCTCCAGCTGCTCAATGTTCCAGATGCTGAAGTCTCCAGCTACTCGATTCTCCATCTGCACAAATCTCCAGCTGCTCAACATTCCAGATGCTCTATTCTCCAGCTGCTCAATTCTCCAACTGCTAAATTCTCCAGCTGCTCAATTCTCCAGCCGCACAATTCAACATCCGCACAATTCAACAGCTGCTTGATTCTCCAGCTGCTTGATTCTCCAGGTGCACGATACTCCAGCTGCTCAATTCTCTAGCTGCTCAATGTTCCAGCTTCTCGATATTCCAGATGCTCACTGTTCCAGCTGCTCGCTTCTCCAGCTGTTTGATTCTCCAGCTGCTCAATTCTCCAGCTGGGGAATTCTTCAGCTGCTCAGCATTCCAGAAGCTCATTTTTCCGCCTGCCTAATTCTCCAGCTGCTCGATGCTCGAGCTGCCAACTTCACCAGCTGCTCGACATTCCAGAAACTCAATTCTCCAGCTACTCTTGGTTCCAGGTGTTCAATGTTCCAGATGCTCAATGTTGCAGCTGTTTGATGTTCCAGATGCTCAATTCACCAGCTGCTCAATGTTCCAGCTGTTCGATGTTTTAGATGCTCAATGTTCTAGCTGCCCAATTCTCCAGCTGCCCAATTCTCCAACTGCTTGACATTCCTGATGCTCAATTCTCCAGCTGCACAATTCTCCAGCTGCTCGATTCTCCAGCTGCTCAATGTTCCAGCTGTTGGATGTTCCTGCTGCTCAATTCTCCAGTGGCTCGCTTCTCCAGCTGTTCGATGCTCCATCTGCTAGATTTTGCAATTTCTCAATATTCCAGATGCTCAATTCTCCAGCTGATCGATTCTCCAGATGCTCAGTTCTCCAGCTGCTTGATTCTCCAGGTGATCGATTCTCCAGGAGCTCGATTCTCCAGCAGCTAGATTATGCAGGTGCTCGATTCTTCAGCTGCTCAATTATCCAGCTGGGGAATTCTTCAGCTGCTCAACATTCCAGATGCTCATTTCTCCAGCTTTCAATTCTCCAGCTGCTCGACATTCCTGATTCTCAATTCTCCAGCTGCTCAACTCTCCAGCTGCCCAATTCTCCAGTTGCACAATTCTCCAGCTGCTCAGTGTTCCAGCTGTTGGATGTTCCTGTGGTTCAATTCTCCAGTGGCTCGCTTCTCCAGCTGTTCGATGCTCCATCTGCTAGATTTTGCAGCTTCTCAATATTGCAGATGCTCAATTCTCGAGCTGATCGATTCTCCAGATGCTCAGTTCTCCAACTGCTCGATTCTCCAGCTGATCGATTCTCCAGCAGCTCGATTCTCCAGCAACTAGATTATCCAGGTGCTCGATTCTCCAGCTGCTCAATTCTCCAGCTGGGGAATTCTTCAGCTGTTCAACATTCCAGATGCTCATTTCTCCAGCTGTCCAATTCTCCAGCTGGTCAACGTTCCAGCTTCTTGCTGCGCCAGCTGCTCAATTTGCCAACTGCTCAATTTCCCATCTGCTCAATTCTCCATCTGCTCGATTCTCCATCTGCTCAATTCTCCAGCTGTTCATTTCTCTGCCTGCTTAATTCTCCAGCTGCTCAATTCTCTAGTTGCTCGACATTCCAGATGCTCAGTTCTCCAGCTGATGAATGTTCCAGCTGCTGAATGTTCCAGATGCTCAACTCTCCAGCTGCTCAATTCTCCAGCTTCACAATTCTCCAGCTGCTCGATTCTCTAGCCACTCAATGTTCCAGATGCTCAATTTTCCTGCTGCCCAATGTTCCAGCTGTTCGATGTTGCTGCTGCTCAATTCTTTAGCTGCTCAATTCTCCAGCTGGTCGATGCTCCATCTGCTAGATTCTGCAACTTCTCAATATTTCAGCTGATCGATTCTCCAGCTGATCGATTTTCCAGGTGCTCAGTTCTCCAGCTGCTCGTTTCTCCAGCTGATCGATTCTCCAGCAGCTCGATTCTCCAGCAGCTAGATTATCCAAGTGCTCGATTCTCCAGCTGCTCAATTCTCCAGCTGTGAATTCTTCAGCTACTCGACATTCCAGATGCTCAATTCTCCAGATGCTCAATTCTCCATCCCACTCAATTTTCCAGCTGCTTGATGTTTCAGATTCTCATTGTTCCAGCTGCTCACCACTCCAGATGCTCAATTCTCCAACTGCTCGATATTCCAGATGCTCAATTCTCCAGATGCTCAATGTTCCAGCTGTTCGGTGTCGCAGTTGCTTAATTCTCCATTTGTTCTATTCTCCAGCTGTTCAATTTTCCAGCTGCTCGATTCTCCAGCTGCTCAATTCTCCAGATGCACAATTCTGCAGCTGCTCGACATTCCAGATGCTAAATTCTCCAGCTGCCCAATGTTCCAGATGCTCAATTCTCCAGCTGATTATTATTCCAGTTGTTCAATGTTCCAACTGCTCAATTGTCCAGTTGCTTGATTCTCCAGGTGCTCGATGCTGCAGCTGCTCAATTCTCTAGCTGATCAATGTTCCAGCTGTTCGATGTTCCATGTGCTCAATTATGCAGCTGCTCAATGCTCCAGATGTTTGATGTTCCAGATGCTAACTTCTCCAGCTGCTCAATGTTCCAGCTGTTCAATGTTTCAGATGTCAAAGTTCCAGCTGTACAATTCTCCAGCTGCTCAACATTCCAGCTGCTTGATTCTCCAGTTGATCGATTCTCCAGCAGCTCAATTCTCCAGCAGCTAGATTATCCAGGTGCTCGTTTCTCCAACTTTTCAATTCTCCAGAGGTTGATTTCTCCAGCATCTCAACATTCCAGATGCTGAATTCTACAGCTGCTCAATTCTCCAGCTGGTGAATTCTCCAGCTACTCGACATTCCAGATGCTCAATCCTTGGCTGCTCAATTCTCCAGCTGATCAATGTTCCAGCTTCTTGCTGCTCCAGCTTCTCAATTCTCCAACTGCTCAATTCTCCAGCTGCTCAATTCTCCAGCTGTTCATTTCTCCACCTGCTTAATTCTCCAGCTGCTCAATTCTCCAGTTGCTCGACATTCCAGATGCTGAATTCTGCAGCTGCTCAATTCTCCAGCTGCTCAATGTTCCAGGTGTTCGATGTTCCAGATGCTCAATTCTCCAGCTGCTCAATGTTCCAGCTGCACAATTCTCCAGCTGCCCAATTCTTCAGCTGCTCGACATTCCTGATGCTCAATTCCCCAGCTGCTGAATGTTCCAGCTGCTGAATGTTCCAGATGCTCAACTCTCCAGCTGTTCAATTCTCCAGCTGCTCGATTCTCCAGCCGCCCAATGTTCCGGGTGCTCAATTTTCCTGCTGGTCAATGTTCCAGCTGTTCAATGTTGCTGCTGCTCAATTCTCCAGCTGCTCAATTCTCCAGCTGTTCGATGCTGCATCTGCTAGATTCTGCAACTTCTCAATATTTCAGCTGATCGATTCTCCAGCTGATCGATTCTCCAGATGCTCAGTTCTCCAGCTGCTCGATTCTCCAGCTGATCGATTCTCCAGCAGCTCGATTCTCCAGCAGCTAGATTATACAAGTGCTCAATACTCCAGCTGCTCAATTCTCCATCCCGCTCAATTTTCCAGCAGCTCGATGTTTCAGATGCTCATTGTTCCAACTGCTCAATGCTCCAGATGCTCAATTCTCCAGCTGCTTGATATTCCAGATGCTCAATTCTCCATCTGCTTGTTGCTCCACCTGCTCAATTCTCTAGCTGCACAATTCTCCAGCTGCTCAATTCTCCAGCTGCTCACCACTCCAGATGCTCAATTCTCCAGCTGCTCGATATTCCAGATGCTCAATTCTCCAGATGCTCAATGTTCCAGCTGTTCAGTGTTGCAGCTGCTCAATTCTCCATTTGTTCAATTCTCCAGCTGCAGAATTCTCCAGCTTCTCAATTTTCCACCTGCTCAACAGTCCAGATGTTCAATTCTGCAGATGCTCAATGCACCAGCTGTTCGACGTTGCAGTTGCTTAATTCTCCATTTGTTCAATTCTTCAGCTGCACAATGTTCCAGCTGTTCAATTTTCCAGCTGCTCAATTCTCCAGCTGCACAATTCTACATCTGCTCGATTCTCCAGCTGCTTAATTCTCCAGATGCACAATTCTGCAGCTGCTCGACATTCCAAATGCTAAATTCTCCAGCCGCCCAATGTTCCAGATACTCAATTCTCCAGCTGCTCAATTCTCCATCCTGCTCCATTTCCCAGCAGCTCGATGTTTCAGATTCTCATTGTTCCAGCTGCTCAATGCTCCAGCTGGTCAATTCTTCAGTTGCTCGACATTCCAGATGCTCAATTCTGCAGCTGCTGAATTCTCCATCTGCTCAATGTTCCAGGTGTTTAATGTTCCAGATGCTCAAAGTTGCAGCTGTTCATTGTTCCAGATGCACAATTCTCCAGCTGCCCAATTATCCAGCTGCTCGACATTCCTGATGTTCAATTCTCCAGCTGCTGAATATTCCAGCTGCTGAATGTTCCAGATGCTCAACTCTCCAGCTGCTTAATTCTCCAGCTTCACAATTCTCCAGCTGCTCGATTCTCCAGGCCCTCATTGTTCCAGGTGCTCAATTTTCCTGCTGCCCAATGTTCCAGCTGGTCGATGTTGCTGCTGCTCAATTCTCCAGCTGCTCAATTATCCAGCTGGTGAATTCTTCAGCTATTCGACATTCCAGATGCTGAATTCTCCAGCTGCTCAATTCTCCATTCTGCTCAATTTTCCGGCTGATCGATGTTTCAGATTCTTATTGTTCCAGCTGCTCAATTCTCTAGCTGCTCAATTCTCCAGCTGCTCACCACTCCAGATGCTCAATTCTCCAGCTGCTCGATATTCCAGATGCTCAATTCTCCAGATGCTCAATGTTCCAGCTGTTCAGTGTTGCAGCTGCTCAATTCTCCATTTGTTCAATTCTCCAGCTGCAGAATTCTCCAGCTTCTCAATTTTCCACCTGCTCAACAGTCCAGATGTTCAATTCTGCAGATGCTCAATGCACCAGCTGTTCGACGTTGCAGTTGCTTAATTCTCCATTTGTTCAATTCTTCAGCTGCACAATGTTCCAGCTGTTCAATTTTCCAGCTGCTCAATTCTCCAGCTGCACAATTCTACATCTGCTCGATTCTCCAGCTGCTTAATTCTCCAGATGCACAATTCTGCAGCTGCTCGACATTCCAAATGCTAAATTCTCCAGCCGCCCAATGTTCCAGATGCTCAATTCTCCAGCTGATCATTGTTCCAGTTGTTCATTGTTCCAACTGCTCAATTGTCCAGTTGCTTGATTCTCCAGGTGCTCGATGCTGCAGCTGCTCAATTCTCTAGCTGCTGAATGTTCCAGATGCTCAACTCTCCAGCTGCACAATTCTTCTGCTGCTCAATTCTCCAGATGCTCAATGTTGCAGAAGCTCAATTCTCCAGCTGCTCAATGTTTCAGATGCTCAATGTTCCAGCTGCACAATTCTCAAGCTGCACAATTCTCCAGCTGCACAATTCTCCAGCTGCACATTTCTCCGGCTGATCAATTCTCCATCTGTTCAATTCTCAAGCTGCTCAATTCTCCAGATGCTCATTTCTCCACCTGCTGGACATTCCTGATGCTCAATTCACCATCTGCTCAATGTTCCAGCTGCACAATTCTCCAGCTGATCGATTCTCCAGCAGCTCGATTCTCCAGCAGCTAGATTATCCAAGTGCTCGATCCTCCAGCTGCTCAATTCTCCAGCTGCTGAATTCTTCAGCTACTCGACATTCCAGATACTCAATTCTCCAGCTGCTCAATTCTCCATCCTGCTCCATTTCCCAGCAGCTCGATGTTTCAGATTCTCATTGTTCCAGCTGCTCAATGCTCCAGCTGGTCAATTCTCCAGTTGCTCGACATTCCAGATGCTCAATTCTGCAGCTGCTGAATTCTCCATCTGCTCAATGTTCCAGGTGTTTAATGTTCCAGATGCTCAAAGTTGCAGCTGTTCATTGTTCCAGATGCACAATTCTCCAGCTGCCCAATTATCCAGCTGCTCGACATTTCTGATGTTCAATTCTCCAGCTGCTGAATATTCCAGCTGCTGAATGTTCCAGATGCTCAACTCTCCAGCTGCTTAATTCTCCAGCTTCACAATTCTCCAGCTGCTCAATTCTCCAGGCCCTCATTGTTCCAGGTGCTCAATTTTCCTGCTGCCCAATGTTCCAGCTGGTCGATGTTGCTGCTGCTCAATTCTCCAGCTGCACAATTCTACATCTGTTCGATTCTCCAGCTGCTCAATTCTCCAGATGCACAATTCTGCAGCTGCTCGACATTCCAGATACTAAATTCTCCAGCTGATCGATTCTCCAGCTGATCGATTCTCCAGCAGCTCGATTCTCCAGCAGCTAGATTATCCAAGCGCTCAATTCTCCAGCTGCTCAATTCTCCAGCTGGTGAATTCTTCAGCTACTCGACATTCCAGATGCTCAATATTCCAGCTGCTCAATTCTCCATTCCGCTCAATTTTCCAGCTGCTCGATGTTTCAGATGCTCATTGTTCCAGCTGCTCAATGCTTCAGCTGCTCAATTCTTCAGCTGCTCGCCACTCCAGAGGCTCAATTCTCTAGCTGCTCGATATTCCAGATGCTCAATTCTCCAGCTGCTCGTTGCTCCATCTGCTCAATTCTCTAGCTGCACAATTCTCCAGCTGCTCAATTCTCCAGATGCACAATTCTGCAGCTGCTCGACATTCTAGATGCTACATTCTCCAGCTGCCCAATGTTCCAGATGCTAAATTCTCCAACTTCTCAATTCTCCAGAAGCTGATTTCTCCAGCATCTCGACATTCCAGATGCTGAATTCTACAGCTGCTCAATTCTCCAGCTGGTGAATTCTCCAGCTGCTTGACATTCCAGATGCTCAATCCTAGGCTGCTCAATTCTCCAGCTGCTCAATGTTCCAGCTGCACAATTCTCCGGCTGCCCAATTCTCCAGCTGCTCAACATTCCTGATGCTCAATTCTCCAGCTGCTGAATTTTCCAGCTGCTGAATGTTCCAGATGCTCAACTCTCCAGCTGCTCAATTCTCCAGCTTCACATTTCTCCAGCTGCTCGATTCTCCAGCCATTCAATGTTCCAGGTACTCAATGTTCCTGCTGCCCAATGTTCCAACTGTTCGATGTTGCTGCTGCTCAATTCTCCAGCTGCTCAATTCTCCAGCTGGTCGATGCTCCATCTGCTAGATTCTGCAACTTCTCAATATTTCAGCTGATCGATTCTCCAACTGATCAATTCTCCAGATGCTCAGTTCTCCAGCTGCTCGTTTCTCCAGCTGATTGATTCTGCAGCAGCTCGATTCTCCAGCTGGTGAATTCTTCAGCTATTCGACATTCCAGATGCTCAATTCTCCAGCTGCTCAGTTCTCCATCCCACTCAATTTTCCAGCTGCTCGATGTTTCAGATGCTCATTGTTCCAGCTGATCAATGCTCCAGATGCTCAATTCTCCAGCTGCTTGTTGCTCCATCTGCCCAATTCTCTAGCTGCACAATTCTCCAGCTGCTCAATTCTCCAGCTGCTCACCACTCCAGATGCTCAATTCTCCAGCTGTTCGATATTCCAGATGCTCAATTCTCCAGATGCTCAATGTTCCAGCTGTTCGGTGTTGCAGCTGCTCAATTCTCCATTTGTTTGATTCTGCAGCTGCAGAATTCTCCAGCTTCTCAACTTTCCACCTGCTCAACAGTCCAAATGTTCAATTCTGCAGATGCTCAATGCTCCAGCTGTTCGATGTTGCAGTTGCTTAATTCTCCATTTGTTCAAGTCTCCAGCTGCTCAATGTTCCAGCTGTTCAATTTTCCAGCTGCTCAATTCTCCAGATGCACAATTCTGCAGCTGCTCGACATTCCAGATGCTCAATTCTCCAGCTGCCCAATGTTCCAGATGCTCAATTCTCCAGCTGATCATTGTTCCAGTTGTTCATTGTTCCAACTGCACAATTGTCCAGTTGCTTGATTCTCCAGGTGCTCGATGCTGCAGCTGCTCAATTCTCTAGCTGATCAATGTTCCAGCTGTTCGATGTTCCATGTGCTCAATTCTGCAGCTGCTCAATGCTCTAGATGTTTGACGTTCTAGAAGCTACTTTCTCTCGCTGCTCAATGTGCCAGCTGTTCGATGTTTCAGATGTCAAAGTTCCATCTGTACAATTCTCCAGCTGCTCAACGTTCCAGCTGCTTGAATCTCCAGCTGATCAATTCTTCAGCAGCTCGATTCTCTAGCAGCTAGATTATCCAGGTGCTCAATTCTCCAACTTCTCAATTCTCCAGAGGCTGATTTCTCCAGCATCTCGACATTCCAGATGCTGAATTCTACAGCTGCTCAATTCTCCATCTGGTGAATTTTCCAGCTGCTCGACATTCCAGACGCTCAATCCTTGGCTGCTCAATTCTCCAGCTGCTCAATGTTCCAGCTTCTCGCTGCTCCAGCTTCTCAATTCGCCAGCTGCTCAATTTTCCAGCTGCACATTTCTCCAGCTGCTCAATTCTCCAGCTGCTCGATTCTCAAGCTGCCGAATTCTCCAGATGCTAATTTCTCTGCCTGCTTAATTCTCCAGCTGCACAATTCTTCAGCTGCTCGATTCTCCAGCTGCTCAATGTTCCAGAAGCTCAATTCTTCAGCTGCTCAATTCTCCATCCGGCTCAATTTTCCAGCTGCTCAATGTTTCAGATGCTCAATGTTCCAGCTGCACAATTCTCCAGCTGCTCAATTCTCCAGCTGCACATTTCTCCAGCTGATCAATTCTCCATCTGCTCGATTCTCAAGCTGCTCAATTCTCCAGATGCTCATTTCTCCGCCTGCCTAATTCTCCAGCTGCACAATTCTCCAGCTGCTTGATTCTCCAGCTGCTCAATGCTCCAGATGCTCAATTTTCCTGCTGCCCAATGTTCCAGCTGTTTGATATTCCTGCTGCTCAATTCTACAGTTGCTCGCTTCTCCAGGTGTTCGATGCTCCATCTGCTAGCTTCTGCAGCTTCTCAATGTTCCGGATGCTCAATTCTCCAGCTGATTGATTCTCCAGATGCTCAGTTCTCCAGCTGCTTGATTCTCCAGCTGATTGATTCTCCAGCAGCTCGATTCTTCAGCAGCTAGATTATCCAGGTGCTCGATTCTCCAGCTGCTCAATTCTCCAGCTGTTCAATGTTCCAGCTTCTTGCTGCCTCATCTGCTCAATTTGCCAGCTGCTCAATTCTCTAGCTGCTCATTTCTCCAACTGCTCCATTCTCCATCTGCTCAATTTTCCATCTGATCGATTCTCAAGCGGCTCAATTTTCCAGCTGCTTGACATTCCAGATGCTCAATTCTCCAGCTGCTCAATTCTGCAGCTACTCAATGTTTCAGGTGTTTGATGTGCCAGATGCTCAATGTTGCAGCTATTCGATGTTCCAAATGCTCGATTCTCCAGCTGTTCAATTCTCCAGATGCATAATTCTGCAGCTCTCGACATCCCAGATGCTAAATTCTCCAGCCGATCAATGTTTCAGTTGTTCAATATTCCAACTGCTCAATTCTCCAGTTGCTTGATTCTCCAGGTGCTTGATGCTGCAGCTGCTCAATTCTCTAGCTGATCAATGTTCCAGCTGTTCGATGTTCCATGTGCTCAATTCTGCAGCTGCTCAATGCTCCAGATATTTGATGTTCCAGATGCTAATTTCTCCAGCTGCTCAATGTTCCAGGTGTTCGATGTTTCAGATGTCAAAGTTCCAGCTGTACAATTCTCCAGCTGCTCGACATTCCAGCTGCTTGATTCTCCAGCTGATCGATTCTTCAGCAGCTCGATTCCCCAGCAGCTAGATTATCCAGGTGCTCGATTCTCCAACTTCTCAATTCTCCAGAAGCTGATTTCTCCAGCATCTCGACATTCCAGATGCTGAATTCTACAGCTGCTCAATTCTCCAGCTGGTGAATTCTCCAGCTGCTCGACATTCCAGATGCTCAATCCTAGGCTGCTCAATTCTCCAGCTGCCCAATGTTCCAGATGCTCAATTCTCCAGCTGATCATTTTTCTAATTGTTCATTGTTCCAACTGCTCAATTGTCCAGTTGCTTGATTCTCCAGGTGCTCGATGCTGCAGCTGCTCAATTCTCTAGCTGATCAATGTTCCAGCTGTTCGATGTTCCATGTGCTCAATTCTGCAGCTGCTCAATGCTCCAGATGTTTGACGTTCCAGAAGCTACTTTCTCTCGCTGCTCAATGTGCCAGCTGTTCGATGTTTCAGATGTCAAAGTTCCACCTGTACAATTCTCCAGCTGCTCAACATTCCAGCTGCTTGATTCTCCAGCTGATTGAATCTCCAGCAGCTCCATTCTCCAGCAGCTAGATTATCCAGGTGCTCGATTCTCCAACTTCTCAATTCTCCAGAGGCTGATTTCTCCAGCATCTCGACATTCCAGATGCTGAATTCTACAGCTGCTCAATTCTCCATCTGGTGAATTTTCCAGCTGCTCGACATTCCAGACGCTCAATCCTTGGCTGCTCAATTCTCCAGCTGCTCAATGTTCCAGCTTCTTGCTGCTCCAGCTTCTCAATTCGCCAGCTGCTCAATTTTCCAGCTGCACATTTCTCCAGCTGCTCAATTCTCCAGCTGCTCAATTCTCAAGCTGCCGAATTCTCCAGATGCTAATTTCTCTGCCTGCTTAATTCTCCAGCTGCACAATTCTTCAGCTGCTCGATTCTCCAGCTGCTCAATGTTCCAGAAGCTCAATTCTCCAGCTGCTCAATTCTCCATCCGGCTCAATTTTCCAGCTGCTCAATGTTTCAGATGCTCAATGTTCCAGCTGCACAATTCTCCAGCTGCTCAATTCTCCAGCTGCACATTTCTCCAGCTGATCAATTCTCCATCTGCTCGATTCTCAAGCTGCTCAATTCTGCAGATGCTCATTTCTCCGCCTGCCTAATTCTCCAGCTGCACAATTCTCCAGCTGCTTGATTCTCCAGCTGCTCAATGCTCCAGATGCTCAATTTTCCTGCTGCCCAATGTTCCAGCTGTTTGATATTCCTGCTGCTCAATTCTACAGTTGCTCGCTTCTCCAGGTGTTCGATGCTCCATCTGCTAGCTTCTGCAGCTTCTCAATGTTCCAGATGCTCAATTCTCCAGCTGATTGATTCTCCAGATGCTCAGTTCTCCAGCTGCTTGATTCTCCAGCTGATTGATTCTCCAGCAGCTCGATTCTTCAGCAGCTAGATTATCCAGGTGCTCGATTCTCCAGCTGCTCAATTCTCCAGCTGTTCAATGTTCCAGCTTCTCGCTGCCTCATCTGCTCAATTTGCCAGCTGCTCAATTCTCTAGCTGCTCATTTCTCCAACTGCTCCATTCTCCATCTGCTCAATTTTCCATCTGATCGATTCTCAAGCGGCTCAATTTTCCAGCTGCTTGACATTCCAGATGCTCAATTCTCCAGCTGCTCAATTCTGCAGCTACTCAATGTTTCAGGTGTTTGATGTGCCAGATGCTCAATGTTGCAGCTATTCGATGTTCCAAATGCTCGATTTTCCAGCTGTTCAATTCTCCAGATGCATAATTCTGCAGCTCTCGACATCCCAGATGCTAAATTCTCCAGCCGATCAATGTTCCAGTTGTTCAATATTCCAACTGCTCAATTGTCCAGTTGCTTGATTCTCCAGGTGCTTGATGCTGCAGCTGCTCAATTCTCTAGCTGATCAATGTTCCAGCTGTTCGATGTTCCATGTGCTCAATTCTGCAGCTGCTTAATGCTCCAGATATTTGATGTTCCAGATGCTAATTTCTCCAGCTGCTCAATGTTCCAGGTGTTCGATGTTTCAGATGTCAAAGTTCCAGCTGTACAATTCTCCAGCTGCTCGACATTCCAGCTGCTTGATTCTCCAGCTGATCGATTCTTCAGCAGCTCGATTCTCCAGCAGCTAGATTATCCAGGTGCTCGATTCTCCAACTTCTCAATTCTCCAGAAGCTGATTTCTCCAGCATCTCGACATTCCAGATGCTGAATTCTACAGCTGCTCAATTCTCCAGCTGGTGAATTCTCCAGCTGCTCGACATTCCAGATGCTCAATCCTAGGCTGCTCAATTCTCCAGCTGCTCAATGTTCCAGCTGCACAATTCTCCGGCTGCCCAATTCTCCAGTTGTTCAACATTCCTGATGCTGAATTCTCCAGCTGCTGAATATTCCAGCTGCTGAATGTTCCAGATGCTCAACTCTCCAGCTGCTCAATTCTCCAGCTTCACAATTCTCCAGCTGCTCAATTCTCCAGCTGTTCGATGCTCCATCTGCTAGATTCTGCAACTTCTCAATATTTCAGCTGATCGATTCTCCAACTGATCAATTCTCCAGATGCTCAGTTCTCCAGCTGCTCGTTTCTCCAGCTGATCGATTCTGCAGCAGCTCGATTCTCCAGCTGGTGAATTCTTCAGCTACTCGACATTCCAGATGCTCAATTCTCCAGCTGCTCAGTTCTCCATCCCACTCAATTTTCCAGCTGCTCGATGTTTCAGAAGCTCATTGCTCCAGCTGATCAATGTTCCAGCTGCTCAATTCTCCAGCTTCTCGCCACTCCAGATGCTCAATTCTCCAACTGCTCGGTATTCCAGATGCTCAATTCTCCAGCTGCTTGTTGCTCCATCTGCCCAATTCTCTAGCTGCACAATTCTCCAGCTGCTCAATTCTCCAGCTGCTCACCACTCCAGATGCTCAATTCTCCAGCTGCTCGATATTCCAGATGCTCAATTTTCCAGATGCTCAATGTTCCAGCTGTTCGGTGTTGCAGCTGCTCAATTCTCCATTTGTTTGATTCTCCAGCTGCAGAATTCTCCAGCTTCTCAATTTTCCACCTGCTCAACAGTCCAAATGTTCAATTCTGCAGATGCTCAATGCTCCAGCTGTTCGACGTTGCAGTTGCTTAATTCTCCATTTGTTCAATTCTCCAGCTGCTCAATGTTCCAGCTATTCAATTTTCCAGCTGCTCAATTCTCCAGATGCACAATTCTGCAGCTGCTCGACATTCCAGATGCTCAATTCTCCAGCTGCCCAATGTTCCAGATGCTCAATTCTCCAGCTGATCATTGTTCCAGTTGTTCATTGTTCCAACTGCTCAATTGTCCAGTTGCTTGATTCTCCAGGTGCTCGATGCTGCAGCTGCTCAATTCTCTAGCTGATCAATGTTCCAGCTGTTCGATGTCCCATGTGCTCAATTCTGCAGCTGCTCAATGCTCCAGATATTTGATGTTCCAGATGCTAATTTCTCCAGCTGCTCAATGTTCCAGGTGTTCGATGTATCAGATGTCAAAGTTCCAGCTGCACAATTCTCCAGCTGCTCGACATTCCAGCTGCTTGATTCTCCAGCTGATCGATTCTCCAGCAGCTCGATTCTCCAGCAGCTAGATTATCCAGGTGCTCAATTCTCCAACTTCTCAATTCTCCAGAAGCTGATTTCTCCAGCATCTCGACATTCCAGATGCTGAATTCTACAGCTGCTCAATTCTCCAGATGGTGAATTCTCCAACTGCTCAACATTCCAGATGCTCAATCCTCGGCTGCTCAATTCTCCAGCTGCTCAATGTTCCAGCTTCTCACTGCTCCAGCTCCTCAATTCGCCAGCTGCTCAATTCTCCATCTCCTTGATTCTCAAGCTGCTCAATTCTCCAGCTGCTGAATATTCCAGATGCTCAACTCTCCAGCTGCTCAATTCTCCAGTTGCACATTTCTTCAGCTGCTCGCTTCTCCACCTGCTCAATGTTCCAGAAGCTCAATTCTCCAGCTGCTCAATTCTCCATCCGGCTCAATTTTCCAGCTGCTCAATGTTTCAGATGCTCAATGTTCCAGCTGCACAATTCTCAAGCTGCACAATTCTCCAGCTGCACATTTCTCCAGCTGATCAATTCTCCATCTGCTCGATTCTCAAGCTGCTCAATTCTCCAGATGCTCATGTCTCCACCTGTGTAATTCTCCAGCTGCACAATTCTCCAGCTGCTCAATTCTCTAGCTGCTCAATGCTCCAGATGCTCATTTTTCCTGCTGCCCAATGTTCCAGCTGTTTGATGTTCCTGCTGCTCAATTCTCCAGTTGCTCGCTTCTCCAGCTGTTCGATGCTCCATCTGCTAGCTTCTTCAGCTTCTCAATGTTCCAGATGCTCAATTCTCCAGCTGCTCAATTCTCTAGCTGATCAATGTTCCAGCTGTTCGATGTTCCATGTGCTCAATTCTGCAGCTGCTCAATGCTCCAGATGTTTGATGTTCCAGATGCTAATTTCTCCAGCTGATCAATGTTCCAGGTGTTCGATGTTTCAGATGTCAAAGTTCCAGCTGTACAATTCTCCAGCTGCTCGACATTCCAGCTGCTTGATTCTTCAGCTGAACGATTCTCCAGCAGCTCGATTCTCCAGCAGCAAGATTATCCAGGTGCTCAATTCTCCAACTTCTCAATTCTCCAGAAGCTGATTTCTCCAGCATCTCGACATTCCAGATGCTGAATTCTACAGCTGCTCAATTCTCCAGCTGGTGAATTCTCCAGCTGCTCGACATTCCAGATGCTCAATCCTAGGCTGCTCAATTCTCCAGCTGCTCAATGTTCCAGCTGCACAATTCTCCGGCTGCCCAATTCTCCAGCTGCTCAACATTCCTGATGCTCAATTCTCCAGCTGCTGAATTTTCCAGCTGCTGAATGTTCCAGATGCTCAACTCTCCAGCTGCTCAATTCTCCAGCTTCACAATTCTCCAGCTGCTTGATTCACCAGCCGCTCAATGTTCCAGGTGCTCAATGTTCCTGCTGCCCTATGTTCCAACTGTTCGATGTTGCTGCTGCTCAATTCTCCAGCTGCTGAATTCTCCAGCTGTTCGATGCTCCATCTGCTAGATTCTGCAACTTCTCAATATTTCAGCTGATCGATTCTCCAACTGATCACTTCTCCAGATGCTCAGTTCTTCAGCTGCTCGTTTCTCCAGCTGATCAATTCTGCAGCAGCTCGATTCTCCAGCTGGTGAATTCTTCAGCTACTCGACATTCCAGATGCTCAATTCTCCAGCTGCTCAGTTCTCCATCCCACTCAATTTTCCAGCTGCTCGATGTTTCAGATGCTCCTTGTTCCAGCTGATCAATGCTCCAGCTGCTCGCCACTCCAGATGCTCAATTCTCCAACTGCTCGATATTCCAGATGCTCAATTCTCCAGCTGCTTGTTGCTCCACCTGCCCAATTCTCTAGCTGCACAATTCTCCAGCTGCTCACCACTCCAGATGCTCAATTCTCCAGCTGCTCGATATTCCAGATGCTCAATTCTCCAGATGCTCAATGTTCCAGCAGTTCGGTGTTGCAGCTGCTCAATTCTCCATTTGTTTGATTCTGCAGCTGCAGAATTCTCCAGCTTCTCAATTTCCCACCTGCTCAACAGTCCAAATGTTCAATTCTGCAGATGCTCAATGCTCCAGCTGTTCGATGTTGCAGTTGCTTAATTCTCCATTTGTTCAATTCTCCAGCTGCTCAATGTTCCAGCTGTTCAATTTTCCAGCTGCTCAATTCTCCAGATGCACAATTCTGCAGCTGCTCGACATTCCAGATGCTCAATTCTCCAGCTGCCCAATGTTCCAGATGCTCAATTCTCCAGCTGATCATTGTTCCAGTTGTTCATTGTTCCAACTGCTCAATTGTCCAGTTGCTTGATTCTCCAGGTGCTCGATGCTGCAGCTGCTCAATTCTCTAGCTGATCAATGTTCCAGCTGTTCGATGTTTCAGATGTCAAAGTTCCATCTGTACAATTCTCCAGCTGCTCAACATTCCAGCTGCTTGAATCTCCAGCTGATCAATTCTCCAGCAGCTCGATTCTCCAGCAGCTAGATTGTCCAGGTGCTCGATTCTCCAACTTCTCAATTCTCCAGAGGCTGATTTCTCCAGCATCTCGACATTCCAGATGCTGAATTCTACAGCTGCTCAATTCTCCATCTGGTGAATTTTCCAGCTGCTCGACATTCCAGACGCTCAATCCTTGGCTGCTCAATTCTCCAGCTGCTCAATGTTCCAGCTTCTTGCTGCTCCAGCTTCTCAATTCGCCAGCTGCTCAATTTTCCAGCTGCACATTTCTCCAGCTGCTCAATTCTCCAGCTGCTCGATTCTCAAGCTGCCGAATTCTCCAGATGCTAATTTCTCTGCCTGCTTAATTCTCCAGCTGCACAATTCTTCAGCTGCTCGATTCTCCAGCTGCTCAATGTTCCAGAAGCTCAATTCTCCAGCTGCTCAATTCTCCATCCGGCTCAATTTTCCAGCTGCTCAATGTTTCAGATGCTCAATGTTCCAGCTGCACAATTCTCCAGCTGCTCAATTCTCCAGCTGCTCGATTCTCAAGCTGCTCAATTCTCCAGATACTCATTTCTCCACCTGCCTAATTCTCCAGCTGCACAATTCTCCAGCTGCTTGATTCTCCAGCTGCTCAATGCTCCAGATGCTCAATTTTCCTGCTGCCCAATGTTCCAGCTGTTTGATATTCCTGCTGCTCAATTCTACAGTTGCTCGCTTCTCCAGCTGGTCGATGCTGCATCTGCTAGATTCTGCAACTTCTCAATATTTCAGCTGATCGATTCTCCAGCTGATCGATTCTCCAGATGCTCAGTTCTCCAGCAGCTCGATTCTCCAGCAGCTAGATTATCCAGGTGCTCAAATCTCCAGCTGGTGAATTCTTCAGCTACTCAACATTCCAGATGCTCAATTCTCCAGCTGCTCAATTCTCCATCCCACTCAATTTTCCAGCTGCTCGATGTTTCAGATTCTCATTGTTCCAGCTGCTCAATGCGCCAGCTGCTCAACTCTCCAGCTGCTCACCACTCCAGATGCTCAATTCTCCAGCTGCTCAATATTCCAGATGCTCAATTCTCCAGCTGCTCGTTGCTCCATCTGCTCAATTCTCTAGCTGCACAATTCTCCAGCTGCTCAATTCTCCAGCTGCTCACCACTCCAGATGCTTAATTCTCCAGATGCGCGATATTCCAGATGCTCAATTCTCCAGATGCTCAATGTTCCAGCAGTTCGGTGTTGCAGCTGCTCAATTCTCCATTTGTTCAATTCTCCAGCTGCAGAATTCTCCTGCTTCTCAATTTTCCACCTGCTCAACAGTCCAGATGTTCATTTCTGCAGATGCTCAATGCTCCAGCTGTTCGATGTTGCAGTTGCTTAATTCTCCATTTGTTCAATTCTCCAGCTGCTCAATGTTCCAGCTGTTCAATTTTCAAGCTGCTCAATTCTCCAGATGCACAATTCTACATCTGCTCGATTCTCCAGCTGCTCAATTCTCCATATGCACAATTATGCAGCTGCTCGACATTCCAGATGTTAAATTCTCCAGCTGCCCAATGTTCCAGATGCTCAATTCTCCAGCTGATCATTGTTCCAGTTGTTCAATGTTCCAACTGCTCAATTGTCCAGTTGCTTGATTCTCCAGGTGCTCGATGCTGCAGCTGCTCAATTCTCTAGCTGATCAATGTTCCAGCTTTTCGATGTTCCATGTGCTCAATTCTGCAGCTGCTCAATGCTCCAGATGTTTGATGTTCCAGATGTTTGATGTTCCAGATGCTAATTTCTCCAGCTGCTCAATGTTCCAGGTGTTCAATGTTTCAGATGTCAAAGTTCCAGCTGTACAATGCTCCAGGTGCTCGACATTCCAGCTGCTTGATTCTCCAGCTGATCGATTCTCCAGCAGCTCGATTCTCCAGCAGCTAGATTATAAAGGTTCTCGATTCTCCAACTTCTCAATTCTCCAGAGGCTGATTTCACCAGCTTCTCAACATTCCAGATGCTGAATTCTACAGCTGCTCAATTCTCCAGCTGGTGAATTCTCCAGCTTCTTGACATTCCAGATGCTCAATCCTCAGCTGCTCAATTCTCCAGCTGCTCAATGTTCCAGCTTCTCGCTGCTGCAGCTTCTCAATTTGCCAGCTGCTCAATTCTCCAGCTGCACATTTCTCCAGCTGCTCAATTCTCCCGCTGCCCGATTATCAAGCTGCTGAATTCTCCAGATGTTAATTTCTCAGCCTGATTAATTCTTCAGCTACTCAATTCTCCAGCTACTTGATTCTCTGGCTGCCCAGTGTTCCAGCTGTTTGATGTTCCTGCTGCTCAATTCTCCAGCTGCTCGCTTCTCCAGCTGTTCGATGCTCCATCTGCTAGATTCTGCAGCTTCTCAATATTCCAGATATTCAATTCTCCAGCTGATCGATTCTCCAGATGCTCAGTTCTGCAACTGCTCGATTCTCCAGCTGATTGATTCTCCTGCAGCTAGATTATCCAGGTGCTCAAATCTCCAGCTGCTCAATTCTCCAGCTGTTCAATGTTCCAGCTTCTCGCTGCTCCAGCTGCTCAATTTGTCGGCTGCTCAATTCTCCAGCTGCTCATTTCTCCAACTGCTCAATTCTCCATCTGCTCAATTCTCCATCTGCTTGATTCTCAAGCTGCTCAATTCTCCAGCTGCTGAATGTTCCAGATGCTCAACTCTCCAGCTGCTCAATTCTCCAGCTGTACAATTCTTCAGCTGTTCGATTCTCCAGCTGCTCAATGTTCCAGAAGCTCAATTCTCCAGCTGTTCAATTCTCCATCCGGCTCAATTTTCCAGCTGCTCAATGCTTCAGATGCTCGATGTTCCAGCTGCACAATTCTCCAGCTGCTCAATTCTCCAGCTGCACATTTTTCCAGCTGATCAATTCTCCATCTGCTCGATTCTCAAGCTGCTCAATTCTCCAGATGCTCATTTCTCCGCCTGCCTAATTCTCCAGCTGCACAATTCTCCAGCTGCTCGATTCTCCAGCTGCTCAATGCTCCAGATGCTCAATTTTCCTGCTGCCCAATGTTCCAGCTGTTTGATGTTCCTGCTGCTCAAATTTCCAGCTGCTTGACATTCCAGATGCTCAATCCTCCAGCTTCTCAATTCTCTAGCTGCTCAATGTTTCAGGTGTTTGATGTTCCAGATGCTCAATCTTGCAGCTATTTGATGTTCCGGATGGTCGATTCTCCAGCTGTTCTATTCTCCAGATGCACAATTCTGCAGCTGCTCGACATTCCAGATGCTAAATTCTCCAGCCGATCAATGCCCCAGTTGTTCAATGTTCCAACTGCTCAATTTTCCAATTACTTGATTCTCCAGGTGCTCGATGTTGCAGCTGCTCAATTCTCCAGCTGTTCAATGTTCCAGCTGTTCGATGTTCCATTTGCTCAATTGTGCAGCTGCTCAATGCTCCAGATATTTGATGTTTCAGATTCTAATTTCTCCAGCTGCTCAATGTTCCAGCTGTTCGATGTTTCAGATGTCAAAGTTCCAGCTGCACAATTCTCCAGGTGCTCGACATTCCAGCTGCTTGATTCTCTAACTGATCGAATCTCCAGCAGCTCAATTCTCCAGCAGCGTGATTATCCAGGTGCTTGATTCTCCAACTTCTCAATTCTCCAGAGGCTGATTTCTCCAGCATCTCGACATTCCAGATGCTGAATTCTACAGCTGCTCAATTCTCCATCTGGTGAATTTTCCAGCTGCTCGACATTCCAGACGCTCAATCCTTGGCTGCTCAATTCTCCAGCTGCTCAATGTTCCAGCTTCTTGCTGCTCCAGCTTCTCAATTCGCCAGCTGCTCAATTTTCCAGCTGCACATTTCTCCAGCTGCTCAATTCTCCAGCTGCTCGATTCTCAAGCTGCCGAATTCTCCAGATGCTAATTTCTCTGCCTGCTTAATTCTCCAGCTGCACAATTCTTCAGCTGCTCGATTCTCCAGCTGCTCAATGTTCCAGAAGCTCAATTCTCCAGCTGCTCAATTCTCCATCCGGCTCAATTTTCCAGCTGCTCAATGTTTCAGATGCTCAATGTTCCAGCTGCACAATTCTCCAGCTGCTCAATTCTCCAGCTGCTCGATTCTCAAGCTGCTCAATTCTCCAGATACTCATTTCTCCACCTGCCTAATTCTCCAGCTGCACAATTCTCCAGCTGCTTGATTCTCCAGCTGCTCAATGCTCCAGATGCTCAATTTTCCTGCTGCCCAATGTTCCAGCTGTTTGATATTCCTGCTGCTCAATTCTACAGTTGCTCGCTTCTCCAGCTGGTCGATGCTGCATCTGCTAGATTCTGCAACTTCCCAATATTTCAGCTGATCGATTCTCCAGCTGATCGATTCTCCAGATGCTCAGTTCTCCAGCAGCTCGATTCTCCAGCAGCTAGATTATCCAGGTGCTCAAATCTCCAGCTGGTGAATTCTTCAGCTACTCAACATTCCAGATGCTCAATTCTCCAGCTGCTCAATTCTCCATCCCACTCAATTTTCCAGCTGCTCGATGTTTCAGATTCTCATTGTTCCAGCTGCTCAATGCGCCAGCTGCTCAACTCTCCAGCTGCTCACCACTCCAGATGCTCAATTCTCCAGCTGCTCAATATTCCAGATGCTCAATTCTCCAGCTGCTCGTTGCTCCATCTGCTCAATTCTCTAGCTGCACAATTCTCCAGCTGCTCAATTCTCCAGCTGCTCACCACTCCAGATGCTTAATTCTCCAGATGCGCGATATTCCAGATGCTCAATTCTCCAGATGCTCAATGTTCCAGCAGTTCGGTGTTGCAGCTGCTCAATTCTCCATTTGTTCAATTCTCCAGCTGCAGAATTCTCCTGCTTCTCAATTTTCCACCTGCTCAACAGTCCAGATGTTCATTTCTGCAGATGCTCAATGCTCCAGCTGTTCGATGTTGCAGTTGCTTAATTCTCCATTTGTTCAATTCTCCAGCTGCTCAATGTTCCAGCTGTTCAATTTTCAAGCTGCTCAATTCTCCAGATGCACAATTCTACATCTGCTCGATTCTCCAGCTGCTCAATTCTCCATATGCACAATTATGCAGCTGCTCGACATTCCAGATGTTAAATTCTCCAGCTGCCCAATGTTCCAGATGCTCAATTCTCCAGCTGATCATTGTTCCAGTTGTTCAATGTTCCAACTGCTCAATTGTCCAGTTGCTTGATTCTCCAGGTGCTCGATGCTGCAGCTGCTCAATTCTCTAGCTGATCAATGTTCCAGCTTTTCGATGTTCCATGTGCTCAATTCTGCAGCTGCTCAATGCTCCAGATGTTTGATGTTCCAGATGTTTGATGTTCCAGATGCTAATTTCTCCAGCTGCTCAATGTTCCAGGTGTTCAATGTTTCAGATGTCAAAGTTCCAGCTGTACAATGCTCCAGGTGCTCGACATTCCAGCTGCTTGATTCTCCAGCTGATCGATTCTCCAGCAGCTCGATTCTCCAGCAGCTAGATTATAAAGGTTCTCGATTCTCCAACTTCTCAATTCTCCAGAGGCTGATTTCACCAGCTTCTCAACATTCCAGATGCTGAATTCTACAGCTGCTCAATTCTCCAGCTGGTGAATTCTCCAGCTTCTTGACATTCCAGATGCTCAATCCTCAGCTGCTCAATTCTCCAGCTGCTCAATGTTCCAGCTTCTCGCTGCTGCAGCTTCTCAATTTGCCAGCTGCTCAATTCTCCAGCTGCACATTTCTCCAGCTGCTCAATTCTCCCGCTGCCCGATTATCAAGCTGCTGAATTCTCCAGATGTTAATTTCTCAGCCTGATTAATTCTTCAGCTACTCAATTCTCCAGCTACTTGATTCTCTGGCTGCCCAGTGTTCCAGCTGTTTGATGTTCCTGCTGCTCAATTCTCCAGCTGCTCGCTTCTCCAGCTGTTCGATGCTCCATCTGCTAGATTCTGCAGCTTCTCAATATTCCAGATATTCAATTCTCCAGCTGATCGATTCTCCAGATGCTCAGTTCTGCAACTGCTCGATTCTCCAGCTGATTGATTCTCCTGCAGCTAGATTATCCAGGTGCTCAAATCTCCAGCTGCTCAATTCTCCAGCTGTTCAATGTTCCAGCTTCTCGCTGCTCCAGCTGCTCAATTTGTCGGCTGCTCAATTCTCCAGCTGCTCATTTCTCCAACTGCTCAATTCTCCATCTGCTCAATTCTCCATCTGCTTGATTCTCAAGCTGCTCAATTCTCCAGCTGCTGAATGTTCCAGATGCTCAACTCTCCAGCTGCTCAATTCTCCAGCTGTACAATTCTTCAGCTGTTCGATTCTCCAGCTGCTCAATGTTCCAGAAGCTCAATTCTCCAGCTGTTCAATTCTCCATCTGGCTCAATTTTCCAGCTGCTCAATGTTTCAGATGCTCGATGTTCCAGCTGCACAATTCTCCAGCTGCTCAATTCTCCAGCTGCACATTTTTCCAGCTGATCAATTCTCCATCTGCTCGATTCTCAAGCTGCTCAATTCTCCAGATGCTCATTTCTCCGCCTGCCTAATTCTCCAGCTGCACAATTCTCCAGCTGCTCGATTCTCCAGCTGCTCAATGCTCCAGATGCTCAATTTTCCTGCTGCCCAATGTTCCAGCTGTTTGATGTTCCTGCTGCTCAAATTTCCAGCTGCTTGACATTCCAGATGCTCAATCCTCCAGCTTCTCAATTCTCTAGCTGCTCAATGTTTCAGGTGTTTGATGTTCCAGATGCTCAATCTTGCAGCTATTTGATGTTCCGGATGGTCGATTCTCCAGCTGTTCTATTCTCCAGATGCACAATTCTGCAGCTGCTCGACATTCCAGATGCTAAATTCTCCAGCCGATCAATGCCCCAGTTGTTCAATGTTCCAACTGCTCAATTTTCCAATTACTTGATTCTCCAGGTGCTCGATGTTGTAGCTGCTCAATTCTCCAGCTGTTCAATGTTCCAGCTGTTCGATGTTCCATTTGCTCAATTGTGCAGCTGCTCAATGCTCCAGATATTTGATGTTTCAGATTCTAATTTCTCCAGCTGCTCAATGTTCCAGCTGTTCGATGTTTCAGATGTCAAAGTTCCAGCTGCACAATTCTCCAGGTGCTCGACATTCCAGCTGCTTGATTCTCTAACTGATCGAATCTCCAGCAGCTCAATTCTCCAGCAGCGTGATTATCCAGGTGCTTGATTCTCCAACTTCTCAATTCTCCAGAGGCTGATTTCTCCAGCATCTCGACATTCCAGATGCTGAATTCTACAGCTGCTCAATTCTCCATCTGGTGAATTTTCCAGCTGCTCGACATTCCAGACGCTCAATCCTTGGCTGCTCAATTCTCCAGCTGCTCAATGTTCCAGCTTCTTGCTGCTCCAGCTTCTCAATTCGCCAGCTGCTCAATTTTCCAGCTGCACATTTCTCCAGCTGCTCAATTCTCCAGCTGCTCGATTCTCAAGCTGCCGAATTCTCCAGATGCTAATTTCTCTGCCTGCTTAATTCTCCAGCTGCACAATTCTTCAGCTGCTCGATTCTCCAGCTGCTCAATGTTCCAGAAGCTCAATTCTCCAGCTGCTCAATTCTCCATCCGGCTCAATTTTCCAGCTGCTCAATGTTTCAGATGCTCAATGTTCCAGCTGCACAATTCTCCAGCTGCTCAATTCTCCAGCTGCTCGATTCTCAAGCTGCTCAATTCTCCAGATACTCATTTCTCCACCTGCCTAATTCTCCAGCTGCACAATTCTCCAGCTGCTTGATTCTCCAGCTGCTCAATGCTCCAGATGCTCAATTTTCCTGCTGCCCAATGTTCCAGCTGTTTGATATTCCTGCTGCTCAATTCTACAGTTGCTCGCTTCTCCAGCTGGTCGATGCTGCATCTGCTAGATTCTGCAACTTCCCAATATTTCAGCTGATCGATTCTCCAGCTGATCGATTCTCCAGATGCTCAGTTCTCCAGCAGCTCGATTCTCCAGCAGCTAGATTATCCAGGTGCTCAAATCTCCAGCTGGTGAATTCTTCAGCTACTCAACATTCCAGATGCTCAATTCTCCAGCTGCTCAATTCTCCATCCCACTCAATTTTCCAGCTGCTCGATGTTTCAGATTCTCATTGTTCCAGCTGCTCAATGCGCCAGCTGCTCAACTCTCCAGCTGCTCACCACTCCAGATGCTCAATTCTCCAGCTGCTCAATATTCCAGATGCTCAATTCTCCAGCTGCTCGTTGCTCCATCTGCTCAATTCTCTAGCTGCACAATTCTCCAGCTGCTCAATTCTCCAGCTGCTCACCACTCCAGATGCTTAATTCTCCAGATGCGCGATATTCCAGATGCTCAATTCTCCAGATGCTCAATGTTCCAGCAGTTCGGTGTTGCAGCTGCTCAATTCTCCATTTGTTCAATTCTCCAGCTGCAGAATTCTCCTGCTTCTCAATTTTCCACCTGCTCAACAGTCCAGATGTTCATTTCTGCAGATGCTCAATGCTCCAGCTGTTCGATGTTGCAGTTGCTTAATTCTCCATTTGTTCAATTCTCCAGCTGCTCAATGTTCCAGCTGTTCAATTTTCAAGCTGCTCAATTCTCCAGATGCACAATTCTACATCTGCTCGATTCTCCAGCTGCTCAATTCTCCATATGCACAATTATGCAGCTGCTCGACATTCCAGATGTTAAATTCTCCAGCTGCCCAATGTTCCAGATGCTCAATTCTCCAGCTGATCATTGTTCCAGTTGTTCAATGTTCCAACTGCTCAATTGTCCAGTTGCTTGATTCTCCAGGTGCTCGATGCTGCAGCTGCTCAATTCTCTAGCTGATCAATGTTCCAGCTTTTCGATGTTCCATGTGCTCAATTCTGCAGCTGCTCAATGCTCCAGATGTTTGATGTTCCAGATGTTTGATGTTCCAGATGCTAATTTCTCCAGCTGCTCAATGTTCCAGGTGTTCAATGTTTCAGATGTCAAAGTTCCAGCTGTACAATGCTCCAGGTGCTCGACATTCCAGCTGCTTGATTCTCCAGCTGATCGATTCTCCAGCAGCTCGATTCTCCAGCAGCTAGATTATAAAGGTTCTCGATTCTCCAACTTCTCAATTCTCCAGAGGCTGATTTCACCAGCTTCTCAACATTCCAGATGCTGAATTCTACAGCTGCTCAATTCTCCAGCTGGTGAATTCTCCAGCTTCTTGACATTCCAGATGCTCAATCCTCAGCTGCTCAATTCTCCAGCTGCTCAATGTTCCAGCTTCTCGCTGCTGCAGCTTCTCAATTTGCCAGCTGCTCAATTCTCCAGCTGCACATTTCTCCAGCTGCTCAATTCTCCCGCTGCCCGATTATCAAGCTGCTGAATTCTCCAGATGTTAATTTCTCAGCCTGATTAATTCTTCAGCTACTCAATTCTCCAGCTACTTGATTCTCTGGCTGCCCAGTGTTCCAGCTGTTTGATGTTCCTGCTGCTCAATTCTCCAGCTGCTCGCTTCTCCAGCTGTTCGATGCTCCATCTGCTAGATTCTGCAGCTTCTCAATATTCCAGATATTCAATTCTCCAGCTGATCGATTCTCCAGATGCTCAGTTCTGCAACTGCTCGATTCTCCAGCTGATTGATTCTCCTGCAGCTAGATTATCCAGGTGCTCAAATCTCCAGCTGCTCAATTCTCCAGCTGTTCAATGTTCCAGCTTCTCGCTGCTCCAGCTGCTCAATTTGTCGGCTGCTCAATTCTCCAGCTGCTCATTTCTCCAACTGCTCAATTCTCCATCTGCTCAATTCTCCATCTGCTTGATTCTCAAGCTGCTCAATTCTCCAGCTGCTGAATGTTCCAGATGCTCAACTCTCCAGCTGCTCAATTCTCCAGCTGTACAATTCTTCAGCTGTTCGATTCTCCAGCTGCTCAATGTTCCAGAAGCTCAATTCTCCAGCTGTTCAATTCTCCATCTGGCTCAATTTTCCAGCTGCTCAATGTTTCAGATGCTCGATGTTCCAGCTGCACAATTCTCCAGCTGCTCAATTCTCCAGCTGCACATTTTTCCAGCTGATCAATTCTCCATCTGCTCGATTCTCAAGCTGCTCAATTCTCCAGATGCTCATTTCTCCGCCTGCCTAATTCTCCAGCTGCACAATTCTCCAGCTGCTCGATTCTCCAGCTGCTCAATGCTCCAGATGCTCAATTTTCCTGCTGCCCAATGTTCCAGCTGTTTGATGTTCCTGCTGCTCAAATTTCCAGCTGCTTGACATTCCAGATGCTCAATCCTCCAGCTTCTCAATTCTCTAGCTGCTCAATGTTTCAGGTGTTTGATGTTCCAGATGCTCAATCTTGCAGCTATTTGATGTTCCGGATGGTCGATTCTCCAGCTGTTCTATTCTCCAGATGCACAATTCTGCAGCTGCTCGACATTCCAGATGCTAAATTCTCCAGCCGATCAATGCCCCAGTTGTTCAATGTTCCAACTGCTCAATTTTCCAATTACTTGATTCTCCAGGTGCTCGATGTTGTAGCTGCTCAATTCTCCAGCTGTTCAATGTTCCAGCTGTTCGATGTTCCATTTGCTCAATTGTGCAGCTGCTCAATGCTCCAGATATTTGATGTTTCAGATTCTAATTTCTCCAGCTGCTCAATGTTCCAGCTGTTCGATGTTTCAGATGTCAAAGTTCCAGCTGCACAATTCTCCAGGTGCTCGACATTCCAGCTGCTTGATTCTCTAACTGATCGAATCTCCAGCAGCTCAATTCTCCAGCAGCGTGATTATCCAGGTGCTTGATTCTCCAACTTCTCAATTCTCCAGAGGCTGATTTCTCCAGCTTCTCGACATTCCAGATGCTGAATTTTACAGCTGCTCAATTCTCCAGCTGGTGATTTCTCCAGCTGCTCGACATTCCAGCTGCACAATTCTCCAGCTGCTCGCCACTCCAGATGCTCAATTCTCCAGCTGCTCGAAATTCCAGATGCTCAATTCTCCAGCTGCTCAATTTTCCTGCTGGTCAACAGTCCAGATGTTCAATTCTGCAGATGCTCAATGCTCCAGCTGTTCAATGTTGCAGCTGCTCAATTCTCCATTTGTTCAATTCTCCAGCTGCTCCATGTTCCAGATGCTCAATTTTCCAGCTGCTCAATTCTCCAGCTGCACAATTCTACATCTGACCGATTGTCCAGCTGCTCAATTCTCCAGATGCACAATTCTGTTGCTGCTCGACATTCCAGATGATAAATTCTCCAGCTGATCAATGTTCCAGTTGTTCAATGTTCCAACTGCTCAATTCTCCAATTGCTTGATTCTCCAGGTGCTCGACGCTGCAGCTGCTCAATTCCCTAGCTGATCAATGTTCCAGCTGTTCGATGTTCCATGTGCTCAATTCTGCAGCTGCTCAATGCTCCAGATGTTTGATGTTCCAGATTCTAATTTCTCCAGCTGCTCAGCTGTTCGATGTTTCAGATGTCAAAGTTCCAGCTGTACAATTCTCCAGCTGCTCAACATTCCAGCTGCTTGATTCTCCAGCTGATTGAATCTCCAGCAGCTCGATTCTCCAGCAGCTAGATTATCCAGGTGCTTGATTCTCCGACTGCTCAATTCTCCAGAGGCTGATTTCTCCAGCTCCTCGACATTCCAGATGCTGAATTTTACAACTGCTCAATTCTCCAGCTGGTGAATTCTCCAGCTGTTCAACATTCCAGATGCTCAATCCTTGGCTGCTCAATTCTCCAGCTGCTCAATGTTCCTGCTTCTCACTGCTCCAGCTACTCAATTCTCCAAATGCTCAATTCTCCAGCTGCTCAATTCTCCAGGTGCTCGAGACACCAGATGCTCAATTCACCAGCTGCTTGATATTCTTGATGCTCAATTCTCCAGATGCACAATGTTCCAGCTGTTCAATGTTGCAGCTGCCCAATTTTCCATTTGCTCGATTCTCTAGCTGCACAATGCTCCAGCTTTTCAATTCTCCAGATGCTTGACATTCCAGATGCTGTATTCGACAGCTACTCAATGTGCCAGATGCTCACTTCTCCAGCTGATCAATGTTCCAGTTGTTCAATGTTCCAACTGCTCAATTCTCCAGCTGCTCGACATTCGGGATGCTCATTTCCCCAGCTGCTCAATGTTCCAGATGCTCAATTCTCCAGCTGATCAATGTTCCAGTTGTTCAATGTTCCAACTGCTCAATTCTCCAGCTTCTTGATTCTCCAGGTGTTCAATTCTCTAGCTGCTCGACATTCGGGATGCTCATTTCCCCAGCTGCTCAATGTTCCAGCTGTTCAATGCTCCAGATGCTCAACTCTGCATCTGGTCAACATTCCAGCTGTTCAGTATTCCAGATGCTCAATTCTCCTGTTCTGCTGAAGGGTCATGAGGACTGAAAACGTCAACTCTTTTCTTCTCTGCCGATGCTGCCAGACCTGCTGAGTTTTTCCAGGTAATTCTGTTTTAGTTTTGCATTTCCAGCATCTGCAGTTTTTTGTTTTTAGCTCAATTCTCCAGCTGCTCAATGTTCTAGCAGTTCGAAGTTCCAGATGCTCAAAGTTCCAGCTGCATAATTCTCCAGCTGCTCAATTCTCCAGCTGCTCGCCACTCCACCTGCTGAATTCTCCAGCTGCTCGATATTCCAGATGCTCAATTCTCCAGGTGCTCAATGTTCCAGCTGTTCGATGTTGCAGCTGCTCAATTCTCCATTTGTTTGATTCTCCAGCTGCACAATTCTCCAGCTACTCAATTCTCCAGCTGCTGGACATTCCTGATGCTCAATTCTCCATCTGCTCAATGTTCCAGATGCTCAATTCTCCAACTGCTGAATTCTCCAGCTGCTCGATATTCCAGATGCTCAATTCTCCAGGTGCTCAATGTTCCAGCATTTCGATGTTGCAGCTGCACAATTCTCCAGCTACTCAATTCTCCAGCTGCTTGACATTCCAGATGCTCAATTCTCTAGCTGCTCAATTTTCCAGCTGCACAATTCTACAGCTGCTCGATTCTCCTGAGGCTCAATTCTCCAGCTGCAGAATTCTCCAGCTGCTCAATGTTCCAGGTGCTCAATTTTCCTGCTGCCCAATGTTCCAGCTGTTTGATGTTGCTGCTGCTCAATTCTCTAGCTGCTCGCTTCTCCAGGTGTTCGATGCTCCATCTGCTAGATTCTGTAGCTTCTCAATATTCCAGCTGATCGATTCTCCAGCTGATCGATTCTCCAGATGCTCAATTCTCCAGCTGCTCAGTGTTCCAGATGCTCAATTTTCCAGCTGCTCAGTTCTCCAGCTGCACAATTCTACATCTGCTCGATTCTCCAGCTGTTCAATTCTCCAGCTGCACAATTCTGCAGCTGCTCGACATTCCAGATGCTAAATTCTCCAGGTGATCAATGTTCCAGTTGTTCAATGTTCCAACTGCTCAATTCTTTAGTTGCTTGTTTCTCCAGGTGCTCGATGCTGCAGCTGCTCAATTCTCTAGCTGATCAATGTTCCAGCTGTTCGATGTTCCATGTGCTCAATTCTGCAGCTGCTCAATGCTCCAGATGTTTGATGTCCAGATTCTAATTTCTCCAGCGACTCAATGTTCCAGCTGTTCGATGTTTCAGATGTCAAAATTTCAGCTGTACAATTCTCCAGCTGCGTGACATTCCAGCTGCTTGATTCTCCAGCTGATCGAATCTTCAGCAGCTTGATTCTCCAGCAGCTAGATTATCCAGGTGCTCGATTCTCCTAACTCTCAATTCTCCAGAGGCTGATTTCTCCAGCTTCTCGACATTCCAGATGCTGGATTTTACAGCTGCTCAATTCACCAGCTGGTGAATTCTCCAGCTGCTCGACATTCCAGATGGTCAATCCTCAGCTGCTCAATTCTCCAGCTGCTCAATGTTCCAGCTTTTAGCTGCTCCAGCTATTCAATTCTCCAGCTGCTCAATTCTCCAGCTGCACATTTCTCCAGTTGCACATTTCTCCAGCTGCTCAATTCTCCAGCTGCTCGATTCTCAAGCTGCTCAATTCTCCAGATGCTCATTTCTCCACCTGCCTAATTCTCCAGCTGCTCAATTCTCCAGCTGCTCGATGTTCCAGCTGCTGACTTCTCCAGCTGCTCGACATTCCAGAAATTCAATTCTCCAGCTATTCATGGTTCCAAGTGTTCATTGTTCCAGATTCTCAATGTTGCAGCTGTTCGATGTTCCAGATGGTCAATTCTCCATCTGCTCAATGTTTCAGCTGTTTGATGTTTTAGATGCTCAATATTCCTGCTGCCCAATTCTCCAGCTGCCCAATTCTCCAGCTGCTCGACATTCCTGATGCTCAATTCTCCAGCTGCACAATTCTCCAGCTGCTGAATGTTCAAATGTTCCAGATGCGCAAAGTTCCAGCTGCACAATACTCCATCTGCTGAATTCTCCCTTTGTTGGACATTCCAGATGCTCAATTCTCCATCTGCTCAATTCTCTAGCTGCTCAATTCTCCAGCTGCTCGAGACACCAGATGCTCAATTCTCCAGCTGCTCGATATTCTAGATGCTCAATTCTCTAGCTGATCAATGTTCGAGCTGTTCGATGTTCCATGTGCTCAATTCTGCAGCTGCTCAGTGCTCCAGATGTTTGATGTTCCAGATTCTAATTTCTCCAGCTGCTCAGCTGTTCGATATTTCAGATGTCAAATTTTCAGCTGTACAATTCTCCAGCTGCTCGACATTCCAGCTGCTTGATTCTCCAGCTGATTGAATCTCCAGCAGCTCGATTCTCCAGCAGCTAGATTATCCAGGTGCTTGATTCTCTGACTGCTCAATTCTCCAGAGGCTGATTTCTCCAGCTCCTCAACATTCCAGATGCTGAATTTTATAGCAGCTCAATTCTCCAGCTGGTGAATTCTCCAGCTGCTCAACGTTCCAGATGCTCAATTCTCGGCTGCTCAATTCTCCAGCTGCTCAATGTTCCAGCTGCACAATTCTCCAGCTGCTGAATGTTCAAATGTTCCAGATGCGCAAAGTTCTAGCTGCACGATACTCCATCTGCTGAATTCTCCCTCTGCTGGACATTCTGGATGCTCAATTCTCCATCTGCTCAATTCTCTAGCTGCTCAATTCTCCAGCTGCTCGATATTCTAGATGCTCAATTCTCTAGCTGATCAATGTTCGAGCTGTTCGATGTTCCATGTGCTCAATTCTGCAGCTGCTCAGTGCTCCAGATGTTTGATGTTCCAGATTCTAATTTCTCCAGCTACTCAGCTGTTCGATGTTTCAGATGTCAAAGTTCCAGCTGCTCAATTCTCCAGCTGCTCAATTCTCCAGCTGCACAATTCTCCATCTGCTTAATTCTCCAGCTGCTGGACATTCCTGATGCTCAATTCTCCATCTGCTCAATGTTCCAGATGCTCAATTCTCCAGCTGCTCAATTCTCCAGCTGCTCAATTCTCCAGCTACTCGCCACTCCACCTGCTGAATTCTCCAGCTGCTCGATATTCCAGATGCAGAATTCTCCAGCTGCTCAATGTTCCAGCTGTTCGATGTTGCAGCTGCTCAATTCTCCACTTGTTCGACTCTCCAGCTGCACAATTCTCCAGCTACTCAATTCTCCAGCTGCTTGACATTCCAGATGCTCTCTTCTCCAGCTCCTCAATGTTCCAGATGCTCAATTCTCCAGATGCTCAATTCTCCAGCTGCACAATTCTACAGCTGCTCAATGTTCCAGGTGCTCAATTTTCCTGCTGCCCAATGTTCCAGCTGTTCGATATTGCTGCTGCTCAATTCTCCAGCTGTTCGCTTCTCCAGGTGTTCGATGCTCCATCTGCTAGATTCTGCAGCTTCTCAATATTCCAGCTGATTGATTCTCCAGCTGATCGATTCTCCAGATGCTCAGTTCTCCAGCTGCTCACCACTCCAAATGCTCAATTCTCCAGCTGCTCGATATACCAGCTGCCCAATTCTCCAACTGCTCAATTCTCCAGCTGCGCATTTCTCCAGGTGCTCAATTCTCCATCTGCTCAATTCTCCAGCTGCTCAACTCTCCAGCTGCTCAATTCTCCAGCTGCACAATTGTCCAGCTGCTCAATTTTGCAGCTGTTCAATGTTCCAGATGCGCAAAGTTCCAGCTGCACAATACTCCATCTGCTGAATTCTCCATCTGCTGGATATTCCGGATGCTAAATTCTCCATCTGCTCAATTCTCTAGCTGCTCAATTCTCCAGCTGCTCGATTCTCCAGTTGCTCGAGATACCAGATGCTCAATTCTCCAGCTGCTCGATATTCTAGATGCTCAATTCTCCAGATGCTCAATGTTCCAGCTGTTCGATGTTGCAGCTGCCCAATTCTCCATTTGCTCGATTCTCCAGCTGCACAATGCTCCAGCTGCTCAATTCTCCAGATGCTCGACATTCCAGATACTCTATTCTCCAGCTGCTCAATGTTCCAGATGTTCAATGTTCCAACTGCTCAATTCTCTAGCTTCTTGATTCTCCAGGTGCTCAATTCTCCAGCTGCTCGACATTCGGGATGCTCATTTCCCCAGCTGCTCAATATTCCAGCTGTTCGATGCTCCAGATGCTCAACTCTGCATCTGGTCAATGTTCCAGCTGTTCAGTATTCCAGATGTTCAATTCTCCTGTTCTGCTGAAGGGTCATGAGGACTGAAAACGTCAACTCTTTTCTTCTCTGCCAATGCTGCCAGACCTGCTGAGTTTTTCCAGATAATTCTGTTTTAGTTTTGCATTTCCAGCATCCGCAGTTTTTTGTTTTTAGCTCAATTCTCCAGCTGCTCAATGTTCTAGCAGTTCGAAGTTCCTGATGCTCGAAGTTCCAGCTGCATAATTCTCCATCTGCTTAATTCTCCAGCTGCTGGACATTCCTGATGCTCAATTCTCCATCTGCTCAATGTTCCAGATGCTCAATTCTCCAGTTGCTCGATTCTCGAGCTGCTCAATTCTCCAGCTGCTCGCCACTCCACCTGCTGAATTCTCCAGCTGCTCGATATTCCAGATGCTCAATTCTCCAGGTGCTCAATGTTCCAGCTGTTCGATGTTGCAGCTGCTCAATTCTCCATTTGTTTGATTCTCCAGCTGCACAATTCTCCAGCTGCTCGACATTCCAGATGCTCCCTTCTCCAGCTGCTCAATATTCCAGATGCTCAATTCTCCAGATGCTCGATTCTCCAGCTGCACAATTCTCTAGCTGCTCAATGTTCCAGGTGCTCAGTTTTCCTGCTGCCCATTGTTCCAGCTATTCGATGTTGCTGCTGCTCAATTCTCCAGCTGCTCACTTCTCCAGGTGTTTGATGCTCCATCTGCTGGATTCTGCAGCTTCTCAATATTCCAGCTGATCGATTCTCCAGCTGATCGATTCTCCAGATGCTCAGTTCTCCAGCTGCTCGCCACTCCAGATGCTCAATTCTCCAGCTGCTCGATATTCCAGATGCTCAATTCTCCAGCTGCTCATTGCTCCATCTGCTCAATTATCTAGCTGCACAATTCTCCAGCTGCTCAATTCTCCAGCTGCTCACCACTCCAGATGCTCAATTCTCCAGCTGCTCGATATTCCAGATGCTCAATTCTCCAGATGCTCAATGTTCCAGCTTCTCGCTGATCCAGCTGCTCTATTCTCCATTTGTTCGATTCTCAAGATGCAGAATTCTCCAGCTGCTCGATTCTCAAGCTGCTCAATTCTCCAGATGCTCACTTCTTCGCGTGCCTAATTCTCCAGCTGCTCAATTCTCTAGCTGCTTGATGTTCCAGCTGCTGACTTCTCCAGCTGCTCGACATTCCAGAAATTCAATTCTCCAGCCACTCATGGTTCCAAGTGTTTGATGTTCCAGATTCTCAATGTTGCAACTGTTCGCTGTTTTAGATGCTCAATATTCCAGCTGCCCAATTCTCCAGCTGCCCCATTCTCCAGCTGCTCGACATTCCTGATGCTCAATTCTCCAGCTGCACAATTCTCCAGCTGCTGAATGTTCAAATGTTCAATTCCACAGCTGTTCAATGTTCTAGCTGTTCGATGTTCCAGATGCTCAAAGTTCCAGCTGCACAATTCTCCATCTGCTTAATTCTCCAGCTGCTGGACAATCCTGATGCTCAATTCTCCATCTGCTCAATGTTCCAGATGCTCAATTCTCCAGTTGCTCGATTCTCCAGCTGCTCAATTCTCCAGCTGCTCGCCACTCCACCTGCTGAATTCTCCAGCTGCTCGATATTCCAGATGCTCAATTCTCCAGGTGCTCAATGTTCCAGCTGTTCGATGTTGCAGCTGCTCAATTCTCCATTTGTTTGATTCTCCAGCTGCACAATTCTACAGCAGCTCAATGTTCCAGGTGCTCAATTTTCCTGCTGCCCAATGTTCCCGCTGTTCGATGTTGCTGCTGCTCAATTCTCCAGCTGCTCGCTTCTCCAGGTGTTTGATGCTCCATCTGCTGGATTCTGCAGCTTCTCAATATTCCAGCTGATCGATTCTCCAGATGCTCAGTTCTCCAGCTGCTCGCCACTCCAGATGCTCAATTCTCTAGCTGCTCGATATTCCAGATGCTCAAATCTCCAGCTGCTCATTGCTCCATTTGCTCAATTATCTAGCTGCACAATTCTCCAGCTGCTCACCACTCCAGATGCTCAATTCTCCAGCTGCTCGATATTCCAGATGCTCAATTCTCCAGATTCTCAATGTTCCAGCTTCTCGCTGATCCAGCTGCTCTATTCTCCATTTGTTCGATTCTCAAGATGCAGAATTCTCCAGCTGCTCGATTCTCAAGCTGCTCAATTCTCCAGATGCTCACTTCTTCGCGTGCCTAATTCTCCAGCTGCTCAATTCTCTAGCTGCTCGATGTTCCAGCTGCTGACTTCTCCCGCTGCTCGACATTCCAGAAATTCAATTCTCCAGCCACTCATGGTTCCAAGTGTTTGATGTTCCAGATTCTCAATGTTGCAACTGTTCGCTGTTTTAGATGCTCAATATTCCAGCTGCCCAATTCTCCAGCTGCCCCATTCTCCAGCTGCTCGACATTCCTGATGCTCAATTCTCCAGCTGCACAATTCTCCAGCTGCTGAATGTTCAAATGTTCAATTCCACAGCTGTTCAATGTTCTAGCTGTTCGATGTTCCAGATGCTCAAAGTTCCAGCTGCACAATTTTCCATCTGCTTAATTCTCCAGCTGCTGGACATTCCTGATGCTCAATTCTCCATCTGCTCAATGTTCCAGATGCTCAATTCTCCAGTTGCTCGATTCTCCAGCTGTTCAATTCTCCAGCTGCTCGCCACTCCACCTGCTGAATTCTCCAGCTGCTCGATATTCCAGATGCTCAATTCTCCAGGTGCTCAATGTTCCAGCTGTTCGATGTTGCAGCTGCTCAATTCTCCATTTGTTCGATTCTCCAGCTGCACAATTCTCCGGCTACTCCATTCTCCAGCTGCTTGACATTCCAGATGCTCTCTTCTCCAGCTGCTCAATGTTCCAGATGCTCAATTCTCCAGATGCTCGATTCTCCAGCTGCACAATTCTACAGCTGCTCAATGTTCCAGGTGCTCAATTTTCCTGCTGCCCAACGTTCCCGCTGTTCGTTGTTGCTGCTGCTCAATTCTCCAGCTGCTCGCTTCTCCAGGTGTTTGATGCTCCATCTGCTGGATTCTGCAGCTTCTCAATATTCCAGCTGATCGATTCTCCAGCTGTTCGATTCTCCTGATGCTCAGTTCTCCAGCTGCTCACTACTCCAGATGCTCAATTCTCCAGCTGCTCGATATTCCAGATGTTCAATTCTACAGCTGCTCGTTGCTCCATCTGCTCAATTATCTAGCTGCACAATTCTCCAGCTGCTCATTTCTCCAGCTGCTCACCACTCCAGATGCTCAATTCTCCAGCTGCTCGATATTCCAGATGCTCAATTCTCCAGATGCTCAATGTTCCAGCTTCTTGCTGATCCAGCTGCTCAATTCTCCATTTGGTCGATTCTCAAGATGCAGAATTCTCTAGCTTCTCGATTCTCAAGCTGCTCAATTCTCCAGATGCTCATTTCTTTGCGTGCTTAATTCTCCAGCTGCTCAATTCTCTAGCTGCTTGATGTTCCAGCTGCTGACTTCTCCAGCTGCTTGACATTTCAGAAATTCAATTCTCCAGCTACTCATGGTTCCAAGTATTTGATGTTCTACATTCTCAACGTTGCAGCTGTTTGATGTTTCGGATGCTCAATTCTCCAGCTGCTCAATGTTCCAGCTGTTCGATGTTTTAGATGCTCAATATTCCAGCTGCCCAATTCTCCAGCTGCTCGACATTCCTGATGCTCAATTCTCCAGCTGCACAATTCTCCAGCTGCTGAATGTTCAAATGTTCAATTCTCCAGCTGTTCAAAGTTCTAGCTGTTCGATGTTCCAGCTGCTCAAAGTTCCAGCTGCACAATTCTCCGTCTGCTTAATTCTCCAGCTGCTGGACATTCCTGATGCTCAATTCTCCATCTGCTCAATGTTCCAGATGCTCAATTCGCCAGAAGCTCGATTCTCCAGCTGCTCAATTCTCCAGCTGCTTGCCACTCCAGCTGCTGAATTCTCCTGCTGCTCAATATTCCAGATGCTCAATTCTCCAGGTGCTCAATGTTCCAGCTGTTCGATGTTGCAGCTGCTCAATTCTCCATTTGTTCGATTCTCCTGCTGCACAATTTTCCAGCAACTCAATTCTCCAGCTGCTCAACATTCCAGATGCTCTATTCTCCAGCTGCTCAATGTTCCAGATGCTCAATTCTCCAGATGCTCAATTTCCCAGCTGCACAACTCTACAGCTGCTCGATTCTCCAGCTGCTCAATTCTCCCGATGCACAATTCTCTAGCTGATTGATTCTCCAGCAGCTAGATTATCCAGGTGCTCGATTCTCCAACTTCTCAATTGTCCAGAGGCTGATTTCTGCAGCTTCGCATTCTTCCAGATGCTGAATTCTACAGCTGCTCAATTCTCCAGCTGGTGAATTCTTCAGCTGCTCAACACTCCAGATGCCCAATTCTACAGCTGCTCAATGCTCCAGATGTTTGCTGTTCCAGATGCTAATTTCTCCAGCTGCTCAATGTTCCAGCTGTTCGATGTTTCAGATGTCAATGTTCCAGAAGCACAATTCTCCAGCTGCTTGACATTCCAACCGCTCGATTCTCCAGCAGCTAGATTATCCAGCTGCTTGATTCTCCAACTTCTCAATTCTCCAGAGGCTTATTTCTCTAGATTCTCAACATTCCAGATGCTGAATTCTACAGCTGCTCAATTCTCCAGCTGGTGAATTCTACAGCTGCTTGATATTCCAGATGCTCAATCCTCGGCTGCTCAATTCTCCAGCTGCTCAATTTTCCAGCTTCTCGCTGCTCCAGCTGTTCAATTCTCCAGCTGCTCAATTCTCCATCTGCTCGATTCTCCATCAGCTCGATTTTCAAGTTGCTCATTTCTTCAGATGCACATTTCTCCGCCTGCCTAATTCTCCAGCTGCTCAATTCTCCAGCTGCTCCATGCTCCAGCTGCCGACTTCTCCAGCTGCTCAACATTCCAGAAACTCAATTCTCCAGCTACTCCTGGTTCCAGGTGTTCGATGTTCCAGATGCTCAATGTTGCAGCTGTTTGATGTTCCAGATGCTCAATTCACCAGCTGCTCAATGTTTCAGCTGTTCGATGTTTTAGATGCTCAATGTTCCAGCTGCCCAATTCTCCAGCTGCTCAACATTCCTGATGCTCAATTCTCCAGCTGCTCGATTCTCCAGCTGCTCAATGTTCCAGCTGTTTGATGTTCCTGCTGCTCAATTCTCCGGCTGCTCGCTTCTCCAGCTGTTCGATGCTCCATCTGCTAGATTTTGCAGGTTGTCAGTATTCCAGATGCTCAATTCTTCAGCTGATCGATTCTCCAGGTGCTGAGTTCTGCAGTTGCTCGATTCTCCAGCAGCTCGATTCTCCAGCAGCTAGATTATCCATTCTCCAGCTGCTCGATGCTCCAGCTGCTCAATTCTCCAGCTGCTCTACATTCCAGAAACATAATTCTCCAGCTGTTCAATGTTCCAGGTGTTTGATGTTCCAGATGCTCAATGTTGTAGCTGTTCAATATTCCAGATGCTCAATTCTCCAGCTGCTCAATGTTCCAGCTGTTTGATGTTTTAGATGCTCAATATTCCAGCTGCCCAATTCTCCAGCTGCCCAATTCTCCAGCTGCTGAACATTCCTGATGCTCAATTCTCCAGCTGCCCAATGTTCCAGATGCTCATTTCTCCAGCTGCTCATCTCTCCCAGCTGCTTAATTCTCCAGATGCTCAGTTATCCAGCTTCTCGATTCTCCAGCTGCTCAATCTTCCAGATGCTCAATGTTCCAGATGCTCGATTCTCCAGCTGCTCAATTCTCTAACGGCACAATTCTCCATCTGCTCAATTATCCAGGTGCTCGTTGCTCCATCTGCTCAATTCTCTAGCTGCACAATTCTCCAGCCGCTCAATTTGTCCAGCTGCTCGACACTCTAGATGCTCAATTCTCTAGCTGCTTGATATTCCAGCTGCTCAATTCTCCAGCTGCACAAATCTCCAACTGCTCAATTCTCCAGCTGCTGGACATTCCTGATGCTCAATTCTCCAGCTGCTCAGTGTTCTGGATGCTCAATTCTCCAGCTGGTTGATTCTCCAGGTGCTCGTGGCTCCATCTGCTCAATTCTCTAGCTGCTCAATTCTCCAGCTGCTCGATATTGCAGCTTCTCAATTCTCCAGCTGCTTGATATTCCAGATGCTCAATTCTCCAGCTGCTCAATGTTCCAGCTGTTTGATGTTTTAAATGCTCAATGTTCCTGCTGCACAATTCTCCACTGCCCAATTCTCCAGCTGGTCAAACATTCCTGATGCTCAATTCTCCAGCTGCTCCACATTCCTGATGCTCAATTCTCCAGCTGCTCAATGTTCCAGATGCTCGATTCTCCAGCTGCTCAACTTTCCAGCTGCTCAATTCTCTAATGGCACAATTCTCCAGCTGCTCAATATTACAGATGCTCAATTCTCCAGCTGCTCGCTTCTGCAGGTGTTCGATGCGCCATCTGCTAGATTCTGCAGCTTCTCAATATTCCAGATGCTCAATTCTCCACCTGATCGATTCTGCGCAGCTCGAGTCACCAGCAGATAGATTATCCAGCAGCTCGAATCTGCAGCTGCTCAATTATCCAGCTGCTGAATTCACCAGCTGCTCGATATTCCAGATGCTCACTTCTCCAGCTGCTCAACTCTCCTACTGCTCAATTCTCCAGCTGCCCAATTCTCCAGATGCTCCACATTCCTGATGCTCAATTCTCCAGCTGCTCAATGTTCCAGATGCTCGATTCTCCAGCTGCTCAACTCTCCAGCTGCTCAATTCTCTAATGGCACAACTCTCCAGCTGCTCAGTTCTTCAGCTGCTCAATATTACAGATGCTCAATTCTCCAGCTGCTCAATATTACAGATGATCAATTCTCCAGCTGCTCGCTTCTGCAGGTGTTTGATACACCATCTGCTAGACTCTGCAGCTTCTCAATATTCCAGATGCTCAATTCTCTAGCTGATCAATTCTGCAGCAGCTCGAGTCACCAGCAGATAGATTATCCAGCTGCTCGAATCTCCAGCTGCTCAATTATCCAGCTGCTGAATTCTCCAGCTGCTCGATATTCCAGATGCTCACTTCTCCAGCTGCTCAACTCTCCTGCTGCTCAATTCTCCAGCTGCACAATTCTCCAGCTGCTCGATTCTCCAGCTGCTCAATGTTCCAGATGCTCAATTTTCCTGCTACCCAATGTTCCAGCTGTTCGATGTTCCTGCTGCTCAATGCTCCTTCTGCTCACTTCTCAAGGTGTTCGATGCTCCACCTGCTAGATTCTGCAGCTTCTCAATATTCCAGATGCTCAATTCTCCAGCTGATCGATTCTCCCGCTGATCGATTCTCCAGCAGCTCGAGTCTCCAGCGGCTAGATTATCCAGCTGCTCGAATCTCCAGCTGCTCAATTCTCCAGAGGCTGAATTCTCCAGCTGCTCGATATTCCAGATGCTCACTTCTCCAGCTGCTGAATTCTCCAGCTGCTCGATGTTTCAGATGCTCAATATTCCAGCTGCACAATTCTCCAACTGATCAATTCTCCAGCAGCTTGAGTCTCCAGCAGCTAGATTATCCAGGTGCTCGATTCTCCAGCTGCTCAATTCACCTGAGGCTGAATTCTCCAGCTGCTCGATATTCCAGATGCTCAATTCTCCAGCTGCTCAATTCCGCAGCTGCTCAATTTTCCAGCTGCTCGATGTTTCAGATACTTAATTTTCCAGCTGCAGAATTCTCCAGCTGCTCAATTCTCCAGCTGCTCGACATTCCAGATGCTCATTTCCCCAGCTGCTTAAGGTGCCAGCTGTTTGAAGCACCAGATGCTCAATTCTCCAGCTGCTCAATGTTCCTGCTGTTCAATATTCCAGATGCTCAAAGTTCCAGCTGCACAATTCTCCATCTGCTGAATTCTCCAGCTGCTCGACACTCCAGATACTCAATTCTCCAGCTGCCTGCTATTCCAGATGCTCAATTCTGCAGCTGCTCAATTCTCCAGCTGCACAATTCTCCAACTGCTCAATTCTCCAGCTGCTGGACATGCCTGATGCTCAATTCTCCAGCTGCTCAATGTTCCGGATGCTCAATTCCCCAGCTGTTTGATTCTCCAGGTGCTCGTTGCTCCATCTGCTTAATTCTCCAGCTGCTCAATTCTCCAGCTGCTCAATTTGTCCATCTGCCCGACACTGCAGATTCTCAATTCTCCAGCTGCTTGATATTCCAGATGCTCAATTCTCCAGATGCTCAATGTTTGATGTTACAACTGCTCAATTCTCCATTTGCTCGATTCTTCAGCTGCACAATTCTTCAGCTGCTCAATTCTCCAGCTGCTCAACATTCCAGATCCTCAATTCTCCAGATGCTCAATGTTCCAGCTGTTCGATGTTGCAACTGCTCAATTCTCCATTTGCTCAATTCTTTAGCTGCACAATTCTCCATCTGCTCAATTGTCCAGCTGCTCAATATTCCAGATGCTCAATTCTCCAGCTGCTCAATGTTCCAGATGCTCAATTCTCCAGATGATCAATGTTCCAGTTGTTCAATGTTCCAACTGCTCAGTTCTCCAGCTGCTCATTCTCCAGCTGCTCAATTCTCCAGCTGCTCCATTCTCCAGCTGCTCGACGTTCCAGTTGCTTGATTCTCCAGCTGATAGATTCTCCAGCAGCTCGATTCTCCAGCAGCTAGTTTATCCAGGCGCTCAATGTTCCAGCTATTCGATGCTCCATATGCTCAACTTCGCAGCTGCTCAATATTCCAGCTGTTCAGTATTCCAGATGCTCAATTCTCCTGTTCTGCTGAAGGGTCATGAGGACTTGAAACGTCAACTCTTTACTTCTCCGCCGATGCTGCTAGACCTGCTGAGTTTTTCCAGGTAATTCTGTTTTAGTTTTGGATTTCCAGCATCCGCAGTTTTTTTGTATTTAGCTCAATTCTCCAGCTGCTCAATGTTCCAGCTGTTCGATGTTTCAGATGTCAAAGTTCCAGCTGCATAATTCTCCAGCTGCTCGACATTCCAGTTGCTTGATTCTCCAGCTGATAGATTCTCCAGCAGCTCGATTCTCCAGCAGCTAGTTTATCCAGGCGCTCGATTCTCAAACTTCTCAATTCTCCAGAGGCTGATTTCTCCAGCTTCTCAATCTTCAATATGCTGAATTCTCCAGCTCCTCAATTCTCCAGCTGGTGAATTCTCCAGCTGCTCGACATTCTAGATGCTCAATTCTTCAGCTGCTGAATTCTCCAGCTGTTGAATTCTTCAGTTGCTCGACATTCCAGATGCTCTCTTCTCCAGCTGCACAATTCTACAGCTGCTCAATGTTCCAGGTGCTCAATTTTCCTGCTGCCCAATGTTCCCGCTGTTCGTTGTTGCTGCTGCTCAATTCTCCAGCTGCTCGCTTCTCCAGGTGTTTGATGCTCCATCTGCTGGATTCTGCAGCTTCTCAATATTCCAGCTGATCAATTCTCCAGCTGTTCGATTCTCCTGATGCTCAGTTCTCCAGCTGCTCACCACTCCAGATGCTCAATTCTCCAGCTGCTTGATTCTCCAGCTGATCCATTCTCCAGCAGCTCGAATCTCCAGCAGCTAGATTATCCAGGTGCTCAATTCCCCAGCTGCTCAATTCTCCAGAGGCTGAATTCTCTAGCTGCTCGATATTCCAGATGCTCACTTCTCCAGCTGCTCAATTCACCAGCTGTTGTATTCTTCAGCTGCTCGACATTCCATATGCTCAATTCTCCAGCTGCTGAATTCTCCAGCTGCTCAATTTTCCAGCTGCTCGATGTTTCAGATGCTCAATATTCCAGCTGCACAATTCTCCAGCTGCTCAATGTTCCAGCTGTTCGATGCTAGAGATGCTCATCTCTGCAGCTGTGCAATGTTTCAGCTTTTCAATGTTCCAGATGCTCAATTCTCCAGCTGTTCAACTCTCCTGCTGCTCAATTCTCCAGCTGCACAATTCTCCAGCTGCTCGATTCTCCAGCTGCTCAACATTCCAGGTGTGCGATGTTCCAAATACTCAATGTTGCCGTTGTTTGATATTTTAGATGCTCAATGTTCCAGCTGCACAATTCTCCAGCTGCCCAATTCTCCAGCTGCTCTACATTCCAGATGCTCAATTTTCCTGCTGCCCAATGTTCCACCTGTTCAATGTTCCTGCAGCCCAATTGCCCAGCTGCTCGCTTCTCCAGGTGTTCAATGCTCCATCTGCTAGATTCTGCAGCTTCTCAGTATCCCAGATGCTCAATTCTCCATCTGCTCAATTCTCCAGCTGCTCAATCGTCCAGATGCTCAATTTCCCTGCTGCCCAATGTTCCAGAGGCACAATTCTCCAGCTGCTCAATGTTCCAGCTGTTTGATGTTTTTGATGCTCAATGTTCCAGCTGTACGATGTTGCTGCTGCTCAATTGTCAAGCTGCTCGCTTCTCCGGGTGTTCAATGTTTCATCTGCTAGATTCTGCAGCGTCTCAATATTCCAGATGCTCAATTCTCCAGCTGATCGATTCTCCCGCTGATCGATTCTCCAGGAGCTCGAGTCTCCAGCAGCTAGATTATCCAGCTGCTCGAATCTCCAGCTGCTCAATTCTCCAGAGGCTAAATTCTCCAGTTGCTTAATTTTCCATCTGCTCGATGTTTCAGATGCGCACTATTCCAGCTGCACAATTCTCCAGCTGATCAATTCTCCAGCTGCTTGACATTCCAGATGCTCATTTGCACAGCTGCTCAATGTTCCCGCTGTTCGATGCTCCAGATGCTCATCTCTGCAGCTGCTCAATGTTCCAGCTTTTCAATGTTCCAGATGCTCAATTCTCCAGCTGCTCAACTCTCCTGCTGCTCAATTCTCCAGCTGCACAATTCCCCAGCTGCTCGATTCTCCAGCTGCTCAATGTTCCAGATGCTCAATTTTCCTGTTGCCCAATGTTCCAGCTGTTCAATGTTTCTGCTGCTGAATTCTCTAGCTGCTCGCTTCTCCAGGTGTTCAATGCTCCATCTGCTAGATTCTGCAGCTTCTCAATATTCCAGATGTTCAATTCACAAGCTGATCGATTCTCCAACTGATCGATTCTCCAGCAGCTCAAGTCTCCAGCAGCTAGATTATCCAAGTGCTCGATTCTCCAGCTGCTCAATTCACCTGAGGCTGAATTCTCCAGCTGCTCGATATTCCAGATTCTCAATTCTCCAGCTGCTCAATTCTGCAGCTGCTCAATTTTCCAGCTGCTCGATGTTTCAGATGCTCAATTTTCCAGCTGCAAAATTCTCCAGCTGCTCGACATTCCAGATGCTCATTTCCCCAGCGGCTTAAGGTTCCAGCTGTTTGAAGCACCAGATGCTCAATTCTCCAGCTGCTCAATGTTCCAGCTGTTCGATATTCCAGATGCTCAAAGTTCCAGCTGCACAGTTCTCCATCTGCTTAATTCTCCAGCTGCTCGACACTCCAGATACTCAATTCTCCAGCTGCCTGCTAATCCAGATGCTCAGTTCTGCAGCTGCTCAATTCTCCAGCTGCACAATTCTCCAACTGCTCAATTCTCCAGCTGCTAGACATTCCTGATGCTCAATTCTCCAGCTGCTCGATCCTCCAGGAGCTCATTGCTCCATCTTCTCAATTCTTTAGCTGCTCAATTCACCAGCTGCTCAATTTGTCCAGCTGCTTGACACTGCAGATTCTCAATTCTCCAGCTGCTTGATATTCCAGATGCTCAATTGCCCAGCTGCTCAATGTTCGATGTTGCAACTGCTCAATTCTCCATTTGCTCGATTCTTCAGCTGCACAATTCTTCAGCTGCTCAATTCTCCAGCTGCTCAACATTCCAGATGCTCACTTCTCCAGATGCTCAATGTTCCAGCTGTTTGATGTTGCAGCTGCTCTATTCTCTATTTGTTCGATTTTCCAGCTGCACAATTCTCCAGCTACACAATTCTCCAGCTGCTTGACATTCCAGATGCTCTATTCTCTAACTGCTCAATTTTCCAGCAGCTTGATATTCCAGATGCTCAATTCTCCAGATGCTCAATGTTCGATGTTGCAACTGCTCAATTCTCCATTTGCTCGATTCTTCAGCTGCACAATTCTCCAGCTGCTCAACATTCCAGATGCTCAATTCTCCAGATGCTCAATGTTCCAGATGCTCAATTCTCCAGATGATCAATGTCCCAGTTGTTCAATGTTCCAACTGCTCAGTTTTCCAGCTGCTTGATTCTCCAGCTGCTCAATACTCCAGCGGGTGAATTCTTCAGCTGCTAGACATTCCAGATGCTCAATTCTCCAGCTGCTCAATTCTCCAGCTGCTCCATTCTCCAGCTGCTCGACATTCGAGAGGCTGATTTCTCTAGCTTCTCGATCTTCAATATGCTGAATTCTCCAGTTGCTCAATTTTCCAGCTGGTGAATTCTCCAGCTTTTGAATTCTTCAGCTGCTCGACATTCCAGCTGCTCAATTCTCCAGATACATAATTCTCCAGCTGCTCGATTCTCCAGCTGCTCAATGTTCCCAATGCTCAATTTTCCTGCTGCCCAATGTTCCAGCTGTTCGATGTTCCTGCTGCTCAATTCTCCTGCTGCTCACTTCTCCAGGTGTTCGATGCGCTATCTGCTAGATTCTGCAGCTTCTCAATATTCCAAATGCTCAATTCTTCAGCTGCTCGATTCTCCAGCTGATCGATTCACCAGCAGCTCGAGACTCCAGCAGCTAGATTATCCAGCAGCTCGAGTTTCCAGCTGCTCAATTCTCCAGAGGCTGAATTCTCCAGCAGCTCGATCTTCCAGATGCTCACTTCTCCAGCTGCTCAATTCACAAGCTGTTGTATTCTTCAGCTGCACGACATTCTATATGCTCAATTCTCCAGCTCCTCAATTCTCCAGCTGCTCAATTTTCCAGCTGCTCGATGTTTCAGATGCTCAATATTCCAGCTGCACAATTCTCCAGCTGCTCAATTCTCCAGCCGCTTGACATTCCAGATGCTTGTTTGCCCAGCTGCTCAATGTTCCAGCTTTTCAATTTTCCAGATGCTCAATTCTCCAGCTGCTCAACTCTCCTGCTGCCCAATTCTCCAGCTGCACAATTCTCCAGCTGCTTGATTCTGCAGCTTCTCAATGTTCCAGATGCTTAATTTTCCTGCTGCCCAATGTTCCAGCTGTTCAATGTTCCTGCTGTTCAATTCTCCATCTGCTTGCTTTTCCAGGTGTTCGATGCGCCATCTGCCAGATTCTGCAGCTTCTCAATATTCCAGATGCTTAATTCTCCAGCTACTTGCTTTTCCAGGTGTTCGATGCGCCATCTGCCAGATTCTGCGGCTTCTCAATATTCCAGATACTCAATTCTCCAGCTGATCGTTTCTCCAGCTAATCGATTCTCCAGCAGCTCAAGTCTCCAGCAGCTAAATTATCCAGGTGCTCGATTCTCCAGCTGCTCAATTCTCCAGAAGCTGAATTCTCCAGCTGCTTGATATTCCAGATGCTCACTTGTCCAGCTGTTGAATTCACCAGCCGTTGAATTCTTCAGCTGCTTGACATTCCACATTCTCAATACTAGAGCAGCTCAATTCTCTAGCTGTAGAATTCTCCACCTGCTCAATTCTCCAGCTGCTCAATATTCCAGATGCTCAATTGTCCAGATGCTCAATGTTCCAGCTGTTCGATGTTGCAGCTGCTCTATTCTCTATTTGTTCAATTCTCCAGCTGCACAATTCTCCAGCTACTCAATTCTACAACTGCTCGACATTCCAGATGCTCTATTCTCCAGCTGCTCAATTTTCCAGCTGTTTGATATTCCAGATGCTCAATTCTCCAGATGCTCAATGTTCGATGTTGCAACTGCTCAATTCTCCATTTGCTCGATTCTTCAGCTGCACAATTCTTCAGCTGCTCAATTCTCCATCTGCTCAACATTCCAGATGCTCAATTCTCCAGCTGCTCAATGTTCCAGATGCTCAATTCTCCAGATGATCAATGTCCAAGCTGTTCAATGTTCCAACTGCTCAGTTCTCCAGCTGCTTGATTCTCCAAGTGCTCAATACTCCAGATGGTGAATTCTTCAGCTGCTCGACATTCCTGATGCTCAATTCTCCAGCTGCACAAGGTTCCAGATGCTCGATTCTCCAGCTGCTCAATTCTCCAGCTGCTCAATTCTCTAACGGCAGAATTCTCCAGCTGCTTGATTCTGCAGCTTCTCAATGTTCCTGATGCTTAATTTTCCTGCTGCCCAATGTTCCAGCTGTTGAATGTTCCTGCTGTTCAATTCTCCAGCTGCTTGCTTTTCCAGGTGTTCGATGCGCCATCTGCCAGATTCTGCAGCTTTTCAATATTCCAGATGCTTAATTCTCCAGCTGCTTGCTTTTCCAGGTGTTCGATGCGCCATCTGCCAGATTCTGCGGCTTCTCAATATTCCAGATGCTCAATTCTCCAGCTGATCGTTTCTCCAGCTAATCGATTCTCCAGCAGCTCAAGTCTCCAGCAGCTAAATTATCCAGGTGCTCGATTCTCCAGCTGCTCAATTCTCCAGAGGCTGAATTCTCCAGCTGCTTGATATTCCAGATGCTCACTTCTCCAGCTGTTGAATTCACCAGCCGTTGAATTCTTCAGCTGCTCGACATTCCACATTCTCAATACTAGAGCAGCTCAATTCTCTAGCTGTAGAATTCTCCACCTGCTCAATTCTCCAGCTGCTCAATATTCCAGATGCTCAATTGTCCAGATGCTCAATGTTCCAGCTGTTCGATGTTGCAGCTGCTCTATTCTCTATTTGTTCAATTCTCCAGCTGCACAATTCTCCAGCTACTCAATTCTCCAACTGCTCGACATTCCAGATGCTCTATTCTCCAGCTGCTCAATTTTCCAGCTGTTTGATATTCCAGATGCTCAATTCTCCAGATGCTCAATGTTTGATGTTGCAACTGCTCAATTCTCCATTTGCTCTATTCTTCAGCTGCACAATTCTTCAGCTGCTCAATTCTCCAGCTGCTCAACATTCCAGATGCTCAATTCTCCAGCTGCTCAATGTTCCAGATGCTCAATTCTCCAGATGATCAATGTTCCAGTTGTTCAATGTTCCAACTGCTCAGTTCTCCAGCTGCTTGATTCTCCAAGTGCTCAATACTCCAGCTGGTGAATTCTTCAGCTGCTCGACATTCCAGCTGCTCAATTCTCCAGCTGCTCAATTCTCTAACGGCAGAATTCTCCAGCTGCTCGATTCTGCAGCTTCTCAATATTCCAGCTGCACAATTCTCCAACCACCTCAATTCTCCAGCCGCTTGACATTGCAGATGCTCATTTGCCCAGCTGCTCAATGTTCCAAAAGTTCGATGCTAGAGATGCTCATCTCTGCAGCTGCTCAATGTTCCAGCTTTTCAATTTTCAAGATGCTCAATTCTCCAGCTGCTCAACTCTCCTGCTCCTCAATTCTCCAGCTGCACAATTCTCCAGCTGCTCAGTTCTCAAGCTGCTCAATATACCAGATGCTACTCGCTTCACCAGGCATTCAATGCTCTATCTGCTAGATTCTGCAGGTTCTCAATATTCCAGATGCTCAATTCTCCAGCTGATCGATTCTCCAGCTGATCCATTCTCCAGCTGCTCGAGTCTCCAGCAGCTAGATTATCCAGGTGCTCGATTCCCCAGCTGCTCAATTCTCCAGATGCTGAATTCTCCAGCTGCTCGATATTCCAGATGCTCACTTCTCCAGCTGCTGAATTCTTCAGCAATTGAATTCTTCAGCTGCTCAACATTCCAGATGCTCAATTCTCCAGCTGCTCAATTCTTCAGCTGCACAATTTTCCAGCTGCTCGATATTTCAGATGCTTAATATTCCAGCTGCACAATTCTCCAACTGCTCAATTCACCAGCTGCTTGATATTCCAGATGCCCTTTTGCCCAGCTGCTCAGTGTTCCAGCTGTTTGATGCTCCAGATGCTCATCTCTGCAGCTGCCCAATGTTCCAGCTTTTCCATGTTCCAGATGCTCAATTCTCCAGCTGTTCAACTCTCCTGCTGCTCGATTCTCCAGCTGCTCAATGTTCCAGGTGTGCGATGTTCCAAATGCTCAATGTTGTAGTTGTTTGATGTTTGAGATGCTCAATGTTGCAGCTGCACAATTCTCCACTGCCCAATTCTCCAGCTGCTTGCTTTTCCAGGTGTTCGATGCGCCATCTGCCAGATTCTGCAGCATCTCAATATTCCAGATGCTCAATTCTCCAGCTGATCGTTTCTCCCGCTAATCGATTCTCCAGCAGCTCAAGTCTCCAGCAGCTAAATTATCCAGGTGCTCGATTCTCCAGCTGCTCAATTATCCAGAGGCTGAATTCTCCAGGTGCTCGATATTCCAGATGCTCACTTCTCCAGCTGTTGAATTCACCAGCGGTTGAATTCTTCAGCTGCTCGACATTCCACATTCTCAATTCTAGAGCAGCTCAATTCTCTAACTGTACAATTCTCCACCTGCTCAATTCTCCAGCTGCTCGCCATTCCAGATGCTCAATTCTCCAGCTGCTCGATATTCCAGATGCTCAATTCTCCAGATGCTCAATGTTCCAGCTGCTCGATGTTCCAGATGCTCAACGTTCCAGCTGCACAATTCTCCATCTGCTTAATTGTCCAGCTGATGCTGATGTTCTCCAGCAGCTCAAGTCTCCAGCAGCTAAATTATCCAAGTGCTCGATTCTCCAGCTGCTCAATTCTCCAGAGGCTGAATTCTCCAGCTGCTCGATATTCCAGATGCTCACTTCACCAGCTGTTGAATTCACCAGCGGCTGAATTCTTCAGCTGCTCGACATTCCACATTCTCAATTCTAGAGGAGCTCAATTCGCTAGCTGCTCAATTCTCCACCTGTTCAATTCTCCAGCTGCTAGACATTCCAGATGCTCAATTCTCCAGCTGCTAGACATTCCAGATGCTCAATTCCCCAGATGCTCAATGTTCTAGCTGTTCGATGTTGCTGCTGCTCGATTCTCTATTTGTTCGATTCTCCAGCTGTACAATTCTCCAACTGCTCGACATTGCAGATGCTCTATTCTCCAACTGCTTGATATTCCAGATGCTCAATTCTCCAGATGCTCAATGTTCGATGTTGCAACTGCTCAATTCTCTTTTTGCTCGATTCTTCAGCTGCACAATTCTTCAGCTGCTCAATTCTCCAGCTGCTCAACATTCCAGATGCTCAATTCTCCAGCTGCTCAATGTTCCAGATGCTCAATTCTCCAGATGATCAATGTCCAAGCTGTTCAATGTTCCAACTGCTCAGTTCTCCAGCTGCTTGATTCTCCAGGTGCTCAATACTCCAGCTGGTGAATGCTTTAGCTGCTCGACATTCCAGCTGCTCAATTTTCCAGCTGCTCAATTCTCTAACGGCAGAATTCTCCAGCTGCTCGAATCTGCAGCTTCTCAATGTTCCACATGCTTAATTATCCTGCTGCCCAATGTTCCAGCTCTTCAATGTTCCTGCTGCTCAATTCTCCAGCTGCTTGCTTTTCCAGGTGTTCGATGCGCCATCTGCCAGATTCTGCAGCATCTCAATATTCCAGATGCTCAATTCTCCAGCTGATCGTTTCTCCAGCTGATTGATTCTCCAGCAGCTCAAGTCTCCAGCAGCTAAATTATCAAGATGCTCGATTCTCCAGCTCTTCAATTCTCCAGAGGCTGAATTCTCCAGCTGCTCGATATTCCAGGTGCTCACTTCTCCAGCTGTTGAAATCACCAGCGGTTGAATTCTTCAGCTGTTCGACATTCCACATTCTCAATTCTAGAGCTGCTCAATTCTCTAGCTGTACAATTCTCCACCTGCTCAATTCTCCAGCTGCTCGCCATTCCAGATGCTAAATTCTCCAGATGCTCAATGTTCCAGCTGTTCGATGTTGCAGCTGCTCTATTCTCTATTTGTTCGATTCTCCAGCTGCACAATTCTCCAGCTACTCAATTCTCCAGCTGCTCGACATTCCAGATTCTCTATTCTCCAGCTGCTCAATTTTCCAGCTACTTGATATTCCAGATGCTCAATTCTCCAGATGCTCAATGTTCGATGTTGCAACTGCTCAATTCTCCATTTGCTCGATTCTTCAGCTGCACAATTCTTCAGCTGCTCAATTCTCCAGCTGCTCAACATTCCAGATGCTCAATTCTCCAGCTGCTCAATGCTCCAGATGCTCAATTCTCCAGATGGTCAATGTTCCAGTTGTTCAATGTTCCAACTGCTCAGTTCTCCAGCTGCTTGATTCTCCAAGTGCTCAATACTCCAGCTGGTGAATTCTTCAGCTGCTTGCTTTTCCAGATGCTCAATTCTCCAGCTGCGCAATTCTCCAGCTGCTCCATTCTCCAGCTGCTCGACATTCCAGATTCTCATTTCCCCAGCTGCTCAATGTTCCAGCTGTTCAATGCTCCAGATGCTCAACTCTGCAGCTGGTCAATGTTCCAGCTGTTCAGTGTCCCAGATGCTCAATTCTCCTGTTCTGCTGAAGGGTCATGAGGACTTGAAGCATCAACTCTTTACTTCTCCGTCGATGCTGCTAGACCTGCTGAGTTTTTCCAGGTAATTCTGTTGTAGTTTTGGATTTCCAGCATCTGCAGGTTTTTTGTTTTTAGCTCAATTCTCCAGCTGCTCAATGTTCTAGCTGTTCGATGTTCCAGATGCTCAAAGTTCCAGCTGCACAATTCTCCATCTGCTTAATTGTCCAGCTGCTGGACATTCCTGATGCTCAATTCTCCATCTGCTCAATGTTCCAGATGCTCAATTCTCTAGGTGCACAATTCTCCACCTGCTCGCCATTCCAGATGCTCAATTCTCCAGATTCTCGATATTCCAGATGCTTAATTCTCCAGATGCTCAATGTTCCAGCTGTTCGATGTTTCCGCTGCTCTATTCTCTATTTGTTCGATTCTCCAGCTGCACAATTCTCCAGCTATTCATTTCTCCAGCTGCTCGACATTCCAGATGCTCAATTCTCCAGCTGATCAATGTTCCAGCTGTTCGATGTTTCAGATGTCAAAGTTCCAGCTGCACAATTCTCCAGCTGCTCGACATTCCAGTTGCTTGTTTCTCCAGCTGATAGATTCTCCAGCAGCTCGATTCTCTAGCAGCTAGTTTATTCAGGTGCTCGATTCTCCAACTTCTCAATTCTCCTGAGGCTGATTTCTCCAGCTTCTCGATCTTCAATATGCTGAATTCTCCAGCTGGTGAATTCTCCAGCTGCTCGATATTCTAGATGCTCAATTCTCCAGCTGTTGAATTCTTCAGATGCTCGACATTCCAGATGCTCGATTCTCCAGCTGCTCAATTCTCCAGCCGCTTGACATTCCAGATGCTTATTTGCCCAGCTGTTCAATGTTCCATCTGTTCGATGCTCCAGATGCTCATCTCTGCATCTGCTCAATGTTCCACCTTTTCAATGTTCCAGATGCTCAATTCTCCAGCTGCTCAACTCTCCTGCTGCTTAATTCTCTAGCTGCACAATTCTCCAGCTGCTCGATTCTCCAGCTGCTCAACATTCCAGTTGCTTGATTCTGCAGCTGATAGATTCTCCAGCAGTTCGATTCTCCAGTAGTTAGTTTATCCAGGTACTCGATTCTCAAACTTTTCAATTCCTCAGAGGCTGATTTCTCCAGCTTCTCGATCTTCAATATGCTGAATTCTCCAGCTGCTCAATTCTCCAGCTGTTGAATTCTTCAGCTGCTCGACATTCCAGATGCTCAATTCTCCAACTGCACAATTTTCCAGCTGCTCGATTCTCCAGCTGCTCAATATTCCAGATGCTCAATTTTCCTGCTGCCCAATGTTCCAGCTGTTCGATATTCCTGCTGCTCAATTCTCCTGCTGCTTGCTTCTCCAGGTGTTCGATGTGCCTTCTGCTAGATTCTGTATCTTCTCAATATTCCAGATGCTCAATTCTCCAGCTGATCGATTCTCCCGCTGATCGATTCTCCAGCAGCTCGAGTCTCCAGCAGCTAGATTATCCAGCTGCTCAATTCTCCAGCTGCTCAATTCTCCAGAGGCTGTATTCTCCAGCTGCTCAATATTCCAGATGCGCACTTCTCCAGCTGCTGAATTCAACAGCTGATGTATTCTTCAGCTGCTCAACATTCCAGATTCTCAATTCTCCAGCTCCTCAATTCTCCAGCTGCTCAATTTTGCAGCTGCTCGATGTGTCAGATGCTCAATATTCCAGCTGCTCAATTCTCCAGCCGCTTGACATTCCAGATGCTCATTTCCCCAGCTGCTCAATGTTCCAGCTGTTCGATGCTAGAGATGCTCATCTCTGAAGCTGCTCAATGTTCCAGCTTTTCAATTTTCCAGATGCTCATTTCTGTAGCTGCTCAACTCTCCTGCTGCTCAATTCTCCAGCTGCACAATTCTCCAGCTGCTCGATTCTTCAGCTGCTCAATATACCAGATGCACAATTTTCCTGCTGCCCAATGGTCCAGCTGTTCAATGTTCCAGCTGTTCAATTCTCCAGCTGCTCGATTCTCCAAGAGCTCGTTGCTCCATCTGCTCAATTCTTTAGCTGCTCAATTCACCAGCTGCTCAATTTGTCCAGCTGCTTGACACTGCAGATTCTCAATTCTCCAGCTGCTTGATATTCCAGATGCTCAATTCTCCAGATGCTCAATGTTCGATGTTGCAACTGCTCAATTCTCCATTTGCTTGATTCTTCAGCTGCACAATTCTTCAGCTGCTCAATTCTTCAGCTGCTCAACATTCCAGATGCTCAATTCTCCAGATGCTCAATGTTCCAGCTGTTCAATGTTGCAGCTGCTCTATTCTCTATTTGTTTGATTCTCCAGCTGCACAATTCTCCAGCTACTCAATTCTCCAGCTGCTTGACATTCCAGATGCTCAATTCTCCAGATGCTCAATGTTCGATGTTGCAACTGCTCAATTCTCCATTTGCTCGATTCTTCAGCTGCACAATTCTTCAGCTGCTCAATTCTCCAGCTGCTCAATGTTCCAGATGCTCAATTCTCCAGATGATCAATGTCCCAGTTGTTCAATGTTCCAACTGCTCAGTTCTCCAGATGCTCAATTCTCCAGCTGCTCAATTCTCCAGCTGCTCGACATTCCAGAGGCTGATTTCTCTAGCTTCTCGATCTTCAATATGCTGAATTCTCCAGTTGCTCAATTTTCCACCTGGTGAATTCTCCAGCTTTTGAATTCTTCAGCTGCTCGACATTCCAGCTGCTCAATTCTCCAGATACACAATTCTCCAGCTGCTCGATTCTCCAGCTGCTCAATGTTCCCAATGCTCAATTTTCCTGCTGCCCAATGTTCCAGCTGTTCGATGTTCCTGCTGCTCAATTCTCCTGCTGCTCACTTCTCCAGGTGTTCGATGCGCTATCTGCTAGATTCTGCAGCTTCTCAATATTCCAAATGCTCAATTCTCCAGCTGCTCGATTCTCCAGCTGATCGATTCTCCAGCAGCTCGAGACTCCAGCAGCTAGATTATCCAGCTGCTCGAGTTTCCAGCTGCTCAATTCTCCAGAGGCTGAATTCTCCAGCAGCTCGATCTTCCAGATGCTCACTTCTCCAGCTGCTCAATTCACAAGCTGTTGTATTCTTCAGCTGCACGACATTCTATATGCTCAATTCTCCAGCTCCTCAATTCTCCAGCTGCTCAATTTTCCAGCTGCTCGATGTTTCAGATGCTCAATATTCCAGCTGCACAATTCTCCAGCTGCTCAATTCTCCAGCCGCTTGACATTCCAGATGCTTGTTTGCCCAGCTGCTCAATGTTCCAGCTTTTCAATTTTCCAGATGCTCAATTCTCCAGCTGCTCAACTCTCCTGCTGCCCAATTCTCCAGCTGCACAATTCTCCAGCTGCTTGATTCTGCAGCTTCTCAATGTTCCAGATGCTTAATTTTCCTGCTGCCCAATGTTCCAGCTGTTCAATGTTCCTGCTGTTCAATTCTCCAGCTGCTTGCTTTTCCAGGTGTTCGATGCGCTATCTGCCAGATTCTGCGCCTTCTCAATATTCCAGATGCTCAATTCTCCAGCTGATCGTTTCTCCAGCTAATCGATTCTCCAGCAGCTCAAGTCTCCAGCAGCTAAATTATCCAGGTGCTCGATTCTCCAGCTGCTCAATTCTCCAGAGGCTGAATTCTCCAGCTGCTCGATATTCCAGATGCTCACTTCTCCAGCTGTTGAATTCACCAGCGGTTGAATTCTTCAGCTGCTCGACATTCCACATTCTCAATTCTGGAGCAGCCCAATTCTCTAGCTGTAGAATTCTCCACCTGCTCAATTCTCCAGCTGCTCAATATTCCAGATGCTCAATTCTCCAGATGCTCAATGTTCCAGCTGTTCGATGTTGCAGCTGCTCTATTCTCTATTTGTTCGATTCTCCAGCTGCACAATTCTCCAGCTACTCAATTCTCCAACTGCTCGACATTCCAGATGCTCTATTCTCCAGCTGCTCAATTTTCCAGCTGTTTGATATTCCAGATGCTCAATTCTCCAGATGCTCAATGTTCGATGTTGCAACTGCTCAATTCTCCATTTGCTCGATTCTTCAGCTGCACAATTCTTCAGCTGCTCAATTCTCCAGCTGCTCAACATTCCAGATGCTCAATTCTCCAGCTGCTCAATGTTCCAGATGCTCAATTCTCGAGATGATCAATGTCCCAGTTGTTCAATGTTCCAACTGCTCAGTTCTCCAGCTGCTTGATTCTCCAAGTGCTCAATACTCCAGCTGGTGAATTCTTCAGCTGCTCAATTCTCCAGCTGCTCAATTCTCTAACGGCAGAATTCTCCAGCTGCTCGATTCTGCAGCTTCTCAATATTCCAGCTGCACAATTCTCCAACCACCTCAATTCTCCAGCCGCTTGACATTGCAGATGCTCATTTGCCCAGCTGCTCAATGTTCCAACAGTTCGATGCTAGAGATGCTCATCTCTGCAGCTGCTCAATGTTCCAGCTTTTCAATTTTCAAGATGCTCAATTCTCCAGCTGCTCAACTCTCCTGCTGCTCAATTCTCCAGCTGCACAATTCTCCAGCTGCTCGATTCTCAAGCTGCTCAATATACCAGATGCTCAATTTTCCTGCTGCCCAATGTTGCAGCTCTTCAATGTTCCTGGTGCTCAATTCTCCAGCTACTCGCTTCACCAGGCGTTCAATGCTCTATCTGCTAGATTCTGCAGGTTCTCAATATTCCAGATGCTCAATTCTCCAGCTGATCGATTCTCCAGCTGATCCATTCTCCAGCAGCACGAGTCTCCAGCAGCTAGATTATCCAAGTGCTCGATTCCCCAGTTGCTCAATTCTTCAGATGCTGAATTCTCCAGCTGCTCGATATTCCAGATGCTCACTTCTCCAGCTGCTGAATTCTTTAGCAATTGAATTCTTCAGCTGCTCAACATTCCAGATGCTCAATTCTCCAGCTGCTCAATTCTTCAGCTGCTCAATTTTCCAGCTGCTCGATATTTCAGATGCTTAATATTCCAGCTGCACAATTCTCCAGCTGCTCAATTCACCAGCTGCTTGATATTCCAGATGCCCTTTTGCCCAGCTGCTCAGTGTTCCAGCTGTTTGATGCTCCAGATGCTCATCTCTGCAGCTGCTCAATGTTCCAGCTTTTCCATGTTCCAGATGCTCAATTCTCCAGCTGTTCAACTCTCCTGCTGCTCAATTGTCATGCTGCACAATTCTCCAGCTGCTCGATTCTCCAGCTGCTCAATGTTCCAGGTGTGTGATGTTCCAAATGCTCAATGTTGCAGTTGTTTGATGTTTGAGATGCTCAATGTTGCAGCTGCACAATTCTCCACTGCCCAATTCTCCAGCTGCTCCACATTCTTGATGCTCAATTCTCCAGCTGCACAAGGTTCCAGATGCTCGATTCTCCAGCTGCTCAATTCTCCAGCTGCTCAATTCTCTAACGGCAGAATTCTCCAGCTGCTCGATTCTGCAGCTTCTCAATGTTCCAGATGCTTAATTTTCCTGCTGCCCAATGTTCCAGCTCTTCAATGTCCCTGCTGCTCAATTCTCCAGCTGCTTGCTTTTCCAGGTGTTCGATGCGCCATCTGCCAGATTCTGCAGCATCTCAATATTCCAGATGCTCAATTCTCCAGCTGATCGTTTCTCCAGCTAATCGATTCTCCAGCAGCTCAAGTCTCCAGCAGCTAAATTATCCAGGTGCTCGATTCTCCAGCTGCTCAATTCTCCAGAGGCTGAATTCTCCAGCTGCTCGATATTCTAGATGCTCACTTCTCCAGCTGTTGAATTCACCAGCGGTTGAATTCTTCAGCTGCTCGACATTCCACATTCTCATTTCTAGAGCAGCTCAATTCGCTAGCTGTACAATTCTCCACCTGCTCAATTCTCCAGCTGCTCGCCATTCCAGATGCTCAATGTTCCAGCTGCTCGATATTCCAGATGCTCAATTCACCACCTGCTCAATGTTCTAGCTGTTCGATGTTGCAGCTGCTCTATTCTCTATTTGTTCAATTCTCCAGCTGCACAATTCTCCAGCTACTCAATTCTCCAACTGCTCGACATTCCAGATGCTCTATTCTCCAGCTGCTCAATTTTCCAGCAGCTTGATATTCCAGATGCTCAATTCTCCAGATGCTCAATGTTCGATGTTGCAACTGCTCAATTCTCCATTTGCTCGATTCTTCAGCTGCACAATTCTTCAGCTGCTCAATTCTCCAGCTGCTCAACATTCCAGTTGCTCAATTCTCCAGCTGCTCAATGTTCCAGATGCTCAATTCTCCAGATGATCCATGTCCCAACTGCTCAGTTCTCCAGCTGCTTGATTCTCCAGGTGCTCAATACTCCAGCTGGTGAATTCTTCAGCTGCTCAACATTCCAGATGCTCAATTCTCCAGCTGCTCAATTCTCCAGCTGCTCCATTCTCCAGCTGCTCGACATTCCAGATGCTCATTTCCCCAGCTGCTCATTGTTCCAGCTGTTCGATGCTCAACAGATGCTCAACTTCGCAGCTGGTCAATGTTCCAGCTGTTCAGTGTTCCAGATGCTCAATTCTCCTGTTCTGCTGAAGGGTCATGAGGACTTGAAAAGTCAACTCTTTACTTCTCTGCCGATGCTGCTAGATCTGCTGAGTTTTTCCAGGTAATTCTATTTTAGTTTAGGATTTCCAGCATCCGCAGTTTTTTTGTTTTTAGCTCAATTCTCCAGCTGCTCAATGTTCTAGCTGTTTGACGTTCCAGATGCTCAAAGTTCCAGCTGCACAATTCTCCATCTGCTTAATTGTCCAGCTTATGCTGATGTTCTCCAGCAGCTCAAGTCTCCAGCAGCTAAATTATCCAGGTGCTCGATTCTCCAGCTGCTCAATTCTCCAGAGGCTGAATTCTCCAGCTGCTCGATATTCCAGATGCTCACTTCTCCAGCTGTTGAATTCACCAGCAGTTGAATTCTTCAGCTGCTCGACATTCCACATTCTGAATTCTAAAGGAGCTCAATTCTCCAGCTGTACAATTCTCCACCTGCTCAATTCTCCAGCTGCTAGACAATCCAGATGCTCAATTCTCCAGTTGCTCGATATTCCAGATGCTCAATTCTCCAGCTGCTCAATGTTCCAGCTGTTCAATGCTGCTGCTGCTCTATTCTCTACTTGTTCGATTCTCCAGCTGCACAATTCTCCAGCTACTCAATTCTCCAGCTGCTCGACATTCCAGATGCTCTATTCTCCAGCTGCTCAATTTCCAGCTGCTTGATATTCCAGATGCTCAATTCTCCAGATGCTCAATGTTCGATGTTGCAACTGCTCAATTCTCCATTTGCTCGATTCTTCAGCTGCACAATTCTTCAGCTGCTCAATTCTCCAGCTGCTCAACATTCCAGATGCTCAATTCTCCAGCTGCTCAATGTTCCAGATGCTCAATTCTCCAGATGATCAATGTCCCAGCTGTTCGATGTTCCAACTGCTCAGTTCTCCAGCTGCTTGATTCTCCAGGTGCTCAATACTCCAGCTGGTGAATTCTTCAGCTGCTCGACATTCCAGATGCTCAATTCTCCAGCTGCTCAATTCTCCAGCTGCTCGACATTCCAGATGCTCATTTCCCCAGCTGCTCAATGTTCCAGCTGTTCGATGCTCAACAGATGCTCAACTTCGCAGCTGGTCAATGTTCCAGCTGTTCAGTGTTCCAGATGCTCAATTCTCCTGTTCTGCTGAAGGGTCATGAGGACTTGAAAATTCAACTCTTTACTTCTCCGCCGATGCTGCTTGACCTGCTGAGTTTTTCCAGGTTATTCTGTTTCAGTTTTGGATTTCCAGCATCCGCAGTTTTTTTGTTTTTAGCTCAATTCTCCAGCTGCTCAATGTTCTAGCTGTTTGATGTTCCAGATGCACAAAGTTCCAGCTGCACAATTCTCCATCTGCTTAATTGTCCAGCTGATGCTGATGTTCTCCAGCAGCTCAAGTCTCCAGCAGCTAAATTATCCAAGTGCTCGATTCTCCAGCTGCTCAATTCTCCAGAGGCTGAATTCTCCAGCTGCTCGATATTCCAGAGGCTCACTTCACCAGCTGTTGAATTCACCAGCAGTTGAATTCTTCAGCTGCTCGACATTCCACATTCTCAATTCTAGAGCAGCTCAATTCGCTAGCTGTACAATTCTCCACCTGATCAATTCTCCAGCTGCTAGACATTCCAGATGCTCAATTCTCCAGCTGCTTGATATTCCAGATGCTCAATTCTCCAGATGCTCAATGTTCCAGCTGTTCGATGTTGCTGCTGCTCTATTCTCTATTTGTTCGATTCTCCAGCTGCACAATTCTCCAACTGCTTGACATTCCAGATGCTCTATTCTCCAGCTGCTCAATTTTCCAGCTGCTTGATATTCCAGATGCTCAATTCTCCAGATGCTCAATGTTCGATGTTGCAACTGCTCAATTCTCCATTTGCTCGATTCTTCAGCTGCACAATTCTTCAGCTGCTCAATTCTCCAGCTGCTCAACATTCCAGATGCTCAATTCTCCAGCTGCTCAATGTTCCAGATGCTCAATTCTCCAGATGATCAATGTCCAAGCTGTTCAATGTTCCAACTGCTCAGTTCTCCAGCTGCTTGATTCTCCAGGTGCTCAATACTCCAGCTGGTGAATGCTTTAGCTGCTCGACATTCCAGCTGCTCAATTCTCCAGCTGCTCAATTCTCTAACAGCAGAATTCTCCAGCTGCTCGATTCTGCAGCTTCTCAATGTTCCAGATGCTTAATTATCCTGCTGCCCAATGTTCCAGCCATTCAATGTTCCTGCTGCGCAATTCTCCAGCTGCTTGCTTTTCCAGGTGTCGATGCGCCATCTGCCAGATTCTGCAGCATCTCAATATTCCAGATGCTCAATTCTCCAGCTGATCGTTTCTCCAGCTGATCGATTCTCCAGCAGCTCAAGTCTCCAGCAGCTAAATTATCAAGATGCTCGATTCTCCAGCTCTTCAATTCTCCAGAGGCTGAATTCTCCAGCTGCTCGATATTCCAGATGCTCACTTCTCCAGCTGTTGAAATCACCAGCGGTTGAATTCTTCAGCTGTTCGACATTCCACATTCTCAATTCTAGAGCAGCTCAATTCTCCAGCTGTACAATTCTCCACCTGCTCAATTCTCCAGCTGCTCGCCATTCCAGATGCTAAATTCTCCAGATGCTCAATGTTCCAGCTGTTCAATGTTGCAGTTGCTCTATTCTCTATTTGTTCGATTCTCCAGCTGCACGATTCTCCAGCTACTCAATTCTCCAGCTGCTCGACATTCCAGATGCTCTATTCTCCAGCTGCTCAATTTTCCAGCTACTTGATATTCCAGATGCTCAATTCTCCAGATGCTCAATGTTCGATGTTGCAACTGCTCAATTCTCCATTTGCTCAATTCTTCAGCTGCACAATTCTTCAGCTGCTCAATTCTCCAGCTGCTCAAAATTCCAGATGCTCAATTCTCCAGCTGCTCAATGCTCCAGATGCTCAATTCTCCAGATGGTCAATGTTCCAGTTGTTCAATGTTCCAACTGCTCAGTTCTCCAGCTGCTTGATTCTCCACGTGCTCCGTACTCCAGCTGGTGAATTCTTCAGCTGCTTGCTTTTCCAGATGCTCAATTCTCCAGCTGCGCAATTCTCCAGCTGCTCCATTCTCCAGCTGCTCGACATTCCAGATTCTCATTTCTCCAGCTGCTCAATGTTCCAGCTGTTCAATGCTCCAGATGCTCAACTTCGCAGCTGGTCAATGTTCCAGCTGTTCAGTGTTCCAGATGCTCAATTCTCCTGTTCTGCTGAAGGGTCATGAGGACTTGAAGCGTCAACTCTTTACTTCTCCGCCGATGCTGCTAGACCTGCTGAGTTTTTCCAGGTAATTCTGTTTTTGTTTTGGATTTCCAGCATCCGCAGTTTTTTTCTTTTTAGCTCAATTCTCCAGCTGCTCAATGTTCTAGCTGTTCGATGTTCCAGATGCTCAAAGTTCCAGCTGCACAATTCTCCATCTGCTTAATTGTCCAGCTGCTGGACATTCCTGATGCTCAATTCTCCATCTGCTCAATGTTCCAGATGCTCAATTCTCTAGGTGCACAATTCTCCACCTGCTCGCCATTCCAGATGCTCAATTCTCCAGCTTCTCTATATTCCAGATGCTTAATTCTCCAGATGCTCCATGTTCCAGCTGTTCGATGTTTCCGCTGCTCTATTCTCTATTTGTTCGATTCTCCAGCTGCACAATTCTCCAGCTATTCATTTCTCCAGCTGCTCGACATTCCAGATGCTCAATTCTCCAGCTGATCAATGTTCCAGCTGTTCGATGTTTCAGATGTCAAAGTTCCAGCTGCACAATTCTCCAGCTGCTCGACATTCCAGTTGCTTGTTTCTCCAGCTGATAGATTCTCCAGCAGCTCGATTCTCTAGCAGCTAGTTTATTCAGGTGCTCGATTCTCCAACTTCTCAATTCTCCTGAGGCTGATTTCTCCAGCTTCTCGATCTTCAATATGCTGAATTCTCCAGCTGGTGAATTCTCCAGCTGCTCGATATTCTAGATGCTCAATTCTCCAGCTGTTGAATTCTTCAGATGCTCGACATTCCAGATGCTCAATTCTCCAGATGCTCAATTCTCCAGCTGCTCGATTCTCGAGCTGCTCAATGTTCCTGCTGCTCAATTCTCCTGCTGCTTACTTCTCCAGGTGTTTGATGTGCCATCTGCTAGATTCTGCAGCTTCTCAATATTGCAAATGCTCAATTTTCCAGCTGCTCGATTCTCCAGCTGATCGATTCTCCAGCAGCTCGAGTCTCCAGCAGCTAGATTATCCAGCAGCTCGATTCTCCAGCTGCTCAATTCTCCAGAGGCTGAATTCTCCAGCTGCTCTATATTCCAGATGCTCACTTCTCCAGCTGCTCAATTCTCCAGCTGCTGAATTCTCCAGCTGCTCAATTTTGCAGCTGCTCGATGTGTCAGATGCTCAATATTCCAGCTGCACAATTCTCCAGCTGCTCAATTCTCCAGCCGCTTGACATTCCAGATGCTCATTTGCCCAGCTGCTCAATGTTCCAGATGTTTGATGCTAGAGATGCCCATCTCTGCAGCTGCTCAATGTTCCAGCTTTTCAATGTTCCAGATGCTCAATTCTCCAGCTGCTCAACTCTCCTGCTCCTCACTTCTCCAGGTGCACAATTCTCCAGCTGCTCCATTCTCCAGCTGCTCAATATACCAGATGTTCAAATTTCCTGCTGCCCAATGTTCCAGCTGTTCAATGTTCCTGGTGCTCAATTCTCCAGCTGCTCGCTTCTCCAGGTGTTCAATGCTCCATATGCTAGATTCTGCAGGTACTCAATATTCTAGATGCTCAATTCTCCAGCTGATCGATTCTCCACCTGATCCATTCTCCAGCAGCTTGCGTCTCCAGCAGCTAGATTATCCAGGTGCTCGATTCCCCAGCTGCTCAATTCTCCAGAGGCTGAATTCTCCAGCTGCTCAATATTCCAGATGCTCACTTCTCCAGCTGCTGAATTCTCCAGCAATTGAATTCTTCAGCTGCTCAACATTCCAGATGCTCAATTCTCCAGCTGCTCAATTCTCCAGCTGCTCAATTCACCAGCCGCTTGATATTCCAGATGCTCATTTGCCCAGCTCCTCAGTTTTCCAGCTGTTTGATGCTCCAGATGCTCATCTCTGCAGCTGCTCAATGTTCCAGCTTTTCCATGTTCCAGATGCTCAATTCTCCAGCTGTTCAACTCTCCTGCTGCTCAATTCTCCAGCTGCACAATCCTCCAGCTTCTCTATTCTCCAGCTGCTCAATGTTCCAGGTGTGCGATGTTCCAAATGCTCAATGTTGCAGTTGTTTGATGTTTTAGATGCTCAATGTTCCAGCTGCACAATTCTCCAGCTGCTCCACATTCCTGATGCTCAATTCTCCAGCTGCACAAGGTTCCAGATGCTCGATTCTCTAGCTGCTCAATTCTCCAGCTGCTCAATTCTCTAACGGCAGAATTCTCCAGCTGCTCGATTCTGCAGCTTCTCAATGTTCCACATGCTTAATTTTCCTGCTGCCCAATGTTCCAGCTCTTCAATGTTCCTGCTGTTCAATTCTCCAGCTGCTTGCTTTTCCAGGTGTTCGATGCGCCATCTGACAGATTCTGCAGCTTCTCAATATTCCAGATGCTCAATTCTCCAGCTGATCGTTTCTCCAGTTAATCGATTCTCCAGCAGCTCAAGTCTCCAGCAGCTAAATTATCCAGGTGCTCGATTCTCCAGCTGCTCAATTCTCCAGAGGCTGAATTCTCCAGCTGCTCGATATTCCAGATGCTCACTTCTCCAGCTGTTGAATTCACCAGCGGTTGAATTCTTCAGCTGCTCGACATTCCACATTCTCAATTCTAGAGCTCAATTCTCCAGCTGCTCAATTTTCCAACTGCTTGATGTTTCAGATGCTCAATATTCCAGCTGCACAATTTTCCAGCTGCTCAATTCTCCAGCCGCTTGACATTCCAGATGCTTATTTGCCCAGCTGTTCAATGTTCCATCTGTTCGATGCTCCAGATGCTCATTTCTGCATCTGCTCAATGTTCCAGCTTTTCAATGTTCCAGATGCTCAATTCTCCAGCTGCTCAACTCTCCTGCTGCTCAATTCTCCAGCTTTTCAATGTTCCAGATGCTCAATTCTCCAGCTGCTCAATGTTCCAGATGCTCAATTTTCCTGCTGCTCAATGTTCCAGATGCTCAATTTTCCTGCTGCCCAATGTTCCAGCTGTTCAATGTTCCTGCTGCTCAATTCTCCTGCTGCTTGCTTCTCCAGGTGTTCAATGCTCCAGCTGCTTGATTCTGCAGCTTCTCAATATTCTAGATGCTCAATTCTCCAGCTGATCATTTCTCCAACTGATCGTTTCTCCAGCAGCTCGAATCTCCAGCAGCTAGATTATCCAGCTGCACGATTCTTCAGCTGCTCTACTAACCAGAGACTGAATTCTCCAGCTGCTCGATATTCCAGATGCTCAATTCTCCAGCTGCTCAATTCTCTAGGTGCTCAATTTTGCAGCTGCTCGATATTTGAGATGCTCAATATTCCAGCTGCACAATTCTCCAGCTACTCAATTCTCCAGTTGCTCGGCATTCCAGATGCTCATTTCCCCAGCTGCTCAAGGTTTCAGCTTTTTGATGCACCAGATGCTCAATTCTCCAGCTGCTCAATGTTTCAGCTGTTTGATATTCCAGATGCGCAAAGTTCCAGCTGCACAATTCTCCATCTGCTGAATTCTCCAGCTGCTGGACATTCCTGATGCTCAATTCTCCAGCTGCTCGATTCTCCAGGTGTTCCTTGGCCATTTGCTCAATTCTCTAGCTGCTCAATTCTCCAGCTGCTCGGCACTCCAGATTCTCAATTCTCCAGCTGCTTGATATTCCAGACACTCAATTCACCAGATGCTCAATGATGCAGCTGTCCGATGTTGCTACTGCTCAATTCTGCATTTGCTCGATTCTCCAGCTGCACAATTCTCCAGCTCTTCAATTCTCCAACTGCTCAATGTTCCAGATGCTCAATTCTCCAGCTGATCGATTCTCCAGGCGCTCGTTGCTTCATCTGCTCAATTCTCTAGGTGCTCAATCCTTCGGCTGCTCAATGCTCCAGATAATCAATGTTCCTGATGCTAATTTCTCCAGCTGCTCAATGTTCCAGCTGTTCGAATTTTCAGATGTCAACGTTCCAGCTGCACAATTCTCCAGCTGCTCGATATTCCAGCTGCTTGATTCTCCAGCTGATCGATTCTCCAGCAGCTCGATTCGCCAGCAGCTAGAGTATCCAGTGCTCGATTCACCAACTTCTCAATTCTCCAGAGGCAGATTTCTCCAGCTTCTCGATCTTCAATATGCTGAATTCTCCAGCTGCTCAATTCTGCGGCCGCTCAATGCTCCAGATATTCAATGTTCCTGATGCTAATTTCTCCAGCTGCTCAATGTTCCAGCTGTTCGATATTTCAGATGTCAACGTTCCAGCTGCACAATTCTCCAGCTGCACGATATTCCAGCTGCTTGATTCTCCAGCTGATCGATTCTCCAGCAGCTCGATTCGCCAGCAGCTAGAGTATCCAGTGCTCGATTCACCAAATTCTCAATTCTCCAGAGGCAGATTTCTCCAGCTTCTCGATCTTCAATATGCTGAATTCTCCAGCTGCTCAATTCTCCAGCTGGTGCATTCTCCAGCTGCTCCAAATTCTAGATGCTCAATTCTCCAGCTGCTGTATTCTCCAGCTGTTGAATTCTTCAGCTACTCGACATTCCAGATGCCCAATTCTCCAGATGCACTTTTCTCCAACTGCTCGATTTTCCAGCTGCTCAATGTTCCAGATGCTCAATTTTCCTGCTGCCCAATGTTCCAGCTGTTCGATGATCCTGCTGCTCAATTCTCCAGCTGCTCGCTTCTCCAGGTGTTCGATGTGTCATCTGCTAGATTCTGCAGCTTCTCAATATTCCAGATGCTCGATTCTCCACCTTCTCAATTCTCCAGAGGCTGATTTCTCCAGCTTCGCGATCTTCAATATGCTGAATTCTACAGCTGCTCAATTCTCCAGCTTGTGCATTCTCCAGCTGCTCCTCATTCTAGATGCTCAATTCTCCAGCTGCTGTATTCTCCAGCTGTTGAATTCTTCAGCTGCTCGACATTCCAGATGCTCAATTCTCCAGATGCACAATTCTCCAGCTGCTCGATTTTCCAGCAGCTCAATGTTCCAGGTGCTCAATTTTCCTGCTGCCCAATGTTCCAGCTGTTCGATGTTCCTGCTGCTCAATTCTCCAGCTGCTCGATTCTACAACTGATCGATTCTCCAGCAGCTCGATTATCCAGGTGCTCGATTCTCCAGCTGCTCAATTCTCCAGAGGCTGAATTCTCCAGCTGCTGGACATTCCAGATGCTCAATTCTCCAGCTACTCAATTCTCCAGCTGCTCAATTTTCCAGCTGCTCGATGTTTCAGATGCGCAATATTCCAGCTGCACAATTCTCCAGCCGCTTGACATTCCAGATGCTCATTTGCACAGCTGCTCAGTTTTACAGCTGTTCGATGCTCCAGATGCTCATCTCTGCAGCTGCTCAATGTTCCAGCTGTTCAATGTTCCGGCTGCTCAATTCTCCAGCTGCTCGCTTTTCCAGGTGTTCGATGCACCATCTGCTAAATTCTGCAGCTTCTCAATATTCCAGATGCTCAGTTCTCCAGCTGATCGTTTTTACAGCTGATCGATTCTCCACAGCTTGAGTCTCCAGCAGCTAGAGTATCCAGGGGCTCGATTCTCCAGCTGCTCAATTCTCCAGAATGGCTGAATTCTCCAGCTGCTTGATATTCCACATGCTCACTTCTCCCGCTGCTGAATTCACCAGCTGTTGAATTCTCCAGCTGCTCGATATTCCAGATGCTCAATTCTCCAGCTGCTCAATTCTCTAGGTGCTCAATTTTGCAGCTGCTCGATGTTTGAGATGCTCAATATTCGAGCTGCACAATTCTCCAGCTGCTCAATTCTCCAACTGTTTGGCATTTATGATGCTCATTTCCCCAGCTGCTCAAGGTTCCAGCTGTTCGTTGCTCCAGATGCTCAATTCTCCAGCTGCTCAATGTTCTAGTTGTTTGATATTCCAGATGCGCAAAGTTCCAGCTGCACAATTCTCCATCTGCTGAATTCTCCAGCTGCTGGACATTCCTGATGCTTAATTCTCCAGCTGCTTGATTCTCCAGGTGCTCGTTGGCCATTTGTTCAATTCTCTAGCTGTTCAATTCTCCAGCTGCTCGACACTCCAGATTCTCAATTCTCCAGCTGCTTGATATTCCAGATGCTCAATTCGCCAGATGCTCAATGTTGCAGCTGTCCGATGTTGCAACTGCTCAATTCTGCATTTGCTCGATTCTCCAGCTGCACAATTCTCCAGCTCTTCAATTCTCCAGCTGCTCAACATTCCAGATGCACAATTCTCCAGCTGCTCAATGTTCCAGATGCTCAATTCTCCAGCTGATCGATTCTCCAGGTGCTCGTTGCTTCATCTGCTCAATTCTCTAGGTGCTCAATCCTCCGGCTGCTCAATGCTCCAGATAATCAATGTTCTTGATGCTAATTTCTCTAGCTGCTCAATGTTCCAGCTGTTCGATGTTTCAGATATCAAAGTTACAGCTGCACAATTCTCCAGCTGCTTGACATTCTAGCTGCTTGATTCTCCAGCTGATCGATTCTCCAGCAGCTCGATTCTCCAGAGGCAGATTCTCCAGCTTCTCGATCTTCAATATGCTGAATTCTCCAACTGCTCAATTCTCCAGCTGGTGCATTCTCCAGCTGCTCGACATTCTAGATGCTTAATTCTCCAGCTGCTGAATTCTTCAGCTGCTCGACATTCCAGATGCTCAATTCTCTAGATGCACTTTTCTCCAACTGCCCGATTCTCTGGATGCTCAATGTTCCAGATGCTCAATTTTCCTGCTGCCCAATGTTCCAGCTTTTTGATGTTCCTGCTGTTCAATTCTCCAGCTGCTCGCTTCTCGAGGTTTTCGATGTGCCATCTGCTAGATTCTGCAGCTTCTCAATATTCCAGAAGCTCGATTCTCCAACTTCTCAATTCTCCAGAGGCTGATTTCTCCATCTTCTCGATCTTCAATATGCTGAATTCTACAGCTGCTCAATTCTCCAGCTGGTGAATTCTCCAGCTGCTCCTCATTCTAGATGCTGAATTTTCCAGCTGTTGAATTCTTCAGCTGCTCGACATTCCAGATGCTCAATTCTCCAGATGCACAATTCTCCAGCTGCTCAATTCTCCAGCAGCTCAATTCTCCAGCTACTCAATTCTCCAGCTGCTCAATTTTCCAGCTGCTTGATGTTTCACATGCACAATATTCCAGCTGCACAATTCTCCAGCCGCTTGACATTCCAGATGCTCATTTGCGCAGCTGCTCAATTTTCCAGCTGTTCGATGCTCCAGATGCTCATCTCTACATCTGCCCAATTTTTCAGCTGTTCAATGTTCCGGCTGCTCAATTCTCCAGCTGCTCGCTTTTCCAGGTATTCAATGCGCCATCTGCTAGATTCTACAGCTTCTCAATATTCCAGATGCTCAATTCTCCAGCTGATCTTTTTTACAGCTGAGCGATTCTCCAGCAGCTCGAGTCTCCAGCAGCTAGATTATCCAGGGGCTCGATTCTCCAGCTGCTCAATTCTCCAGAGGCTGAATTCTCCAGCTGCTCGATATTCCAAATGCTCACTTCTCCTGCTGCTGAATTCACCAGCTGTTGAATTCTTCAGCTGCTCGACATTCCAGATGCTCAATTCTCAGCAGCTCAATTATCCAGCTGCTGAATTCTCCAGCTGCTCAATTTTCCAGCTGCTCGATGTTTCAGTTGCTCAATATTCCAGCTGCACAATTCTCCAGCTGCTCAATTCTCCAGCCGCTTGACATTCCAGAAGCTTATTTGCCCAGCTGTTCAATGTTGTTCGATGCTCCAGATGCTCATCTCTGCAGCTGCTCAATGTTCCAGCTTTTCAATGTTCCAGATGCTCAATTCTCCAGCTGCTCAACACTCCTGCTGCTTAATTCTCCAGCTGCACAATTCTCCAACTGCTCGATTCTCCAGCTGCTCAATGTTCCAGATGCTCAATTTTCCTGCTGCCCAATGTTCCAGCTGTTTGATGTTTCCGCTGTTCAATTCTCCTGCTGCTCACTTCTCCAGGTGTTCAATGCTCCATCTGCTTGATACTGCAGCTTCTCAATATTCTTGATGCTCAATTCTCCAGCTGATCAATTCTCCAACTGATCGATTCTCCAACTGTTCGATTCTCCAGCAGCTAGAATATCCAGGTGCACGATTCTTCAGCTGCTCTATTATCCAGAGGCTGAATTCTCCAGCTGCTCGATATTCCAGATGCTCAATTCTCCAGCTGCTCAATTCTTTAGGTGCTCAATTTTGCAGCTGCACGATGTTTGAGATGCTCAATATTCCAGCTGCACAATTCTCCAGCTGCTCAATTCTCCAGTTGCTCGGCATTCCAGATGCTCATTTCGCAGCTGCTCAATGTTCCAGCTGTTCAATGCTCCAGATGCTCAATTCTCCAGTTGCTCAATGTTCCAGCAGTTTGATATTCCAGATGCGCAAAGTTCCAGCTGCACAATTCTCCATCTGCTGAATTCACCAGCTGCTGGACATTCCTGATGCTCAATTCTCCAGCTGCTCGATTCTCCAGGTACTCATTGGCCATTTGCTCAATTATCCAGCTGCTCAATTCTCCAGCTGCTCGACACTCCAGATTCACAATTCTCCAGCTGCTTGATATTCCAGACGCTCAATTCGCCAGATGCTCAATGTTGCAGCCGTCCGATGTTGCAACCGCTCAATTCTGCATTTGCTCGATTCTCCAGCTGCACAATTCTCCAGCTCTTCAATTCTCCAGTTGCTCAACATTCCAGATGCTCAATTCTCCAGCTGCTCAATGTTCCAGATGCTCAATTCTCCAGCTGATCGATTCTCCAGGTGCTCGTTGCTTCATCTGCTCAATTCTTTAGGTGCTCAATCCTCCAGCTGCTCAATGCTCCAGATAATCAATGTTGCTGATGCTAATTTCTCCAGCTGCTCAATGTTCCAGCTGTTCGATGTTTCAGATGTCAAATTTCCAGCTGCACAATTCTCCAGCTGCTCGACATTCCAGTTGCTTGATTCTCCAGCTGATCGATTCTCCAGCAGCTCGATTCTCCAGCATCTAGATTATCCAGGTGCTCGATTCACCAACTTCTCAATTCTCCAGAGGCAGATTTCTCCAGCTTCTCGATCTTCAATATGCTGAATTCTCCAGCTGTTGAATTCTTCAGCTGCTCGACATTCTAGATGCTCAATTCTCCAGATGCACTTTTCTCCAACTGCTCGATTCTCCAGTTGCTCAATGTTCCAGATGCTCAATTTTCCTGCTGCCCAATGTTCCAGCTGTTCAATGTTCCTGCTGCTCAATTCTCCAGCTGCTCTCTTCTCCAGGTGTTCGATGTGCCATCTGCTAGATTCTGCAGCTTCTCAATTCTCCAGAGGTTGATTTCTCCAGGTTCTCGATCTTCAATATGCTGAATTCTACAGCTGCTCAATTCTCCAGCTGGTGAATTCTCCAGCTGCTCGACATTCCAGATGCTCAATTCTCCAGATGCAAAATTCTCCAGCTGCTCAATTCTCCAACAGCTCAATGTTCCAGATGCTCAATTCTCCTGCTGCCCAATGTTCCAGCTGCTCGATGTTCCTGCTGCTCAATTCTCCAGCTGCTCGATTCTACAACTGATCAATTTTCCAGCAGCTCGATTCTCCAGCTGCTCAATTCTCCAGAGGCTGAATTCTCCAGCTGCTGGACATTCCAGATGCTCAATTCTGCAGCTACTCAATTCTTCAGCTGCTCAATTTTCCAGCTGCTCGATGTTTCAGATGCGCAATATTCCAGCTGCACCATTCTCCAGCCGTTTGACATTCCAGATGCTCATTTGCACAGCTGCTCAGTTTTCCAGCTGTTCGATGCTCCAGATGCTCATCTCTGCAGCTGCTCAATGTTCCAGCTGTTCAATGTTCCGGCTGCTCAATTCTCCAGCTGCTCGCTTTTCCAGGTGTTCGATGCACCATCTGCTAGATTCTGCAGCTTCTCAATATTCCAGATGCTCAATTCTCCAGCTGATCATTTTTACAGCTGATCGATTCTCCACAGCTCGAGTCTCCAGCAGCTAGATTATCCAGGGGCTCGATTCTCCAGCTGCTCAATTCTCCAGAGGCTGAATTCTCCAGCTGCTCGATATTCCAGATGCTCACTTCTCCTGCTGCTGAATTCACCTGCTGTTGAATTCTTCAGCTGCTCGACATTCCAGATGCTCAATTCTCAGCAGCTCAATTATCCAGCTGCTGAATTCTCCAGCTGTTCAATTTTCCAGCTTCTCAATGTTTCAGATGCTTAAAAGACCAGCTGCACAATTCTCTAGCTGCTCAATTCTCCAGCCTCTTGACATTCAGATGCTCATTTGCCCAGCTGCTCAATGTTCCAACTTTTCAATGTTCCAGGTTCTCAACTCCTGCTGCTCAACTCTCCTGCTGCTTAATTCTCCAGCTGCACAATTCTCCAATTGCTCGATTCTCCAGCTGCTCAATGTTCCAGATGCTCAATTTTCCTGCCGCCCAATGTTCCAGCTGTTCGATGTTCCTGCTACTCAATTCTCCAGCTGCTCGCTTCTCCAGGTGTTCAATGCTCCATCTGCTACATTCTGCAGCTTCTCAATATTCCAGATGCTCAATTCTCCAGCTGATCGATTCTCCAACTGATCGATTCTCCAGCAGCTCGAGTCTCCAGCAAATAAATTTCCAGGTGCTCGATTCTCCAGCTGCTCAATACTCCAGAGGCCGAATTCTCCAGCTGCTAGACACTGCAGATGCTCAATTCTCCAGTGGCTCAATTCTCCAGCTGCTCAATTCTCCAGCTGCTCAATTTGCCAGCTGCTCGATGTTTGAGATGCTCAATATTGCAGCTGCACAATTCTCCAGCTGCTCAATTCTCCATACGCTCGGCATTCCAGATGCTCATTTCCCCAGCTGCTCAAGGTTCCTGCTGTTTGATGCTCCCGATGCTCATCTCTGCAGCTGCTCAATGTTCCAGATGTTTGATATTCCAGATGCTCAAAGTTCCAGCTGCACAATTCTCCTGCTGCTGGACATTGCTGATGCTTAATTCTCCAGCTGCTCGATTCTCCAGGTGCTCGTTGGCCATTTGTTCAATTCTCTAGCTGCTCAATTCTCCAGCTGCTCGACACTCCAGATTCTCTATTCTCCAGTCTGCTCAATATTCCAGATGCTAAATTCTCCAGATGCTCAACGTTCCAGCTGTCTGATGTTGCAACTGCTCAATTCTGCATTTGCTCGATTCTCCAGCTGCACAATTCTCCAGCTCTTCAATTCTCCAGCCGCTCATCATTCCAGATGCTCAATTCTCCAGCTGCTCAATGTTCCAGATGCTCAATTCTCCAGCTGATCGATTCTCCAGGTGCTCGTTGCTTCATCTGCTCAATTCTATAGGTGTCAATCCTCCGGCTGCTCAATGATCCAGATAATCAAAGTTGCTGATGCTAATTTCTCCAACTGCTCAATGTTCCAGCAGTTCGATGTTTCAGATGTCAGAATTCCAGCTGCACAATTCTCCAGCTGCTCAACATTCCAGCTGCTTGATTCTTCAGCTGATCAATTCTCCAGCTGCTCAATTCTCCAGATGCTCACTTCTCCAGCTGCTGAATTCTCCAGTTGTTGAATTCTTCAGTTGCTCAACATTCCAGATGCTCAATTCTCCAGTTGCTCAATTCTCCAGCTGCTTGGTTCTCCAGCTGATCGATTCTCCAGCAACTAGATTATCCAAGTGCTCGATTCTCCAACTTCTCAATTCTCCAGAGGCAGATTTCTCCAGCTTCTCGATCTTCAATATGCTGAATTCTCCAGCTGCTCAATTCTCCAGCTGTTGAATTCTTCAGCTGCTCGACATTCCAGATGCTCAATTCTCCAGATGCACGATTCTTCAACTGCTCGATTCTCCAGCTGCTCAATGTTCCAGATGCTCAATTTTCCTGCTGCCCAATGTTCCAGCTGTTCGATGTTCCTGCTACTCAATTCTCCAGCTGCTCACTTCTCCAGGTGTTCGATGCGCCATCTGCTAGATTCTGCTGCTTCTCAATATTCCAGTTGCTCGATTCTCCAACTTTTCAATTCTCCAGAGGCTGATTTCTACAGCTTCTCAATATTCCAGATGCTCAATTCTCCAGCTGATCTTTTTTACAGCTGAGCGATTCTCCAGCAGCTCGAATCTCCGGCAGCTAGATTATCCAGGGGCTCGATTCTCCAGCGGCTCAATTCTCCAGAGGCTGAATTCTCCAGCTGCTCGATATTCCAGCTGCTCACTTCTCCTGCTGCTGAATTCACCAGCTGTTGAATTCTTCAGCTGCTCGACATTCCAGATGCTCAATTCTCAGCAGCTCAATTCTCCAGCTGCTGAATTCTCCAGCTGCTCAAGTTCCAGCTGCTCGATGTTTCAGATGCACAATATTCCAGCTGCACAATTCTCCAGCCTCTTGAAATTCCAGATGCTCATTTGCCCAGCTGCTCAATGTTCCAGGTTTTCAATGTTCCAGATTTTCAATTCTCCAGCTGCTCAACTCTCCTGCTGCTCAATTCTCCTGCTGCACAATTCTCCAGCTGCTCAATTCTCCAGCGGCTCAATGTTCCAGATGCTCAATTTTCCTGCTGCCCAATGTTCCAGCTGTTCGATGTTCCTGCTGCTCAATTCTCCAGCTGCTCACTTCTCCAGGTGTTCAATGCTCCATCTGCTACGTTCTGCAGCTTCTCAATATTCCAGATGCGCAATTCTCCAGGTGATCGATTCTCCAGCAGCTCGAGTCTCCAACAACTAGATTATCCAGGTGCTCGATTCTCCAGCTGCTCAATACTCCAGAGGCTGAATTCTCCAGGTGCTCGACATTGCAGATGCTCAATACTCCTGCTACTCAATTCTCCAGCTGCTCAATTTTCCACCTGCTCGATGTTTCAGATGCGCAATATTCCAGCTGCAGAATTCTCAGGCTGCTCAATTCTCCAGCCGCTTGACATTCCAGATGCTCATTTGCACAGCTGCTAAGTTTTCCAGGTGTTCGATGTTCCAGATGCTCATCTCTGCAGCTGCTCAATGTTCCAGCTGTTCAATGTTCTGGCTGCTCAATTCTCCAGCTGATCATTTCTACAGCTGATCGATTCTCCAGCAGCTCGAGTCTCCAGCAGCTAGATTATCCAGGGGATTGATTCTCCAGCTGCTCAATTCTCCAGAGTCTGAATTCTCCAGCTGCTTGATATTTCAGATGCTCACGTCTCCTGCTGCTGAATTCACCAGCTGTTGAATTCTTCAGCTGCTTGACATTCCAGATGCTCAATTCTCAGCAGCTCAATTCTCCAGCTGATGAATTCTCCAGCTGCTCAATTTTCCAGCTGCTCGATGTTTCAGATGCTTAATATTCCAGCTGCACAATTCTCCAGCTGCTCAATTCTCCAGCCGCTGCCCAATGTTCCAGCTGTTCAATGATCCTGCTGCTCAATTCTCCAGCTGCTCGCTTCTCCAGGTGTTCAATGCACCATCTGCTAGATTCTGCAGCTTCTCAATATTCCAGATGCTCGTTTCTACAACTTCTCAATTCTCCAGAGGCTGATTTCTCCAGCTTCTCGATCTTCAATATGCTGAATTCTACAGCTGCTCAATTCTCCAGCTGGTGAATTCTCCAGCTGCTCTACATTCCAGATGCTCATTTCCCCAGCTGCTCAAGGTTCCAGCTGTTTGATGCTCCAGATGCTCAATTCTCCAGCTGATCAATGTTCCAGCTGTTTGATATTCCAGATGCTCAAAGTTCCAGCTGCACAATTCTCCATCTGCTGAATTCTCCAGCTGCTGGACATTCTTGATGCTCAATTCTCAAGCTGTTCGATTCTCCAGGTGCTCGTTGCTCCATTTGCTCAATTCTCTAGCTGCTCAATTCTCCAGCTGCTAAATTCTCCAGCTGCTCAATTCTCTAGAGGCTGAATTCTCCAGCTGCTCGACATTGCAGATGCTCAGTTCTCCAGCTACTCAATTCTCCAGTAGCTCAATTTTCCACCTGCTCGATGTTTCAGATGCTCAATATTCCAGCTGCACAATTCTCCAGCTACTTGACATTCTAGATGCTCATTTGCACAGCTGCTCAGTTTTCCAGCTGTTCGATGCTCCAGATGCTCATCTCTGCAGCTGCTCAATGTTCCAGCTGTTCAATGTTCCGGCTGCTCAATTCTCCAGTTGCTCACTTTTCCAGGTGTTTGAAGTGCCATCTGCTAGATTCTGCAGCTTCTCAATATTCCAGATGCTCAATTCCCCAGTTGATCGTTTCTACAGCTGATCGAATCTCCAGCAGCTCGAGTCTCCAGCAGCTAGATAATCCAGAGGCTGAATTCTCCAGCTGCTCGATATTCCAGATGCTCACTTCTCTTGCTGCTGAATTCACCAGCTGTCGAATTCTTCAGCTGCTTGACATTCCAGATGCTCAATTCTCAGCAGCTCAATTCTCCAGCTGCTGAATTCTCCAGCTGCTCAATTCTCCAGCCACTTGACATTCCAGATGCTCATTTCACCAGCTGCTCAATGTTCCAGCTTTTCAATGTTCCAGATTCTCAATTCTCCAGCTGCTCAACTCTCCTGCTGCTCAATTCTCCAGCTGCACAATTCTCCAGCTGCTCAATGTTCCAGATGCTCAATTTGCCTGCTGCCCAATGTTCCAGCTGTTCGATGTTCCTGCTGCTCAATCCTCCAGCTGCTTGCTTCACCAGGTGTTCAATGCTCCATCTGCTACATTCTGCAGCTTCCGAATATTCCAGATGCTCAATTCTCCAAGTGATCGAATATCCAACTGATCGATTCTCCACCAGCTCGAATCTCCGGCAACTAGATTATCCAGGTGCTTGATTCTCCAACTGCTCAATACTCCAGAGGCTGAATTCTCCAGCTGCTCGACATTGCAGATGCTCAATTCTCCAGCTACTCAATTCTCCAGCTGCTCAATTTTCCAGATGCTCGATGTTTCAGATGCGCAGTATTCCAGCTGCACAATTCTCCAGCTGCTCAATTCTCCAGCCGCATGACATTCCAGATGCTCATTTGCACAGCTGCTCAGTTTTACAGCTGTTCGATGCTCCAGACGCTCATCTCTGCAGCTGCTCAATGTTCCAGCTGTTCAATGTTCCGGCTGCTCAATTCTCCAGTTGCTCACTTTTCCAGGTGTTTGAAGTGACATCTGCCAGATTCTGCAGCTTCTCAATATTCCAGATGCTCAATTCCCCAGTTGATCGTTTCTACAGCTGATCGAATCTCCAGCAGCTCGAGTCTCCAGCAGCTAGATAATCCAGAGGCTGAATTCTCCAGCTGCTTGATATTCCAGATGCTCACTTCTCCTGCTGCTGAATTCACCAGCTGTCGAATTCTTCAGCTGCTTGACATTCCAGATGCTCAATTCTCAGCAGCTCAATTCTCCAGCTGCTGAATTCTCCAGCTGCTCAATTTTCCAGCTGCTCAATGTTTCAGATGCTTAATATTCCAGCTGCACAATTCTCCAGCTGCTCAATTCTCCAGCCACTTGACATTCCAGATGCTCATTTGCCCAGCTGCTCAATGTTCCAGCTTTTCAATGTTCCAGATTCTCAATTCTCCAGCTGCTCAACTCTCCTGCTGCTCAATTCTCCAGCTGCACAATTCTCCAGCTTCTCAATGTTCCAGATGCTCAATTTGCCTGCTGCCCAATGTTCCAGCTGTTCGATGTTCCTGCTGCTCAATCCTCCAGCTGCTTGCTTCACCAGGTGTTCAATGCTCCATCTGCTACATTCTGCAGCTTCCGAATATTCCAGATGCTCAATTCTCCAGGTGATCGAATATCCAACTGATCGATTCTCCACCAGCTCGAATCTCCGGCAACTAGATTATCCAGGTGCTTGATTCTCCAACTGCTCAATACTCCAGAGGCTGAATTCTCCAGCTGCTCGACATTGCAGATGCTCAATTCTCCAGCTACTCAATTCTCCAGCTGCTCAATTTTCCAGATGCTCGATGTTTCAGATGCGCAATATTCCAGCTGCACAATTCTCCAGCTGTTCAATTCTCCAGCCGCTTGACATTCCAGATGCTCATTTGCACAGCTGCTCAGTTTTACAGCTGTTCCATGCTCCAGACGCTCATCTCTGCAGCTGCTCAATGTTCCAGCTGTTCAATGTTCCGGCTGCTCAATTCTCCAGCTGCTCGCTTTTCCAGGTGTTCGATGCACCATCTGCTAGATTCTGCAGCTTCTCAATATTCCAGATGCTCAATTCTGCAGCTGATCCTTTCTACAGCTGATCGATTCTCCAGCAGCTCGTATCTCCAGCAGCTAGATTATGCAGGGACTTGATTCTCCAGCTGCTCAATTCTCCAGAATCTGAATTCTCCAGCTGCTCGATATTCCAGATGCTCACTTCTCCTGCTGCTGAATTCACCAGCTGTTGAATTCTTCAGCTGCTCGACATTCCAGATGCTCAATTCTCAGCAACTCAATTCTCCAGCTGCTCAATTTTCCAGCTGCTTGATGTTTCAGATGCTTAATATTCCAGCTGCACAATTCTCCAGCTGCTCAATTCTCCAGCCGCTTGACATTCCAGATGCTCATTTGCCCAGCTGCTCAATGTTCCAGCTCTTCCATGCTCCAGATGCTCATCTATCCAACTGCTCAATGTTCCAGATTTTCAATGTTCCAGATTCTCAATTCTCCAGCTGCTGAACTCTCCTGCTGCACAATTCTCCAGCTGCACAATTCTCCAGCTGCTCAATTATCCAGCTGCTCAATTCTCCAGCTGCTCTATTCTCCAGCTGCACAATTCTCTAGCTGCTCAATTCTCCAGCTGCTCAATGTTCCAGATGCTCAATTTCCCTGTTGCCCAATGTTCCTGCTGCTCAGTTCTCCAGCTTCTAGCTTCTCCAGGTGTTCAGTGATCCATCTGCTAGATTCTGCAGCTTCTCAATATTCCAGATGCTCAATTCTCCAGTTGATCGATTCTCCAACTGATCGATTCTCCGTCAGCTCAAGTCTCCATCAGCTAGATTATCCAGATGCTCGATTCTCCAGATGCTCTCTTCTCCAGGTGCTGAATTCTCCAGCTGCTGAATTCTCCAGCTGCTCGACATTCCAGATGCTCACTTCTGCTGCTGCTGAATTCACTAGCTGTTGAATTCTTCAGCTGCTCGACATTCCAGATGCTCAATTCTCAGCAGCTCAATTCTCCAGCTGCTGAATTCTCCGGTTGCTCAATTTTCCATCTGTTCAATGTTTCAGATGCTTAATATTCCAGCTGCACAATTCTCCATCTGCTCAATTCTCCAGCCGCTTGACATTCCAGATGCTCTTTTGCCCAGCTGTTCAATGTTCCAGCTTTTCAATGTTCCAGATTCTCAATTCTCCAGCTGCTCAACTCTCCTGCTGCTCAATTCTCCAGCTGCTCAATTCTCCAGCTGCTCAATGTTCCAAATGCTCGATTTCACTGTTGCCCAATGTTCCAGCTGTTCGATGTTCCTGCTGCTCAATTCCCCAGCTGGTAGCTTCTCCAGGTGTTCAGTGCACCATCTGCTAGATCTGCAGCTTCTCAATATACCAGATGCTCAATTCTCCAACTGATCGATTCTCCAATTGATCGACTCTCCAGCAGCTCGAGTCTCCAGCAGCTAGATTATCCAGATGCTCAATTCTCTAGCTGCTCAATTCTCAAGTTGCTCGATCTTTGAGATGCTCAATATTCCAGCTGCACAATTCTCCAGCTGGTGAATTCTCCAGCTGCTCTACATTCCAGATGCTCATTTCCCCAGCTGCTCAAGGTTCCAGCTGTTCGATGCTCCAGATGCTCAATTCCCCAGCTGATCAATGTTCCAGCTGTTTGATATTCCAGATGCTCAAAGTTCCAGCTGCACAATTCTCCATCTGCTGAATTCTCCAGCTGCTGGACATTCTTGATGTTCAATTCTCAAGCTGTTCGATTCTCCAGGTGCTCGTTGCTCCATTTGCTCAATTCTCTAGCTGCTCAATTCTCCAGCTGCTAAATTCTCCAGCTGCTCAATTCTCTAGAATCTGAATTCTCCAGCTGCTCGATATTCCAGATGTGCACTTCTCCTGCTGCTGAATTCACCAGCTGTTGAATTCTTCAGCTGCTCGACATTCCAGATGCTCAATTCTCAGCAGCTCAATTCTCCAGCTGCTCAATTTTCCAGCTGCTCGATGTTTCAGATGCTTAATATTCCAGCTGCACAATTCTCCAGCTGCTCAATTCTCCAGCCGCTTGACATTCCAGATGCTCATTTGCCCAGCTGCTCAATGTTCCAGCTCTTCCATGCTCCAGATGCTCATCTATCCAACTGCTCAATGTTCCAGATTTTCAATGTTCCAGATTCTCAATTCTCCAGTTGCTGAACTCTCCTGCTGCACAATTCTCCAGCTGCACAATTCTCCAGCTGCTCAATTATCCAGCTGCTCAATTCTCCAGCTGCTCTATTCTCCAGCTGCACAATTCTCTAGCTGCTCAATTCTCCAGCTGCTCAATGTTCCAGATGCTCAATTTCCCTGTTGCCCAATGTTCCTGCTGCTCAGTTCTCCAGCTTCTAGCTTCTCCAGGTGTTCAGTGATCCATCTGCTAGATTCTGCAGCTTCTCAATATTCCAGATGCTCAATTCTCCAGTTGATCGATTCTCCAACTGATCGATTCTCCGTCAGCTCAAGTCTCCAGCAGCTAGATTATCCAGATGCTCGATTCTCCAGATGCTCTCTTCTCCAGGTGCTGAATTCTCCAGCTGCTGAATTCTCCAGCTGCTCGATATTCCAGATGCTCACTTCTGCTGCTGAATTCACTAGCTGTTGAATTCTTCAGCTGCTCGACATTCCAGATGCTCAATTCTCAGCAGCTCAATTCTCCAGCTGCTGAATTCTCCGGTTGCTCAATTTTCCATCTGTTCAATGTTTCAGATGCTTAATATTCCAGCTGCACAATTCTCCATCTGCTCAATTCTCCAGCCGCTTGACATTCCAGATGCTCTTTTGCCCAGCTGTTCAATGTTCCAGCTTTTCAATGTTCCAGATTCTCAATTCTCCAGCTGCTCAACTCTCCTGCTGCTCAATTCTCCAGCTGCTCAATTCTCCAGCTGCTCAATGTTCCAAATGCTCGATTTCACTGTTGCCCAATGTTCCAGCTGTTCGATGTTCCTGCTGCTCAATTCCCCAGCTGGTAGCTTCTCCAGGTGTTCAGTGCACCATCTGCTAGATCTGCAGCTTCTCAATATACCAGATGCTCAATTCTCCAACTGATCGATTCTCCAATTGATCGACTCTCCAGCAGCTCGAGTCTCCAGCAGCTAGATTATCCAGATGCTCAATTCTCTAGCTGCTCAATTCTCAAGTTGCTCGATCTTTGAGATGCTCAATATTCCAGCTGCACAATTCTCCAGCTGGTGAATTCTCCAGCTGCTCTACATTCCAGATGCTCATTTCCCCAGCTGCTCAAGGTTCCAGCTGTTCGATGCTCCAGATGCTCAATTCCCCAGCTGATCAATGTTCCAGCTGTTTGATATTCCAGATGCTCAAAGTTCCAGCTGCACAATTCTCCATCTGCTGAATTCTCCAGCTGCTGGACATTCTTGATGTTCAATTCTCAAGCTGTTCGATTCTCCAGGTGCTCGTTGCTCCATTTGCTCAATTCTCTAGCTGCTCAATTCTCCAGCTGCTAAATTCTCCAGCTGCTCAATTCTCTAGAGGCTGAATTCTCCAGCTGCTCGACATTGCAGATGCTCAGTTCTCCAGCTACTCAATTCTCCAGCAGCTCAATTTTCCACCTGCTCGATGTTTCAGATGCTCAATATTCCAGCTGCACAATTCTCCAGCTGCTCAATTCTCCAGCTGCTTGACATTCTAGATGCTCATTTGCACAGCTGCTCAGTTTTCCAGCTGTTCGATGCTCCAGATGCTCATCTCCGCAGCTGCTCAATGTTCCAGCTGTTCAATGTTCCGGCTGCTCAATTCTCCAGTTGCTCACTTTTCCAGGTGTTTGAAGTGCCATCTGCTAGATTCTGCAGCTTCTCAATATTCCAGATGCTCAATTCTGCAGCTGATCCTTTCTACAGCTGATCGATTCTCCAGCAGCTCGTATCTCCAGCAGCTAGATTATCCAGGGACTTGATTCTCCAGCTGCTCAATTCTCCAGAATCTGAATTCTCCAGCTGCTCGATATTCCAGATGTGCACTTCTCCTGCTGCTGAATTCACCAGCTGTTGAATTCTTCAGCTGCTCGACATTCCAGATGCTCAATTCTCAGCAACTCAATTCTCCAGCTGCTCAATTTTCCAGCTGCTCGATGTTTCAGATGCTTAATATTCCAGCTGCACAATTCTCCAGCTGCTCAATTCTCCAGCCGCTTGACATTCCAGATGCTCATTTGCCCAGCTGCTCAATGTTCCAGCTCTTCCATGCTCCAGATGCTCATCTATCCAACTGCTCAATGTTCCAGATTTTCAATGTTCCAGATTCTCAATTCTCCAGCTGCTGAACTCTCCTGCTGCACAATTCTCCAGCTGCACAATTCTCCTGCTGCTCAATTCTCCAGCTGCTCAATTCTCCAGCTGCTCAATGTTCCAAATGCTCGATTTCACTGTTGCCCAATGTTCCAGCTGTTCGATGTTCCTGCTGCTCAATTCCCCAGCTGGTAGCTTCTCCAGGTGTTCAGTGCACCATCTGCTAGATCTGCAGCTTCTCAATATACCAGATGCTCAATTCTCCAACTGATCGATTCTCCAATTGATCGACTCTCCAGCAGCTCGAGTCTCCAGCAGCTAGATTATCCAGATGCTCAATTCTCTAGCTGCTCAATTCTCAAGTTGCTCGATCTTTGAGATGCTCAATATTCCAGCTGCACAATTCTCCAGCTGGTGAATTCTCCAGCTGCTCTACATTCCAGATGCTCATTTCCCCAGCTGCTCAAGGTTCCAGCTGTTCGATGCTCCAGATGCTCAATTCCCCAGCTGATCAATGTTCCAGCTGTTTGATATTCCAGATGCTCAAAGTTCCAGCTGCACAATTCTCCATCTGCTGAATTCTCCAGCTGCTGGACATTCTTGATGTTCAATTCTCAAGCTGTTCGATTCTCCAGGTGCTCGTTGCTCCATTTGCTCAATTCTCTAGCTGCTCAATTCTCCAGCTGCTAAATTCTCCAGCTGCTCAATTCTCTAGAGGCTGAATTCTCCAGCTGCTCGACATTGCAGATGCTCAGTTCTCCAGCTACTCAATTCTCCAGCAGCTCAATTTTCCACCTGCTCGATGTTTCAGATGCTCAATATTCCAGCTGCACAATTCTCCAGCTGCTCAATTCTCCAGCTGCTTGACATTCTAGATGCTCATTTGCACAGCTGCTCAGTTTTCCAGCTGTTCGATGCTCCAGATGCTCATCTCCGCAGCTGCTCAATGTTCCAGCTGTTCAATGTTCCGGCTGCTCAATTCTCCAGTTGCTCACTTTTCCAGGTGTTTGAAGTGCCATCTGCTAGATTCTGCAGCTTCTCAATATTCCAGATGCTCAATTCCCCAGTTGATCGTTTCTACAGCTGATCGAATCTCCAGCAGCTCGAGTCTCCAGCAGCTAGATAATCCAGAGGCTGAATTCTCCAGCTGCTCGATATTCCAGATGCTCACTTCTCCTGCTGCTGAATTCACCAGCTGTTGAATTCTTCAGCTGCTTGACATTCCAGATGCTCAATTCTCAGCAGCTCAATTCTCCAGCTGCTGAATTCTCCAGCTGCTCAATTTTCCAGCTGCTCGATGTTTCAGATGCTTAATATTCCAGCTGCACAATTTTCCAGCTGCTCAATTCTCCAGCCGCTTGACATTCCAGATGCTCATTTGCCCAGCTGTTCAATATTCCAGCTGTTCCATACTCCAGATGCTCATCTCTGCAGCTGCTCAATGTTCCAGCTTTGCAATGTTCCAGATGCTCAATTCTCCAGCTGCTCAACTCTCCTGCTGCTCAATTCTCCATCTGCACAATTCTCCAGCTGCTCAATTTTCCAGCTGCTCAATGTTGCAGATGCTCAATTTTCCTGCTGAACAATGTTCCAGCTGTTCAATGTTCCGGCTGCTCAATTCTCCAGCTGCTCACTTCTCCAGGGGTTCAATGCTCCATCTGCTAGATTCTACAGCTTCTCAATATTCCAGATGCTCAATTCTCCAGCTGATCCTTTTTACAGCTGATCGATTCTCCAGCAGCTCGAGTCTCCAGCAACTAGATTATCCAGGTGCTCGATTCTCCAGCTGCTCAATACTCCAGAGGCTGAATTCTCCAGCTGCTTGACATTGCAGATGCTCAATTCTCCAGCTACTCAATTCTCCAGCTGCTCAATTTTCCACCTGCTCGATGTTTCAGATGCGCAATATTCCAGCTGCAGAATTCTCAAGCTGTTCAATTCTCCAGCCGCTTGACTTTCCAGATGCTCATTTGCACATCTGCTACATTTTCCAGGTGTTCGATGCTCCAGATGCTCATCTCTGCAGCTGCTCAATGTTCCAGCTGCTCAATGTTCCAGCTTTTCAATATTCCAGATGCTCAATTCTCCAGCTGCTCAGTTCTCCAGGGGTTCAATGCTCCATCTGCTAGATTCTACAGCTTCTCAATATTCCAGATGCTCAATTCTCCAGCTGATCTTTTTTACAGCTGATCGATTCTCCAGCAGCTCGAGTCTCCAGCAGCTAGATTATCCAGGGGCTCGATTCTCCAGCTGCTCAATTCTCCAGAGGCTGAATTCTTCCGCTGCTCGATATTCCAGAAGCTCACTTCTCCTGCTGCTGAATTCACCAGCTGTTGAATTCTTCAGCTGCTCAACATTCCAGATGCTCAATTCTCAGCAGCTCAATTCTCCAGCTGCTGAATTCTCCAGCTGCTAAATTTTCCAGCTGCTCAATGTTTCAGATGCTCAATTTTCCTGCTGCCCAATGTTCCAGCTGTTCGATATTCCTGCTGCTCAATCCTCCAGCTGCTCGATTCTACAGCTCATTGATTCTACAGCTGCTCAAGTCTCCAGCAGCTAGATTATCCAGGTGCTCGATTCTCCAGGTGCTCAATTCTCTAGAGGCTGAATTCGCCAGCTGTGCGATATTCCAGATGCTCACTTCTCCAGCTGTTGAATTCTCCAGCTGTTGAATTCTTCAGCTGCTCGACATTCCCGATGCTCAATTCTCCACCTGCTCAATTCTCCATCTGCTCAATTCTCCAGCCGCTTGACATTCCAGATGCTCATTTGCCCAGCTGTTCAATGTTCCAGCTTTTCAATGTTCCAGATTCTCAATTCTCCAGCTGCTCAACTCTCCTGCTGCTTAATTCTCCAGCTGCTCAATGTTCCAGATGCTCAATTTTCCTGCTGCTCAATGTTCCAGATGCTCAATTTTCCTGCTGCCCAATGTTCCAGCTGTTCGATGTTCCTCCTGCTCAATCCCCCAGCTGCTCGCTTCACCAGCTGTTCAATGCTCCATCTGCTACATTCGGCAGCTTCTGAATATTCCAGATGCTCAATTCTCCAGGTGATCGAATATCCAACTGATCGATTCTCCACCAGCTCGAGTCTCCGGCAACTAGATTATCCAGGTGCTCGATTCTCCAGCTGCTCAATACTCCAGCTACTCAATTCTCCAGCTGCTCAATTTTCCAGATGCTCGATGTTTCAGATGTGCAATATTCCAGCTGCACAATTCTCCAGCTGCTCAATTCTCCAGCCGCTTGACATTCCAGATGCTCATTTGCACAGCTGCTCAGTTTTACAGCTTTTCAATGCTCCAGACGCTCATCTCTGCAGCTGCTCAATGTTCTAGCCGTTCAATGTTCCGGCTGCTCAATTCTCCATCTGCTCGCTTTTCCAGGTGTTCGATGCACCATCTTCGAGATTCTGCCGCTTCTCAATATTCCAGATGCTTAATTCTGCAGCTGATCCTTTCTACAGCTGATTGATTCTCCAGCAGCTCGCATCTCCAGCAGCTAGATTATCCAGGGACTTGAATCACCAGCTGCTCAATTCTCCAGAATCTGAATTCTCCAGGGGCTCGATATTCCAGATGCGCACTTCTCCTGCTGCTGAATTCACAAGCTGTTGAATTTTTCAGCTGCTCGACATTCCAGATGCTCAATTCTCAGCAGCTCAATTCTCCAGCTGCTGAATTCTCCAGCTGCTCAATTTTCCAGCTGCTCGATGTTTCAGATGCTTAATATTCCAGCTGCACAATTCTCCAGCTGCTCAATTCTCCAGCCGCTTGACATTCCAGATGCTCATTTGCCCAGCTGCTCAATGTTCCAGATATTCAATGTTCCAGATTCTCAATTCTCCAGCTGCTCAACTCTCCTGCTGCACAATTCTCCAGCTGCTCAATTCTCCAGCTGCTCAATGTTCCAGATGCTCAATTTCACTGTTGCCCAATGTTCCAGCTGTTCGATGTTCCTGCTGCTCAATTCCCCAGCTGGTAGCTTCTGCAGGTGTTCAGTGCACCATCTGCTAGATCTGCAGCTTCTCAATATACCAGATGCTCAATTCTCTAGCTGATCGATTCTCCAACTGATCGACTCTCCAGCAGCTCGAGTCTCCAGCAGCTAGATTATCCAGATGCTCAATTCTCCAGCTGCTCAATTCTCCAGCTGTTCAATGTTCCAGTTGCTCGATCTTTGAGATGCTCAATATTCCAGCTGCACAATTCTCCATCTGCTGAATTCTCCAGCTGCTGGACATTCTTGATGCTCTATTCTCAAGCTGATCGATTCTCCAGGTGCTCGTTGCTCCATTTGCTCAATTCTTTAGCTGCTCAATTCTCCAGCTGCTAAATTCTCCAGCTGCTCGACACTCCAGGGTCTCAGTTCTCCAGCTGCTTGATGTTCCAGATGCTCAATTCCCCAGATGCACAATGTTCCAGCTGCCCGATGTTGCAGCTGCTCAATTCTGCATTTGCTCCATTCTACAGCTGCACAATTCTCCAGCTGTTCAATTCTCCAGCTGCTCAACATTCCAGATGCTCAATTCTCCAGTTTCTCAATGTTCCAGATGCTCAAATCTCCAGCTGATCGATTCTCCAGGTGCCCGTTGCTTCATCTGCTCAATTCTCTAGCTGCTCCATTCTGCAGCTGCTCAATGCTCCAGATATTCAATGTTCCAGAGGCTAATTTCTCCAGCTTCTCAATGTTCCAACTGGTCGATGTTTCAAATGTCAAAGATCCAGCTGCACAATTCTCCAGCTGCTCGACATTCCAGCTGCTTGATTCTCCAGCTGATCGATTCTCCAGCAGCTCGATTCTCCAGCAGCTAGATTATCCAGGTGCTCGATTCTCCAACTTCTCAATTCTCCAGAGGCAGATTTCTCCAGCTTCTCGATCTTCAACGTGCTGAATTCTCCAGCTGCTCAATTCTCCAGCAGATGAATTCTCCAGCGGCTCGACATTCTAGATGCTCAATTCTCCAGCTGCACAATTGTCCAGCTGCTCAATTCTCTAGCTGCTCCATTCTGCAGCTGCTCAATGCTCCAGATATTCAATGTTCCAGAGGCTAATTTCTCCAGCTTCTCAATGTTCCAACTGGTCGATGTTTCAAATGTCAAAGATCCAGCTGCACAATTCTCCAGCTGCTCGACATTCCAGCTGCTTGATTCTCCAGCTGATCGATTCTCCAGCAGCTCGATTCTCCAGCAGCTAGATTATCCAGGTGCTCGATTCTCCAACTTCTCAATTCTCCAGAGGCTGATTTCTCCAGCTTCTCGATCTTCAACGTGCTGAATTCTCCAGCTGCTCAATTCTCCAGCAGATGAATTCTCCAGCGGCTCGACATTCTAGATGCTCAATTCTCCAGCTGCACAATTGTCCAGCTGCTCAATTCTCTAGCTGCTCAATGTTCCAGATGCTCAATTTTCCTGCTGCCCAATGTTCCAGCTGTTCGATGTTCCTGCTGCTCAATTCTCCAGCTGCTCGATTCTACAGCTCACTGATTCTACAGCTGCTCAAGTCTCCAGCAGCTAGATTATCCAGGTGCTCGATTCTCCAGCTGCTCAATTCTCTAGAGGCTGAATTCTCCAGCTGTGCGATATTCCTGATGCTCACTTCTCCAGCTGCTGAATTCTCCAGCTGTTGAATTCTTCAGCTGCTCGACATTCCCAATGCTCAATTCTCCACCTGCTCAATTCTCCAGCTGCTCAATTTTCCAGCTGATCGATGTTTGAGATGCACAATATTCCAGCTGCACAATTCTCCAGCTGCTCAATTCTCCAGCCATTCTACATTCCAGATGCTCATTTCACCAGCTGCTCAATGTTCCAGCTGTTTGATATTCCAGATGTTCAAAGTTCCAGCTGCACAATTCTCCATCTGTTGAATTCTCCAGCTGCTGGACATTCTTGATGCTCAATTCTCCAGCTGTTCGATTCTCCAAGTGCTCTTTGCTCAATTCTCTAGCTGCTCAATTATCCAGCTGCTCAATTCTCCAGCTGCTCGACACTGCAGATTCTCAATTCTCCAGCTGCTTGATATTCCAGATGCTCAATTCCTCAGATGCTCAATGTTCCAGCTGTCTGATGTTGCAGCTGCTCAATTCTGCATTTGCTTGATTCTGCAGCTGCACAATTCTCCAGCCGTTCAATTCTCCAGCTGCTCAATGTTCCAGATGCTCAATTCTCCATCTGATCGATTCTCCAGGTGCTCGTTGCTTCATCTGCTCAATTCTCTAGCTGCTCAATTCTGCGGCCGCTCAATGCTCCAGATATTCAATGTTCCTGATGCTAGTTTCTCCAGCTGCTCAATGTTCCAGCTGTTCGATGTATCAGATGTCAAAGTTCCAGCTGCACAATTCTCCAGCTGCTCGACATTCCAGCTGCTTGATTCTCCAGCTGATCGATTCTCCAGCAGCTCGATTCTCCAGCAGCTAGATTATCCAGGTGCTCGATTCTCCAACTTCTCAATTCACCAGAGGCTGATTTCTCCAGCTTCTCGATCTTCAATATGCTGAATTCTCCAGCTGCTCAATTCTCCAGCTGGTGCATTCTCCAGCTGCTCGACATTCTAGATGCTCAATTCTCCAGCTGCTGTATTCTCCAGCTGTTGAATTCTTCAGCTGCTCGACATTCCAGATGCTCAATTCTCCAGATGCACATTTCTCCAACTGCTCGATTCTCCAGCTGCTCAATGTTCCAGATGCTCAATTTTCCTGCTGCCCAATGTTCCAGCTGTTCGATGATCCTGCTGCTCAATTCTCCAGCTGCTCGCTTCTCCAGGTGTTCAATGCACCATCTGCTAGATTCTGCAGCTTCTCAATATTCCAGATGCTCGTTTCTACAACTTCTCAATTCTCCAGAGGCTGATTTCTCCAGCTTCTCGATCTTCAATATGCTGAATTCTACAGCTGCTCAATTCTCCAGCTGGTGAATTCTCCAGCTGCTCTACATTCCAGATGCTCATTTCCCCAGCTGCTCAAGGTTCCAGCTGTTCGATGCTCCAGATGCTCAATTCTCCAGCTGATCAATGTTCCAGCTGTTTGATATTCCAGATGCTCAAAGTTCCAGCTGCACAATTCTCCATCTGCTGAATTCTCCAGCTGCTGGACATTCTTGATGCTCAATTCTCAAGCTGTTCGATTCTCCAGGTGCTCGTTGCTCCACTTGCTCAATTCTCTAGCTGCTCAATTCTCCAGCTGCTAAATTCTCCAGCTGCTCAATTCTCTAGAGGCTGAATTCTCCAGCTGCTCGACATTGCAGATGCTCAGTTCTCCAGCTACTCAATTCTCCAGCAGCTCAATTTTCCACCTGCTCGATGTTTCAGATGCTCAATATTCCAGCTGCACAATTCTCCAGCTGCTTGACATTCTAGATGCTCATTTGCACAGCTGCTCAGTTTTCCAGCTGTTCGATGCTCCAGATGCTCATCTCTGCAGCTGCTCAATGTTCCAGCTGTTCAATGTTCCGGCTGCTCAATTCTCCAGTTGTTCACTTTTCCAGGTGTTTGAAGTGCCATCTGCTAGATTCTGCAGCTTCTCAATATTCCAGATGCTCAATTCCCCAGTTGATCGTTTCTACAGCTGATCGAATCTCCAGCAGCTCGAGTCTCCAGCAGCTAGATAATCCAGAGGCTGAATTCTCCAGCAGCTCGATATTCCAGATGCTCACTTCTCCTGCTGCTGAATTCACCAGCTGTCGAATTCTTCAGCTGCTTGACATTCCAGATGCTCAATTCTCAGCAGCTCAATTCTCCAGCTGCTGAATTCTCCAGCTGCTCAATTTTCCAGCTGCTCAATGTTTCAGATGCTTAATATTCCAGCTGCACAATTCTCCAGCTGCTCAATTCTCCAGCCGCTTGACATTCCAGATGCTCATTTCACCAGCTGCTCAATGTTCCAGCTTTTCAATGTTCCAGATTCTCAATTCTCCAGCTGCTCAACTCTCCTGCTGCTCAATTCTCCAGCTGCTCAATTCTCCAGCTTCTCAATGTTCCAGATGCTCAATTTGCCTGCTGCCCAATGTTCCAGCTGTTCGATGTTCCTGCTGCTCAATCCTCCAGCTGCTTGCTTCACCAGGTGTTCAATGCTCCATCTGCTACATTCTGCAGCTTCCGAATATTCCAGATGCTCAATTCTCCAGGTGATCGAATATCCAACTGATCGATTCTCCACCAGCTCGAATCTCTGGCAACTAGATTATCCAGGTGCTTGATTCTCCAACTGCTCAATACTCCAGAGGCTGAATTCTCCAGCTGCTCGACATTGCAGATGCTCAATTCTCCAGCTACTCAATTCTCCAGCTGCTCAATTTTCCAGATGCTCGATGTTTCAGATGCGCAATATTCCAGCTGCACAATTCTCCAGCTGCTCAATTCTCCAGCCGCTTGACATTCCAGATGCTCATTTGCACAGCTGCTCAGTTTTACAGCTGTTCGATGCTCCAGACGCTCATCTCTGCAGCTGCTCAATGTTCCAGCTGTTCAATGTTCCGGCTGCTCAATTCTCCAGCTGCTCGCTTTTCCAGGTGTTCGATGCACCATCTGCTAGATTCTGCAGCTTCTCAATATTCCAGATGCTCAATTCTGCAGCTGATCCTTTCTACAGCTGATCGATTCTCCAGCAGCTCGCGTCTCCAGCAACTAGATTATCCAGGGGCTTGATTCTCCAGCTGCTCAATTCTCCAGATTCTGAATTCTCCAGCTGCTCGATATTCCAGATGCTCACTTCTCCTGCTGCTGAATTCACTAGCTGTTGAATTCTTCAGCTGCTCAACATTCCAGATGCTCAATTCTCAGCAGCTCAATTCTCCAGCTGCTGAATTCTCCGGCTGCTCAATTTTCCATCTGTTCAATGTTTCAGATGCTTAATATTCCAGCTGCACAATTCTCCATCTGCTCAATTCTCCAGCCGCTTGACATTCCAGATGCTCATTTCACCATCTGCTCAATTTTCCAGCTTTTCAATGTTCCAGATTCTCAATTCTCCAGCTGCTCAACTCTCCTGCTGCTCAATTCTCCAGCTGCTCAATTCTCCAGCTGCTCAATGTTCCAAATGCTCGATTTCACTGTTGCCCAATGTTCCAGCTGTTCGATGTTCCTGCTGCTCAATTCCCCAGCTGGTAGCTTCTCCAGGTGTTCAGTGCACCATCTGCTAGATCTGCAGCTTCTCAATATACCAGATGCTCAATTCTCCAGCTGATCGATTCTCCAACTGATCGACTCTCCAGCAGCTCGAGTCTCCAGCAGCTAGATTATCCAGATGCTCAATTCTCTAGCTGCTCAATTCTCAAGTTGCTCAATCTTTGAGATGCTCAATATTCCAGCTGCACAATTCTCCAGCTGGTGAATTCTCCAGCTGCTCTACATTCCAGATGCTCATTTCCCCAGCTGCTCAAGGTTCCAGCTGTTCGATGCTCCAGATGCTCAATTCTCCAGCTGATCAATGTTCCAGCTGTTTGATATTCCAGATGCTCAAAGTTCCAGCTGCACAATTCTCCATCTGCTGAATTCTCCAGCTGCTGGACATTCTTGATGCTCAATTCTCAAGCTGTTCGATTCTCCAGGTGCTCGTTGCTCCATTTGCTCAATTCTCTAGCTGCTCAATTCTCCAGCTGCTAAATTCTCCAGCTGCTCAATTCTCTAGAGGCTGAATTCTCCAGCTGCTCGACATTGCAGATGCTCAGTTCTCCAGCTACTCAATTCTCCAGCAGCTCAATTTTCCACATGCTCGATGTTTCAGATGCTCAATATTCCAGCTGCACAATTCTCCAGCTGCTTGACATTCTAGATGCTCATTTGCACAGCTGCTCAGTTTTCCAGCTGTTCGATGCTCCAGATGCTCATCTCTGCAGCTGCTCAATGTTTCAGCTGTTCAATGTTCCGGCTGCTCAATTCTCCAGTTGTTCACTTTTCCAGGTGTTTGAAGTGCCATCTGCCAGATTCTGCAGCTTCTCAATATTCCAGATGCTCAATTCCCCAGTTGATCGTTTCTACAGCTGATCGAATCTCCAGCAGCTCGAGTCTCCAGCAGCTAGATAATCCAGAGGCTGAATTCTCCAGCTGCTCGATATTCCAGATGCTCACTTCTCCTGCTGCTGAATTCACCAGCTGTCGAATTCTTCAGCTGCTTGACATTCCAGATGCTCAATTCTCAGCAGCTCAATTCTCCAGCTGCTGAATTCTCCAGCTGCTCAATTTTCCAGCTGCTCAATGTTTCAGATGCTTAATATTCCAGCTGCACAATTCTCCAGCTGCTCAATTCTCCAGCCGCTTGACATTCCAGATGCTCATTTCACCAGCTGCTCAATGTTCCAGCTTTTCAATGTTCCAGATTCTCAATTCTCCAGCTGCTCAACTCTCCTGCTGCTCAATTCTCCAGCTGCACAATTCTCCAGCTTCTCAATGTTCCAGATGCTCAATTTGCCTGCTGCCCAATGTTCCAGCTGTTCGATGTTCCTGCTGCCCAATCCTCCAGCTGCTTGCTTCACCAGGTGTTCAATGCTCCATCTGCTACATTCTGCAGCTTCCAAATATTCCAGATGCTCAATTCTCCAAGTGATCGCATATCCAAATGATCGATTTTCCACCAGCTCGAATCTCTGGCAACTAGATTATCCAGGTGCTTGATTCTCCAACTGCTCAATACTCCAGAGGCTGAATTCTCCAGCTGCTCGACATTGCAGATGCTCAATTCTCCAGCTACTCAATTCTCCAGCTGCTCACTTTTCCAGATGCTCGATGTTTCAGATGCGCAATATTCCAGCTGCACAATTCTCCAGCCGCTTGACATTCCAGATGCTCATTTGCACAGCTGCTCAGTTTTACAGCTGTTCGATGCTCCAGACGCTCATCTCTGCAGCTGCTCAATGTTTCAGCTGTTCAATGTTCCGGCTGCTCAATTCTCCAGTTGTTCACTTTTCCAGGTGTTTGAAGTGCCATCTGCTAGATTCTGCAGCTTCTCAATATTCCAGATGCTCAATTCCCCAGTTGATCGTTTCTACAGCTGATCGAATCTCCAGCAGCTCGAGTCTCCAGCAGCTAGATAATCCAGAGGCTGAATTCTCCAGCTGCTCGATATTCCAGATGCTCACTTCTCCTGCTGCTGAAATCACCAGCTGTCGAATTCTTCAGCTGCTTGACATTCCAGATGCTCAAATCTCAGCAGCTCAATTCTCCAGCTGCTGAATTCTCCAGCTGCTCAATTTTCCAGCTGCTCAATGTTTCAGATGCTTAATATTCCAGCTGCACAATTCTCCAGCTGCTCAATTCTCCAGCCGCTTGACATTCCAGATGCTCATTTCACCAGCTGCTCAATGTTCCAGCTTTTCAATGTTCCAGATTCTCAATTCTCCAGCTGCTCAACTCTCCTGCTGCTCAATTCTCCAGCTGCACAATTCTCCAGCTTCTCAATGTTCCAGATGCTCAATTTGCCTGCTGCCCAATGTTCCAGCTGTTCGATGTTCCTGCTGCCCAATCCTCCAGCTGCTTGCTTCACCAGGTGTTCAATGCTCCATCTGCTACATTCTGCAGCTTCCGAATATTCCAGATGCTCAATTCTCCAAGTGATCGAATATCCAACTGATCGATTCTCCACCAGCTCGAATCTCTGGCAACTAGATTATCCAGGTGCTTGATTCTCCAACTGCTCAATACTCCAGAGGCTGAATTCTCCAGCTGCTCGACATTGCAGATGCTCAATTCTCCAGCTACTCAATTCTCCAGCTGCTCACTTTTCCAGATGCTCGATGTTTCAGATGCGCAATATTCCAGCTGCACAATTCTCCAGCTGCTCAATTCTCCAGCCGCTTGACATTCCAGATGCTCATTTGCACAGCTGCTCAGTTTTACAGCTGTTCGATGCTCCAGACGCTCATCTCTGCAGCTGCTCAATGTTCCAGCTGTTCAATGTTCCGGCTGCTCAATTCTCCAGCTGCTCGCTTTTCCAGGTGTTCGATGCACCATCTGCTAGATTCTGCAGCTTCTCAATATTCCAGATGCTCAATTCTGCAGCTGATCCTTTCTACAGCTGATCGATTCTCCAGCAGCTCGCGTCTCCAGCAACTAGATTATCCAGGGGCTTGATTCTCCAGCTGCTCAATTCTCCAGATTCTGAATTCTCCAGCTGCTCGATATTCCAGATGCTCACTTCTCCTGCTGCTGAATTCACTAGCTTTTGAATTCTTCAGCTGCTCGACATTCCAGATGCTCAATTCTCAGCAGCTCAATTCTCCAGCTGCTGAATTCTCCGGCTGCTCAATTTTCCATCTGTTCAATGTTTCAGATGCTTAATATTCCAGCTGCACAATTCTCCATCTGCTCAATTCTCCAGCCGCTTGACATTCCAGATGCTCATTTCACCATCTGCTCAATTTTCCAGCTTTTCAATGTTCCAGATTCTCAATTCTCCAGCTGCTCAACTCTCCTGCTGCTCAATTCTCCAGCTGCTCAATTCTCCAGCTGCTCAATGTTCCAAATGCTCGATTTCACTGTTGCCCAATGTTCCAGCTGTTCGATGTTCCTGCTGCTCAATTCCCCAGCTGGTAGCTTCTCCAGGTGTTCAGTGCACCATCTGCTAGATCTGCAGCTTCTCAATATACCAGATGCTCAATTCTCCAGCTGATCGATTCTCCAACTGATCGACTCTCCAGCAGCTCGAGTCTCCAGCAGCTAGATTATCCAGATGCTCAATTCTCTAGCTGCTCAATTCTCAAGTTGCTCGATCTTTGAGATGCTCAATATTCCAGCTGCACAATTCTCCAGCTGGTGAATTCTCCAGCTGCTCTACATTCCAGATGCTCATTTCCCCAGCTGCTCAAGGTTCCAGCTGTTCGATGCTCCAGATGCTCAATTCTCCAGCTGATCAATGTTCCAGCTGTTTGATATTCCAGATGCTCAAAGTTCCAGCTGCACAATTCTCCATCTGCTGAATTCTCCAGCTGCTGGACATTCTTGATGCTCAATTCTCAAGCTGTTCGATTCTCCAGGTGCTCGTTGCTCCATTTGCTCAATTCTCTAGCTGCTCAATTCTCCAGCTGCTAAATTCTCCAGCTGCTCAATTCTCTAGAGGCTGAATTCTCCAGCTGCTCGACATTGCAGATGCTCAGTTCTCCAGCTACTCAATTCTCCAGCAGCTCAATTTTCCACCTGCTCGATGTTTCAGATGCTCAATATTCCAGCTGCACAATTCTCCAGCTGCTCAATTCTCCAGCTGCTTGACATTCCAGATGCTCATTTGCACAGCTGCTCAGGTTTCCAGCTGTTCGATGCTCCAGATGCTCATCTCTGCAGCTGCTCAATGTTCCAGCTGTTCAATGTTCCGGCTGCTCAATTCTCCAGTTGCTCACTTTTCCAGGTGTTTGAAGTGCCATCTGCTAGATTCTGCAGCTTCTCAACATTCCAGATGCTCAATTCCCCAGTTGATCGTTTCTACAGCTGATCGAATCTCCAGCAGCTCGAGTCTCCAGCAGCTAGATAATCCAGAGGCTGAATTCTCCAGCTGCTCGATATTCCAGATGCTCACTTCTCCTGCTGCTGAATTCACCAGCTGTTGAATTCTTCAGCTGCTTGACATTCCAGATGCTCAATTCTCAGCAGCTCAATTCTCCAGCTGCTGAATTCTCCAGCTGCTCAATTTTCCAGCTGCTCAATGTTTCAGATGCTTAATATTCCAGCTGCATAATTCTCCAGCTGCTCAATTCTCCAGCCAAGTGACATTCCAGATGCTCATTTGCCCAGCTGTTCAATGTTCCAGCTTTTCAATGTTCCAGATTCTCAATTCTCCAGCTGCTCAATTCTCCAGCTGCTCAATGTTCCAGATGCTCAATTTCACTGTTTCCCAATGTTTCAGCTGTTCGATGCTCCTGCTGCTCAATTCCCCAGCTGGTAGCTTCTCCAGGTGTTCAGTGCACCATCTGCTAGATCTGCAGCTTCTCAATATACCAGATGCTCAATTCTCCAGCTGATCGATTCTCCAACTGATCGACTCTCCAGCAGCTCGAGTCTCCAGCGGCTAGATTATCCAGATGCTCAATTCTCTAGCTGCTCAATTCTCCAGTTGCTCGATCTTTGAGATGCTCAATATTCCAGCTGCACAATTCTCCAGCTGATCAATGTTCCAGCTGTTTGATATTCCAGATGCTCAAAGTTCCAGCTGCACATTTCTCCATCTGCTGAATTCTCCAGCTGCTGGACATTCTTGATGCTCAATTCTCAAGCTGTTCGATTCTCCAGGTGCTCGTTGCTCCATTTGCTCAATTTCCAACTGCTCAATTCTCCAGCTGCTAAATTCTCCAGCTGCTCAATGTTCCAGATGCTCAATTCTCCATCTGATCGATTCTCCAGGTGCTCGTTGCTTCATCTGCTCAATTCTCTAGCTGCTCAATTCTGCGGCCGCTCAATGCTCCAGATATTCAATGTTCCTGATGCTAGTTTCTCCAGCTGCTCAATGTTCCAGCTGTTCGATGTATCCGATGTCAAAGTTCCAGCTGCACAATTCTCCAGCTGCTCGACATTCCAGCTGCTTGATTCTCCAGCTGATCGATTCTCCAGCAGCTCGATTCTCCAGCAGCTAGATTATCCAGGTGCTCGATTCTCCAACTTCTCAATTCTCCAGAGGCTGATTTCTCCAGCTTCTCGATCTTCAATATGCTGAATTCTCCAGCTGCTCAATTCTCCAGCTGGTGCATTCTCCAGCTGCTCGACATTCTAGATGCTCAATTCTCCAGCTGCTGTATTCTCCAGCTGTTGAATTCTTCAGCTGCTCGACATTCCAGATGCTCAATTCTCCAGATGCACATTTCTCCAACTGCTCGATTCTCCAGCTGCTCAATGTTCCAGATGCTCAATTTTCCTGCTGCCCAATGTTCCAGCTGTTCGATGATCCTGCTGCTCAATTCTCCAGCTGCTCGCTTCTCCAGGTGTTCAATGCACCATCTGCTAGATTCTGCAGCTTCTCAATATTCCAGATGCTCGTTTCTACAACTTCTCAATTCTCCAGAGGCTGATTTCTCCAGCTTCTCGATCTTCAATATGCTGAATTCTACAGCTGCTCAATTCTCCAGCTGGTGAATTCTCCAGCTGCTCTACATTCCAGATGCTCATTTCCCCAGCTGCTCAAGGTTCCAGCTGTTCGATGCTCCAGATGCTCAATTCTCCAGCTGATCAATGTTCCAGCTGTTTGATATTCCAGATGCTCAAAGTTCCAGCTGCACAATTCTCCATCTGCTGAATTCTCCAGCTGCTGGACATTCTTGATGCTCAATTCTCAAGCTGTTCGATTCTCCAGGTGCTCGTTGCTCCATTTGCTCAATTCTCTAGCTGCTCAATTCTCCAGCTGCTAAATTCTCCAGCTGCTCAATTCTCTAGAGGCTGAATTCTCCAGCTGCTCGACATTGCAGATGCTCAGTTCTCCAGCTACTCAATTCTCCAGCAGCTCAATTTTCCACCTGCTCGATGTTTCAGATGCTCAATATTCCAGCTGCACAATTCTCCAGCTGCTTGACACTCTAGATGCTCATTTGCACAGCTGCTCAGTTTTCCAGCTGTTCGATGCTCCAGATGCTCATCTCTGCAGCTGCTCAATGTTCCAGCTGTTCAATGTTCCGGCTGCTCAATTCTCCAGTTGTTCACTTTTCCAGGTGTTTGAAGTGCCATCTGCTAGATTCTGCAGCTTCTCAATATTCCAGATGCTCAATTCCCCAGTTGATCGTTTCTACAGCTGATCGAATCTCCAGCAGCTCGAGTCTGCAGCAGCTAGATAATCCAGAGGCTGAATTCTCCAGCTGCTCGATATTCCAGATGCTCACTTCTCCTGCTGCTGAATTCACCAGCTGTCGAATTCTTCAGCTGCTTGACATTCCAGATGCTCAATTCTCAGCAGCTCAATTCTCCAGCTGCTGAATTCTCCAGCTGCTCAATTTTCCAGCTGCTCAATGTTTCAGATGCTTAATATTCCAGCTGCACAATTCTCCAGCTGCTCAATTCTTCAGCCACTTGACATTCCAGATGCTCATTTCACCAGCTGCTCAATGTTCCAGCTTTTCAATGTTCCAGATTCTCAATTCTCCAGCTGCTCAACTCTCCTGCTGCTCAATTCTCCAGCTGCACAATTCTCCAGCTGCTCAATGTTCCAGATGCTCAATTTGCCTGCTGCCCAATGTTCCAGCTGTTCGATGTTCCTGCTGCTCAATCCTCCAGCTGCTTGCTTCACCAGGTGTTCAATGCTCCATCTGCTACATTCTGCAGCTTCCGAATATTCCAGATGCTCAATTCTCCAGGTGATCGAATATCCAACTGATCGATTCTCCACCAGCTCGAATCTCCGGCAACTAGATTATCCAGGTGCTTGATTCTCCAACTGCTCAATACTCCAGAGGCTGAATTCTCCAGCTGCTCGACATTGCAGATGCTCAATTCTCAGCAACTCAATTCTCCAGCTGCTCAATTTTCCAGCTGCTCGATGTTTCAGATGCTTAATATTCCAGCTGCACAATTCTCCAGCTGCTCAATTCTCCAGCCGCTTGACATTCCAGATGCTCATTTGCACAGCTGCTCAGTTTTACAGCTGTTCGATGCTCCAGACGCTCATCTCTGCAGCTGCTCAATGTTCCAGCTGTTCAATGTTCCGGCTGCTGAATTCTCCAGCTGCTCGCTTTTCCAGGTGTTCGATGCACCATCTGCTAGATTCTGCAGCTTCTCAATATTCCAGATGCTCAATTCTGCAGCTGATCCTTTCTACAGCTGATCGATTCTCCAGCGGCTCGTATCTCCAGCAGCTAGATTATCCAGGGTCTTGATTCTCCAGCTGCTCAATTCTCTAGAATCTGAATTCTCCAGCTGCTCGATATTCCAGATGTGCACTTCTCCTGCTGCTGAATTCACCAGCTGTTGAATTCTTCAGCTGCTCGACATTCCAGATGCTCAATTCTCAGCAACTCAATTCTCCAGCTGCTCAATTTTCCAGCTGCTCGATGTTTCAGATGCTTAATATTCCAGCTGCACAATTCTCCAGCTGCTCAATTCTCCAGCCGCTTGACATTCCAGATGCTCATTTGCCCAGCTGCTCAATGTTCCAGCTCTTCCATGCTCCAGATGCTCATCTATCCAACTGCTCAATGTTCCAGATTTTCAATGTTCCAGATCCTCAATTCTCCAGCTGCTGAACTGTCCTGCTGCACAATTCTCCAGCTGCACAATTCTCCAGCTGCTCAATTATCCAGCTGCACAATTCTACAGCTGCTCTATTCTCCAGCTGCACAATTCTCTAGCTGCTCAATTCTCCAGCTGCTCAATGTGCCAGATGCTCAATTTCCCTGTTGCCCAATGTTCCTGCTGCTCAGTTCTCCAGCTTCTAGCTTCTCCAGGTGTTCAGTGATCCATCTGCTAGATTCTGCAGCTTCTCAATATTCCAGATGCTCAATTCTCCAGTTGATCGATTCTCCAACTGATCGATTCTCCGTCAGCTCAAGTTTCCAGCAGCTAGATTATCCAGATGCTCGATTCTCCAGATGCTCACTTCTCCAGGTGCTGAATTCTCCAGCTGCTGAATTCTCCAGCTGCTCGATATTCCAGATGCTCACTTCTCCTGCTGCTGAATTCACTAGCTGTTGAATTCTTCAGCTGCTCGACATTCCAGATGCTCAATTCTCAGCAGCTCAATTCTCCAGCTGCTGAATTCTCCGGTTGCTCAATTTTCCATCTGTTCAATATTTCAGATGCTTAATATTCCAGCTGCACAATTCTCCATCTGCTCAATTCTCCAGCCGCTTGACATTCCAGATGCTCTTTTGCCCAGCTGTTCAATGTTCCAGCTTTTCAATGTTCCAGATTCTCAATTCTCCAGCTGCTCAACTCTCCTGCTGCTCAATTCTCCAGCTGCTCAATTCTCCAGCTGCTCAATGTTCCAAATGCTCGATTTCACTGTTGCCCAATGTTCCAGCTGTTCGATGTTCCTGCTGCTCAATTCCCCAGCTGGTAGCTTCTCCAGGTGTTCAGTGCACCATCTGCTAGATCTGCAGCTTCTCAATATACCAGATGCTCAATTCTCCAACTGATCGATTCTCCAACTGATCGACTCTCCAGCAGCTCGAGTCTCCAGCAGCTAGATTATCCAGATGCTCAATTCTCTAGCTGCTCAATTCTCAAGTTGCTCAATCTTTGAGATGCTCAATATTCCAGCTGCACAATTCTCCAGCTGGTGAATTCTCCAGCTGCTCTACATTCCAGATGCTCATTTCCCCAGCTGCTCAAGGTTCCAGCTGTTCGATGCTCCAGATGCTCAATTCCCCAGCTGATCAATGTTCCAGCTGTTTGATATTCCAGATGCTCAAAGTTCCAGCTGCACAATTCTCCATCTGCTGAATTCTCCAGCTGCTGGACATTCTTGATGCTCAATTCTCAAGCTGTTCGATTCTCCAGGTGCTCGTTGCTCCATTTGCTCAATTCTCTAGCTGCTCAATTCTCCAGCTGCTAAATTCTCCAGCTGCTCAATTCTCTAGAGGCTGAATTCTCCAGCTGCTCGACATTGCAGATGCTCAGTTCTCCAGCTACTCAATTCTCCAGCAGCTCAATTTTCCACCTGCTCGATGTTTCAGATGCTCAATATTCCAGCTGCACAATTCTCCAGCTGCTCAATTCTCCAGCTGCTTGACATTCTAGATGCTCATTTGCACAGCTGCTCAGTTTTCCAGCTGTTCGATGCTCCAGATGCTCATCTCTGCAGCTGCTCAATGTTGCAGCTGTTCAATGTTCCGGCTGCTCAATTCTCCAGTTGCTCACTTTTCCAGGTGTTTGAAGTGCCATCTGCTAGATTCTGCAGCTTCTCAATATTCCAGATGCTCAATTCCCCAGTTGATCGTTTCTACAGCTGATCGAATCTCCAGCAGCTCGAGTCTCCAGCAGCTAGATAACCCAGAGGCTGAATTCTCCAGCAGCTCGATATTCCAGATGCTCACTTCTCCTGCTGCTGAATTCACCAGCTGTTGAATTCTTCAGCTGCTTGACATTCCAGATGCTCAATTCTCAGCAGCTCAATTCTCCAGCTGCTGAATTCTCCAGCTGCTCAATTTTCCAGCTGCTCGATGTTTCAGATGCTTAATATTCCAGCTGCACAATTTTCCAGCTGCTCAATTCTCCAGCCGCTTGACATTCCAGATGCTCATTTGCCCAGCTGTTCAATATTCCAGCTGTTCCATACTCCAGATGCTCATCTCTGCAGCTGCTCAATGTTCCAGCTTTGCAATGTTCCAGATGCTCAATTCTCCAGCTGCTCAACTCTCCTGCTGCTCAATTCTCCATCCGCACAATTCTCCAGCTGCTCAATTTTCCAGCTGCTCAATGTTGCAGATGCTCAATTTTCCTGCTGAACAATGTTCCAGCTGTTCAATGTTCCGGCTGCTCAATTCTCCAGCTGCTCACTTCTCCAGGGGTTCAATGCTCCCTCTGCTAGATTCTACAGCTTCTCAATATTCCAGATGCTCAATTCTCCAGCTGATCCTTTTTACAGCTGATCGATTCTCCAGCAGCTCGAGTCTCCAGCAACTAGATTATCCAGGTGCTCGATTCTCCAGCTGCTCAATACTCCAGAGGCTGAATTCTCCAGCTGCTTGACATTGCAGATGCTCAATTCTCCAGCTACTCAATTCTCCAGCTGCTCAATTTTCCACCTGCTCGATGTTTCAGATGCGCAATATTCCAGCTGCAGAATTCTCAAGCTGCTCAATTCTCCAGCCGCTTGACTTTCCAGATGCTCATTTGCACATCTGCTACGTTTTCCAGGTGTTCGATGCTCCAGATGCTCATCTCTGCAGCTGCTCAATGTTCCAGCTGCTCAATGTTCCAGCTTTTCAATATTCCAGATGCTCAATTCTCCAGCTGCTCAGTTCTCCAGGGGTTCAATGCTCCATCTGCTAGATTCTACAGCTTCTCAATATTCCAGATGCTCAATTCTCCAGCTGATCTTTTTTACAGCTGATCGATTCTCCAGCAGCTCGAGTCTCCAGCAGCTAGATTATCCAGGGGCTCGATTCTCCAGCTGCTCAATTCTCCAGAGGCTGAATTCTTCCGCTGCTCGATATTCCAGAAGCTCACTTCTCCTGCTGCTGAATTCACCAGCTGTTGAATTCTTCAGCTGCTCAACATTCCAGATGCTCAATTCTCAGCAGCTCAATTCTCCAGCTGCTGAATTCTCCAGCTGCTAAATTTTCCAGCTGCTCGATGTTTCAGATGCTCAATTTTCCTGCTGCCCAATGTTCCAGCTGTTCGATATTCCTGCTGCTCAATTCTCCAGCTGCTCGATTCTACAGCTCATTGATTCTACAGCTGCTCAAGTCTCCAGCAGCTAGATTATGCAGGTGCTCGATTCTCCAGGTGCTCAATTCTCTAGAGGCTGAATTCGCCAGCTGTGCGATATTCCAGATGCTCACTTCTCCAGCTGTTGAATTCTCCAGCTGTTGAATTCTTCAGCTGCTCGACATTCCCGATGCTCAATTTTCCACCTGCTCAATTCTCCAGCTGCTCAATTTTCCACCTGCTCGATGTTTCAGATGCGCAATATTCCAGCTGCAGAATTCTCAAGCTGCTCAATTCTCCAGCCGCTTGACTTTCCAGATGCTCATTTGCACATCTGCTACGTTTTCCAGGTGTTCGATGCTCCAGATGCTCATCTCTGCAGCTGCTCAATGTTCCAGCTGCTCAATGTTCCAGCTTTTCAATATTCCAGATGCTCAATTCTCCAGCTGCTCAGTTCTCCAGGGGTTCAATGCTCCATCTGCTAGATTCTACAGCTTCTCAATATTCCAGATGCTCAATTCTCCAGCTGATCTTTTTTACAGCTGATCGATTCTCCAGCAGCTCGAGTCTCCAGCAGCTAGATTATCCAGAGGCTCGATTCTCCAGCTGCTCAATTCTCCAGAGGCTGAATTCTTCCGCTGCTCGATATTCCAGAAGCTCACTTCTCCTGCTGCTGAATTCACCAGCTGTTGAATTCTTCAGCTGCTCAACATTCCAGATGCTCAATTCTCAGCAGCTCAATTCTCCAGCTGCTGAATTCTCCAGCTGCTAAATTTTCCAGCTGCTCGATGTTTCAGATGCTCAATTTTCCTGCTGCCCAATGTTCCAGCTGTTCGATATTCCTGCTGCTCAATTCTCCAGCTGCTCGATTCTACAGCTCATTGATTCTACAGCTGCTCAAGTCTCCAGCAGCTAGATTATGCAGGTGCTCGATTCTCCAGGTGCTCAATTCTCTAGAGGCTGAATTCGCCAGCTGTGCGATATTCCAGATGCTCACTTCTCCAGCTGTTGAATTCTCCAGCTGTTGAATTCTTCAGCTGCTCGACATTCCCGATGCTCAATTCTCCACCTGCTCAATTCTCCAGCTGCTCAATTTTCCACCTGCTCGATGTTTCAGATGCGCAATATTCCAGCTGCAGAATTCTCAAGCTGCTCAATTCTCCAGCCGCTTGACTTTCCAGATGCTCATTTGCACATCTGCTACGTTTTCCACGTGTTCGATGCTCCAGATGCTCATCTCTGCAGCTGCTCAATGTTCCAGCTGCTCAATGTTCCAGCTTTTCAATATTCCAGATGCTCAATTCTCCAGCTGCTCAGTTCTCCAGGGGTTCAATGCTCCATCTGCTAGATTCTACAGCTTCTCAATATTCCAGATGCTCAATTCTCCAGCTGATCTTTTTTACAGCTGATCGATTCTCCAGCAGCTCGAGTCTCCAGCAGCTAGATTATCCAGGGGCTCGATTCTCCAGCTGCTCAATTCTCCAGAGGCTGAATTCTTCCGCTGCTCGATATTCCAGAAGCTCACTTCTCCTGCTGCTGAATTCACCAGCTGCTGAATTCTTCAGCTGCTCAACATTCCAGATGCTCAATTCTCAGCAGCTCAATTCTCCAGCTGCTGAATTCTCCAGCTGCTAAATTTTCCAGCTGCTCGATGTTTCAGATGCTCAATTTTCCTGCTGCCCAATGTTCCAGCTGTTCGATATTCCTGCTGCTCAATTCTCCAGCTGCTCGATTCTACAGCTCATTGATTCTACAGCTGCTCAAGTCTCCAGCAGCTAGATTATCCAGGTGCTCGATTCTCCAGGTGCTCAATTCTCTAGAGGCTGAATTCGCCAGCTGTGCGATATTCCAGATGCTCACTTCTCCAGCTGTTGAATTCTCCAGCTGTTGAATTCTTCAGCTGCTCGACATTCCCGATGCTCAATTCTCCACCTGCTCAATTCTCCATCTGCTCAATTCTCCAGCCGCTTGACATTCCAGATGCTCATTTGCCCAGCTGTTCAATGTTCCAGCTTTTCAATGTTCCAGATTCTCAATTCTCCAGCTGCTCAACTCTCCTGCTGCTTAATTCTCCAGCTGCTCAATGTTCCAGATGCTCAATTTTCCTGCTGCTCAATGTTCCAGATGCTCAATTTTCCTGCTGCCCAATGTTCCAGCTGTTCGATGTTCCTCCTGCTCAATCCCCCAGCTGCTCGCTTCACCAGCTGTTCAATGCTCCATCTGTTACATTCGGCAGCTTCTGAATATTCCAGATGCTCAATTCTCCAGGTGATCGAATATCCAACTGATCGATTCTCCACCAGCTCGAGTCTCCGGCAACTAGATTATCCAGGTGCTCGATTCTCCAGCTGCTCAATACTCCAGCTACTCAATTCTCCAGCTGCTCAATTTTCCAGATGCTCGATGTTTCAGATGTGCAATATTCCAGCTGCACAATTCTCCAGCTGCTCAATTCTCCAGCCGCTTGACATTCCAGATGCTCATTTGCACAGCTGCTCAGTTTTACAGCTTTTCAATGCTCCAGACGCTCATCTCTGCAGCTGCTCAATGTTCCAGCCGTTCAATGTTCCGGCTGCTCAATTCTCCATCTGCTCGCTTTTCCAGGTGTTCGATGCACCATCTTCGAGATTCTGCCGCTTCTCAATATTCCAGATGCTTAATTCTGCAGCTGATCCTTTCTACAGCTGATTGATTCTCCAGCAGCTCGCGTCTCAAGCAGCTAGATTATCCAGGGACTTGAATCTCCAGCTGCTCAATTCTCCAGAATCTGAATTCTCCAGGGGCTCGATATTCCAGATGCGCACTTCTCCTGCTGCTGAATTCACCAGCTGTTGAATTTTTCAGCTGCTCGACATTCCAGATGCTCAATTCTCAGCAGCTCAATTCTCCAGCTGCTGAATTCTCCAGCTGCTCAATTTTCCAGCTGCTCGATGTTTCAGATGCTTAATATTCCAGCTGCACAATTCTCCAGCTGCTCAATTCTCCAGCCGCTTGACATTCCAGATGCTCATTTGCCCAGCTGCTCAATGTTCCAGATATTCAATGTTCCAGATTCTCAATTCTCCAGCTGCTCAACTCTCCTGCTGCACAATTCTCCAGCTGCTCAATTCTCCAGCTGCTCAATGTTCCAGATGCTCAATTTCACTGTTGCCCAATGTTCCAGCTGTTCGATGTTCCTGCTGCTCAATTCCCCAGCTGGTAGCTTCTGCAGGTGTTCAGTGCACCATCTGCTAGATCTGCAGCTTCTCAATATACCAGATGCTCAATTCTCTAGCTGATCGATTCTCCAACTGATCGACTCTCCAGCAGCTCGAGTCTCCAGCAGCTAGATTATCCAGATGCTCAATTCTCCAGCTGCTCAATTCTCCAGCTGTTCAATGTTCCAGTTGCTTGATCTTTGAGATGCTCAATATTCCATCTGCACAATTCTCCACCTGCTCAATTCTCCAGCTGCTCAATTTTCCAGCTGATCGATGTTTGAGATGCACAATATTCCAGCTGCACAATTCTCCAGCTGCTCAATTCTCCAGCCATTCTACATTCCAGATGCTCATTTCACCAGCTGCTCAATGTTCCAGCTGTTTGATATTCCAGATGTTCAAAGTTCCAGCTGCACAATTCTCCATCTGTTGAATTCTCCAGCTGCTGGACATTCTTGATGCTCAATTCTCCAGCTGTTCGATTCTCCAAGTGCTCTTTGCTCAATTCTCTAGCTGCTCAATTATCCAGCTGCTCAATTCTCCAGCTGCTCGACACTGCAGATTCTCAATTCTCCAGCTGCTTGATATTCCAGTTGCTCAATTCCTCAGATGCTCAATGTTCCAGCTGTCTGATGTTGCAGCTGCTCAATTCTGCATTTGCTTGATTCTGCAGCTGCACAATTCTCCAGCCGTTCAATTCTCCAGCTGCTCAATGTTCCAGATGCTCAATTCTCCATCTGATCGATTCTCCAGGTGCTCGTTGCTTCATCTGCTCAATTCTCTAGCTGCTCAATTCTGCGGCCGCTCAATGCTCCAGATATTCAATGTTCCTGATGCTAGTTTCTCCAGCTGCTCAATGTTCCAGCTGTTCGATGTATCAGATGTCAAAGTTCCAGCTGCACAATTCTCCAGCTGCTCGACATTCCAGCTGCTTGATTCTCCAGCTGATCGATTCTCCAGCAGCTCGATTCTCCAGCAGCTAGATTATCCAGGTGCTCGATTCTCCAACTTCTCAATTCTCCAGAGGCTGATTTCTCCAGCTTCTCGATCTTCAATATGCTGAATTCTCCAGCTGCTCAATTCTCCAGCTGGTGCATTCTCCAGCTGCTCGACATTCTAGATGCTCAATTCTCCAGCTGCTGTATTCTCCAGCTGTTGAATTCTTCAGCTGCTCGACATTCCAGATGCTCAATTCTCCAGATGCACATTTCTCCAACTGCTCGATTCTCCAGCTGCTCAATGTTCCAGATGCTCAATTTTCCTGCTGCCCAATGTTCCAGCTGTTCGATGATCCTGCTGCTCAATTCTCCAGCTGCTCGCTTCTCCAGGTGTTCAATGCACCATCTGCTAGATTCTGCAGCTTCTCAATATTCCAGATGCTCGTTTCTACAACTTCTCAATTCTCCAGAGGCTGATTTCTCCAGCTTCTCGATCTTCAATATGCTGAATTCTACAGCTGCTCAATTCTCCAGCTGGTGAATTCTCCAGCTGCTCTACATTCCAGATGCTCATTTCCCCAGCTGCTCAAGGTTCCAGCTGTTCGATGCTCCAGATGCTCAATTCTCCAGCTGATCAATGTTCCAGCTGCTCAAAGTTCCAGCTGCACAATTCTCCATCTGCTGAATTCTCCAGCTGCTGGACATTCTTGATGCTCAATTCTCAAGCTGTTCGATTCTCCAGGTGCTCGTTGCTCCATTTGCTCAATTCTCTAGCTGCTCAATTCTCCAGCTGTTAAATTCTCCAGCTGCTCAATTCTCTAGAGGCTGAATTCTCCAGCTGCTCGACATTGCAGATGCTCAGTTCTCCAGCTACTCAATTCTCCAGCAGCTCAATTTTCCACCTGCTCGATGTTTCAGATGCTCAATATTCCAGCTGCACAATTCTCCAGCTGCTTGACATTCTAGATGCTCATTTGCACAGCTGCTCAGTTTTCCAGCTGTTCGATGCTCCAGATGCTCATCTCTGCAGCTGCTCAATGTTCCAGCTGTTCAATGTTCCGGCTGCTCAATTCTCCAGTTGCTCACTTTTCCAGGTGTTTGAAGTGCCATCTGCTAGATTCTGCAGCTTCTCAATATTCCAGATGCTCAATTCCCCAGTTGATCGTTTCTACAGCTGATCGAATCTCCAGCAGCTCGAGTCTCCAGCAGCTAGATAATCCAGAGGCTGAATTCTCCAGCTGCTCGATATTCCAGATGCTCACTTCTCCTGCTGCTGAATTCACCAGCTGTCGAATTCTTCAGCTGCTTGACATTCCAGATGCTCAATTCTCAGCAGCTCAATTCTCCAGCTGCTGAATTCTCCAGCTGCTCAATTTTCCAGCTGCTCAATGTTTCAGATGCTTAATATTCCAGCTGCACAATTCTCCAGCTGCTCAATTCTCCAGCCGCTTGACATTCCAGATGCTCATTTCACCAGCTGCTCAATGTTCCAGCTTTTCAATGTTCCAGATTCTCAATTCTCCAGCTGCTCAATGTTCCAGATGCTCAATTTTCCTGCTGCTCAATGTTCCAGATGCTCAATTTTCCTGTTGCCCAATGTTCCAGCTGTTCGATGTTCCTCCTGCTCAATCCCCCAGCTGCTCGCTTCACCAGCTGTTCAATGCTCCATCTGCTACATTCGGCAGCTTCTGAATATTCCAGATGCTCAATTCTCCAGGTGATCGAATATCCAACTGATCGATTCTCCACCAGCTCGATTCTCCGGCAACTAGATTATCCAGGTGCTCGATTCTCCAGCTGCTCAATACTCCAGCTACTCAATTCTCCAGCTGCTCAATTTTCCAGATGCTCGATGTTTCAGATGTGTAATATTCCAGCTGCACAATTCTCCAGCTGCTCAATTCTCCAGCCGCTTGACATTCCAGATGCTCATTTGCACAGCTGCTCAGTTTTACAGCTTTTCAATGCTCCAGACGCTCATCTCTGCAGCTGCTCAATGTTCCAGCCGTTCAATGTTCCGGCTGCTCAATTCTCCATCTGCTCGCTTTTCCAGGTGTTCGATGCACCATCTTCGAGATTCTGCCGCTTCTCAATATTCCAGATGCTTAATTCTGCAGCTGATCCTTTCTACAGCTGATTGATTCTCCAGCAGCTCGCGTCTCAAGCAGCTAGATTATCCAGGGACTTGAATCTCCAGCTGCTCAATTCTCCAGAATCTGAATTCTCCAGGGGCTCGATATTCCAGATGCGCACTTCTCCTGCTGCTGAATTCACCAGCTGTTGAATTTTTCAGCTGCTCGACATTCCAGATGCTCAATTCTCAGCAGCTCAATTCTCCAGCTGCTGAATTCTCCAGCTGCTCAATTTTCCAGCTGCTCGATGTTTCAGATGCTTAATATTCCAGCTGCACAATTCTCCAGCTGCTCAATTCTCCAGCCGCTTGACATTCCAGATGCTCATTTGCCCAGCTGCTCAATGTTCCAGATATTCAATGTTCCAGATTCTCAATTCTCCAGCTGCTCAACTCTCCTGCTGCACAATTCTCCAGCTGCTCAATTCTCCAGCTGCTCAATGTTCCAGATGCTCAATTTCACTGTTGCCCAATGTTCCAGCTGTTCGATGTTCCTGCTGCTCAATTCCCCAGCTGGTAGCTTCTGCAGGTGTTCAGTGCACCATCTGCTAGATCTGCAGCTTCTCAATATACCAGATGCTCAATTCTCTAGCTGATCGATTCTCCAACTGATCGACTCTCCAGCAGCTCGAGTCTCCAGCAGCTAGATTATCCAGATGCTCAATTCTCCAGCTGCTCAATTCTCCAGCTGTTCAATGTTCCAGTTGCTTGATCTTTGAGATGCTCAATATTCCATCTGCACAATTCTCCACCTGCTCAATTCTCCAGCTGCTCAATTTTCCAGCTGATCGATGTTTGAGATGCACAATATTCCAGCTGCACAATTCTCCAGCTGCTCAATTCTCCAGCCATTCTACATTCCAGATGCTCATTTCACCAGCTGCTCAATGTTCCAGCTGTTTGATATTCCAGATGTTCAAAGTTCCAGCTGCACAATTCTCCATCTGTTGAATTCTCCAGCTGCTGGACATTCTTGATGCTCAATTCTACAGCTGTTCGATTCTCCAAGTGCTCTTTGCTCAATTCTCTAGCTGCTCAATTATCCAGCTGCTCAATTCTCCAGCTGCTCGACACTGCAGATTCTCAATTCTCCAGCTGCTTGATATTCCAGTTGCTCAATTCCTCAGATGCTCAATGTTCCAGCTGTCTGATGTTGCAGCTGCTCAATTCTGCATTTGCTTGATTCTGCAGCTGCACAATTCTCCAGCCGTTCAATTCTCCAGCTGCTCAATGTTCCAGATGCTCAATTCTCCATCTGATCGATTCTCCAGGTGCTCGTTGCTTCATCTGCTCAATTCTCTAGCTGCTCAATTCTGCGGCCGCTCAATGCTCCAGATATTCAATGTTCCTGATGCTAGTTTCTCCAGCTGCTCAATGTTCCAGCTGTTCGATGTATCAGATGTCAAAGTTCCAGCTGCACAATTCTCCAGCTGCTCGACATTCCAGCTGCTTGATTCTCCAGCTGATCGATTCTCCAGCAGCTCGATTCTCCAGCAGCTAGATTATCCAGGTGCTCGATTCTCCAACTTCTCAATTCTCCAGAGGCTGATTTCTCCAGCTTCTCGATCTTCAATATGCTGAATTCTCCAGCTGCTCAATTCTCCAGCTGGTGCATTCTCCAGCTGCTCGACATTCTAGATGCTCAATTCTCCAGCTGCTGTATTCTCCAGCTGTTGAATTCTTCAGCTGCTCGACATTCCAGATGCTCAATTCTCCAGATGCACATTTCTCCAACTGCTCGATTCTCCAGCTGCTCAATGTTCCAGATGCTCAATTTTCCTGCTGCCCAATGTTCCAGCTGTTCGATGATCCTGCTGCTCAATTCTCCAGCTGCTCGCTTCTCCAGGTGTTCAATGCACCATCTGCTAGATTCTGCAGCTTCTCAATATTCCAGATGCTCGTTTCTACAACTTCTCAATTCTCCAGAGGCTGATTTCTCCAGCTTCTCGATCTTCAATATGCTGAATTCTACAGCTGCTCAATTCTCCAGCTGGTGAATTCTCCAGCTGCTCTACATTCCAGATGCTCATTTCCCCAGCTGCTCAAGGTTCCAGCTGTTCGATGCTCCAGATGCTCAATTCTCCAGCTGATCAATGTTCCAGCTGCTCAAAGTTCCAGCTGCACAATTCTCCATCTGCTGAATTCTCCAGCTGCTGGACATTCTTGATGCTCAATTCTCAAGCTGTTCGATTCTCCAGGTGCTCGTTGCTCCATTTGCTCAATTCTCTAGCTGCTCAATTCTCCAGCTGTTAAATTCTCCAGCTGCTCAATTCTCTAGAGGCTGAATTCTCCAGCTGCTCGACATTGCAGATGCTCAGTTCTCCAGCTACTCAATTCTCCAGCAGCTCAATTTTCCACCTGCTCGATGTTTCAGATGCTCAATATTCCAGCTGCACAATTCTCCAGCTGCTTGACATTCTAGATGCTCATTTGCACAGCTGCTCAGTTTTCCAGCTGTTCGATGCTCCAGATGCTCATCTCTGCAGCTGCTCAATGTTCCAGCTGTTCAATGTTCCGGCTGCTCAATTCTCCAGTTGCTCACTTTTCCAGGTGTTTGAAGTGCCATCTGCTAGATTCTGCAGCTTCTCAATATTCCAGATGCTCAATTCCCCAGTTGATCGTTTCTACAGCTGATCGAATCTCCAGCAGCTCGAGTCTCCAGCAGCTAGATAATCCAGAGGCTGAATTCTCCAGCTGCTCGATATTCCAGATGCTCACTTCTCCTGCTGCTGAATTCACCAGCTGTCGAATTCTACAGCTGCTTGACATTCCAGATGCTCAATTCTCAGCAGCTCAATTCTCCAGCTGCTGAATTCTCCAGCTGCTCAATTTTCCAGCTGCTCAATGTTTCAGATGCTTAATATTCCAGCTGCACAATTCTCCAGCTGCTCAATTCTCCAGCCGCTTGACATTCCAGATGCTCATTTCACCAGCTGCTCAATGTTCCAGCTTTTCAATGTTCCAGATTCTCAATTCTCCAGCTGCTCAACTCTCCTGCTGCTCAATTCTCCAGCTGCTCAATTCTCCAGCTTCTCAATGTTCCAGATGCTCAATTTGCCTGCTGCCCAATGTTCCAGCTGTTCGATGTTCCTGCTGCTCAATCCTCCAGCTGCTTGCTTCACCAGGTGTTCAATGCTCCATCTGCTACATTCTGCAGCTTCCGAATATTCCAGATGCTCAATTCTCCAGGTGATCGAATATCCAACTGATCGATTCTCCAGCAGCTCGAATCTCTGGCAACTAGATTATCCAGGTGCTTGATTCTCCAACTGCTCAATACTCCAGAGGCTGAATTCTCCAGCTGCTCGACATTGCAGATGCTCAATTCTCCAGCTACTCAATTCTCCAGCTGCTCAATTTTCCAGATGCTCGATGTTTCAGTTGCGCAATATTCCAGCTGCACAATTCTCCAGCTGCTCAATTCTCCAGCCGCTTGACATTCCAGATGCTCATTTGCACAGCTGCTCAGTTTTACAGCTGTTCGATGCTCCAGACGCTCATCTCTGCAGCTGCTCAATGTTCCAGCTGTTCAATGTTCCGGCTGCTCAATTCTCCAGCTGCTCGCTTTTCCAGGTGTTCAATGCACCATCTGCTAGATTCTGCAGCTTCTCAATATTCCAGATGCTCAATTCTGCAGCTGATCCTTTCTACAGCTGATCGATTCTCCAGCAGCTCGCGTCTCCAGCAGCTAGATTATCCAGGGGCTTGATTCTCCAGCTGCTCAATTCTCCAGATTCTGAATTCTCCAGCTGCTCGATATTCCAGATGCTCACTTCTCCTGCTGCTGAATTCACTAGCTGTTGAATTCTTCAGCTGCTCAACATTCCAGATGCTCAATTCTCAGCAGCTCAATTCTCCAGCTGCTGAATTCTCCGGCTGCTCAATTTTCCATCTGTTCAATGTTTCAGATGCTTAATATTCCAGCTGCACAATTCTCCATCTGCTCAATTCTCCAGCCGCTTGACATTCCAGATGCTCATTTCACCATCTGCTCAATTTTCCAGCTTTTCAATGTTCCAGATTCTCAATTCTCCAGCTGCTCAACTCTCCTGCTGCTCAATTCTCCAGCTGCTCAATTCTCCAGCTGCTCAATGTTCCAAATGCTCGATTTCACTGTTGCCCAATGTTCCAGCTGTTCGATGTTCCTGCTGCTCAATTCCCCAGCTGGTAGCTTCTCCAGGTGTTCAGTGCACCATCTGCTAGATCTGCAGCTTCTCAATATACCAGATGCTCAATTCTCCAGCTGATCGATTCTCCAACTGATCGACTCTCCAGCAGCTCGAGTCTCCAGCAGCTAGATTATCCAGATGCTCAATTCTCTAGCTGCTCAATTCTCAAGTTGCTCGATCTTTGAGATGCTCAATATTCCAGCTGCACAATTCTCCAGCTGGTGAATTCTCCAGCTGCTCTACATTCCAGATGCTCATTTCCCCAGCTGCTCAAGGTTCCAGCTGTTTGATGCTCCAGATGCTCAATTCTCCAGCTGATCAATGTTCCAGCTGTTTGATATTGCAGATGCTCAAAGTTCCAGCTGCACAATTCTCCATCTGCTGAATTCTCCAGCTGCTGGACATTCTTGATGCTCAATTCTCAAGCTGTTCGATTCTCCAGGTGCTCGTTGCTCCATTTGCTCAATTCTCTAGCTGCTCAATTCTCCAGCTGCTAAATTCTCCAGCTGCTCAATTCTCTAGAGGCTGAATTCTCCAGCTGCTCGACATTGCAGATGCTCAGTTCTCCAGCTACTCAATTCTCCAGCAGCTCAATTTTCCACCTGCTCGATGTTTCAGATGCTCAATATTCCAGCTGCACAATTCTCCAGCTGCTTGACACTCTAGATGCTCATTTGCACAGCTGCTCAGTTTTCCAGCTGTTCGATGCTCCAGATGCTCATCTCTGCAGCTGCTCAATGTTCCAGCTGTTCAATGTTCCGGCTGCTCAATTCTCCAGTTGTTCACTTTTCAAGGTGTTTGAAGTGCCATCTGCTAGATTCTGCAGCTTCTCAATATTCCAGATGCTCAATTCCCCAGTTGATCGTTTCTACAGCTGATCGAATCTCCAGCAGCTCGAGTCTCCAGCAGCTAGATAATCCAGAGGCTGAATTCTCCAGCTGCTCGATATTCCAGATGCTCACTTCTCCTGCTGCTGAATTCACCAGCTGTCGAATTCTTCAGCTGCTTGACATTCCAGATGCTCAATTCTCAGCAGCTCAATTCTCCAGCTGCTGAATTCTCCAGCTGCTCAATTTTCCAGCTGCTCAATGTTTCAGATGCTTAATATTCCAGCTGCACAATTCTCCAGCTGCTCAATTCTCCAGCCACTTGACATTCCAGATGCTCATTTCACCAGCTGCTCAATGTTCCAGCTTTTCAATGTTCCAGATTCTCAATTCTCCAGCTGCTCAACTCTCCTGCTGCTCAATTCTCCAGCTGCACAATTCTCCAGCTGCTCAATGTTCCAGATGCTCAATTTGCCTGCTGCCCAATGTTCCAGCTGTTCGATGTTCCTGCTGCTCAATCCTCCAGCTGCTTGCTTCACCAGGTGTTCAATGCTCCATCTGCTACATTCTGCAGCTTCCGAATATTCCAGATGCTCAATTCTCCAGGTGATCGAATATCCAACTGATCGATTCTCCACCAGCTCGAATCTCCGGCAACTAGATTATCCAGGTGCTTGATTCTCCAACTGCTCAATACTCCAGAGGCTGAATTCTCCAGCTGCTCGACATTGCAGATGCTCAATTCTCCAGCTGCTCGACATTGCAGATGCTCAATTCTCCAGCTACTCAATTCTCCAGCTGCTCAATTTTCCAGATGCTCGATGTTTCAGATGCGCAATATTCCAGCTGCACAATTCTCCAGCTGCTCAATTCTCCAGCCGCTTGACATTCTAGATGCTCATTTGCACAGCTGCTCAGGTTTCCAGCTGTTCGATGCTCCAGATGCTCATCTCTGCAGCTGCTCAATGTTCCAGCTGTTCAATGTTCCGGCTGCTCAATTCTCCAGTTGCTCACTTTTCCAGGAGTTTGAAGTGCCATCTGCTAGATTCTGCAGCTTCTCAATATTCCAGATGCTCAATTCCCCAGTTGATCGTTTCTACAGCTGATCGAATCTCCAGCAGCTCGAGTCTCCAGCAGCTAGATAATCCAGAGGCTGAATTCTCCAGCTGCTCGATATTCCAGATGCTCACTTCTCCTGCTGCTGAATTCACCAGCTGTTGAATTCTTCAGCTGCTTGACATTCCAGATGCTCAATTCTCAGCAGCTGAATTCTCCAGCTGCTGAATTCTCCAGCTGCTCAATTTTCCAGCTGCTCAATGTTTCAGATGCTTAATATTCCAGCTGCACAATTCTCCAGCTGCTCAATTCTCCAGCCACTTGACATTCCAGATGCTCATTTCACCAGCTGCTCAATGTTCCAGCTTTTCAATGTTCCAGATTCTCAATTCTCCAGCTGCTCAACTCTCCTGCTGCTCAATTCTCCAGCTGCACAATTCTCCAGCTGCTCAATGTTCCAGATGCTCAATTTCACTGTTTCCCAATGTTCCAGCTGTTCGATGTTCCTGCTGCTCAATTCCCCAGCTGGTAGCTTCTGCAGGTGTTCAGTGCACCATCTGCTAGATCTGCAGCTTCTCAATATACCAGATGTTCAATTCTCCAGCTGATCGATTCTCCAGCTGCACAATTCTCTAGCTGCTCAATTCTCCAGCTGCTCAATGTTCCAGATGCTCAATTTCCCTGTTGCCCAATGTTCCTGCTGCTCAGTTCTCCAGCTTCTAGCTTCTCCAGGTGTTCAGTGATCCATCTGCTAGATTCTGCAGCTTCTCAATATTCCAGATGCTCAATTCTCCAGTTGATCGATTCTCCAACTGATCGATTCTCCGTCAGCTCAAGTCTCCAGCAGCTAGATTATCCAGATGCTCGATTCTCCAGATGCTCACTTCTCCAGGTGCTGAATTCTCCAGCTGCTGAATTCTCCTGCTGCTCTATTTTCCAGCTGCTCGATGTTTCAGATGCTCAATATTCCAGCTGCACAATTCTCCAGCTGCTCAATTCTCCAGCCGCTTGACATTCCAGATGCTCATTTGCCCAACTGCTCAATGTTCCAGCTTTTCAATGTTCCAGATTCTCAATTCTCCAGCTGCTCAATTCTCCAGCTGCTCAATTCTCCAGCTGCACAATTCTCCAGCTGCTCAATTCTCCAGCTGCTCAATGTTCCAAATGCTCGATTTTCCTGCTGCCCAATGTTCCAGCTGTTCGATGTTCCTGCTGCTCAATCCTCCAGCTGCTCGCTTCACCAGGTTATCAATGCTCCATCTGCTACATTCTGCAGCTTCTGAATATTCCTGATGCTCAATTCTCCAGGTGATCGATTCTCCAACTGATCGATTCTCCAGCAGCTCGAATCTCCGGCAACTTGATTATCCAGGTGCTCGATTCTCCAACTGCTCAATACTCCAGAGGCTGAATTCTCCAGCTGCTCGACATTGCAGATGCTCAATTCTCCAGCTACTCAATTCTCCAGCTGCTCAATTTTCCAGATGCTCGATGTTTCAGATGCGCAATATTCCAGCTGCACAATTCTCCAGCTGCTCAATTCTCCAGCCGCTTGACATTCCAGATGCTCATTTGCACAGCTGCTCAGTTTTACAGCTGCTCGATGCTCCAGATTCTCATCTCTGCAGCTGCTCAATGTTCCAGCTGTTCAATGTTCCGGCTGCTCAATTCTCCAGCTGCTCGCTTTTCCAGGTGTTTGATGCGCCATCTGCTAGATTCTGCAGCTTCTCAATATTCCAGATGCTCAATTCTGCAGCTGATCCTTTCTACAGCTGATCGATTCTCCAGCAGCTCGCGTCTCCAGCAGCTAGATTATCCAGGGGCTTGATTCTCCAGCTGCTCAATTCTCCAGATTCTGAATTCTCCAGCTGCTCGATATTCCAGATGCTCACTTCTCCTGCTGCTGAATTCACCAGCTGTTGAATTCTTCAGCTGCTCGACATTCCAGATGCTCAATTCTCAGCAGCTCAATTCTCCAGCTGCTGAATTCTCCGGCTGCTCAATTTTCCATCTGTTCAATGTTTCAGATGCTTAATATTCCAGCTGCACAATTATCCATCTGCTCAATTCTCCAGCCGCTTGACATTCCAGATGCTCATTTGCCCAGCTGTTCAATGTTCCAGCTTTTCAATGTTCCAGATTCTCAATTCTCCAGCTGCTCAACTCTCCTGCTGCTCAATTCTCCAGCTGCTCAATTCTCCAGCTGCTCAATGTTCCAAATGCTCGATTTCACTGTTGCCCAATGTTCCAGCTGTTCGATGTTCCTGCTGCTCAATTCCCCAGCTGGTAGCTTCTCCAGGTGTTCAGTGCACCATCTGCTAGATCTGCAGCTTCTCAATATACCAGATGCTCAATTCTCCAGCTGATCGATTCTCCAACTGATCGACTCTCCAGCAGCTCGAGTCTCCAGCAGCTAGATTATCCAGATGCTCAATTCTCTAGCTGCTCAATTCTCAAGTTGCTCGATCTTTGAGATGCTCAATATTCCAGCTGCACAATTCTCCAGCTGCTCAATTTTCCAGCTGCTCTACATTCCAGATGCTCATTTCCCCAGCTGCTCAAGGTTCCAGCTGTTCGATGCTCCAGATGCTCAATTCTCCAGCTGATCAATGTTCCAGCTGTTTGATATTCCAGATGCTCAAAGTTCCAGCTGCACAATTCTCCATCTGCTGAATTCTCCAGTTGCTGGACATTCTTGATGCTCAATTCTCAAGCTGTTCGATTCTCCAGGTGCTCGTTGCTCCATTTGCTCAATTCTCTAGCTGCTCAATTCTCCAGCTGCTAAATTCTCCAGCTGCTCGACACTCCAGGTTCTCAATTCTCCAGCTGCTTGATGTTCCAGATGCTCAATTCCCCAGATGCTCAATGTTCCAGCTGCCCGATGTTGCAGCTGCTCAATTTTGCTCCATTCTACAGCTGCACAATTCTCCAGCTGTTCAATTCTCCAGCTGCTCAACATTCCAGATGCTCAATTCTCCAGTTTCTCAATGTTCCAGATGCTCAAATCTCCAGCTGATCGATTCTCCAGGTGCCCGTTGCTTCATCTGCTCAATTCTCTAGCTGCTCCATTCTGCAGCTGCTCAATGCTCCAGATATTCAATGTTCCAGAGGCTAATTTCTCCAGCTTCTCAATGTTCCAACTGGTCGATGTTTCAAATGTCAAAGATCCAGCTGCACAATTCTCCAGCTGCTCGACATTCCAGCTGCTCGACATTCCAGCTGATCGATTCTCCAGCAGCTCGATTCTCCAGCAGCTAGATTATCCAGGTGTGCGATTCTCCAACTTCTCAATTCTCCAGAGGCAGATTTCTCCAGCTTCTCGATCTTCAACGTGCTGAATTCTCCAGCTGCTCAATTCTCCAGCAGATGAATTCTCCAGCGGCTCGACATTCTAGATGCTCAATTCTCCAGATGCACAATTGTCCAGCTGCTCAATTCTCTAGCTGCTCAATGTTCCAGATGCTCAATTTTCCTGCTGCCCAATGTTCCAGCTGTTCGATGTTCCTGCTGCTCAATTCTCCAGCTGCTCGATTCTACAGCTCATTGATTCTACAGATGCTCAAGTCTCCAGCAGCTAGATTATCCAGGTGCTCGATTCTCCAGCTGCTCAATTCTCTAGAGGCTGAATTCTCCAGCTGTGCGATATTCCTGATGCTCACTTCTCCAGCTGCTGAATTCTCCAGCTGTTGAATTCTTCAGCTGCTCGACATTCCCGATGCTCAATTCTCCACCTGCTCAATTTTCCAGCTGATCGATGTTTGAGTTGCACAATATTCCAGCTGCACAATTCTCCAGCTGCTCAATTCTCCAGCCATTCTACATTCCAGATGCTCATTTCACCAGCTGCTCAATGTTCCAGCTGTTTGATATTCCAGATGTTCAAAGTTCCAGCTGCACAATTCTCCATCTGCTGAATTCTCCAGCTGCTGGACATTCTTGATGCTCAATTCTCCAGCTGTTCGATTCTCCAAGTGCTCTTTGCTCAATTCTCTAGCTGCTCAATTATCCAGCTGCTCAATTCTCCAGCTGCTCGACACTGCAGATTCTCAATTCTCCAGCTGCTTGATATTCCAGATGCTCAATTCCTCAGATGCTCAATGTTCCAGCTGTCTGATGTTGCAGCTGCTCAATTCTGCATTTGCTTGATTCTGCAGCTGCACAATTCTCCAGCCGTTCAATTCTCCAGCTGCTCAATGTTCCAGATGCTCAATTCTCCATCTGATCGATTCTCCAGGTGCTCGTTGCTTCATCTGCTCAATTCTCTAGCTGCTCAATTCTGCGGCCGCTCAATGCTCCAGATATTCAATGTTCCTGATGCTAGTTTCTCCAGCTGCTCAATGTTCCAGCTGTTCGATGTATCAGATGTCAAAGTTCCAGCTGCACAATTCTCCAGCTGCTCGACATTCCAGCTGCTTGATTCTCCAGCTGATCGATTCTCCAGCAGCTCGATTCTCCAGCAGCTAGATTATACAGGTGCTCGATTCTCCAACTTCTCAATTCTCCAGAGGCTGATTTCTCCAGCTTCTCGATCTTCAATATGCTGAATTCTCCAGCTGCTCAATTCTCCAGCTGGTGCATTCTCCAGCTGCTCGACATTCTAGATGCTCAATTCTCCAGCTGCTGTATTCTCCAGCTGTTGAATTCTTCAGCTGCTCGACATTCCAGATGCTCAATTCTCCAGATGCACATTTCTCCAACTGCTCGATTCTCCAGCTGCTCAATGTTCCAGATGCTCAATTTTCCTGCTGCCCAATGTTCCAGCTGTTCGATGATCCTGCTGCTCAATTCTCCAGCTGCTCGCTTCTCCAGGTGTTCAATGCACCATCTGCTGGATTCTGCAGCTTCTCAATATTCCAGATGCTCGTTTCTACAACTTCTCAATTCTCCAGAGGCTGATTTCTCCAGCTTCTCGATCTTCAATATGCTGAATTCTACAGCTGCTCAATTCTCCAGCTGGTGAATTCTCCAGCTGCTCTACATTCCAGATGCTCATTTCCCCAGCTGCTCAAGGTTCCAGCTGTTTGATGCTCCAGATGCTCAATTCTCCAGCTGATCAATGTTCCAGCTGTTTGATATTCCAGATGCTCAAAGTTCCAGCTGCACAATTCTCCATCTGCTGAATTCTCCAGCTGCTGGACATTCTTGATGCTCAATTCTCAAGCTGTTCGATTCTCCAGGTGCTCGTTGCTCCATTTGCTCAATTCTCTAGCTGCTCAATTCTCCAGCTGCTAAATTCTCCAGCTGCTCAATTCTCTAGAGGCTGAATTCTCCAGCTGCTCGACATTGCAGATGCTCAGTTCTCCAGCTACTCAATTCTCCAGCTGCTCAATTCTCCAGCCGCTTGACATTCCAGATGCTCATTTCACCAGCTGCTCAATGTTCCAGCTTTTCAATGTTCCAGATTCTCAATTCTCCAGCTGCTCAACTCTCCTGCTGCTCAATTCTCCAGCTGCACAATTCTCCAGCTGCTCAATGTTCCAGATGCTCAATTTGCCTGCTGCCCAATGTTCCAGCTGTTCGATGTTCCTGCTGCTCAATCCTCCAGCTGCTTGCTTCACCAGGTGTTCAATGCTCCATCTGCTACATTCTGCAGCTTCCGAATATTCCAGAAGCTCAATTCTCCAGGTGATCGAATATCCAACTGATCGATTCTCCACCAGCTCGAATCTCCGGCAACTAGATTATCCAGGTGCTTGATTCTCCAACTGCTCAATACTCCAGAGGCTGAATTCTCCAGCTGCTCGACATTGCAGATGCTCAATTCTCCAGCTACTCAATTCTCCAGCTGCTCAATTTTCCAGATGCTCAATGTTTCAGATGCGCAATATTCCAGCTGCACAATTCTCCAGCTGCTCAATTCTCCAGCCGCTTGACATTCCAGATGCTCATTTGCACAGCTGCTCAGTTTTACAGCTGTTCAATGCTCCAGACGCTCATCTCTGCAGCTGCTCAATGTTCCAGCTGTTCAATGTTCCGGCTGCTCAATTCTCCATCTGCTCGCTTTTCCAGGTGTTTGATGCACCATCTGCTAGATTCTGCAGCTTCTCAATATTCCAGATGCTCAATTCTGCAGCTGATCCTTTCTACAGCTGATCGATTCTCCAGCAGCTCGCGTCTCCAGCAGCTAGATTATCCAGGGGCTTGATTCTCCAGCTGCTCAATTCTCCAGATTCTGAATTCTCCAGCTGCTCGATATTCCAGATGCTCACTTCTCCTGCTGCTGAATTTACTAGCTGTTGAATTCTTCAGCTGCTCGACATTCCAGATGCTCAATTCTCAGCAGCTCAATTCTCCGGTTGCTCAATTTTCCATCTGTTCAATGTTTCAGATGCTTAATATTCCAGCTGCACAATTCTCCAGCTGCTCAATTCTCCAGCCGCTTGACATTCCAGATGCTCATTTGCCCAGCTGCTCAATGTTCCAGCTCTTCCATGCTCCAGATGCTCATCTATCCAACTGCTCAATGTTCCAGATTTTCAATGTTCCAGATTCTCAATTCTCCAGCTGCTGAACTCTCCTGCTGCACAATTCTCCAGCTGCACAATTCTCCAGCTGCTCTATTCTCCAGCTGCACAATTCTCTAGCTGCTCAATTCTCCAGCTGCTCAATGTTCCAGATGCTCAATTTCCCTGTTGCCCAATGTTCCTGCTGCTCAGTTCTCCAGCTTCTAGCTTCTCCAGGTGTTCAGTGATCCATATGCTAGATTCTGCAGCTTCTCAATATTCCAGATGCTCAATTCTCCAGTTGATCGATTCTGCAACTGATCGATTCTCCAGCAGCTCGAGTCTCCAGCAGCTAGATTATCCAGATGCTCAATTCTCTAGCTGCTCAATTCTCAAGTTACTCGATCTTTGAGATGCTCAATATTCCAGCTGCACAATTCTCCAGCTGGTGAATTCTCCAGCTGCTCTACATTCCAGATGCTCATTTCCCCAGCTGCTCAAGGCTCCAGCTGTTCGATGCTCCAGATGCTCAATTCTCCAGCTGATCAATGTTCCAGCTGTTTGATATTCCAGATGCTCAATGTTCCAGCTGCACAATTCTCCATCTGCTGAATTCTCCAGCTGCTGGACATTCTTGATGCTCAATTCTCTAGCTGTTCGATTCTCCAGGTGCTCGTTGCTCCATTTGCTCAATTCTATAGCAGCTCAATTCTCCAGCTGCTAAATTCTCCAGCTGCTCAATTCTCTAGAGGCTGAATTCTCCAGCTGCTCGACATTGCAGATGCTCAGTTCTCCAGCTGCTCAATTCTCCATCAGCTCAATTTTCCACCTGCTCGATGTTTCAGATGCTCAATATTCCAGCTGCACAATTCTCCAGCTGCTCAATTCTCCAGCTGCTTGACATTCTAGATGCTCATTTGCACAGCTGCTCAGGTTTCCAGCTGTTCGATGCTCCAGATGCTCATCTCTGCAGCTGCTCAATGTTCCAGCTGTTCAATGTTCCGGCTGCTCAATTCTCCAGTTGCTCACTTTTCCAGGTGTTTGAAGTGCCATCTGCTAGATTCTGCAGCTTCTCAATATTCCAGATGCTCAATTCCCCAGTTGATCGTTTCTACAGCTGATCGAATCTCCAGCAGCTCGAGTCTCCAGCAGCTAGATAATCCAGAGGCTGAATTCTCCAGCTGCTCGATATTCCAGATGCTCACTTCTCCTGCTGCTGAATTCACCAGCTGTTGAATTCTTCAGCTGCTTGACATTCCAGATGCTCAATTCTCAGCAGCTCAATTCTCCAGCTGCTGAATTCTCCAGCTGCTCAATTTTCCAGCTGCTCAATGTTTCAGATACTTAATATTCCAGCTGCATAATTCTCCAGCTGCTCAATTCTCCAGCCACTTGACATTCCAGATGCTCATTTGCCCAGCTGTTCAATGTTCCAGCTTTTCAATGTTCCAGATTCTCAATTCTCCAGCTGCTCAACTCTCCTGCTGCTCAATTCTCCAGCTGCTCAATTCTCCAGCTGCTCAATGTTCCAGATGCTCAATTTCACTGTTTCCCAATGTTCCAGCTGTTCGATGTTCCTGCTGCTCAATTCCCCAGCTGGTAGCTTCTGCAGGTGTTCAGTGCACCATCTGCTAGATCTGCAGCTTCTCAATATACCAGATGTTCAATTCTCCAGCTGATCGATTCTCCAACTGATCGACTCTCCAGCAGCTCGAGTCTCCAGCGGCTAGATTATCCAGATGCTCAATTCTCTAGCTTCTCAATTCTCAAGTTGCTCAATCTTTGAGATGCTCAATATTCCAGCTGCACAATTCTCCAGCTGCTCAATTTTCCAGCTGCTCTACATTCCAGATGCTCATTTCCCCTGCTGCTCAAGGTTCCAGCTGTTCGATGCTCCAGATGCTCAATTCTCCAGCTGATCAATGTTCCAGCTGTTTGATATTCCAGATGCTCAAAGTTCCAGCTGCACATTTCTCCATCTGCTGAATTCTCCAGCTGCTGGACATTCTTGATGCTCAATTCTCAAGCTGTTCGATTCTCCAGGTGCTCGTTGCTCCATTTGCTCAATTTCTAGCTGCTCAATTCTCCAGCTGCTAAATTCTCCAGCTGCTCAATGTTCCAGATGCTCAATTCTCCATCTGATCGATTCTCCAGGTGCTCGTTGCTTCATCTGCTCAATTCTCTAGCTGCCCAATTCTGCGGCCGCTCAATGCTCCAGATATTCAATGTTCCTGATGCTAGTTTCTCCAGCTGCTCAATGTTCCAGCTGTTCGATGTACCGATGTCAAAGTTCCAGCTGCACAATTCTCCAGCTGCTCGACATTCCAGCTGCTTGATTCTCCAGCTGATCGATTCTCCAGCAGCTCGATTCTCCAGCAGCTAGATTATCCAGGTGCTCGATTCTCCAACTTCTCAATTCTCCAGAGGCTGATTTCTCCAGCTTCTCGATCTTCAATATGCTGAATTCTCCAGCTGCTCAATTCTCCAGCTGGTGCATTCTCCAGCTGCTCGACATTCTAGATGCTCAATTCTCCAGCTGCTGTATTCTCCAGCTGTTGAATTCTTCAGCTGCTCGACATTCCAGATGCTCAATTCTCCAGATGCACATTTCTCCAACTGCTCGATTCTCCAGCTGCTCAATGTTCCAGATGCTCAATTTTCCTGCTGCCCAATGTTCCAGCTGTTCGATGATCCTGCTGCTCAATTCTCCAGCTGCTCGCTTCTCCAGGTGTTCAATGCACCATCTGCTAGATTCTGCAGCTTCTCAATATTCCAGATGCTCGTTTCTACAACTTCTCAATTCTCCAGAGGCTGATTTCTCCAGCTTCTCAATCTTCAATATGCTGAATTCTACAGCTGCTCAATTCTCCAGCTGGTGAATTCTCCAGCTGCTCTACATTCCAGATGCTCATTTCCCCAGCTGCTCAAGGTTCCAGCTGTTCGATGCTCCAGATGCTCAATTCTCCAGCTGATCAATGTTCCAGCTGTTTGATATTCCAGATGCTCAAAGTTCCAGCTGCACAATTCTCCATCTGCTGAATTCTCCAGCTGCTGGACATTCTTGATGCTCAATTCTCAAGCTGTTCGATTCTCCAGGTGCTCGTTGCTCCATTTGCTCAATTCTCTAGCTGCTCAATTCTCCAGCTGCTAAATTCTCCAGCTGCTCAATTCTCTAGAGGCTGAATTCTCCAGCTGCTCGACATTGCAGATGCTCAGTTCTCCAGCTACTCAATTCTCCAGCAGCTCAATTTTCCACCTGCTCGATGTTTCAGATGCTCAATATTCCAGCTGCACAATTCTCCAGCTGCTTGACATTCTAGATGCTCATTTGCACAGCTGCTCAGGTTTCCAGCTGTTCGATGCTCCAGATGCTCATCTCTGCAGCTGCTCAATGTTCCAGCTGTTCAATGTTCCGGCTGCTCAATTCTCCAGTTGTTCACTTTTCAAGGTGTTTGAAGTGCCATCTGCTAGATTCTGCAGCTTCTCAATATTCCAGATGCTCAATTCCCCAGTTGATCGTTTCTACAGCTGATCGAATCTCCAGCAGCTCGAGTCTCCAGCAGCTAGATAATCCAGAGGCTGAATTCTCCAGCTGCTCGATATTCCAGATGCTCACTTCTCCTGCTGCTGAATTCACCAGCTGTCGAATTCTTCAGCTGCTTGACATTCCAGATGCTCAATTCTCAGCAGCTCAATTCTCCAGCTGCTGAATTCTCCAGCTGCTCAATTTTCCAGCTGCTCAATGTTTCAGATGCTTAATATTCCAGCTGCACAATTCTCCAGCTGCTCAATTCTCCAGCCACTTGACATTCCAGATGCTCATTTCACCAGCTGCTCAATGTTCCAGCTTTTCAATGTTCCAGATTCTCAATTCTCCAGCTGCTCAACTCTCCTGCTGCTCAATTCTCCAGCTGCACAATTCTCCAGCTGCTCAATGTTCCAGATGCTCAATTTGCCTGCTGCCCAATGTTCCAGCTGTTCGATGTTCCTGCTGCTCAATCCTCCAGCTGCTTGCTTCACCAGGTGTTCAATGCTCCATCTGCTACATTCTGCAGCTTCCGAATATTCCAGATGCTCAATTCTCCAGGTGAACGAATATCCAACTGATTGATTCTCCAGCAGCTCGAATCTCCGGCAACTAGATTATCCAGGTGCTTGATTCTCCAACTGCTCAATACTCCAGAGGCTGAATTCTCCAGCTGCTCGACATTGCAGATGCTCAATTCTCCAGCTACTCAATTCTCCAGCTGCTCAATTTTCCAGATGCTCGATGTTTCAGATGCGCAATATTCCAGCTGCACAATTCTCCAGCTGCTCAATTCTCTAGCCGCTTGACATTCCAGATGCTCATTTGCACAGCTGCTCAGTTTTACAGCTGTTCGATGCTCCAGACGCTCATCTCTGCAGCTGCTCAATGTTCCAGCTGTTCAATGTTCCGGCTGCTCAATTCTCCATCTGCTCGCTTTTCCAGGTGTTCGATGCACCATCTGCTAGATTCTGCAGCTTCTCAATATTCCAGATGCTCAATTCTGCAGCTGATCCTTTCTACAGCTGATCGATTCTCCAGCAGCTCGTATCTCCAGCAGCTAGATTATCCAGGGACTTGATTCTCCAGCTGCTCAATTCTCCAGAATCTGAATTCTCCAGCTGCTCGATATTCCAGATGTGCACTTCTCCTGCTGCTGAATTCACCAGCTGTTGAATTCTTCAGCTGCTCGACATTCCAGATGCTCAATTCTCCGCAACTCAATTCTCCAGCTGCTCAATTTTCCAGCAGCACGATGTTTCAGATGCTTAATATTCCAGCTGCACAATTCTCCAGCTGCTCAATTCTCCAGCCGCTTGACATTCCAGATGCTCATTTGCCCAGCTGCTCAATGTTCCAGCTCTTCCATGCTCCAGATGCTCATCTATCCAACTGCTCAATGTTCCAGATTTTCAATGTTCCAGATTCTCAATTCTCCAGTTGCTGAACTCTCCTGCTGCACAATTCTCCAGCTGCACAATTCTCCAGCTGCTCAATTATCCAGCTGCTCAATTCTCCAGCTGCTCTATTCTCCAGCTGCACAATTCTCTAGCTGCTCAATTCTCCAGCTGCTCAATGTTCCAGATGCTCAATTTCCCTGTTGCCCAATGTTCCTGCTGCTCAGTTCTCCAGCTTCTAGCTTCTCCAGGTGTTCAGTGATCCATCTGCTAGATTCTGCAGCTTCTCAATATTCCAGATGCTCAATTCTCCAGTTGATCGATTCTCCAACTGATCGATTCTCCGTCAGCTCAAGTCTCCAGCAGCTAGATTATCCAGATGCTCGATTCTCCAGATGCTCACTTCTCCAGGTGCTGAATTCTCCAGCTGCTGAATTCTCCTGCTGCTCTATTTTCCAGCTGCTCGATGTTTCAGATGCTCAATATTCCAGCTGCACAATTCTCCAGCTGCTCAATTCTCCAGCCGCTTGACATTCCAGATGCTCATTTGCCCAACTGCTCAATGTTCCAGCTTTTCAATGTTCCAGATTCTCAATTCTCCAGCTGCTCAATTCTCCAGCTGCTCAATTCTCCAGCTGCACAATTCTCCAGCTGCTCAATTCTCCAGCTGCTCAATGTTCCAAATGCTCGATTTTCCTGCTGCCCAATGTTCCAGCTGTTCGATGTTCCTGCTGCTCAATCCTCCAGCTGCTCGCTTCACCAGGTTATCAATGCTCCATCTGCTACATTCTGCAGCTTCTGAATATTCCTGATGCTCAATTCTCCAGGTGATCGAATCTCCAACTGATCGATTCTCCAGCAGCTCGAATCTCCGGCAACTAGATTATCCAGGTGCTCGATTCTCCGACCGCTCAATACTCCAGAGGCTGAATTCTCCAGCTGCTCGACATTGCAGATGCTCAATTCTCCAGCTACTCAATTCTCCAGCTGCTCAATTTTCCAGATGCTCGATGTTTCAGATGCGCAATATTCCAGCTGCACAATTCTCCAGCTGCTCAATTCTCCAGCCGCTTGACATTCCAGATGCTCATTTTCACAGCTGCTCAGTTTTACAGCTGCTCGATGCTCCAGATTCTCATCTCTGCAGCTGCTCAATGTTCCAGCTGTTCAATGTTCCGGCTGCTCAATTCTCCAGCTGCTCGCTTTTCCAGGTGTTTGATGCGCCATCTGCTAGATTCTGCAGCTTCTCAATATTCCAGATGCTCAATTCTGCAGCTGATCCTTTCTACAGCTGATCGATTCTCCAGCAGCTCGCGTCTCCAGCAGCTAGATTATCCAGGGGCTTGATTCTCCAGCTGCTCAATTCTCCAGATTCTGAATTCTCCAGCTGCTCGATATTCCAGATGCTCACTTCTCCTGCTGCTGAATTCACCAGCTGTTGAATTCTTCAGCTGCTCGACATTCCAGATGCTCAATTCTCAGCAGCTCAATTCTCCAGCTGCTGAATTCTCCGGCTGCTCAATTTTCCATCTGTTCAATGTTTCAGATGCTTAATATTCCAGCTGCACAATTATCCATCTGCTCAATTCTCCAGCCGCTTGACATTCCAGATGCTCATTTGCCCAGCTGTTCAATGTTCCAGCTTTTCAATGTTCCAGATTCTCAATTCTCCAGCTGCTCAACTCTCCTGCTGCTCAATTCTCCAGCTGCTCAATTCTCCAGCTGCTCAATGTTCCAAATGCTCGATTTCACTGTTGCCCAATGTTCCAGCTGTTCGATGTTCCTGCTGCTCAATTCCCCAGCTGGTAGCTTCTCCAGGTGTTCAGTGCACCATCTGCTAGATCTGCAGCTTCTCAATATACCAGATGCTCAATTCTCCAGCTGATCGATTCTCCAACTGATCGACTCTCCAGCAGCTCGAGTCTCCAGCAGCTAGATTATCCAGATGCTCAATTCTCTAGCTGCTCAATTCTCAAGTTGCTCGATCTTTGAGATGCTCAATATTCCAGCTGCACAATTCTCCAGCTGGTGAATTCTCCAGCTGCTCTACATTCCAGATGCTCATTTCCCCAGCTGCTCAAGGTTCCAGCTGTTCGATGCTCCAGATGCTCAATTCTCCAGCTGATCAATGTTCCAGCTGTTTGATATTCCAGATGCTCAAAGTTCCAGCTGCACAATTCTCCATCTGCTGAATTCTCCAGTTGCTGGACATTCTTGATGCTCAATTCTCAAGCTGTTCGATTCTCCAGGTGCTCGTTGCTCCATTTGCTCAATTCTCTAGCTGCTCAATTCTCCAGCTGCTAAATTCTCCAGCTGCTCGACACTCCAGGTTCTCAATTCTCCAGCTGCTTGATGTTCCAGATGCTCAATTCCCCAGATGCTCAATGTTCCAGCTGCCCGATGTTGCAGCTGCTCAATTTTGCTCCATTCTACAGCTGCACAATTCTCCAGCTGTTCAATTCTCCAGCTGCTCAACATTCCAGATGCTCAATTCTCCAGTTTCTCAATGTTCCAGATGCTCAAATCTCCAGCTGATCGATTCTCCAGGTGCCCGTTGCTTCATCTGCTCAATTCTCTAGCTGCTCCATTCTGCAGCTGCTCAATGCTCCAGATATTCAATGTTCCAGAGGCTAATTTCTCCAGCTTCTCAATGTTCCAACTGGTCGATGTTTCAAATGTCAAAGATCCAGCTGCACAATTCTCCAGCTGCTCGACATTCCAGCTGCTCGACATTCCAGCTGATCGATTCTCCAGCAGCTCGATTCTCCAGCAGCTAGATTATCCAGGTGTGCGATTCTCCAACTTCTCAATTCTCCAGAGGCAGATTTCTCCAGCTTCTCGATCTTCAACGTGCTGAATTCTCCAGCTGCTCAATTCTCCAGCAGATGAATTCTCCAGCGGCTCGACATTCTAGATGCTCAATTCTCCAGATGCACAATTGTCCAGCTGCTCAATTCTCTAGCTGCTCAATGTTCCAGATGCTCAATTTTCCTGCTGCCCAATGTTCCAGCTGTTCGATGTTCCTGCTGCTCAATTCTCCAGCTGCTCGATTCTACAGCTCATTGATTCTACAGATGCTCAAGTCTCCAGCAGCTAGATTATCCAGGTGCTCGATTCTCCAGCTGCTCAATTCTCTAGAGGCTGAATTCTCCAGCTGTGCAATATTCCTGATGCTCACTTCTCCAGCTGCTGAATTCTCCAGCTGTTGAATTCTTCAGCTGCTCGACATTCCCGATGCTCAATTCTCCACCTGCTCAATTCTCCAGCTGCTCAATTTTCCAGCTGATCGATGTTTGAGTTGCACAATATTCCAGCTGCACAATTCTCCAGCTGCTCAATTCTCCAGCCATTCTACATTCCAGATGCTCATTTCACCAGCTGCTCAATGTTCCAGCTGTTTGATATTCCAGATGTTCAAAGTTCCAGCTGCACAATTCTCCATCTGCTGAATTCTCCAGCTGCTGGACATTCTTGATGCTCAATTCTCCAGCTGTTCGATTCTCCAAGTGCTCTTTGCTCAATTCTCTAGCTGCTCAATTATCCAGCTGCTCAATTCTCCAGCTGCTCGACACTGCAGATTCTCAATTCTCCAGCTGCTTGATATTCCAGATGCTCAATTCCTCAGATGCTCAATGTTCCAGCTGTCTGATGTTGCAGCTGCTCAATTCTGCATTTGCTTGATTCTGCAGCTGCACAATTCTCCAGCCGTTCAATTCTCCAGCTGCTCAATGTTCCAGATGCTCAATTCTCCATCTGATCGATTCTCCAGGTGCTCGTTGCTTCATCTGCTCAATTCTCTAGCTGCTCAATTCTGCGGCCGCTCAATGCTCCAGATATTCAATGTTCCTGATGCTAGTTTCTCCAGCTGCTCAATGTTCCAGCTGTTCGATGTATCAGATGTCAAAGTTCCAGCTGCACAATTCTCCAGCTGCTCGACATTCCAGCTGCTTGATTCTCCAGCTGATCGATTCTCCAGCAGCTCGATTCTCCAGCAGCTAGATTATACAGGTGCTCGATTCTCCAACTTCTCAATTCTCCAGAGGCTGATTTCTCCAGCTTCTCGATCTTCAATATGCTGAATTCTCCAGCTGCTCAATTCTCCAGCTGGTGCATTCTCCAGCTGCTCGACATTCTAGATGCTCAATTCTCCAGCTGCTGTATTCTCCAGCTGTTGAATTCTTCAGCTGCTCGACATTCCAGATGCTCAATTCTCCAGATGCACATTTCTCCAACTGCTCGATTCTCCAGCTGCTCGATGTTTCAGATGCGCAATATTCCAGCTGCACAATTCTCCAGCTGCTCAATTCTCTAGCCGCTTGACATTCCAGATGCTCATTTGCACAGCTGCTCAGTTTTACAGCTGTTCGATGCTCCAGACGCTCATCTCTGCAGCTGCTCAATGTTCCAGCTGTTCAATGTTCCGGCTGCTCAATTCTCCATCTGCTCGCTTTTCCAGGTGTTCGATGCACCATCTGCTAGATTCTGCAGCTTCTCAATATTCCAGATGCTCAATTCTGCAGCTGATCCTTTCTACAGCTGATCGATTCTCCAGCAGCTCGTATCTCCAGCAGCTAGATTATCCAGGGGCTTAATTCTCCAGCTGCTCAATTCTCCAGAATCTGAATTCTCCAGCTGCTCGATATTCCAGATGCTCACTTCTCCTGCTGCTGAATTGACTAGCTGTTGAATTCTTCAGCTGCTCGACATTCCAGATGCTCAATTTTCAGCAGCTCAATTCTCCGGTTGCTCAATTTTCCATCTGTTCAATGTTTCAGATGCTTAATATTCCAGCTGCACAATTCTCCAGCTGCTCAATTCTCCAGCCGCTTGACATTCCAGATGCTCATTTGCCCAGCTGCTCAATGTTCCAGCTCTTCCATGCTCCAGATGCTCATCTATCCAACTGCTCAATGTTCCAGATTTTCAATGTTCCAGATTCTCAATTCTCCAGTTGCTGAACTCTCCTGCTGCACAATTCTCCAGCTGCACAATTCTCCAGCTGCTCTATTCTCCAGCTGCACAATTCTCTAGCTGCTCAATTCTCCAGCTGCTCAATGTTCCAGATGCTCAATTTCCCTGTTGCCCAATGTTCCTGCTGCTCAGTTCTCCAGCTTCTAGCTTCTCCAGGTGTTCAGTGATCCATCTGCTAGATTCTGCAGCTTCTCAATATTCCAGATGCTCAATTCTCCAGTTGATCGATTCTCCAACTGATCGATTCTCCAGCAGCTCGTGTCTCCAGCAGCTAGATTATCCAGATGCTCGATTCTCCAGATGCTCACTTCTCCAGGTGCTGAATTCTCCAGCTGCTCAATTCTCCTGCTGCTCAATTCTCCTGCTGCTTGACATTCCAAATGCTCATTTGCCCAGCTGCTCAATGTTCCGGCTGTTCGATGCTCCAGATGCCCATCTCTGCTGCTGCTCGATGTTCCAGCTTTTCAATGTTCCAGATGCTCAATTCTCCAGCTGCTCAACCTTCCTGCTGCTCGATTCTCCAGCTGCTCAATGTTCCAGATGCTCAATTTTCCTGCTGACAATGTTCCAACTTTTCGATGTTCCTACTGCTCAATTCTCCTGCTGCTCACTTTTCCAGTTGTTCAATTCTCCATCTGCTAGCTTCTACAGCTTCTCAATATTCCAGATGCTCAATTCTCCAGCTGATCGATTCGCCAACTGATCAATTCTCCAGCAGCTCGAGTCTCCAGCAGCTAGATTATCCAGGTGCTCGATTCTCCAGCTGCTCAATTTTCCAGCTGCTCGATCTTTCAGATGCCCAATATTCCAGCTGAATAATTCTCCAGCTGCTCAATTCTCCAGCCGCTCAACATTCCAGATGCTCATTTCCCCAGCTGCTCAAGGTTCCAGCTGTTCGATGCTCCAGTTGCTCAATTCTTCAGCTGCTCAACTCTCCTGCTGCTCACTTCTCCAGCTGCACAATTTTCCAGCTGCTCGATTCTCCAGCTGCTCAATGTCCCAGATGCTCAATTTTCCTGCTGCCCAATTTTCCAGCTGTTCGATGTTCCTGCTGCCGAATTCTCCAGTTGCTCGATTCTCCAGGTTTTCGATGCTCCATCTGTTAGATTCTGCAGCTTAGTGATATTCCAGCTGCTCGATCCTCCAGCTGATCGATTTTCCAGCAGCTAGGTTATCCATGTGCTCAATTCTCCAGCTTCTCAATTCTTCAGAGGCTGATTTCTCCAGCTGCTCGATATTCCAGATGCTCACTTCTCCAGCTGCTCAATTCTCTAGCTGTTGAATTCTCCAGCTGCTCAACATTCCAGATGCTCAGTTCTGCAGCTGCTCAATTCTCCAGCTGCTCAATGTTCCAGATGCTCAATTCTGTAGCTGCTCAATTCTCCAGCTGCTCAATGTTCCAGCATCTCGCTGCTCCAGCTGCTCAATTCTCCAGCTGCTCATTTCTCGAGCTGCTCAATTCTCCATCTGCTTGATTCTACATCTGCTCAATTCTCCAGCAGCTCAGTTCTCCAGTTGCTCATTTCTGCATCTGCTCAATTCTCCAGATATTCAATGTTCCAGATGATCAATTCTGCAGCTGCTCAATTCTCCAGCTGCTCAATTCTCCAGCTGCTCATTTCTCCAGCTGCTCAATTCTCCATCTGCTCGATTCTCCAGCTGCTCAATTCTCCAGCTACTCTACACGGCCGATTCTCAATTCTCCAGCTGCACAATGTTCCAGATGCTCAATTCTCCAGCTGATCAATGTTCCAGTTGTTCAATGTTCCAACTGCTCAATTCTCCAGCTGCTTTATTCTCCAGGAGCTCAATTCTCCAGCTGGTGAATTCTTCAGCTGCTCGACATTCCAGATGCTCAATTCTCCAGCTGCTCAATTCCCCAGCTACTTGACATTCCAGATGCTCATTTCCCCAGCTGCTCAATGTTCCAGCTGTTCGATGCTCCACATGCTCAACTCTGCAGCTGGTCAATGTCCAGCTGTTGAAAGTTCCAAATGCTCAATTCTCCTGTTCTGCTGAAGGGTCATGAGGACCCGAAACATCAACTCTTTTCTTCTCTGCCAATGCTGTCAGACCTGCTGAGTTTTTCCACGAAATTCTGTTTTAGTTTTGGATTTCCTGCATCCGCAGTTTTTTTTTGTTATTAGCTCAATTCTCCCACTGCTCAATGTTCTAGCTGTTCGATGTCCCAGATGCTCAAAATTCCAGCTGCACAATTCTCCATCTGCTTATTTCTCCAGCTGCTGGTCATTCCTGATGCTCAATTCTCCATCTGCTCAATGTTTCAGATGCTCACTTCTCTAGCTGCTCGATTCTCCAGGTGCTCGTCGCTCCATCTGCTCAACTCTCTAGCTGCACAATTCTCCAGTTGCTCAATTCTCCTGCTGCTCGCCACTCCAGATGTTCAATTCTCCAGCTGCTCGATATTCCAGATGCTCAATTCTCCAGATGCTCAATGTTCCAGCTGTTCGATGTTGCAGCTGCTCAATTCTCCATTTGTTCGATTCTCCAGCTGCACAATTCTCCAGCTGCTCAATTCTCTAACTGCTCGACATTCCAGATACTCTATTCTCCAGCTGCTCAATTTTCCAGCAGAACAATTCTACAGCTGCTCAATTCTCCAGGTGCCAATTGTTCCAGCTGTTTGATGTCCCTGCTGCTCAATGTTCCAGCTGCTCACTTCTCCAGGTGTTCGATGCTCCATCTGCTAGATTCTGCAGCTTCTCAGTATTCCAGATGCTCAATTCTCCAGCTGATCGATTCTCCAGCAGCTCGAGTCTCCAGCAGCTCGATTCTCCAGATGCTCGATTCTCCAGCTGCTCAATTCTCCAGAGGCTGAATTCTCCAGCTGCTCGACATTCCAGATGCTCAATTCTCCAGATGCTCAAATTTCCAGCTGTTTGATGTTGCAACTGCTCGGTTCTCCATTTGCTCGATTCTCCAGCTACACAATTCGCCAGCTGCTCAATTCGCCAGCTGCTCAACATTCCAGATGCTCAATTCTCCAGCTGCTCAATGTTCCAACTGCTCAATTCTCCAGCTGCTTGATTCTCCAGGTGCTCAATTCTCCAGCTGCTGAATTCTTCATCTACTCGATATTCCAGATACTCAATTCTCCAGCTGTTCCATTCTACAACTGCTTGACATTCCAGATGCTCATTTCCCCAGCTGCTCAATGTTCCAGCTGTTCAATGCTCCAGATGCTCAACTCTGCAGCTGGTCAATGTTCCTGCTGTTGAATGTTCAAGATGCTCAATTCTCCTGTTCTGCTGAAGGGTCATGATGACTCAAAACGTCAACTCTTTTCTTCTCCACCGATGTTGTCAGACCTGCTGTGTTTTTCCAGGTAATACTCTTTTAATTTTGGATTTCCAGCATCCATTTGCTTAATTCTCCAGCTGCTGGACATTTCTGATGCTCAATTCTCCATCTGCTCAATGTTCCAGATGCTCATTTCTCCAGCTGCTCGATTCTCCAGGTGCTCGTTGCTCCATCTGCTCAATTCTCTAGCTGCACAATTCTCCAGCTGCTCACCACTCCAGATGCTCAATTCTCCAGCTGCTCAATTCTCCAGCTGCTCACCACTCCAGATGCTCAATTCTCCAGCTGATCAATGTTCCAGTTGTTCAATGTTCCAACTGCTCAATTCTATAGCTGGTGAATTCTTCAGCTGCTCGACATTCCAGATGCTCAATTCTCCAGCTGCTCAATTCTCCAGTTGCTTGACAGCTGTCATGAGGACCAGAATTGTCAACACTTTTCTTCTCTGCTGATGCTGCCAGACCTGCTGAGTTTTTCCAGGTAATTCTGTTTTAGTTTTGGATTTCCAGCATCCGCAGTTTTTTTGTTTTTAGCTCAATTCTCCAGCTGCTCAATGTTCTAGCTGTTCGATGTTCCAGATGCTCAAAGTTCCAGCTGCACAATTCTCCATCTGCCTAATTCTGCAGCTGCTGGACATTCCTGATGCTCAATTCTCCATCTGCTCAATGTTCCAGATGCTCACTTCTCCAGCTGCTCGTTTCTCCAGGTGCTCGTTGCTCCATCTGCTGAATTCTCTAGCTGCACAATTCTCCAGCTGCTTAATTCTCCAGATGCTTGCCACTCCAGATGCTCAATTCTCCAGCTGCTCGATATTCCAGATGCTCACTTCTCCAGGTGCTCAATGTTCCAGATGTTCGATGTTGCAGTTAATTCTCCATGTGTTCGATTATCCAGCTGCTCAATTCTCCAGCTGCTCAACATTCCAGATGCTCAATTCTCCAGCTGCTCAATTCTCCAGCCGCTTGACATTCCAGATGCTCATTTGCCCAGCTGCTCAGTGTTCCAGCTGTTCGATGCTCCAGATGCTCTTCTATGCAGCTGCTCAATGTTCCAGCTTTTCAATGTTCCAGATTCTGAATTCTCCAGCTGCTCAACTCTCCTGCTGCTCAATTCTCCAGCTGCACAATTCTCCAGCTGCTCAATTCTCCAGCTGCTCAACATTCCAGATGCTCAATTCTCCAGCTTTGCAATTTTCCAGCTGCTCGATGTTTCAGATGCTCAATATTCCAGCTGCACAATTCTCCAGCTGCTCAATTCTCCAGCCGCTTGGCATTCCAGATGCTCATTTGCCCAGCTGTCCAATGTTCCAGCTGTTCGATGCTCCAGATGCTCTTCTATGCAGCTGCTTAATGTTCCAGCTTTTCTATGTTCCAGATGCTGAATTCTCCAGCTGCTCAACTCTGTAGCTGCTCAATTCTCCAGCTGCACAATTCTACAGCTGCACAATTCTCCAGCGGCTCAATGTTCCAGATTCTCAATTTTCCTGCTGCCCAATGTTCCAGCTGTTCGATGTACCTGCTGCTGAATTCTCCAGTTGCTCGATTCTCCAGGTTTTCGATGCTCCATCTGCTAGATTCTGCAGCTTCTCGATATTCCAGCTGCTCGATTCTCCAGCTGATCGGTTCTCCAGCAGCTAGATTATTCAGGTGCTCGATTCTCCTGCTTCTCAATTCTTCAGAGGCTGATTTCTCCAGCTGCTCGATATTCCAGATGCTCACTTCTCCCGCTGCTCCATTCTCCAGCTGCTCAATGTTCCAGCTTCTCGCTGCTCCAGCTGCTCAATTCTCCACCTGCTCATTTCTCCAGCTGCTCAATTCTCCATCTGCTTGATTCTCCATCTGCTCGATTCTCCGGCAGGTCGGTTCTCCAGCTGTTCATTTCTGCATCTGCTCAATTCTCCAGCTGGTCAATTCTCCAGAGGCTGAATTCTCCAGCTGCTCGACAGTCCAGATGCTCAATTCTCCAGCTACTCAATTCTCCAGCTGCTCTACACTCCAGAAGCTCAATTCTCCAGCTGCTCAATTTTCTAGCTGTTCGATGTTTCAGATGCTCAATGATCCAACTGCACAATTCTCCATCTGCTTGCTTCTCCAGGTGCTCAATTCTCCATCTTCTCGATTCTCTAGCTGCACAATTCTCCAGCTGCTCAATTCTCCAGCTGCTCGACACCCCAGATGCTCAATTCTCCACCTGCTCAAGGTTCCAGTTGCACAAATCTCCAGCTGATCACTGTTCCAGCTGTTCGATGTTGCAGTTGCTCAATTCTCCAGTTGCTTGATTCTCCAGCTGCTCAATTCTCCAGCTGCACAATTCTCCAGCTGCATAATTCTCCAGCAGCTCGACATTCCAGATGTTCAATTCTACAGCTCCTCAATGTTCCAGATGCTCAATTCTCCAGCTGATCAATGTTCCATTTTTTTCGATGCTCCAGCTGTTCAATTCTCCAGCAGGTGAATTCTTCAGCTGCTCGACATTCGAGATGCTTAATTCTCCAGCTGCTCAATTCTCCAGCTGCTCGACATTCCAGATGCTCATTTGCCCAGCTGCTCAATGTTCCACCTGTTCGTTGCTCCAGATGCCCTTCTCCGCAGCTGCTCAATGTTCCAGCTTTTCAAAGTTCCAGATGCTCAATTCTCCAGCTGCACAATTCTCCCGCTGGCCAATTCTCCAGATGCTCAATGTTCCAGTTGCTCAATTTTCCTGCTGCTCAATGTTTCAGCTGTTCAATGTTCCTGCTGCTCAATTCTCCAGTTGCTCAATTCTCCAGTTTTTCGACGCTCCATCTGCTAGATTCTGCAGCTTCTCAATATTCCAGCTGCTTGATTCTCCAGCTGATCGATTCTCCAGCAGCTAGATTATCCAGGTGCTCGATTCTCCTGCTTCTCAATTCTTCAGAGGCTGATTTCTCCAGCTGAGAGTCGATATTCCAGATGCTCACTTCTCCCGCTGCTCAATTCTCCAGCTGTTGAATTCTCTAGCTGCTCACCATTCCAGATTCTCACTTCTGCAGCTGCTCAATTCTCCAGCTGCTCAATGTTCCAGATGCTCAATTCTGCAGCTGCTCAATTCTGCAACTGCACAATTCTCCAGCTGCTCAATGTTCCAGCTTCTCACTGCTCCAGCTGCTCAATTCTCCAGCTGCTCAATTCTCCAGCTGCTCATTTCTCCAGCTGCTCAATTCTCCATCTTCTTGATTCTCCATCTGCTCGATTCTCCATCTGCTCGATTCTCCTGTTGCTCAATTCTCCAGCTGCTCAATGTTCCAGATGCTCAATTCTGCAGCTGCTCAATTCTGCAACTGCACAATTCTCCAGCTGCTCAATGTTCCAGCTTCTCACTGCTCCAGCTGCTCAATTCTCCAGCTGCTCAATTCTCCAGCTGCTCATTTCTCCAGCTGCTCAATTCTCCATCTGCTTGATTCTCCATCTGCTCGATTCTCCATCTGCTCGATTCTCCTGTTGCTCAATTCTCCAGCTGCTCATTTCTCTACCTGATTAATTCTCCATCTGCTCAATTCTCCAGCCGTTCGATTCTCCAGCTGCTTGCTGCTCCAACTGTTCAATTGTCCAGCTGCTTTATTCTCCACCTGCTTTATTCTCCACCTGCTGAATTCTCCATCTGCCCAATTCTCTGGCAGCTCGGTTCTCCAGCTGCTCATTTCTGCATCTGCTCAATTCTCCAGCTGGTCAATTCTCCAGAGGCTGAATTCTCCAGCTGCTCAACAGTCTAGATGCTCAATTTTCCAGCTGCTCAATTCTCCAGCTGCTCTACACTCCTGATGCTCAATTCTCCAGCTGCTCAATGTTCCAGAAGCTCAATTCTGCAGCTGCTCAATGTTTCAGCTGTTCGATGTTTCAGATGCTCAATGTTCCAGCTGCACATTTCTCCATCTGCTCGATTCTCCAGGTGCTCGATGCTCCATCTTCTCGATTCTCTAGCTGCACAATTCTCCAGCTGCTCAATTCTCCAGCTGCTCGACACCCCAGATGCTCAATTCTCCACCTGCTCAAGGTTCCAGTTGCTCAAATCTCCAGCTGATCATTGTTCCAGCTGTTCGATGTTACAGCTGCTCAATTCTTCAGTTGCTCGATTCTCCAGCTGCTCAATTCTCCAGCTGCACAATTCTCCAGCTGCTCGACATTCCAGATGCTCAATTCTACAGCTTCTCAATGTTTCAGATGCTTAATTCTCCAGCTGATCAATGTTTCATTTGTTCGATGTTCCAGCTTCTCAATTCTCCAGCTGTTCGATTCTACAGCTGCTCAATGTTCTAACTGTTCAATGTTCCAGTTGCTGAATTCTCCAGCTGCTCGATTTTCCATGTGCTCAATGCTCCAGCTCCTCAATTCTCCAACTGCTCAATTCTCCAGCTGCTTGATGCTCCAGCTCCTCAATTCTCCAACTGCTCAATTCTCCAGCTGCTCGATTCTCCAGCTGCTCAATTCTCCAGCTGCTCGATTCACCAGCAGTTCATTTCTCCATTTTCTCGATTCTCCAGCTGCTCCATTCTCCAGCTGCTCCATACTCCACCTATTCAATGTTCCAGCTGCTCGATGCTCCAGCTGCTGAATTCTGCAGATGCTCAATTCTCCAGTTGCTTAACTCTCCAGCTGCTGAATTCTCCAGTTCCTCGATTCTCTAGCTACTCGATTCTCCAGCTGCTCGATTCTCCAGCTGTTTTATTCTCCAACTGCTCAATTCTCCAGTTGCTCAATTCTCCTGCTGTTGAATTCTCCAGTTGCTCGATTCTCCTGCTGCTCAATTCTCCATCTGCTCATTTCTCCGCCTGCTTAATTATCCAGCTGTTCAAGTCTCCAGCTGCTCGATTCAGCAGCAGTTCATTTCTCCATTTTCTCGATTATCCAGCTGCTCAATTCTCCAGCTGCTCAATTCTCCAGCTGCTCGATTCTCTAGCTGCTCGATTCTCCAGCTGCTCGATTCTCCAGCTGTTTTATTCTCCAACTGCTCAATTCTCCAGCTGCTCAATTCTCCAGCTGCTGAATTCTCCAGCTGCTCGATTCTCCAGCTGCTCGATTCTCCAGCTGTTTTATTCTCCAACTGCTCAATTCTCCAGCTGCTCAATTCTCCAGCTGCTGAATTCTCCAGCTGCTCGATTCTCCAGCTGCTCGATTCTCCAGCTGTTTTATTCTCCAACTGCTCAATTCTCCAGCTGCTCAATTCTCCTGCTGCTGAATTCTCCAGCTGCTCGATTCTCCAGCTGCTCGATTCTCCAGCTGCTCAATTCTCCTGCTGCTGAATTCTCCAGCTGCTCGATTCTCCAGCTGCTTGATTCTCCAGCTGCTCAATTCTCCTGCTGTTGAATTCTCCAGTTGCTTGATTCTCCAGCTGCTCGATTCTCCAGCTGCTCGATTCTCCAGTGCTCAATCCTCCAGCTATTTGATGCTCCAACTGCTCGATGCTCTAGCTGCTCGATTCTCTAGCTGTTTGATGCTCCAACTGGTCGATTCTCCAGCTGCTGATTTCTCCAGCTGCTCAATTTTCCATATGCTCGAATCTCCAGCTGCTCGCTGCTCCAGCTGCACAATTATCCAGCTGCTCAACTCTTCAGCTGCTCTTTTCTCAGCCTGCTCAATTCTCCAGCTGCTCAATTTTCCAGCGGCTCATTTCTTCATATTTTCAATTCTCCAGCTGCTCGATGCTCCAGCTGCTGGATTCTCCATCTTCCCAATTCTCCATTTGCTCAATGGTCCAGCTGCTCAATGTTCTACTTGTTTGATGGTCCATCCACTCCATGGTTTACATGATACTCCAGGGTCCACATCTACGCCTCCATCCAGATGAATTCCAGCATCTGCATGCCATGTTGGTCCGGGCATGTTCTGGTCCGGCCATTTTATGGTCCGGCTCAAAAACCTGCAACGGATGATTGGACAGTGGGAGACAATTCCAATCAAGTGATTATTTGCATCCCGGATAAGAGAAGCAAATTGGCTTCCCAACAGCCTCTGGCAGAAATGCCAATCCACCATTATCCTGCCATGACAGTCAGGATCACAAGTTCCCGCCGTTGGTAAACCGAGTTTTCAGCTCCTGCCATATTGTCCACCTCTGTCCGCCATGAACTCTGCTGCTGTTGGGAGGGGTTGATTCTGCCCTGAGACTTTTACTGCTCCATGGGATACACTCATTCTTCTGCTATAGATGCTGGTGATGAATAGTGGAGATGTGAGGATGGATTATTCTGGAGATTTGCTTCATTATCTTTTAATTCCTCAGTACTTGTACAGAATTTTCCAACAGGAAAGCATAAATTGTTCAGGGACAACCCATGATAATATAGGGTTGTGGGAGGAGGTTAAACAGGTGAAGTAGAACCTGTGATAGAATGAAGTGAAAGACTTACATTTATATAGCACCTCTCTCAACCTCAAGGTGTCCCAAAGCCACTGAAATACTCTTTTGAAGTGTAGTAGTCACTGTTGTGATGTAACAACCAATATGCATGCATCCAAGGTCACAAAAATCCAAAGTGACAATGACCAGGTCACCTATTTTTCTGATGTCCCTTGACAAATATTGGACAGGACAGTGGGGAGAACTCCCCTACCCTTCTTTGATGCCCCCCTAGCAGGGCAGACAGAGCCTTAGTGTTACCATCTCTTCTGAAAGACGGGACCCCTGACAGTGCGGGGGTCCCTCAGTATTACACTGGAGGTATAGCCTAGATTTTTGTGTTCAATTCTGGAGTGTGAGTTGAACCCACAACCTTCTGATTCAGAGGCAAGAGTGCTACCTGTTGATGCGAGGCTGACGCCTAAGTAAGTGACATAAATATCAAGCTTGTTGGGCTGAAAGCTTCACCATTACAATTGTTTTTAGCATGCTTTATGTAATCATCACAATGATATACAAAGGTTCATTGTGTAAAATAATATTGCTGTTTTCTAGTATTTCTACTCATTGCTTTCATACAATTCATGTAATCACCAGACCTGAAACTATTTAACAATCTATAATGTACTATATTAATTTTATAACTATTATATATTAAATTTTAAGTATGTTACAGCATTACAAAAAATTCTCTGCAAGTGGGAAATGAAGAATGGTAAAATTATGGCCTCTCTTAATGGGTACGTTCACTCTGATGCTTGAATAAAGGTGTATTTTTTAACTTAATCTTTGCCAGTCAGTCAGTTGTGGCCACACAAATTTAAATGCGGTGAATCGTAACTCAACCTTGCCTTTTTCTGAAGATTAGTTCTAGTTATTTTTAATAAGAATAAAATGCCAGGCAACTGGGAGATTCATCTGTCATAAAAGAAAATCTTTACTACCGATAAGGAAAATGTCCATTAAGGCTCTGACATGTGCATAATGTATGAGGCACAATTATATATAGAATTTTCCATTGGTGATGCCATAGTCCAAAATCTTATGAAGGCTATACCTTGAGTGCAGCAAACACTAGTGAAGTGAACAGAATGTGCATCAGCCAGACCATTGTCAGTGGCTCATTTTTATCACTGAGTTGAGGCCTGCTGTATCAGGCTTTTGGCCAAGTTTTAGAATAAAGGAAGACAAGGAAGGCTCGAGGCTTAGTAACTTGATCACAGTCTGCATGGTCAAGATGCTACAATTATCCTTGGAGTCCCTGGGTTAGGATAGGGAAAAAAATTGAGCCAGGACTTTCTGCCCTTTGACCGTTGTTGGTACTTGCATTGACAGGTTAGGGCGGGTCCTGCTTTGGTTTGAGATGCCCTTCACATATTTGCAAAGCCTGCAGATGTCAACTGTCAAGCTCAAAAAAAAAATGAAATCTGTGTCATTGGGAGAGACACTGAAAGGCAGCCAGCACCTGTGGAACTGTTCTGCTCTTTCAGGAAGATCAGGCATTGCTTCACTGAGATTAAAGCAATGAGTTTTTAGACTCATGCTGAACTGTCAAATGGTAATGTACTGCGACAAATTATCATTTTTAATTTCACTGAAGTGAGCGATAACAACCCTGGACAGTAAAATTATTGCTCAGGATAAAACAACTTTAATTGTCAATTAGCATGTCTAACAGCTTGCAAATTTATGTATTTTTTTAGTGCTTCATCCCCAACATCCTATCCCCTCCCCCATCACCTACAACCTCCTGCCCCCCGCCATCTCTGGGGGTTGGAGCTCAGGACTTAGAGCCCTGACCTTGTTAGATCAGGAACTGTCAGTTCAAATCTTATGGGATGTTCAAAGGTTTTTATCTTCATACAAATGCTGTGAAGGAGACTGAGAAGAGTAGCTCTAATATGCCAGGATGAGGACACCCCTCATCAGCAATGATCAATGAAGGTTTCAGAAAACCTGCTGACTCAGCTGTCTAAGCTAACATAAAAATAAGCAACTTGGGAGAGACCCAAAGGCAGCCAACATTTGTGGTACTGGTCACCTGCATGAGCCATCTCCTTTAGGGAGAGGAGGCTTCACTTCACTAAATGTGGGGCTCTGTTGGAGATATAAGAACATACAAAATAGGAGCAGAAGTGGGCCATTCAGCCCCTCGAGCCTTTCATTGAGATCTTGGCTGATACGTCTGTGTTTCGAATTCCACATTCCTGTCCACCCCTGATAACCTTTGATTCCCTTGCCTAACAAGAATCTATCTACCTCCGCTGTAAAAATATTCAATGACCCTCACCTCCACCACCTTCTGAGTCGCACAATCCTCTGAGAGAAAAAAAATTCTCCTCATCTCTGTCCTAAAAGGGTGACCCCTAATTTTAAAACAGTGTCCCTTTGTTCTGGACTCACCCACAAGAGAAAACATTCTTTTCACATCCACCATGTTGAGACCGTTCAGGATCTTATATATTTCAATCAAGTCACCCCTCACTCTTCTAAACTCCAGAGGAAACAAGCCCAGTCTGTGTAACCAACCTTCATAAGACAACCTGCTCATTCTAGGTACCAATCGAGTAAACCGCATTTGAACCACTTCCAATGCGTTTACATCCTTCCTTAAATAAGGAGGCCAATACTGCACGTAATACTCAAGATGTGAGGCAGAATCATCTATGCCCTCTGGAGTCGGGCATGTTTTGTGGCGTGAGCAGCCAATATGGAGAGAAGACCAAAAATTGGTTTTACGGCGTCGTGAAACCAGCTTGTGATCGTCTGCTTAGCCCATCGATGGCGAATCGTGTTCCCCACCAACGGACGTCGGGAATCTCATTGCAATGCGTCAGCAAATCGTTATAAGGCCAGTACACCAGACTCATCGCCCCCGTTGGATCATCTGCCACAGTGGCGTGTTGTACGCCAACGTGTTTTACAACAGCATATAAAAGGAATGCACTTTGTGGGCTGCACTTGGAGGGGAACTTGGAGGTGAGTGCTCAGTAACATTGCAGAATGCTCGCAAGGGACGCTGGTTGGACTTCAAGGTTGAGGTGCATGGGCGTTGTGGGTGCAAAAGCTATCCAGCGGTTGAGGTGACTTTGATGGTGGGTCATGGTAAAAAAGGCTGCCCTGCAGTTGAGGTGACTTTGAAGGGGGGGCAAAGGCTGCCGTGTGGATGAAGGTAGTGCACAAGCATGTGTGGGGTTGCGGGGGTGGGTGCACGAGGGAAGCAACCGTGCATTAACGACACCTTCTATAAAATGACCATTTCTCTGCAGCTGAGACAGTTCAGGCACTGCCACATTGACGTGCTTGGATTTGGGCCTCTAGCTTATCTGCCCACTCAAGCAATGCAGAGGCATGAAAGTGCCACCAAATGCTCTAGATCCTTTCACCCCTCAAGCACAGACTGCAAAGTAATGAACGTTTTAGTGGACTGCAGAACAGTTGGACAACTAGGCATATTGTACAATCTCCTTGCTAAAGCTGGCCATGGAGCAGTCACTGGTGGAGGCTCTCACAGCCCCTTGCAATGTCAGCATCCCGGTTTGGATCAGTCTCCCCCATGATTCAAGCTAACAGTGCAGCCTTGCAGTGCAGGTTAGGAGAATGCCTGTGCCTGAGCTGAGAGCACAGCATGCAGTCCAGTGGGTGAAGCTGCTGCTAGTTGGTCAGGTGGAATGGGGCAGAGGAAGGTGGGGTTTGGTCAGCCATGTAGCGCACTAAACTCTGGCCATCGAAGTGGTGGCCAGCACTCTCCGGGATGCATTAAGGGGCCTTCAGACTTACCAAGAGAGGTTCTTCATATACCCATGCCAACCCATGCATCTCTTCGTTTCATCCTGCAGGAGGAGTACATCAGGAACATGGAGCCTGGTGACCTAGCCATATGCCTCATGCTGTACTGAGCGCAAAGATGATGGAGAACAGATTGACTGAGGCACCTGGCTGCATAAAGGGAGGAGCAGCACCCTCTGGAAGAAGGGGTGGCTGGGGCTACTATACATGCTGCTGAAGAGCTTCAGCGAGTTGTTGCTGGTTGGGGCCTAGCCAGACCCAGGGTCTATAGACTCTGCCTTTCATTCCTGCAGGTGACCGAGAAGCAGTTTTGCCAAACACTGTGCAGGTCTAGGGAACTGGTCAGTCACACTGCCAGCTACTACAGGATTTGCTGCCATGTGGATGTGGAGGGCATCCACTTTTAGTGGCTGTGAAACGGACAGCAGCACTCAATTTCTATGCCTGTGGCTCCTTTCAGGGCTCTACAGGTGACCTATGTGGGATATCACAAGATTCCAACCACAAATGCATCCATGAGGTTACGGATGCCACCTTCGCAAGGGCACACAACTTAGTGCATTTTGCTCGGTACCGGGACAGCCAGGATGCAAGAGCGATTGGATTTGCCCAGGTCTTGGGTTTCCCACAGGTGCAGGATTGCAACACGTGGTCAACTGTGTCAGCCGCAAGGTATCCCATTCGCTGAATATGCAGCTGGGTGCAGCCACCACAAATGCATCCTGCATGGTTTCCAGGGAGTGTGCACGACTCCTACGTTCTCAATCAGTCTCAGATCCCTGACGACTTCCAGGGTCCACAGAGGCTGCAGTGATGCCTCCTTGTGGACAAGGGCTACCCGCACAGGCCGTGGCTGATGACACCCGTGCAGGTGCCTCAGACTGCAGCAGAGCAAAGATATAATGAGGCTCATGCTGCAACTCGTAACTTGGTGGAACAAACCATCAAGATGTTGAAAATGAGATTTCTGTGCCTGGATCGGTCTGGTGGAGCCCTGCAATATAGTCCACAGAGGGTGTCACACATCGTTGTCGTCTGCTGCGCCCTTTACAACCTGGCATTGCAACAGGGGGACGAGCCGACTGAGGAGGAGATGCAGGAGCTGAAGGCCTCCTCCATTGAGGAGGACATTGACGGTGATGAGGGTGAGGAGGTACTCGAAGGTGACAATGATGGTGATGAGGCCTTTGCACTGGCTAGACAAGGCAGGCACATTCAGGAGCCCTTCATAGCTGCTAGATTTGTATGGGTTGATGACGACATGCAGTGAGGTGACCCCATAAGATCCTCACATTGCATCTGTGAACGTTTGACTCCAGTCTGGCTTATGGCAGTGCGAATAACCTCTGTGAGAATACTCCCATCATGGAGATGCAGTGGAGGCCTTAATAGTCACTCGATTGCAAGAGGGTGATGACGACATGCAGTGAGGATACTCCATAGCTCTTCACATAGCCTCTGAGAATGTCTGACTCCTGTCTGGCTGAAGGCAGCTCGCTTGTGCTCTGTGATCAGGGTCATTTCATAGAGATGCAGCCATGAAACTTTAGAAGCATCTGATCCTTTGTCAACCTTCAGCACCTGACCCCTTTAGGAGCACAGCGTCACTGGTCACAGATGCTGAAGAGATGGGGCCAGCTCCACCTTAAAGGAGCTGAAAGCACTCAGAGAGAATGAAGGGACTCTAGGACGCCTGCCAATACATTCTGGCAGCAATGGCAAGCACTATCGAGGTGCAGGCATCAGTAAGCTGTCCAGTGAGTGTGAAGCCGGACCATTACTTTAGTCTGAAGGCTGCACAGAGCACAGGGAAGAGGCCCTGGACTGAGACACCAGCCTTCATCTTGCACAGAAAGGTTTCACATCTGAGTGACTCAAACGCTGCTCATCAGAACAAGGAGCCATAGGCAGGGAGACATTCCTGGGAGTTTATTGACAATAGTGAACATCTTGTACAAGTGATTAACATCCATGCCCAGGCTGTGCAATTACATCTTCTTAAGCTTCCTAACCCTGCTGCTACATCTCGGTGATCCCTGGACATCCACAGCAGAGGTGGGGGCAGCCTGCTGACTGCTACACCCTGTCTGTGATGACCTTGATGGGTGTCTTCTGGAGGTCCAAGACTTGGAGAGCCCCGGCCTGCTTTAGGGGTCCTGCTATGTGGCAGTGGCACCCTCCTCGACCTGTGCAGCTGGAGCTGGTGGAGTTTCAGGAAGAGGGTTTTTGGATGACTCCCAGAGTCAGCTGGGTGGATGGTCCTGGGGTGTGTACCAGCTGATCCTCCTCCCTACGGGTGCCCAAAGGCCCCTGGCTGATTTCTTCAGGAGAAGGGGGTAGCTGGAGTGAAAGCAAGCTGCCCCGCACCCACCTTGTGTACACGCTGTTGGAGGTCAACTACCGCATCAGCGATGTTCCTGAGCTTGCCTTTGTAGCTCCAGCAGTTGTGACATGACCGAGTCCTGAGGCTCATCATCTGACTTGGGCTCAGTAAATTTCTGGCTTCCAGCAGTCCTCCGAGTGTCAGACACCTGGGAAGTCCCTGCTGCCTCCATCTGCAGCAATGCTCACGAGATTGTGATCCTGAGGCTGCTCCAAAGCTGGATGCTACCAAGGTGTGTGTCTCTGCACTGGTAGAGGGTGTGGGTGAGCGCTGTGACGGGTCTTCAAGGAGGGTGACTTCAGATTCCTCTTCAAAGGTTTTTTTGGGGCTTGATTGGAGGCCCTGGGTCATGGACCTTGTCAGTTGTTTCCCAGATGTGCCTGCGGAAGCAAGGGAAAATAATTAGTACATGGCAGTGGTTTGTGATGGTTGTCTGATGGATGTTGCACTGCTGGATCCTCACTTGGTAGAGAAGCATCGACCTCACTGTCAGCACAGGAACGGTCCAGGTCCTCGCCGGCCAGCTGGATGGCTCTGTTTTCAAAGTCTGTGAGGACCTTGATTTCAGGCATTCCTCCACTGGTCTGCAACCTCTCCCTCTTGTTGTGTGCCAGCTTGTCCTGCATGGAGAGAGTATAAGAGGAATGCCTGCCAGGCAAGATGATAAATGTGCCTGGCCTGTGCGGAAGGTGAATGGTCCCAAGGACAGGATGAAGACAATGATGGCGTGTGTGAGAACCATGATGTCCTTTGAGTTGGCAGTGAGTGAGGCCCCTGTGGATGTGTGATGGGCTTGTGAGTGTGTGAGTGATGAGAAGAGTGACTTACCCTGGTGGAACGGAGGAGATCATTCATCCTCTTGCAGCACTGGGTGGCCGTCCTCTTTTGCAGGGCATTAGTGTTGACCACGGCTGCCACCATCTCCCAAGACAGAGGTTGCTGCTCATCCTGTGGCCTGAGTGGGGGTAGAGGACATCTCGACGATCTTCCACTGCGTCCAAAAGGCGCTCAAAGGACGCATCATTGAACCTGGGAGCTGCAGTCTTTTTGCCTTTCTGGGCCATGTCTTCTTTGCAGCAGTCATGGGCTGGAAGCACTGAGAGGTGTGCGCGCGGCTGCACTTTAAATATGGCGTCCAGCGTGCTGAAGTGATGAGATAATGGCGAGCGAATGAGAACCTGCCCATCATGGAAATGGCACATATCCTAGGAATACATAATTAATGTGGCAGGTTTGGGACAATACGGTGTAAAAAGCCATAATTGCAGCCGGCAGGTAAAACATTGTTTTGTCCGCCCGCCACCACTCCACTCGTGGTCTCACCAATGCCCTATATAACTGAAGCATAGCATCCTTACTTTTATGTTCAATTCCTCTTGTAATAAAGAATAGCATTCCAATAATCTTCGTAATCCCTTGCTGTACCTGCATACTAACTTTTTGTGACTCATGCACTAGAACACCTAGATTCCGCTGCATCTCGGAATTCTGCAGCTGTTCTCTGTTTAAGTAATACCCCGCTATTTATTCTTCCTTTCGATGTGAACAGCTTCACAGTTTCCCATATTATCCTCCATATGCTGTATTTTTGTGCACTCACTCAATCTATCTATATCCACCTGCAACCTCCTTATGTTCTCCTCACAACATACTTTCCTACCTATCTTTGTGTCATCTGCAAATTTAGTTCCCATAGCTTCACTATCCTCATGTAAATCTTTGATATGAATTGTAAAAAGTTAAGGCCCCAGCACAGACCCCTGCCGGATTTCACTTGACCCATTTATGCATACTGTCTGTTTTCTGCCAGCCAGCCAATCTTCTATCCGTGCTAATACGTTACTCCCTAGACCATGAGCTTTTATGTTACGCAATAACCTTTGATGTCTTTTGACGTGTGATCATGTGGTAATACCTCCAGGAATATGCCCAATCAGAGTTGGCAATCTTACCAAAGATTGAAAGCTGAGGCATCTCTGGCCTATGTGACACAGTATGACTCAGTATCACGGTGGACAGTTCATGGACCAACTCAGCTACAAGGGAAGCTTTTGAAACAGATACTCAAATTATATCAGTGATGCTGAGTGATCATATCTTGAATCCAAATCTGATTAACTTGGGATGCACCCTAACATCTGCAGATGTTTCGATGATGCAGAAACTCCATACAATGCCCTTTGTAGATCCAATTGCTCAAAATTGCTGACAAACTAAATACTATGCAGCCTATGAAGATAAAAAGCTTGGGCACTTCCGTCTTATGGGCAGGATCAATGTCATATGGGGAAGGATGATGCTGCTGTCTTGCCCATTTCTGAATAGTTTGGTAACTAACTCTCTAATTCTACTTGTTTGAACATTTATGACACTGCATGTGTTAAAACAACTTGTCCATTGTTCTGACGATACTGAGATACAGGTGTTTTCACATGCACACTACTTTCAAGTCTGATGCATCAAATCTTACAATAAATTGGCCCATCCTTGTCTACGATGCAACCAGTGGCCTGGATTTTGATTGGAACATTAGAAGCTGTTTCTTGGACAATCAGCTCTTGCTTTTTTAAAAAAAAGATGCTTCATTTCAAAGAAGGTCAACGGGAGCCAGGAGGATGATGTTTCGATGTTTGGAATTAATTTTTAGAAGATTATTGAAGCAAAATAAACTTAAAAAGATAAATCAATAAATTTAGGATACAGAGAAAGTAGAAAAACTGAGCATAAAAGTGATACAACTGGATAAGCAGAATTTCAGCCTTTTATTACCAGGGCTGGAATTTAGTCAGGGCCAGAAAAGTCGCAACAATAGGCCTGAAAACCTGGGGCAATTCTGCCTCGGCCGTTTGTGGGAGTACTGGCTGCATTTTTGACCCTTCCGGCAACTAATTGGTTGCTGCCAGGGCTACTGTTCCTTTAAAGGGCGATAGCCCACCTCCAAGAGCTGCCAGCCAACTGGAGGGCCAGCAGCTCAGCAATCCCAGCAGCTGTGGCCACTGCTAGGCCTGCACCCAGCTAAGTGAAGGCAGCAGTGGACTCTCGTAGTGAGGTAAGCTGAGTCAGGGGTCACCCGGGCTAGTCAGGCAGGCCTTTGCAAGGAGGGATGTGGGGGTCGTGAGGGCAGAAAGGGTGTGGTGTCATAGGGGCAGCCATTGCTGCTGAGGGCTCCTCTGTGGGTCATAGAGTGCCCGATCAGGAGGACCACTCCCCTGAGTTCACAGGAAGGCTGCCAAGGTTCACCAGGCGGTTTCCCCATGTGACAGGGGGACCACCCTGATAAAATGTCAGCGGCAAAGGGGGAAAAGCCCTTTTAAGTGGCTTAGTTGGCCTTTTGGAGGATGGGGGAGGACTGACCTCCATCCATAGAAGGCAGGTAATATTCAACCCCAGAACTCGTAGAAACAAAGCAGGAGGCGTCTGAGGGCCACAGATCAGGTGGACTGCACCACGCTGTGTGCTACAACTATGCACGCAAGACTCAACTATAAGTTTTTATATCTTTGATTATGTTGAAAGGTGTTTTAAAATGATATTTTTAAGTTGCACAAAGACTAATCTTACAGTTGATAAGAATTACATTTTGGGTCACAAGACTGATAGCAGGTTGACTGATAAGTTAAAACACTGGTGTCGAGCATTTCACACAAAGGGTGGTAGGAATCTGGAACTCTATCTATGCAAAGCTGTTGAGGTTAGGGGTCGACTGAAACTTTCAAAAATGCAATTATTAAATTTTTGTTAGACAGAGGTTACGGAAGCAAGGTGGGTAGGTGAAGTCAATATAGGTGAAATAAGCTTGAGGGACTGCATGACATACTCTGCTTCTATGATGCATAACTACAATACAGGACATTGTAGCGAGTGTGAGTCAGAGGGTGATATATTAGAAGCACAGGCTAATCTGGAGTTTCCTGGGAACGCCTGTGTTAGCTACCGAAGTCACATTTTCAAATGGGAAGGAAATGGAATTTTGTGAATGAGCTGTGGTCTGAAAAAGGAGTGAGATTCTTACTTTATCTACTGAAAACATGTAGCTCCTTTCTCCATTTCCTCTTGGGCAGAATTTTGCACTTGGCTTGCGGGCTCGGCGGGGGTGATTGGGAAGCTGACCGCCGCCCGTGACCGGCACTGCACCGCGCTTTCACACTGGTGGGCAAATTAAGGCCCGCCCAGCGTGGAATGCGAGCGGCAGTGCTCAGTGCTACCTGTGTGGGAGGGAGGAGGAGGGCGAGGGGGCTGAGTATGACCTTCACGCACGGAGCTGCCCCAGGGAGATGAAGTGCTGTTTAAAAAAAAAATAAGGAAAATAAAAATGTCATAAAACATGACCCCTCATGTGACTCTGTCTCATGAGGGGTCATGTTTTTAATTCAAGTGTAGAGTTTTTATTTGATTTTTATTTGCTTTAGGAAACCTCATCCCGCCCATGAAGGAGGTGTCCTAGAAAGTACAAAGGTCGCTTGGCCTTTTTGCCTGCCTGCCAATCGTAAGGTTGGATGGGCAGCTTAAATTTGAATTTAATTAGCTTTTTAATGGCCTTAACAGGGCGTTTAATTGTTGGCAGGCACACTGCTGACTCTGGCGAACAAAATATCGCGGGACTGCACAATGACATCAGGACACTCGCCCGACATCCATCGTTCTACGCTGAGTCGGGTTGGGCAAGCGGCTGCCCGCCGAGTTTAATATTCTGCCCCACGTAAATCAAAATAAGCATTTGCCCAAAGGGTTTCTGAAATAATTCTGACAACTTTTCTCCGAGGCTGTGCCTCTGAGGAAGTGAGAAGGTTCTGAATTTCAAGAGCCCCCAGAGTCTGTTTAATCACCAATGTTACATTTGAAAGCATATACAGGAAATTATTAAGGTTATCCAGAAAAAAAATGTTTCTATTAGAGCAGCCCGATGGTAACCAACAGCTGATCTTTTTGTGTGAGCCAGTGTGAGCATTCACCTGAGAGCATCATAGTCAAGCCGTACAGAGGAAAAATAAAACAGGGGGCATTGGTCAGAAGCAAGATACTCTGGCTGACTTCTGTTCTCCCTCGTTCTGAGGCAAATTACCTGCTCCCTTTTTACATTATTTAAAATTCATTATCTAAATCTGACTTTCTCACATGCACACGCTTCATACTTTGTATAATAGTACAACATTCAGTGATGGTGAAATTTCTCATGGAGGTAGGGTTCAACGGGTGATAGCATATGGGCAGCCTCCTTTATTTTATTCATTCATCAGGTATGAGCGTCACTGGCTACGCCAGCATTTATTGCCCATCCCTAATTTCCCTTGAGAAGGTGGTGGTGAGCTGCCCCCTTGAATCGTTGCAGTCCATGTGGTGTAGGTACACCCACCATAAGACCATAAGACATAGGAGCAGAAATTAGGCCATTCGGCCCATCGAGTCTGCTCCACCATTCAATCATGGCTGATAAGTTTCTCAACCCCATTCTCCTACCTTCTCCCCGTAACCTTTGATCCCCTTACCGATCAAGAACCTATCTATCTATCTAAGTACACTCAATGACCTGGCCTCCACAGCCTTCAGTGGCAATGAATTCCATAGATTCACCACTCTCTGGCTAAAGAAGTTTCTCACAGTGCTGTTAGGGAGGGAGTTCCAGGATTTTGACCCGGTGACAGAGAAGAAACGGTGATTAAATTTCCAAATCAGGATGGTGAGTGACTTGGAGGGGAACTTCCAGGTGGTGGTGTTCTCATGTGTCTGCTGCCCTTGTCTTTTTAGATGCTAGCAGTCGTGGGTTTGGAAGGTGCTGTTTATGGAGCCTTGGTGAATTCTTGCAGTGCATCTTGTAGATGGTACACACTGCTGCCACTGTGTGCCAGTGGTGGGGGGAGTGAATGTTTATGGATATGGTGCCAATCAAGTGGGCTGCTTTGTCCTAGCTGGTGTTGAGCTTCATGAGTGTTGTTGGAGCTGCACTCATCACGGCAAGTGGGGAGTATTCCATCATACTCCTGACATGTGCCTTGTAGATGATGGACAGGGTTTGGGGAGTCAGGAGGTGAGTTACTTGCTGCAGGATTCCTAGCCCCTCACCTGCTCTTGTTGCCATAGTGTTTCTATGGCTAGTCCAGTTCAGCTTCTGGTGAATGGTCATCCGCAGAATGTTGACGGTGAAGGATTCAGTGATGGTAATGCCATTGAATTCAAGGGGCGATGGTTAGATTCTTTTTTGTTGGAGATGATCATTGTCTGGACCTTGTGTGGCGTGAATGTTACTTGCCACTTGTCTGTCCAAGTAGGAAATTGTCCAGTTCTTGCTGCATTTGGACATGGACTACTTCAGTATCTGAAGAGTCATGAATGGTGCTGAACATTGGGCAATCATCAGTGAACATCCCCACTTCTGACCTTATGATGGAAGGAAGGTCATTGATGAAGCAGCTGAAGATGATGGGGCTGAGGACACTATCCTGAGGAAGTCCTGCAGTGATGTCCTGGAACTGAGATGATTGATCTCTGACAACTACAACCATCTTCCTTTGTGCTAGGTATGACTCCAACCAGTGGAGATTTTCCCCCTGATTCCCATTAACTCCAGTTTTGCTAGGACTCCTTGATGTCACACTCAGTCAAATGCTGCCTTGATATCAAGGACAGTCATTGTCACTTCACCTCTGGAGTTTAGTTACACTTCAGCCAATGGAATTAATGGAAGAGAAGATTGGTCAAGTGTAAAACGTGCTGCCAATTTATTTTTGTCCATTACCCTCCAAGATGTGAAGCAGTCCCATGCGTATATGTGAAAATCAGAATGTTTAGACAATTAGCTGAGGGAACACATTTGTTTCTAGGTGTAGCCTCCTTGTACGATTTGAACAATTACTCTAATGCATCAATTCCTAAGAGAAACATCCTTCTTAAATAGTCTCTGAACACAATAGGTTAATTATCAGAAACAAGACAGGATGATACTGAATTTGTCTTCTTGGAATCATAGATAGGGGTGGGAAAAGAGAAGAGAGAACCCTCTGTACCAGTAATTCTCTCTGTAGTATTCTCCTTTAACGCAGAATTAATGCTGAGGAAGCAAAAGTCACAGTCCGGAGTAAATCGCGAGAATATTCATCCATCCTCACATTTCCACTATTCAGCCCTGGCCTCCTGTCATCAGCATTCCCTCCACAACCCCTGCAGCATCATGCTCCATGAATCCCGGAACATTTTCTTTTCTACACATTTCTATGATCTATATTTCTGTTTCAACAAGATAGCTGCTTGCTTTCTTTGAAGGAGTCAGGGCCAATACTTGCTGTTCGTTTTAAATTGGGAGACCTAAAGCCAATTGACCAATGTCATGAAGATTGAAAAAGGAAGAGAGAATGTAAGAAGGAAGCAGACTGTGTAGAATGACTTACTTAAATATATATTTGCCTGAGAGACAGTTCCCAACAGACTGCTGAGAGCTCAGTCCATTTTCAGCTGGGGAGATTCCGAAAATAGTTTTACATCAAAGACGAACACTTGTTGGAAGAGAGTAGGAAGAAGAAGAGTGAGTCGTAAATTTGCTGGGCTCTGCAAGGAATAAACCGTCCTGTCACCCATCACCAAACAGCATTGATTGGGGTCTCTGACCCCCAAATGCCTCACCCTTCTTGCTCTAAGAGCTGTCATTGCAGAGAATAACCCTGCTGTGATGGTGTTTGCACTGACAAAATGGTCCTGCCACTGAGAAATTCAGTGAGAACATACAACATGCTTCAGCTATAGAGAAGTTTTAATATTCCAGTCTGCATCAGTCAGCATTAGACATTACAAGATTTTAAATGCTTTGAAGATTAAAACTTATGTATTCAGGGAAAGAGAATAACTAAATCTCTTCTACCAACAGAAATCAAAAAATAAAAAGACTCCTAAAGTTGAACAGCACATAAACTGCTTATCAAAGCTTCATACATTCCTGCCAGGGAAGTGAGTCAGACTGCAAACTCATCTTGCTCTTACACACTGCTATCTATAGCAAGGCCTGGGGTAAGTTACACAATATATGGTTAAAGGTTGATAATGAGCACTAACCAGTTGGAACTCACACAAACCAGACTAGAAAGGCTTAGGTTTGATCTCCATTCTTTACTGAGTGAGCTGATCTTAATGTTGAAATCACAATTGGCCTCAGGACCACAGAACTAGGAAGAGGGGAAAAGAATTAGCCATGCTTTCAACTCTAAGCGTTCCGGTGAATAATCATATTGGTCTCTGAAATGTTAACTCTGTTTCCCTCTCCATCGATGCTTCTTTCAACTCCAGTTTGCTATTTAGCATTAAGAAATATGCTTATTTAGATGCGTAGCCAGGACATCCGGATAACCACAAGATCAAATAGCCTGATGATTGTAATCAGTATATTATTTCCCGGCAGGCAGGTCCTTTTACCACTACATGGACTCTTGTATGATGAACCAGATGCTGTCTGGTCCCTGTGGGATTAACTCTAGCATATGTCAGCACCTTTAGGAATGAAGGGGTAAACCATTGTTAGGGAAATACTCAGTTTCTGTTACACAATTCATATACAGAGGGCCTCATGCTTGCATCACATCTCAAGCACAAATAGGGATGGGCAACAAATGCTGGCCCTGCCACTAACTCACATCCCATGAATGAATAATTAATTGTTTAGTAGTATAGAACTTGAGCATTGCTGAAAAAACATGCTGTTGAAGCTTTTTGTCTTGCACTCAACAGGACAGAATACCAAACTGAACAACAATTTATACTGCATGAGAAGAGAGTGCTGATTGGCAAATGGACTCTGATTGGTAGAAGCATTGCCATAGGGCAGAATTTTACGTCCTGTGGGCAGACATGCACCCAGCATGATCAAGCATAAAATAGCATGAGATGACATCAGGCGAGTGTCCTGATTTCATTCCTTGCTCGTACAATATTTCACTCGGCAGGCACTTACAAAAGTTGGAAACATGCCCACTGATAATTAAGAGGGCAATTAAGCCCATTAACAGCACAATTTTCTGTTACGTTTCATAGGCGGTCCAAACTTACAGTTGGCGGATGGACAAATTGGCCAGGTAGCCTTTACATTTTTCACCAAACCTCATCCAAGGGCGGCATGAGGTTTCGTTATTAAATAAAATAAAAATAAGAATCTGTGGACAGCATTTTTGTCATTTATTTGTTCAGGTGCCTGATTGTGATGCTTGGACATTTTTTTCCTGATTTTCAAAACTTTATTTTATGACTTTTGGGTTTGTAGCTCCCTGCGGCAGCTCTCTGCCTTTAGGGAGCCTTCTCTCAGTGCTGGCCCGTGCCCAACCACGTCGATGTCATCGCCCAACCTTCGACCGCCCGCACCCCGGCAGCGCTGAGTTTTTCAGCATGCTTCACACTGGCTGGCCGATTAAGGGCGTGAAATCGCAGTCGGGGGCTGATCACCGTCAGCGGTGTGTTTCCTGGCTGATTCCAGGCCCGGCAATTGTCCCTGCCCTCCAAGCTGAAAATTCAGGCCTTGAAGAATCAGGGAACAGTTGACAGTCAAGCTTTTGTTTAAATTCAAATTGTCAAATAATTTGTTCTTTACAATTGGTATTCTTGTGGAGTGTCCTGGTGAGGGCAAGATGAAAAGCTTCAAAAACATGTCTCTTTTTTCAGCAATTAATGAATCATTTGTTTTTTTAAATCAAATGTGAGAAACAAAATGCAGTACCTTAGCAAATTTCAACACAGCTTCCACCATCACAGCAAGCCCTTGGCAAACACATAGGCTGGAATCATCTGGTCCTGTTGGCAGCTAGTCATGACGTGTTTGAGCGGACAATATGGTGAGAAGGCCAAAGATCGGATTTACGACATCGTGAAACCGGTTTGTGATCATCCGCTCCGCCCGTCAATGGTGGGTCGTGTTTCCCGCCGTCCAACATCGGGAACTTCATTTTAACGTATTTGCATCTCATCATTGTATCCTCATGCCGGAATCAGCTCAAATTTACCTCCCACGTCGGCGTGACTTCAGAATGGCGTGAGTTACGACTGCCTTTAAAAGGCTTGCACCCTGGCGAGCTGAACTTTGAGAAGAATTCGGAGGTAAGTGCACACAACCCTGCGCAACTCTAGCGAGGATGGTGGGGAGGGAATGTGGGGAGGGAGGGTGAGGGAAGTGGCCGTGCACTTGGAAAAGCTTGTCAAATTGAGCATTCTTCCGCAGCTGAGACCATCAGCAGCAGCTCCATGAACGTGCTTGGAGTTGGGCCTCTGAAACATTCCTGCCCACTCAAGTGACGCACAAGCATGAACGTGCCACTAAAAGCTCCAGAACGTTTCACCCCTCAGGCGCAGACTGCAAATTAATGTGCATTTTAAGGGGCAGCAGAAAAATTGGCCGACTCGGCAGGTAGTACAATCCCTTTGTGAAAGTGGCCATGGCGCAGTCACTGGTAATCTGGCGGTATGCCTCATGGCTTACAGGGAGCAGAGAAGATGGAGAAGAGTGCAGCATAGACACTTGGCTCAGGAAAAGGAGGAGCACCTCCCTCAAAATGATGGGGCGGCAGGGGGCTGCTGCGCGCGCAGCTGAAGATCCACAGCGAGCTGTTGTTTGTAGGTGCCTCGCTAGGCCCAGGGTCTATAGACGGCGCTTATCATTTCTGTTCATGACTGAGAACCAGTGTCGCTAAAGACTACGCATGTCTACGGAAGTGGTTGGTCACATCTGCCACCTGCTGCAGGATTTGGCGTCACAGGGACATGGAGGGCACCCACTGCCAGTGGCCGTAAAAGTAACTGCGGTGCTCAATTTTTACTTCCTTCCAGGACTCCACAGGTGAATCCACAGCCTCCACCCACAGTTGCGCCCATGAGGTCACAGGCGCCACCTTCACGAAGGTATAGAGCTTTGTGCATTTCGACCGGGATCAGGCAAGCTGGGATGCAAGAGCGCTGGGAATTGTGCAGATCTCTGGTTTTCCACAGGTGCAGTGTACCATCGACTGCATTCGCATGGAGCTCAGATCTCCAGGCAATAAGCAGTCAAATATGTCAACTGCAACCCGGACCAATACTTTGCTCTGAAGGTTACACAGGAAAAGGCCCTGGATGAGACACTTGCCTTTATCTTGTGCAGGAACCAAGACTTCACATCCGAAAGTTGTGAAAACTGCTCATCATAAAAGGAGCCATATTCAAGAAGACATTCTTAGGAGTTTATTTACAATAGTGAACATTATGTAAAAGTGATTAACACCTGTGTCCATGCAGTGCAACTCCATCTTCTTAACCTTCTTAACCCTGCTGCTAAGTCTTGGTGCCCTCCCGATATTCACAGTGGAGGTGGAGGCAGCCTGCTGACTGCTTTGTTGTCTGTGATGACTCTGGCTGGCGTCCTCTGGAGGGCCGAGACCCGGAGAGCCCCAGCCTTCTTTGGGTATCTAGCTGTGGTCCAGGTGCACCCTCCTGGGCCTGTGGAGCTGGAGATGATGGGGTCACAGGAAGAGGGGATTTGGATCAACTATTCATTCCCTGAGTCACCTGGGTGGATGGACCCAGGGTGTGCACCTGCCGGACCTCCTCCCTATGGGTGCCCTAGGGTCCCTGGCTGACTCCTTGATGAGAAGGGGAAGGTGGAGTGAGATGGAGCTGCCCCCCACCCCTCTTGCATTGACACAGTTGGAGGCCAACTATGGTGTCAGCGGTGCAGTTCAGCCTGCACAGCAGTGCAGGACTGATGTCCTGGACTAAGGCCTCCCATGACATCCACCATCCTGCCAGTGTTGACCTCGGTGTGTCAGCATGCCGGCGCTATCACCTCAGACTGAATGCAGATGGACTCCTCCATCATCCCTTGCAATCTGAGGAGTACACCAGCCAACTGATTGAGGACCGCGTCCAGAGTATCATCATCTGACTCAGACTCAGCAAATTATTTGTCTCCAGCAGTCCTCCGAGTTCCAGTGACCTCAGATATCCCTGTCTCCACCGGAACAGATTGTGTACTGTGCTCACTGGATTGTGACCCCAAGGCTGCTCACCATCTAGGTCCCACTGAGGTGTGTGTCGCTGCACTGGTGGAGGGTGCGGCTGAGGGTCATGATGGGTCTTTGAAGGTGCTGCCCGCAGAGCTCTCATCCGAGGTGCTGTCAGTGCTGGAGTCAGGGTCAAGTTTGCCTGAGGGAAACGTGTCAGATGTGCCTAAGCGAGAAAGTGGAGATTATTGCTTGGCAGCCACATTACACAAAGAAGAGTGGACTCAGAGCAGTATTGAAAGATGGCTGATGTGGTGCAGGATCCTCATGTGGGTGTTCACTGCCGACATCACTGTCGCCACAGGAATGGTCCACGTCTTCTCCAGCCAGCTCCAGCATGCGACTGTCAAACGGAATGAGGACCTTGTTGTCCGGCACTCCACCTCCGGCCTAGAACCTCTCTGGTTGAATATGTGTGATCTTGTCCTGCATAAAAACAGTTGGAGAGAGTTTGAGCAAGGGTCATGCTAGGCCAAATGAGAAAGATGACAGGTGTGTGTGTGTGTGTGTGTGTGTGTGTGTGTGTGCTGAGTGGAACCATGTACAAGATGAGGAGGCAATCTCCAGAAGAGGTGGGGCCAGATGGACATGTGAAGGTGTTTGTGAGACAGTGAGTGGTGATGTCCTTTGAGCTGGCAGTGAGAGATGCCAGTGAATTTGTGATGGGCTTGTGAATGTGTGAGTTGAGAGTGACAGGATGGTTACCTTACCCTGGTGGCACGGATGAGATCATTGATCTTTTTTCTGCACTGGATGGCTGACCTCTTGTGTACAGTGTTGGCACTGAGCACCTCTGCCACTGCCTCCCAACCTGGAGTGGTGAGACCATTGGGCCTCCCAAGCCAGAGCGGGGGTACAGGACATAGTGGCGGGCCCCCACAGCATCCAAAAGGCATCCAGGGACGTATCACTGAATCGGGGGCTGCAGTCTTCTTGGCTTTTGGGGCCACGCTTCACTGGAGCAATCCTGGGCTGCAAACATTGAAAAGTGTGCGCACGGCTGCAGTTTAAATATGACGTCCGGAGTGAGGAAGTGGCGAGGTAATGGCGTGATGGGCAAATTGGAGTCCAGCTGCCAGCGAGACAGCATTTTTCCCGTGTCTGTATAGTTTATGTGATGGGAAGGGGATGATATAGCGTGAAAATCTGCCATTGTGGCCGACGGGTAAAATGTCTTCTTTTCCACACCCACTTGGTGCAAATCTGGGACGATTCCGACCATAGAAAAAACCCTGGATATTTAATTATGGGGGGCATTACAACCAAGCCCTGTCTTCATCCCATATCCACTTCCCAACTGGAGTCCCAGGAAATTTAGCAGACACAGGAACGCTGGCTGGTATTTTCTTTAAACCCCAGACCATCAGTACTGAAGACAAATGATAATCTCCCCCTGCTCCCCACCCCTTGTACCCAAGCACCCAGTCTGACCTGGGACATCCTGGTCTGCATGACCCAGTTCTGGATGAGGATTGAGGAGCACAAGGGGACCAGCTCACTGATTAGTACTCTTATTGACTCTGACCTGAAAAATAACCATTGATTTTTCTTTCTTTCTTTGATCACAGTCTTTTACAAATGCTGCTGCGCTGATTGAAATGGATTTCTGCTTTAAGTAAAGTTCAGATGATTAATGGGTTTTCTATAAGATCCCATTATTATATCATTACTTTTTTAACTTACTTATCCTCTATTAAATGTAGAAAACTATTGTGCTCTACCTCACAAGCAACTATAGAATAAAATGCCAATGCCATTTACATGTGTCTGTAATAATATTTGGCATCTTTAATTTTGCAGAAAGTTCAGCATTTGTTTGTAAGTACTTTTCAAGAAGCCCATGTTTTAACTCCTCTCAATGGTGCAATGATAATGTCTCATACAGACCATAACACCAGACAACAACACTGCAGGAGAACAACTGTCAGACGGGGCCTCCAATGCATGAACTAAAACTTGTGTGCGATGCAAAGCAGCCTGGAACATTCCATTCCACTAGGTGGAAGAAGGACCGCTCACCTGATCTTTGCTGCACAGCCCACGACAGCAATGGCCGATCAGTGGTGTGCTCTGAATAAGTGCTTCCATCTTCCCCCATTCCCAGCATTGCCCAAGCCTCACTCACATTGGCTTCAAACTACAATTCATAAATTCAAAGCCAAAACAAGGCCTGAAGTGCGACTGAGATGCCTACAGCAGATACTTAGGAATCACCACTAACTGGAATCCCACCCCTCCCTGAAAACGACAACCGTTTCACTTGCCTTTTCAAACTGGTAACAACCAAATCTGTTCCCCGGGGCTTTTGAGAAACTTTCATCCCCTGCTGGACCCCGGAAGGTGAACAGCTCCTGGAAGAAGACAAGAAAAGTGAAGAACCTGATGTGTCTGCAGCATTTCACATGTCTCTTGATGAAGGATGTCTCACAAGATGGCGGGAAAGATAGGGGAAGATTGACTTCATGCATTCAGGCCTGGTGGAAATTCCTTCGCTGCCTGGGATCAGCCGATCAGCAAACACAACAGCGGCTCAGAATCAATGCTGATGCCGTTGCTTCACAGCTCCAAATTTATTCAAAGATAACGGCCAACGGGGAGATAAGCGGATGGTAAAAACAGCCCTCATGCAGTCTCTCAAGACTATCCCAGAGCAGACAGCCTTCTCAAGCCCTTACACACAAGAGGAAGTGGACAGCGCCCTGACAACAACCAAGTTAGACAAAGCAACAGAATGGGATTCACCCAGATTTCGTGAAGAACATCAGGTCACAGGGAAGGAAGCAGCTAGCAAAAGCTGTTTACCAACATCCAACAGCACAGGCATCATTCCAAACATCTGGCATCAATCCAACACAGTGACCATTGCGAAGCCAGGGAAACCACTCAGCTACCACTTACCTCCTGCCCATCGCCCTGCTCTCAATAAGACTTGAGGCCTTGGAACGCCTCCTACTAAAGACTCTGAGTCAAACCCTGGAAGCAGCGATGCCCCCTCCACTAGGCAGGCTTTAGCGCGGGCCACAACTGCTCGGAGCAGGCACTGGCCTCACAAATTGAAGTCCGTTTCCAGAAAGAACTGAAGACCGGAACAACCTTTGTTGACTTAGCCTGTGCCTATGACACCGTACAGCACACAGGCATGCTACAGAAACCTTTCAAAATCAACTGCTGTGAGAAAGAACTCAAGGACAATGAAAAAGCACTCACTGAAGCTGTATATACTCTTGGAAACATACTTCAGAAAATGGAGAATTCAACCATATGCTGCCAAGACTGTCGCTTCAGCCTACCAGCTGAGTGACTCAAAGGTCTGTGAGGAATTTCATGTCCAGGTTTGTAGCTGACCATTCACCCACAAGCCAATGTCAAAGCAGTTTGGCATCACTTTTGACTGTACAGTGACCTACCGGCAACACATCCAGAACACTGGAGCCAAGGTCTAGACGAGAGTAAATCTCATACAGAAACTAGTGGGTACCACCCAAGAGCTAACACACTACGCACTGCTTCACTTGGCCTGGTCTATCCAACAGCAGAGTACTGCTGCTCAGCCTGACTCAAGGGCCACCACACAAATGTAGTAGATAACCACCTTCAGGAAGCCATGAGGATTATTTCTGGAATGTTGAGACCAAGACAGATCGAGTGGCTTCCAGTGCTAGCACATATTGAATTTCCTGATGTCCACAGGGAAAACATTCTCCTCAAATAACACTACTGCTGACAGCTAACAAAGCACTCCCATTGACAAAGGACCTCAAAAAAGCCCCACAGACCCATCTGAACACACTCTACACCCTACAAATGGACGACAGCCCCACCTTTCAATGACACACCTCGTGATTGACTGCAAACATCACCAAATGCAACCTGGCAACTGACCCAAGTGGTGAAGTCCCAGGTTTTAACCTTCCATAAAAAACCTGGACAACCATCAGCCACTTGAGGAAGGGCCAAGGAAGATGTGACCACTTGCTCCACAACTGGAACACGAGGAACAGTTCAAATTGCGACTGTGACCCTCCAAGACAGATCATTGCCCATAGACTGAACTTCTGCCCTGAGAGATGTATTTTTGGTAGCATCACAACATGGCGTCAGCTGAAGCTGTTGAATGGGTTATTAACATTGACCATCAAGCTATAACTACCAGCTATACAATTATGTTCTTCTTAGCCAGTCCCTCAGGATCGAGGATGCCTTGCTTCGCTCCAGTTCAGTGGGTTCTGAGATGGCTGATAGGTCCAACATGTGATCTGCAGACTCTGCCACACATGGAGCAGATGATGTTTGGAAGGTAAGGCAGATGAGTTGTTAGCAGTTTTGTGCATTCTCTCTGAGATCTCAGCTTCACCTCGGCACGTGCTGATGAATTTTCTCAATGTGTTCGTAGCCTTCTCAAATAAGCCTTCTCTATTTTGACTGGTCACAAGCCAGGGACTCCCATGAGTCAGCGGGGATATCTGACCTCTTCAGGGATGTTCTCAGGATATCCCGAAAGTGTTTCCATTGTCCTCCTGGGAGTTTCCCACAATGACCGAGTTCTGAATAGAGCAGTTGCTTTTGGAGTCTGGTGTTAGGTTTATGAATGACATGTTCTGCTCAGCGGAGCTGGTTTTGAGTGATTAGCGCCTTGATGCTGGGCATTTAGGTTTGGGACAGGGTGCTGCTGTTGCCCTTCTTGAAACTGTATTGGGGGACCCTATGAAGTGGTACTTCTCCAGTGTTTTGAGGTGCTTGCTGTAGGTTTTCAAAGTCTCTGAAGCATATGGGAGCTTGGGGATCACTGCTACCCCATAAATCATGACCTTACTTTTGGGAGTGAGATCCTGGTCCTCAAATATTCTTTCCCTCAGTTGACCAAAGGCTGAGCTGGCTCATTGGAGACAATGATGAATTTAATGAAATTATGAAATAATGAAACCTATGAATGCTTTCATTGAGAGGAGGCTCCCAAGAAATGGAAATGGTCCACATTTATATACAGACCAAAAAAGCACTGGGCAAGAAATTGGGTCATTTGCACCCAATATTGGGGCACTATTTAGAACTCCAAAATGGCACCCACAGCATTTGTACAGACTTGTGGGTGAATTGTACTGGATGCCATACTGGTGAAGGTGTTAACTCACACTCAGTGAATGGCTACTGGAAGTATGTAGAGAGGACAGATCACGACCTTAATGAGAGTGCAATGCTGATTTGATGCCAGTGGTGCCATTTTGGAGCTCAACCCTTCAACCTGCTCCATCTTCTAATCTTGTGCAGCTGAACACACTTGCAGTAGCAGAGAGCGCCACCGCCAACAACTGCCCTGCTGCGCATCCCCCCAACAACCACACCACCACCAGTGCTATTTAAAGGGGTTCTCAACTTCTTACAGGTTAGCTATTGATTAATTTATTCTGCTGTTGCTTCAATTTTTACAAATATTCATTGCTTTTGATTGTTCAAAGTTTAGAAAATCCACAGGGAGTAACATAAGGCACGTGTTGAAGGAATTTTGCTGACTTCAAGGCTTCTGCACAAACTAGTTACTCCTGGGCATGAGTGCACTAGTAAGCATTCCACTGGAATACAGCATAACTTGGACAGTGACAGTGTAGGACAAGCTGCTGGAAGTGGGAGGATGAGGTGAGGAAGAGAGGCTCAGAGCAGGAGGTCATGTTTACCCAGGATGCTCAGGGAGCAGTTCTCCTACCTGAATCTCAGCTAAGAACAATGTGTGAGATGCCAGCACTTCACTAAGTGTGTTCTTGCTGAAATCTTCCAACTGCTGCAGCCATAACAGCAACATCAGAACAGTGTAAGGACTGCATTACCAGTGCTTGTGAAGGTAACTGTGGTGATGTGACATCTTTTTTGCATTTTTCCTGGTTAGAGTTGGGGACATTTGGAATATCTCAGTTTTCCATCCACTCTTGCACAAGGGAGATAACTGAGGATCTCTATTCAGTTAGAGCTAACTAAAAGTAAAATACTGTGGATGCTGGAAATCTGAAATAAAAACAGAAAATGCTGGAAAAGCTCAGCGGGTCTGGCAGAAAGAGAAAGAAAAACAGAGTTAACGTTTCGAGTCCGTATTACCCTTCAGAGTTAAAGGGAAATAGAAATATGATGGATTTTTACTGTTTAAGAGGGTCTGGAGCAAGTGGAATGAGATAGAAGGTCAGGGATATGTGACAGTTAAGGAGAGATTGACAAAGATGTCATGGACACAAAACAAAGGGAGTGTCAATGATAGTGATAAAGAGTAAAGGAGGTGCTGATAGTGGCATGAGGGTAAGATAGCAGAAGGTATTAATAGCAATTGGTGCAGCAATCCAGGCAGGCTTTGAGATCCTGTTTGGTTTCAACTACAGCTGCAGGTTGAGGGGTTTCCCCTTCACAGTCGTGGCCCGGCTGCTGATTCCATTTTTTATTTACCTTAAAAAGTTGGAGAGAGAGTATCTCAAAGTGGTATCTCAAGTACTTACTTGAAAGAGGCCTGTTGTTTCTACAGTGCTGGAGGGTCTCCCAGTGGCCCTCCAGCTTGAAAGCCTGTTCACCACCTCGCATCCCACCAACCAATAATTGGACAGTGAGCTCACCCACCGGCCAGTAATTGTCCATTTCAGGGAAAGTTACAGCCAAATGACTGTTCCCCACAAGGTGGGCCTCTGACTCCCATCTGACCCTGACATTGGAGGCCTGAAGCCCACAGTGAAAATCCTGTCCCATGTCTCTGTAATGGTGATGTGATCTAAACCATTTATCTCTATTTTTGCTTCTAGCTCATCTATCTTGTACAAATGCTGCATGCATTCAGATAAAGAGACTTTAATTTTTTAATCACAATGCTTTCCAAGGACTTTTTTCGCTGATGCATTGTTACCATTAAATTAGCTGCTCCTTCCTATCCCACTCAGCTTGTCTTTACCTAAATTGCTACACTGCTCTCTTGCCTTGACTTTTCTCTTTAGGTTTTTAAATCTTCCTTCATCTGACTTCTTCAGCCCCATTTAGTTTAAAGCCCTATTCACAGTCCTAGAACACTGATCCCAACCCAGCTTAAGTGGACCCCATCTAAACGGAACAGCTTCATCCATCCCCAGCCCTAGTGCCAGTGCCCCATGAATCAAAACACTTTCTTCACACTATTCTTTGAGCCACACATTTAATTCTATAATCCACTTCACCTGATGCCAATTAGTGTGTGACTCAAGTAACAATCCAGAGATTAATACTTTAAGACTCTTCATTTTAATTTGAACCCTAACTCCTCAATCTCGCTCAAAAGAACAACATTCCTAGTTCTATCCATCCCATTGGTTGCTGCATGGTGCAATCTGTTTTTGTGGTGCCCCAGTCATGGTTGAATAGTTAGCAATATAGCAAATGCAGCAAGACCTGGACAATGTCCAGGCTTGGGCTGACAAGTGGCAAGTAACTTTCGTGCCACACAAGTGTCAGGGAATGACCATCTCCAGCAAGACAGAATCTACCCACTGCCCCTTGACATTCAATGGCACTACCATCACTGAAGCCCCCATGGTCAACATCGTGGAGGTTAGCATTGACCAGAAACTAAACGGGACTAGCCACATAAATACTGTGGCTACAAGAGCAGGTCAGAGGCTAGGAATTCTGTGGCAAGTAACTCACCTCCTGATTTCCCCAAAGCTGGTCCGCCATCTGCAAGGTACAAGTCAGGAGTGTGATGGAATAGCCCCCGCTTGCCTGGATGAGTGCAGCTCCTACAACACTCAAGAAGCTCAACACCATCCAGGACAAATCAGCCTGCTTGATTGGCACCCCTTCCACAGACATTCATTCTCTCCACCACCCATGCACAGTAGCAGCAGTGTGTACCATCTACAAAATGCATTGCAGAAACTCACCAAGACTCCTTAGGCAGCACCTTTCAAACCCACGACCATTACCATCTAGAAGGACAAGGGCAGCAGATACATGGGAACACCACCACCTGGAAGTTGCCCTCCAAAACACTCACCATCTTGACTTGGAAATATATCGCCGTTCCTTCACTGTTGCTGGGTTAAAATCCTGAAACTCCCTCCCTAATAGCACTGTGGGTGTACCTACACCACAGGGACTGCAGCTGTTCAAGAAGGCAGCGCACCACCACCGTATCAAGGGCAATTAGTGATGGGCAATAAATGCAGGCCCAGCCAGCAGTGCCCACATCCCGTGAATGAATAAAAAAAAAATTCAAACTGTGAGGTGTGCATATGAGATTTGCAACAGTGCTAAGTGTGAGGGTGAGATGAAGCTCTGACTGTGAAGAATGGGTTGTGCTTGATAAAAATTGTTGGTAGCTGAGCACTGAGGAGTGAGATAAATTGAGCAGTATGTGAGGCTAATGGTTCATTTATAAGGATATGACCTTTTAAGATACATTCATTGATCTTGACAACTCCTATAAGGTCATTGAAGCTCTCGTGGTACTGCATCCAGTTCCTCGGGGTGACACTTCTTGTTTTGACTAGGACATCTATCTATTTCCATTGCCTTCACAGTGTCCATCTGGAGGGCCCCTTCACCCCTGAGAGAAGAGGACCTCTCCCCTCTTGTCTACTTCCTGCACTAAGGCCTCCAATGCTGCGTTGATCAACCTTAAAGGATGCTCTCCACTCCGTTGTACCACTATGCAGTGTTCTTCCTCCTTGGATACTCTTTCCCAGCAAACTCCCGGAGCCCACTGCAGCCAGAACATACCTCCACTTTAAGATGTGAATGTTGGCTTTAAGTAATGCAAGCTCCCATTAAGTGGTGCTAACCTCTCATAGTATTATGCCTCCTGCTGAGGCATGAAGCCACTCAACAGCATGCTTAACACTGCCTGCATGCCATATTCATGGTAATGAGCAGGTAACATGAAGTTTGCATGCTGCTTGCTTTGGAGGGATGAGCAGGGGTTAATCATCCTTGTGCCTATTTTCAGTCCTTATCAAATTCATGGCTGCTGTCTCTGTTAAAATCCTTGAATTATACTCTTATTTAACTACATTTCAGGCAGTAAAGATGAACTCCTGATTTTAGGGCACAGAGATCCCATTCACAGGAGTGACCAATGATACTGAAGCCAACAAAATACCTACTGTCATCTGCGAGATTTGTAGCATCCTTGCAGTAACTGGTCTTGAAGTGTTTAATGTTAACATTGATTGGCTGAAATGGAAAAGTGATCCATCCCATTGATATCATAGTCTATAACACAATTAACTATCTTGTTTAGGAAGTCAAAACAAATGGAAAGTGAATAAACTGTCTTCCCATAGGCACCAAAATTACATGTCACTCTTGTATAAATATTACAGCAGCTGTTTAAATTTCCTAAATTATCCCTTATCTACACTATTCATTACTTTTCCCTGAAGTGTTGATATATGCCATCATTTGAATTAAAAAGGGATATCTTGCTGTTCCTGAGGACATAGATTGGCCTTTTGAGTGGGGAGGGACTGGGTTACATTTATGAGTAGAGAGCAGATGTGTTGGTGTTTGAATAGATGGAGAATGTATTGGAGTTTGAAAAGAGAGTGAATGTGTGAAGTAATGCAACTGTAAATATGAAGTTATGAGAAAATCCATGCATAATTAAGGAATTATAAGATTAAAAATAGTGGTTCTGCTATGAAGTAGGGATTAAAAATTAAAGGTAGAGTTCATCGGCTGGACTAAAGAACAAGAATTTATTAAGTTTATAAACATGCCTAGGCATAATTGTGTGCTCAAGGATAGCAACATTCTATAGCATAGAATATAGTTTATCCTCATACAAGACAGCCCTGATAAAACAAGAACTTGCCTTTACATATCCTAAGCAAGACATTGATAAACTGTAAAATACTACAAACTAGCAATGGATAATCTTAAGGATTACCCTAAACAACTTGTTAACCGTATCCTGGAAATTTGGTGTTGCATGGAAGTGACCAGTATCTGCACCTCTCTGTATCTTGTTTGATTGAAGGATGTTGATGAAAAACAAAGGATTTTTTTAAAAAAATGTTCATGGAATGTGGGCATCACTGGCTAGGCCAGCATTTATTGCCCAATCCTAATTGCCCTTGTTCAGAGCCACATTTAAGAGTCACACATAGGCCAGATCAGGTAAGGACAACAGATTTCCTCCCCTAAAGGACATTAGTGAACCAGATGGGTTTTTATGACAATTGGCAATGGTTTCATGGTCATCATCAGGCTTTTAAAAAATTCAAATTTCACCACCTGCCGTGGTGGGATTTGAGCCCAGGTCCCCAGCACATTACACAGCATCTCTGAAAAAAAGCTAGCCTAGTGACAATACCAATATGCCACCACCTTGTCCAGCATAAGTCCTCAAGATGTTTCTTGCTGGTTTAGCTCTTTTAGTGTATAAATATTGGAATTACACTGTAGGATTTTTAGATTCATTGGATTCATTACTGTTGTAGTGTAGTGACAATATTTCTCCCTTTAATTATTCTTGCTAGGCTCGGTAGCTTCCTACTTGAGAATTTAAGGTAAATAGTACATTAAATGTTGATGGATATCTTAAATATCTCTCTGGATTTCCTAATTTGAACAAGATGGGGATGTGGTGGTGTAGTGATATTGTTACTAGGCTTTTAGACCAGCGACCTAGAGAAATTGTCTGGTGGACCTGCATTTAAATCCTACCATGGCTGATAGTGAAATTTGAATTCAATAAAAAACTTGGAATTAAAAAGGTCTAATGATGAATATGAAATGATTGTTGTAAAAATCCATCTGGTTCACTAATGCCCTTTAGGGAAGGAAATCTGTTGGTCTACATGTTACTCCAGACCCACAGTTTGGTTGACTCTTAAATGTTTTCCGACATAGCCTGGCAAGCCACTCAGTTCTCAAAGGCAATCAATGCTGGCTTAGTCAGCAATGCCCGCACAAAAATATACTTTTCCTAGAACTGCCAATGTTGTGATTGAATTACCATCAAGTGAATTGCATGTTCAGTTTTTTTTTATTAAGCTGTTATTATAACTTAGAAAATATCTTGTCTCATTTAGTATTCTGTACCCAAACTCAAAAACCCATCTCCGTACACTCTTTAGTTGAGAGGTACACTGTTGAAGAGAGATGCCTGGACCCTTATAATATCTGCGTTGTTATAATCTAGCCAAAAATTGTTAAAAAGTCTATGTGGAGGACGTTAACATTCTCTATTAGTTCCTTTCCTTCGGGGGGAGTTAGACCAGTTCTTCAGACCCATTCAGGTGTCTGTGAATCCTGTCTTTTGACCGTAAGTGAGAGTGACTATCTGAGGAGTACTCTTGATCTGGAATAGTCCCAGAAAAGGCGTAGGATTATAATCCACTTCAATGTGAGTTTGAATAGTGAGTGAACATGTTGGCGTTTGAGTGGAGCGAATGTATTGGAGTTTGAATAGAGAGTGGATATATTGGAGTTTGAACGGAGAATGGATGTGTTGCTCCTTGAGTAGAGTGAATGCATTGGAGTTTGAATACAGAGTATATGTGTTGAAGTTTGAATAGAGAGTGATTGCATTGGTGTTTAAGTAGAGTGAATGTACTGGAGTTTGAATAGAGAATGGATATATTGGAGTTTGAATGGAGAGTGGATGTGTTGGAGTTTGAATAGAGAGTGGATATATTGGAGTTTGAATAGAGAGTGGATGTGTTGGAGTTTGGATAGAGAGTGGATATATTGGGGTTTGAATATAGAGTGGATGTGTTGGAGTTTGAATAGAGAGTGGATATATTGGAGTTTGAATAAAGAGTGGATGTACTGGAGTTTGAATAGAGAGTGGATATATTGGAGTTTGAATGGAGAGTGGACGCATTGCTGTTTGAGTGGAAAAGAGATAAATTGGTATTTGAGTTGGGAGGTGGGAAGATGGGTTGTTGATTGTGCTAGAAGGAAATGGGTTAGTGTTTGAGCTGAGGGGTATAGTTTTATTCTGCAAGACTCTTGAATGCCTTACCCCATATTTTGGTATCAACCACAAGAAACAAGCTATGGATACAATTTCCACTTTATGTGGAAAACCTTTATTAACCCACTAAGCAATTGTATATACTTACAACACCCATTGCTTTGTAAGACCCGCAGGCAGGATCTTGTCGTCTGAGTAGTCGGTCTGCTGATTGAATTCTTCAGTCAACTTCCAGTCACTGTCTAAATCACACTTCCTGGCTGCAGCCACAATGTCCTTGAGAGCTGTGGCTTTATACCCCTTTCTGACCCTGGTCTCTCAGCTTATAAGGTAATGTCTTAAATCAAGTCACCCAATTAGATGAGCAACCCCACCCTGGCCATGCAAAGACAACCTGCGCATGGTCATTTCCTGCTCTCAGCAGGAGTGTCTCCAGGTGCCTGCCAGCAATGGATGTTATTTCTGTATCATGGTAAGGCAGGGAGAACACCATTCACAGATACCCGAGAGGCCATTGTCTCGGTCAGTTTCTGTAATCAGGTTATTTGGTGATTAGCCACTGCCCAAAGGACTGGTCCTGACACATCTCTGTGTGTGTCTGTGTGTGTATATCCTTTATGTTTTAAAAAGTTCTATATAAGCCTCAGCATTGATGTCTTTGGTCAGAAGTCTTCGCCTGATAACCTCCGCATCCCTACCATCCAGTTCTGAGCTCAAGACGTTGGTCGATCTCACAACTGGTTACATTTTGACACAGTTATTAAGATAATTCATATTAAAAAGAAATGAAGGAGGGCCTTACAGCATCACAGAAATAGACAAAATATCGAAATGGCTTACAATTCCTTTGTCAGAATGGGATAATTTACATTTTATAGGCCTTATAAGTCAAGTGCGGCATACAGAACAATGGGTACACATGCCCTGACATGCTTTCTCCAATATTTTTTTACATAAAATGTTGAGTGTCTCATATTTCAGATGACCATTCTATGGTGTTTGAAAAACTGGGTTAGAGATGTTAAGGCATATCTAATGATAGTTTTGAAATTAAGAAAGGTTTTGATAGGTTAAATAGTGAAGGATTATTTCCACAGATTGGAAGCGGGCGGAGAGTCAGGATTACTACTCGAAGAATGAAAGTGGAGATTTGATGATTGTTTTTCATAGAGGTTTGTTGGAACATGGAACGTTTAAGTGGCTATTGCCACAGAGACCGTAACCTCATTTAATAGGGAATTGGATAAGTATTTTGAAAGAAGGAGCGTAAAAGGATTCAGAGAAAGGGCAGAGCAATGTGATTAGAATAGATTGCTCCAGTTGAAGAACCAACATCAGCACAGGTACAAAGGGATCAGTAGCTTTCCTCTGTGATGCAAATTCTATGATTTTCTAAGAAGACATTTATTGAATTTTTTGGAGATTGTTAATATTGCCTCACTTTTTCCTCATTGAAATAATCTCACGTCTGCTTCTGGCCATGATAGATTTTTGGAGCAAAGCATAGATTGATTTTGTTGTTCCATCAATTTACTTCAGGATCAGCAAATTGGGGCTTGACTTTTGTATGGTGGGACTAATTATCTCACTCTTCCATCCCATAAGTTCTGTGCTGAGCCACGCTAGGCTTTGATTCTATGAGTGGGGCTATCCTCTGGGAATTCCCTCAGGTGGTCATTCTGCAGGAAGTGTCAGCAGGCCACACATGGGCCTGAATAATACACTCCGAAAATGGGAGCAAAATGTGCTTGCGCCAGTGTATTATTGGGCTTGAAGGCATCAGGTCACGTTCCAGGTGTCATCACACCAGTCTGGGGTAATATGGTTAGTGGGCGGGTCTGGAAACCAGGGGCCCGCTGGCACTATGCAAATTGAAGATAATAGGCTAGTTGTGCTCTTTAAAAAAGCAATTCACTGCCATAATACATGCAGAATGGAATAAAATGCCTTCAGAGTGGAATTTATGCCAGCCATATTTCCATGTTTTCATCAGGCAGGCTGTAATGGTGGGTTGTCTGAGGGCAGAGTTAAATCTTGGCTGTTCAGTGTTTATTCAGCAAGAGAATTTAAATGGGGAAAGTTTGGAGACTCTTAGCACGGATCAATTGAAGGCTGTAGCTAGGGAGATACAGTTCAAATTGCCCAGCAGAATCGAAAGAAATGAAATAATCTCGGCTTTGGTAGAACATCTGGATCTCACTTCACCAGTAGAGCAGTTAGACAAAGAGCTCAGTCATGACTCTGAATCCCTTCCGCTAGCCAATATTGAGCTGGAAAAGCTTAAATTGCAGCTAGAGTTTTAGGAGGAGGAAGAGAGAGAGAAGGAAGTTTACAAGAGGGAAAGGGAGAGAAAAAGGAAAGCTCAGGAAGGAGGGGGGGTGGGGGTGGGGAGAGCAAAGGAACAGGAAAGGGAAGGAGAATTCCAGCTCCAAAAATTGGAAATGGATCTAGCAGCTCAAAGGGAGAGTGAGGCCAAACAATTGGAAGCAGCAAGGGAAAATCTCTACCTACCTGGTAGCACCAGCTAACCTGGAACCACTCTCTGAGGCCCTTAGGTATGCGAGATTGCTTCCTATATTTGAAGGCAGTGATGTAGAGTCATTTTTTGCCACCTTTGAGAAAATAGCAAGACAACTAAAATGGCCCTCAGATATATGAGGGAGAATTTTCTTCCCGTCGGGTGTGGGGGGACGGGGAGGGTTGTGTGGGAACGAGCGCAGGCATGCGCGCTGCCGATCACTGCCCGTGATTGTCTGGGTGCCGCCATTTTATGTGGTGGGCCAATTAAGGCCTGCCCAGTGTGATGCACAGCTGGAAGCGCTGAGCTCCCTGTGCGGGCGGGGGGAAGTGGTGATGCCTGAGTCGGGGCTTGTGCTCTTTTGCGAGCAGAGCTGCCTCAGGGAGATTAGTTCAAGTTTAAAAAATTTTAATAAAGGAAAGAAATACCTTTTAGTGCATGCCCCCTCATATGAAACTATCACATGAGCTGGGACATGTCTATGAATTTAAGGTTGGACGGGCAGCTCAGTTTATTGTTTTAATTGATAGTTAACTGTCTGAGTTGGCTGCGCGCCCGCCGAACTGAAAATCAGAATGATGCGTGGTGACTTTGGGACGCACGCCCGACATCACTGCGCATCATTTTACGCCTCAGAGTGTGGGCCCTGCCCCCCCACACTCGCCGAGCCGAAGATTCTGCCCATGGACATTCTTAATTAAAAGGCAGCTGTCAGGGAGAGGCACCAAAAGGTGTACTCCTGATGTGTCCCTAAATTATAAGCAGGCTAAGGCTGGCATCCGAAATGCTTGCGTGTTAGTCCCAGAGGCATACTGCCAGCAATTCCCAAATGCTCGTAAGAAGCTAACCCAAACCTACATCCCGCTTGAATGGTTGAAACAAATCGCGTTTGACTGATGGATAAGATCTCTAAAAAATCCCATGCATCTATGAGGAGCTGTGTGAGCTCATGCTGTTGGAGGAATTCAAAAATTGCCTACCCTCCAACCTGCGAAAACACCTAGAGGAGCAGAGAACCCTCACAGCCAGAGGTGCAGCAGTCACAGCAGACAGCTATGACCTCACCCATAGGCCTGGAAACTCAGGCAGACCCTTTCCAAATCATACGCCATGATCCTTGGAAAGATAACCAGGGCAATCTAGGTGGAAAGGCCCCCCACTTGGAAAAGAAAACACAAAAGAGGGTGCGAAGAGCCCACAGGCAGCCCGATAGGAGAACTCCCAGAGGCCGGAGTGTTCTCATTGGAATAACACAGCCCATTCCAGACCCAAATGCTGGAGATTGCAAAGCAAGACATTTGACCTAGGAGGGCTTTACATGAGTAGACCCCGAAGGATGCCCCAGTGGGTAATGCAGCAGAACAGGCAGGGATCCTCACTCAGAACTTACCCTTCTCAGGTCATGGCATTCTGTGTGTCTGAGCCGAACAAACTCCCAGAGAGTTTCTGACATTTTGTCCTGTCAGGAACAGTGTCCTTCTACCCATTCCAAAATGTGAGCGAGTCCATGGGACTACCCTGGGACACAGGGGCCACTCAATCTCTAATGTTGGAGGGTAACTTAAACCTACTCCTTCGAGTCCTCCCTGAAGGCGACAGCACTGATCAGTGGAGCGGGAGGAGGATCTGTGTTTACACCCCTGCATAAGGACCACCTGGAGTGTGACCTTGATTCAGGCCCTGTTACAGTAGGAATTGTCCCTTAACTATCAGTAGAATCAATTTGCTCCTTGTCTGGCAGCCAGGTGTTACCAGCAAAAGTAATGAGGCCCATGCCAAGCATCAGAAAGCTGCAGAAGGGCAAAAAGCTGGAGAATGTCCCAAGGCCCAAAAGGGTGCGATAGTGCCCATAGACCTTGAGCAAGAGCTGCTCGAAGGTAGCAAGGCCGAAGCCAGGCTGGCAAGAGTAAAAGAGTTCCAGAGAGGGCCCCTAGAATTTGAAATAAATTCCCCAAGAATGCCAGAATTAAGTAGGGACCAGAGAAGACCTAGAGTAGGGAAAGAAATAGTAAGGGAGATGCCCACATAGCCAAATAGCCTGAAAAAAGACAGGTTATTAAGCCTGGAAAGGAAAAGGTTAAGGACTTGCCTGAAGTGTGGCTAGTGGAAATCTTCTTTCTGACATTAAATAGGTACAAAGAACATTCCCGAACTAATGAGTAGATAGAGAGTGTGATGCCTCCCCTGTCGCAAAGCCACATGGGAGTGTAGCTGGAACTGCACTTCTACCTGAGGACAGAAGGGTTCCAAGGGACATGGAGCAAGTTAGGAGAGCACCCGCTCCCAAGCCAAAGGCCCCAGCTAGGAAGCCATTTATTGTTTTCGCCAGTACCTTTACTACAAATTTAAATGTGGACACGAAAATTCCCAAACTGGCCTGGAAAGAGTGAGGCTATGCCTCATTTGGTTGAAAATCTGCCAAGAGGTACAGCAAGAGCTGCCTACCCACCAGAGAGCAGTTATGTCCCAAAAGACACAATGCCTGCCTTGCACTGTCCAGCAGAAGGACCCCAACCAGATTGGACTCCATGGTCACCTACCATAATGCAGAATCACAAAATGACTAGACAGAGTTAATCCCTTATTTAAAATAACCCATAAACTCCCACCAGGCTACAAGTACTATAGCCCTGTCTGGTATGGATGCAGGAGAGGCCCCTGCCAGAAAGCCACCTTCCTGTTATCCCGGCCCGGAAAGGCTGGCCCAAGTTCTGGATCCATCTGCTCACTTGTTGCCATGCCAACCCAAAGCGTCAAGCAACAGAAACTGGGCCTCTTCAGTTGTGCTGGCACCTGAATTGGACCCTGTACTGGAATCCCCTACAGAGGCCGAAGCCTCTTTAAAACAACCACTCTCCTGACCCTCAGACTACCCACAGTCCCTGGGTCTGAACAACTGAACCCCCAGTTTACCAAAGTGAACAGGCGGGAGCTAAGCTGGATGAAAGCAGCTCAGCCCTATGATCCCAGGGCCCGGCACCCACAGAGTGAGATGTCCAGCATTCCCCTGCAGGTCACCCAGAGCAGCTTGACTATCACTTGCCCCCCTGAGTGCTAACCACCCTGTAAAACCCCCTGGCACTTTTGAATACTTAATCCAGAGGTTGGATTGCTTGACCCCCAACAGAGGGAAGTCAGAACTCCAGCACTGAACCTAAGCAGATGAATTTCAAATCCTCCCAAGTCACTCAAACCTTCCCAAATCCCAGGGCCAGACAATGTCCTTGTTGATGCCCTGTCTGGGGCTTAAATGACAAAAAGAAAAAGCAACAGGGAACCCGGCATCAACCTAGGCACCAGAAATGACAACGGCAATCGCAACCCTGTCGACCCTGCAAAGTCCTGGAGGCTAGTGTCAAAATTGGGAGAGCTGTCTCACAGACTAGTCAAACAACAGCCTGACGTATTCATCCTCACAGAATCATACCTTAGAGATAATGTCCCAGACACCACCATCACTATCCCTGGATATGTCCTGTCCCACCTGCAGGACAGACCCAGCAGTGGTGGTGGCGCAGTGGTATACAGTAGGGAGGGAGTTGCCCTGGGAGTCCTCAACATTGACTCTGGACCCTGTGAAGTCTCATGGCATCAGGTCAAACATGGGCAAGGAACCTCCTGCTGATTACCACCTACCGCCTTCCCTCAGCTGATGAATCAATGCTCCTTCATGTTAAACATCACTTGGAGGAAGCACTGAGGACGGCAAGGGCACAGAATGTACTCTGGGTGGGGGAGTTCAATGCCCATCACCAAGAGTGGCTCAATAGCACCACTACTTACTGAACTGGCTGTGTCCTAAATGACATAGCTGCTAGACTGGGTCTGCGACAGGTGGTGAGGGAACCAACAAGAGGGAAAAACATACTTGATCTCATCCTCACCAACCTGCCTGCCGCAGATGCATCTGTCCATGACAGTATCGATAGGAGTGACCACTGCACAGTCATTGTGGAGACGAAGTCCTGCCTTCACATTGAGGGTACCCCGTTGTGTTGTGTGACACCACCACTGTGCTAAATGGGATAGATTTCCAACAGATCTAGCAAATCAAGACTGGGCATCCATGAGGCTCTGAGGGCCATCAACAGCAGCAGAATTGTACTCAAACACAATCTGTAACCTCATGGCCTAGCATATCTCCCACTCTACCATTACCACCAAGCCAGGGGATCAACATTTGTTCAATGAAGGGTGCAGGAGGGCATGCCAGGGACAGCACCAGGCATACCTAAAAATGAGGTGTCAACCTGGTGAAGCTATAACACAGGACTACTTGCCTGCCAAACAGCATAATCATCAAGTGATAGACAGAGCTAAGCAATACCACAACCAATGGATCAGATCCAAGCTCTGCAGTCCTGGCACGTGCAGTCGTGAATGGTAGTGGACAATTAAACAACTCACTGGAGGAGGTGGCTCCACGAATATCCCCATCCTCAATGATGGAAGAGCCCAGCAGAGCAGTTCAACAGATAAGGCTGAAGCATTCGCAACAATCTTCAGCCAGAATTGCCAAGTGGATGATCCATCTCAGCCTCCTCCGGAGGGCCCCAGCATCACAGATGCCAGCCTTCAGCCAATTCAATTCACTCCATGTGATATCAAGAAATGGCTAAAGGCACTCGATACTGAAAAGGCTATGGGCTCTGACAATATTCTGGCAATAGTACTGAAGACTTGTGCTCCAGAACTTGCCATGCCCCTAGCCAAGCAGTTCCAGTACAGCTACAACACTGGCATCTACCCAGCAATGTGGAAAATTGTCCAGGTATGTCCTGAACACAAAATACAGGACAAATCCAACCCGGCCAATTACCGCCCCATCAGTCTACTCTTGATCATCAATAAAGTAATGGATGGAGTCATCAACAGTTATCAAGTTATCAAGCAGCACTTGCGTAGCAATAACCTGCTCACTGATGCCCAGTTTGGGTTCTGCCAGGGCCCCTCAACTCCTGACCTCATTACAGCCTTGGTTCAAACATGGACAAAAGAGCTGAACTCCCGAGGTGAGATGAGAATGACTGCCCTTGACATCAAGGCAGCATTTGACCGAGTGTGGCATCAAGGAGCCCTAGCAAAACTGGAGTCAATGGGGATCAGGGGAAAAGCTCTCTGCTGGTTGAAGTCATACCTAGCACAAAGGAAGATGGTTGTGGTTGTTGGAGGTCAGTCATCTCAGCTCCAGGACATCACTGCAGGAGTTCCTCAGCGTAGTGTCCTAGGCCCAACCATCTTCAGCTGCTTCATCAATGACCTTCCTCTCATCATAAGGTAGAAGTGGGGATGTTTGTTGATGATTGCACAATGTTCAGCATCATTCGCAACTCTCCAGGTACTGAAACAGTCCATGTCCAAATGCAGCAAGACCTGGACAATATCCAGGCTTGGACTGACAAGTGGCAAGTTACATTCATGCCACACAAGCATTCGGCAATGACCATCTCCAACAAGAGAGATTCCAACTATCACCACTTGATGTTCAATGACATTACCATCACTGAATCCCACACTATCAACATCTTTAGGGTTACCATTGACCAGAAACTTAGCTGGGCTAGCCATATAAATACTCTGGCTACAAGAGCAGATCAGAGGCTAGGAATCGTGTGACAAGTAATTCACCTCCTGACTCCCCAAAGCCTGTGCACCATCTACAAGGCACAAGTCAGGAATGTGATGGAATACTCCCCACTTGCCTAGATGAGTGCAGCTCCTAAAACATTGAAGAAGCTGGACACTGTCCAGTACAAAGCAGTCTGTTTGATTGGCACCACATCCACACATATTCACTCCCTCCACTACCGATGTACAGTAGCAGCAGTGTGAACCATCTACAAGATGCATTTCAGGAATTCACCAAGGGTCCTTCGACAGCACCCTCCAAACCCACGACCACCACCACCTAGAAAGACAAGGGCAGCACATAAATGGGAATTGTGTAGTAATAAGACCACTGAGTCTCAAGACATTTTTATAAAACTGAATTAAACATTTAGTAATACAAGAAAGATTGCAAACACATACATATGTCTACCAAAGTACTACTATAGTAACTACAAAATCCCCTAATTAATCTGACTCTCAGTTACAACCTACTTAGACAATGGTAAAACTCATAGGGCTGAATTTTCTGGCCAACACACGGGTGACGGAGCCCGCACATCAGTGCTTAAAATGTTGTGCGAGCGTCCCGATGTCAGCGCACAGCATCGCGATATTAAGGTGGGCGGGCGCACTTTGCAGTGCGACGCATGCTTGCCATTAATTAAAGGCCTTGTTAAGGCCCTTAACTTTGCAATTGGCGCCGATTTTGAGGAGACCGTGCAAACTTCGGCTCGGCACACAGGCCCAATGGGCAGGTGGGTAGGTGATTTTTTAACAAACCTCATCCTCTGGCAGGATATATGGGCTCAGAAGGGTTGTTCATGTTTTTTCTGAAGTATTTAATGCCAAGAGAATTTTAAACTTACCTGTGTGATTGTTACCAGTTCAGATAGATTTCCAATAGCTTTCTCTGTACTTTTAAGCTTCAGCCCACCAGTCTGCAGACAGTAATCTTTATCGGGCCTGCAGCTTTCCAGAGACCTTCATTTAGCCTGGGTATGGGTTCTGACATCTCCATTGGAGGAAGCTCCTCTGAGGAGGAAGGGAGGGATAGAATAAGGGGGCCAGGAGTGTACAATCAGCCTCCAGGGGAGCCACCTTTGGAAGGCCAGGCGCAGGCACAAGGGCCGCAGGGCCAATAGGTTGTCCAAGGTGGAAGGGGCCGCAGAAGACGCCATTATCCTGCTGCCAGGGTATACAAGTGGCGAAGCAGCTACCTCAATATGACAGGTGCAGTGCCGAAGGAGGCTCTGTCTGTCAAGGGAAACAGTCAACTGTCAGATGATTGGGCCTGAGATCTCTCCTAACTGTATGGGTGGACACCCCACACCAGCGGCTCTCAAGGTCACAGTTGCCCTCCACTTCTATGCATCTGGCTCCTTCCGGGGCTGGTTGGGTGATCTTTGTGGTGTCTCCCAATCAGCTGTCCACACTTGTGTTAAGCAGGTTACAGGTGGGCATTGACCTTCATCCACTTCCGCTCAACTAGCAAGTCAGGCACAGTGAGCCAGAGGCTTTGTGGCGATTGCTGGCTTCCCCCGTGTCCAGGGTGCTATAGACTGTAAACATGTGGCCATCAAGGTGCCAGCAGGTGAGCCTGGTGCCTTCATCAACAGGAAGGGCTTCCACTCCATGAACATACAGATAGTGTGGGATCACAGGATGCAGATTCTGCAAGTCTGTGTAAGGTACCCAGGCAGCTCCCACGATGCCTACATCCTCAGACACTCCCAGATGCTGGGGCTCTTCAGTGCTCCAGCTTGGCTGGATGGTTGGCTGGTGGGTGACAAGGGATATCCCCTCAGAAGGTGGCTGATGATGCCTCTCCACTGTCCAAGAACAGAAGCTGAGCAGCGGTACAATAGGAGCCAGGGCACCACAAGGGCTGTGGTGGAGAGAGCCATCGGTCTTCTCAAGATGCGCTTCCATTGCTTGGGCCGCTCGTGGGGTGCACTGCAGTACCCCCCAGATCGCGTCTCTATGATAGTGGCAGCATGCTGCACTCTGCACAATCTTGCGCTGGAAGGGGGGGATGCAGTTGACGATGAAGACCTTGACGCCCTGGATGAGGCTGCACAGGATGAATCCAGCAGTGCCTCAGAGGATGAGGAAGCACAGGACGATGATGAGGGGCAGCACGCCAACCCGCTACTACACCAAGGAGGCAAGGACACCCGGGACAATTTAATCCAACAAACCTTCAGCTAGCTCCACACACATCGATCAGCAGGACCAGCATTGCCTGGCGCTTCCACACGTGGCACTTAGGTGATACATCTTCCACCTCATCAGCTGCAACTAAAGGCTTGGTACAGAAACATCAATGTCCACTCAAACACTCATGAGATGTCTGTGATGTCTGTGAAACATACAAATGCAGCACAAAGGATACACCCTCAGCCATGGTAAGAAAAGTAGACTTTATTCAGTCCAAAATAAAACACAAACGTCGCTCAGACATACATAACTATTTTTTCCCTAATCTTGGGCCAACACAAAATCACCAGTGACATACCCGTTGAATGCCTAACGTGCCTTATGCTTACGTTTATGGGTGCTACATCTTGGTGCCGCCCCATCGCTCGGAGTGGCTTGTGAGACAGTCTGCTGACTCTGCTGTCCTGTTGGCCTCGATGACCTTGGCGGGTGTCCTCTGGCCCATGGAGCCTGTGCTGGCCCCGCCTGGGAGCTGCCAGTTCCAGAAATGGAATCTCCCCAGTTGTCGCAACCTCAACGGATGCAACGGTCACCGGCAGAGGGGCGGAGGAGCTGCTGCTCTCATCTGAAGTGCCCTGAGATGAGCTCGCAGCGACGACAGGCAGCTGCTGCGCCGACGTGAGGTCACATTGGACCTCCCTGCTCACCACAGATGCATGGGCACCGAGCAGTGACACTTGGTGCCCAGAACATCTCCCATGTTGGGAATGACCACCTGTGGCCATTACCGCTCTGAGGGCTTGCAGGTCAGAGTGTAACCCAATCAGAAGAGTCTCAATCCGACTGAAGCTCCTCTCCATGAGAGTTACCAATCTCTCAATGGAGGAAGCCTGAAGCTCTATCCTGAGGTGCATGCCTTCACTGACACTCTGCCTGGACTCCTCCACCACAGAGGTGAACTGAAGCACACCCTCATGCAACCCTGCCAGATGCTCCTGTGCACCCTTCCACTTGTCCTGCAGCTGCTGCCCTGGTGACATCTCCAGTGAGCACATCATCACTGCCTGACTCAGCATGTGCCTGGTCCCTTGCAGTCCTCTGGCTGCTGGCGCTATCGGCACTCTCTGTCCGTGCCATCTCCTCTAGCGATTATGAAGTGCCCTTTCCTCTGTGCCCCGGGACACTAGCTGATGTAACATTCCCCACTGAAGTGTTTGTCGCTGCGTTGGTGCCTGGCTGGCTGAAATGATGTGCCGCAAGTTGCAAGTCTTGGCCCCCAGGTGTGGAGGGGGGGCTCTGGACTTGTTGCTGGTGGCCATGCGGAGGTGATGCTGAAATGAACAACAAGGACAGTGCATCAATTAGCGTTCAGTCAGTAACATCTTTCATCACTATCACCCCCCAGTCTCATAAGTCACTCACCCTTCAAGAACCTAAGGAGACAAACATTGGTGGGGTGGTAAATAGTCAAGAGGAGGCCCAAACATTACACGCGCATACAGACAGGCTGGTCAGATGGCCTAAGGAATGCCACATGGAATGTTATGTGGATAAGTATTCGGTTAAACACTTGTGCAAGAAAAGCAAGGTATGGGAATAAATGAGTAATGGTAGGACTGTGGGAAGTCACGAGGATTACAGGGACCTTGCTGGGCAGACCTGTTAAGGCAGCAGAAGAGGAACATAAGGCGTTTAACAAGGTCAAAGCTAGACTTGCCTTTATTAGCCGAGAAATAGAATGTAGGAAAAGGGAGGTCATGTTGCAAGTGCAGAAAACGCTATTGAGGCCACATCTGCATTTCTGCTCCAGTTGTGACCTGCGCTTCAAGGGAGGAATGGCATTGGAGTGAGGAGAGTGCAGAGGTTCCTGACCTGGATGCATGCTAGCCTGGAGAGGTGGAGTTATGAGGAAACATTGCAAACACTTGTGACATTTGCCGTGGAGCACAGGAGATTGACAGGTCACATTATTGACCTTCATACCGTTATGAGGGACATAGAGCGGGTGCACAGGAGGCAACATTTCCCCTTGGCACAGGGATGACTAATGTGGTGGCATTTATTTAAGTTGAATGCTATGAGTTTGACAGGTGAGGTGCTGTGGACCTTTTCGACAGAGTAATGTGGGACGCACTGGCTGAAAGGGTGGTGGAGGTACAAACCCTCCTAAGATGCAATAAGTCTTTAGATATGCAGCAGCGATGCCATGGCATGTTAGGCCATGGGGATGGTGGTCACAAACGGGATAAGGTGACTTTGGATGGTGCTAGAGATGCGCACCCTCAAGGGGCACAGGGACCTTTGAGTATGACCCGCACGTCTGACTGTATCAGCCTGTGAATGAGCAGTGTTGCACCATTAACGCTTGCAGCAGCCATCAGTAATTTAGATAGTGGGAGACAGAGTGGATGAGACTGTGGACCTCAAATACCTGCCCGCTGCACCCCAGCCTCGGTGACAGCTGGCACCCCGGCCGCCTGCCTCCTTCCCAGCTCCATGGCCAGCTCATAGGTGATGAGGCGTTGCAGCATGGCATGCCCACCATCAGTCCGCTGGCGCTCCCTCATATTGTTCTCTGTTTTTGCCTGCAGAACATTGAAGAGCATTTATTGGGGCTGATCGCTCATGTACTCTACATGTGCACACCACACCCCAACCACAGTGGCCCATCTGAGGCCTCCAGTGGCTCCTGTCTACACTACTGGTGATCAGTCCCCAGAAGATAGTATGACTGGTCCCAACCCCCTCGCCCAACGGATACCTTGGACACATTCGGCATCCATCACTTTGAATAACACACGGGTCTTAGCGCCCATGGCAGGGGGCACAACTAGGTGTGGTGCCGAGGCCAGCAGATGGCTCTTGGCCACGACACTTTGAGGCTCCCCTTCCACCATCTCATCACCATCAATAAGACATGTGTTGGAGTTCTGAGTATGTGTCTAGCTGCCTCTCCTGCAGTTTGCCTCCAGACTACTCAAATGGGACAAACACCAACATATGCTGCAGGGAGAACCCTTTTCCTCAACCGCTAAGGCTGATGTAAGCATGGTCACGATCTGTTTGCCCACCCAGTGTGCACCAAATGCCCAATGCAGTAACGACACTAAGACGTGGTGGGGGGGGCGGTGGGGGGGAGGGGTGATGAGCGGCCATGGTGAACTGCCTCAAGGAGGCTGCCTGGCCACTCTTTATACAGACTGCCAGGTCCCCATTGGACCGGCAGTCTGAACACGACTGCTGCCGATTCCATTTTCCTGTTGTACGCAGGAGTCGTAAACCCGCTGGGTGGGCCTTAATTGGCCCATCCACGCAAAATGGCAGCGCGGCCCATTTCGGTGGTGGCAATTGGCTGCCCGCCTGCCAAGTCAAGGACAAAATTCAGCCCATAGATTTAACAGACTGTGGCAAAGCACAACCTGGACATTCACATACCAAATGAATTTCTCTCAGCTCTGGGTTCCTGCAGACAGACTTGAGGCTGAAAGGCTGAAGGCTTCTCGCACTTGTTGGATCTTAAAATGCATCTCCCTTACACACAATCTCCTTCTCCTTTATACATATCTTTCTCTTTGAATGTAAATTTTCTGTTATATCACTAGGGTTTTAACTTTACCTCTTCTAACAATAACACCCTTTCATCCCACTAATTTAATTGGTAAACTGGGAAAAAATAAATACATTGCATGGTGTCTTCTAGCAAGATGTAAGATTTCACCCGCAGTCTTGAATGGTTCCTTCTAACAAATGCAAATTTACACATTACCTTCTACCCTCTTTACGTTTAGCTGATTAACATCTCAAAACTGCTATACATCAAAGCACCCAGATTAGCTGGCTTTAATCCAATTAAGACACCCACAAGGCTGAATTTTGCCGTCGGTGAGCAGGGGGCGGGGCCTGTTCACCGACGCATAAAGTGACGCAGGATGATGTTGGGTGTAACACCCGACGTCATCCCGCCCCATTTAAATTTTCAGGAAGGTGGGAGCACAGCCAAATCAGCTGCAGGCCTACCGACCTGTCAATGACCAATTGATGCCATTGACAGGGTCATTAAAGCAACTAAAGGACCTGCCCGTCCAACCTTAAGGTTGGTGGGCAGGTCAGGAGCCCCGGCGGGAACTAGAAAAAACATAAAACCTCATCCACCGGTGGGATGAGATTTCATGTAGGGATTTAGGAAGTTTAATAATGTTTTAGTGTAATTTATGAACATGTCCCATCTCATGTGACATTGTCACATGAGGGGGACATGTTAAGGATTTTTTTTCTATTTTTCATGTTTTTACAACTATCAGCGATCTCCCTGAGGCAGCACCAAGCCTCAGGGAGATGTGCACTCTTCTGTGTGGATGTCACGCTGGGTGGGCCTTAATTGGCACGCCCACTTAAAATGGTGGAAGGGCCCACTTCTCTGGCGGGGATCGGCTGCCCGTCCGCCAGAGATTGGGTTGGGCAAATTCTGCCCATCGGCACAGACCCCATTAGAACTCTATTTTAAAATAATTTCCAATAACATAATTATATCTCTTCAGGACAATGGACAACAATTGCTGGCTTTGCCATAGACACTCAAATCCCATGAAGGAACAAAAAAAAATATGAAAGGACTTAGCCTGACCACCAGTATCTCATAGGCCAACACCCCAACTCTAGTAATAAGGAATGCAACACCACAAGTTACCACAAGAAGTTTGACACCACCCAGGACAAAACAGCCCACTTGACTGGCACCACATTCACTACCTTAAGCATTCAGTCCCTTCACCACCAATGCAAAGTGGCAACAGTGCGTTCCATATACAAGATGCACTGGAGCAACTCACTAAGGTTTCTTTGACAGCACCTTCCAAACATATGACATCTACCACTTCGAAAGACAAGTGCAGCAGAAGCATGGGAACAAAACCATCAGAAAGTTTCCTTCCAAGTGGGGAGGCGATGGTGCATTGGTATTGTTGCTGAACTAGTAATCCAGGGACCTAAGGTAATGCTCTGGGGACCCCGTTTTGAATCTCACCATGGCAGAATTTAATGAAAAAACCTGGAATTAAAAGTCTAATGATGATTATGAAACCATTGTTGATTGTTGTAAAAAAACCCATCTGATTCACTAATGTCCTTTAGTGAAGGAAATTGGCTGTCCTTGCCTTGTCTGGTCTGTATGTATCTCCACACCCAGAGCAATGTGGTTGACTCTTATAATGCCCTCTGAACAAGGGCAACTAAGGATGCACAATAAATGCTAGCTTAGCCAGCAATAACCATATCTTGTGAAGGAATAAAAATAAGATTCAGTCCATCATATTATTCAAGAAGAATAAACACTTAAAAAAGTATTGAGGGGAACAGAGAAGGAGCAGGGATGGCTGAAACTTAAGTGAGAATGATTTTTAAAAATAAAGATCTCCAAACTGCAGCCCATTCTTTATCCACCTCAAACAAACCATTTTTACTTTTAGGGGAATTTGTTTTAAGCGCTTGATATGGTTCATTTGTTTTCCCCAAAATTCTCTTGCTTTTTGGTACAGCCTCTGCACAATCTTTTACTCAGATCATTTTATAAATCTTAAATTCCCACTAAGCCAAATTCGAGCAGGCACAATTGTAAAGCAAACTCAGTGCTACAGTGGACATGCCTTATAACTTACATTTTCATGAGTGTTACAGCTCTGAGATTTGAATGATAGATACCACAGATGTACATTTGTCAAATAAAAGAATGAACTTTAAAGATGCTTTGACAGGGAAGATCAGACTTGGAGCCACTTCTCTTTTATGTGACTCCTCTGTGTAATTTATTTGTATTATGGGAAGCCAAAGTATCCTTTCTCACAGTTACTTTACTTAGAAGTCTGTATAATCAATAAAAGGTGAGTATTCAGTTTCTCATGAGATGTATTTATTTAATGATTACTTCTTTGAGTTTGGGACTGCAGTGGTTCAAGAAGGCAACTTACCACCACCTTCTCAAGGGCAACTAGGGATGGGCAATAAATGCTTGCCCAGCCAGCGAAGCCCACATCCAGTGGACAAAAAATAAAAAAACCCATCAAACTGAGATATGGGTATTGATGAAAGGAATGCTAAGCATTTCAGGTACAGCACAGTCAGTGGGAGACAAAATGCACTCTGTACTCTGCCCCAACAATATCTGCACTCAACCTTACAACAGTGCCCAGTTACTACAGAATGTGACGTTTTTCTATTCTCCAAACCAGCCATCCTATTGTCTGATTAGATATACCTGTGTTACATCTCCACTGAAACCTATCGGCTCTTTGCTCTCTTTCATGTGACTTTTACTCCCAGCAGGTAATGGGAGATTATAGGCTGGTTTTAACTCCATGGCTGGAATTTTATGCCCCCTCCCACCCCCCACCGCAACTGCGGACAGGGTAGGAGGGGCCATAAATTTGGCCGCCAAGTTAGTGGCACCATGCCTGCCATCTACCTGCCCCCACCTGCTTCCACTGCATTTTTACCAATAGCAGGGGAGGTGTCAGGTGGCCTGCTTGCCCATGGGCCAATTGAGGCTCTTTGCTATCACCACTGGTATTTTACCCATGGCAGGGGAGCCTAGTACCAAGTGTCCAGCCTGGACTGAGCAAGGTGGTGAGCATCCTTTTTTTGGCCCCCCCAGTGCCTACTAGAGACCTCTCCAAGGTGTTCCTCCCTGCCCATGGGCAGAATTTTGCCGTCGGCGAGCAGGGAGCAGGGCCCCATTTAAATTTTCAGGAAGGCAGGGTTGCAGCAAAATCAGCTGCGGGCCCGCCGACCTGTCAATGGCCAACTGAGGCCATTGACAGTATCAATTAACCAATTAAAGGACCTGCCCATTCAACCTTAAGGTTGGCAGGCAGGCCAGGAGCCCCGGCAGCTAATAGATAAACCTCATCCCGCCACTGGATGATGTTTCATGTAGGGTTTTAAAAATTTTAATTAAATTAATCTGTAAATTATGAACATGTCCCAACTCATGTGACATTGGCACATGAGATGGACATGTTAGGGAATTTTTTTTTCTATTTTCAATTTTGTTCAAAGTGGAAGCGATCTCCCTGAGGCAGCACTTAGCCTCATGAATATGTGCATTCCTTCATGCGTATGAAAGTGCATACTCTTGCTTTTAGGAAATCCCCCCAGCCTGCACAGGAAGTGCATAGCGCTCCCTGACGGACATCATGCTGGGTGGGCCTCAATTGGGCCGCCCACGTCAAATGGTGGTGGGGCCCGCTTCTTCGGTGGGGATCGGCTCCCCAACTGCCGGAGATTGGGTTGGGCCCACCTGCCCGACAGGCAGAAAATTCTGCCCCATGTTTCCCTGTCACCCTGTGCTGGCCATCACAGCCCCCATTCACCTTGCTGGGGTCTGCCAGCCAGACCACCAGCAAGACCAGGGTTTACCTTCATCTGGGTTCCATTGGCATCTTTTCCTCTGGGATTGTTGCAGTCCCAGCAATGGCCACTGCTCTCCAGGATGCAAATTTATGGAGATCCTTGGCTCCTTCTCAACCTCCCCGGTTGAGTCCAATGGAATGCAAAGCACCATGGCTTGATTGCAGATGTTGTCAGAAAGATGACATATTTACACATAAAACCACTGCAGAATCTTTGTCAGGGCTTACTCCCTTAGCTTCCAACTATCCTGAGATATCCACAAGGCAGTCGGAATTTGGTTAATGAGTGCCAGGCGAGTCTGCATACTGGTGGACTGGCGCACTGCATGCTTGGGGGTGCCAATCCTCCTCCGAGTTCTTCATGAGCTCTTTAACCTGGGGCTACCATGAGGAGGCACAGCTGCTTGTTATGCTTCCTCCCCAGCCTTGCATCTTTATTTGCTTCAACTGTTTATTTCTTGTCTTAAAATATGCAATGATCTTTGCCTCACCTACTCCCTGTTGCAAAGCAATCCGTGATCCTGCAATCCTCTGCATAAAAATATTCTCCTAACCTCTAGTCTTTGCAATTATAAACTGCAGACCTCTTATCAATCACACGCTAACAAATGAAATATTATTTTCTTATTCACCCCTTACCCTCATGTGTGCCTTTGTTGTCTCTAGACTTAACTATTCCAATGATTGGCTACCTATCTTCCATTCACCATAAATTTGAGCTCATACAAAACAACTGATACCTGTAATCAAATTCTCACCAAGCCCCATTCACACTTTCACCCTTGTGCTTGCTGACTTACATTAGCTCCTGGCTCAGCAACAGCTTCATTTTAAAATTCTCAACCTTGTTTTCAAATCTCTCCATATGGCCTCATTCCTCCTTATCTCTATAATCTCCCCCAGAACTAAATCCCTCTGAGATCTCTGATCTTACAATCCTGATCTCTTGTGCAACCCCGGTTTTAATTGCTCCACCACTGGTGGATGTGTCTTCACCTGCTTAGGCCCTAAGCTTGTAATTCCCTCCCTAAACCTCTTGGCCTTTCTACATTACTCTCTGCCTCATTAAAAGCTACCTCTTCAACGAAGGTTTTGGTTGTCTGTCCAACTATCTCCTTTTGTGGCTCGGTGTCAAATATTGTTGATAATACTCCTGTGAATATATATTTAAGATATCAGTTTCGTACAGCTATAATAAAAGGCAGAAGCCTCTGTCTCCACAGGGGGTGAGGAAGGAGGTGGGCAGGCCTGTGAATTTGGCAGGTTGGCATCGGGACCAATACCCTATACTGTCCCATCTTCATTAATATTAAGTTCTGGGTGGGAAGGCCCATGGTCAACCTTCCCACCCTGCCTGCACTTGAGTCCCCGAAGTGCACAATTGATGACCACTTAAAGGCCTCGTCCTGCCTCCACTGCAAACTTCTGAGCTCCAAACGGGCCTGCCGAAATGCAGCCTGCATGACTGATTAAACTGTACATGTCAGTTGGAATTGGGAATGGAGGGGGGTCCCTCAGTCTGCACTAATCTGCACTAATCTGTGCATGGACATGGGGCAGGGATGTGGCCTCTGACCCCCATAGCCACCCTCTCCCTGAGACCCCTGCCCCCCAACAGCACTTATCATTTCCTGGGTCGCTCTGCGATCCTGGGATTCCAGGGGGTGTTGTGCTGGCAGCAGCCATGGCCTCCTCCGTGGTGCTGCTGTGTGCAAGGGCTGCCAGCCTCTGATTTTTGGGCAGCTCTTGGTGGGCAGGAAGCATCTTCAGGGGCTCGCAGTCTGGTGGAAGGTCCGCTGCTGTCCACTTAACTGCCTGATGGACAGAAAGTACAGCGGGCCTTCCTCCTTAGAGTCAGCGCAGGTGTCTTGTCGTTTTTTTCAGGCAGCGAGTGTGGCAACCATCGAGAAAGGAAAATTCCGGCCAAAGAGTCAATGCAAAAATGATGAACCGGATAGCCTCTTCTATGCTGTAAACTTATATTGCTCTATGAATTTTCCAACTGTAATTATTTTAAAGCTGGCGGTTTATTTTAAGTGAGTTACTAAAATAATGACAACTAGAAAACCTAGGCTCTTGGCTGCATTGTTCAAATAGTGTTCACTATTCATGCACAAGCTGCATTTCCACATCTTTCCTACACTTCAGTTCTGATCTCTTACACAGAGATATCCCTTTGCTGTCTCTAATCTATCATTAGAATTCTTGACAGTGCTAATGTCAGGTACAAAACATGGAGTGGATCAGTTCAGTATAAGAAGTCTCAGACTTACAGCCTAGGGGAGAAGTTTTGGCTCATTAAGCCCGCTCGCCGAGGCAGAAAATGAGGTGGGGTGACGTTGGGTGTGTGTCCCAACGTCACCGCGCGTCAGTTAGATTTTCAGTTTGGCGGACGCGCAGACTGTCAAAGCCTTGTTAAGGCCATTAATTAACTAATTAGCCCTATTGAGAAAACTGCCCATCCAACCTTAAGGTTGGCAGGCAGGCAAAGAGCCAAGGTGGCCTTCGCATTTTTCATGAAACTTCATCCACAGGCAGGATGAGGTTTCATGAATGCTTTTGAAGTCTTGCAAAAAATTTTAATAAAATTAATATACATGAGGGGACATGGTTTAAAGATTTTTTCTCCTTTATTAAACTTTAGAAACTTTAAGCTAATCTTCCTGAGGCACAGAGGTGCCTCAGGGAGATTTCTGTGCTCTTTTGCAAGCAATCCTAACTCAGGGACACCGTTCCCCACTCCCACTGCACCCCCCTCCCCCCCACCTGCACAGGGAGCACACAGTGCTTCTGGGCTCCCGTCACGCTGGGCGGGCCTTATTTGGCCTGACCATGTAAAATGGTGGCGCAGTCGATCAGGTCAGTCCATGCCTGCGCCCGCCCCCACACAACCCCCCTGACGTGGGGAAAATTCTACCACTAGGGTTAAATTATGATGTAAGGCAGAAAAATCTAGAGCTGTTTAGCAGTTGAGAGGGGATCCTGTAGGCAAGATGTTAAATGGCATTGGTGAAGTTAATCTGAGGGAATCCTTCAGGATATGTTGGGATTTCAATGTAAAGAGATACAGGTTAAAACTGGTGAAAGGAAGGTTTAAGATCGATGCCAAGAAAATTTGCTTTGCAGTCACAATGATATGGCTTGTGCATCTGTGATATTAATCTTTAATTTCATCAAGTTGATCAACTATATATTGAACCGCTGAAAAAGGACTGTTAAAAACAAAGATGACTGCCACAAGTCACCTGATGTCTGATATTACATTTTCTAGAATGTTCCAATATGAATTGCAATTAAAGCATTCCAAGAGAACCTCTTATGGAATTTCACACCCACTGATGTCAAGAATTACTTCAAAGGATGAACTAAAACTGTACTGGATCTCACCATTTTCACTTTTATAAAGCTACCGTTCAAACAGAAACAGAAAGTCAATAGCTACATTGGTGTTCTTCCCATCTCATCAAGATGGATGATTGATCATTGGAGTTAATGTTTGGGACATTACAAAATCTAATCACCTGGGCAATAAAACATTAGCTGTAGTCTGCCCAAACATGAGCTAATCAGTTACCTTCTGAATCATTGTGGGGAGAGAGGTCATGTGGCTAGAATAGCCATTTTTGAAAGCCTTTTAATACAACACTTAAACAGGAGTCTGGAAGAAGGCCAATGGAGCAGTAATGATCTCACTCCTCTCCCTCTAAAGACCCTATTCTACTACAGTTTGCAATCCAGCACAGAAATAAAAGAATTTTCAAACAAAAAGAACAACATGTACAAAACCAGCGATTTTTGGAAAAGACAGGTTATGTTTAGAAAAGAGACTGTCTCCAAAAATTATGGTTTACATGGGCTTCAACTCCACTGAAATTTCAAGACCACTGGAAAAATTCTGTTTCAGCCATGGAAGCCAGCAGAGGGCTCATAAACAGTGAACTCTCTTTTTTTATCAGTGAATTTTAATTTGACCAGAAATTAACTGTATAACATGCAATTTTTTTTTTGTGTGTGTCTCTTTATATGTGTGAGTGTGTGTGCGTGTGTGTGTGTGTGTGTGTGTGTGAAGGTCGGGACATGGGCTCAGGTGGGTTTTTATCACAATAAAACCTAATCCTTTTGCATCTCAAATTCAAGAATGACCACCAGACTGGTTTCTTTGATATCAGCATGTAAATTGTTAAGTACAGACATTGAATTAATACTTTCCATCCTTGTAAATTCACAAAACAACCCTGTTATGGTCAGACCTGGAGTGTTAGAATAGGGAGCTATTAAATTAGGGGCTAATGTTTTCTTTATTCTGGGTAGATGATGTAAGGTAAAGCTTGCATTTATGTAGCACTTTTCACAATCCAGGCTGCCCCAATAATGAAGTATGTTGAACTGTAATTACTATTGTTGATTTGCATAGAGCAGGGTCCCACATAATCAATAGTCTGTTAATCCCAAATTTGAGAACAGTCATCAGCGAAAAGGGGGAAAATGCAGGGAAGGTTTTGCAAAAATAGCAAGAACCAAAATGCTGTGGGCTGTATCTGTAGATTTTGCACAGAGGGAATCTCCCAATAATGGAGCAGAGTGCAGGGAGCATTACTTTGCATCTACTATACCTGATCTGGAAATGCTTGATACTGATACTGGGGGTCTAAAGTTAAACTATAGTTTCTAAATCTTTGTTGCCAGAATGTTGCTCAGAAGAAAAGAAAACTTTTTTTCTTAAAATACTGACTTGAAGAGAGGCAACCCCTTTATTTCACTTAAATGGAAGCGATTCAGTAATTGCTTCAAGTTTGCTCTATTTTTCAAAAAAAACCCCACAAGGCAAGCATCCTTTTCACAAATGGCAATTAAATTGATGGCTGAGTGCGATTTTCCTGTGGGTGATATTGTGAAACCTGAACTTGTTAGTGGAAATGAAAGAAATCTGCCTATCAGCTCAAAATCTTAATAGTGCTCCCTTCACGCTTCTCCGTATCTGATCAAATCCAGTCGTGCGGTGCTCAATACTTGTGTCTCATGGCCTGCACGGAATGGGAGAAATTGGCAATTTACCTGCAAAGTTCAGTCTGCATGTAAAGCAAGTCTTAATGAGATTCTGTTTTTCCAGTTGAACAATGTGGTGTTCTGTTTGGATTCTTGTGTCTGAACTCAGGGAGACAGTGCACAGCTTACTGTTAAATATAGGAGTTATAAATAAAGTCTCATAGTACTGTCTTACAACAAGTTGTTCTATCAGATGACAGCATGTTATCTGTCTTATGTGACCTTTCTTTGTTGCCAGGGTCTTATAAAAGGGCTCCATGCCCACATCCTGAACCTCCCTCCTCTTCCACAGGATGTTGTGGGGAAAGAGGATGAGGTCTGGTGCTTCAGTGACCTGCACTTTTGGCCAGGAAGATTCACCAGGTCCTTGAGGGCAGCCATTTATTATTTAATAGGCTTGCTCTAGGCACCATAGCAGATATCTCAAAATGGCAGAAGCATTAATATTTCAGAGTAGCTGGCCAGGAAAAGCTGCGTGACATTCATCAAAAGATGCACAAAGTCTTACAGAACACTCAAGTCGCCAGAGAGCTTGGTAATCTGCAGCCCATGAATCATCTGATAACATCCAGTCACTTTGTTGTTTATTGTACGGCACAGCCATTTCCAGAGCTTGCCGTGCTGTAGTATGAAAGCAGAGTTGGATCCCTCAGTCAGTCTTTAAATAAAATTCTAGTCAAGGTGTCAAGGCTACAAGCAAAGAGAGATAGATAGTCCTGTCACATAGTGCGAAGATAAATGTCTTTGCGTGTTTCTAAGGTGATTTCAAAAAGTGCAGGTGGTATCAAAAATATTGCTTTGCAGCAAGATCTGTAAAGAGTCACCCTCACCAGCTTATGAATCTCAGTTACAGCTGATTAAAAACCTAGCTGTAAATATTCTAGACTATATCAGACATTAGATATAATGCTTTGGCGTGACAGTCTGCCATGTTGCACTGCTTGCATATCACCTTAACCCTTTCTGACTGTGCAATTGTTCCCATTTAGTCAAACTAAAAGTAAGGATAAAATGGCTAAAAATCCGCAACCTGAATTAGGCTCGGACCTAGATTCTGGGCTCCTTTGGCTGCTCCCGCAGGGACTTACTGAGAGCGAAGCCTCTGCCCACTCTGAACAAGGTCATTGAAGGGAAGGTAAGGCAAGGAACCCCTGTAACCTCGGCCGGGTAACAACAGTGTGTCAATATGCCAAAGCAGATGAACTAAACCAAATTTGTCTCTCCTCGCTGCAGGTGCTGTCTGCATGTTACCACAATTTTCTGATTTGCCAGACACAGGTGGAGACCACGTAGGTGTTCAGCTCAGTTCAGTTGCCTAGATCCTCAAAAAGGGGACCTTAATCCATTTAATTAACTCCAAAGAAGGCCAATGCTGCCATTTGGGCTGGGCAGGTGAAAATTCTGCCAGAATCATAAACAATGTCCCTGTTGGAAAGCAAACACTTCAAATGCTGGATGAAGAGTCAGATTGAATTTGGCTGTGTAATTCTCCATAGTCCAATTGTCTGTCAGCGCTCAACCTTTGGGCTCATTCATAATGAATCACCACTTGGTGCCTGGAGAATTGAGCACCGGACTAACTCAGTGCCTTGAACAGTAGAAAATTGGAATTTACCTTTTTAAGAAGAAGCAAGGTTACATTCTTCAATATACGTTGGAAGAGGAGACAAGCAAGATAGATGTTAGAATGGTAAATAGCAGGAACGCCTGCTCCTTGTAAGTCCTTTTGTACATTAGCTTTTCAGATAAGATTTCTTTCTGAAGAGGGCAGGTTATCTTTACTACACAACATGACTTAGCATCCCTCCTTGAATTTTTATGTCCTTGGGTCCTTGAGATCATAAGAACAATCAGATTCTAATCTCTTGGAAAGACAAATGCTCCTTTCATCATTGCCTGGGAAAAGAAATTTAACCGTTGAGTGCCATATCTGTTCTGAAATGGAATATATTTTTCTTTCCAGGTTTCTTTCCTTCTCTTGTGATTTATCTATGTTTATTAGCTGTTTTCTGGTACCTCAATGATGTGGCCATTTTTCATCTTTGAGGCTGCACAGTGAGTATTCGAAGATTCTTTCACAATGGAGATCTTATAGCTTAGCCTGTGTCTTACCCAGAATCTTCACTGATATGCACTCAATAATAATCGGTGATTTTGTTTGACCTTCTTAGCCAAGGAGTCTCTGAGGTCAACTGAGATTCAGTCACTTGGCACAGACCAAGGATTGAACCTAGTACAGTGTTTTCCTGTTTTGAATGGCTCAGTCATGCACCATATTTGCCAGATAAGCTATTTGGGAGCTCAGCATTGTTATTTTTTTTCAACTTTTTTCAAGAATGTTGTAAATACAGATATGCAGATTTTCCTCAATGAGATACTGCTAGAGGAGAGACAGCCTGCTGGGACCATCCTAGCACTAAGATATGTACTAGAAAAGTACCCAGGGGTAAGCAGAAGAGGCTGAGAATACTTGCTGCAAAGCTAACATGATGTTGCACTCTGATCTGGGCTTGTCACTTGGTAATATGCAATTTCTCTTCCTGGGGCTAGAAAAACAGATGTTTATTTGTGTAATAATTGGAGATGGCAGGAAGGCTGGTGACATTTTTAGCAAAAGATGTCGCTTTAACAGGAGGAGAATGTATTGTTAATGATTTCTCTGTGAATGTCACTGCTATCGACATGGGAAAGTTCTCTAAATACTAATCCGCCTGACTTGGAGATTGAGCTTATTCAGCAACCTTAACATTTTCAGTATTTGGGCCTTTGTCTCCCTGCAAGTTCAAATTTTGGATCGTTTTCTCTGGCCTGATTTATGGCTTGGACTTTTACTTTTCAAGCAGAAGTGGGTGCACCCTATTGGATTAAATGACCCCACACCTTGGTCATCAGTGGGTGAAATTGTTGACCAGTACTTCTGCACTGCCCACCTGTGCCAGTGCAAATGGCGCCATGGAGTTTATAGCCTATAGTCTATGTTCCTCAACATATTCTCTTTTTGTAATATAAATAATTATTTATAAAATATATTTGATAAGGAAGTTTATGATCATAAGACAGTTATGGATGAAGAAAGTCTTTGGGCTCATTTTAACCCATCCGACTGTCTCCCCACATTGAACAAGAGAATACGCTCTCACGGTTGCTGAAATTTAAATATTCAGGAAGCCTAAAGGCAGATCCTGATAACTGAGGCCAGCATGAGTGTTTTCCCAAGCCCTCCAGGAGTTAAAAATCCACTCAATTGCCAAGAATCAGGTGATTACTTGCCACCTCACTGGACAATTGAAATTTGGGGCTTTTAATGAACAGCTTATTTTCTCAACATATTCATAGTCATTCCTTTATTCCCCATTACCTAAATGTTGTAGATTTTCAATCATCTGCCTTTTCAATTTCCTGAGCTATATGATTCAAGAGCTGGCAACCCCTGCAGTTGCAACCATCTGCCAAACACAAACTCATATCTCTAAGTGGGTAATCATCAATTTAGTAAAGTCAACATAAAAAAAACTTGCATTTAGATAGTGCCTTTAACATTGCAAAATGCCCCAAGGTGCTTCACAGGAGTTTTTAATCAAACAAAATTTGACACTAAGTCACATAGGGGGATATTAGAGCAGATGACCAAATATTTTGTCAAGGATATAGGTTTCAAGGAGCCCCGTAAAAGAAGAAAGAGAGGTAGAAAGGCAAAGAGGTTTAAGCTGAGAATTCCAAAGCTTGGTCCTTGACAGTTGAAGGCATGGCCATTAACGGTGAAGTGAGTAAAATCAGGTTTGCTCAAGACGACAGCAGTTATCATACAGAGCTGGAGGAGTTTACAGAGAGGCGAGGCCCTGGAGGGATTTTAAAACAAGGATGAGAATCTCTATTAGGATGTTATTTAAGCTGGAGCTAATGTGGTTCAGCAAGCACAGGGGTGATAGGGTGAATGGGACTTCGTGCAATCTAGGAATATGGGTAGCAGACTTTTCGATAAACATGTTTCTGGAAGGTGTATGATGAGAGGCCAGCCAGGAGTGCGTTAGAATAGTCAAGTCTACAGGTATGGGAGGGGCCTCAGTAGCAGATAAGCTGAGACAAGTTCTGATGTGGAAATTGGTGTCTTAGTGATGATGCAGATAAATGGTTGGAACCTCATCTTAGGGTCAACAAGGTTGTTTTTACTAGTCAGTAAAATTAATTTAAAAGTCCTACTCTCTAAATGGGAAAATGATGCTGACTTTGTGTTTGCATCCAGTGGTTCAGTGCTGAAAGGAGCTTAAAATGTATGTAATTGTAGCTTTTATAACACGGGTCCTCTTTCTCATTTGATTTCAGAATTTAGAATGTCTCTCAGCCCCATAGGTTTCAGCTAAAATAAAAACTAAATACTGCGGATGCTGGAAATCTGAAACAAAAACAGAAAGCTCAACTGGTCTGGCTGCATTCTGAAGAAGTCATATACGGACTCGAAACGTTAACTCTGTTTCTCCTTCCACAGATGCTGCCGGACATGCTGAGTTTTTACAGCATTTTCTGTTTTTATTTCATAGGTATCAGTTGTTCATGTAATTCCTTTAAGTTCAACCAAAATTGAGAAACTTAAGATTTATAAATTATTGCAGCTGGGTCATTGGATAAAACGAAAAGAGATCATATTGAGCCATAAAATAAACATGCTCATCTATCTTGCAGTTCAAAATACAAATCATCTCCTACAGTAACACTAAAATAAATTGACTACTAGTTTATCAAAGTTTGTACTCTCAATAGATATGGTGCCATTATACTTTCCTAGGATAAGGTGACTTCAGATTGATTGTCAGTGTAATCCATGTCCATTTAGTAAATTAGACTGCTCTGAATGCACACAGTGTCACAAAGACAAACATCTATTTAAAAATCTCTAGGAATGTTTTAAAATAGGCAGTGGGGAGTATTCTTCTGGACTGTCCATCTCTTTTAAAATGTGGCAAACTGAGTCCTAAAGAATGGAGGAGGTTTGCTTGATTCCCTGGATGAATATCTCATTTTAGTCTTTATCACCAGCCATTCAATGCTCTTTAGGTCAAACTGCCATGTCATGTCCTTTTCAGTGCCAGCTGTTTTAGTTCTGATACTCCTAGTTTTGGGGCTGAACGCATTTATAACGTGTCAACTTATTATCAAAATCTGGTTTGCACCACTTAGCAGCTCCTTTTGTTGGTCAAGATTGTATTCAATGGCCTAATGGTTTCCTCCCAGGCTGGCTTCTTGATGTGTGACTTGGTGAGTAACATTCTTCTGCTGATGATTGCTACCCTCTTCTGTAGCAAGAACCAACTTCAACTTAGTAAGTCACATCTCCTGTTTTCTGCATCACCTCATTGTAATTAGCTGCTTAGCATAAGTGGATTACTGCCCATGTTGCTATAGGGGTCACCTGACTGATCTTCTGTTGCTTGGAGTACTACAATCTGATACCTATGACTCAGCTCTGAAAGAGCAGTGTAAACTCCACTAATTGTGAGTCATTTTGTTGGTGAAGAGAGACTGCTGTAACCATGTATGGACATTAGTTAGAAAGGCTTAAATGGAATCTGAAGAACCAAGTGAAGGAAGTTTAGACATTTTCTGTTACAATGCATGAGTCACAGGACTAACAATGTGACCGATATAACTGCACCATCAAAGCAGCGTTAGCAGGGGCAAAAGAAAACCAAACCAGCAGGTGAACAGGAAAAGTATGCTTGAAGGGAAGACAACTGATGAACAGGGATAGGAAGCTTCATGATGGAGTAATAGGAAACCTCCACCTTCCTAGATATCAGTTGTGGCTCAGTTGGTAGCATGCTCACCTGTGAATCAGGGGGGTTGTGGGTTTAAGTCCCACTCCAGGGCCTGAATTTTCGATCCCCAGTCCGGAGCGCAGAGTCGAGAAAATCCCTGGGTTCGCAAATCCGACCTGGGCAAAAATGCCCTGGGTGGTCTAAGTTGGATGCGATTGAGAGTAGGGGTTGGGTGTTATAGGGAGCCAGGCCAACCGCCCTTGGAAACTGTATGGAGGTAGCCACAAGCCACAGCTTGCTGGCTGCTGAGGTGGTTTGTACGAAAGTCCACCTCAGTGGTCTGGGTCTTTGTCCCAGCAGTAGGAAAAACGATTAAACAAAAAACAGCCCTCGCCCCTTACACCCCCTCACATCCCTACAATTCCCTGTTTCTCCATCCATGCAACCTCATGCCCCCTACCACCCCCTCCAAAGTCCCTCATACCCTATATGCCAACCTATACTCCTCTACTTAACCCCATGGCACTTCATACCCTCCATGCCAACATATGCCCCTCTACCCAATCCCCATGACCCTTTAACAACCCTGTGCCAACCTATGCACCCCCAAAGCCCTTTATAGCCCTATGCCAACTTAGTGTCAACATATGTCAACACAGGCCCCCCACCCACCATCCTTTGCCTTTACACCCACCATGCCAGCTCACCCACTATCCACCACGGGCCAACCTCAGAACCCATGCTGAGATGAAATGAAATAAAGTTCCAAGTGTCCATTGCAAACTTTATTTTATAAAAAAAACACTTTACTTTTATAAAAAAATACATAAAAACCATTCACTACTTTAAATTCTTTCAATTACATTATTCAAGTGTTTAATCCCTTAAAAAAACAAGCATTTGTATCCATAGTCCTGCATCAAAGACTTTATAACCACTTGGAGATGTCAATCAAATTGTGAACTGACAGGTACCACACTGTCATGTTATTAGAACAATATAATACCTTGGGCTTATTAACTGTACAAGACACAAGGCACCAATCGCTCATAAACAATTAGGTGAACATGTCGTGGGTTCATTTATTAAGACTCAACACGTGAGAACAATAATACATAGGGATAAATCTTGAAAGTTTATGTGTGTGTACTCTGCTCAAAGCAAAAGTGAAAGTATGACTGGATTATATGGCACGTTTTTCTTCTAGTCATGCTGATATCCCTTAAAGGCAGATTACAACATCCCTCTTTCTTTTTAAAGATACTTTCCCCATTCCAAAGAAGTATCACTATTTACAATACATATTCACGTTTCGTTACCAGTTCACAAGTGCATAGAACTGATGAATCTATTAGTGTCTAACGTGTATAGGTAATCCGCTGGTATGTCCAGATCTTGTGATGGTAACTTTGTCTGGAGGTGTATTTAATTGCCCACAGTGATCTGTGGGATTGCTTTCTTGGCTGTTGTTCCTGTTTGCATTTGGGATCTTGTCCTAGATGCAATTGGATTGTACAATGGTTGAGAAGCTGAAGTGGGTCCGATTTGTCCTTGGTTATGCCTCGCTGTTGTGCCTTTGTGTGTAATAGGACCACCTTGGTTCTGAACAAATCCTTGTCACCTCGGCTGGTTGCCATGTACCTTCTGTAAGATCCTGGATGCGAACTTGTTGTCCCAACTTTAAACTTTGCAATTCTGTAGCTGCATTTTTATCTTGCATGTTGGTCATCTTCTCTGGTAATTTTAAAAGTTGCCCTTTAGTTTCTGAGAAAGTAGAATGGGTAAGAGTAGGTAAATTGGTGTGCACTGGTCTGCCAAACATGAGGTCTGCTGGTGATGGAATAGTTGCATGTAAAGATGTTGCTCTGAGATGAAACATTGCAATGTGTAGATCTTTTTGGTTTGTCTACATTTGAGTAGAGATTTCATCTTGTGAATCATTCATTCCGGTAGGCCGTTAGACCTAAAGGAATGAGGAGAAGAAGCAGTATGATTGATATTCCACTTGGATTACCAATAAGTTGCGAACTGCTCTCCATAATGATCTCTTTAGGCACTCCAGGTAAACTGAAAATAGCACTTAGAGTGTGCATGACAGTTGTGCTTGATGTATTTTGCAATTGTTGAATAATGGGATATCTGGTAAAATAGTCGACGATGACAATGAAGTCATGGACATGAAAGAGGTCGGATGCAATTTTGGACCAAGGATGGGTAGGAACTTCATATGGAATCAATGGTGCTTCGTGCTGAATTGGCATATGCTCTTGACATGCCTCACACTTCTTGACATTAACTTCAATGTCATCATTCATTTGCAGCCAATAGACTGTCTCTCTTGTGGGTCTTCTTGTCCAATCTCTGCCTGCGTGTGAGTGATGAAGTTATTGAAGAATATCAGATCACAAAGATTCCGGTATGATGAACTGCCTGCCTTTAAAAATAACTCCCTGGGAGATGTTTAGCCTGTCTCTGTAAGGCCAAAATGGTCTCGCTGAATTGAATCAGACCATCCTTCAATTATCGTTTTCTACAGTTTCTGCATTTTAAAATATTTTGTTTTTTCTTCTTGTAACTGTTGGTTTTTGCACTGCGCAAAATGTACCAGATTAATTTAGAGAACATCTTCAAGTTCGACGTAAATGAAGTCAACTTGTAGATCTAATCATGTATATTCTGTTTTCACTGAGTTAGGCAATCTACTAAGTGTAACCAATGTGATCATCAGGTTACTTGGCTTGTACTTAATCTCATAGTCAGAACCTTGAATCTTTATCAAGAGGCGAAGCTTGGTGGTGCACTGGTCAATGGCTTTTGCCAAATCATCTCCAGTGGCTTTCAGTCGGTCTCTACCACAAAACTTTTACCAAAGAGAAAGGTATGAAAACACATGATTCCAAACACTAAAGCTAATGTTTCCCACTTGATTTGGAGTAGTTGCATTGTGCAATGGACAGAGATTTTGAAGTTTTCCTTATTGTAGGATGCATGCTCCCAGACCTTTCTCTGAGGCATCTATTGCCAGGGTAGTTGCCTTCCTAGGTTCATAACATGCAATGTCGATGCTTCTGCTAATGACTGTTCCATGGCTTCACAGAGATATTGGTGGTCTTTGTGCCACGGGAAAGGCACATCCTTTCTTAGCAATTCCCTTTGCGATGAAGATTTTTGAGCAACATTGGGAATGTATGCAGAAAAGAAATTAAAGAGATCAAGACATATTCAAAGATCATCCTTAGCTTGAGGAGTTGGCATGGCCTTAATATCTTCTATTTTACTTGTGTCAGGACTTGTGCCAGCACTGGAATAAATAGAACAGAAGAAATTGATCTGCTGCACATTGGTGTCACCTTTCAGGTGGTTGAACACCAGTCCTTCATTATATGTCACTTGCATCAGTGAATGCAGATTGTGGTCATGTTCTTGCTTTGTACTTCCCACAACAGTTGTACCATCTGTGATACAGATGCATCCTGGTACAGTGCATGTAACACAGTCCATGTGGGCTTGAAAGAGATCCTGGATAACAAATATCCTGAAAGGAAGTAATTGAAAACAGTATCATCTGAATGTGGTACAAAATACAGTAAGCTCTTGGGACTACATCATGAGATGCACTGTCCAGTAACCATGCTTGATATCAAGCTTCAAGAAGAATATTGCATCTGTTAATCTTGGATTTAACTCTTCTAATGTAGGTATTTTGTAAGGAAAACATTTCAAATCTGTGTTTAAATGCCCTAGATCAAGGCACACTCTCAATGATCTGTCCTTCCTTGTGACACATAATTGAGCTGCGCTGACCTGTGTGCTCTTGTACTCTTCTAATGATGCCATCTTTCACCATTTTGTCTAGTTCGACCTTCAGTTTGCTTTTTTTGTGGATGCTGCACTTATGTTGTGGATCAAATGAAGGACTTGCATTATCCTGCAAGTGTAATATTGCAGGTCTCTCAAAACTGAGATTTTGTCGAAACATTCTTAGCTTTTATAACACTGGTCTTCTTTCCAATTTGATTTCAGAATTTAAAATGCCTCTCAGACCCTAGGTTTCAGCTAAAATAAAAGCTAAGTACTGCAGATCCTCTGCTTTTCCAGCATTGTCGGTTTTTGTTTCAGATTTCCAGTATCTGTAGTATTTAGCTTTTATTTTAGCTGAAACCTATGGGTTTGAGAAGCATTCTAAATTCTGAAATCAAATGAGAAAGAGGACCCTTGTTATAAAAGCTATAATTACATAAATTTAAGTTCTTTTCAGCACTGTAACACTGGATGCAAAGGCAAAGGCAAAATTTTGATGTCGGCGAGCAGGGGGCTGGGCCTGCTCACCAATGTGTAAAATGATGCGGGATGATGTCGGGCGGAACCCCTGACATCATCCCGCCTTATTTAAATTTTTAGGAAGGCGGGGGCACAGCAAAATCAGCTGCAGCCTGCTGACCTGTCAATGGCCAATTGAGACCATTGACAGGGTCATTTAAACAATTAAAGGACCTGCCCATCCAACCTTAAGGTTGATGGGTCAGCCAGGAGCACCGGCAGCTAATAGATAAAACATGAAAGTCATCCAGCAGCAGTAGGAGGTTTCATGCTGGATTTTCAAAAGTTTAATTAAGTTATTATGTAAATTATGAGCATGTCCCATCTCATGTGACATTGTCACTTGAGGGGGACATGTTGGGGAAATTTTTTTTTCTATTAATATTTTGAAAAGTGTCAGCGTTCTCCCTAAGGCAGCACTTAGCCTCAGGGAGATATGCGCTCTTTCGTGTGCATGCGCAAAAGAGCGCAATTTCCTTTTAGGGAGTCCGCCCCGCCCATACAGGAAGTGCAAGCACTCCCCACCGGACGTCATGCTGGGCGGGCCTTAATTGGCGTGCCCACATAAAATGGCAGCAGCCTGCTTCTCCAGCGGGGATCGGCTCCCCGTCTGCTGGAGATTGGGTCGGGCCCGCCCGCCCAACAGGCAGAAAATTCTGCCCAAAGTCAGCAAGATTTTCCCATTTAGCGAGTAGGACTTTTGATGATAGGTCATGAACTGAGGTGATAGGAGTAGTTCCTGAGGTTGATCTGTCTTGTGATGTCTGGCTGATTCCATGGGTTGTTACTAGTGTGAGATCATGTCATGCTGGCAGACCTACAATCGCTGGGCCTTTTGTTTCCATTATGTAGAACATCTTTTGACATACAGGAGGACTGATTGTACTTGCACTCCAGGTTTATGGATCCTGCACATGGAATTAGTGAACCGCTGAAAGTTTCACAGTAGTAGGTTTTGGCATGGCCTTCCACGTTTGTGGATACATGTCTTTTAGAATTCGCAGAGGTAGTGTGTTAACCTTTTCCCCTGTGTCAATCTTGGCCAAGAACGAATAGTCAACAACTTTCTTAGGACAGATCATTTTAATCTAAGCAAACAAATCAGGCAGTGTGATGGCACTTGTTTTCCATGAGATTACTGGTGTGAAACATGTGCTCACCACTCTTCAACTCTTCATGCACATCAACGTCATTTTCTGGCTCGGCAATCACCTCAAAAATGACAACACATGTTTTGCTGAGACCTATGAATACCACAATTAATTTCCTTACACCTCACACATGAAAAATACAGCTTGAGTCAGGAGCCATTCCTCTACAAGGGATATATCAGGGGGTGGGGCACAGAAAAATTGACAGAAAACAAATATAAGGGAAAATTCCACATCCTCTGAAAACACCCCCTCAACCGATATTATTCTTAACTGGAAGTAATTGAATTAGCAAAGTTTTAAACATCTGTGCAGGAGATAATTGCTTCAAGCTGCAAACCCAACAATTTGTTGGGAATATCACAATAACTTCATCTGCAATTCAAAATATTATTATAGATGTGACAAATGCAAATAGAACCCTTTAGCTTTAATCAGCAGATGTAGAAAATTAACCAATATGTGTTGGTTCAACTAGTTGACTCAGGTGTCTTGCCACACTTTGATATGCATGGTTACTTAACAAGGGGCATACTGCAATAATGTTAATTATTTTGCAACTGTAAGGTTTACAAAGTGCTGATGTTTCTTATTCCCTGAACAGCAGCTTCGTGAATGGTTTTTCCTAATTAATGTATATAAATGGTTGACTAATCAATCAATGAGGACAATTATTTAAAACACTTGTGACTTGTGACATGCTACTTTTGTGCTGTTGAAGGTGCATTGCAGAATAAAGAAATCAGGGACAAGATGGTGGCTTGCTGGTACAACCTTGTGTCACACTGAACAGTAAGAGACCAGGAAGGTCCCAAGCATCACATGCTCTCTGGTCTCTGCTATTTGGTGATTGCATATGATTGATAGTTGTTGACAAAAAAATTTGGGGACTGAGAATCACCAAAAAGTTAAAGTGCAGAAGGAGGCCATTCAGCCCATTGTGTCTGTGCCAGCTCTCTACAAGAGCAAATCAGCTAATCCCACTTCCCTGCCCTTCTCCTGTAACCTTGCAAACCTTTACTCTTCAGATAATTGAGCAATCTCTTTTTGAAAGCCATGATTGTAGCTGCCTCCACCACACGCTCAGGCAATGCCTTCCAGATCATAAACATTCACTGTGTAAAAAGATTTTTCCTCAAGTCAACATTGGTTCTTTTGCCAACCACTTAAATCAAAGTCCTCTAATTTTCGACCATTCCACCAATGGGAACAATTTCTATCCATCTCCTCTGTCTAGACCCCTCATGATTTTGAAGATCTTTATCAAATCACTTCTCAACTTTCTCTTCTCAAAGGAGAACAGCCCCAGCTTTTCCAAACTATCCATATAACTGAAGGAAGGCCCTCATCCCTGGAACCAATCTTTTCTGCACCCTCTCTAACACCTTCACATCTTTCCTAAGGTGTGGTGCCCAGAATATAACTTGTTATTTTGGCATTTCCTCGGAATTAAAATATTGTGTGAAAAGTTTCACTTCAACTGTAAAGAGGGATTTACTCCCTGTACTTGCAGAGAGTTAATTTCTGCCACGGCTATATTCCCTTTGGAAAGGAATTGCTTGAAAAAAAAGGTATATTAAAGGGTACTGAAAGTTAGAAGAGTGGATTTGGAGTAGGTGGTTCATGTGAAGGAAAACATTGATACGATCTGATGGTCTGAATGGGCTGGCTCTGTATTAGAACATTTTGTCATACCAGTAGCCTCTGAGGTGGGATAGGGGAACTAACATATTCGGGGTGGGGTTCCTGCTTCTGATTGCTATCCAATGATCCCACTTTCCAACTGGAAAACTCCTATATTGCCTAGATGCATACATGACAAATGATCTTGTGAGCAATGTATTGGAGAGTAGCTAAAACACATTAAATACTATCTCAAAATAAGCAAGCTCATTGAGGACAGAAGCGGAGAAAATGGAGAAGGGGCAAACACATGTCTGGCAGCACCTGTGGAAAGAGAAACAGAGTTAATATTTCAAGTCCGTATGGCTCTTCTTCAGAGTAATGCAGACTCAAAACGTTAACTCTGCTTCTCTCTCCACAGATGCTGCCAGTCCTGCTGAGTTTTTCCAGCATGTTCTGTTTTTGTTTCAGATTTCCAGCATCTGCAGTATTTTGCTTTTAGCAAAGACATTTCTGTCTGTTAAACCCCTCCCTATCTCATGATAATCAGTTCGGAAAAGTACGGGGGAACTGGCATTACCAAGGGGAGAAGCTGAATAATTGGTAAAAAGTACATAGAGGGACAAAACTGTACTTAGCGTAACAGGGCAAAGTCAGCATAATTAATGTAGTCCATTCCCTGCATGGTGCATTAATCTGATTATGGATCAGGAAAATTAAATCTTCTTCATGAATTTGACATGAAATATATAATTTCATTGATAAATTGAGGACATTAGTACAATTTGGTAAATGAATTTTATATGAAATGCATGTTTTTTACAAGAAACTATTATTGGAATAATGCATTATTTGCATGTGGACTTACGACATTGGATTCACTATTCACTTCTTTTTCAAATGTTGGTGCTGGAGATTAGAGTAGAACATATTTTTAAAAATTGTTCATAGTTAGTTTCCCCTCACTAAAACTTTTTGCTAGAAGCAACGTATTTTAAGCGTTTTTCTCCTTTTCCAATTCTGCCCTCCCCCCACCACCCCCTATTGCCTTTCCTTTTCTTCTAAAGGAGCTGATTATAGCTGGAATACAATCATATGGGCACTGTCGATGCAGTGGCCATTCTTCATGTGTGAGCCTGGACAGTGCAGGTTGGGCTACTTGTCCTACAGTGACACACAACAGCTGAGCCCGTTCTTCACATGGTTAATGTGTGGCAGAATTAGGATTGGTCTGGTTGTAAGGCTCAGGTTGTGCAACAGGGTTGTGGTAAATCTTGCTAGGCACTGGGCAGGACCTATGCCTGGAGACCCACAGAAGTGAGGGGTTAGGTACAGGATTGAGTTTCAATTCATTCCAAGGTCAGGTTAGGGGATCACTTAGAGTTGGAATAGTTGGGGGAGGGGTCTTTAGGAATAGGGCTGTTACTTCTTGTCATTTCTCAGGTGTAATCTATACATCAGCTACAAGTTTATTAGAAATATTGATCCTGGACAGTTGTATTATCACCTTCCTGTGGGAAAGTGCTTGGACTTCACTTCACAGCTGTTCAAGTGAATTTGATGTCCAGAGTGCCTTGAACAAAGAGCTGTAGCTATAGTTCATCTCAGCACCATTGGCAGCCATGTCTTCAAATACCTAGGCCCTAATCTCTGGAATTCCATCCCTGAACTTCTCTCTCTCTCTCTCTCTCTCATCCTTAAGACGCTTCTTAAAATGTACATCTTTGACCAAGCATTTGATCATCTGCTTTACTATCTCCTTATTGGTCTCAAAGTCAAATTTTCATTCACAATGCTCCTGTGAAGTACCTGTACAACATTCAAGGTACCATATAAATGCAAGTTAATATTGTTATTGTTCACTACAGACTGTGTAGTACAGTGTGCTGCTACATTCCAGTGCTCAAAGCAATGTGTTGAGACTGCAACCCTTGACATAGTGAGAAACAATAAGGTAAAGGAATCTGCTGCAGGCAGCCTCATTTGGTTTTTCATTCTGATTTTTTAAAATCTGCCCTCTTCTCTTTCAGACCTAGCATTCACTCTTCCACTGTATTCTGAATTTCTGCTGATAGCCCTGTGGATAACAACCATTAACCACTCTCAGTAATGGAAATTTTCAGAAAGTACGCTTGCCTGTGTTGTAAGATGGGAAATGTACATTTTGAAAGCTGCACCAAGAGGTTCAGCATTTGCTTCATGTTTTAAATAATAAGCTTGTAGAAAAATGGCAGCTTCATGCACAAACCTGCTTTTCAAGGTACTCAACGTAGCTCTCGGCACTTAAAGGGTTCCCTTGGTATTAAGAATTTCCATTTAAAGGGAATTTGGCTCCACCACAAATCTATTTCAAATTAGTTGAAATCAAAACAACTGTTGGTTTATGAGCACCTTTGTTGTTATAAAACATATCCAGGTACTTCAGAAGAGCATTATAAATCAAAATTTGACTTTGAGCCAAATAAGGAGTTAGTAAAACAGGTGACCAAATGCTTGGTCAAAGAGGCAGATTTTAAGGAGCATCCTAAGGAAGAGGGAGAGAGAGAGGTTCATGAAGGGAATTCCAGAGATTAGGGGCAGAATTTTCTGCCTGTCGGGAGGCGGGTCTGACCCAATCTCTGGCGGGTGGGGAGCCAATCCCCGCCGGAGAAATGGGTCCCGCTGCCATGTTACGTGGGCGGGCCAATTAAGGCCCACCCAGCGTGGCATCCAGCAGGAAGCGCTATGTGCTTCCTGTGCGGGCGGGGGGATTCCCCAAAAGCGAGAGTGCACTCTTTCGCATGAAAGGGCGCACATCTCCCTGAGGCTAAGTGCAGCCTCAGGGAGATCATTGACACTTTGAAAAAGATTAAAAATAGAAAAAGAAAATTCCCCAACATGTTCCCCTCATGTGACAATGTCACATGAGATGGGACATGCTCATAATTTACACTATAACTTTATTAAACTGTTTAAAACCCTGCATGAAATCTCATCCCGCTGGTGGATGAGGTTTCATGTATTTTCTAGTTGCCACCAGGGCTCCTGGCCTCCCCGCCAACCTTAAGGTTGGATGGGCAGATCCTTTAATTGTTTAAATGATCTTGTCAATGGCCTCAATTGGCCATTGACAGGTCGGCGGGTGCACAGCTGATTCTGCTGAGCCCCCGCCTTCCTGAAAATTTAAATGGGGCATGATGACCTCGGGAGATCCCCCCCCACCCGACGTCATCCCGCGCCATCTTACATGTCAGCGATCGGGCCCCATCCCCTGCTCGCCGACAGCAAAATTCTGCCCTAGGGCCTAGATATTTGAAGGCGTGGCTGTCGAATGCTTGAAGTCAAATTTTGATTTAGAATGCTCCTGTGAAGTATCTGGATATGTTTTACAACATTAAAGGTGCTCATAAACCAGCAGTTGTTTTGATTTCAACTAATTTGAAATTAATTTGTTGCAGAGCAAAATTCCCTTTAAATTGAAATTCTCAATCCCAAGGGAACCCTTTAAGTGCCGAAAGTAGGCTGGACCTGTACTCATTGGAGTTTAGAAGAATGAGAGGCGGCCTTATTGAAACATATAAGATTCTTAGGGGGCTTGACAGGGTAGATGGTGAGAGGTTGTTTTCCCTTTGTAGGTGACTCTAGGACCAGAGGACGTAATCTCAGAGCGAGGGGTCACCCATTTAAAGCAGAGATGAAGAGGAATCTCTTCTCTCTGAGGGTTGTTAATCTGTGGAATTCTTTACCACAGAGGGCTGTAGAGGCTGGGTTGTTAAGTATATTCAAGGCTGAGATAGACAGATTTTAATCAGTAAGGGAATCAAGGGGACAATTTTCTCCCCATTGTTCAGGCAGGGCGGGAGCGGGCAAGGGTGGGCACGTAGCCGAACTGAAGACCGGAATGATGCGTGGTGACATCGGGACCCTCGCCCGACATCACCGTGTGTCATTTTACGCATCGGCGAGTGGGGCCCGCCCCCGCATGCCGACCAGAAGATTCAGGCCTAAGGGTTATGGGGAAAAGGCAGGGAAGTGGAGTTGAGGATTATCAGATCAGCCATGATTTCATTAAATGGCGGAGCAGACTCGATGGGCCGAATGGACTGTTTCTACTCTTACTCTTATGGCCTTATGGTCAATGGTCGTGTGGTGAATTATACCTGATGTTTCTTGCACAGTGAGCTCCAGACATCAAAGTCACTTGAGCAGCTGTGAAGTTGTGTCCAAACTCTTTCCCACATAGGAAGGAGATAGTAAAACTGTCTAGGATCAATATATTATGAGATTGGTGCTCCGATTTTCACTTCCCTTTCAGGATTCTTAGTTTAGTGATTATGTGAATGGATATCAACTGCTGCTGCTGGCAAAATAGCTGCAGTGCTAAGGAACTTAGTCATTTTTTTCTGAATCCTCTCACCCTTGATGTATGAGGCCATTGTTACAAATTGTTACATGCTATGAATTGTTTGGCTTTTACTGAACATACCACTGTCATTAGAAGTTAAACCCTTTCCTTCAGCATTTTCGTTAAAAATGAATTATAACTGTAAGGCACATAGTTCAATTTCAGAATTTACACCGAACCGATTTCAGTACCTATGAAAGAAAACCTCCACCCTCACTGTCTGAATAATGACAGATGTGAGAAGATAAAGATCCTCTTGTGTCTGAGAGCTTTTGTTGGCCTCAGATCACTGATTTTGTTTGCTCTTCATGTTATAAACTGGGGAATTGTTTGGATCCAATTGTACAGGAGCCGAAATCAAGCTTACGCATGGCAAGATTAACACCAACAATGTTGGGTCACAGACCCAGCCACCCGCGGATAGTCTGACGCGAGAGAAAGCTTGTGAAATAAACTGAGCATCTTGTTGTCAAGTGACTCAAAGGTAGGACAATTATTACAAAAACAACCACAGAGGTTTCGTCAAGTGACTTCATGTTTACTGAGCGGATGATGGGAGAAATCATTGATCGGAAACAAAGTCACTTTATTTATGTTGTAGCCTCCCAATAAATTTAATTTCGTCAAAGGGGGATATTGGCTGGTTTATTTCAAATGTAGTGACTCGAATGAAAACCAGCCAAGTTGACTGGGGACAGTCAAATGTATACAACTCACTTTCTGCATTGATGAATATAAAGTTGACTACAAAACTTGAAATAATGTCCAATGGGGATTTCTCTTAGCTTCACAACACATTTGCTGCTAACTTTAAAGCGGGAGAAAGATGTAGGAGATGCTTTCAATTAGAACTTTTCAATTGTTGAGGAAATTAGATGAAGGATCAAGGTGAATGAATAAGAAGCAATGTGGATTGCCCCTTTCTCATCCTGAGGAAGTCTCAAAGTGCTTTACAGCTAACGGAAAACTTCTGAGGAGCAGTCACTGATGTTATGCAGGCAAATATGCTTGGTGGAGTTGATTGGGGGAGGAATGTTGGGTAGGACATCTTGAACCCTCATTGTTCTCCTTTAAGAAATTCTATGGGATCTTTTGCATTTACCTGAGAGTGCAGGTCAGAGCTTAGATTTAACAGCCCATCAGAAAGACAGGTATGTTGTATGTATTGGAATAGGTAGGGTTCCAAACAAGATCATCAGCATGGAGGAGATGCGTTTATTTATAGGCTCACAGATATGTTTACAGCATGCTGGGAGAAAAGAACAGTGCTTCCAGACCTTTGAGATGCAACGATTGTCTCCTTCTACAAAAACAAGGGAGAGAAGTCTGACTGTTCAAATGACAGAAGCATCATTTTACTCTTCATTTCAGGTAAAATCTTGGCCAAAGTATGTCTAAATAAATTTGTTCTAACAATAGCTGAAGGAAGCCTCTCTGAAGTGTCCATTCAGACCCAATAGGGGAACTACAGACATGATCTTTGCGCTGAGACAGATCCAGGAGAAGTGTAAAGAACATTAAAACATGGGCCTGTACACTACTTTTGTAAATCTTACCAAGGTATTCAACACAGTCGGCCAGGAAGACTTTGGAAGATATTATCTTGATTTAGATGCCTTCCAAGGTTCTTCACCATTCTTCGCCAATTGCATGAAGACCAGAAGGCCAGGTCAAGCAGAATGGAGCCCTCATAGACATTTTCCCTATCTCCAATGGTGTTAATCAAGGGTGTGTCTGGCACCTACCCTTTTCACTATTTTCTTCAGTATGATTCTTCAAGAGGCAAAGGCTTGACAGAGGGATATATTCTGCTTAAGATCATGCCAACTACCACATAGAAGATGATCTTCACCTGTGAAGAACTGTCATCATCAGGAAAACATGTCCTCCAACAGTATGGCATTTCCACATTACTGAAATGTAGGACTGGATTATATACTCAAGATATGGAATGGTGCTTGTGCTGTCCTAAAGTGACACTCTCAGGAAACATAAGAAAATAAGATTATTGCTGAAAAAAGAGACATGCTGTCAAAGTTTTTTTTAGCTTGCACTCATCATGACAGTTCACATGAAAACCAACTGTAAAGGGAACAACAATTTATATTTCATGGGAAGAGAGTACTAATTGGTTGGCAAGTGGATTCTGATGGCTAGAGGCCAAACTTAGATTTAAAAAACTGTTTAAAAACAGTTGAAGAGTAAAAAGTATGGAAAGACTGAATAGGCAGGTGGGAAGGGGGAAAAATAGAGACAGAAACAGAGAAACACATATAGACATTCAGAGATGAGAAGGAGAGAAAGAGGGACAAAGGTATGGGTAGATTTTAACCCCAGGCATGGAAAAAGCTGGCAGCAATCCTGCCGCCCTCCCCCGCCCCACCCCCCGAACCTTCAAAAATAATCATTTGCCTATGTTTTTTGAGCTTCCTCCTCTCTATCTCTCAGAATTGCATCAGGGCTCCATGTACATCATAGGCCCCAGATTTGACTACAGTAATGAGGTTCCTGTGATTCAGGTGGGTATGGGGGTCATCCAGTCATTAGGCCTAGTAAATATGATGGTGCGTTGGGAATGGGGGCAGCAAGTGTGCACAATGATTTTAACTCTGTTAGAGTCCCAAATCCACCAGACAGGCTGAGTTAAAATTGGCTCCACAGAGAGAGTGGGAAAAAGAGAGAGGGAGAGAGAGAGAAAAATAGGTAGGTAAACAGAGAGCAAAGTGTCTGAGAATTACTTCAGGACAATTGATGATCCTGTAGCATGTTATGCTTATTGAAATTACCGGCACTGCCTTAGGTGATTGGAAACACCTCGCCACTTATAAAATGGAAACAATTCTTTCTATTTACAACACTATTTCCCACTCTGCTTTGTCCAAAACTTATGATATCTGCTGTTACCTATGCAATAATTTCACTAATGAAAGCACAAAATGCTGGAAATACACAGCAGGTCAGGAAACATTTGCGGAGAGAGAACAGAGTTAATCGCTGGGATTTTCTGGCCCCATCTGCCACGGGGCTGGAATTTCCCTCCCGAAGTCAATGGACCTTTGGCTGGTCTGTCAAATTTCACGCCCCACCTGCGACGATTTCCGCCATGGGCAGGACTGGAAAATCCTGGCCAACATTTTAGGCTGATGACCTTTCATCAGAACTGGGAAAAGTTAGAGATGTAACAGGCTTTGAGCAAAGGGGTGGTTGGGACGAGGACAAAAAGGAAGGTCTGTGACGGGATGGGAGACAGGAGAGAATGAATGACAGAAAAGCTGGTCTCTCAAGGCCAAAGGGAATGGTGATGGGACAAAAAAAACAAATAAAGCAACAAAATATGTGCTTAGAGCAGGTGTGCTGCTGACTGAAAGTGAAAATAAGAGAAAAACCTAAACGCGTAAAGAAAAGGAAACAAAATAGGGACTGAGTTTATGGCCTGAAATTGTTGAATTGAATGTTGAGTCTGGAAGGTGAATTTCATTAATAATTTTGGATGGTCTTTATGAAGATGAGCATAATAGATTCTAAGGATTATGACCTCAAGAGAGATACATTTTGGAGTTCACATTTCAAAGGCAATCAAGACTGATATGTTTTAGGGTTTATAAGAATAAGCACTGTTGCTGTACAAAGCATTGGTCAGAGCCCAGCATGGAAATACTTTTCTGAAGTAAAAATGTTTCTGCTTTCAGACCATGTGACATGATTCACAATTCATATGTTTGTTAACAGATTTGCTTCGGTGAGCCGTAGAAGACTGGTTGAGAAACCCCAGCGCTTCTTGGCAGTTGGCCTTAGTGAATCTCACTGGATTTACTTTTAGATTCCAGCCAGCTGCAGGGATCCTTTGTCTGTAACAGGCAGTGGTGTCACAGTACAAAAGCTGCAATGATCTACATACCGGTGATACTGTTTTTGCAATTGTACTAGACCCTGAGTAAACTCATTCATTTTCCACAATCTCTTTTCACAGCTAGAATCTCAAAAAGATTCACAAATTGCCATGCATTCACTGCCAGCATTACTTTTCATACGCTGACAGTTGTTGGAATGTGCCTGAAGTATTCATTTTTCCATTCAAGTGTAAAGGCTGTTCAGCTGGGAAGCAGCTCAAGTTTTAAGGAGCACTGTGAAGGGGAGAAAGAACATAAAGACTCACAAGTAAGCTACAAACTGATGGAATAAAAATAATCAAAAATGCATTAATGTTAGTGACATTTTACAAAGACATTTCTTTAAAACACTTCATTATAATGTCTAATGAGCCACATCAGATGTATAACTTTGCTTACAGTCTTGTTCGCCCCCTGGTGCAAGTAAGTAACACATGACCCTTTTGTTCCCCTATTCAACATATATAATTTAGGACAAACTTTTTCTCTTTTTGCTCACAAAAGAAACATGCTATCGAAGCTCTTCATCTTGCACCTATCGGGACAGCTTGCAAGAAATACCAACAGTGAAAGGGAACAACAATTAAGAGAGAACAACATGAGAAGAGAGTGCTGATTGGTTGGCAAGTGGACTCTGGTTGGTAGAGGCAAAGCCATAGAGAATGCAATTAACTGCCAAGCTTTTGTTCAAATTCAAATCAGGCAGGTCAACTCTGACTGGTCAAGGCATTGCCACGGGGAATGAGCCAGGGAACGGCTGTCCCCCAAGCTTTCATTTAGTTGAAAATGGCTCAATGTGTGGACGTGCTCCTTCTGTGTGAACATATGTGGCTTTGAGCATGTGTAAGTGAGCCATTCTGCAAGCCCAACTGATGATATTAAATTGGTTTTCAGTGTAATACTTAGCACAATCAGGGTTGAATACTAAGTGTTGTCCAATCGCAGAATCACATCTAATGGCGGACACTATGGGCAGAATTTTACTGTCGGTGAGCAGGGGTGGGGCCTGCTCGCCGATGCTTAAACTTATACAGGATGGTGTCGGGTGGAACCCCCGACATCATCCTGCCCCATTTAAATTTTCAGGAAGGCGGGGGCACAGCAAAATCAGCTGTGGGCCTGCCGACCTGTCAATGGCCAATTGAGACCATTGACAGGGTCAGTTAAACAATTAAAGGACCTGCCCATCCAACCTTAAGGTTGGCAGGCAGGCCAGGAGCCCTGGCGACAAATAGAGAAAACATGAAACCTCATCCAGCAGTGGGATGAGGTTTCATGCTGGGTTATCAAAATTTTAATAAAGTTATTCTGTACATTATGGACATTGTCACATGAGGGGGACATGTTAGGGATTTTTTTTCTTCTATTTTTAATATTTTTCAAAGTGGAAGCGATCTCCCTGAGGCTGCACTTAGCCTCAGGGAGATTGCGCGCTTTCGTGCGCATGTGCAAAAGAGCGCACTCTCACTTTTAGGGAATCCCCCCCGCCCGCACAGGAAACGCTATGCGCTTCCCGCCAGATGTCGGGCTGGGTCGGCCTTAATTGGCCTGCCCACGTAAAATAGCGTGCGACCTGCTTCGCTGGCGGGGATCGGCTCCCCGTCCGCCGGAGATTGGGCCAGGCCCGCCCGTCCGCCCAACAGGCAGAAAATTTTGTCCTATGTTTTGAGTTTTGCAAGCATGGGTTGGTTGGGTATGGTCTGTACTTTGCCTGTTACGAACAGCCAAAGGGGCGTGCTGTTTGATACAATTGCCAGTCATTCGGACATAAGGCCTACATATCTGGCATCATACTGGCACTGAAATTCATATACCACATTATTCATTTATGTGATTGGCAGAATGACTTTTTGGCTTGAGGGACAGCAATACTCAAGTTCTGCACCGTGAAATTACTATTTTTCTTTTATTTCCTCTTCTCACGGCATAGCTGGAGCACTAGCTGCCTTCAGGCATCTTACCCAAGTTACCATTTTTCACATGTTGCTGCCACAGCCAATTGGACTGTGGAGGGAGAACCATAGGACAAAACTGAACCTCTCCTCACCCAAATATCCACAGGCAACAAACATCTTGCAGAAGAGGTCACTTCAGCCATTTGAGAGACACCTGCATCAAGGAACTGGTGGTGCTAGCACGTGCCTGTATAAAAAGATGTTTGTTTTTGTTCACCTTAGCTTCTAGTGAATGAGATCAGAGATTATTGTCCAGATTGAAGCTAGTGTGTGAGACATCACTTTTAGTGGAGGAAGCTAGAAAATTAGTGAGAAAATAAGAATAGTTAGAAAATGATCTTATTGGAACATATAAGATTCTGAGGGGGCTTGAAGGGTAGATGCTGAGAGGATGTTTCTGGAACAAGGCAGCGCATTTTCAAAATAAGGGGTCTCCCAATTAAGACGGAGGTGAAGATGAATTTCTTCTCTCATAGGGTCCTTAATTTTTGGACTTCTCTACCCCAGAGAGCAGTGGAGGCTGGCTCATTGAATATATTCAGGGCTGAGTTAGTCAGGCTTTTGATCTACAAGGGAGTCAAGGGTTATGGTGGAGGGGGGTAGTGGGGTTGTGCTTGGGGTAGTGGGGGGGAATGCAAGTAAGAAAGTGGAGTTAGAGCCACAATCAGATGAACCATGATGTTATGGAACAGCGGAGCAGGCTCAAGGGGACGAATGGTTTACTCCTGCTCCTATTCGTTATGTCCTTATGTTCTTAACATGTAGTACTTGCCGCCTTCTCTGGGAAGGATGCAGATGACTCAGTAAAATGGTTAAGAGCTTAGTGAAGGAAAGTTTCCATTCAAAATTATTTAGGCTCAGACACCACAATGCACCGCATTAAGTATGTGAGTCTAAAAGGTAAGATCATAAGTCATTATTCACCTTCATAAGTGATATGGAATTCATCCCAAAATACTTGTTACGTGGTGAATTTAGTAATCTTGTATTTGAAGATTTGGGTTGTGCCTGCCAAGAATCCAACAGAAAGCCCAACCTCTTCCCTGTAAAGAACATCAGAATCAATATTTTTAGACCACTGATTCAATCATAAAGCTTAACTGTAAAGCTCTTTCCACATGAGAAACAAGGTATGTTCTGGACCATTTATAACACTTGAAGACACGTTGCTCTGAGTCAGGAGATTTATTACAAACTGCGCGTAATCACCTCCTCCAGCTCTAATTGTCAAAAGATTCCTGCTACTTAGCTGTGCTGGCTAGAGAGCCTTGGGTTTTATCCAACTTGTAACACAACATATTAACAATCTAATTAACCCCTTTAATGTAAAATAGGAATGTCTGGGAATAAAGAAAATTATTTATAATTTATGCTCATTCTCATCTAAATTTAGGAAATTATATTATCCATAAATTATAATAGAATTGCTAACATAACCAAAAGCATGACACAGAACTGCTGCAAATGTATTCTGTACACTGGGGCCTTCCCGATCATGTTATAGATGAGTGACAACAGTTAAAAACAATGGCCAGGATTTTCCATTTGGCTGGGGGTGGGGGGTGGTTGCGGGGGGGTGGGGGGGGGGGGGCGGCGGAGTGGGGATCGGGATCGGGCACGGGCCCGATGGTCACCTGCGATTGGGTCCGCGCCACTATTTTACGCCAGCGGGCCAATTAAGGCTCACCCAGCATATTTCCCGACTCCCGAGGAGAGCGGGAGTGTGCGGGCGACGGCAGGCATGTACAGACTGCCGAGTCCTATGGCGACCCAGCAGTCTGTTTAAAAGAAGGTCTGGCAGCCTTTTGTAGGCTTCTCACAACGGCCAGTTCCAGATCGCAGCGGAGGGGTTCGGGTGAGCAGGCCAGGCTGCAGGATAGGCCAGCAGGGGGGGCTAATGCGCCCTTCATTTTTCTGATGACTGTCCTTGAGGAAGTGGCAGCACGGCGGGAGGTGTTGGTCCCCCAGGATGAGAGGAGGACGCCCCCCCAACATGACCAAACATGCCTGGGAGGAGGTGGCGGAGGTGGTGAGCTCCCGCGACATGGTGCGACGCACCTGGATCCAGTGTCACAAGCTCTTCAATGATTCATTGCACTCTGGCAGGGCGAGTACCATATTGGCATTGGGCATTGAACCCAGCAGGTAGCCTTACCCTCTGCGGCCCCCCACCCACCTCCAAGTCTTAGTGTCGTGACTACATTGAATCATTGAGGGCATTTTTCTTTTGCTGGGTGGGCAAGCAGATAGAGCCCATGCTGAGGTTAGCCTGAGTGAGTCATGAGGAGGTGGGTTTTCCCCCGCAGCATGTGTTGATTTGAGTCCCACATGACTGGTTTGGGGGCAACCAAGAGGAGCTGCACCTAGGCACAGACTCAGAACTCCAGGACAAGTCCTACTCAGGGTGATGAGATAGAGGAAGGGGAGACACAAGGTGTCGTGGCAAAGAACCATCTGCTGCCCTCTACGTTGCACATGCTTGTGCCTCCTTGTTATGGGAGGAAACAACATGTGGGTCCTAATGTGATGTAGGCAGCATGTGTCCAAGGGGGCGGAGGGGGGTTGGGGAGCAGGCCTTGCGTCTTGGTCTGAGTGATTAGCAACAGTGGGGTGAGGAGGCACTGGAGGCCTGATATGTCCCACTCTGGTTGGGGTGGGCCATGCGAGAACAGGGTCCATGTACAATTTGCCCTAATCAATGCTCTTCTCTCTTTTTCAGGAGAAGAATGCTCATAACACAGTTGAGCATGTGAGGATTGGAGGCAGCCAGGCACAGCTCACAATACTAAGCCGCATCGAGCAGGAGGCCCTTGAGCTGAAGAGGCGCCAGGCACTCATGTCTACTGGTGTTGGTGAGGCTGGTGTGCCATGGCCAGGTGTTTAAGCCCAACAGTGAGGTCAGCATTGTCCTCCCAACAGCCATAGCACTGATGATTGTTAACTTAGTTATTGTTGCAACATTGCTGGGCCATTGGTTATGGAAGGTTGGGTGTATAATGAGCCAGGGGGACAGGGATGAACTTTGTCATTGTCTGCACGCTAACTGAAGCACTGTCCTTGTTCTTCCTTTCAGCATCAGCGGAGCAGGGCTGGAAGGAGGAGCAGCAGATGCCCCCTCTCACACCTGAGGGGCCTGAAGTCTCACTGGTGTCACACCATCTCTGCCAGGCTGGCATCAGTGCAGATATTAGCACCTTGATGGGAATTAGTTCATCGGCTAGTGTCCCAGGGCACAGCGGTGAGGGCACTTCACACTCACTGGAGGAGCTGGCAGAGACAGAGAGTGCCCATGGTGCCAGCAGTTGGAGAACTGCAGGGACCAGGCACATGCTCAGTCGGTGCCTGATGATGTGCCTCTGGAGTCGTCCGCGACAAAGCAGCTGCAGGAAATGCGGCTGGGTGTGTGGGAGCATCTGAGGAGATACACGAGGCTATGCTTGGCTTGGTGTCCATGGTGGAGGAGTCTACACGGACAATCGCCGAAGCAATGAGATACACGTCCAAGCGCCATGCATCCTCCATGGAGAGAGTGGCGACTCTCTTGGAGAGGCTCCTCCAGGAGACCCGCCATGGCTTTCTGGGGATGCGCTCTGACCAGCAAGCCCTCACATTGGCATTGACCTCAGCTGGTCACTGCCAGTGTGGGAGATGGTCTGGGCATCAAGCTTCCCAGCTCTTTGCCCATCCATCCACGGTGAGCAGAGGTCTGAAGCGAACTCACGTCAGCGCAGCAGCTGTCTGTCATCTCTGCTGGCTTCTCTCAGGGCGCTCCAGATGAGGGCAGCAGCTCCTCCGCCCCTCTTCCAGTGACCATATCATCCAGTGAGGCTGCGACGACTTGGGAGATGCCAGCTGTGGAACTGGCAGCTCCCTCCCAGGCTGGGCCAGCACAGGCTCCATGGGCCAGAGGACGACCGCCAGGGTCATCGAGGCCATCAGGACAGCAGAGTCAGCAGGCTGTCTGAGATGCCATTTCGAGCGATGGGGCAGCACCAAGATATAGCACCCAGAAACAAAAGTATAAGGCACCTTAGACGCACCACAGGTTTTTCATTGTTGCTTTTGTGTTGGCCCGAGATTAGGTCTTTTTGATTTCTTTTTCATTGTTTACACTATTGTTTTCTCATTGTCGTAACTTCTGCTTCACACATTAAATGCCAGATGTGTGACCATGGCTGAGGGTGCCTCGTTTCTTCTGCATGTATATGTTTAAGAAAAGTGTAATGGGTGATTTGTTGGACATTCAGCATTATGTACAAGACCCTTATTTATTGCTGCTGACCTCACAGATTTTACACTTAGGTGTCGTGTATCAAAGCGGCAGCCCAGGCTAGTCCTGGAGGTTCATATGTGGTGTGCTAGCTGAAGGTTTATTAGATTAAAGCATTTCGGGCATCCCTGCCTCCCTGGAGTAGTCTCAGGTCAGCGTTTACCCCCTCAGCATTTCCATCCTCGGACTCACTGCTGGACTTATCGTGTGTAGCAACATCCACTGCGTCAGCGTCTTCATCGTCCACAGCGTCCCCCCTTTTCCAGCACAAGACTGTGGAGAGCTCAGCATGCAACCACTATCACCGGGACACGATCTGGGGGATACTGGAGTGCACCCCTTGAGCGGTCCAGGCATCGGAATTGCATCTTGAGAAGACCGATGGCTCTCTCCACCACAGCCCTTGTGGTGCCGTGGCTCCTATTGTACCGCTGCTCAGCTTCTGTTCTTGGATGGCGGAGAGGCATCATGAGCCACCTTCTGAGGAAATGGCCCTTGTCACCCAGCAGCCATCCATCCAGCCGAGCCGGAGCACTGAAGAGACCCAGCACCTGGGAGTGTCTGAGGATATAGGTATTGTGGGAGCTGCCTGGGTACCTTGAACAGACTTGCAGAATCTGCATCCTATGGTCACACATTATCTGTATGTTCATGGAGTGGAAGCCCTTCCTGTCGACGAAAGCACCGGGCTCACCTGCTGGCACCTTGATGGTCACATGGTGTGCAGTCTATAGTACCCTGGATGTGGGGGAAGCCAGCAATGGCCGCGAAGCCTCTGGCTTGCTGTGCCTGACTTGCCTGGTCCCAGTGGAAGTGGATGAAGGTCAATGCACGTCTGAACAGACCGTCTGTGACCTGCTTGACACAAGTGTGGACAGCTTATTGGGATACACTGCAAAGACCATCCACTGAGCCCTGGAATGATCCAGAGGCATAGAAGTTGAGGGCAACTGTGACCTTCAGAGCCGCTGGCATGGGGTGTCCTCCCACACAGTTCATGGAGATCTCAGGCCCAATCATCTGACAGATATAGTTGAAAGACGGAGCCTCCTTTGGCACTGCACCTCAGACATATTGAGGTGCCACCTGTATACCCTGGCAGCAGGATAGTGGCGTCTTCTGCAGCCCCTTGCGTCTTGGTCTACCTCTTAGCCCTGTGCCCCTTGTGCCTGTGCCTGTCCTCCCAAAAGTGGCTCCCTGGAGGCTGAATGTACACTCCTGGCCTCCTTCCCTTTCTAGCCCTCCCTTCCTCCTCAGAGGAGCTGCCTCCAGTGTACAGATCAGCTCCCATTCCCAGGTTAAGGGAAGGCTTCCTGAAACCTGCAGGCCCAGAAAAGATTCCTCACTGCAGAGCGCTGACCTGAAGGTTAAGAGTTCAGAAAAAGCTGCTGGGAGGCATTTTAAAGCACTGCAGATCATAGAGGCAAGTTTGAAAAACTTTCACCAATAAATACTTCACAGAGCAGATTCACGACCCCACTGAGCCCTCTTATTCCGCCCATGGATGAGGTTAATACAAATGTCTCCTACCTGTCTGCCCATTGTGCCCATGCACTGACCTGAAGATCGCACGGGCGCTGAAAAATCAGTGTCAATTGAAGACTAAAGGGCTTTAAGTGGCCGGTTAATTAATGGCGGATGTATGTTGGACTTCATCGGGTGCCCGCCCAGTGAAATATCGCGATGGCGCGTGGTGACGTCGGGATGCTCGCCCCACGTCACCGCACATCATTTTATGCACGGACATGCAGGGCCCGACTCCTGCACTTCAAACAGAAAATTCTGCCCAACAACAAAGGGGAGAATTTTCTCCCCGATGCGGGATTGTGTGATCGGCTGGGCACTGCCAATTTATGTGAGTAGGCCAATTAAACTGAGCGCTCCCTGTGTGGGTGGGGGGTGGGAGGGGGGTGGTGTTGCCTGAGTCAGGGAGTGCAATCTTTCACGCAAGTGCACGGAAGAGTGCCGAAATCTCCCTGAGGAAATTATAAAACACTGAATAAAGGTAAAAAACATTTAAGGACATGTCCCCTCATGTGAAACTGTCACATGAGCTGGGACATACCTATTAATCTTATTTAAAAACTTTTCAAACACTCTAAAAACATTCATGAACCCTCATCTCGCCTGTGGATGAGGTTCCATGAAAAATACAAAGGTCGCCTGGGCTCTTCGCCTGCCCACCAACCTTAAGGTTGGACGGGCAGCTCAGGTAATTAAAAATTGGCTTTTTAAATGGCTTTAATAAGCCTTTGACAGTTCAACGGGCCCGCAGCCGATCGAATTGAAAATCTAAATGACGCGCGGTGATGTCGGGACACATGCCTTGGCGCCACCGCGTGTCATTTTACGCCTCAGTGAGCAGGCCGACCCCCGCTCACCGAGCCGAAGACTCTACCCAAAGTGACAGTATGAATGTGCATGATCCTCACAGGAATATCGCAATTTAAGCTAAATCACCTGTGGCAAACCCAGAGGGTTGGGTGCGATATTGGTTTTACAGCCCCCTTCACCCCCTCTCCTCTGTGCCCCTATTTTACTCCCCATTGAAGTTGATGATACTAGGCAGCATTTAAAATGTGGACTGCACATGATCCTGTAGATTTCTTACTGGTGAGTTAGGTTAAAATTTGCCCCATGGTGTCAGGAAAATGACCATAAGGGACATTTAAATAGATAGGCCAGGTGTTGCTCCCATGATAGGTTTGCCTCTTGATGTGTGCTAGGGCACACTTCCTTCCATTGGTTTGTCTTTGTTCCGGCTCCATAGCATTTTCCTGGGGGAACCTAATTTTAATAAAATGCTTATTTGCCCCCTCTTTTGGGAATTCGCCTCACGGAGAGAGAGTAACATAGTCCTCCGTTCCATGGAAATGGTCACAGCAGCTAAAAGGGGTGGCCAGCTATTAAAATTGATAGAAAGGATGGATGTCCAAGATTACTTAAACTTTGTGCCCTTTCAGCTTTAGTTTCCTACTTCTCCTGGGTGTTCCCTCAGTGCCAGGAGCTTCTGAAGAGATTGGCTGCTATCAAGCAGAACCATAAAATGACCTTGTTTGGGGTCAAAGCAGACCCCCATAGGAACTGTGGTCGGTGGTACTGCCACTGATAATGCCTGGATAGTGGAGTCTTGACTGCTCCCTACCACATGTGTGGGCATCTGAGGTGACAGCACAAACATAGTTCTGCCCTGAGAGACAGCCTGTACATGTACACCTGTCAGGGGTATCAGTACATGACTGACTCTGGCTGGGCACTGATCAATGGGAAAACAAGCTGAATAATGCAGATCAGTGAAGCCCTGCCAGATAGCTCTCTCTCCTCTCTGGCACCAAGGCTGCAGCTGCAGCTGCCATGCCAGGATATGCAGATGTCCTTGGCCTCTCACATAGGACAGCCTTGCTGCAGTTTTTCATTGCAGCTGATGTAAACAATTAGGCATAGGGATATGAATAATACTATCAAATCTTGCTGCTGATAGTGAGGCATTGCAGCAGGCCAGGAGCAGGTTAGAAGAATGGGCAGGTAGGTGGCAGATAAAGGTCAATGCAGAGAAATGTAAAGTGATACATTTTTTGTGAAAATAGTAAGACAAAATGAGGAAAAGGAGATCTGGGCACGCAGGGACATAGATCTTTAAAGGCGGGCGTATAGTCTGAAAATTCATAAAGGGAATCTTATGGAATGGCACATATTTCAGCGCATCAAAAAAATTAATTGCACTGATGAAATGTGCAGGTTGACTTCTAGCTTGGTGACAGAATACCTGGGAGAAAAAAAAAGTGTATCTGGAACTGTAGAACTGGTGTTTGTGTAGTAGGGAGATTGTCAGCACATGAACGATTTGGATGTATCTTCCAAATGGGAGTCTGGTTTAGTAGTGGACACGTCAATTATTTAGCAACAGGGGTCCATTATGATGTCACCCAGCAGATTTCTGGCAGCTGGAACAGGGATCCCTATATAACCTTTTCCATGATTTTGGCCTTGGCTCCATGCTGCCTTGGCTGAGGTCATCTAAATTAGTAAAGACTGGAGATTAGTCCTGAGGGCAAACTTCCTATTGTTATTTCCTTTTATCCTCCCATTTTTGTTTTATTCATATTGAGGGGGTCAGGAACTGCTGTGCAGGAAACAACCAAATTGAAAAATAGTAGGAGATGAGGTAAGTCAGGAAATAATGAGTAAGTAACAAGTTTAGGATTTGATATCCTGTAGGTCGTAGGATGAATAGAAACAGGAAGGAGAGATGTTCCAAATTTGGATGCCCTGGAAATGAATGGTTTACAGTAGGAGATGGTGCAATGATTCTTCAGTTAATTACAGGGAGCAGGGGTAAAGTGGAGCACAGTGTAATTCAGAGTTTGGGAGAAAGAAGAGGTTACAGAGTCAGTAGCTTTGATCATATAGTATTGATAAAATAAAATCGAGAATTGTTGCAAGTTGTAACGGAGAGAAACATGTTGAGTCTAAAGACAAGTGTTTTTCTTGTACCCTTCATTATGTTTTATGAATAGTTAAGTGTTGGCTAAATTTGGTAATGTTCTATTTGTAGATTTAAATTCTGCCTGAAGAGAATCCAAAAGAAAGCCCAACCTTTTCCCTATAAAGAACATCAGAATCAACCACTGATTCCATCATAAAGCTTAACTGTAAAGCTCTTTCCAAGGTATATTCTGGACCATTTATAAAACTTGAAGACATGTTGCTCTGAGCCAGGAGATTTATTACAAACTGAGTGTGATTACCTCCTCCAGCTCTAATTCTCAAACGATTCCTGCAGCTACTTAGCTGTACTGGCTAGAGAGCCTTGGGTTTTATCCAAGTCTAACTTGTAACACAACATACTAACATTCTACTTAACCCCTTTAGTGTAAAACAGGAAGGTCTGGGAACAAAGTTAATTCTTTATAATTTATGCCTCATCTAAATTTAGGAAATTATATTATCCATAAATTATAATCGAAGCATTGCTAACATAACCAAAAGCATGACACAGAACTGCTGTGAATGTATTCTGTACACTGGGGCCTTCCCAGTCATGTTGTTACAGGTGAGCAGCAACAGTTAAAAACAATATCAAAGTGACAGTATGAATGTGCATGATCCTTGCAAGAATATCACAATTTTAATCTTCCCTGTATTCAGTCTGCTACCCCAGCCATCCTGGGACCGGTGCTGACCCACAACACTGAAAGTGGACTGACCCAGGATTTTGGATAAGAAACCGGGTCACTGTCAGCACGGGGCTCATCCCTCTCCTGTCTTCCATGATTGCAACATCCACCCTGCCTTTTTGATGGAAGTGGCCTTGCTGGTGGCCAAGACATCTATTGCCAATCTGGAAAGGTGTTCGTTTGTAGCAGGCAGTTCGCTAATTCTACTTAAGCCGAGTCCGAGGGCCTCAAAATAGCTCCTGCCTCATCAATGCCAGCGAACTGCCCAGAAGTTAACAATTGGCTCCATATTAGGGAAGTTCCCACTTTCAGCAGGGATGGTTGACACCCATCAGCTGTTACCCACTGAGCTATCAGGAGAATCTTTCAGGACATTTGTATGGTGCAGGTAAGCCTTCAGCAGTTTAAAATTCAATCTGAACACCCTCAAGAAATAAATTACAAGATAAATAGCACTTTTTCTGTCCACAGTTTAAAGTGCAATGTTATGATGACCTCTATGTTTAACAGTATTGAAGAAGAAGAATAAATTCTTGATGAATGGTTCATATCCTTTCAATACATCTTCACCGAGTCATAGTCCTGATCCAGGATGCTGCAAAGAGCTGCAATAGCTGCACAGACAGAATAAAAAAAAAATCTCCTGCTGTAGCTGATGCCATATTCAGTAAAGGCTCCAAAAAGAAGCCAAAAAAAGAATTAACTTCAAAGAAAGGGCAGCACTGGCATTAGGGGTTGAAGGATTAGAAAGATGAATGCAAGAATAACAAAGCACATAACAAAACATAGTCCTGAAACCCACTGCTTTCAAGGAGCATCCACAATCTTGGCCCAGCTGATAGAATCCTTGCCTCTGTATGAATGTTTGGCTCATACCCCATTCCAGGCCTTGAGGGCATAATCAAGGCTAATATTTGATTGCATTATTGAAGAAATGCTGTATTGTTAAGAGATGCTGTGTTTTTGTACCAAGTTTGAGTTCATTAATGTAGTTGGATATAAGGATCCCTTGGCACTATTTGAAAGAAGAGGAGGGAATTCTCCTGGTGGCCTGGATAACATTCCTCCCCCAACCTATAAGTACAGATTTAATATTCCATAATCATTTTGTTGTTCTCTGGGGCCTTGTTGTGCACAAATACTGCATTTGCCACACAGAATCACGTCAAAAGGATCCATTGTATGTGAAGTGTTTTGAGATCTCCTGCTGGTGTGGCAGAGTACGATATAAATGCTGGTTCTGCTTTTCTTTCTTGTTCTATCACGGACAGCCCATGCTGACTTAAGAGTGGATTTTAAAATTTAATGCAAGACATTTGGAGTGCGGAGGTCAGCACAATCAATTCATGGACTGCACAATTTGCAATCCATTCATTTTTAGCACACAATTTTTAAAAAAATCTTTCATGGGTTGTGGGTGTCACTGGTAAGGCCTGCATTTGTTGCTCATCCCTAACTGCCCTTGAACTGAATGGCATGGAGGGCAGTCAAGAGTTGACACATTGTTGTGGATCTAGAGTCACATGTAGGCCAGACCAGATAAGGACGGACATTAGTGAAGCAGATGGATTTTTCTGACAAACAACAATGGCTTCATAGTCACCATTACTGAGACTAGCTTTTCAATTCCAGATTACTAACTGAATTTAGCTGATGGGATTTGAACCCTTGCCCCCAAAACATTAGTCTGGGCCTCTGGATTACTAGTCCAGTGGCATTAGGAAGGGAGATCTGGAGACGGTAAAGGAACGGCGATGTAGTTCTGTCAGGATGGTGTGTGGCTTGGAGGGGAACTTGCAGGTAGTGGTGTTCTCATGAATCTGCTGTGCCTATCTGTCTAGGTGGTAGAGGTCATGGGTTTGGAAGGTGCTGTTGAAGGAACCTTGTTAAGTTGCTGCAGTGGATCTTGTAGATAGTACACACTGCTGCTACTGTGTGCCAGTGGTGGAGAGCATGAATGTTTAAGGTGGTAGATGGAGTGACAATCAAGCAGGTTGCTTTATCCTGAATGGTGTCAAGCTTTTTGTGGTAACTTGTGACATTGTATCCCTTATTACTTGTAGCCACAGTGTTTATCTGGCTGGTCAAGTCCAGTTTCTGATCAATGATAACCCCCAGGATGTTGTTAAGTGGGGTTCAGTGATGGTAATGCCATTGTATTCAAGGAAAGATAGATTATCTCTTTTTGAAGATTTTTTTGTTCTTTCCTGGGGATGTGGGTGTCACTGACAAGGCCCGTGCATTTTTCCTATCTCTAATTACCACTGAATTGAGTGGCTCTATGGGTCTGAAGTCACATGTGGGCCAGACCAGGTATGGATGGCAGATTTCCTTCCCTAACCCAGATGGGTTTTTACAACGATTGATGTTAGTTGTTGTGGTCACCATTACTGAGACTAGCTTTATGTTCCATATTTTATGAACTGCCATGGGGGCATTTGAACCCATGTGCCCAGAGCATTAGCCTGGGCCTCTGGATTACTAGTTCAGTGACATTATCACTACTCCACCATCTCCCGAAGGTCATTGCCTGGCATTTGTGTGGTGTGAATGTTACTTGCCACTTATAAGCCCAAGCCTGGATATTGTCCAGGTCTTGCTGCAGATGGACATGGACTGCTTCAGCATCTGAGGAGTCGCAAATGGTGCTGAACATTGTGCAATCATCAGCGAACATCCCCACTTCTGACCTTAGGATGAAAGGAAGGTCAGTGATGAAGCAGCTAAAGATGGCTGGGCCTAGGACACTACCCTGAGGAACTCCTGCAGTGATGTCCCAAGGTTGAGATGATTGACCTCCAACAACGACAATCATCTTCCTTTGTGCTGGGGATGACTCCAACAAGTGGAGAGCTTTGCCCGAGATTCCCATTGACTCCAGTTTTGCTAGAGCTCCCTGATGCCACACTCAGTCAAATGCTGCCTTGATGTCAAGGGCAGTCACGCTCACCTTCCCTTTTAGTTCAGCTCTTTTGTCCATGTTTAGATCAAGGCTATAAAGAGGTCAGGAGCTGAGTGACCCTGGTGGAACCCAAACTGAGCTCAGTGAGCAAGTTATTGCTATGTAAGTACTGCTTGATAGCGTTGCCAAAAACACTTTCAATCACTTTACTGATGATCGAGAGTAGCCTGATGGGGCGGTAATTGGCCAGGTTCAATTTGTCCTGCTTTTTGTGGACAGGACATACCTAAGCAATTTTCTACATTGCCGGGTAGATGCCAGTGATATAGCTGTACTGGAACAGCTTGGTTAGGGGCACGAATAGTTCTGGAGCTCAAGTGTTCAGTGCAATGGCCGGAATGTTGTCAGGGCTCATATCCTTTGCAGTGTTCAGTACCTTCAATCATTTCTTGATATCACATGAAGTGAATCGAATTCACAGAAAACTGGCATCTGTGATGTGGGGGACCTTAGAGGAGACCGAGATGGATCGTCTACATGGCACTTTTGGCCGAAGGTGGTTGCAAATGCTTCAGCCTTGTATTTTGTATTGATGTGCTGGGCTCCCCCATCATTGAGGATGTTACTTGTTTAATTCTCCACCACCATTCATGATTCGATGTAATGAAACCATTACGACACTCTCCCACCTTTCATTTCCTGAAGGAATGCTTTATACCTTAGCCTAGCTGGAATTCTGGGTGAATAGACCAGAAATTAACACTGGCCAGTCATTGACAAATATCCTAGACTATCCTGCGACAAGTAACTCACCTCCTGACTCTGCAAAGTCTGTCCACCATCTACAAGGCACAATTCAGGGGTGTGATAGAATACTCTCCACTTGTCTGGATGACTGCAGCCCCCACAACACTGAAGAAGCTGGACACCGGCCAGGACAAAGCAGCCCACTTGATTGGCACACCATCCACAAACATTCACTCCCTCCACCACCGATGCACAGTAGCAGCAGTGTGTACCATCTACAAGATGCACTGCAGGAATTCATCAAAGCTCTGTCGAAAGCACCTTCCAAACCCACAACCACTACCATCTAGAAGGCCAAGGGCAGCAGACAGATGGGAACACCACCACCTGGAAGTTCCCCTCCAAGTCACTCACCATCCTGACTTGGAAATATATCGCCGTTCCTTCACTGTCGCTGGGTCAAAATCCTGGAACTGCCTTCCTAACAGCATTGTGAGTGTACCTACATCACATGGACTGCAGTGGTTCAAAAAGGCACTACTTTCTCAAGGGTAACTAGGGATGGGCAATAAATGCCAGCCCAGCCAGCGAAGCCCACATTCCGTGAATGAATAAAAAAAAATGTTTTTCATTCAGCATTGATCATCAGGTATTCGGGCTTAATAGAACAATATGATGGATGCTGTTTGCCTGAGTTGTAAGGAAGTCCAATATGGAATGTTTGTTGATGCATCCCACTCTTACTGTCTTAAAGGAGCTTGTTTTCTTTTTTTTCTCTCATTTAAAGAACAGTGGCTATTAGCTTTGGAATCACTTGAAAGCAGGTCCATGGCTAAGGGCAACAAATAAGGTTGTTCCTGTTATTATTTTCATGAAACAAGGAGCGTAGCAAAATGATATCACTGTGAAAACTGTTTTCTGTTCATTCAAGTATAAATAAATCAGGTTGTTGGTTGGCAGTTATGCCTTATCTTAATAGAATGCTTTATAGGCCTCCTTTCATTAAACAAGAAAGCATGTATGTGTACTTTTTTAGCAGCTGGTATACAGAGGAAGGTTATATTCTTTTTTCCATCCACTCGATCATTCTCTGGGTTGCTGGCCCTTTTTTACATGGACAGATTGTTAGCCTGACTCTACTTCGTACTAGGAAGACCAAGGAAATATGCTTGGGGACGGGGTGGGAGGGGCAAGAATTATGCAATTCCACTCCCATCAGACACAAATACCCTGCTGGATGTCAACCCAGTCTTCAGAGACTGAACTGAATGTCTCTGCTCACCTGGGTTTCTGGTGTGTGGTTTGAAGTCACTACCTCCCAATTCAGAGATGGAGCCAAGGGGTGGGTGGGGGTGGTGGTGGTGGTGATGGGGAACAAGGTATATGGGGAAGAGATAGGAGAGTGGAGCTGAAGATCAGATTAGTCATAATCTTATAGAATGGTCAAGCAAGCTTGACGGGTCATATGGCCTACTCCTGTTCCTATTTCTTATGTTTTTTATGTTCTTAAGGCTCACTCCCTTTCCTGCATCATTTAAGCCAAACATTGGGCAGTAAAAACATGCACTCTGGAGGTGCCTCTGCTTCATGAAAAAAATAACAAATACACAAGCTGACTTGGGAGTGACTAGTGACATGGTATCTAAGGGAATATTTAAAACTAGAAAATTGTGATGTCCAGTAACAACAGAAGCATGGTTACCCACACAGTATTTCATCATCTTAGTCTGTACCTTCACCCTGGAACGGTTGAGTAAAATGGACACAATGATTCTCCTTGGAAAAGCTGGTAGAATTTATGGTTTAACTATTGTCTGCTCTAACATTCACAGCTTATTGAATTGTGAAAAAGAGTTCCCATTTATGGGATTATGACAATTCACAAACTGCTTTAAAGAATGGGGTCATGATCCAGCTATGATTTAAATCTGGTAACAGATTTTACTAAATCCAAGGTTTTATTTTCCTTTATCGCTTAATGTGTTGATTCTAGCTGTGGTACAATTCAATGGATGCTGGCTGCCCTCTGGTGCTTCACACAACTGGCCTTCAGAGTCTAGCCAATGAGTTTTAAAAAAGTTCTTTCATGGGATGTGGGTTTGCTGACAAAGCCAACATTTGTTGCCCATCCCTAATTGCCCTTGCACTGAGTGCCTTACTAGGCCATTTTGGAGGGCAGTTAAGAGTCAACCACATTGCTGTGGACCTGGAGTCACATGTAGGCCAGACCAGGTAAAGGTGGCAGATTTCCTTCCTTAAAGGACATAGGTGAACCAGATGGGTTTTTACAACAATTGATGATAGTTTCATGGTCACCATTAATGAGGCTTGCTTTCAATTTTAGATCTTATTAATTGAATTTAAGTTTCACCAGCTTCCATCCCATGCTTCCAGAGCATTAACAGGGGCCTCTGGGTTATTAGCCCAGTGATATTATCACTATGCAACTGCCCTCCCTAAGTATTGGTAGGTTCTTTGATTGCAACTTCAATCTTCCTTAGTTCAATTGCAGTGAGGCTAATTGCAATTTATAACAGATACATAATAGATATAACATATTCTATCTTCCCCAAGAATTAATGGTAAGGAATGGTGGTGCAAAAGGTTGCTCTGTCTAGTGGACAACGTGAGCTTTGATGGACCTCATGACCCTTTCTCAGCTTGTTTTACAGCCATGATACAAATGTCTGGTGAGCCACTCACTCTGGATTGCAGGAGTGTACAGCAGCAAGAGTCATAGTTAGCTACCCTATAAACCTTCAAATGTTTACCTGCTATTGAAATAATCATGCCTTAGTAGTCAACCAGAAAATGCCTGTTTGTTGTAGGCCTTAGGCAAAGTATGAGTGTCAATGCTTTGGAAACCAAGAACAAAAAAAATTGCAAAGCATGTATCAGCAGCAAGATTACAACTTTGGCTTAGTAATAAAATATTATGATAATGACTGGGTTTATACAGTTGTATAAAATGTTACATTTATTATTCTGCCTTGATAAATAAAATAAATGAAATAGATTTGCTCTCCATGAATCTGAGTGGATGAAAACTAAAGCCTTGGCTTATTGTCCCTAGTGAGTTTTTTTTCAAAGGCATAAACAATACGTTTTTTCCTGTGAAGGGAGGCTGTTACATTCTTTATCGAAGCCCCAATGATTTACTTGCATATACAATGACTGTGTTTTCTAGCACAAAATTAAGCTCATTAATTCCAGTCACCCTGGGGCAAGGATGATGTATAGCGGAGGCTTAGATTTAAAGTTCAGTGACCTTGGTGGATGGCTACAAGTTAGAGAAAATAGATGAATGGTAATTTGTAACCCTTCCCTGTCCATAAGAATTGATAGAAACAAGAAAGACCATCAGAATCAATAAGAATGTTCCCTTTTCATAGATCATTCCACTTGTCCACTTTCTCTCATCTCACCCCCACCTACCACCTTCTCAGAAAATCTCTTCCTTCTCTAAGCATAAATCTAATTGTCTCTTGAACCCATTTATCCTGCCCTCTTCAGTGGTGTCTCATTGTAATTCATCCTACAACTCTATTGTTCTTTGCGTACAATCTTTCAGCTCTTCTGCCTTCCTTACTCCTAACTTCCTAATATTGATGTTCTCCCTGATATTTAAATCCTTACCAATGTGCCTGAAATGGAGTGTTTTTTTTGTTCAAAAGTAATTAATTGCGCAATGCCTAAGGAATAAAGGTACAACACATTCATAAGTGCTTTTTCTAAAGAAAAACATTAACTTTCTTGCCATGTGTGGTCTTCCTCCCTTGATGTCATTGACAGCAACATGTCCATGAGAATTGGAGGTCTCCAAGGCATTTGAGAGCACATTGCTCAGTCACCATGGTCAGCTTTTGTAAAAGTCCTCAGCATTTCCACAGCATTTGACACAGGCAACCAAAAAAAAATCATTGTTCACCTTCCAAGGTACCACTCTTATTTGATACCAAACCTATCTGTCCCAGTATAGCTGGTATATCTCCTGCAATTGTTTCTGGCTCTGGCCTTGCACAATCACATTGACCCTGATTTCAATTTTTGTCCCTCTCCTATTCCTTAATTACATGTTACCCAGAGCAGAATCATCCATATTTATCATCTTCCATGTTTATTTTTGACTTTTTATTCATACCTGGGAGGTGACAAGGCCAGCATTCATTGTCCATTCCTAACTGCTTTCAGGAAAAGCCTGAAAGCCCATGAGAAGATGGTGGTGATCTGCTTTCTTGAACCATTGCAATCCCTGTGGTGAAAATACTCCCAAAGTGCTGTTAGGTAACGAGTTCCAAAACCCTGTGACGATGAAGAAATAGTGATATATTTCCAAGTCAGGATGGTAAGTGGCTTGGAGGGGGACTTGCTGTTGGTGTTATTTCCATGCATTTTCTGCCTCGCCCTTCTAGGTGGTAAAGTTCACAGGTTAGTGAGGTGCTGCAATAGAACCCGGGTGAGTTACTGCAGGGCATCCTGTAGATTGTACACACTGCTGCCATGTTGCACCAGAATTGGAGAGAATGAACATTAAGGTAGTAGTTACATGTTTGGAAAGTATATCTCTGTCCATAAAAACTTTCAAAAGTGTGGAAATATCAGCTCATGTTCCATCCTTCACGATCTGACTTTTTGCATCATAACATGGTAGCAAAGATGGTTACCTAAAGGTGAAGGTTGAAAACTAAGGAAAACTTTTCAGACTGAAAACTAAAATCGTCATAGCCATTATAGAAAATGGCAGAAAGCAAGTCTAAATTGTCAGGATATGATTACCCTCCGTGTTCTCAGGATCTACATTATATGACTAGTGGAAGGATAAGTGGATTTATGGGCACAGGTTACATACACATCCCTGCCAAAGAGGAAATAAAGTATAGCCTTGATGTTGTCACTTCCTACAAGAAGTAAAATCAGAAGTTAAGCTTTTTTTATTCATTCATGGGATAAATGCTGGCTAGGCCAGCATTTGTTGCCCATCCCTAATTGCCCTTGAAAAGGTGGTGGTGAGCTGCCTTCTTGAACTGCTGCAGTCCATGTAGTGTAGTTACACCCACAGTGCTATTAGGGAGGGAGTTCCAGGATTTTGACCCAGCAACAGTGACAGAGCGGCGATATATTTCCAAGTCAGGATGGTGAGTTGCTTGAAGGGGAACTTCCAGGTAATGGTTTTCCTAGGCGTCTGCTGCCCTTGTGAGTTGGATGCCTGTCAGTTGGATAATGTTGAAGTAAAAACAGAAAATGCTGGAAATACTCAGCAGGTCAGATAGCATCTGAGGAAAGAGAAACAGAGTGAATATTTCAGGTTGATGCCCTTTCATCAGAGCACAGGTGAATCCCCAGTTAATGTCCACCACCTGCATACGATTAATTACAAGTAATATTCAACTTAAAAGGTTCACTCGACTTGAAAAGCAGCTAATCTAAAACTCTGTCACCTACATCCTACCCTTGAACACTGCTCTATCATTCTCTCCTTGGAAAATTCCATTGACTCTCCTACCTCTAATACCTCAAAATTGAAAATTCATTACTAATTCCTCTATGGCTTTACCTCTCCTTTTCTCTCCAATCTTCCTTCAGTTCTATGTGCCACCAAGACCCCTCTGATCACTTCAGGCTTCCTCTACAACCAGTATTCATTTTCATCAATGTCATCAATGAACTGTATATCATTTGGACAAACACTCTTGAGGATACTGACTCTTCCTAAATTCTGTTAGATGTAAGCAAGCTTCGCTACCTCACTCAGATGTTTCCCATTTATTAATTTATTAAATAAGCCATTACAGCCAAAGGCCTTTCTACTCTCATCTCCTATATATACATATATACTTCATGGCATGAAATCACTGGATCGGAAACACCCTCATTCATTTTTTTCCCTCCTTCCTTACCATGACACTGTGGCCAACATCCTAGCATTGTAATGTCCCTACTGTTGTTCAGCTAGGATCAACTAACTCAAAATGGGGTTAATACTCAAGAGGTATTGATCTATATGACTCTGTTCATTGCTGGGCCATACGTTATCAACTAAGTCTTAGGTAGAACTGGTTACCCAATACTTCTGAGATATGTTTTCACTCCAAGGAGATGAAGATGTTAATAATAAAAGTAGGAACAACAGCACTCCCTAATCAGAATCCAAAATATCTGAAACCAGTCAAATAAGTGTAAATAAAAGGCTACACCCAATGTGCTTGTGTAATGGAACCAATACTTCTACATCCATCTATCTATCTATCTATCTATCTATCTATCTATCTATCTATCTATCTATCCATTTATCCATTCTTTCATTCTTTCATGGGATGTGGGCATCACTGGCTAGACCAGCATTTATTGCCCAATCTTAATTGCCCTTGAGAAGCTCATAGTGAGCCACCTTCTTGAACCACTACAGTCCATGTGGTTATATTACTTCCAAAATATGTTAACACAATGGAAATGGAAAAGCCTGATATTCAAAACACTTAACCCATGAACCAGTGATGATTTATTTCATAACTCATGAGTTATAACTCAATATAACTATTGATGGTTATAATCAGGCTTCCAGCATTAGATGAGAGGATAGATTGTCAACATTGCACCCAGTCAATAGAGTAGAATGAAATGAAAATTGGGCCACTTGGTAACAGGGCCAATGTTGGTTTTATGCCCAGTAACAAGTTGGAAATCTAGCCTAATATACCTGGCCCAATGGTCAAGTATTGCACCAAGTCTTATTCCAGCTCCTTTTCCAGACCTCAAAAACTTTTCAGCTCTCAATTTCCTTTTCCTCCTCCAATCTTCAAAGCACATTCAAAATGCAAGCTCAGTGTCAACCAACCAAAATTTGATCTATATCTTCTCTCCTACTCTTTTCAACCTTAGTGGTGTCTTGCACATGGGGCCTTGACCTGGACTTCTGAATAAATGACAAAATGATACCAGACCATCAAATGATAGAGTCACCCTGGTCACATCAAAAGCACAGCCATGCTAAGCTTCAGAGTTCAGACACACTGGAGCCAATCAGTAATAAAGATTTCTTCTGACCTCTTGGAAGTAGTTAATGACTGTTGTTAACTAAGTGAAAATGCAAAGTTTCAAACTTGTTTCTAGTGTGCAGAAAGGAAAATTATCAAAACGATTCATTCTCAGGAGATAGGTTCAGAGGCATGAAACATCTGATATGCGGCACTGCCATCTTTCATTACACACTCTACATTGGCAATTACTTTTTTAAAGACCTTTCAAACTTGCACTGTTCCACAATTATATTGTTGAAACTGCTATTCTCTTTCAAATTGTCAATTCAACCCTTCAAGCTGTTAATCTATGAATGCTCTGGGAGAAAACCTTGAATACTAAAGGAATGGATGACCCAGTGATCCTGAAACTCCAAAATTGCTGCCTACATTTTGAGATGCAATAAAGCATCGTAAAAGCTTAGGACAATTTTAAGTTGTCTCAGCTAATGATGATTCTCCCTGCATTTGAAGTGAAGCCAAAAAAGAGTCAGAATGTCACAATGCCAAGAGGGCTTTGCTTTCTTGTACACTTGCAAAAAAATAAGTACCCTTCTATCAAGACCTTTCATATCCCTCAAACACAACGGAAATTGTCCATTGGTCAGAGACAGACAATTAAACACATTTGGAATGGGAAAATGCCATTTAGTCCAGCATAAATATTCTTGCCACAGCTCATGCACAACCTACTGTAACATGGATATATCTTCTATTGATTTAGCTCCCTTCAACAACCCTTGTATGATCTACCCCATCTCTCTCTCCCTTTCTCTATATGCAGTGTCCTCGGTTATCAAAGAGTTGCTAATCATGGCTCCCCATGCATCTCTATCTCCAGTAGCCTTTTCATGAATGCCGTGATATGACAATGGAGCATGTAGAAGATGCAGGGCCCAAGAACTACCTCAGCCAGTACAGTGATTGAGCCCGCTCTATTGGTTTTTTAAGCACCACATTCTTAACCAACTGAACTAATCAGCCCTACATCAACCCCATCAGGGAGTTCATTCCACTCATTCAATCTCCTTCACAATCTGCATACAATCTATTCTCTCTTGAACTCTTACCACTCTTGTTTAGTCTCCTTCCACATGTCATGTACAATCTTCCCTCTGAAGGATTACATTCTGCCAATTTAGTCTTTAGCAATTTAGTCTGTACAATCTATCATGGACTCTATCTCGTCTGTTTAATTGCCTGAGGGAAACTTCCTGAGAACTGATTCTGAGTTGCAGAACCTCAGAGCTCTTCACTAGTTGATTATGCAGCAATAGTGCTTTTCTCAGGGGTCGCTGGTTTCAAATTAGCTTCTGAACCAGACCAAACATAGCATTATGTTTATGATTTATACTTTGCAAACCAAACCAAAAACATACATTTCTATAGCAACTTTAACTTAGAAAACGTCTCGGGGTGGGGCAGAGTGGGGGTGGGGGGGGTGGGGGGGGGTGGTGGGTGGTGGGTGTGGGGAGGGGGGATAGGGCTGGGGGTGTCATGCGAAGGAACAAAATTAAAAAGAGCGAATGTAGAGCCACGGTGGGAAAGTTGACCAAAAATTCTTGGCTGAAAAGACAAATGTCCTTAAAACTGGTGATCCACTGGGTTTTAGAGAAGGAATTCCAGAAAGTAGGTCTGAGGTGGCTCACCCTCTACTAACCACGGCAAGGCGAAGGTTGGGGGAAAAGCTAAGGTTGAAGGACCAAAAGACATCGAAGGGGATGTAAGATTGGAGGATTTTACAAACAGATGGTACAACAAGGCTGCAAAGTGATTAGATGACAAGTGTTTTAAACATAATTTTGAGGTCATCGGGCAGGCGTGGCAGGAGTGCCCATGAGTAGCCATGGATCTGCTGCCTGCGATCGGTGCCAGGCTGTGAATTCACGCTGGCTGGCCAATTAACTCAGCGCTGCCGGGTTAGGGGGCGGGAGGAGGGTGAGCAGTAAAGTCTGCACATGCACGGGGTTGGGGGGCGGATTGAAAGCTCCCTGAAGGTACAGAGCGGCCTCAGGGAGCTGAAGAATTGGACATACACAAATAAAGATTTTGAAAATGATAGAAACATGTCCCCACAGGTGACTCAGTCACATGAAGAGGGGCATGTTAAAAATGATGTTAAAACATTTTTATTGGATTTTTATTTACCGTTGGAAACCTCATCCTGCCCGTGGATGAGGGTTCGTAAAACAATGCAAAGGCCGCCTGGCTGATTTGCCTGCCCTCCAACTGAACGGTTGAACGGGCAGTGGAAAATAGAAATAAATGAATTGATTAAGGGCCTTAATAGGCCTCTTAATTGTCGGCAGGCATGTGCGAGAGTCGGCAGGCATGCGCGAGAGTCGGCAGGCATGCGTGAGAGTCGGCAGGCATGTGCAAGAGTCGGCAGGCATGTGCAAGAGTCGGCAGCGTGTCTCTCGACCAAAATATCGCGCGCTATTTTACCCCTGATTGGGTTGGGCACGCGCCGGCCTGCAGGGTGTAAAATTCAGCCCAATGAGTTTTGGGCACATGGAGCTGAGGTATGTCATTGTGGAGGTGGATAATGAGCAGTACTTACTGTGGGACACTTTAGCACTTTTGTCCTAATTTCTTTGCAAAAAATAGATATTACTTGAGTTCCTATTCCTCTTTAACATTGCTGCTGCCTCTATGTGTGGGGATTTCCTCTCAAGATCCTCGCCTGCTGCATGTCCTTCTGCTCCACCCACTTGGCTACTCCCATTCACATTACTCAGTTCTTACCAGTTCCCAAGAGTGGTTCTCAAGACTCACTTTTGTACGCCATCATTGAGGATGAAAAGAACCACAGAATGGAGCAAAGGAGACATGGAAGTATTACATTAACAAGCATCAGAGCATATCATTAGTGAAATGGTCTTACCACTGCTTTCAAATAAAACCATCACCTATACTACGGCATGATCACTCATCAGCTCTCTTTGTCCCTGACCATGCCAATCATTTGCGCTCAAGTGAAGAAGTCAGCATCACAAAGTATGCTCTTTCCTGTATGACCCCAACCTGCATCAATAACAAAGCAACACATCCTGTTTATTGCGGTTAATTCGCTAGTGCATGTAATCAACCTGCAACAATTTCTCCTGCATGCCTGCTTTCCTTCTCTTTAGCTATTCTTGTGTTTCTTCCACATGTCACTTGAGGGCCAGGATTGTGGGAGGTTGATGGCTGCTCGTCCTCTAAGCCAGATTAATGGGACTTGGGTGGTCCTCATTTCACAGCAGCAGTCTCCCGGCAGGGTAGGTGTGCTGGCTGCGTCTCCAGAGCTTTCTTCTGGGAAACCTGATTCTCTGAAGTGAAAGACCAGAGAGCTGGCATGTCCTACTGCCTTGAGAGACAATCCCATCAGGCAGGTCAATTCCAGTCATTGTCATTTAACTGGGCCAGGAACTGTGGCCTCACAGATTGGCAGGATGTTTAGTCTAATGCAGTGACATTAACCACTAGCAACATGTAGTTAATTGAGAATCCAAACACAGCTAATTACACCTCTGATTAATAAATGTAAAATGAGTAATAGATACTGTCTTTGGACATGTGTCTCAGGACTTACATTCACATGAGGTGTGTATGCGTACTTTCACCTTTTTCCGTGTTGATAAAATAGCAAGGGTAGAATCAGAGCTTGTGTGTTTATTTTGATTGTTTTGAGTGTTTATTTCTTTCATACCAAATGGTGGTGGATGTGTGTTTATATATGTGAAGTCCACTTACATTTGAGAGTGTAAGGAGTTTTCTACAAAAATTGATGTACGTGCTTAAAATGTGTGACTGCAGCCACACCTCGGGTGGGTCAATACTGGCTTCATAGGAACTGTCAGATCCTGAAGGTCACAGCTGTTGTCAAGGTCTAGACACTTCCCCAGCTGGTGAGGGATAAAGAACTACCTATTAGCCTCAATGAGCTTCTAACGTGAGTCTCCAGGTCACAGCAGCATCCTGCATGGTCTTCCTGTCCCTCCAGCCCCTTTAATGAGCCTCGTGCCTTTAAGGCTTAAATTGTGCATCAACCTCCTGTCATCCATGAGCGTTCAGCAATTGTGTACCACTATGAGTGCCTGAAGTCTGTCCTTTTTGTGTTAGTAAGGACCCACGGTAAGACTATGCCCTCATCAATGGAATGTGCTGTATCGATGGCAAACATTAAAGAATTAATTCATAATTCACAAACATTACATGCTCCTTAAGGACCAGATACTCCATTTGGAAAAGGGGTTCAACTGTGCATGACTAACATGAGAAGCTAAAGGTAGTATTAGATTAAATAAAGAGGCTTATAATGTTGCCAGAGTACTCTAAAGATTGGGGGGATTTTAAAATTCAGCAGAGGATAACAAAGCAATTGATAAAGAAAGAGCAAATAAAATATGAGAATAAACTAGCTAAAGATGTTAAAAACAGATTGCAAATGCTTCCATAGGTATGTAAAAAGGCAGAGATTAATGATAGTAAAAGAGAGATGCAGAGATAAGGGAAACTGTAATGGGGAGCAAGGAAATGGCTGAGGCATTCAACAAGTACTTTGTATCTGCCTTGGTGGTACAAAACACACAAAAAATGGAAATAATGGGGCAACTAAGGGTCTAATGAAAATGAGGAACTTATTAGCATTTGTAAAGAAATTGTACTGAAGAAAATAAATGCCAATAAATCCCTAGACCTGATGGACTACATCCTAGGATTTTTAAATAGGTAGTTAGAAATAGTGAATATATTTGTTTTGATCTTCCAGAATTCCCTACATTATAGGGCGCTCCCCGTGAACTGGAAGTTAGCAAATGTAATGCCACTATTAAAGAAGGGATGCAGAGAGAAAACAGGAAACTAAAGGTCAGTTAGCCTGACATTAGTAGTAGGGAAAATGCCAGAATCTATTATTAAGTATGTGATGATATAGTGCTTAAAAATCATAAAATGAATGGGCAAAGTCAATAGGTATTTATGAAAAGGAATCCCTATTGACTCTGCCCAATCATTTTAAGATTTTTTACAAAATCTGGTAATGTTCTTTGAAGTTGTAACTGGTAGGATGGATAATAGAGAAGCAGGGGATGGAGTGTATCTGGATTTTCAGGAAGAATTCAATAAGGTGCCGCACAAGAGGTTATCATATAAAATTAGGGCTCATGGGATGGTGGGTAACATATTAATATGGATTGAGGATTGGTTAACAGCCAAAAAACAGCAAGTAGGAATTAGCAGGACATTTTTAGTGGGGTACCACAAGGTTTATTGCATGGCTTCAATTCAATAAATGGGCAGAATTTTCCAAACCTACTGGCATTGGGCACGTTTGGCAGCATGAGCGACAATATGTCAAGAAGGCCAAAAATCGGTTTCGCGATGTCATGACTCCAGTTTGCAATCGTTCACTCCGCCTGTCAACGGCGGGCCGCGTTTCCTGCCGTGGGACATTGGGAACCTCATTGTACTACATCTGCATATCATTACAAGCCCAGCTCATCCCTTCACACTGGATCATCTGAGCATGCAGGCGTGATTGCCCACTGAAGTGTTTCACAACAGCCTATTTAAGGTGTGCACTTGGTGTGTTGAATTATGCCTGGGACTTCAGAGTTTGTTTTCCTACCTTGCTTCGGGCAGCACTCACAGTCATCAGCGCAAGGCTTCGCAGGCAGCACCACATCAATGGGGGCTCACGGGCAGGTCTCTACCTACCAGATCAGCCATAAGGCGGGGGTGACTTTTCAACAGTTGCAGGGCTAGGGCTTACTTGGGGAAAGGGAAGAAGTGGCTTCAGGTAAGGGGAGAGACTGCAGGGTGAGGGCTGTACTGGGGGCGGGGGTTGTCCCAGTGTGTGTGTGTGGGGACACAAGTTAATCTGTGCAAGTGGCCTCAAGATTGTGAGGGCTGGGGAGGCAGTCTCTAGAGGAGATGAGGCCAGATAGAGATGTGAGGATGTGTGTGAGAGAGTGAGTGGTGATGTCCCTTCAGCTGGCAGTGAGTGAGATGCCAGTGAATGTGTGATGGGCTTGAATGTGTGAGTTTAGAGTGATGCAATTACCCTGGTGGCATGGATGAGTTCATTCATCCTCTTTCTGCATTGGAGGGCCAACGTCTTCTGTGTAGCACTGGCACTGACCACCACTGCCATTGACTAACAAGCAGGGTTAAAGGACATCACAATGGGCCTCTATGGCATATAAAAGGTGCTTGAGGAACACCAGGGGGCTGTAATCCTCTTGCCTTTTGGGGCCATGTCTTCTGTAAAGCAGTCCTGGGCTGGAATTATTGAAAGGTGTGTGTGTGGCTGCACTTCAATATGGTACCTGGAGTGAGGAAGAGGTGAGGTGACAGCAGGGCAGGCAAATGAGAGGCCGCCCACCATCGAAATGGTGTATTTCTTGGAAATGCATGATTAATGAGGCAGGATTGGGACAATATGGCATGAAAATCTGCCATTGCGGCCGGTGGGTAAAATGTTCTTGGTCCCACCCACTAGTGCACTTAGTGCAAATCTGGGACAATTCTGCCTAATGACTTAGCTGAGGGAACCATGTATAATGTATCCAATTTTTCTGACAATTTTTATGATGCCTGTAGAGACAAATAACTTGAAAAAGAGATATGAATTTCCCAAATGGCCGCACAAACGCTCATGACAAGATTTCACATTTTAAGACTTTCACTGTAACAAACAAACTAAAATTAACTTCAACTAAACATTACTTATTAGGCAACTAATACACTGCACTACAGAAAAGGTATTCCCTAATAACTTCCTAACACAAAGGAAAACACTACACATTTATACATTACATCACAATCTCAGCCAAATGTAATCTTGTATATAAAGTCCCAAAACCTTCCCAGCTTCAACAGGATGTCTTCTCCCTTCCCTACCTGGGTAAATCTTCCTGTGTCCATTTTAAAACAATCCCTTCACTCAATCTTCTAAGCACAATCTAATGGACTTGCAGGACCAAGGCACCCTCTGGTGACTTGACTGTCTTTAAGTCTGCACAAGGCTAATCTCTTCAAACAGGGAATCCATCTTCATCTGTGCTTTTCTTGGGTAGTTAACACAAAATGAGGCCTTAGGCTAGGCAGATCTTTAGAGTTGGTCACTGGTCAAGGGCAGGAGGGTGTGATGGTGAGTCAGGCAGGTAATAGGATCCAGCAGGTAGTGATGGAGCAGCCTCACCCCCTGACTTTGTCCAACAACTACAAGGTGCTTGCTACTTGTGTGGATAAGGAGAATGACTGCAAGGTGGATGAGCAGACTAGCCTTGGAACCATGGTGATGGATGCCATTCAAGTTGGAGGAACAAAGAGGAATATGGTAGGAGACAGTATAGTCAGGCGATTTATACTGTTTTCTGCTGCTGTGATTGGGAGCTCCGAAGGTTGTGTTACCTGCTGATGCCAGTGTTAAGGACATCTCCTCGTGGCCGGAGAAGAACTTGTAGTGGGAGGGGGAGGTTCAGCCAAAGGGAGATTTAAAAATCCGAAGAGAAGGATCGAGGCATTGAAGGACTATAACTATGTGGGTAAAGACAAGCAGAATGGGATAGGAAGGGACAGAGTTCAACAAAAATTGTACATCAATTAACAAGCTCACTGTAGGGAACAGAAGTAAAAAATGAAATTTAAATTTCTTTATGGCCTGAATTTTCTTGTTGGCGGGAGGTGGGCGGAGTGGGAGCGGGCGGAACCGATCGCCACTCGCGATTGGGTCTGCGCTGCGATTTTATGTGGGCAGGCCAATTAACGCCCGCCCAGTGTACTTCATGGCTCCCTGCATAGCGGGAGTGGGCGGGCAGCGGCTCGCAATGGCTGGGCGAAGGGCTCTGCAGAGGGGCAATGGAGGTGATGCAAGTCCGGAGGGTAGTCCATTGGGGCAGGTCAGGCCGGAGGGTAGGCCATCGGGACAGGCCAGGCTAGAGGGTAGGGCAGGGGGGCCAGTGTGCCCCTTGTTTTTTGGATGACTGCCTTGCTGTGCTCCTTGAGGAGGTGGCAGCACGGTAGGAGGTGCTGGTTCCCCAGGATGGGAGGAAGAGCCCCCCACCACATGACGAAATGTGCCTGGGAGGAGGTGGCGGAGGTGGTGAGCTCCCGCGACGTGGTGCAGCGCACCTGGATCCAGTGTCGCAAGCGCGTCAATGACTTGTTGCACTCAGGAAGGGTGAGTGCCATATTGGCATTGGTCACTTAACCCACAGGTCAGCTTACCCCCTGCTGCCCCCCCCACCCCAAGTCTAAGTGTAGCAACTGCATTGAATCATTGATGACATGTGTCCTTTGCTGGGTGGGCCAGCAGATATTGCCCATGCTGAGGTCACCCTGGAGGTTGGGAAGAGATGGGTTCGGCACCCGCAGCACATGTTACACCCTGACCCACATGACTGTTTTGGGGGCAACCTGGAGGAGCTGCACCTGGGCACAGTGCTGGTACTCCAGGACATGTCAAAGTCAGGGTGATGACATGCTGAGAGGGGAGCTTCAAGGTGGCGTGGCAAAGAATCATCTGCTGCCCTCTGCACTCCACGTGCATGCGCCTCCTTGCTCTGGAAGGATATACTGTGTGGTGCCTAATGTGATGTAGGCAGCATGTGTCCAAGGTGGTGGTGGGGGGGTGGGGAACAGGCCTAGCATCTTTGTGTGAGTGTTCAGCAGCAGCAGGGTGAGGAGGCACTGGAGCCCTGATATGTCCCACTCTGGTTGGAGTGGGCTGTGTGCGAAGAGAGTCCAGGTACAATTAGCACTAATCAATGCTCGTCTCTCATTTTCAGGAGAAGAATGCTCATTACGTGGCCGAACGTACAAGGATTGGCAGCGGCCAGGCACAGATCACTATTCTTAGCCGGTTCAAGCATGAGGATTTTGAGAGGTGCCATGCGCCCAGATCCACTGGTGTCGGTGAGGCTGGGGTACCACGGCCAGGTATGTTTGCCCAGCAGTGAGGTCACCATCATTCTCCCAACAGCCATAGCAGTGCTGAGTGTTAATTGATTTAATTTTGCAACATGGCATGACCATTGCTTATGGAAGGATGAGCGCATAATGATCCGGGGGACAGGGATGCACTTTGTCATTGTCTCCACGTTAACTGATCCAATGTCCTTGTTCTTCCTATCAGCATCAGCGGAGCAGGGCTGGGAGGAGGAGCAGCAGAGGCCTCCCCTCTCACACCTGAGGGCCTTGAAGTCTCACCAGTGCCACACCATCTCTGCCAGGCAGGCATCAGCGCAGATACTAACACCTTGGAGGGATCTAGAACATTGGCTAGTGTCCCTGGGCACAGCAGTGAGGGCACTTCACAGTCGCTGGAGGAGCTGGCAGAGACAGAGAGTGCCCATGGCACCGGCAGTTGGAAGCCTTCAGGGGACCAGGCATATGCTCAGTCGGTTGCTGATGATGTGCCTCTGGAGTCGTCCGAGACACAGTAGCGGCCGGGTGTGTGGGAACATCTGGGGGAAATACATGAGGCTATGCTTGACTTGGTCTCCGTGGTGGAGGAGGCTACGTGGACGATCGCTGAGGCAATGAGCCTCATGGCCTAGCACCATGTGTCCTTCATGGAGAGAGTGGCGACTCTCGTGGAGAGGCTCCTCCAGGAGACCTGTCAGGGCTTCCTGGGGATGCGCTCTGACCAGCAAGCCCTCACATCAGTATTGACTGGTCATTGCCAGTGTGGGAGATGGTTTGGGCATCAGGTTTCCCAGCTCGGTGCCCACGGTGAACAGGGAGTTCCGAAGCAACCTCACGCTGGTGCAGCAGCTGCCTGTCGTCTCTGCGGGCTTCACTCAGGGCATTCCGGATGAGGGCGGCAGCTTCTCCACCCTTCTCCCATTGACCGTTGCATCTGGTGAGACTGCGACGACTGGGGAGATGCCAGCTGTGGAACTGGCGGGGCCAGCACAGGCTCCACGTGCCAGAGGATGACTGTCAAGGTCATCGAGGCCAATAGGACAGCAGAGTCAGCAGGCTGTCTCAGATGCCACTGCCAGCAATGGGACAGCACCAAGACATAGCACCCGGAAACGAAAACATTTGGCACCTTAGCCACACCATGGATTTTTCACTGCTGCTTTTGAGTTGGCCCGAGATGAGGTCCTTATGATTTTCTCTAATTTGTAACACTATTGTCTTTTTTTTGGCATAGGTTTGTTGACATATTAAATTCAGACATGTCACCATGGCTGAGGGTGCCTCTTTTCTTCTGCATGTGGATGGTTTCCAAACATGTTATGAGTGCTTTGTGGGGCATTCAGCTTTATTAACAAGGCCCTTAGTTATTGTTCCTAACCTGGCAGATTTTGCATTTAGGTATCGAGCATGGAGCCTACAGCCCAGGCTTGTCCTGGAGGTCCAGCTGTGGTGGGCTAGCTGAAGGCTCATTGGATTAAAGCCTGCCGGGTGTCCTTGCCTCCCTGCAGTATGCCCGTGTCAGCATCTACCCCCTCAGCATTTCCCTGTGCATGCTCATCCTCGGACTCACTGCTAGACTCATCGTGTGCAGCTGCTGCCACTGCGTCGACGTCTTCATCGTCCACTGCGTCCCCCCTTTCCAGTGCAAGATTGTGGAGAGCGCAGCATGCAACCACTATCACCGCGACATGATCTGGGGGTACTGGAGTGCACCCTGTGAGCGGTCCAGGCATCAGAAGGGCATCGTGAGAATACCGTTGGCTCTCTCCACCACAGCCCTTGTGGAGGCATCGCTCCCATTGTATCGCTGCTCAGCTTCTGTTCTTGGATGGTGTAGTGGTGTCATGAGCCACCTGCTGAGGGGATAGTCCTTGTCACCCAGCAGCCATCCATCCAGCTGAGCGGGAGCACTGAAGAGCCCCGGCATCTGGGAGTGTCTGAGGATGTAGGCATCGTGGGAGCTATCTGGGTACCTTTCACAGACTTGTAGGCTTAGCATCCTGTGATCACATATGATCTGCACCTTCATGGAGTGGAGGCCCTTCCTGTTGATGAAGGCACCGGGCTCACCTGCTGGCGCCTTGATGGCCACATGTGTACAGTCTATAGCACCCTGGACACGGGGGAAGCCAGCAATGGCCACAAAGCCTCTGGCTCGCTGTGCCTGACTTGCCTGGTCCCAACGGAAGTGAATGAAGGTCAATGCACACCTGAACAGAGCATCTGTAACCTGCTTGACACAAATATGAACAGCTGTTTGGGAGACACCACAAAGGTGCGTATGGAATTGGAGGCAATATATTAGCATGAATAGAGGATTGGTTAACAGATAGTAAACAGAGAGTGGGCATAAATGGGACTTTTTTGAGTTGGCAGGTATACAATGTATATTAATGACTTTGATGAAGAGACAGAAAGTAATGTTTCTAAGTTTGCTGATGATACAAAGCTTTTAGGGAAGGTAAGCTGTGAGGAGGACACAGAGGCTGTAAAGAGATATAGACACGTTAAGTGAGTGGGCAACAAGATGGCAGATGGATTATAATATAGGGAAATGTTAAGTGATTCGTTTTGGTCGAAAGAATAGAAGAGCTGGATATTTTTTAAAAGATGAGAAACTTCTAAGTTGGATATTCAAAAATACTTGGGTTTGCTTATGCAAGGAATGCAAAAAGTTAACATACAGGTGCACGAAGCAATTAGGAAGTCAAATGGTATGTTGGCCTTTATTGGAAGTGGATTGGAGTATAAGAATAAAGAAGTCTTGCTAGAGTTGTACATGGTTTTGCTGAGAGCACATCTGGTGTACTATGTGCAGTTTTGGTCTCTATATTTAATAAAAGTTATACTTGCTTTGGAGGCAGTACAGCTAAGGTTCACTAACTTGGCCCCTGGAATGAGGGGGTTGTCCTATGATGAGAGGCTGAGCAAATTGGGTCTATTTTCTCTGAAGTTTAGAAGAATGAGAGGTGATCTCATTGAAATGGACAATTTTCTGAACAATCATTTAAGATACAATTAGTAGTTACATGGAAAAATGTGGGTTCATTAGGAAGAGCCAGCATGGATTTCTAAAGGGGAAATTGTGTTTAACTAACTTGCTGGATTTTTTTGAAGAGAGGGTTGATTAGGGTAATGCTGTTGATATGGTGCACATGGACTTGCAAAAGGCATTTTGATACAGTGCCACACAACAGACTTGTGAATTATAGCTCATGGAATAAAAGGGACAGTAGCAATGTGGATACAAAATTGGCTGAGTAATAGGAAACTGAGGGTAATAATCAATAGGTATTTTTGGGGCTGGAAGAAGATTTGTAGTGGACTTCTCCAGGGGTCGGTATTAGGACCCTTGCTTTTCCTGATATACATTAATAATCTAGATCTTGGTGTGCAGGGAACAATTTCAAAGTTTGCGGAAGATACAAATTTGGAAGCATTGTAAACTGTGAGTAGGGCAGTATAGAACTTCAAAAGGATATAGATAAGTTCGTGGAGTGGGCTGATGGGTGACAGATGACGTTCAATGCAGAGAAGCATGATGTGAAACATTTTGGTAGGAAGAACATGGGGAGACAATATAAAATAAGGGGTGCAATTCTTTAGGGGCTGCAGGTGCAGAGGGACCTTGGTTTATATGTGCATAGATTATTGAAGGTGGCAGGAAAGGTGGAGAGAGCAGTTAATAAAACTTACAGTATCCTAGGCTTTATTAATAGGGGCATAGAGTACAAGAGTAGGAAGGTTCTGCTGAGCTTATATTAGACACTAGTTAGACCTCAGCTGGAGTATTGTGTCCTGTTCTGGGTGCCACACTATAGGAAGGATGTGAATGCATTGGAGAGAGTGCAAAAGAGGTTTACAAGAATGGTTCAATGGATGTGAAACTTAAGTTATGAAAGTATATTGGAGAGGTTGGAACTATGCTCCTTGGAGAGGAGGAGGCTAAGAAGAGATTTGATAGAGGTGTTCAAAATCATAAAGTGGCTGGGTAGAGTAGATAGGGAGAAACTGCTCCTGCTCGCAAAAGGATCGAGAACGAGAGGGCACAGATTTAAAGTGATTTGTAAAAGAAGCAAATATGGTGTGAGAAAAAGCTTTTTCACACAGCGAGTGGTTCGAGTCTGGAATGCACTGCCTGAAAATGTGGTAGAGACAGGTTCAACCAAGGCATTCAAGAATGCATTGGATGATTATTTGAATAGAACCAATGAGCAAGGGTGTGAGGAAAAGGCAGGAGAATGGCACTAAGTCAAAATGCTCATTCGGAGAGCTGGTACAGATATGATGGGCCAAATGGCCTCCTTCTGCACCATACCAATTCTGTGTTTCTGACTTTATATAGATGCTGAGAAATTGTTTCCGCTGCTCAGGGAACCCAGTCTCAGGATAAGGGGCCAATCATTTAGAACTGAGATGAGGGGAAATTACTTCACTCAAAGTGTTGCGAATCTTTGGAATTCTCTACCCTTAAGTGCTGTGAATGCTCTGTTGTTGAATGCATTTAAGGCTGGGATAGACAGATTTTTGGTCTCTCAGGGAATCAAGGGATAAGGGGAACAATCAGGGAAGTGCAGTTGAAGCCCAAGATTAGCCATGCATGTATTGAATGGTGAAGCAGGCTCAAAGGGCCAAATGTTTTACTCCTGTTACTATTTCTTGAGTCCTTGTATTCTTGTGACATTGCATAGGTGCATGGAGTTGGCATGGAGGTCATCGAGGGGGTGTGGAAAATAGAGTGGTCATGTGGGGCATGGAGGTGGCATGGAAGATATGGAAGGAGCATGGGGTGTGTATGTATGGGTTGAGAGCGTGTAAAGGGTGACAATTCCCAACACTGGCATCCACCCGGCTATGTGCAAAGTTGCCCAGGTATGTCCTGTACACAAAAAGCAGGACAAATTAAACCTGGCCAATTACCACCCCATCAGTCTACTCTCCATCATCAGTAATGTAATGGAAGTGGTCATCAACAGTGCTATCAAGTGGCACTTGCTTAGCAATCAGCTGCTCACTGACGCCCAGTTTGGGTTCCGCCAGGGCCACTCAGCTCCTGACCTCATTACAGCCTTGGTTCAAACATGGACAAAAGAGCTGAATTCTCGAGGTGAAGTGGGAGTGACTGCCCTTGACATCAAGGCTGCATTTGACCAAGTGTGGCATCAGGGAGCCCTAGCAAAACTGGAATCAGTGGGAATCAGGGGGAAAATTCTCCACTGGTTGGAGCCATACCGAGCACAAAGGAAGATGGTTATGGTTGTCGGAGATCAGTCATCTCAGCAACAGGACATCACTGCAGGAGTTCCTCAGGGTAGTGTCCTCGGTCCAACCATCTTCAGCAGCTTCATCAATGACCTTGCTTCCATCATAAGGTCAGAAGAGGGGATGTTCGCTGATGATTGCAAAATATACAGCACCATTCACAACTCCTCAGATACTGAAGCAATCCATGTTCAAATGCAGCAAGACCTGGACAATATCCAGGCTTGAGCTGACAAGTGGCAAGTAACATTTGCGCCACACAAGTGTCAGGCAGTGACCATCTCCAACAAGAGAGAATCTAACCATCACCTCTTGATGTTCAATGGCATTACCATCACTGAATCCTCCACTATCAACATCCTGGGGGTTATTATTGACCAGAAACTGAACTGGACTAGCCATGTAAATACTGTAGCTCCAACAGCAGGTCAGAGGCTAGGAATCCTGCAATGAGTAACTCAACTCCTGACTACCCAAAGCCTGTCCACCATCTATAAGGCACAAATAAGGAATGCGATGGAATACTCCCCACTTGCCTGGATGAGTGCAGCTCCAGCAACACTCAAGAAGCTTGACACCATCCAGGACAAACCAGCCCGCTTGATTGGCACCACATCCACAAACATTCACTCCCTCCACCACCGACACACAGTAGCAGAAGTGTGTACCATCTACAAGATGCACTTCAGGAACTCACCAAGGCTCCTTAGACAGCAGCTTCTAAACCCACAACCACTATCATCTAGAGGGACAAGGGCAGCAGATAGATGGGAGCACCACCACCTGGAAGTTCCCCTCCAAATCACTCACCATCCTGACTTGGAAATATATCGATGATCTTTCACCTTTGCTGGGTCAAAATCCTGGAACTCTCTTGCTAACAGCACTGTGGGTGTACCTACACCACATGGGCTGCAGCGGTTCAAGGAGGCAGCTCATCACCACCTTCTCAAGGACAATTAGGGATGGGCAATAAATGCTGGCCCAGCCAACGACCCCACATCCCATTAATGAATTAAAAATTACTTGAGGGCCAAACTGTTTTGAATATAATTGGGACGAAGTCCCAGCAAACCAAGGCAGACTTTCTAACCAGCCCGTCTTGTCACTCGCCAACCCATGTGGCCGTCTATGATGTGCTTCTGTGTTTTGATCCTCTGCCTCCTGGAGCAAAAACTAAGTGTAACAGGGCCCTTAAGTTGAGGCAGGCCTGCTGAGTCAGGAAAATTTCTCAAATTGAGCTACCTGCCTCCGAAATTGGATATGGCCCTTGATATCCTTGTACGCAAATCACAGAAAGCTAACATGCAGATCCAGCAAGCAAAAGGAAAACAAATGGTATGTTAGCCTTTATTACTAGAAGAATGGAGTACAAAAGTGGAGAAGCCTTACTGCAAATTATATAGAGCCTCGGTGAGATCACAGCTGGAATACGTGTACAGTTTTGTTCTACTCACCGAAGGGTTTACTAGCCTTGGAGGGATTGCAATCAACATTCATTAGACTGATTCCTGGAATGAAGAGATTGCCCTGAGAAGAGATTGAGTAGGTTTGACCTGTATTCCCTCAAGTTTAGAAGAATGAGTGATGATCTCATTGCAACATTTAAAATTCTTAGAGGGCTTGACAAGGTGGATGCTGAATGTTTCCCCTTGCTGAGGAGTTTAGGACTAGGAGATCACAGTCTCAAAATAAGGGAGTTGATCATGATGGGCTGAGATGATGAGAAATGTATTTACTTAAAGGTTTGTGAACCTTGAGAATTCTCTATCACAGAGAGCTGTAGGTGCTCAGTTGTTGAGTACATTCAAGCCAGAGATTGATAGATTTCTAGGTACTAGGGGAATCAAGGGATATGGGGATAATGTGGAAGCAGTAGTTGAACAGCTATGTTCTTGTTGAGTTGTGGAGCAGGCACATAGGGTCAAAGGGTTACACCTGTTTCTATTTCTTATGTTCTTCTATTGTTCCATGACAGAGCCAGGAGAGAAATATTGTCTCTGAATTCATTAACTATCCAATTGCCTTCTTTGGTCATTTATTTGATCAATCCTTTTCATAAGTGAATAATGATGTACTGTTTTCACTCCATGATCCTGTTTTTTCTCTCTTATATGCTTGACTTCATTGCCAGATTATTATTCGATATTATAATTATTTAGAGACCGCGGGACATCTGCTAAAACATTTTACTTTCATATTGGTCTGCCTTCTCAACTATTATTTGACATCCCTGCATAGATGCTAATACTCTCAAAAGATCATTTGTGAAATTTATGGTATAATTTGACATAACTAAAAGTCTAAACGACATGCAAAAATTAAGTAATTTTTTCCCCTATCAAAGTGAGTGGCCTTTCTGATAATTTTTGATTACTGGGGGGAAAAATTGAATCGTTAATTTGTTTTTTTTTAATGAGATGGTTTGAAAAAGGCTTTCTGTGCTCCTAAGGGCACATCATTCCAGTGTCCTTCAGAAAACAGCTGCAGGACATGAACACTCCAGTCACAAGCAATGAATCATCCTGCGGTGCAGAAAGTGAACAATGGAACTATGAATGAGAAGTAATATTAACAAATAGGAATACCTTTGGATGTTGAGGGAATTCTTTTAACCGCAGACTCCGAGAGCAGAATACCAACACAAGCAGATGATCTAATTGGCACTGGTGATGAAGGGGCGAAAGTATAGGATTTATTGGCCAGAATCTACAGTCCAGTGCATCGAGGTCTGAGGAAAGGAATTATCCAATGAAATTATTTGAAAGAAAGCATTTATTCTGTTCATTTGCATCTCAACGTATACCTAATTTAGTAGCTGATATGATAACATCTACCCACTTTACATTTCAGAGTAAAGAGGCAGTTATAATTACTGCCTTAGAGTCGATTAAAAACAACTTTGGACCCATAAAACTTGCACCATAAGTCCGGTCGACGATCCGATCGCAGGCTGCAACAAAGCCAGGGAGGTGCAGATCATTTACAAGAGATGACCATTCATTGCGTAGAACTCACACCCACTGCTGTACAGTTGTAGTCTGGTGAACTGCTAAGTTAGATAATAATTACCACATTTTCCTTTGGCTAACCCTGTAACGTTTTTTTCACATGAGTGTTTGAAATGAAAGCCACCTGGTTGGGAGATTCGGCATTGTCCTAACCTTAAACCTTATTCAGCCTTCAGGAGACAAGTGGAGATCTGTCCATATGCATTCTCACTGGATGAGAGAGGCTGATTAGTGTCAGTAGTAGTAGTGTCTAGTGTCCCAGCGGCACATTCCACATGTTCTGTCCGTGTCTGATATCTTTAATATAACTGACTCTTCCATTTCAGAAATGCTGCAATGGTACAGGCGGTCAGTTAGCCCACGTTAACATTTCTGAGAGGCTTTTGTAATTGAGCAGGAACAGCACGGACTCATTAACTTCTCTTCAAACGTCACCCCGCTGTGTGGCTTCCTGTTTTTATTTGATATGTCCAGCCTTGTTGCTTAATCTTGATTAATTCTTAGCCTCAAAATAAACTTTGGTCTGCACGAAAGGAAGGCCAATAAGATAAAGGAAAATGAACAGAACCAGATGGATAAAAAACCATGCACGAATTTTGTAAAAAGAAACATCAGCTGGAATTTCTGCTGGTTCTTTGGGGCGCAAGGACACTAAGAATATTTAGAAGCTTTTGAGCATTTTTTAAAAAATTCTAAGAAACTGATTATTGTACCGTAACAAAAATAGGAAATGATTCTGGATATATATTTAAAAGTTATTTTCAGCATTTCAAATCGGGTTACTGACAAGTGGTGGATTGAGACTGTGATAAAAGTACTTTTCTGTGATAAACCCATTTTCCATGTCACCCATATTATAAACCCATATTAATCTAACTGCGCCTAGTTACCACTCTTAAATATGTCAAGGGATACTTTTAAGGAATTTTTTTTCTGTGTTCAGACCACACTCTGAGTGCTGCTTGCATTTCTGGTCACCATAATATAGTAAGGACATAGAGGCACTTCAGAGGGTGCAGAGATTTACAAGGATGATGCCAGAAATGGTGTGGATATACATATCAGGAAAGGATTGACAGGCTGGGTCTCTTGTCTCTTGAAAGAAAAAGGCTGAGGAGTGATCTAATAGAGGTCTTTAAGATTATGAAGTATTTTGATAGAGTGGATACAGAGAGAATCTTTCCCCTTGTGGGGAAGGACATAACTACAGACCATCAATATAAGGTAGCAAGCAAGAAATCTAATAGGAATTCAAAAGAATAATTTTTACTGAAATAATGGTGAGAATATGGAACTGGCTAGCACAGGGAGTTGTTGAAGGTGAAGACTACAGATGTATTTAAGGGGAAGCTAGGCAAGTAGATAGGGAGAAAGGAATAGATGGCTACAAAGCTAGATTGTGATGACAATGTGGGAGGAGGGTCAAGTGGAGCATAAACACCGACAAGGACTAGTTGAGCCAAATGGCCTGTTTCTGTGCCACATATCCTATGTGACCCTATATAAAACAGTCCCTGAATGCCATGGTTTGTGGCAGAAATGACATTTGACAGAACGCAAATGAGTTTGAGTGAAAACTCAAGGAAAAGAAACACTTCTCAATATGGACTCAATTTGTGTTGGAATCACTGATTTCACCCAGAGTGCAACTCTATTCTGATAACCTGCTTCTGACCTCTAAGTTATGCCCATATGCATTGGAGTTTTGAATCCACTATTCTCTAAAATGTTATACTCAATTTAACTGCGAGGAGCATTGAAATGATTAATGATGCACAATAGCCCTGTACCCATGACAGCTAGCAGACTGCCTGAAATCACCTAGGTACCTTAAGAGATTGACAGCTGAAGTCAGATTCCTGGTTATAAATAATTCACTATTTCAATTTCCACATCTGGGTAAACTATAAAAACAGAGTCTGTGCATCACATGCAGGAATAGTGCTAGGTTTATCTTGTTCTGCAAATTTTGTGGCTACCTTTTGAGTTAACTTTATTTTACTGATTGTAGTCAGAATCAGCAATTCATCTTCTGTCATAGAATCGTGCAGCACAAAAGGAGAGTATTTGACCCATTGTGTCTGTGCTGACTCTCTGAAAGAGTTACAAATTAGTTCCACTGCCCTGTTCTTTTCCTCTAAGCCTGCAAGCCTTTCCTTTTCAAACAGAGATTCAATCCCTTTTTGAAAGTTACTTTTGAAGCTGTGTCCATCACCTCCCCTTTCAGGCAGTGCATTCCAAATTGGAACAACTCACTGACTGATAAAACATCTTCATCCTATCTTTTCCTCCAAATGCTTGATTCTAAATTTTGCAGTGCAGGAAGGGACCAGGTGCTATATCTTCAATTTCAGCAAGTTAGTTGATCTCAGCTGGGTTAGTAACAGGGACAAAAACAGAAGATGCTGGAAAAACTCAGCAGGCCTAACAATATCTGTGGTGAGAAAATTAACAGAGTTAACGTTTCGAGTCCCTATGAGCCCTGAAGAAGAGTCATACGGATTCAAAACATTAACTCTGCTTTTTTTTCTCTCCACAGATGCTGTTGGACCTGCTGAGTTTTTACAGCATTTTCAGTTTTTGTTTCAGATTTCCAGCATCCACAGTATTTTGCTTTTATCTTAGTAACAGGGGCACCCGCTCTTGGCTAAGTTGAGGAAATCAAATCAAACCAGCTTTCTGCATCAGACAACTATGTAGTGACCTCTGCTGCAAAGGAGGTTAGAGTTTCTGCTTTGGGTGCAATCAGTGACCCAGATGCAAATTCCGCCCAAAATTGGACTCTTTTTTTTCTTCAAGTTTCCTTATTACAATATTTAAATTGTGGAATCACCGCCCAGAGAGCAGGTTAATCATCCGCCTCCCATTCTGCCTGTGTTAAAATCAAAAGTTGGAGGATTGAAGGCAGGTTGGGGTCAGTTTCTCATTTGTGAATTTTTACCATTCACCCATTTTAATTTTAATCAGATGGGGAAGGTAATAACTGGGGACTCACTTGTGCTTATATACATAGGCTGAAAGAATGCTGTGTTCTTGGAGGTGTAGTGTGAATTATTGCAAATAAAAGCTAGGGAATGAATAAAGAGTTGACTTCGGTGCTCTATCCTTTAGCATCTGGCTATTTGGCTTTTGACACCCCTCCCCTTTCCTACCATGCTGCTGGGTTAAAATTCCTCCAAAATGTCTGAGAATGTTAACTTTCAGGAGCCTTCTCATGCAGATGAGGTTGATGATAAAACCCATCAGTATGTACACATTCACCTAACAATTTGCCTTTATATTTGCCCCACTTTATGTCTTCACAAAAACAGGAGAGCAATCAGAGGCCAGACACTGTACAGAATCTATTTAAAATACTTCATTGGGTATCCTGCCACAATTCTAACACTTGGCATCAACAGCCCAGATTACAGAAACTTGATGGGATACATACCGATACATATCTGGAATTTCCTCCCTGAACCTCCATCCCTCTCACCCCCTTTCTCCCCCTTTAAGCCACTTCTTAAACACTTACTTCTTTGTCTGAGCTTTGGGCTATGTGTCCTCATACCTCCTGATGAGGCTCAATGTCAAATTTTGTTTGTTAACTCTCCTTTGAAGCACTTTGGGACATTTTACTACACAACAGACATTTTATAAATGCAAGTTGTTGTTGTTATTAAAGGAAAGGCTTGCACTTATATGGTGCTTTTTATGATCTCAGGTGATCATTCCAGAGCCAGATGGTGATGTAAGAAACCAGAAGCCGGTCTTTCACTTAATACTAGATTTATTTACAGAATGCAGCATTACATCAGTCTACCTTCTCCCTAACTGATACACAGTGTCCCAGAAGTCTCTTTTTATATTCTTTTGAGTACCAATAAAATAAGCAAATTAAATACGTTGACAGCCCCTTAAAGGGGCACTATAGCAAAAAGACAAAACTTTAAAGGAAAATTATCTAATTAAATGATGATGCACACCAGCCCCTGCAGTGCCCAATGGTCATGGAAGGCCTCAACCCTACCAGTGGACACCGCATGCTCCCTCACAAGGGACACCCAGGCACAATGTAGCCATGGAAGAGGGGCAGACAGTCGGGTAGAATGAAGATAAGTCTCTCTTCGTACTCTTTTGGGTATGAACAAACGAGCAAATGAACAATTCAATTTAAAGTAGTAGCCTCTTAAAAAGGCACTGTAATAGAAACAAAACTCTAAAGGGAACTTACCTAGCTAAATCAAAATGTAATTTTGTGAGGTGAGGAAGCACTCCAGCCCCCATGGTGCCCACTGGTCATGGAAGGCTTCAAGTGTGTCAGTAAACTCTCCCTCTCCAAGGACACCTGGCGGCAAACATAGACACGGAAGAGGGGCAGACAGTCTGACCAAATGACCCCATTTTTCTCTTTATATTCTCTTTTTAATAAAACCAAAAATCAATAAAATAAACTAATTAAAGGGCTAACAGCCCCTGGTGAGGCACTGTATCTAAAACGAAACTTCAAAGGAAACTTACAAAATCAAATTAAAATGATGTTTCCGGGGCTGATGATGCACTCCAGTCCTCACGATGCCTACTGGTCGCAGAAGACCTCAAGCGTACCAGGGGACACTGTGTTCTCCCTCTCCAGGGCCACCCAGCCATGAACAAAGCCATTGGAGTGGGGCAGACTGTTGGGTCTACTGACTTTATATATTTTTTTGAAAACAGAATCAATAAATTAAACTAAAAATCAATAATTCAGAGGAGGTAAGAGCCCTTGGTGGGGCACTGTAACTAAAACAAAAACATTAAAGGAAATTTACAAAATTAAATCAATATATCATCACAGGGGGTGATGATGCACTCCAGCCCCCTCGGTGGATCAAGGAACGCTTCTAGTGCACCGGTGGATACGGCATATTCCCTCTCCAGAGCCACCTAGCCGTGAAAATAATTGTGGTAGAGGGCCAGATAGTCAGGCCAGACAACCACCTCCACCACCCAAAGTCCCTCTTTATATGTGCTCAAGGTATTTAACCAATCAATGCCCTCACCTTCAGCCTCAATAATACATTTACCATGCCATTAACCCAAGTGTTTTACAGTCAATGAAGTACTATTTGAAGTAGAGTCACTATTGAAATGTAGCAAACACAGCAGCCAATTTGCCCACAGTAAATTCTCATTGACAGAAGTGAGATAACGACCAAATAATCAGTTTCATTTCTTGGTTGAGGGATAAACATTTGCCAGAATGCCAGGAGAATTCCCCTGCTTGTCTTCGAATGATGCGTGGGATTGTTTAGAATTGCAGGGCACGATTCCTGACTGGCCACCCATAAGGTCAGTGGGAAACGTAATCCCACTGATCATGGCAGCGCCACAGCCAGTTAACACTCCGAGGAATATTAATTGGCTGGAGGTGGGACTTCCACCCCTCACTCAAGAAAATGTCCCACCTCTGAAAGTTGTCAGCCAATTTGATTGGCTAGCAGCTTGTTCCCCAGCAATGCCACGAGCAGCAGTGGCCAGGACAGGGGCTACAAGCAGCTCCCAGATTCCAAGTCCTGGAGACCAAAACTAGATAAGTGTGGGGATGGGGTGAGGGGGTCTCTCACGGCAGGTAGAGAAGGTGAGGCCCGAGGGGTGGTGAGGAGAGGCATATGAAGGTCTAACTGGAGAAACCAGGGGGAAAGGAAGGGCAGCCCTTGGTGGGAAGAACCCTATATTAAAAGGGGGTCCTTGAGCGTGGACCCCCTACCTGCCTGAGGCCTGAGCAGTGTGACCGGCTGGACTTACCACCCCAAACTCTGAACTCCCCTCAGACTCAAAGTTGAGGCCTGTTGAGAAACAGCCCTTAAGTGGCCAACAATTGGCCTCATTTGGGGCGAGGGTGGAAAGGTTGGATGGGCTTTGCCCCTCCCCTATAATATTGTGGACAGGTCGAGGGCTGGTAGGTAGGGCAGTGAGAAGGCCAGCTGGGGAATTTTACATATCCCGTGCCTGCAAACCCACCAAAAGGGGACTGTAAAATTCTGCCCAAAGACTTATAGGCCAGAATTTTCCGGCTTACGTGCGGGTGGCGTAGCCCACATGTCAGCACGTAAAATGATGCGCGCTGACATCGCGCGAGCGTGTCGACATCAGTGTGCACCATCGCGATATTTCGGTGGGTGGGCGCGCTTAGTTCGCCCGCCATTAATTGAAGGGTTCGTTAAGCCCCTTAATTTGCCGATTGTGTACGATTTTGAGGGGCCCGTGTGAACTTCAAGTTGGCGCACGGGCCCAACGGTCAGGTGGGTAGGAGGTTATTTTTAAAAAGTTTTGCAATGTCGGGATATGTGGACTCAGAGGGGTTGTTCATGTTTTTCACAAAGTTATAATTGATGAAAGTGTTTAAAACATACCTGTGTGATTGTTAGTAGTTCTCATCGATGTCCAAGAGGTTTCTGTGTAATTTGAAACCAGTCTGCAGACAGCATTCTTTTTCAGCCTTGCAGCTTTCTGGAGGCCTCCATTTAGCCTTGGGCTATGGTTTCTGACCTCTCCAGTGGAGGCAGCTCCCCTGAGGAGGAAGGGAAGGATAGAATCAGGAGGAAGCCAGGACTGGACAATCGGCTTCCAAGGGAGGCACATTTGGGTGTCCAGGTGCAGGCACAAGGGGCGCAGGGCCAAGAGGTTGTCCAAGGTGCAAGGGGCCACAGACGATGCCACTATCCTGCTGCCAGGGTATACAGGCGGTGAAGCAGCTACCTCAATATGACTGAGGTGCAGTGCCGAAGGAGGCTCCGACTCTCAATGGAGACAGTCTGTCAGATGATTGGCCCTGAGATCTCTCCTATCTGTGTGGGAGGACACCCCATGCCAGCAGCTCTGAAGCTCACAGTTGCCCTCCACTTCTATGCCTCTGGCTCCTTCCAGGGCTTGGTGGGTGACCTTTGCGGTGTCTCCCAATCAGCTGTCCACACTTGTGTCAAGCAGGTTACAGACACTCTGTTCAGGCATGTATTGACCTTTATCCACTTCCATTAGGACCAGACAAGTCCGGCACAGCGAGCCAGAGGCTTCGCAGCCACTGCTGGCTTCCCCCGCGTCCAGGGTGCTATAGACTGTACACATGTGGCCATCAAGGCACCAGCAGGTGAGCCTGGTGCCTTTGTCAACAGGAAGAGCTTCCACTCCATGAACATGCAGATTGTGTGTGATCACAGGATGCAGATTCTACAAGTCTGTGCAAGGCTCCCAGGCAGCTCCCATGATGCCTACATCCTCAGACACTCTCAGGTGCCGGAGCTCTTCAGTGCTCCGGCTCGGCTGGATGGTTGACTGCTGGGTGACAAGGGCTATCCCCTGCGAAGGTGGCTCACGATGCCAGTTTGCCATCCAAGAACAGAAGCTGAGCAGCGTTACAATAGAAGCCAGGGCACCACAAGGGCTGTGGTGGAGAGAGCCATCGGTCTTCTCATGATGCGCTTCCGTTGCCTGGACCGCTCAGGGGGCGCACTCCAGTACCCCTCAGATTGCGTCTCTATGAAAGTGGTAGCAAGCTGCACTCTGCACAATCTTGCGCTGGAAACGGGGGATGCAGATGATGATGAAGACCTTGATGCCCTGGATGAGGCTGAACATGATGAATCCAACAGTGGCTCAGAGGATGAGGAAGAACAGGGCGATGATGAGGGCCACAATGATGCCCCACGTTTACACCAAGGAGGCAGGGACACCCGGGACAATTTAATCCAAAGAACCTTCAGCTAGCTCCACACACATGGATCAGCAGGAGCAGCATTGCCTGGAACTTCCACATGTGGCACTTAGGTGCTACATCTTCCACCTCATCAGCTGTAAATAAGGCCTTAGTACAGAAACATCAATCTCCACTTTAACACTGATGATAATTACGTGAAAATGAAAAAGCACCACAATGTAAAGACACCCAGCCATGGTAATAAAGGTGGACTTTATTCTGTCCACAATTAAAGCCCACATGATTATTCGACAATGTTACAAAAAGGGGTCCCTATTCTAAGGCCAACACAAAATCACTAGTGACATACCTAAGTGCCTCAGGTGCCTTACGTTTTCGTTTTCGGGTGCTACATCTTGGAGCCGCCCCATCGCTCGGAGTGGCTTGTAAGACAGCCTGCTGACTCTGCTGTCCTATTGGCCTTGATGACCTTGACAGGCGTCCTCTGGCCCATGGAGCCTGTGATGGCCCCGCCTGGGAGGGAGTGGCTAGCTCCTGAACTGGCACCTCCCCAGTTGTCGCAGCCTCAGTGGCAGAGGGGCGGAGGAGCTGCTGCCCTTATCTGGAACACCATGAGAGGAGCTCGCAGCGACGACAGGCAGCTGCTGTGCTGATGTGAGGTCCAAATCTACCTCCCTGCTCACCACAGATGCTTGGGCACCGAGTGCCGGCGCTTGGTGTCCACAACATCTCCCACAATGGGAAAGACCACCTGTGGCCAAAACCGCTGTGAGGGCTTGCAGGTCAGAGTGTATCCCAATCATATTTTGATCCATTTGGTGGAAGCATCTCTCTATGAGAGTCACCAATCTCTCATTGAAGGAAGCCTGATGCTTTGCCCTGAGGGCAGATTCTTCATGTGCGCTGTGCCTAGACTCCTCCATCACAGACAGAAACTGAACCACTCCCTCATGCAACCCTGCTAGATGCAAATGCACTTCCTGCCGCCTTTCCTACAGCTGCTGCATTGGGGACAACTCCAGAGGCATATCATCACTGCTGGACTCAGCATGTGCCTTGTCCCCTGCAGCCCTCTGGCTGCTGGAGCCATCAGCACTCTCTGTCCCTACCATCTCCTCCAGCGATTGTGATTTTCCCTCTCCACTGTGACCCGGGACACTAGCCGACATAAAGTCCCCACTGAGGTGTGTGTGTCTGCGCTGGTGCCTGGCTGGCTGAAATGATGTGCCGCAAGTTGAACATGTTGCCCCTCAGGTGTGGAAGGGGGGCTGCGTTGAGGATGTGCGGGTCGCTCTGGTGGTGATGTTGAAATTAACAACAAGGACAGTGCATCAGTTAGCGTTTATTCACTTCAACCTTTCATCCCTTTCCCCCCCACCCTCATAAGTCGCTCACCCTTAAAGACCTTTAAGAGAAGAACATTGGTGAGGTCCAAGTGATTCAAGACGGGCCCCAAGCATTTAACGTACATGCAAACAGGCTGGTTAGATGGCCTCATGAATGGCACTTGGCCTGTAAAGAACCAGAGGAGTGGGGAGAGTGCAGAGGTACCTGATGTGGATGCATTGTTGCATGGCAGACGAAACATTTCAAACAGTTGTGTCATTTTCCACTGAACTCAGGAGATTGAGAGGTCATATTATTGCCCTTCATTCTGTAAGGAGGGGCATAGACCGGGTGGCCAGAAGGCAACATTTCCCCTTGGTGCAGGGATGAGTAAGGTGGTGGCATTCATCTAAGTTGAGTGCCATGAGGTCCACAGCTGAGGTGCTGAGGACCTTCTGGATAAATTAATGTGGGGCGCACTGGCTGAAAGGGTGCAGAAGGTCCTAAAACCTCGAAAATGGAATAAGTCTTTGGGTGTACAGCGGCGAGCCAATGGCATGTGAGACCATGGTGTTAGTGGTCACAAATGGAATAAGGTGACTTTGGAAGATGGTGGAGAGGCTATTCCTCAAGGGGACAAGGGTCCCTCCTGTATGACCCAGACGTCAGAATGCCTCAGTCAGTGAATGAGCATTGTTGCAGCATTAACGATTGCAGCAACCATCAGTGGTTTGGATGGTGGGCAGACAGAGTGGATGAGACTGTGGACCTCAAATACCTGCCCACTGGACCCCAGCCTCGCTGGCCCTGTCTGCCCTGGCCTCGTGCCTTCTGCCTCCTGCTCAGCTCCATGGCCTGCTCCTCGAATGGGGTGAGGCGCTGGAGAAGGGCGCGCCCACCACCAGTCCTCAGGCGCTCCCGGGCATTATGGTTCCTTTTTGCCTGCAAAACACATAAGAGGATTTATTGGGGCAGGTCTCTCATGTACTCTGCACGCACATGCCGCACCCCAACCACAGTGGGCCATCTGAGACCTCCAGTGGGTCCTGTCCACACCACTGGTGATGAGTCCCCAGAAGATAATACGACTGGTCCCAACCACCTCCCCCAACGGTCCCCTTGGACACATTCGGCATCTATCACTTTGAATAGCGCATGGGTCCTAGCGCCCATGGCAAGGAGGAGCAACTAGGTGCGGCGCCGATGCCAGCAGATGGTACTTGCCCAAAAGACCTTGAGGCACCCCTTGGATCATGTCATTACCATCAATATGACATGTGTTGGAGTTCTGAGTATGTGTCTACCGGCGTCCCCTGCAGATTGCCCCCAAACTACTCAAGTGCCACAGAAACCAACATATGCTGCGCTGAAAGCCCTTCTTCTCCTCAACCACTAAGGCTGATGTAAGCATTGTCAATACCCATTTTCCCACCCAGCGTGCGACAGATGCCCTATACAGTAACGGCAGCCATACATGGTTGGGGGGCGGGGGGGGGGGGGGGGCAAAGGCTGAGGCTGCCTTCTGCCTCAAAGAGCCCAGACAGACATGGCACTCACCCGTCCGGAGTGCAGCAAATCATTGAAGTGTTTTCTGCACTGTGTGCCAGTGCGTCTGACATCATCATGGACACTCACAGCCTCACCCACCTCCTCCCACGCCTGGCTGGTAACATGGGAGGCCCTCCTCCTCCCATCCTCAGGATACAGAACATCATATCACTGGCCCACCTCTTCTAGGAGGACAGCAAGACATGTGTCCAAGAATCTGGGTGCACAGTGGCCACCCCGCTGGCCTCTCCTACAGCCTGCACCCCTCCTCCTCCACCTCCTCCTCCTCTGCCCTCCTTGGAGCATTTCTACCTCTCTGAGTGGCCCTGGTGCACTGCTTCAAGCAGGCTGTCTGGCTACTCTTTAAACAGGCTGCTGGTTCCCCATTGGAACTGGCGGTCTGAGGCCGCCTGCCCCCACGACTATTTTCCCATTCTCCACGGGAGTCGGCAAGCTGCAGTGCGGAAAATGGCGGCACAGCCTGTTCTGCCAGTGGCAATTGGCTGCCCGACTGACGAATGTAAAATTCTGCCCATAGAGTGTATATGGCGCAGAAGGAATCCATTCAGCCCGTCATGTCCTTGGCCAGCTCTCTGCAAGAGCAACTCAGTTAGTCCAATTCCCCTGTCTTTATAGTTCATCCTGATGTCTCATCCAGCAGACAACAGCTCAGATCCTTGGCATTGAGAGAGATGCTCTCCGTCATGGTGAAAAGCCCACAAAAGGCTGAAAATTCTAAATCCCGCCCCCGAACCTGGAGTTTCCCATCTTTGCAAGTCCGGGACTGGAGCTGGGCCGGGGTTCACGCATGCGCAATTTACGGAGGCAGCTGGCCATTTAAATCGCCGTCTGCATCCACTGAAGTGAGATTTTAGAAGGCCATGTGTGTGATACCCGGAGCGTGCAGATAAGACCAGGTAAGAGGAGGTCTGAACTTGGTGGATTCGCTTGGATAACCGGAGAGGTAAGGTATCCCTTTGGATAGGGCTGCGCGATGCCTTTGGGAGAAGTAAGGTGCCCTTTGGGATTGTTATAATTAAACATGATTATGCATTTTTTACATGCAAACTCATTGGAACCATCCAGCTGACACAGAACTGTCCAAATGTCAAGGAGCTGCCAAGGAAGTGTTAAATCTGTCAGGAGAGTGGCCAAGGATACCAGGTCAGTTGGCATGGAGGGCAAATAGGCAAAAGGAGGGGTGGGTGGGGACAACAGTAGGCATGGGGTATGAGGGCTATGGGGGGGTGGGTAGAGGGACATGGGTTGGCATAGAGAGTATGAGGGGCCATGGGAGTGGGTGGGGGCATGGGTTGGCATAGGTTGGCATAAATGAGGCATAAAAAAATAGGGAGTGTTTTTAACTTTGATTTCCCTGTGTAGTTCTGGGAGCAGTCAAGCACCTGTAATCTAATAAATCAGCCCTAGGGGCTTAAGTCTTTCTTGAGAGCTTCACCAAAGGCTTTTGAAAATCCAAGTGCACTACATTATATGGCTTTCCTACATCCATCTGACATGTGAATTCCTCAAAAAAGTCAATAACCATCTGTTAAAGCCATGTTTATTCTTACTTTACTATTCTTATATGGGCGCTCCTCCTCAATCTTGTCCCTGATAAACAATTGATTTAATAGAGATAAATGCCTTGTTTTACTGGGTAATATCACCAACCTATTGTGGTTTACAGAAGAAACCCATTCAGTCCGTCATAAAAACATACGAAATAGGAGCAGAAGTAGGCCATACAGCCCCTCGAGCCTGCTCCATCATTCAATAAGATCATGCTGATCTGTTTGTTTTTCAAATTCCAAATTCCCACCTAGCTCCGATAACCTTTGATTCCCTTGCCGAACAATAATCTATCTACCTTTGCCTTAAAGATATTCAATGATCCCGCCTCCACCGCCTTCTGAGGCAGAGAGTTCCAAAGTCGCACAACCCTCTGAGAGAAATAATTTCTTCTCATCTGTGTTCTAAGAGAGCAACCCCTAATTTTAAAACAGTGTCCCCTAGTTCTGGACTCACTCACAAAAGGAAACATCCTTTCCATGTCCACCTTGTCAATACCTTTCAGGATCTTATATATTTCAATCAAGTCACCCCTCAATCTTCTAAACTCCAGTGGAAACAAGCCCAGCCTGTCCAACCTATCCTCATAAGACAACCTGCTCATTCCAGGTATCAATCTAGTAAACCTCCCCTGAACTGCCTCCAATGCATTTACATCCTTCCTAAAATAAGAAGATCAAAACTGCATATACTATACGAGATGCGGTCTCACCAATATCCTGTATAACTGAAGCATAACATCCTTACCTTTATGTTCAATTCCTCTTGTAATAAAGAATAACATTCCGTTGGCCTTCTTAATTACTTGTTGTACCTGCATACTTACTTTTTGTGACTCATGCACTAGAACACCTAGATCGCTCTGCACCTTGGAATTCTGTAGCCATTCTCGTTTAAGTAATATTCTGCTTTTTTTATTTTTCCTATCAAAGTGATCAACTTCACACTTTCCTACATTATACTCCACCTGCCAGATTTTTGCCCACTCACTCAACCTATTTTTAACCGTCTGCAAACTCCTTATGTGCTCTTCACAACATACTTTCCTCCTATCTTTGTGTCATCTGCACATTTAACTACTATGCCTTCACTCCCCTCATCTAAGTCATTGGTATAAATTATAAAAAGTTGAGGCCCCAGCACAGACCCCTGTGGGACTCTACTCGTCACATCCTGCCAATCAGAAAAAGACCCATTTATGCATACTCTCTGTTATCTGCCAGCCAGCCAATCTTCTATCCATGCTAAAATGTTACCCCCTATACCATTAGCTTTTACTTTCCGCAATAACCTTTGATGTGGCACCTCATCAAATGCCCTCTGGAAATCCAAGTACAGCACGTCAACAGGCTCCCCTTTATTCACAGCGCATATTACTCTTTCAAAGAACTCGAGTAAATTCTTTAAATATGATTTCCCTTTCACAAAACCATGCTGACTCTTCCTGCTTATCTTGAGTTTCTCTAAATGCCCAGCTATAACCTCCTTAATGATTGATTCTAACACCTTCCACACGACAGTCAAGCTAACTGGCCTATGGTTTCCTGTTTCCTGCCTCCTTCTCTTCTTGAACAGAGGAGTTATAATTGCTACTTTCCAGTCTGATGGAATATTTCCAGAATTTAGTGAATTTTGGAAAATTAACACCAACTACCACCTTATTTGCCACCTCTTTTAAAACCCCAGGATGAAGCCCATCAGGACCCGGAGATTTGACAGCCTGCAGCTGCATCAGTTTGCGCTGTACCGCTTCCCAAGTGATTGTCATTTCACCAAGTTCCCCTCTCCCTTCCACCTTCTGATTTACAGCTATTATTGGAATGTTTTTTGTATCCTCTATGGTGAAGACAGAAGCAAAATATTTGTTAATTTCATCCACCATTACCTTATTATCTACTACCAACTCCCCACTGTCACTCTCTAAAAGACCAACACTCACTTTACTTACTCTTTTCCTTTTTAAACACCTGTAGAAAGTCTTGCTATTCTTTTCACATTTCTAGCTAGCTTGCTCTCATACCCTAATTTCCTTTTTCTGATTAACCTTTCCGTCATTCTCTACCATTCTTTATATTCTGACCAATCATCCGTTTATCTTTCTGCAGTTATATGATTTTGTCTTTGCCAGAATTTTTAGGTCAGCAGGCGGGAGCACATCTGACCCGATTGACGTGAACTTGCGCAAGATGACATCGGGCGAGCGTCCCAATGACATCTCGCGCTCGCGTGATATTCTAGTCGGCAGGCGCGTGCAAAAGTTGGAAGCTCGCACGCCGAAAATTAAGAGGCCAAATAAGCTCATTAAAATCGCAAGTGTCTTTAATTTTATGTTGCTCATCCAGCCTTAAGGTTGGCAGACAGGCAAATCGGCCAGGCAAATTTGCATTTTTCTTCAAATCTCATCCATGGGCAGGATAAGGATTCCATGATGAAATAAAATATAAATAAATTTCTGTGCACGGCATTTTCAGTAGCTAAATTTTGAGGTGATTTTTAACGATGCATGGACACTTTCTTTCAGCTTCTGAAACCTTTATTTTTGATTTTTCAGGTCTTCAGCTCCCTAATGCAGCTCTCTGCCTTAAGAGAGCTTTCATTCAGTGCTCATCCACACTGAAATCAGCACCCGACCTCCTCCTGTCCCCACCCCAGCAACACTGAGCATTGCAGCACATGTTTCATGCTGGCTGGCTGGTAATTGGCTAGCCAGTGTGAAATCGCGGTTGGGGGTTGATCACGATCGGTGGTCCATTCCCTGGCCAATACTGGACCTGCCCATGGAGGCTGCCTGCCAGCCTAAAAATTCTGCCCCTTAAGTTTGACAATTTCCTTAGCTTCTTTAATTAACCATGGATGGTGGGTCCTCCCCTTAGAATTTTCCTTTATAGTAGGAATATACTTATTCTGAGTCTTCTGAAATATCCCATTAAATGTCTGCCACTGCTTCTCTAATGATCTATCCCCTAGCCTACTATTTCAGTTCACTTCAGTTAGCTCAGCTCACATGCCCTAATGAAGTTTAAAATACTAGTCTAGACCAACTCTTCTTCCTTTCAAACTGGCCATGAACTCATTGAATGGCGGAGCAGGCTCGAGGGGGCTGAATGGTCTACTCCTGTTCCTATTTCTTATGTTCTTATGTTCTTGTATTGTGGTTGCTGCTACCTAAGGATGCTTTCACTCTGAGGTCATTATTTAATCCTGTCATTTTTGTGTCAGCTCTTAAGTGTAATGCAATACCAATCACAATCCCTGGCTCTTCCTCTGTAGCGCTATATCTTCCTCAGCTTCGAATGTCTATTGACACCAGTAAATTCCTAGTAGCTTCTCCTGATCTCTAGCTTAACCTTGCTTAACAGTCCTTTTCACTGCTTCCTTGGGATCCCAAACAAACCTCCACAAAAGTTACAATGGGAGATCAGAAGAACTCTGGCAGAGCATCTACCTCTTACTCTTGTAGAAATGATGCAATGGGCTATGCATGAACTACTTTCTAGGTTTAGAAATTGCTCACAATCTCTCTCCTCAATTGATTTTAAATTGATGATCTCTCGCCAACAAGAGGAAATAGTCCTTCCCCAATGAAACCCCAATGTCATCATTTTTGAAAAGCTGCTAAATCTTTTTTCCTTCTCTGCTCCTGTAGAAACAGTTCCAGAATCCCAGAAGACTTGCATTTATATATTGCCTGTCTTGACCACCAAATGTGCCAAAGTCCTTTACAGCCAAATAAGTACTTTTGAAGTACTTGTGATGTTGGAAATGATGCAGACAATTTCTGCACAGTACAAACTGCAATATGCTAATGATCAAATCATCTGTTTTTGTGATGTTGATTGAGGGATAAATATTGGCCAGGACACCAGGAATAACTCTCCTGCTCTTCTTCAAAATAGCACATGGGATCTTTTATCTGCATCTGATGGAACCTCAGTTTAACTTCTCATCAGTGACCATGCAGCACTCCCTCATTGCAGGTCTGGAAAGTCAGCCTAAAGTTTAGCTCTCAAGACTTGAGCGGACTTGAATCCACAACCTTGTGATTCAGAGGCAATAGTGCTGCCAATTGAGGTCTGGCTGATGGCAATCTTGAGGGGGTGGTGATGGATCTGTCACTACTCATGTACACAATTGTAGCATGCTGACTTACATGCAATCCAGTGGGAGCTACTCATCATTCTGCAATTTCATCAAATTCCATCTCACCTTTTAGTATCCTGGGACACATACCATCTATCTCTGAGGAATTGCCTGTTATGGGCCCTTGTAACCTAATGTAGAGTCAAAGTCAAAGTCTATCAGTCTGCACTGATTACTTGAGTGCTGAAGTCTTCTCTAGTCATTACGTTAAAGAAATAATCCTCGAGGTTTGCAACTACTCTGTGCTCATTTTTCTTTTCATTTCCCTGAGGATCCTTTAAAGTTCTCCTCTTTCCTGATGGTCCTAAAACTGTTCTGGCACTTGAAGAAATCCTTGTCTCTATGTAACTTCTGCACCTATGCTAATTTCCAATATCTTTCCAAGCCTCTGATTATCCATTAGACCTACATCTGAAATTTCCTGTTATCTCCTCAGTGCCTGTAAGGCAGTTTGATATTTTGTGTATTTCTGTCATGCTGTAAGGCCTTTCTTTGTTTCTTTTTACTATGTCTTATCATCATACTTGTTTTAAAATGCAATCATTTGCGAGGTGGACCAATGTCCTGAGCTGAAAACTGGGTGGTAGGAACATGTGCTGCGGAAGGTATTGGGATGAAAGGAGAAGAATTCTAACCGAAAACATCAGCGCTGAGGCTTATATGGAACATTTTAAAAACAAAGGATGGAATCGTCCCAGATCTGCACTAAGTGTGGTAATGGGTGGGGAAAAGAATGTTTTACCAGCTGGCCGCAATGATGGATTTTCATGCTCAGTCATCCCAATCCTGCCTCATTAATAATGTGGGAAACACGCTGTTTTGATGGTGGGCAGGGTCTCATTTGCCTACCATGGCATCACCTTGCCGCTTCATCACACCGGGCGCCATATTTAAAGTGCTTCCAGCCCAGGACTGCTGCACAGAAGCCATGGCTCCAGAAGGCAAGAAGACTACAGCCCCCTGGTTTAGTGACGCATTCCTCGAGCGCCTTTTGCACAAAGTGGAGGGTTGCCGTGATGTCCTCTATCCCCTATCTGGCCGCAGGATGGGCAGCAAAATCACCAATCCAGCTTGGGAAGCAGTGGCAATAGTGGTCAGTGCTAATGGCCTTCAGAAGAGGACAGACACCCAGTGCCACAAGAGGATGAATTATCTCCTCCATTCCGACAGGGTAAGTCACTCTTCTCATCACTCTCAACTCACACACTCACAAACTCATCCCACATCCACAGGGCCCACACTCACTGCCAATCACCATACATTCTCACATACATGCCTTCATTGTCCCCATCCCTCTATGGGGCCACTCACCACCCACACATGCCAGGTATATTTATCATCTTGCCTGGCACGTGTCCTGCTTACACTCTCCCCAGTTCTATTCACATAGGGCAAGCTGGCACACAACAACAGGGAGAGGTAACAGACCGGTGGAGGAACGCCTGAAATCAAAGTCGTCACGGACTTTGAAAACAATGTCATCCAGCTGGACGGTGAAGATCTGGACTGTTCTTGTGTTAACGGTGAGGTCAGTGCTGCTCTACCAAGTGGGGATCCAGCAGTGCAGCATCCATTAGACAACCATGCTGTGAGTGATGTATCCTCTTTCACAGGCCATTGCCTTGCACTAATCATCTCTCCTTGCTTTCACAGGCACATCTGGGAAACAGCCGACGGAATCCTGACCCAGGGCCTCCAATCAAGCCCTGAAGGAACCTTTGAAGAGAAATCTGAAGGCACCTTCATTGAACACAAGTCACAGCGCTCACCCACACCATCCACCATCGCAGAGACACACACCTCGATGGGGTCTAGCTTTATAGTGGCCTCAGGGTCACAATCTGGTGAGCACACCACATTGTCTGATGCAGAGCAGGTGGCAGCAGGGATTTCCTAGGTCACCAGCACTTGGAGGACTGCTGGAGGCCAGAAATCTGCTGAGTCCGAATCAGACGTTGAGCCTCTGGAAACAGTCATGTCACAGTTCCTGGAGCTGCGAAGGTAAGCTCGGGAACATCAGGAAGGGATGTCCGCTGCATTCCTCAGATTGCAAGGCATGGTGGAGAGTCCGTCCACCTTCAGGCTGAGGTGATAGCGCTGGCATGTCAATGCACTGAGCTCAACTCTAGTAGGATGGAGGCCACTATGGAAACCTTGGTCCATGATATCACTCCTGCACTTCTGCGCAGGCTGAACTCCATCGCTGTCGCCATAGTTGGCCTCCAATTGTGTGTACATGAGAGGAGTGGAGGGTAGCTTGATCTCACTCCAGCTTCCCCTTCCCCTCAAGAAGTCTGCCAGGGGCCCTCGGACACCCACAGGGAGGAGGATTAGTTGTTGTACGTCAGGGGGCCATCCACCCTTGTGACTCCGGGAGTGTCCGGACTATCCAAATCCCCTTTTCCTGTGACCCAAGCAGCTCCAGCTCCACAGGCTAAGGAAGGTATCACTGCCACACAGCAGGACCCCGAAAGCAGGCCGGGGCCCTCCAGGTCTCGGTAATCCAGAGGATGCCTGTCAAAGGCCTAGCATTTAGCAGGCTGCCCCCACCACTATTGTGGATGTTGGGGGAGCAACAAGACATAGCAGCAAAGTTAGGAAGATTAAGAAGCTGCACAGCCTGGGTGTCAATCACTTGTACATCATGTTCACTATTGTAAATAAACTCCCAAGAATATCTCCCTGCCTATGGCTCCTTGTTCTGATGAGCAGTGTGTGTGTCATTCAGATGTGAAACCTTGGTTCCTGAACAAGATAAAGGCAGGTGTCTCAGTCCAGGGCCTTCTCCTTGTGCTTGTGCAGCCTTCAGGCCAAAGCGACGTTCCGGCCTCACACTCACTGGACACATTACTGATGCCTGCGCCTCGATAGCGCTTGTCATTACTGCCAGAATGTCGTGGTCAGGCGTCACAGAGTTCTCTCATTCTCTCTGTGAGCTCTCAGCACCTTTAAGGTGGGGCTGGCCCCCATCTTGTCAGCGTCTGTGACCGGTGATACTGTGCTCCTGAAGGGGACGGGTGCTGAAAGCTGACAAAGGATCAGGTACATTTCAAATTTCACAGTTGCGCCTCCATAATATGACCTTGATTACAGAGCATAAGCGAGCTGCCCTCAGCCAGACAGGAGTCAAACATTCACAGAGGCATTGTGAGGATCTATGGTGTCTCTTCATTGCCTGTCATCTTCACCCTCCACAAATCCAGCGGCTATAAGGGCCTCTCAGGTGCACCTGCCTCATCTGGCCAGTGGGATGACCTCATCACTGTTACCGTCACCTTCGAGGACCTCATCACCTTCATCTGCGTCGACATCCTTCTCATTGGAGGAGACGTCCAGCTCCTCCATCTCCTCCTCAACCATCTCGTCTCCCCATTGCCGTGCCAGGTTGTAAAGGGCACAGCAGGTGAAGACAATGTGTGATACCCTCTGTGGACTGTATTACAGGGCTCCACCAGACCGGTCCAGACACCAGAACTTCATTTTCAGCATCCCGATGGTCTGCTCCACCAAGTTGTGAGTTGCAGCATGAGCCTCATTATACCTTCTCTCTGCTGCAGTCTGTGGCTGTCACATGGGTGCCATCAGCCACGTCCTCTGTAGGTAGCCCTTGTCCACGAAGAGCCAATCCTGCAGCCTCTGTGGACCCTAGAAGACGTCAGGGATCTGAGACCAGCTGAGAATGTAGGAGTCATGCACAATCCCTGGGAACCGTGCACACACCTGCAGTTGGACACACACCAGCTGAACATTCAGCGAATGGAATCCCTTGCAGTTGACATAGTTGACCACTTGTTGCAATAGAGATCTGAGCGCCATGTGAGTGCAGTTGATTGCACCCTGCACCTGTGGGAAACCTGTGATCTGGGCAAATCCCCTTGCTCTTGCATCCTGGCTTTCCTGGTCCTAGTGAAATGCACAAAGCTGTGTGCCCTCGCGAAGGTGGCTTCCATGACCTTATGGATACATTTTTGGGTGAAGGCTTGTAATATCTTACAGAGGTCACCTGTGGAGCCCTGAAAGTAGCCACTGGCATAGAAATTGAGTGCTGCGGTCACTTTCATGGCCATGGGCAGTGGATGTCATCCATGTCCATGTGGCGCCAAATCTTGCAGTAGCTGGCAGATGTGACTGACGAGTTCCCTGGACATGTGCAGTCCTTGGTGACACTGGTTCACCAGTCATCTGCAGAAATGAAAGGAGGTGTCTATAGGCCCTGGATCCAGCTAGGCGCCAACCAGTGAAGATTCGCTATGGCTCTTCAGCAACGTGTGCAGGAGCTCCAGCTGCCCTTCTTCCTGATGGTGCTGCTCCTCCTACTAACCAGCCAGGTGCCTCCATCATTCTCTTCTCCTTCATCTCCACTCTCTGTATGCTACGAGGCATACAGCTAGGTCACAAGGCTCCATGCTCCTGATGTACTCCTCCTGCAGGATGAAAGAGAGAGATGCATGGGTTAGCTTGGGTGTACTAAGAACCTCCCTTGGTTAAGTCTGAAGCATCCCAGAGAGTGCTGGCCACTATTTGGATGGCCAGAGTTTAGTGCGCTGCATGGCTGCCCGAAACCCCACCCATCTCTGCCCCACTCCTCTTGACCGATTGGCAGCAGCTTTTCCCTTTGGGCTGTATGCTGTGCTCTCAACTCAGGCGCAGGCATTCATCTCACCTGCATTGCAAGGCTGCACTGTTGGCTTGAATCATGGGGGAGACTGGTCCAAACTAGGATGATGACATTGCAAGGGGCTGTGAGTGCCTCCACAGTCAGCCTTAGCAAGGATATTGTACTGTGTGTGCTGTAATCCAACTGTTCTGCAGTTCAGTAAAACACTTATTAATTTGCAGTCTGTGCCCGAGGGTTGAAAAGTTCAGGAGCACTTAGTGGCACTTTCATGCCTCTGTGTTGTTTGAGTGGGCAGATAAGCTAGAGGCCTGACTCTATGCATGTCAATGTGGCAGCGCTTGAACTGCCTCAGCTGCAGAAGAACGGTCACTTTATACTAATAGGTGGCCGCTTCGCTCCCCTGCACCCTGCTTGTGCACTACCATCAACCGCTGTGCAGCCCTTAACCCCCTCAATTCTCCTCAACCGCAGTGCAGCCCTCACCCCGGCACCGTGCTGTCAGCCAGCCAGGAAAAAGTGACTCACCTGTGCCCTCGCCTGAATGTGTGGTTCCTCAGCCTTGAAGTCCAACAGATGACCAAGGTAAGCGTTGTGCAATGTTACTATGCACAGCTCTTACTAAGCAACTGGTGCTGTAAATGTATAACATTGCCTAGTGGGTTAATAAAGGTTTGCCACGTACAGTTGAAATTGTATCCATAGTTTGTTTTGTGAGGTTGATATCAAAATACTGGGTGAGGACCTTAGAGGGTAGTGAGACCCCTGTTTATGAGTCTTGCAAGTTAATAGAGCTCATTTTTCTGTTTCAGGTCATTATTTTAAAAGTACGCTTGCTAAGGTTAGGTAATGTATTTGACCCATCTGTTTCTCAGCATGTGCCTTTGACCAGATTCCATTTCTCCTCCGCAGTGGCATTAATAAATCATTTCTCCAGTCAATCCCTTTTGGCTCTTCGTTCACTGCACTTGCAGTTAGCCTTTTTGCAATAGTGGGCCTGAGTGTTGGTTGTCAGCAGTTTTTAATCTGGAAGCATGTCAAATATAATCATGTGGCTACTATCACCAAGAAATGCCTTGATTTCCATTTTTCTGTATGCTGTCAGGATCAGTTAGCCCGACCAAGTCAAGATCAGAACTGCCTTCTAATGCAGTGGTCATGGAATAATCGTGTACCGCTTTTACTTATTCCCACTCCAGACAGTTGGATGTTCCCAATTTATACAGGGTTGGTTGGCTGAAGCAAGGTAGATTAGGATCAGCTCTGTTGTACTGTCAAGCTTGCTGGCAGACAGTGTCCAAGTGTACACAGGAGGAATGCCATCTTGGACAGAGGTTAGGCATTGATTGTGAAACACACATCAGTGCCTTCAGGGCAGGTGGGGAGGATAAGTAGAATAAGTAATGTCTGTTCTCAATGTTGCATCTGAAGCATGGTTGCAATCATTTCTTTGGAAAGGGGGACAAACAGGACCAGCAACAACCACATCTTGAATGAACCCAATCGTCTCATCTGAGCTCTCCACAATGTAAAAACAAGTATGTTAAACTTTCAAAGCAAATGAAAGCCATTCCCACTTGAAGGATGTTTTCATTCTATTCAAAGAAAGTCGAAGTTGCAATAACTAATATTTACACAGTCAGTATAGTCATCAGAACACTGCAATAAATCTGGAACTAAGCTGTTTAAATGTCAGGAATAGATTTAATACTGAAATAGTGATGATGAATTCTTAAAATACATACTCTGATTTTTTTTGTGAAGTGTCACTTGGCTCAGTGGTAGCACTCGCATCTTTGAGTCAGAAGATTTTCCGTTCAACTCCCACTCCACAGACTTTAGCACATAACCTAGCTTGACACTTAATGGAGTGCTGCATTGTCAGATGTTCCGGGCTGAATATTATCAACTCTCTGGAGGTGGGCTTGGAGGAGGGTTGCCTCATAAAATGGCGGCTGAAGAAGTCAGGAGAGGAGCTCAAAATCCTCCATCCCTCCATGGCTGGGAATGCCAGTGAAGCAGCTGCCTGCTGACCGGAGGCTGGTGACAAATTACCTTAATTATTTGGCAAATTAATGGCCACTTCCTATTCCCAGCAGCATTTTACTGGCTTCAGGATAGGCCACCACTTCTCCAAGGCTCATGGAGGGGTACCCTGGTGGCAATGGTTGCCTCTATGGGGCCCCTGCTGAAGGGTTTACCCTTCCAGTCATTGGGGTCTGCTTGCCTTGACCCGGTACATTAAACAAAAAATGTTACTTGAGCTTCTAGGGCCTCAACATGGAGATGCCCTCTTCTTCCCTTGGCAGCCTCAGTAGTGGCCACCTCTATCGGTGGCACAGCTAAGGCTGCCACCCTTATTTGGATGGCTATTCTGGTGATGCCCTCTTAATTGGCTGCTGCCAGTAAAATCCTACCCGGGGTCCCGCTGTTCATCTGAATGGGCACAGATTCCAATTTTGGTCCAGTGGCAGAACGTTCCAGCTTTGGGAAAAACTCAGTGTCCCATTCGTTGAATGACCTGGACTTTAACTACTTGCTCAGGCGGATGTAAAAGATTCCATGATAGTCGAGAACACTCCTGGTGTCTTGGTCAATGTATAACCCCCAAGCAACATCAGTGAAATAGCTTATTTAGTCATGTATTTCGTTTTTGTATGTGGGTGCTTGCTGTGCGCAAATTGACACTTTGCTTGCTTACACAACAACAGTGACTACACTTTGAAAGTATTTCATTAGCTATGAGAGTTTTCTGGGGGGTGGGGGGGTGGCTGGTGGGGGGGGCAGGGTTTCTGATTAAGCGAGGGAGGTTAATTTGTTGGAGGCTCGGCCTGATCACATGGTGCAGAAGCAGGTTAGACTGAGGACACAGAGGGACGCAATCTTTCTCCTCCTGGCCCACAAGTTGTGCTGGAAATGCACTTATGTTCCATGCAGCAGTCCTTGTCTCCCTTTAGCTGCCTGATTTCTCGCAGCCCATGAAACCTGGTTGATTAGCATCAAAGCTGGAAGAGAGGTAAAATGTACGGCTTAATTAAAATATTTAAATGAATGTTCTGTCTCCCAGGAACAGGTTGGTTTCCATTCTCATTAAAACCAGAAGTGGGCTTGTTCAAGGTGGTTTGAGTTCAATTTTGAGATTTTTTGCATTTTAACATCCCACACAACCAAAACTCAACTGTTTTTTAGGGTTTAAAATGACCTGCATCATGTCTCTTAGAGACGATGCACACTTGGTATTTGGGCATGCAGCCCTCTGAAAATAGGGCTAAGAGCACCAAAGAACACAATTACAATTGTGAATCTTTGGACAGAGTTTGGATCTAATTAGGCAGATGCTTTGTAGGTTGTCCTCAGCACAGTTACCTTGAAACCCTTTAAAATCTTGGCCACTGACCACTGAGGAACAGGAGAAACCTACAAGATATTGCTAAAAATTGGTAAAGCATAAGCTTTGTTAAAACTTTGTTTTGAATGACAGAACCTATCGTTCCAGTAGAAAAGCAAAATACTGCAGATGCTTGAAATCTGAAAAAAAACAGAAAATGCTGGGTGTGCTCAGCAGATCTGGCAGCATCTATGGAGAGAGAGACAAACAGAGATAACAGGCAGGATTATATTCTCCCCCGCAAATGGCCTGGGAGATGCAGGGGCCCATTTCATTGGGCGGGAAGGTGTGGGATGGAGCCCCCATCGCCTTCCCAATTCCCAACCCCCCCCCAATCAAGTTCTGGGCAGGAGAGGCAAGGACAGCCTTCCCATTTCTAGGTGATGAAGAAGTCTTCTCCTCTATAACTAGCAACTCTGCCTTACCTAAATGAAAGACAATGGCTGCCAGTGACGGCAAAGAATCTAATTAATGAGTACTGTTGTTTGCAGAGTTAGATTGTTTCACAGTTTCCTCATAATCCAAGGTTAGAATAATATAGCCAGCATTTCACAATAACTCAGTGAGTAAATGCATTCCCTAGTGTGGAACACATGTACAGACTTGGAATGTCCCAGCTACAATTGCTGGTCTGCTCTTAGATTAGCTATTTTCAGCCAGAATGGTTGTAGGAATGCAATAACTGGCATTCATTGTCCCGGGTTAGAGCAGGGAAGGAAATAAATTTAGTCAGGGCTCCTGCTTCCTTACAATATCTGAAATCTGCTGGAAAGTCAGTATGGAGGATATCAGATAAGGAGGGTGATGCCCTCATTATCAAGGATCCTGCCAACCCTCCAGATTCACACTTGAAAAACGGGCGCGTTATTGGTCAATGTTAATATCCATGGATCTGCCTCCAGCAAAAGTCAATGCCTTCAGGAAAGGAGACATTGTCAACCATTGCATGAGGAACCTTCTGTTCTATAAATAATTAAAGAGAGACTCAGGGAAAATAAGAAAAGATAGGTGTGAAAAAGGTCAAAAATTGTGATGAATTTACTGTTAAGAAATATTACAAATCAGACTAGTTCAGTGTTAAGGCTATTGAGAGGTAAATGTATTCAAAGAGACAGTACCTGACACCTGAGCCAGGAGATTAAAGGTTGAGATGTTAAATTCACGTTTTTTTGATGGACTTTAACCCAAAACAGATTGGCAGTATTCAGTGAACTTTAGATTGCCACCCCTCCCCTCCCCTCCCCTCCCCCCACCCCCACCCAACTAATTTTTCTCCTCATCTCCTGAAGGCGGTTGATCTTGTCTGACACACAATTGCACGAGGGTTTCCACTTAGTGCCCATGCTTCAAGCAGCTGTAAACTAAACTTAAAGTGGGCAAGCAGGAGAACCCTGGTGAAAATTTACCGTCAGAAGAATGAGAAATTGTGGAGTCATTGCAGCCAATTGAATTATGTCCTTTTATGAAACACACACACACACACACACACACACACACACACACACACACACTTTCCAACAGGGGTCACAAAGATGAACAGGAACCCTGGTTGATTTCCCTGCGATCCCCCACCCCTCACCTCGCCTCCAGCCTATGCCTGCTTGACTCAAGTCACCCCTGCAGAAATGTGCTCACTTAGTGCAGACTGTGGATTGAACTTACTACGTTCTGGCTCTAACACTTCGGAACAAATTGGCATTACTCAGCTGGCTTGAGTTTGACGTAGAATAAGATGGATTGTACAGAAATGAGTGGGAAATTGTTTAGTGAATTGGAATTCATTGATAAAGAGCAGATTGATATGAAATATTATTATGGTAATATCACCATGGTAACCATATCCACGTTATCAGCCACTGATGTTTTTCTTTTGCAAAGACTTAACCCTTCCAAGACTAAAACTAGAAGATTCATAAGAATGACAGCAGCTCCAGGGAATTTCCTGTCTCCCTGAGCTGACAGGTTTTGTTAGTTTTCAGTTCAGGCATTGTAATGGGGAGGCAAACACCAATATTGCAGTATAAATTAATATAAATTATATTATTAAATATACTAATATGCCAAATTACTGGAATAGTGAACTATCAAAATACATTTGAAAAAATAATGAAGAGTGTAAAGACTGGATTTTCTTCCCCTATTCTTGGCATTAAAGCAGAGTGGAGCAGGAAAAATGGGATGAGAATTCCAGCACCTTAAAACACCAAGAGATAGTCTTCTCCAGATAAGAGGGGTGTCAGCAGCCCACCTTACTGGGCTAGAGCCTGGACAATTCCTCATCCTTCACATTGCTGAGCTGTCATCCCCAGGTTAGAATAAAAAAGGAATTGTAGCATTACTTGTAGCCATAGTAAGCAAATCACCTGAAGGACTTACACAAAGAGAGAACCTGCTGCTACTGCCCTCTCCCTTTTATCATGCTTCTCTCTGAATTATTTGAGGCAAAGATTTTTCTCCTCTTCAGGGACCTCAAGTTCACTTTAAATTTAACTCTTCCCCTTTTGGTGCTTCAACACATCCGTGCTGTCCTCCTCCTGTTGAGGACAGATCTCATTGGGAACATGTCCTGCATCTGTAATGAGTTGTAACCCAAGAAAATGGGTTAGGTTCAAGGTGGAGTTGGGGGGTGTGGGGTGGTGGTCAGATACTGGGCAGAATCCCTGGCCTAATCCATCTGTAATAGCAAAATGGTGTTGTATTAAAATCCAGGCCTAATTCTATTTGCCCTCTTCCATTTCCTCCATCCCCCGATGGCTTTATTCTGCTATACTTTTTTGACCTCTTCCAGCTCAACAGTTCTCCCTTCTCAACACTCTGTTCCTCCAATTCTTTCCTTTTAAGTATCTGCCCATCACCATCGCTCCCCCCATCGCAGATTAAGTGGCCTTGTCTTTACCCAGTTTGGCTTCATACTCTGAAATTCCCAGCCCAAGTATCTCCATTACTAGGATTGCCAACTCTGATTAAACCTATTCCTGGAGGAGTCTCCAACTACCCTGCCCCCAATAATCCTGTTATTTATTCTTACACCCAACACGCCCATTCTCACAGTACACAGCCTTCCCTCACCAATTGGAAAGCAAGTAAATTTCCCATTACCCAATTGGTTGATGCTCAATTGAGTTAGGGTTAAGGGTAATTTAATTCCTGGAAATTCCAGGCAATCCTGGAGGGTTAGCAACTCTATCCACCTCCCTTTCTTGTGTAATTATGACCTTCCTTAAAGTCCAGCTCTTTGACAAAGCTTTGTCTCCATTCTAACATTTACTACTTTGGTTTGGTGCCGATGTATTTCACATTTCATCTTTGATAAGTACTTTGAAACATTATCCTATGTTAAAAGGCTTTTTATATTTCCCATTTACTATGAAAATGAATAGGAATTTCTTCTCTCAGAGGGTCGTTAGTGTTTTCAATTCTCTTCCCCAGTGAGCAGTGGGGGCTGGGTCCTTGAATATATTCAAGGCTGAATTAGATAGACTTTTGATTGACAAGGGAGTCAAGGATTAGTCGGGAGCAGGCAGGAAAGTGGACTTACAATCAGTGCAGCCACGATCTTATTGAATGGTAGAGCAGGCTCGAGGGGTCAAATGGCCTACTCCTGTTCATATTTCTTATGCTATTATGTTCTTTAACTGTACTTAGCTTACCTCAAAGAAATAAAATCATTTTAAAATTAATTACCTTCTTTTTCCTCTTATCTCCCACTGTTAGTTTGTGCAGGTGAGAGCTACTTTCAAAATACTGGGTTTTCATTGGCTGAAAGTTATCTTTAAAGGTTGTTTATAATCCAATAGAAAGTGTGGGAATTGAAAATTGACATTAAACAGCCACAGGGCTAGAAGGCTTAAAAATAAATGCGGCTTCATACATTTAAATGAGTTGCGCATATGTCACTGCTGGCAATCATAAATGTCACTCCAAACATTTCTCTTGTGCTGACAAGCAGAGGCTGGTGTGGAATTTTATTTTTATGTCCCGAGAAGAAACTTTTTTGAGGGACGAAACTCATCTTTTTATTAAAAAAATATCAAGAGTTTGCCTGTTCTTTTCTAAACTGCTAGATGATATCCCAGGAGGGAAACTTGCACATGTGCAGATTCCAGTATTGTCAGTATTGGGTCTAATCTTGACCCTTGTGGAGCTATAACTAAGCAGAGCAAGTGTAAGGTCATCATTCTCCTTCAGTAGGGCTTTTAAATAGCATAATCCTCGCTCAGCCTCTCTGGTTATTTTGGGGAGCTTGTGGCATGTACAAATCCATATGACACTGTGAAAGATTAAGAGCACTTGTTGGTAAATTGTGGTCCATTATCACAGATGACAACATCAGGAATGCTATGTCTAGGGAACATTTTGTTCAAGGAGCTAATAACTTCAGAGGTGAAGTCCTGTGGTTTGGGCATCTCTATCCAGCAGGAATGATAGTTTACTACTATAAGAAGTATTTTCGCTTTATGGTCAAACAAATCCATGCCAAGGCATTCCCAAGGCCTTGATGGGAGGTGGGAGAGCAGAAGTGGCTCTTTCTGCTCCTGTCTGTGAATGGCACAGGTGACACAGCTAGAGACCATCTGTTAAATAGAGTGCAGAATCACTGGCCACCATACAGATTGCTGCGCCCTGGCTCAACACTTGGTTATGCCAAGTCTACAATGTTGAAGTGGTGCCACTGTTCAAAGCATTGCCTCAAGGCAGGGTTGCTTGGGATGTACTGTGGCCATCCATCCAGGCAGTATTTGCGAATCTGGATGCACTCTTATCTTGCCGTAGTAAATTCGCACAACTTGTGGTCTGTTGCCTGCAAGCATTTGGTAGTCAAGGCTGTAAAGGCTTTAACCTCTGCGATGAAGGTTTTATCTTCCTGTATTGGGTGAGTGGTGGGTATCCTGGGCAGTGTATTGGCCGTGGTCTGATCTCTGTACGAGTTCTGTAGTAGCATCATATCGCATGAGCCAAAGTCAGAATCGCTGAATCCTGGGTGGAATTTTTGCGATTTTTTTTGTGTTCAACAACATTACTAATGGCTTATGATCTGTCTCAATCTTAAAGTTCAGGCCCAGTATGTAATCAGAGAATTTCTCACATGCCCAAGTTGCTGTGAGGGCTTCCTTTTCAATCACAGCATAGTGCTGTTCAGTATTGGTTAATGATCTAGTTACATAGTAAACAGGTCTTCTTTTGCTATCACTATGGACCTGGAACAGCACTGCTCCCAGTCCCATTGTAGATGTATCAGTTGCTACAGTCATGACAAGTTCAGGGTCGTAGTGGGCTAGGAACTCTGAGGATGTCTCAGTCCAGCACTACTCCTGGTTCTGTGGTAAAAGATGTCTGAGGTTCATTTATCTGTGCTAAGTGAGGCAGGAAGTTACCTAGCTGGTTGACCATGCCCATAAACATTTGTAGCTCTGTTGCATTTCTAGGTGGTGAGAATTCCTTTATTGCCTTTGTTTTCTGTGGGTCTGCGATAATCTCACTTGCTTGTATAATGTGCCTAGGAACTTTATCGTGGTCCTAGGAAGCTTACATTCATCATTGAATCACTGGCCACCATACAGATTGCTGTGCCCTGGCTCAACACTTGGTTATGCCAAGTCTACAATGCTGAAGTGGTGCCACTGTTCAAAGCATTGCCTCAAGGCAGGGTTGCTTGGGATGTACTGTGGCCATCCATCCAGGCAGTATGTGCGAATCTGGATGCACTCTTATCTTGCCGTAGTAAATTCGCACATTCTCAACACTCACCCATTAATAGCCTTTGGCACTCAGGATTCACACCTACCATCCAGATATTCCATCTCAGCCTCACACACCTACCAGTGCTGCCAGCCTCACACCCAGCCCCCATTGCTTCCTTACTTCCAACCATTCAGCTGTGGCTGACACTTCACCCAAACCTGATATGGCACAATTGCTGATATTCTGCCCTTTCTCTTGCAGAATAAGGTGGCACACAATAGAAGGGAGCAGAGTGCAACCCGTGGAGGATAAGGGCTTCCTTACATCTCCTGAGGCCTACAGAGACGCTGGTTGTGTGCATCATGGGACTGGCTGTGACAGACCATGTGGCATTTGGTACCTCTGAGAACATTGAGGTGATGGTATGTCTGTACCTAATGTCCATTCTCACCCTCATCCCACTCTCAGGCATGGTATGTAGCCTGCGGATGGTGTGATCATGTATCACTTGCTTTCCTCCTCAAAACCCTTCCCTTACCCCAAATTTCCCCTTCTGAGTTCCTGCTTTCAAGCATCTAAGAACTGCAGCACGCCCAAGGGGAAGAGAGAAAGCAACAGCACAGCACTGATGAAGAAGTCCCGTCACTTGATCTGACACTCAGTCACCAGGTCAGATATTGGGACTGCACGTACTTTAGAAACAAGTGTAAATGTGGGATCAGCATGTGTTGAGTCATTGGGTACGAGTGGGCTACTTGCAAGCCAGGGGAAAGTGTGTGACGTAAAAACAGGAAGCACTGGAAATACTTAGCATGTAAGGCAGTATCTGTGGAGAGAAGCAGAGTTTACAAGCGGAATCATCCCCTCCCACCATAAATTCCGTGGGCGGGATCAGAAATTCAGAGTGACTCCCGCCCTGGAACGGGGCCGGCTGTTACGGGCAATGGTCTGCTCCCCACCTCATTATTTATTCATGCATGTGTTTTGCGCCAAGTCCCATGGAGGGGCGGGCAGGAAGTCAGCCACCCAGTCATCGGGCAGAATTTTGCCCTTGGTGGGCGTGCGGGCCCCACTGGCTTGGTGACGGGTGGACAGCTGACCCCCGCCGACGAAATGGGGTCCACTGCCATTTTGAGTGGGTGGGCCAATTAAGGCCCGCCCAGCGGCCTTCCCGACAGGAAGCGCTATGCACTTCCTGTGCGGGAGGGTGAGAATGCCCAGCTTTCAAAGTGCGCACCGCTCCCTGAGACTAAGTGCTGTCTCAGGGAGATTAGTGACAGTGCACAAAAGTTAAAAAATAGAAAAATAAAAATATTATTAACATGTCCCCCTCATGCGACAATGTCACACGAGATGGGACATGTTAATAAAAACGAAAAAACGACATAAATTTTATTACACTTTTTAAAAATGGACATGAAACCTCATCCCGCCAATGGATGAAGTTTCATGTATTATCAGAAGCCCGCTGGGGCTCTTGGCCTGCCTGCTAGCCTTAAGCTTGGATAGACAGGTCTTTAATAATCTTAATTAGTCTGTCAATGGCCTTAATTGGCCATTGACAGGTCGGCTGACAGACAGCTGATTTCACTGTCTGCTCGCCTTCCTAAAAATTTAAAGGGACCAGGATGATGTTGGGGGTTCCTTCCAACATCATTCCGCGCCATTTTCTGTCGGCGAGTGGGCCCCGCCCCCAAATTGCCGATGGGAAAATTCTGGCCATCATGTCTGGGCACCATATTTGAAATGCACCCGGACAACCCTTCAGTTATGGCGCCACGACCCTGGAACAAAATGAGAAGCAGAAGGCAGCAAGTCCCAGCCCCATGGTTTAGCGACGCCTCCCTGGAGATTCACCTGCAGCCCGTCGAGGAAAGGTAAGAAGTCCTCTTTCCATGGGATAGCAGTAGGAGGCCCACCCGATCTGACCGTGGCAGCCTGGGAGGATGTCGGCAGGTTGGTCAGTGCTACTGGGGTCCAGGGGAGGATCGCCCTGCAGTGCAGGAAAGGGATGACTGATCTCATCCCTTCCGCTAGGATAAGTGAACCCCCTACTCTCTCCAACTCAGATAACTACTCATTTTGTGTTTCTGTCATGGGACATGGGCATCACTGTCAAGGCCAGCATTTGTGTGGCCCATCCCTAAATGTCCGTGACTAAGTGGTGGGGTGCTGCCTTATTGAACTGCTGTAGTGCATGTAGTGTCATGTTAGTGAGACAACTGCAGGATCCTAACCCAGCCACAGTAAAGGCACAGTCATGGGGTATGGAGTAGAGGGCAATTTGCAGGTGCTGCCTTTCCCATGTGTCTGCTGCGCTTGTCCTATTAGCTGTTAGATCTTGTGGGGTTGGAAGGTGCTGTTGAAGGAGCCTTGGTGAGTTGCTGCAGTCCATCTTGTAGATGGTACACACTGCTGCCACTGTGCATTAGTGGTGGAGGGACTGAATGTTAAGGGTGTTGGATGGGGTGTAAGCTATTTTGTTCTGCATGGTGTCCAGCTTCTTGAGTGTTGTTGCAGCTGCACTCATACATAAATGTGCAGAGTATGCCAGCACACTCCTCATTTGTGCCATGCACTTGGTGGTTGCGTTTTGGGCAATCAGGAGGTCAGCTCATAGCTACAGAATTAGCAGCCTATGACCTGCTTTCATGATACTTGCTCAAACTCAATCCATCTGTCTTTATGCAGGAAAAGATGGCCAACAACAGAAGGGAGAGAGGGAAGACAGGGTGTGGGAAGGTTGAGCTGAGGCCCCTCACTCAATTTGAGCAGCAGGCTGCTGAGCTGGCAGGCCAGGATCAAGACTATGCCTGTGCCGTGGGCGAGGCTGGCTATTCCCAAGCATCTAGTGAGGAAGCATGCATAATTCTGTGAACCTCAGAAAATCAAGGTGATTTGATGTGTGCAATGTTTGAGCCAGGCTAGGCAGTCGTTCATGCCCACTCCTCTCCATGCTAGGTGCCAGCAGGAAGAGGGGGAGACAAGCCCTCACACTGGAAGTAAGCTCCAGCTCCCAGGACACTTCGAAGGAAGATGCAGAATACTTCACACCTGTGGGGCCATTACAGCATTCAGCTGCATCCTCCATCAGCCCAGAGACACACACCTCAGTGGGTCATATATCTAGTTTAGGCTCGGGTTCACACTCTAGTGGTCACCTCACAGACATGTGTCCATAGTTGATGGAGGCAGTGACAGCCAAGGTTTTTGACACTCAAGGAACTGCTGGAGAAGAGGCCCCTGCTAAGTCTGAGTCTGGTTTCTGGATGGCAGACCTCCTGGCTGACTACAAAAGTCACCAACCACAGCCTGGTAACTGACCTGAGTGGTGAAGACCCAGGTTTCAACCTTCCACATTTTAACCTCAACATCAACCCAAAGCTGCTTCCCCAGCCGTATGAGTAAAAAAAAACAACCTCAAACTCTGATTCTCACTCCACAGATGCTGTCTGGCCTGCTGAGCATTTCCAGCATTTTCTGCCTTAATTTCAGATTTCCAGCATTGGTATAAACTTGATGTACTGGACAGGTTTCTCACTTGAAAGAAATAACTTTATTACAGAGCTTGTTTAGAAGCTACATGCTTGAATCAGGTCCACGTCTAGAAAACACCACCCCTAAGATTACCAGCACTTAGGGCTCATTCATCAGTACAATCACATGACCCCTGAAGGCAGTCAGAAAGTTTATACCTACAATGACTATATTTCCTCGCCCTTTAGTTTTTTTACGTTTCCTATTTACAAAAAATATCTTAATGCACAACATATACGTATTTACACAAGTCATGTGATTAAAGATTAAGCCTCTGTGGTGGTTTTCTAATTCAGTCAGAGCGGTGTAAAGCTCTATCACTTGAGATTTTCCCACTGGATTGACATGATCAGGAACTGCAGCGTCAAGGACATCCTTGGACAATGCAGGATTCAAGATTAGGTAATTCAACAGAGACATCAGGTATGTCTATTCTAGGTTGATCTGTCACCTCAAGGATTAAAGATTCAAAATCAATTACAGGTGGAACAGCTGGTTGTTGGAATATTTGTCTACTATTTAGATGATCCACATGTTTTTGAACAATCTGATCGACCACTTCCACTTGGAATGACAAGGATCCAGTTTCAGAGACAATTATACCAGGAAACCAACTAGGTCCATTTCCAAAATTCCGCATGAAAACTGCATGTCCCACAGTGAATCTTCGAGCTTTGCTATGAATATCATGATTCAATTTCTGACTATTCTGCTTCCTCTTTACCTTCCCCTCTAAGTTTGGAAATGCCAGACTTAACCTTGTATGAAAGCAGCATTTCATCAGTAATTCAAATGGTTTTGAACATATAGTTGCATGAGGATTCATATGATAATTGAGAAGAAAACGTGAAATTTGGTTTTCTAAAGTACCTTTGGATAAACTCTTCCCTTCTGATTTGAAAGTTTGCACTGCTCTTTCAGCTAACCCATTTGATGAGGGATGATATGGTGCTGTCTTAATATGTTTATTTCCATTTAAATTTATGAATCTCTGGATTCTGTACTAATGAAGACAGTACCATTATCCGAAACAATGACTTCCTGTAGGCCATGTAAACAAAACATTGGTGCAGCTTTTCATTAGTTGCACACGATGTTGGTGATCTAACGTCATACACATTCATCCACTTAGAATGCGCATCGATGATCAATGGACCTACATAGCCTACATGTTGTCTAACTCAGGCTCGACCAGGCCACTCCCATGGATGCAGTGGAGCTGAAACGGGCAACTTCTGTTTATGCTGACACTGGAGACAGTGCTTGACCAAGCTTTCAATGTCACTGTTTATGCCTGGCCGCCAGACATAGCTTCGCACAAGCATCTTCATCTTCGATATGCCTGGATGCGCACTATGAAGCTCTGTCAAGAGTGTATCTCTTCCTTGCGAAGCGGCAATGAGTCTTGATCCTCACAACAAGATTCCATCTTGACAACTTAACTCAGTTTTTTGGGCATGGAATGGCCTTATCACTTCAGACGCTGGTGAATTCAACCATCCTTGCAATACCTGGTCTCGGACTTTAGACAAAATTGGATCCTTGTTTATCCAATTCCTTACTTGCTTCACACAGACCAGTGAAGAGTCCAAGAAATTCAGCACAAGTACAACTTCTTGTGGCACTGGAGCATGTACAATGCTATCTGGTAGCAGAAGAGGACTAAGTGCATCTGCATTTGCAATATGCAAGCCAGGGTGGTGCATAACATTGTACTCATACGTAGATAGAATCAAAGTCCAATGTTGAATTCTTGCTGAGGCTATTGGATGAATGGTCTTATCTTCACTAAATAAACCCATTAATGGTTTATGGTCCGACACTATGGTGAAATGTCATCCATGCAGATACTGATGGAATTTCTTCACTCTAAACATTACTGATAAACCTTCCTTTTCAAGTCATGAATAGCCCTTCTCGGCTGCAGAGAGGGTTCTGGAGACATAGCCTATTGGCCTTTCAGAACCATCTCCCATCCTGTGTGACTACACCGCTCCCACCCAATATGGAGATGTATCACAAGTTAATATTAATTCTTTTGAGTGTATAAGTAGACATGATGAATGTGAGAGCTTCTTAACTTTCACAATTCCATGACCAATGATGGCTCTTTTTCAATGATAAGTGTAAAGGTGCTAACACTGTTGACAAATTTGGCAAGAAGCGACTGTAATAATTTATCATGCCCAAAAAATACTTGAGTTCAGTGATACTGGTAGGAGAGGGTGCCTCCTTGATGGCCCTGACTTTCTCCTCTACTGGATGCAACCCTGGGCATCTACTCGATGACCCAAGTAAGTGACTTCAGTTGCTTGGAATGTACATTTGTCTTTCTTCAATTGTAAACCAGCTTCCAAAAATCTTCTGAAAGCCTCATCTGGGTTGACCAAATGTTTGGCTTCCGTTGACCCTGTGATCAGGACTTCATCCAGGTACACTACTATTTTGGGAAGTCCTTGCAATAGACTTTCCATGGTCCTGTAGAAGGTTGCCGATGCAGATGATGCACCAAAGGGCAAGCATGTATGAATGGCGATGGCTATTTGTTCAGTTTTTACTACATTAACACTGTACGAGGAATAGATATTAGTATCAGCAGCTTCTGGTTCTGTTATATTATTCACTTCAATCATCTTGGTCTGCTGTGTGATTGGCTGCCTCGATTTTGCCCTGCATTACTTTATTACGTGCCCTTTTTTGTGACAATAGTGGCATTTTACCTCTTTAAATCTGCAGGTTTCCGGTAGATGGTTACCCCCACATCGGTAACAGATTAATTCCTGAATCGTTGGTGAGATGCTTCCACTAGGCCTTTTCGTTTTTCGAGCAGCAGAGACTGTCTCCCGCTTCACCGCTGTCTCACTGGTTTTTGCACCACGCCCGGCGATAGTTCCCCCCCACCAACTGAATAACGGCTCCATGTAGCACACTCTGCAAAGCCTGCGAGTCCCTCTCAGCCCTCTCCATTGCGAGCGCTATTTCCATGATGCGCTCCAAATCAATATTAATTTCTGCAAGTAAACGGTGCTGAATGGTGTTGTCGTGAACACCACAAACCAACCAGTCTCGCAACATATCATTGCGTGTGTCTCCAAAGTCACAGTGCTCAGTCAATTGCTCAACTTGGCTATATAGGTTGCGACTGACTCTCCCTTACTCTGGAGTTCAACTTAAACCACGGCATAATTACCGATGGCTTCTGCTGAAAATGTGTCTTCACGAGGTCTACCAGCTTGTTAAAAGATTTAGAATTGGGTGTGTTTAGGACCGTCAGACTGTGGATGAGGTTATATGTCTTGCTACCACAGACATTTAAAATAACTCCTTTCTGCTTCTCCTCCACTGTTATTTAATTCGCTACAAAATAAAAACCTAGGCTCTCTATGTGCTGGCCCCAGTCTTCCATAAGGGTCGATTCTGCCGAAGAGTGGCATGACTGGTGAATACACTTTTCTTTCTTAACTTAAGAGCTGATGTACTCACATTCACAAAGTGAGCTGCAGCGTCAGAGATATTTATTCTTGTCGCCAATTGTAATAAACTTAATGTACCCCAGGCAGGTTTCTTATTTGAAACAGATAACTTTATTACAGAGCTCGTTTAAAAGCTACATGCTTGAACCAGTTCCACCCGTAAGATTACCCACGCTTACTTTCCTGGACTCGAACTCAAGTTCTGTCGAAGGGTCATGAGGACTCGAAACGTCAACTCTTTTCTTCTCCGCCGATGCTGCCAGACCTGCTGAGTTTTTCCAGGTAATTCTGTTTTTGTTTTGGATTTCCAGCATCCGCAGTTTTTTTTGTTTTTATCTCAAGGTTATATTTACAATCACTACAAGCACCTACGTTATTTTGCTTTTGTTATTGGTTATATGACAGCTAACTGGAGGACACGGTCACAAGGGAGTAGAACCTCAATGGGCCAGTATAGAGGTGAGCACAGTATGAACCTGCACACCAAGATGCTGGGTGCATTGGTTGGCTGGCCAGGCAGTCTCCTCAAGGATCCTGGAAGAGTATGAATCCATCTCATTAGAGGGCATCGCTGAGAGCTTCCCCTCTACACAGCCTTTAATGCATCTCCCTGGCCCGCTGCCCACCCAGCCCCCGTATCTGTTGTAGCCTTTGTGTGGACAGGTCACCAAATCCTCTGCCCTCCCTGCAGGGATACAGCAACACTCTTTGTCAAACCCATGAGGCAGCAGGAGTGGCATTGACCTCCTGCCCGCCCCGCTTCAAGATTCGGTGCCTTTCACACACATGAATAGTTAATGAGCAGTGAGGCGCATCATTGTGGAATTCTCACCCGCCAAGAAGTGAGTTCAATGTTGATTTCCTGGGCCCATCTCCGTACTTAGAGTTAAAACACAAAATTTCTCCCTGCAACTCAAATCCGGCTGCCCAAAAACCAGAGTGGCTAAATCCAACAGGACAACACCTACATAAAAACGCTGTAGTACCTCCAGAGGCTTTGCAATAGAAGTTATCTCAAATGACCTTCCCTGCAAGTTGAGTGCTGTTCTCTTAAATAACTCTAGTGCCTCTGTCCCCCTGGTTGTTCAAAGCATGTTCTTCGGTGAGTGGCTGGTTAATCTGATGAATGGATCTTCCTGGTCCAACTTCGTAAGTGGAGCGTCAAATCAGCCAGTGGGGCTGAGTGACTGCACCAGTTCAGAGGCTTTCACTACATGTAGAAGATGCCTGTGTCCAGCATGGGACACCATGTGGGCTGAATAGAAGTGGTTGGAGTTGCAGTGCACCACACTTGGGAGGTCCCTGGCATCCATATCGCAATTTCCAAGATGCTATGGATCCGAATTTCTCTAGTGTTGGTACAAGGATCTTCAGGTGTGCTTCTAAGATTAGATTTACTGTGAAAATCTCCAGTTATTAAACCCACAGATCCCTCTGCGAATATCGAGGGTTGAGGTGGGGGTGGGAGGGGGGGGTTGCTGCAGAGGGGCGAAAGGACAGGCTTAGCTTTCCACAGGCTGAAATGCATCGGCCTCGGAAAAGAAAAAGGAAGGAAGGATTTACCCTTCATCCCAAAGCCAAATTATTCATTGCATTTCAAAATCTCAAACAATGACTCAGTTTGACTCACCCAAGTGGTTAGATCGCTCCTTGCCGAGGCTGCTCTTTCCTAGTGTCAAATATAAGTGCCCATCGAGTTCTCTGTCTGATAAAAGCAGTGAGGTTTTTTTTTAAAAACAACTGCAAATGTCACTGCTACCTGAAATTCTCCTTGTTAAAATACATCTGGGAGTTCAGCAGACTAATTTAGATTAGGAAATAGCCAATCTTAGCAGCACTCCACTTGTGCAGAATTCATTTTGTGCCAATAAGACTTGCAAGGTGTTTACTTTTTTCTGCCCTTTGAAGATTACGTGGGTTGCTTAGCATTGTTTTTTAGATCCACTTAAGGTCTCACTGTGGGGTCCAAGATGTGCACGCACACACTTTCGACTAGAAGTATGTGTACTGCCATCTTGATAAAAGGGGCATGTACTTCATTCCAAGTACACACACAGCAGATAGATTATGGTGCAATTAGTATGCAAAACTGATTTAAAGCCATCCCTGACATTTTGGAACTCAATGCTCCAGCTAATGCCCAGTCTTCATCTCATACAGTTAATCATAATTTTAAGCAGCATTAAGGACTCTCCATCAGTGCTATATAAAGGGATTATAAAGTGCTTGCAGGATATTTACTGGATAAAGCAGAAAATGTTTGAAATACTCAGCCGTTTAGGCAATATCTGTGCAGAGAGAATCAGAGTTAACATTTCAGGTCAATGATCTTACATGGCGGCTGGATTGTGTCTTGTGGCTGCTGCATTTGTAAAGGTACATTACATCAAATCCACCGACCTCGGGATTGGGGCCATGCCGGATTTTGGGTTGGGCGGTTCAGGCCGTGGCCAGTTCAGGTCAAACCAGGTCAGCTGAGGTCAAGGGTTATTTGAAGCGTGGGATAGAGTGGTGTGCGAAGCGGTGAAGACAATAACTAGTCTGGAGTCACACCATGCCAATGCAGTTCCTAGCTAAATTGTCCAGGTAAGTTACTTTTCAAATTTTACTCAATTAAAATTGACTTTTGGAACATTATAAAAGAGTCCAATTTTCGGACAATTCCGGTTTTTGGACAGCCAGTTTTGAGACATTGAGCAGAATTTTCCATTTCTCACTCTAAGTATGGAGACGGACCAGAGGTCAACATTGAACCCACTCCCTGGCGGGTGGGAGGAACTTATGCAGTTACGTGGCCCTCAGCTCATGATCTATTCATGCTTGTGAAAGGCACCGAATTTTGAAGTGGGTGGGCAGGAAGTCAACGCCGTTCCCAATAACTCAAGGGTTTGAAAGTCTGGGCACCATATTTAAAGGGACAAGTATTCATTGTCTGCGACCCAGGAATGGTTCTCTTCATCACCTTTAGCCTATCAGCAGACAGTCTGTCACCAGACAGTGTGTGGCCCCATGTTTTACTGTCGCCTCTCTGCAGGTTCTCCTTTAGACTGTTCGGGAGAGGAGGGATGTCCTCTTTCCCAGGGGTGGCAGCAGGAGGCCTTCCTAGTGGCAGCCTGGACAGAAGTAACAGTGCAGATCAGTGGCCGCTGGTCCCGCAGAAGAGCCTGGCTCCAGTGCCAGAAGGGGATGAATGATCTGCTATGTGCCACCAGGGTAAGTGCTGCTGTCTACTCAATGCAAAGTCATGCATGAAGCACTGTAATTTTACAACTGCAGAGGGTTATCATGCACAAGGTTGGGGGGGTGGCCATTTCTATCAGCTGCATCATGTGGCCTGAATGTGTGTGTGAGTGAATTAATGCTCTGAATGTTCCACGGCATTGTTAGTGTGTCTCACACCAGTGCCGGGGTTTAAAATAAAAAAAAACAGAAAATGCTGGAAAAATCTCAGCAGATTAGGCCCCATCTGTGGAAATGGGCAGAAGTTTCCACCCTGCCCACTGTGGGACTCATGGCAGGCAGGAGCAGAGTATCCAGCGGCAGGCAAGAAGTCGGAAATCCACCAGTGTAAGAACAGGTTGTAATTCACCCGATAGTGGGTTTATGGAGGATCAGTTATCCTGACGACTAGAGGTGTGAACGCCATTAACATGCCATGAATGCTCAATAAAACAGCTGCTTGCCAGAACCTTGGCAGGGCCTCCAAACTTGTGTCACACCAGCGGGAAATCATATCACCCTCAAACCCATTTGAAAAGGGATGGTGTGCACACGTCAGACCTCAGTTCACTGGTAACTTTGAGGTGAATGCAACATACGCAGCCTACCTGTCGTAGCGCTGCGCCAGTCTCGTTGTGATGAATGCCGCTCTGCTGGGGCTGTAGGATTGGTCTGCTCCTGCTCTTTGCTTACATTGTCCTGAGGAACACTACTGAGCTGTGGTACTCATGCAGGTTTCCACTTTCAGAAACTGGCACTTCAACTGGGGGTGGGCTGTGAGGCGAGGGTGGGCTGATGAACATGAGGGGAGCAATGGGGAGGGAAGGCTGTGGAATGGCAGTGAGAGGAAAGGGCGTACATGAGTGGCCCTTTCTGGGGTTGCCCTCTAACCTCTTGTTGCCGCAGGAGTCTGCTTAGAAAAAAAGGAGGAAGACCTCCTTGTGCTGAAAGCCACTGAAAGCCAATGGCTTCATTAAAGGGCTACTCAAAACTCAGTGGCTTCACATCACAGTCGCTGCATCTCAAGAATAACACATGGGAATGTAGAATTTGGGAATGCAGACAATAGCAAAGGAGGCACACCCGAATCACATATGGCATTCCATCAATGAAGGCCTGTCACATGTTCACCAGATTTGGCACACATTAATGGGCCAAAGGGCATCCACTCATTGAACATGAGCTACTGATTGGTCATTAATATGCCACATCAGAGACTGGAACACTGAGCTAGGTTGGCTCACTCATCTCAATTAAACTTTAGCACCCCACGCAGGGCTCAAGGTGTTACATATCTGTGATACCATCTTGGTCACCTCGATGTGCGTGCTAGTGTCTCAGGGACAAGGTGGCATCAGCCACCATGCAAGTAGGTCAAGAAAAACAATGGACTCTTACAGTTTCCAAACATGTCATCTTATGAGCTTCATTTTCTTTCCCTTTGAATCATTAATATCTTCAATGTTTCCTTTCAGAGAGAAGGCAAAGCCTCTGATTCTTTCCAAGGATCAATAGGGGACCTGTGCAGCATCCCTCAGTTCACAACACTTTGATGCATAAAGGAGCTCACAGATACCCTTTACAGGAAGGCCCATCATTATGTTAGGTTTGCACTGGACGAAGATAGCCAGGCTGTGAGATTCACCGGCTTCGCCGTGACTGAGATGTGGACATGTATAGGAATCTCCTCCTCCCATTTATGTCTTTTCTTCTGCTGCTTTCACTGAGGAGACACAAATAGTGCTAGAATATCAAAGCTGATGAGCTGCCCTCACTCAGTGGTGTTCCTTGAGGAAGAAGGGTGAGAAACACTTACATCACACACTTCAAATAAAGATTTAAACACATCTCCCTGACATCACACAAGAGTACGGAGACTGGTTCAACTGAGGTTGACATCACAGGAATGTGAACCTCACAGCAGGACACTATCACTAAGTGGGAGAAAGGCTAAACCTCAAAGTAAGAGCACTCTAAAGTACAAAATCACAATGCCTTAAGTTGCCAAAAACATTCACATAACCATCAAATGTCTCCACAAAAGTGCAATTTCTTTACATGTCTAGCACACCCGTGACCCAAAATTGACATCAATTTTTCATACATTTCCTAACTCTACCATTACACCAGGGTGCAGTCCTGACATCCGCAGCAGAGGTGGAGGCCGCCTGCTGTCTGCTATGTCCTGATGTTTGTGATGACCTCGGCAGACGTCCTCTGGTGGCCTGAGGCCTGGAGGGCCCCTGGCCTGATAAGGGTCACCTGCTCAGGGGCAGAAGCACCCTCGGTGGCCTGAGAAGCTGGAGTTGATGGGGTCACAGGCAGAGGGGTCTGTGAGCGGTTGCACGTCCTTGGACTGTCCTGGGAGGAGGCCCCCGGGTGTCTGGCTGGCACTCATCCTCCCTATGGGTGACCTAAGGCCCAGTCCTGATATCAGCAGGGAATGGTGCAGCTGGAAGGAGGTCAAAGTGCCTCATCCCCATCTTGAAGGTGCCTACATCTTGAAGGTGCCCACCAGGGTGTGTGGCCATGGAGTGCAGGACCGAGCGTGAATCTGGCAAGAACTGTTGGTCCAAGGTCTTCATGGTGGTTGCCAGCCTTCCCATGGTGACCTCAAGGCACTTGTATGTTCGAGCCACAAAATCAGACAGAATGCGGACAGACTCCTCCATCATTCGTTCTAGTCTGCTGAGTGCCTGCCAAATATCTGCCTGATGTTCCATTGCCTGTTGTTGCATCTCCAGCATTGAGTTAGTTGGTGGCCACTTCCAGATGCTCATCATCTGAGTCAGACTGAGCGGGTGGCTGGTCTCCAGCAGCCCTCCTAGCTGGAGACCTGGGCTGTCCCTGCCTCCGAATGCTGCAGGGATGTGTCAGTGAAGTGTTCTCCAGAAAATGAGCCCGAGCCTAATCTACATCTGTGCCCCACTGACGTGTGTGTCTCTGAGATGGTGCAGGGTGCTTGTGAGCACCTTGATGGTCCTTCCAGAGCTTCCTCTTCGAATGAGGTCTAGGAACTTGCATTGGTGCTGGACCGGCTTGGGGGTGTCAATCTGTCGGTGCCTAGAAAATAGAGAATAGAGTTTCAGTTAATGATAAGTCTGCACATGACTCACTGTGAATGTCAGGATTTGATGAAGTGATGGAGCTGTGATCCGTACTAAGTTGCTGGGAGAGGCCAATCTCCCCTTCCTAACAGGAGTGATCCCTGTCCTCCCTCAGCCAGCTCGGCTGCAGCCTCCTCAAACTTATTGAGGGCAATGATGTCAGCCATCCCTTCCCCGGTCTGCGCTCTTGCATGCCTGTTGTGTGCTATCTTGGCCTGTATGAAGAAGAAGGAGAGGCAGGTGATGAGAAGGGATGGAACAGAGGTTGGGTGAGATGCATGTTCCCTGTGTGTGGTGAGCCCTCCCCAGAAGGGCCAGAGGATGGAGTGTGAGCAACATGATAGATGGGATGGTGATGTGAAAGTCTCAGTGAGAGAATAAGTGTTGATAAGTGTCCCCCGCTAATGGTTGTGTGAGGTCCCTGAAGAGAGTAGCATTTGAGTGCATGATGCTATGATGAGAGTTTGACATTGGAGAGTGGAATGGGTGGAATGGATTAAATCATTCATCCTCTTCCTGCACTGGATGGCATTGTGGATGCGGTTGCCAGCCACACTGACCTGCTCTGCGACGGCCTCCCAGGCCGGAGAGATGAGGCTGCTGTGCTTCCTGCAGCCATCCCTGGGATAGAGCACTAGTCTGTGCACCTGCACCTCTCTGATCAAGGCCTGGAGGGCCTGGTTGGTGAAGCGGGGTGCTGCCTTCTTCTTCTGACTGCAAGACATCTCTTGGAGAGAGTGAGATTATGTGTTGGACTGGCTTTTAAATATGGCGCCTGAATCTCTGAACCTGCCATCTAATGGTGGGTGGGAGAATCAGCTCCCGACCCAGGAGATTCAGACAGATGTGTGTCTGTGAATAATTAATGATCCCCCCAAGTGCGGAATCGGATACTAGTTTCTGCCATTCCAGCCAGTGGGTGGGCGCTGTCGAAACCGCCCGCCACCTCACTTAGGCCGGGATTTTCCGGCCCTGTCTTGGGCAGGACCCGCCGCGGGCGAGGTGATGCCCCAGCCAGAAATTCCATTAACTTGCGGCTGGCAGGTGCATAAGATCCCGCCCTTAGTCTCATTGATGGAAAAATCTAAGAATTTTCCACTCTGGAGACTTAAGTGGGTGGCCGGTGGGAGTCGCAGTGAGTTTCCCACTGATCACTGTATTGGGTTCTCACGCCCGATCTTCTGCTTGAAACCTCATGAATTAAGCATAGGTGAGCTGTTCGCTGAATCACCTGGCGGGATGGGCATCATCCACGCACCATCACCTCATGGGGTGGAAAGTCTTGGCACCCGAACACATGCATTACTCTCTGCAGCCCAGTTGTGTGGTCAGAAATTCCAGAGATGGGCCAAAGAAACAAGAAGAGAGCGCCAAAGTTTAGCCACGGCTCCCTGGAAGCTTTAATTAGAGTTGTCTTCCAACACCGGAATGTCCTTTTTTCCCAGTGATGGATCCAGGAGGTCTATCATTCTCACCTCACCTGCCTGTGAGGAGTCGTGAAGGAGGTCAGCTCCATAGGCAACCACCAGAGAAATGCCACCCAGTGCAAGAAGAGGGTGAATAATTTCATCCGCAACATCAGGGTAAGTCAACCTTCAGCTCACTCCAAACTCACACTCCCCTCATGACATTATGCACTCAAAGTGTCACACAGCTCAGGGATCTCACACAATATTAGTGGGGGAGATATCAGCATTGAAAGCCTATTCAGCAACATCTCATCTATCATGCTGCACAAACTTCATCCTCACTTACTGGGAAGGGCTTAGAAAGCATGCATGTTTCCCAACCTCTACTCCATCTCTTCCCATCATATTCCATCCATTTGTCTTCATGCAGGCCAAGCTTGCCCACAACAAGAGGGAGAGATCCCAGACTGGAGGAGGGACGGCCGACATTCAGGATCTCTCCAAATTCAAGGAGGATGCTGCCCAGTTGGCAGAGGAGGACAGGGTCGCTGCTGTGGGGAGGGCAAGATCAGCGTCTCCCAGCAACCCATTACGGATGAGCCCTCCTTGAGTTGATTACTTTCTGACATTCTCAGTGAGTGACATGCGATGTTGTATTCAACCTGCTCATGAACTAAATATATCTTCTCTCTCTTACAGCCAGCAGCTGTCCAGACAGACCAGCATAGGCAACATAATCCCCAGCCCCTAGGCCACTTCAGAGGAGGACGATAAGGATCCATTTGAAGAAGACCTGTCATTGCATTCACATGCACCCTCCACCAGCGCAGAGACACACACCGGGGTGGGTCACACATCTAGATTAGGTTCAGGGTCAAATTCTGGGGAACAATGACATGCCTCCACAGCAGTCTTTGATACATGGAGGACGCAGGAGAACAGGCAACTGCTGAGTCCGAGTCAGATGATGAGACTCCTGAAACGTCCATTGCAAACATACTGGAGATGCAATGACGGGCGGCGGAACGTCAGGTAAAGTTGCGAGAGGCAGTCAACAGACTAGAGTGAAGGATGGAGGAGTCCATCCGCTTTCTGTCTGATGTCATGGCTGCGACATGCAAGCTTCTCAAGGTCCCCATGGGAAGGATGGCAGCTGCCTTTTGCACTCGGACCTGCGTCCATCACTAAAGGCATCGGTGAGATCCATCAGCAACTAGGCGAGAAGAGAGTGGGGCACCTAGACCTCCCTCCAGGTGCACCTTCTCCTCAGGCAGTCAGGTAGGGGCTTTTAGGCACCCACAGGGAGGCTAGACACTCCAGGGCCATCCACTCAGGTAACTCCGAGTGTGTCCAGCTAATCCCAAACCTCTCTGCCTGTGACCCCCTCACCTCCAGTTGCACAAGCCAAGGAGGGTGCACCTGCTGCACAGCAGGACAACCAAAGCAGGTGGAACCCTCCAGCTCTTGGTCCTCCAGAGGACACCTTCCAAAGTCATCAAAGACAACAGGGTGTATGTTCAGCAGGCTGCCTCCACTTCTGCAGCAGATGTCAGGGATGCACCAAGACATAGCAATAGTATTAGAAAGGTTAAGGCACATTGATATCACTTCTGGCTCATAGATGTTCACTCACTGTTTAATGTCTTGCACTTTTGTGAAAACATTTGTTGTTCCTGACAATGGTCTCATTATTTGAATGCGTCATTCATATGCATCTATATGTTCTCTTATTGTGAACTAAGCTTCTACTCTACAATTGCCTCCTTTTGTGAGTCTCACATTCATGTAATGCCTAGCTGGCTTATTTAAGTTACTTGCTCAATGTATAATGTCAGGGAGAGGTGTCAAGCTCCTTCTTGAAAGTGACTGCAAATTGCATTATGAACTTATATTCCTTACAAGGCACCATGGAGTATTGAATGCTCTATTGCTTTGAAGGGTCACCAGCAACAAAGACTCATCATCAAATAGCTGTCTTCATTGTTTGTGCCAATATACAAGACCTGTAGCCATGATGGCCTCTCCAGCCATGTGCACATCTCTGTGGCAGCAACAAGTGTCTCATTCTGGAGGCTCCGATTGTATCAAGTCCAGCTGATGCAGGCTTTGTGCTGGTGAGCTGCCTTTCACTTCCCAGAGCAGCTACAGCTACCTGCAGCTTCAGCTGCTGACCTTCTCAATGATTAGGATTTAGTGAAACCTGAGGGTTGGAGGTCCAAGGCCGAATGCTGACCCTGCTCTCAATGTGGGTGGCTGTATAGGTCTTTCAGATCACTGGCATGTCACTAAGGGATGGGAGAAATGCACTTGGGTACCCTTGCCTGCTCCTTCCTCCTCCTGGAACCACATGACTATCAGTGTCTCATGGCACAACTTTTGTGTCAAGCCACTCCGATGGCATCCTCTCATGGAAGCTCACTATCATTTTCCTCCTCAGCTTCCTGCCCTTCCAGGTCTTCATTGTCCAAGGAGTTCTCAGCCTTCTCCATGTCTCCCTCCGTTAAATCATCTCCCTTTTGAAGTGCCAGGTTGTGCAGGGCACAACACACCGCTATAATGCGGGATACCCTCTGTGGAGGCTGCTGCAGAGCCCCCGCCTGAGCGGTCCAAGAATTAGAAGCGCGTCTTCAGGATCCTGATCGTCTGTTTTATGATGGATCTTGTCGAGTTATGCGCCACGTTATAACTCTCCTCCGAGGTACTTTGAGGACTTATCAGCGGGTGCCCTTCATCCCCAAGCAGCCAGCCCTGTAAGCTGCAGCCCTTCAAATATCTGAGACAATTGGGTGTGACTCAGGATGTAGGAATCATAGGAGCTCCCAGGGTACCTGGCACGGACATGCATGATGTGCATCTGATGGTCATGCACCAGCTGAACATTTAGTGAGTGGAACAGTTAATGTACATCAGGGGCTGCTGCCATGGAGCTCTCAAAGCCACATGTGTGCAGTCGATCACACCCAATGCTCTAGGGAAGCCAGAGATTGCAGCAAAGCCCAGGAATCTAACAGCCTGGCCAGCGTCATCCAGTGTGAACCTCAAATAATGATGAGCTTTACTGTAAAGCACATTCATCACCTTCTTGATACATGTACGTGCTGAGGACTGAGAAATGCCACATGGGTCCCCTGTGAATCCCTGGAACGACTTGCTGGCATAAAAATTGAGTGTGACGGTGACCTTCAGGGCTACTGGCAGGGGATGTCCTCCTAGCCCATGGGGCGTTAGATCCTCCTGCAGAACATTGCAGATATGATCCATCACCTCTCTTGACTAGTGCAGACATGCGCGACATTGTCTCTCACTCATCTCCAGATAGGAAAGTCTTCTTCCGTAGACCGTTGGCCGTGTGAGTCACGTCCATGGGCTGGGTCTAACCTCCTCATCCCTTGCGTCTTGTTGGGTCTAGCCTGGACCATGGGCCTCAGGTCAGGCCTCCTCTTGAAGGTGTGTTAGGTGGCGCCGAGGCCCTTCTCCTCAATCGGATCACTGCCAACAAGGAGGCAGCATTGAGCACTGGCTCCATTATTCAACCCTTCTCCCTGTGGACAGATAGATGCAACAAACTGATGAATGAGGGGCTACTATAGCTGACTTCCCATTCAAAGTCAGAAAGCCACTGTCATGCCCTGGAGCTGCGCCTGTATTACTTGCCTTTCCCTGATCCAGCATTCCAGCTTAGACACTATCTCACAAACATAGGTGATCAAGATGCCAGATCCTTGACATCTCAATCCCTGAGTAGTTGGAAAAGGCCTCAGCACGTCCAGGATATGTTCAACCTCGCCAAAGGCACTCTGCTATGTCTGCCCTGGTATACTGACTTTGCCTAACTAGTACTTTTGGAATGACTGGATGTCCTTTGGTCTGTTAACCATGCCAATTGGAGAACGTACCTTGCAGGCTTTCATTGATCATCTTGCAGATATCCAGCAGCTGTGCTCCCTTAATAGAACCATAGAAATGTTACAGCACAGAAAAGGGCCATTCAACCCATAATGTCTGTGCCGGCTGAAAAGAAAAAGATTTAAAAACTAGCTGCCCATTCTAATTCCACTTTCCAGCACCTGGTCCGTAGCCTTGCAGGTTACAGCACTTCAGGTGCAGATCCAGGTATGTTTAAAATGAGTTGAAGGTTTCTGCCTCCATCACCAAACCAAGCAGCAAATTCCAGTCACCCACCACCCTCATGTTCCCTCTAATCCTTCTCCCAATCACCTTAAACCTGTGTCCCCTGGTAATTGACCCCTCTAATGGCTGGTTGCATCTTCCATTCTCACATCCCTCTCTGTTAATGCTCAAATTAATCAACTTTATTGTGACCTCAGTGAGTCCTGCAGTCTCACGTTAAAGCACTCCAAATGTTAATGCTTGCAATTGCACTTTCTTAAAACACTCTTCCAGACTTCTATCAGCTCAGAGTTCATTTCCATCTTGTGACTCTAAGAAGTTTGGGGGTACCCTCTGAGAGAGGCCCTGAGTCAAGCCACGGGCTCCTCCCACACTGCCTCAGTACCCTTCTCTGCTGATTCTTTTCCAGTTTCAATTTTAAACTGCGTCATAACTTTGGGGTCTCAAGATGGTGATGTTGCATTTTTACTTTGAGACCAACTTCGATCCTCCCCCTGTCTGAGTTCAGGTCCCCCGATCTTCCTGGAACCTCACGGTGTACAAGAAGATCTCCCTCTGCTGATTCTCCAGCCTCTCCCAGTAACCCTGGATCCCACTGTCATTGAAGTGGACATTACTGCCCTCCTCGCTGAACCCTTCACTGTTGATGTCCTCATACTCTATGTGGATCTCACCCCTCCCCATCCTGAGGCTGTGTGCACGGTGATATGCAGAGGCGGTTTCCCCCCCACTCCAAGTGAGCTTCAAGTACCCCCCCTTTATCACGTTTTCCCCCATTTGCAGGCTGCAGATGTCTTCCCTGACCATGACTGTCCCATCTGTAGCCCAGTACCAAGCCAGACATGCCCATCACCACCAAGTCTGAGACTGCTCACCAAGCTGTGTCCTATCCCTATTGAGCACACAGGCCTTGCCCCTCCTTGGAGCGGGAAGATGTAGCCATGCAGCATGGCCAGCAAAGCCCAGGACTGCCTATAATCTCTCACTCTGACCAAGTGGTCCACAGAGTCTCAGAACTACCTTTACCCCAGTCCAGGGACTCTTACTGTCTTTCACTCAAATCTCCAGTTTCATCAGGCCTGGCCACAAAGCTGTTCCTGCTCCATGAGTCTCTTGTGCAAGCTTTCCACCCCCAACACCACTCCCTGTCATACCACACTAACTCCTCCACTTATCCACTCCAGAGACTGCGTAGATCCCCTCGCATTCATGAAATCAGAATCCCATTCACCCCTATCTTCTACGTCTGCGTTCCAGTATTCCATGACAGGCTCCAGTTTCCCTACCCCCCAATCTTCTCTCTGCCTGTCATCATGCCCCCATCAAAACACCACCACACCCCCCTCACCCTCATGTCTTAGTCTTCCTCTCTGCCCACCTCTCCAACCCCACCATACCTGCTTCACCCTCATGTCTCTGACACCCATTTCCACCCCTCACCCCCCTAATATGCTGGTCTCTGTTTGAGAGTGCAGCCCTGTCTGAGGCCCACAGCATGCAATGCCGTTGTCCCGCAGTAGCCCGGCACCCACCATAAATGGCCCGGCTCAACACCCGTGGCACCCACAGTGAGTGGCCCAACTCAACACCCACTGTGCCCAAAGTGAATAAGCCAGCTCAACACCCATGGTGTCCAAAGTGAGTGACCCAGCTCAACACCCACAGTGTCCACAGTGAGTGATCCAGCTCAACACCCATGGTGTCCAAAGTGAGTGAACCAGCTCAACACCCACGGTGCCCTAAGTAGGTGACACAGCTTAACACCCATGATTGTCCTAAGTGGGTGACCCAGCTCAACACTCACAGTGTCCAAAATGAGTGACCCTGCTCAACACCCACAGTGCCCACAGTGAGTGACCCAGCTCAACATGCACAGTGCCCACAGTGAGTGACCCAGCTTAACAGCTTTGGCACCCACCATGAGCAACCAAAGCATAAACCCCTACTAGTGGGTGCTAACACTGGCATTGCTGAGGAGGACCAGGAGAAGCACTGTTGCAGGTAGGCTCTGAATGTTGCACTCAACTCAAAGTCAAAAACAAAGTAAGGGGTGAACTGATACATGACACTAATGTTCGGTTGTTAACCAGACTGGTCAAACTTCCTGGAAAAACTCAGCAGGTCTGGCAGAATCGGCGGAGAAGAAAAGAGTTGACGTTTCGAGTCCTCATGACCCTTCGACAGAACTTGAGTTCGAGTCCAAGAAAGAGTTGAAATATAAGCTGGTTTAAGGTGTGTGTGTGGGAGGCGGAGAGAGAGAGAGAGAGAGGTGGAGTGGGGGTGTGGTTGTAGGGACAAACAAGCAGTGATAGAAGCAGATCATCAGAAGATGTCAACAACAATAGTACAAAAGAACACATAGGTATTAAAGTTAAAGTTGGTGATATTATCTAAACGAATGTGCTAATTAAGAATGGATGGTAGGGCACTCAAGGTATAGCTCTAGTGGGGGTGGGGAGAGCATAAAAGATGTAAAAAAAAAAATTTTTATTTTTTTTTGTTTTTTTTTATGATGGAAATAGGTGGGAAAAGGAAAATCTATATAATTTATTGGAAAAAAAAGAAAAGGAAGGGGGAAACAGAAAGGGGGTGGGGATGGGGGAGGGAGCTCACGACCTAAAGTTGTTGAATTCAATATTCGGTCCGGATGGCTGTAAAGTGCCTAGTCGGAAGATGAGGTGTTGTTCCTCCAGTTTGCGTTGGGCTTCACTGGAACAATGCAGCAAGCCAAGGACAGACATGTGGGCAAGAGAGCAGGGTGGAGTGTTGAAATGGCAAGCGACAGGGAGGTTTGGGTCATTCTTGCGGACAGACCGCAGGTGTTCTGCAAAGCGGTCGCTCAGTTTACGTTTGGTCTCTCCAATGTAGAGGAGACCACATTGGGAGCAACGAATGCAGTAGACTAAGTTGGGGGAAATGCAAGTGAAATGCTGCTTCACTTGAAAGGAGTGTTTGGGTCCTTGGACGGTGAGGAGAGAGGAAGTGAAGGGGCAGGTGTTACATCTTTTGCGTGGGCATGGGGTGGTGCCATAGGAGGGGGTTGAGGAGTAGGGGGTGATGGAGGAGTGGACCAGGGTGTCCCAGACGGAGCGATCCCTACGGAATGCCGATAGGGGGGGTGAAGGGAAGATGTGTTTGGTGGTGGCATCATGCTGGAGTTGGCGGAAATGGCGGAGGATGATCCTTTGAATGCGGAGGCTGGTGGGGTGATAAGTGAGGACAAGGGGGACCCTATCCTGTTTCTGGGAGAGAGGAGAAGGCGTGAGGGCGGATGCGCGGGAGATGGGCCGGACACGATTGAGGGCCCTGTCAACGACCGTGGGTGGAAAACCTCGGTTAAGGAAGAAGGAGGACATGTCAGAGGAACTGTTTTTGAAGGTAGCATCATCGGAACAGATGCGACGGAGGCGAAGGAACTGAGAGAATGGGATGGAGTCCTTACAGGAAGTGGGGTGTGAGGAGCTGTAGTCGAGATAGCTGTGGGAGTCGGTGGGTTTGTAATGGATATTGGTGGACAGTCTATCACCAGAGATTGGGACAGAGAGGTCAAGGAAGGGAAGGGAAGTGTCAGAGATGGACCATGTGAAAATGATGGAGGGGTGGAGATTGGAAGCAAAATTAAATTTTCCCAAGTCCCGACGAGAGCATGAAGCGGCACCGAAGTAATCATCGATGTACCGGAGAAAGAGTTGTGGAAGGGGGCCGGAGTAGGACTGGAACAAGGAATGTTCCACATACCCCATAAAGAGACAGGCATAGCTGGGGCCCATGCGGGTGCCCATAGCCACACCTTTTATTTGGAGGAAGTGGGAGGAGTTGAAGGAGAAATTGTTCAGCGTGAGAACAAGTTCAGCCAGACGGAGGAGAGTAGTGGTGGATGGGGATTGTTCGGGCCTCTGTTCGAGGAAGAAGCTAAGGGCCCTCAGACCATCCTGGTGGGGGATGGAGGTGTAGAGGGATTGGACGTCCATGGTGAAGAGGAAGCGGTTGGGGCCAGGGAACTGGAAATTGTTGATGTGACGTAAGGTGTCAGAGGAATCACGGATGTAGGTGGGAAGGGACTGGACAAGGGGAGAGAGAAGGGAGTCAAGATAACGAGAAATGAGTTCTGTGGGGCAGGAGCAAGCTGAGACGATCGGTCTACAGGGGCAGTTCTGTTTGTGGATTTTGGGTAGGAGATAGAAGCGGGCCGTCCGAGGTTGGGCGACTATCAGGTTGGAAGCTGTGGGAGGGAGATCCCCAGAGGAGATGAGGTCAGTGACAGTCCTGGAAACAATGGCTTGATGTTCAGTGGTGGGGTCATGGTCCAGGGAGAGGTAGGAGGAAGTGTCTGCGAGTTGACGCTCAGCCTCCGCGAGGTAGAGGTCAGTGCGCCAGACAACAACATCACCAACTTTAACTTTAACACCTATGTGTTCTTTTGTACTATTGTTGTTTACATCTTTTGATGATCTGCTTCTATCACTGCTTGTTTGTCCCTACAACCACACCACCCCCCCTCCACCTCTCTCTCTCTCCCTCTCTCCGCCCCTCTCACACACACCTTAAACCAGCTTATATTTCAACTCTTTCTTGGACTCGAACTCAAGTTCTGTCGAAGGGTCATGAGGACTCGAAACGTCAATTCTTTTCTTCTCCGTCGATGCTGCCAGACCTGCTGAGTTTTTTCAGGTAATTCTGTTTTTGTTTTTGTTTTGGATTCCCAGCATCCGCAGTTTTTTTGTTTTTATTATGGTCAAACTTCCCGCTTGAGTGGCAGGTAATTAGGATGCAGAGCATGATTCTGGCAAGTTGCATTTTTAATAAGTATTCATGACATGCTAATGCAAGCAGACAGGGTTCCCATCGTTGGTCAGCAGGAAATCCAACCTGCACTCAGCCCACCATGAAAGTGGCAAGAGCAAAATTCTGACTTGTTTTCCTGCTGATGGGATTCTAACTTTTAGCCTCTCTCCAAATTTTCCACTCCTGCTTGCCAAGAAACACACCGCTGGTGGGACTAAAAAATTCTATCCAAAGCTTCCGGTCTGTGACCTTACATTAGAACTAGGCAAAGTTTGAAACGTAATAAAGACAAAAGCAAAAAAGGTGGCTAACTTTTGAACAGGACAGAGAAAACCTAACTACACAGATGAGGCAATGGGCAGAATCGTCTGGTTCCACTGGCGGCAGGCGTCATGGCGGGTGTGAGCAGACAATATGGTGAGATGACCAAAAATTGGTTTCAGGCCATTGTGAAACCAGTTTGTGATTTGCCGCTCCGCCCGTCAATGGCAGGTGGCATTTCCTGCAGTCCAACATCAGGAACCTAACTTTAGTGCATTTGCATCTCATTATTTTGCCTCAAGACGGAATCATCCACCCACGTCAAATTTACCACTCGCGTCAGATGTCCTTGCTTCTGCCTGCTGTGGAACAGGTTGTGTGCTGTGCTCAACAGATTGTGATCCTGAGGCTACTCTCCATTTAGGTCCCATAGTGGTGAGTGTCGCTGCACTCGTTGAGAAGGTGGGTGAGTGCCCTGATGGGTCTTCAACAGTGCTGCCCTCAGGGTCCTCATCCAACGTGCTCTCGGAACTGGGGTCAGGGTAAAAACTGCCTGAGGGCGACATGTCAGGTATGCCTAGAACAGAAAGTGGAGATTATTAGTGCTTGGCAGCCACGTTGAACACAGAACAGTGGACTCAGAGTACCATTGAGAGAGGGATGATGTGCAGAATCCTCATGTGGGTATTCACCACCAACCTCACCCTCGCCGCAGGAATAGTCCATGCCCTCTCTGGCCAGCTTCAATGTGCGACTCTCAAGTGGAGTGAGGACCTTGTTGTCCAGCACTCCACCTCCTCGTCTGGGACCTCTCCTGTTGATTGTGCATGATCTTGTCCTGCATAAAGACAGTTGGAGAGAATGTGATCAGGGCTCATGCCAGGCCAAATGAGAAGGATGCCAGGCGTATGTGTGTGCTGAGTGGAGCCATGGATGGGACAAGGAGACAACCTCCAGAGGAGCTGAGGCCAGATGGAGATGTGAGGGCGTGTGGGAGAGAGTGTGTGGTGTGTTCCTTTAGCTGGCAGTGTGAGAGATGCCAGTGAATGTGTGATGGACTTATGAGTGGGTGAACTGAGAGTGGTAAGATAGTTGACTTACTCCGGCGGCATGATGAGATCATTCATCCATTTTCTGCACTAGATGGCCAACCTGTTGTGTGCAGCATTGGCACTGACCACCTCTGCCACTGCCTTCCAAGCTGGAGTGATGAGACTGATGGGCCTCCTGCGACCGGATTGGGGGTAGAGGACATTGCGTTGGGCCTCCACAGCTTCCAAAAGGCATCCCAGGGATGCAACACTGAATGGGGTGGGGGGGCGGGGGGGCTGCACTCTTCTTGGCTTTTAAGGGCCATGTCTTCACCAGAGCAGCCCTGAGATGCAAACATTGAGAAGTGTGCGCCCGGCTGCAGTTTAAATATGGCATGTGATGTGAAGAAGCGGTGAGGTAATGGCATTAAGGGCCAATTGGAGGCTGGCCAACAATGATCCAGTGTATTCCTGTGACTGCATAATTAATGAGGCGGGAAGGGGACATGAAGCAGCCATCTTGTGCAAGGTTCATGGCTCATGACACTATTAATTCCTTACATTCTTCAGTGCAACTTCCAGAACCCACTCCCACTCCAGGCATAAGTGAAGACTCCCATCCCCCAGCTCTAGCAGCACCTCTCGGGAGGAGTAAAAGTCAAAACCCTCAGAGGATGCATTGTCAAGACATTCCTCTGCACCCTTCACCACTGCAGAGCCTTTCATCTTGGTGGGTGCACATTCTAGAGTAGGATCGGGGTCACAATCTGCTGATCACATTACTGGCATGAGTCCACAGCCGGCGGAGGAGGTGACAGTTGAGACCACTGACACTCAGAGGACTGATAGAGACCAAGCCCCTGCTCAGTCCCATGCTGATGACAAACCTCTGGACTCGGCCATAAGAGATCTGTTGAAGATGTAGAGACAGGCAGGGGAAAATCTGGCAGATGCCGGAGGCCATGTGCAGACTGAACTGAAGGCTGGAGGAGTCTGTTCACATTCTGTCTGCTGTCATGGCTCTGGCATGCAAGCGCTTGGCTGCTTCCATGGAAAGGTTTGCAGCTGCTTTGGAGATCCAGGTCCAGTAGAACACACATGGGCTGCCGGATATGAATGCTCGGGCCTGCACTCTGGGCCAGAGCCATGGGTGAAGTGCAGCAGTGGCTAGGCGAGAGGGGGCAAGGCATCTCGACTTCTCTCCAGATGCCCCTTCTCCTCAAGGTGTCAGGGAGGTGCCATTGGGCACCAACAGGAAGGAGGAGCACGAACAAGGCACGCAGGGGGCTTCATCCCAGGGCACTCCAAGTGTCCCCTGCTGCTTATCCTCCCCTCTGCCAGCGATCCCATCACCTTCAGCAGGTCAGGCTGAGGAGGGTGCATCTGCACCTGTGCAGGAGATCTTTAGTAGGCCAGGGCCCCTTAGGCCTTCGGACCCACCGTAGTCATTGCAGTCAACAGGACATGGCAGTCAGCAGGCTGCCTGCACCTCAGCTCTGGGTGTCAGGGCTGCACCTAAGCATAGTTATAGGAAAAGATGAAGGAACCTTGAAGGCACATAGATGTCAGGGGTGTCCAATCACTGTATATATCTTTGCACATCTAATTATGTGTTTAATTGCACTGTGTTTAGGTTTCTCATTGTGCCGCTAGTTGCTGCAATGGTCATGAGGATGTAAGGGTGTTGCACTTTGTTCCCCATCAGATTCCAAAGATGTGATTCATTTATTGTCTCACATCATCAGTAGTGACATCACTGAATATCCCAACAAGAATATATTTCAGCCTTGGTCCTGGTGAGATGTAAGGAGAATGCAAAGAGGCCTCAAGGGGAGTTAGACAGGCTAAGTGAGTGGCCAGGAACATGAAAGATGGAGTATGATGGTCAAAAGCTCATTACTAAGAAAATTGCAGCTGTGAACATAATATCAGTCGGCTGGGGTTATAGTGAGTATGCATGACATGCTAATGAATGCAAAAGAGCTTTCCAACCACCAACATTGGGAAGGTCGACCACCTGAAACATTCTTCTATCATTATAACAAAAGTTTACCCCACTGTCAGGAATCAGAATTTTGGCCTCCGGCTCAATTAAGCTCCCTCTCCCACCTTTCTTCCCACTCCAGGTGGGCCTGGGAAGTTCTGCCCACTACACCTCTAAATGTTTTTGGACATTTTCTATACTTGGTTAAGTTTTTAAGTACTCTAAAAGGTGTGGTCTGGCTCATCTTGCTGGTCCCTTTAATGCTATTTAAAATATTGTGTTGAAAGAAGTTGCTTCAAGACAACAAGGGCCTGATAGAGCTTCCTTGTGAAATAGGACATGTCTGAGAAGGAAGAGAGGTCACCCAAAGCAGGGCAAGCTGCTAGTGAAGGAGGAGAAGGGGCACTTAGCACTCTCTGCCAAAGGTCTTCAAGGAGAAATTCTCTTATCTCAGCTTCAGCGAGGGTCAATGTATGAGACAGCTTCGCCACACAAAAGAGATTGTGACTGAAACCTGTTCACTAATGCAGCCACAACTGTAGCCTCAAAGCAGGTTGAGAACCATATTACCAGTGGCTGTCAAGGTTGAATAGCTCCTTGTCCATGGGTGAGCTGTGAGGTAAAGGTGTGAGGCTTGCAATAGTGCCAAATGTGTGAGGGTGAGGTTATGCATATGAATTAAAGGGTTGTGTACTGAATGTTAGAGATAGTTGGTATGTAGGTGATGGAGGTGTAGTGAATTGAGTCGTGGATGAAGTGAGTGGTGCAGTTGGTAGGATATTCCATTTGAAGATTGAACTCATGCACCTTGACAACTCATGTCAGATCACTAACCTTCTTCCCGTACTGCATTCATGTTCTTGGAACACACACCTGACACTGACCTCCTCAGTAACTTCCTTCTAGTATCTCCTCAGTATATAACCCGAGGGCCTCCTGCTCCTTCCTTCTCTCCACCTCCTGCACAAAGGCATCCAGTACATTATCAGAAATCATTGGTGCATGCTCTCTCCCAGCTTGAGCCATCTTGACAAAATTCTTCAAAAGCAATTCACTTCCTGATGCCATTTCTAACAGCTCCAGTACACCTCCTTTTAAGAAGTGTAAGCTGTGCTTGCCTCTGTAGGATAAGGGTGTTTAGCATTGTAATGGTTAATGAGGGACTGGAGAATAGTACCAGCCACAGTAATGATGTACAGGGTCACATGATAGTAGACTGTATGTGGAGTAGAGTCTAGAAGGAGCTGGCATGGAGTCAGCACCCATGCAGGGCAGTATCTTGGATATGTACATAGTTAAGGATTACCAACAAATTGTTTATGTTTAAACATTCAGGCCTCCAGTCCTCTCTGTGAAACATCAAAAGACTTTTACAACATGGCAGTGAATGATGGACCTTGAAATCCCAAAGAAGCTGGAGTAGGAACCCAGAATCTTAAAGCATGAAGAGAAGCATCTGAAGCCTGACCTGAGAGAAGTGCAACTAAACTGAAGACACAGTAGGTGAGTGCCTATAAAGAAGCTGAAGACACGAATTAAAGCGCCTAAATAAAAAGCTCTATTACAGATGTGGAAGCTGAAGGACCCCACCAGGGCAAGTGGAGGTCCATTGCCAGATCTGATTGAACGCAGAGTTAAGGAACCTAGCTAGATCAAAAAAAGCTGAGCAAAATTCAAAAAAGGATAAAAAGCCTGAAAAACAGCAGCAGGATCTACCATGCAGACAAAAAGCCAGACGTGATTGGACATAGAGGCAGAATCAAAGGACCTAGCCAAACCACAAAAAGGCTGAGCAGAATTTAAAAATGAAGGCTGAAAAAGAATAATCCACTGTGCAGATGAAAAGAAGAACCTGAGTGAACCCAGAGTCAAGAAAAAACATGAGTGAAAGCAGAGTCAACAGGCCTAGCCAAATCACAAGAAGGGTGAGCAAAAATACACCAAAAAAAAGGCGAACTTACCTTTTAAAATAGGCAGCTATCAGGGTCAGCATGTCCAGGGCACAGCTGCAACAAGGGTCCCAGCTGGCACCATAACATGAGGTGGCCAAGCAGAATTTTAAAACAAAGCTGCAGGCAGAGTTTAAAAATTGACTTCCAGCACATTTCTCTGCTTTAAAAATCCATTATCTGGATTTTAAAGATTTTCTGTGCGGCATAAGTTTTAAAAGTTTTTTTTTTAAAAAGCGGCCCACAATCACAGAGGGACCCTGTTGAACCTGATGAAGTGCAGGATGGCCATATAGGGGGAAAAAAAAACAGCAGCCACTGAACTACCTTGAAGTGAGAAAAAAATGGTTACTGCACAGGCATCTTAAAAGGACAATAGCATTTAAAACAGTGATTACAAAAAAAAAACAATAATTGGCCATGGATAGAAAAATAAAACTACCCGACCAGTTTAGGCTAAGACAAGGGCCTAACCAGATCCAAAATTGGGACCCTCAGAGAAGAAAATTCCCAGATTACAGGAATACATTAGGATTAAGCAAGAAATCAGAAGGAGTTCAAGTTAATACATTTTTATATTTGTTTGGCGTAGTTGCAGATGAAGGGATCCCAAATCAAGGTATAGATGAATACTCAACCACATTTGATGAGATATTAAAAGCCTTTAACAAGTATTTTAATTGCCAAGTTGTGAAGAGCACAGATCTTAAAAGGTCTAGAATAGCCCCAATAAAGCACCAAGGCAGACAAAGGACCCCAGAGAGAGGGAGACAGAAGACCCCAGAGTCGGAGAGACAAAAGACCCCAGAGCCATGGAGACAGGAGACCCCAGGCTGAGGGAAATAATACACAAGCGAACCACAAGATAATGGCAGACCATGTCAGTGCAATTAAGTGCATGAGCCGAAGAGTTTATAACGGAAGAAATAAGAGGCTGAGAAGCAGCTGAAAAACTTAAAAATAGAGCTTTTTGAAAATGCTGAAATCACCCAATTACCAGCCAGCAGGTGACAGTAAGGTGCAAGCAGTTAGCTGTGAATGAAGGAAAGCTTCAGAGAAAACACAAAAGAAAAAAAACCTGCAAAAAGAAATTGAAGCTATTCCACAGGAAAATGTTTGTATCAAAGCTAAGCTGAAGGAACTCAACTAGAAGTACAACTGGGTATAACAACAGGCAGAACAGGTACTCAAAGAAGTCAGTGCCCTGAAAGACTCTTTGAAGAATTAATATGCAGCCATGGATAAACATGAAGAGCTAAAAAGGATGTTGAATACTATTTCAGCAAAAGCAGCATTGGAGCTATCACTAGCAACAAAGCAATGCACTGAATCACAGAGTGAGTTAGCAAGAGGTCAACAAGAAAATAAATAGTTGAAAGAACAGCTGATCATCCTTCAAGACCAAATGGAAAAGTAGCACGTAACCCTTCAGCAGCATGAAGAGATGGAGACTGTTTGGAACAGCAGAATGGAACAACAGCAGAAACAACTTAAGGGAACTGTTGAATACAAGAAAACTCAAGGCAAAACAATTGCCCTTTGCAAAGAAAAGGAAAACCTGTTGAAAGACCTTCACATACTACAAGGATCCTTTAGGTCGAAGTTTGTTTCTCTGGAAAATTATAAAGAGAAGCAAAATTAATTTAATGTCACTCTGAACAAACTGAAGAAAGAGTTGGCAGAGAACACTCAGAAATGTTTTACATTCCAGGAGGAAGTCAAGAGGTACAAGAAAGAAACTGGAGAGCCGAAGAACCAGCCGAATGGAAAAGAGGAGGCATTGAAAGGAAAAGCTGTAGAACTTTCTAAGCTGTGAGCAGATAATGAAGCAACGAGTAGGACAATTACAGAACTGAAACAAGCTAAGACTTCACTGGAGACAGACTTGGGCAACAGTGAAACCAAAGGACAAAGCTCCGTTTCAGACAGAGAAATGTAATGTGCCTAAAACCTAACACTATATTTTTATGATATATATAATAAATATATATCTATGTATGTATTTATATATATATATATAAACTGGACAATGACCTTTTAAAATGACTGAAGCTATGTCTGGCTGTAACCCTAAACAAAAGAGCTATCAGGGCAGTATCATAAAGACTTGCTTCTTGTTATCCCTGAATGGATGCTAATAACTCTTGTGGGTTGCAAAGACCAAATTCAAAGGAAATTATAAAAAGGCCATCTCCATTTCATAAGTCAAGCCTGGTCAACCAGAGCTGAGTTGTCTGCTAGGTGAAATGATCCTGCAACTTTCCTTTCAAATTGTTAATGGTTGGAACATTAATAATTTCAGGGACCCAGACAAAGGAATAAATGCCCCTCATCAAAGCCAACATGGAAAGGTGGGAGTCAGGTGACATGACCCCCCCCCCCGCCACCCCCCACCCCTAGCTGGGAGAACCAGTTATACTGTTTTGCTATATGCGACTCAGTCTGTTCTTTCCCATCTACCAAGCAGCAGCTCAGGAAAGGGGCTCTGTCCAGGTATGAATGGCTGGCCCCCATCTACACTGTTTCTAAATGGAACTTCTGAACTGCTATACCACCACCGACGAGACTAATTCATCTCTGCATGCCTATCTCATCGTGGAAATCATCTCAACTGGAAAAGGCGTATTATCCAGCATTGGTTTTCAGTCTGCCAATCTCTGTGAAGGAACACCCCACTGGACTTTGATTCTGGCTTTTGGACTTACATGAAACAATAATACTTTATTCTGTGGTCTTTGCCCTGTAAAGCTCTCCTTCTCTATCCCCCATAGATAGCAACACCCCTTCCATGTTTTGAGTGTGTGTGCAAATAAACTAACCCTCTGAGTTCACCCTATCTTGAGTTTTCTGTGGGGTTATTAATAGAAATTCGATTACACCAAAATTGAACGTTTTGGGAATATGCCACCACTTATCAAAATCAAAACACCTTTCTGTTTATGAATTGATGGTGAGAAGCGAGATTAGGGCTGCTTAAATTAAATTCCCTTCTGCCTGTAACAGGAAGAAATGACAGAAATAAGATCGGAAAATGTAAATCTGATACTGAAGCGCAAGGAACTAGAAGAAAAATTGGATGCCTAAAACTTAGTGAGAACCATTGAGCTGTTGAAAAATAAAATGGCTGAAATGGTGAAACAAGTGGAAATGAAAATTCCATTTTTGAAATGTCAACTTCCAGGAAGAACATGGTGGACCCCACAGAAAAAGAAAATCCGAGTCCACTCTAGGAATGAACGGAGTGCACGTTCCCTTCGGAAGGAATGGGACCAATCCATGGTGTCCAAACAGAGCAGACGGGTTGTTGATAAAGAGCAGCACAACTCGAAGGAGAGGCAAAAGCGAATTAAATGAAGGCAACCAAGTGCCGGAAACACAGAGCACTACAATTTCAACGCCAAATCGACAAGGTCAACCCAAATCAACTGAGACAACCATTCCTCCAAATGTGACAGAATGAGATCTGGAAGAATTATCAAGCCTCCAGGCTGTCTGAATTTACAAAGTCAGAGACTTGGGTGGAGGGGTGGGGTTGGTGGAGAGAGGGTAGCAAGTAACGTAAAGATTATAATATAAATATATTTGGGCGAGGACTTGGGCGAGGTGTAAGATAAGGCCATTCGGTAGAGCAAGGGTTAATGTGGGACTGGGGAACAGTACCACCTACATGATGATGTACAGTCACATGATAATAGGGTGCTTGTGGAATAGAGTCTAGAAGGAGCCAACATGGAGACAAGCACCAATACATGGCAGTACATTGGATATGTATATAGTTAAGGATCACACATAAATGGGTTGTGTTTAACCATACAATCCTCCAGACCTTTCCATGAAACATCAAACAACCTTTACAACCACTCACGTTATCAAGCTGGTAATTCAGCAATCATAAAAATGAACAGGCTGCATAAATTTAATGCACTGTCTGCAGCACAACAAATGGACATGAGTCAATTCTATACAGCAATCCCCACACCCATTTTTAGGATTTATCCAACTAGACACCCTGGATCTCTTTAACCTAAGAATCAGGATCTCTCCTGGTTGCCCCTGAGCCATGCAAACCTTTGCTGACTTATCTTAAACAGTAAAGAAAGAACATCTATTTATATAGAGCCTTTCTCAACCCAAACCACTCTATAACCAGTAAAACACTTTTGAAGTGGAGGTACAGTTGTTATATTGGAAATATGGCAGCCAATTTGCAGAGCAAGGTCCTTGAACAGCAATGTAGTAGTGGCCAGGTAATTGGTGTTAATGATGTTGGGTGAGCAATAAATATTGGACACCAGGGAGAACTCCCCTGTTCTCCTCCAGAATAGTGCCATATGGGATCTTTGATGTCTCTCTGAGACGGCAGATGTGGCCTGGCTTTAGCCTGTGATCCAATAGGCAGCAGCTGTAACAGTGCAGCACTCCCTCAGTCCTGCATTGTAGCTTCAGTCTAGACATGTAAGTTCTGGAAGAGGACTTAAATCCACAATCTTCTTACTCAAAGGTGAGACTTCTGCCTCTAAGGCATGGCTGACTTTCTAGGGGTACAACAATTGCTCAGAGAGGGATGATTCATTCTGCATCCTTCCTGAAATCCAACGGATCTTGAGCCACGGTCTCAGCTGGATTGGTGGTCAGGGAGTTGCAATGGACCTCAGCAGCTCAGGACTATGGCAGAGAGAAAATGAAAATAATCAGAATTCCTATTTCTGATTGCTAACAAGTGACAACTAATGGGAAGTATGCATGAGTGAATGACAGATTCAGCTGTCTTTCCACAATAGTCAAATTGCCTGCAAACACTTCCTATCTCACCTCACACAAGAAGAATAGTAAATCCAGTGAGAAATTAGGAGATGACTATTAAATGTGGAACTGTATGATACCACAGAGTTAACACTTGTGGGTGAGATTGCTTTTGTCCATGGTTGTCTTCTGGAGACATAGGCCAGGATATTGAGGTCAGCGAGTGGGGAGGATGGGCGGGGGGGCGGGGGGTGGGGGGCAGGGCCCACGCCACCCACTGACACGTAAAATGACAGGGGATGACATCGGGCTGAATTCCCAACCTCACTCTGAGTCATTTCAATTTTCAGGTCGGCGGGGGCGCAGCCGAGTCAGCTGTGCGCCCACCGACCTGTCAACAGCCAATTGAGGCCATTTAAAAACTAATTGAAGTAATTAATAGACCTGCCCGTCCAACCTTAAGGTTGGCGCGCAGGCCGGGAGTCCTGGCGGGCTTCAGAAAAAGCATGAAACCTCATCCGTGGGCGGGATGAGGTTTCATGAGAGTTTTTAACAATTTAATAAAAGTTTGAATAAAAGTGATGGACATATCCCAACTCATGTGACAGTGTCACATGAGGGGACATGTCAGGGAAATTTTATTTTTGTCCATTAACCATTTTTGAATTTGGCAACACTCAGCCTCAGGGAGATGAGTGCACTCTTTCGCGCGCATGCACAAAAGAGCGCACTCCTAGCTTAGAGAATTCCCCCCCCCCACCGCCTGCACAGGGAGCACATAGCGCTTCCTGGCGGACGTCACATTGGGCCGCCTTAATTGGCCTGCCCACATAAAATGGCAGCACGCCCCCAATCAGGGGCGCCGATTGGAGGTGCGCCCGCCCGTGCCTGCTCCTGCACCTCCCCCTGACGGCAGTGGGGGGGGCAGAACATTCTTCCCATGGGGGAAAACAAAGAGAAGGAGTTAGATATTTATGGTCTACAGGGAGATATAACTTGCGAATGAACTTTGACTAGTGAAGATCAGATTCTTCCCATTTCTCTGAGGAAAATCTTTGTCACTGTTGTCCACCACTCATGACAAACATTTGCTGAATCAAATCTTATACTAAAACGTTAAAATTGTCAGCTCTTGCGGGTGCAATAGGTGAGATATCGTCTTCTGGGACCTAGGTCCAATAGAGTCCGGACTAATGGAGTCCATGTCTTCACTGGCTGTTGTTTTTAATGGAAAACCAAATGAGATGATTTGGGCTGTTTTTAATCCAGATGGATCAACACCAGAAAACTGCCTTAATTAATCAAGGTGGCAACATCACAGAGATGGAAGAGTGCCATGCTGGGGTAGTTAGGCGCAGTCTTCTGAGACTGGGGCTAAAACATGTTGTTAGGGTTAAACGAAGTGAGCATCTTTACTCTGCATCTTAGTGTGCTACATTTGACCTGGGGCCACTGGGTGCCTGAAATAGAAGTATTACATTTCATTCCTAGCATTGTCATCCCTCTCCTTAACAAGGATAAATAAATCAACAGTAAACAGCCCTTTGAAATGAATTGTAATTTGTAAAACATACTTTCTTGTGCTCTTCAAAATACATGACAGTAGCAGCTCCTTCCTTGTGAGGCTAGAGATCTGTGACTCTAATGTGCTGACTCCAATCCTTTTCAGAGCATAATTGTATTTAATTGTTTTCACCCTTACCAAAAACTATCTTCACCTACTGTGCAGGAATTAATGTGATATGATTGCAATACAAGGATAGGACAAACTAAGAGCACTGTTACATTTTTCAGAAACATATTAAAATAGTCTCGGTTTACAAAAGTCACTGTCCCCTTATTCACCTCTGCTGAAATACTTCCATATAAATTAAAATTACCACACTTAACATCAAGTGATAGCCTGGGAGATTGGTTATGAATACGTCAACAAAAGATTCTAAGGACTTTGGTGGCTTCATGAGTGGCAGTTACCACTGTATTAATAGATAATGAGATTCAGCTTGAATTCCACATCTGTACAGGGTTTCCCTGACCTAGTTGGGTCTATTCAATCAGTAATGCGACACATCTGTAGCACCTTTAAGCTAGGCGGCTGCAAGGTGTAGGGTCGGATGTTACTGCCTCTGGCATTGAACCTGCTTCCTTAAGGCACCATTGAATGAGCAAGTTTCAGACAAGTGCCTGGCACCTCTTACTATTTAAACTGAAAGGCTGCAGGAGACGTATCCCAGCTACCCACAGTCCAATCATATCTCATTCAGGAATCACCTCTTAGGAATAGTAGATTAGTTAGTTGGCACAATGCATGGTGTTAAAAAGCATTGGATTGAACTATTTGAATTTCTGGAACTATTCAGTGAATTTTGCTATCTAAAGCGAACATAAAAATATTGTGCTCAGTTCTGTGTCACATGGGGCAGAATTTTCTGCCTGGCGGGCGGGTGGGCCTGACCCAATATCATGTGGATTGGGAGCCGATCGCTGCCAGCGAAGCAGGCCGCACCGCCATTTTACATGGGTCGGCCAATTAAGGCTCGCCCAGCGTGACGTCCGCCGGGAAGTGCCATGCACTCCCTGTGTGGCCGGGGGCGGTGGTGGGGGGGGGAGGGGGCGGGTGTGGGGGAGTCCCTGAAAGCGACAGTGTGCTCTTTCGCGCATGTGCACAAAAGAGCCCACATCTCCCTAATGCTAAGTGCAGCCTCAGGGAGATCGGCTGGACTTTTAAAAATATTAAAAATAGAAAAAAAAAATTTCCTTACATGTCCCCTCAAGTGACAATGTCACATGAGTTGGGACATGTTCGCAATTTACAGAACAACTTTATTACAATTTTTAAAACCCTGCATGAAACCTCATCCTGCCGGTGGATGAGGTTTCATAATTTTTCTAGTTGCAGCCGGGGCTCCTGACTGACCCGCCAACCTTAAGGTTGGACGGACGGGTCCTTTAATTGGTTAATTGATCCTGTCAATGGCCTCAAGTGGCTTTCTGAAAATTTAAATGAGGCGGGATGACGTCGGGGGTTCTGCCCAACATCATCCCACATCATTTACGTGTCGGCGAGTGGGCCCCGCCCCAAGTTTACCAACGGCAAAATTCTGCCCATAGAGTTACATAAAGGCTACAGCATTGAAATAAGCCTTTCAGCCCATATGTTGGTGTTCACACTCCACATAAGCCTCTTTGCACCCTTCTTCATCAAAACCTACCAGCATATTCTTCTACTCCTTTCTCCCTTATGCACTTAATAACTTCCTCTTAAAAGCACATTCCTACAAATTCTTTTGAGTGAAGAACATGCTCTTGAATTTCCCATTGGATTAATTGGCGACTGTATTATCTTTATAGCCTCTTGTTTTGGTCTCCCACAGATGGAAACATCTCCTTTACACCTATCCTATCAAACCCTTTAAAAATCTTAAAAACCTCCCTCAGGTCGCACCCTTCACTCAACCTTCGCTTTTCAGAAGAAAAGAGCCCCAGGCTGTTCAGCCTTTCCTTATGTCCTCCCAACTCTGGTAACATCCTTGTGAATCTTTTTCTGGTCCTCATTCAGTTTTTAAAAGAAAATAATTCTTTCCTGGGATATGAGTGTTGCTGGCAAGGCCAATATTTGTTGCCCATCCCTAAATGTTCTTGAACTGAGTGGCTTGCTAGGCCATTTCAGAGGACAGTTAAGAGTCAATCGCATTGCTGTGCATCTGAAGCCACATGTAGGCCAGACCAGGTAAGGATGGCAAATTGTCTTCCCTAAAGAACATTAGTGAACCGGTTGGGTTCAGTTTTTATGGTAATCAATGATATTTTAATGTTCATTGTTACTGAATCCAGCTTTCAATTCCAGATTTTATTAATTGAATTTAAATTCCACCAGCTGCCATGGTGGGATTTGAACCCATGTCCTCAGAGCATTAGCCTGGGCCTCTGGATTCCTAGCCCAGTGCCACTGTAGTGTCATTCAGTGTCACTATATCAAATTTGTAATGGGGGGACAGAACTGTTCACAATACTCCAAGTGTGGCTAACCAAGGTTCTACAAGTTTATTATAACTTCTCTACTTTTTAATTCTATCCCTCTACACACAAGCTCCAGTGCTTGGTTTGCTTTGTTTTATTAATCTGGATCGCTATTTTCAGAAATTTGTGTGCTGCCAGATCCCTTTGCTTCTCCACCATTTAGACTCCCCAAGCAACATAAAAAAATGTAAAATAAATCTTTAACAGTGAAGGACTTTGTGGGGAGTGAAAGCCTTTAAATTGAGGGGGTTGTTACATGGGGTTTAAGTAGCACAAGTGATCTGCTGATTGCTACTTGTAACCTGTGGGACCTCTGCCAGTTAGCAGAGGTGGATTTATCTCATTTCCTTGGTTTCATTGGGAAAGATACTGCTTGGAAATCCCTCCTGAATAGGGCAACAGGGAGCTTCTGAATGCAGTTGTGAGCTGCTGAACGCGTGGTAAAAGCGATCAGGATGCTGGCTTGAAATTCAAAACTGCCTCTGAGGAAGCCTGAAGGTCCTGTCGATTGTGTCTGTGAGTGTAAGACAGAGACTATGATATGTTTCGTACACTATCAGCTTTCAATCTAGCCTCTTCCATATCTTCATCTTCCTCTTCATTACATAATAGATAGCTTCCCCTTAGAGAAGTCCATGTCCCCAGTGTAAAGAAATATTTTGAGAAATACTGAGTTAAGCTAGCAGCTAAAATCCTGACTGAACCTTTAAAGTAATACGAAGACCAAGATGCAGGCAAAATCTCCCCAATGTGTTATCCACTTAGCAGGGGCTGGGGCAAATGGGTTTGAGGAATTAAACGTACCTCCATGACACCTTTATATTTGTAGGAAAGGGCTTACAGCAGGGTTAAAGGTGGACTGGCAAATTTTGGTAGTATACTTCAGCTGCATTTTAGTACCAGTTCTTTTGGGTTAGCCTTTAAGAAGTTCTATGCCTCAAATACAAATGGAGGAGTTGGGTTAGGATTATGGTTAGGGTTAGGGTTGGAATTCAGAGATGAATGCAATGTGGGAAGTCTGAGCTAATTGTAGTCTTCAAGTCAAGGAGGGTTTGAGGATAAAGAGCAATTGGGCTTTGGTTGAAGAAATAGGACTGCAAAGATATTGGACGGAAGGACAAATTATGGAAGAAGCAATAGTAGAGCAGGCTGGGATAGGTGACTGATAGTGGAGTGTGATGGGGTAGAAGGGGGAAGGTAGAGATGGGTGAAGTGGGAGGGGATGGGGTTAGATGATTGGGGAGGAGAAAGACAGAGTGTAGTGAGGTCCCAGGATTAGAAGGTTAGAGATCCAGGAATAAGGTAGGGCAGGGGTGGGTAAAAAGGGAATTGAAGTTCACCAAGGATATCAGGGACTTGAGCCTAAGAGGAGTAGCAACACTATTGTAAGCAGGGACACAAGTATGTTAAGATGAGGATGTATGGTGAGAGAAGACTGGGAGGGAAAGTGGAGTGAGATGGATGGAGGTGGGATGGTGATGGGGAGGGACAGGATATGGAAGAAGTAAGAAGGGTGAGAGGGCAATAGAGAGGTCAAAGGGAGAAGATGAGGCAGTTGAAAATAAAACTGGAACTGACAAAATCAAATTAAATAAAGGTTTAGGCTTCAATCAATAAAATTAAGCAAATAAAGAATAGTCCTTCAGTAGGGAAAAGTAAATAAATTAAAGACAAGCCTGCAACGTCCGGCGGGGAAGTGGGGAGATGGTGCACAAAGCAAATCAGCCACTTGGCTGAAAACAGAACAAAAGGGTTACCAGGATAGGGAGGCATGCTGTCCAATCAGAGGAACCAGTACGTTAAACACCAACAAGGGAGATACAGAGGGATATCAAGGTGGGGAAAGGGAAGTATGGAAAGTCTGATCGGGCAGCAGAGGCAGGTAATGCATCACACATCATAAGGGAAGGACAGCTGCTGATGGGTTAGCGGGTGATGGGAGGTAAACAACAAAGAGTCGAAGGGGGGAGCAGAGTGGCAGACAGGTAACTAGTGGGTGTGTGATGATTTTCAAAGTGGATGAAGAGAAGGTTGGCCTTTGGTGGGTGACTTTATAATTGTGTAACATGAGAGCAGCAGCACTTTAGTTGTTAAACAGAGCACTTTAACTCACAAGCTGGAAAATCTTAGAGGAGTAATTTGACTTTTGGGATGCTTTTTTCGGAGGGCTGGTGTTCAGAAAGTTCAGCTACGTACAATAAAGTCGAGGTACAGAAGATTGCCTGTTCTACTAATGTACGTGAAACAGCACTCCAGTGGCCAATATCTGGAGGTGCTGTGGAATGATAGCGACAAATGGAAAAGTTATTCCCAACCTTTCTACATGGGCTAACAATATAAACAGGAAAAATTCAGAATGTCACCACTAGATCACTAGAATTACTTCTGTAATATTTATGGGATCTTAATAAATCTGGAGATAGGAAAACATTCGAAAGATGTGAGAAGAAGCCCAAATGTTTTTTGGGACTATGGGCTTTTTTAAAGTTCATAAATGTATGTTTTATATTCTCCCTAAAGTATGGAAATAATGCTTAGGAGCATTGACAATGAGGTGCACCGTAAACTCCCCTTGACAGAGAAACATATTAGCAAAAAATCGACATGTCCCTTTAAAATTCTTATAAACATAATGCTATTGATTTTTACATGAATGACAAAGTCAAAATCACACTTTTACAAATTAAAGTTTATATGCTCGGGGAGCCCATAACTTTTGTTGAATTCAAATCTGATTGAATTCAGTTCAGGCATTTATCTCAGGTGTTGCTTCTTGGGTATTGATCGATGGATCAGTACTCTGGATGTGATCTGTTCATAAGCTTTCATGCAAAGTAGCATTGGGAGAATTATTGGACTTTGATGGTTGTTCAGAGAAGTGCTATTGCCGGGGACAAATCCCAGTACACTGCTCAGTGTGTCTGGAGGATGTTTTATGCTGAATAACATGGCCATCTGATTGATGACAGTCTCACTCGCAGCCCACAGAGGCTGAGGATTCCAGTGCCTTCAAATAACAAACTCTGTCTTGCATTCCTAATCTCATGACTCAAAATCAAGATGAAAGTATTCATCTTGTTGCGGGTCTCACGACTGGGCTTCCAAAAAGCTTGCCAAAAGATGCTAAAGGTGTACCGTGAATGCAATAGATACAAGCCCCGCCCTCCAAATGGTACAATTACTAGGTATGTTAATTATTGTACAGAGCCATACCGACCAGGAAAATTCTGGGCCCTATTAATGCTGCTATGATTGGCATCAGTGTTTAGTGGAGCATTTGATCATCCTATCCCTATGAGCCGTAAATTATTGTAGTCATTGATTTTCTTCATTCTTCTTTTCCCTCCCTACCCTCCATCTGCTTAATCAGTCCTGGTTGTTGCCCCTGATTACTATGCAGTGGAATCTATTGAAAAAAATATGTGGGTATGAACATTGCCTAGGGACTAGATCAGGTTCAGCTGTAATGCCTGCACTGGCCAAATAGCCTTCTGACATTGCATAAGCTCAGATCTGAAGAATAGTCACTTGATCTGGTTTTAAGAAAGCACTCTGTGATTGTACAACTGTAGCTTAGCATGAGTCAGTGCCTTCAGAAAAGCATTGGTAAACATTGTAGGAGAGAAGTACAGGCACAGGGAATAATACAGTTTAGTGCTGAGTGGAAGCACATTTTATCTCAGGGCATGGATGTTGCATAGTTTTTTAAAATTTATTCGCTCATGGGATGTGAGCATTGCTGGCTAGGCCAGCATTTATTGCCCATCCCTAATTGCAGTTGAGAAGGTGATGGTGAGCTGCCTTCTTGCATTTCATGAGGTCCAGGACACCCATAACTCACTAGACAGCCTTGACTTTGCAATGTAAGCGGAGCTATGCAGATTACCACAATATATGCCACTGATCATATTTATGTTTTCATTGGTATATACTTATCAATAGGACTGCTCTCACCTAAGAGCGCATGACAATTCAGTCCAGTACTGAGGGAGTACTACGCTGACACTGGGGTTGTCTTTATGAAACATTATACTGAGGTCCCATCTGCCCTCTCAGACAGACGTAAAAGATCCCTGGATACTAATTGAAGAAGCGCATGGCCATTTATCCTTCAACCAACACCTAGAAGCAGATGATTTAGTCATTTATTTCATTGTGGGAGCTTGCCATGTGAAAATTGGCTGCCACTTTTCCTACATTACAAAAGTGATCTTACCTCAAACAGCATTTCATTGGCTCTGAAGCACTTTAAGGCACCTTTAGGTTGTGTAAGGCACTATACAAATGCAAGTCCTTTTCCTTTCTTTCTCTTCCGGACAGAGATCAAACCCTTTTGAAGACACTTCCTTTGCATGTTGTTGGTAGGAAATTGGTTAGAAGGTAGTAGACAGAGAGTACGGATATTGGTCTTCAAGCTGGCAGGATGTGACCAGAGGGAATGGACTTTCAATGGGGGTCAGGGACCGACACCTAAATAATTTCTGAGCCCTGTCCCCACATTGTACCAGCATCAGTGATACAATGTGATTTTAAAATGCAAAGGACCTAATTTGCTCAACAATGATTCTGAGCCCAATTAGTGATGTGTGCGTGGCCTGGAGGTGAAAACTAATAACTGGGGGCCCTTTGAAAAGGTGAACTGCAGCCATGACTGGGTTTGCAGTACACAGAAGCAATGAAGCAGCAGAGACCTCAGAAGCCAAGCGCTGGCATGGGCAGGCAATCCTGGGCAGCACCATGATTTTCGGAGGTCTCCCTTGAGGCTTTAACGGAAGCAGTGTCCATCAGGAAAGATGTTTTGTTCCCAACATCCTGAAGAAGAATTAAGAAACAAAGCAGCCATGGATAGCGATAGAGGCAGCAGCAGCCAGAGAGTGACAAGAAGGACTTGGGTCTAGCGCAGAAAGTGATTCATCAATGACCTGATAAGGACTGGAAAGGTGAGTGGAAAGCGACACCCAGATGATAGGTCTATAAGTCTGCATGCAGCAGCATGCACACAAACTTTGCAGACTGAATGCTCCTAGTACACCCTAATGTTGCCAGAGCAAATGGCCAGATGCATCACCGAGATATTGGTGACACTAACGTATGGGGTGCAATTGAACAGGGGGCGTCAACACCTCAATAACGCCTATTTGACCAAGTAAAAATTGGCCCAATTAATGGGTTTAGTGCATTGGTGGAATGTTAAATCTACTAATTGATAGGTTGGACTCTGTTTAGCCCCTCATCCAGGTTTGTTTAATGCATTCTCTTGCAGTTCAGATGCATTAAACTGAAAGCGCAATTGATTAATCAATCAGAAAGAATCTGCAATAATGGCATGGAATTAATGACATCGATTTTGACTTTGTGCACCAGTGTTAAGCAGTTGATAGTGAATCGCCAGCCCAATTTACATCTCTCCCCATTTTTATGCCCTTGATTTCAGTGTGAATACCACGCTAATCCCCTCCCATCCCATGCCTAGTTCTCCACATTCCCAACAATATACCAAATACATCTCAGCAGAATACAGAAGTCAGATCTATGTTTCCCCATATTATACGATTTTATTTGCAACTCCGCAGCCATCAATACAAAAAGTGTTCTGATGTGAGATCATTTGTGTCCAAAATAAAGCACTTTGGAGGATGCAGCTGGTAGGAGGTGATGTCACAGGAAGGTAGGAGTCAATTTCCTAACATTCAGTACTTCAGGGAAGGGCTACATTAACATTGAACTATTTTTCATGAATATAGCACACAGATGTTCGGAAACAATCGACCAGCTGCACCAACAGGCCCCCCACCCTCCTAGCTTTTGTACCTTTTAACCTGAAGGTGCTGTATATTCCTGTGGCCACTGTGATGGGCAGCCCTGCAACACGTCAAACAGATGGCTGTTCTTCATGCAAGAGCACGGAGAGCAGGATCCTGTTCTTACTCGAACTCCACACATGAGCACTTTCCAGCAGAGATTTCTGGACAGCAATCACAAACAGCAGCCTTCTACAAAGGCTTATTGTCATGTTTTGAATGCTGACATCATAAAAACTAATACAGATCGTGACCAGAGCCAAGCACCTTCTGGTCCACGTGAAATGTACACAGTCAGTTGTTGCATATACCCATAAGCCCATAAAGGAGTTTGCAAAGATGGTATTTGTGAGGACAGAAAACCTGTTCTTGGCAGCAAGGTACTAATGAAAACAAGCACACTTACCGTGAAGACTCAGCATTAACTTCAAGTGTACTTGACAGCAACAAGTTGCTTTCATAAGGATGGGTAATATGAACCCGGGGTACAGCTCCATTAATATTCTCATTAAATGTGCTCATTGTTCTGCAACATTACAAAAACCCTCTTCTTTCTACTTCACTAATTCTAATTAATAGTCACACATCTTCAGTACATTAATTTTAATGAAAAAAATCTCATTTGGTAGTATTGTAGGCATTGAAGAAAATTAGTTGATCAGAGAATTGTTAAAGAGACTTGCCATTTTTCCTTCGACCTACAGTTCAAACTTATAAATAAATTTCATGCTAATGCCATTTTTAAAAATGCCCCAATCTTCAGGGAATCATTTATCCTTTTAAATCTAATTACCATACAGTTTCTGCATCTGTGCTTTTACAGATGCTAAAACAGTTTGCTGTACACCCTGAGTCTGGCATTCTCAATGCTCAAATCAAGACTCATCACAACATCTCTAGTTCATAGAATGATAGAAATTTTCAGCACAGAAGAAGCCCTTTCAGCCCATCACGCCAGTGCTGGAAAGAATTCCAACTCATTCTTAAAGCCTCAACCTATTCAGCTCTATGCCTTGTTCTGGCTTCCGCTATTGCACTAATACACTTTACTGGCTTTTGAAACATATATAGGTGGAATTTTATGGTCCTGCCAAAGTCAATGAACTATTGAACAGCTTGCTGCATTTTACCCCTCCACCCCTGCTGCGATGGGGCTGTAAAATTCCACCCTGTAACATCTAGCCACCGCTTGTGGGTTTATTTTCTCTTCTATCATACTCCTTTTAATCTTGGTGACGTCTTGTACTATGAGCCTCGACATCACCGCCACCCCCCACCCCGCCCACCCCCCCCCACCCCCCACTCCCGCACCCCCACACCCCGGCCCCCAACAACTTGGTTTCTCAATGAAAGGAAAACCTGCATTGCCATCCCATGTAATGAATAATCTCATCTTGTTCCAAGAGGTTTGGGTGGAGTGAATTGACATGGCTGGTTTGTTAGAACCAAAGACAGATGTTTTCACGTGAAAGAAATTGGAACAGCCATGAATGCTGGGAAGATGTTGCAATGGATGTCCAGCCAGGGGGCTATATTAATCCTATGGGAACGTGTGACTAATAAGCTGCCTGTGCAGTTTCTTGGCAGTTAGAAGCAGGCCAAATTAAAATTGTCCAACTATGGATTCCTGGTGGCCTCGTCTCCACAACAGGCCCAGATTTCTCTGTCTGTTTTGAGTTGCAAAGTTCTGTAGGGTAGATGGAAGAGATTTGCTCCAAGAAAATTAGTGATGTTCCTAATCTAGCAAGGCACTGGAGTTTTCTTAGTTACCACTACGGTAGCTGAATATGCCTCACTGTTCTGATGTTCAGCTCCTGAGGATGATACTCGAAGAGGAGTCATGAGCCATGGAAACAAGCAGTATATATTATCTGGACATTTGACTGTTTTCTCTGAATCAACCTGGGAAGCTGGGAAACTCCCAGCAAATTGCCACTCACATGATGAACCCAATGTTATCGGTCACAAACTGATTGAACATTCAGGGAGTTGTATCACATTCAATTAAGCAAATTTAAAATTGGTGCACAAGCATGCAACATTGTAAAACGGAATGGCCCTTTCTTGCTGCTCCCTTAGTATTATTCCAAATTGAAGTAATTCCTCAGCTTTCCTTTGGAGGGCATCTGTGAGCTGGGAATGGTATCTTGGGTGATATTCGGGTTCCCAAGAAACCAAAGGTATGTTAGTTGAGAGCAATTTTTAATTGACTGACTGACAAGAGGTGTTCAGGCACTTGTTATGGACTGCAGGTCTGAATACTGAAACAGATTTCCTTGGTGAATCTAAGCCTGTGCAGGCAGAAGTCCACTCATGTTCTTGCAAAAGGCCTGGTGCCTATAGGGTTGCACAGGGGAAGTAAGACTGTACTGATGACTTGGTCTCTTCTTTCTCCAATGCTGAAAATCCTCTATTCACTATCTTTAGAAACCCTCCTCCTCCTCCATCATAATAGCGCACAGAGGAATTCTCGTAGTAAAACCCTATATCCTTTGCTGTGGGCAAGGGTTGAAAAGTTGCCCATGACCAGAGAGTCTTTCACTCTGGCAGTTTGGAGCCCACATGAGCTGCTGCCCATAAAAGAAGCCGAAAGCATAAAGGCAAAGCTAAGATACCATAAAAATGTTCCCAGCTCGGATCGCTTCTAAATTAAATACTTGAACTCGGATCAGCTGATCCTGCCAGGTCACAGCACCTCTTTCATCCCGTTCAATAACATTACACAGGGCACAGTTAAGGTGGGGATGATTGGAATTCTTACATTATCCTGTTTTTACCATTTAATCCACATCGGAATACTGCATAAAGGCCAGTTGGAGGCAGTGCCTCCTCACAATATCAGGAGGAAAGTGCATAACAGCTAAAACGGGGAGGAATCCAGGGAAAATGGATCCTGTCCAATACCTGCTGTTCTCTTCATTCTTATGCCACTAGTTTGGCCCAAGACTGCAGCTGTTTGCTGAGGGCCATCGTGATCTTTTGGTGCAAATTATATCCAAGAAAGATAAATTGGAGCATTTTCTAAATGCTGTAAAACTAGGAGCTGTAGGGAAGCAAAGTGATTTGGGAGCCCAAGTGTACCACTCATTAAAGACAGGCACCAATAGTGAACAAAAAGGGCTAACGGAATATTGGCCTTTATCTCAATGAGGCTGGAACACAAAGTGGAAGAAGCTATGCTCGAGTTCTATAGCGCCTGATTCACCAGAATGATACTGGGGCTTAGAGGGTTAAAATTTGAGGACAGGTTGCATAAACTTAGCTTGTACTCCTTTCCTAAAAGGCTGTGGGTGTTAGGATAACTGGAGCTTTCAAGACATATATAGATGGATTTTTGTTAGCTAAGTCTATCACGGGATATGGAACAAATCACCAAGATTGTGGCTCATGGATTTTCAAGGCTCCCATTTTCACTACACCTGGGTGGGATTTGGACTAAGTTCCCATAGCAGAAAGAAATAGCTTGTAAAATGTAGTGAACTGATCTGGTTTTTACATCTGCCATGTATGGTAGCGTAGAACCTTACTGCGCGTGGAGCTCATTCAGCTAATCATGCTTGTGCCAGCTCTTTGAAAATGCTATCCAATTAACCCTAAGGCCTTGCTCTTCCCCACTGCCCAGAAATTCTCTAATTTGCTGTCCAAAACTCAATTGTTTAGGAAAAGTCACATGGACTGCAATGGTTTAAGGAGGTAGCTCACCACCAGCTTCTCAAGGGCAGTTTGGGATGGGCAATAAATGCTGGCCTAGCCAGTGATGCCCAAATCCATGAATGAATAAAATAAGGTCAATTATTGAGCAGACCTCAAATCTCTTTCCCTATTTTCCCCTGTTACAAGTTGCTTTAATAATAATTTGCAAAAAAAAACTACTTGGAAAAAATTACAAATGTATTTTTAAAAATATTGAACCCAGGAGCTAAATTGTCAGCTTTTAGGCCTTCATACTGTGGAAAGACACTGACATGGCTATTCTGTAATGTAAGATTAAAGCAAGCTGTTGGAAAAGCTAAAAGCCAGCTCTCTCAAACTAAGATTACAATTCACAAAACAACTGATTACATATGAGTTTTCAAAGGTTAAAGATATTCCGAAAGGTTAAATGATTGGAGTCCTCTGATGGCCCAGGGGGTAAAAACATCCATTATAGTTTTAAGCTCTACAGACCACACAGATGTGGGTCTGGTCTGAACTGCATTGGCTGACATTGCAATACTAACATCGCAGTTTGTGAACTGCCTCTAGGATAGGGAGAGGAACAAAAAACATCCAAGGTTCAATTTTCCAAGTGTTGTCTGATGATCTTGGTTGGAAGTTGGGTGTGGAGAGAATAAGACTTGACGGGAGTGACCTGCAGAATTGAGTAGCTTTTCGGCACCTAGCAGCCTGGTTCACGAAATTACCACCCCCTGTGGTACGGTACCGCAGGAAGAATCGGTGCCTGCAGCAAGGAAGTGAAGATGAGGTTAAATCAACTAGCTGACATTCTCATATTCAATTGCAGAATCCCCTTCGCAAACTAGGAGTAGCTATATTACATTCTATGAGGAAGATATCATATCATTATGAGATCCTTTGTTGCAATCATCATGGTAATTAAAAAGTTAAAAGAAAGCTGGTCTCACTAAGTCCCAGAGTGTTGTATAAAAATAATGAATACCTGGGAGCGATTCTCAAGCAATAAGCTTGTCCCAGGATTCAGGTGACAATTGTAGAGCACAAGAGCAATATTACAGATTACTGCCGAGTAATTGTGCTTTCAAATAAATTGCTGTCCTTTAGTAACATTATACATTTTATATATAAATCACAGACAGTAACCTCAGTCTTTTTTAAAAATAGTGGCCCTTTACAAATTGTCTCAAAAAGTATTAAATTACTGTTAAATGCTATAGGATGCAGAATTGAATTATGACAGCATGGCTGTCATGAGTGAACAAAATTTTGGAACAAAGTCTCAGATTCTGCAGGCCAAATCCATTTCCAGATTCAAGTTTATGGATATGCTTTTGAAAGATATCATCAAAAACTTGGTCCAACTGAAAGCAACTGAAAGTGTCACAATGGTGACTGACACTTGTTAGCTGTTGATCTAGTGACAGATTGTGTTTATATATACATATATTTGTATCTTATTTAAAAAGCTTATGTCCACACTTATTTCCTGTTTGTACAACTTAACATTCTGTTGTCACATCTCTGTCATACTTTTTATGTCAATATTTTTTTCATTATAAATCCCTTAATGCACATTTTTAATGGATTCCTGCTGATGTAAACCCATCAGTGTGACTGTGCCATCTGGCAAGTGGGTTCCCAAAATACTTCTGAAATGGGTAGAAGGGAATACATTAGATGAACACAGATTGGCTTGCCTGCAGTGCGATGGTGTGCTGATATTTACAGCTTAAGCTCCTATTTGGGCATTAGGGACCTCAGTCAGTTGCCAGTTGGAAGTATTCAAGTATGGTCAGTGCCTTTGTGGTGGTGGGTGACTTAGGGGAGGGGATCGAGACATTAATCTGCAAGAATCTGAGGTCATTTCGGCATCTCTGTTTGCACACCAAAAACTCTCTCTGTTACTGCCTTTCTCAAATCAGTTGCCTCAAAGCCAGCTGTGGTCACACATTCACTCAGCATCAAAAGAAGGACTTGCACTTGTGTTGATTTCTGGTCTTAGCAGCAGCTGCTTTGGGCCAGGCAGAAACTTTCCCACACAGTACAGACAATAGGGGGTCTTGTCATAGTGTTGAAACATCTGTTCACATAAAACAGCTGTTAGCATACAGGAGACCTATGGAGGAGATCAGCTGCTCTTATTCTCCACTTAATTCATGGGTTCCTTCCTTTTTAAATCTTGTGTGGTCTTTACCATGCAAATAAATAGGCAGTACCCCTTCCTACAGCCAGCGATATGGGTCTGTCCAATTTTCTCCTTTCCTCCCCTGAGGCACTGACTCTGGCCAGGGATCTGCAGGTTTGAATCCAATCTCAAATGATGCTTCAACTCAATAGCTTTTAGGGGTAGGTTTTGGTTGGTTTTGACTAGGCTGATAAAGAAATACAACTTCACACATTAGCTAGGAATCCATATCAGAGTGGGTTGGGCATATTCAGAGAATGTGAGCACTGTGGCTATTATTGCCAATGGAATATTCAACTGAAGAAGGCTTGAACCTCTCCTCATTTGACATCCACTTCTGCAATAGGAGATGAGGCAGTATTTCTTCTCAGAAATCTTCAGAATCTTCTGAATTCTCTATCCCAGAGAATTGTGGAGGCTGAGCTGTTGAATATATTCAAGGCTGAGGTAGATAAATTCTTGAATGATAGGGGGAATCAAGGGTTCTGGGGAACAGGCAGTAAAGTAGAGTTGAGGCCAAGATCAGATCAGCCTTATTAAGTAGTGGAGCAAGCTTCAGAGGCAAGTATGGCCCACTCCTGTTCCTATTTCTTATGTTGCTGGACAATAAGGAGGAGCAGAAACTGTTAAATGTGTTATATTTTGGATCTATGCAGAGATGACACCAGTTTTTAAACAGGTTTTATTTACAGTGCTTTTAAAATATCTACTCCATGCTTCTAGATCTAGCTTTTAGCTCTTTCTACAGTTTGTTTGCTTTTCTCTGAGCCCACATATATGCTTAACCAATCAAGCACAGTGAGCATCAGTACTAAATAGACGCACATAATCAAACACAGAGGGACACAAAAGTTCCTACAGGGACTTTTGTCTGATTTCCTCCTTTCCAGCCAAGGAACACAGTAGTTAATTGCACGCAAATCAAGCTTGGTACCTTCCTGCTCTGTCTAACTTAGTACGATGGTGGATTTATGTACTAAGGCAGAAGTGGGAGCTGTTCTTTAAGAAAAAAGTGCTGGGGCTGCCCTTGTGGTTTAATTGTTGAGAAACTAATCCATACAAATTGTTAAGGTGCCAGGTTCAATCCATGATCTTTTTTGAGTTATTTGATGTTAGCCAGAAAGTAGAAGGATGCTATAATTGGCCTCAGTCAGGAAGGAAAAAAATATCCACCAGTCTTGCTCCTGGTTGCTATTGAGTCATTTTCCTTTGATTTGCTCATTCACAGATGTTGGGTACAGACAGGATTGGGTTCAGCTGTTAAATCATGGTGGTCATGTAATCTGTAAAACCCATTGCCTAGACTCAGACATGAAGAATGGCCATTTAGATTAGTACCTGAGGGTGTCTGCAGTACCACAAAGCAACAAGGTGTCAATGAACTCGGGAGGAAATAAAATTTGATAATTGTGCTTGCTAGTTTATAATTTCATCTCAGCACAGTAGATTTGATGCATTATCTCAAATAGAATAGAGCATTACTAAAAACGAAACCTCGTCATCCTTATTAAGACTTTGACAGTATTACTTTACAGTATCCAAATTCATGTGGGACCCTATCAAGTTATTCTAGTTCAAAAACATGACAAGAGGAATCATTAGCTGACAGAATTTGTCAAAGCTGTAAGCCGGTATCCATTCAATCCTGAATTGTTTTGTCTTCTTTCTTTTTGGATTCACATTTTTTAGGGTACTGTCAAAAAAAAAAAATCACTCATAATTACCACTGTATCAAAACATTTTGCATACTCTTTACCAGGGCAAGTCGACCTATGTCACTTCTTCTCTGTTAATTGAATTAATTACTTCACTCTAAAGCTCCTCACCAGCTCCCCCTCCCTATGGTTGCCAACCTTCCAGGAATGGCCTGGGATCTCCAGGAATTGAAGATCAATGTCCAGGACACTGTTGTGCGCAACCCTGGAGGAAAATCATCGGGACATTAAAAAGGTAGTATTTTTTGTCATTTTCTTTGAGCTTATCTCTTTACCAGGTATAAACACATTGAAATTGGGAGAAAAGTGCTGTTTGGCTGACAGTCAAGCATCATCCAATTGGATAATGAGTCTATTTGCTTTCCAATTGGTGTAGGAAAGCAATACATCACAAGCATGAATGTGTTGGCTAACTAATGGCTGGAGCATGGGGGCAAGTCATGAAATGAAACCTTCAGGAATACATTTGACCACAATTGGCAGCTGTCCCTCTCCCTGCCCAACTTTTCCTGCCCTTGAAGGCTCCAATTCTAATCCTGGGCCTCCCTTTCTCCCAGGTTTTCTCTCCAACTCCTCACTTCCCTGTTTCAAGGGTGCCAGCAGAACTCTGGTGCCTTGCAAAACTTGCCTTCTTTATAAGTTAGCCACTTTTTTGCTTCTTTTGTAAATGAATTTCCGCAAGGCCATAATTGGACAGTGTGGGCTGGGATACATTATCCTATCAGTTTGCCATTTGGAGCTGCTACGTAATGTAGTATCTACTAGACAAAATCCACCCCTGAAGGGTTGTTTAGTCTGAGGCCCTGCAATTACATTAGGGCTGAGATAGAATCCCAGTAGGTCTCGTATGTTGGAAAATTGGGCGGAACGGTTCCATCTTGTCATCTTCTAAGGAGACAGCATGGACAGATCTTCGTACTTGCCCTCCTGAAATATCAAGGGAAAATTCTTGGACGACTTTATGCCCTCGCCAGATTTGAGATCAGCAAATACAGCACCAAATCTTCAAATTAATATATCACAGTTTCTCTTCTCCACATCATGGCATGACTTCAAAATCCTGAGTGGTTCAAGGTGGGCACTACAGACCTGCCTGTCTAGCTATACAAATGCCAACTCTCTGGGATTTATGATGAAATCTCTAAGCTGACCAGTTGACTGGACATCCCAGAAGTTCGGGGTTAGAATAACATTTAAGATTCACTAGTATCTTCAGGGTGAAAGTCCAATGTTCCAGAAAATATCTGCTTACAAACAGCACAGGGTTCACCTGCAGCCCCCCAGGTCTTTATTGATAGTCCCTGGTACTGCAAATGGATGTCCGGGTATCTATTCAGGACCTTGTGATCTGTGAGAATTACTAGCGTTGGTGTTAAACACTGTTCCCTCTCCATCTGTTGGCCAATAGAGTGAAAAAAGAAAGCTATTTGAAAGCACGGAGCTGTTGCAGTTTAACTCACGGAAGGAAGCCTTTCTTACAGAGACCAATCCAAAACCGTTTATCTCTGTTAAGAACTGCAATGATCTCACCCTAATACACCTAAGGCAAAATATTCACTAACCATTCTCTGTCTAAACAAATTGTTCTTAATGTTTCTCCTCACTGACTGAGTGACAATTTAAAATTTTAGCTAGGTTATGTTAATTGGTATACTAAATAGTGTAGACGGCAGCAGGAAGTTGCAAAGAGACTTTGGTAGATTAAGCATATGGGCAACGTGGGAAACTGTGAGATCATCCACTTTGGACCTGAGAAAGATAGATCGGAGTATTTTCTAAATAGTGTAAAACCAGGAATGGTGGAGGAGCAGAGAGATTTAGGGGTCCATGTACAGAAATTACTAAAAGCTACCAGGCAGGCATAAAAAAATATTTTAAAAGACTAATGGAAAGTTGACCTTTGTCTCAAGAGGGTTAAAGTACAAAACAATGGACGGTAGGTTGCAGTTGTAAAGAACTCTATGTTCAATTTTCAGTACTGCATCTCAGGAGGGACATAAAAGCTTTGCCCTTAAAGAGGTTGCAATTCTATTATTGCAGTATGATATACACCTAAAAAGGGTAAATTATGAGAACAGGTTATGTAAACTAAGCTTGTATTCCTTTGAATCTAGAAAATTAAGGGATGATCTCATTGAGGAGTTTGGATTAAAGGATTTGATAGAATAGATGGAAAAAAACGATTTCCTCTGGAAGGGAAGTCTAAAACAAAGAGGCATAATCTTAAAATTAGAGAAAGGCCATTCAGGGATGATTTCAGAATGCACTTCTTCACACAAATGGAAAATCTTGGGGCAGAATTTTCACCTCAGTGGGCGGGCGCGTGCCTGACCCGCACAAGCATGAAATGACACGTGTTGACATCAACGCACAATCACGCAATATTTCAGTTGGTGGGCGCGTGTCTACCAACAATTAGAAGGCCTGTTAAGGCCATTAAATTATCAATTAAGTTAAATGTTTTGCTGCCCGTCCAACCTTACGGTCGACATTGAGGCAGATCTGTGCCTGACGGAGATTATGAATTGCGCACTAGCCCCACTCATCCCGCACGTCCACCTCCCCACCCAGGCAGCGTTCACACAGGCCACTATTGTTTCACGCTGGGCGGGCCTTAATTAGTTCACCAGAGTGAAATTGCCTTTCAGCCCCAATTGTGGGTGTCGGTTGGCTTCCCGACTGGCCCTGCCCGTCCCTGCCGAGCCTGCCCAACAAGGGCAAGATTCTGCCCTTGAACTCTCTTTCCCAAAAAACGATTGGGGTTAGGTAAATTGATAACTTCAAAACTGAAATTGACAGATTTTTGGTAGTCAATGGCATTAAGAGTTACTCAATCATGGTGGTTAGATGGAATTAAATGCAGGTCAGCTATGATCTAGTTAAATGGCGGAACAGGTTTGAGGGGCTAAATGGCCTAATGCTGTTCTTATGATCTTATCTTGACTTCTGTCGCACCTCCCCAATTAAAGGAATTTTTTTTCTATTTTCCTTATCTATAGCTCCCTCATAATTCATAAAAATCTCTATGAAATCTCTTCTTTTTTCTTTCCAGTGTAAGCAGTCAGATGATGTCATGGGTATCCTCAGATTGATAGTTTCTCATCCATAGTATCACCCTGGTGAATGTATACTATATGCCTCTCTAAAACTTCAATGTTCTTTCCAGTATGGGGTTGCTAAATGATAGAACCATTAGTTTCAATAGAACAAGAGTCTAACCCCCATTCCATAACTGCCCAAGGTGGAACTTTCAAAATCAGGAGTTCTCTATGTGAGCACTGTCACATTTATCAGTGTTCCATTGCCACTTAGTGTGTCTCAAGTTATTGAGACATTAATATAGAGAAAATCACAATGTAATTATTAAAATAAACAGAAGCATTTAACTGGATAAATGTAACATGTAACCATTAGGTAGGTTTTTGTCAATTCATGCTCCTGATGTAGAGTTTTGTGTGTGAGGAGTGGATATTGAAAATTTGTGTGAGGAGGTCACTGGCTCCTCATAACAAATCCTGTGGGATCTGCTGACCTCCACACCCCATTTCCCAATATGCGCTCCCAATGTACAAAGCTCTGTGTTGGAAGGGCAGATTAATAAAATCTCCCCTATGGTTACTTATTGCAGTTACCTTGTTGCATAATTTAATTCGTTTTGATAATTACATTTTCTCCCTATTAATGTTTTAATGACGTGAAATGCAATTTACTGAAACTTAACCTGGTGACATTGCAATCACCTTCTCCACTCTAAATCTACATAAATTTATGGTTCTAATTCTGAAGTTTGAAAGCAGGAAGATTACAAACCATTCTTGAGGTTATAAATATGTTAACAGATCATTGAAAAGATGTGAATTAAGAAATAATCAACCCAATATAATTTCTTACGTTGCGAATCCTTGTAATTTTCTGCCTTCAAATTGACAATGGTATTTAATCTAGATTAATCAGTTGGCCTTCAACAGTGTTAGGGCAGAATTTGTTCAAAGCTGAATATAACATGAAACAAGAGGAAGTTAATGGAAAGAAATCCCATTTTCGCAGAACAATAAACTTCACAACACACCAAATCAAAACACTAAAGATAGATGGAAGCAGCGGGTTTGGATAGGAGGGCTGAACTGTGGCACACTAGTTAGTCCTGCTGTAGTTGTTTGATAACTGATAAGGGTCACGGGCAATAGAACTAATCAAGTGAGAGGGTGATTGAAAGCACACACTAATGTCGAAAAAAAAAGTACATGTAGGCATTTTAAATGTATTTTGTACAAAGCATATGGACCATATTTTTTAACTCAGAACTAATTTCACAATGGCTCCTCTTGAAAGTTTTGGCTGTCCCCTGGCACACATTCTTCATGTACAAGCCCAGATATTGAGCGTTGACAGGCCATTTGGCCAACACAGCAAACCTTACCCAATAATCATACCAATCCAGTGATGTCAGTCATTACATTTGAATCAAGAGCAGAAATTTGAGTTGATCTTTCTCCTAAAAGGTACTGAGGCTAATTATATCACCTAAATGGCTGAGGTCAGGTCAGCAAAGATGAGAAATTGAGCTGAAGGCCTTCTGGTCTGTGTGGTTCATTACAATGCCAAACAATATATTTGTGCACTAAGGCAATAAAGCTTCAGAGGGACTATTTCAGTTATGTAAGAAAGAAGCAGGAGTAGGCTATACAGCCAGTCAAACCTGCTCCGCCTTTTAATAAGATTTCAATATTTCTAGATCAACACCACTTTCCCACCTTATCTCCATCTCTCACTTTCCATCTCTCACTTTTAAAAAAGTATTATTCTGCTTTGCCATTCTTCTGACCAAAATGAATCATTTCACTTTATAATCTTCTTGCCACCTTCTTGTCCAATTACATAACTGGTTTATCTCCAGCTGCAGCTTCTTTGCATCCTCCTCGCATCTTATTTTCCCATCTACCTTTGTATCATCAGCAAACTTGGATGTATTATGCTTAGTCCCCTCATCTAAACCATTGTAGATTGCAAATAGCTGAGGCCCCAGCACTGTGGCACTCACCAGTTACACCCTGCCATCCTGAAAATGTCCTGTTTATTCATACTCTTTGTTTTCTGTTTGTAAACCAATCCTCAATCCATGTTAATATATTATCTCTAATCCCATGAGCTCTAATCTTGTGCAATAACCTTTTGTGTGGGACCTTACTGAATGCCTTCTGGAATTGCAAATATACTGTAGAGACTGGTTCCTCTTCAATTACGCTGTTTGTTCCATCCTCAAAATCTCTAAAGGACTTGCCAAACTTGAATTTCCCTGTTATAAAACCATATTGCCTCTGCCTAGTCATATTGTGATTTTCCAAGTGCCTTGTTACCATGTCCTTAACAATAGATTTCCCTATGACTAATGTCAGGCTAAGTAGGCCAAAGTCCCCTATGTTTTGTCTCCCTCCTTTGTCGAACGCAAGGTTACATTTGCTTTGTCAAGACATAGCAGAACGTGCTGCATATTAACAACACTAACTTTCACTGTTTCAATAATGATCTACAGGATATTTTACGATGAAGAAACATTTTTCAAACAACCACAGTACCAATCAACACAAGGTCAGGGATTCTGTTTGGCCAATGTGTGTCTTCCTCATTGGTAGGAGAACCAGTGAGGAACCCACATCAGTTCCTTAGGGGAGACTTGACGGAATCAGATGTCCTTCAGGTATTTAAGTGGCCAATGTCTTTCCTTCCCCGTGTTTGAGGTTCCCGGTAGTGGAGGTCCCTGGCCAATTAAAGGTGAGCAGCTATCCATTGGTGCCAATGCCAGTACGAGCCATGGCAGCTGATGGCAATGCACCCACCAGAGGTCCAGGATCATTGTGGTACCCCAGACTAAAGATGAGTGAAGGCAAAATGAGAATCACGGGGGGGCGGGGGGGTGGGGGGGGTGCGGGCGGTCATCGGGGTTGGGGGGAGGGAGACAGAGGGGGTGCGAAGGCAGGAGCAGGGTGGTGGCTTTCAGCATCACCCCCTTCCTGATGTTGGGTCCCTAGCAGGCACAGGGGCCAGGATTTTCCAGTCCCAGCATGTACGGCCAGCCAGCCACAAGTCCATTGACTTCAGCGGGACCAGAAGATCCCACCGGTGGGTGGGGCTGGAAAATCCCTTGCAGAGTTTCTGTTAATGAGGGATTCTCCGGGTGGCCACTGGCAAACGCGGCTGCTGGGCAGCCTTCTGAGGGCACAGAAAAGCCAAATGGCCCTCATTTAATCACTCAGCCAACACCAACTTGAGGGGCACTCAGGGATAATGGATTCTAATTGACTCATTAATGAGCTGAATTGTCAGCCCACCAGCAGCGGCTGGGAATCCCGTGTCAACCCCTTTGAGTGATGCTGGCCACCAAGTTTGCTGCCGGGATGGGCAGTTTTCAATCCAGTCCGAGATCTTTTCTCTTTTAAAAATAATGATCAAAATTCTGGTTTGTTATTCAGAGAAATGTAGCTAGGAGAAAACTCCAATTGTGGTTATTGTGGATTGTTAATTGGACAGATAAGTTTAAGAAAGTTGGACAAAGAGCTTGACATGGTTGGATTTATTACCACTGAGTCTGTAGGTTTTGGTTTCAACTCACTGCCAACATCCAGGGTCTGAGCACATACCTATCTAGGGGCAGGATTTTGCACTTGGCGGAGTTGCTCGGTGGGGGTGGACGATGCCAGTCGGGAAGCTGACCATCACCCGCGATGAGCTCTGCGACGCGATTTTACGCAGGTGGGCCAATTAAGGCCCACCCATTGTGGAACACAAGCGGCAGCGCTGAGCGCTATCCGTGTGGGGGTGGGGAGGGGAGAGCAAGCGGGCCGAGCGTGATGTTCATACATGAGCATGGAAGAATGCTTTAATCTCCCTGAGGCACGGAGCTGCCTCAGGGGGATGAAGCGCTGTTTAAAATAAGTAATAAAGAAAAAGAACTTATCATAAAACGTGTCCCCTCATGTGACTCTGTCACATGAGCTGGGACATGTTTTTAATTCAAAGATAAAATTTTTATTTAATGTTTATTTGCTTTAGGAAACCTCATCTCGCCCGTGGAGGAGGTTTCCTAAAAAATGTAAAGGTTGCTTGGCCTTTTTGCCTGCCAGCCAACATTAGGTTGGATGGGCAGTGTAAATTTGATTTTAATTAGCTTCTTAATGGCCTTAATAGGCCTTTTAATTGTCAGTGGGTGTGCAGCTGACTCTGGCATGCGCCCGCTGACTGAAATATCGCAAGACTGCGCGATGATGTTAGGACGCTTGCCCGATGCCATCATGTGTCATTTTACACATGGGCGTGTTGAGCGTGTGTCACATGCTGACCATAATATTCTGCCCTAGGTTGACACTTAATGCAGTAGAGAAAGTGTTTAATAGAGGAACACTTCAAAATATGTTTCTGATGTTGTTACCCATACTAATGAGGAATTCTTATCCCATAATGTGTGAAAAGAGAACAAAATATTATTCCGGTTTTTTCCAATTAGCAAATGATAAAACAAAGAATTAATCACAACAACTCAAGAAAGCACCAAACAAAATAAGACGATTCAGTCCGGCAATGGTGTTCCTTCCATAGACTCACACAAACTACTCAGTCACATACTTTATCAAGCCAATTAAATTTTATGAGGGAATGTTCTATGCTAATGCATCTTGATTCCCAAACATTATTGAGCAACTGTCGTCAGGCACAAAAGCCAAATTGTGACATTGATATAATGGCCCAGATTTTGTTGTGAACAGCGAAGGAACAGTTTTCAACTCACTATAATGGGTCACTGACTTTTAGCGGGCTTGACAACAGAAGTGTTCAGTCCTCAGACATCTGTCTGAATGTGACATCCCCTGTAGGAGATCTGTAGCAACTTTGAGCAGGTAAAGCAGAAGGGGGGGATTTTCACCCACCAAACTGAAGAATGTTAACCGAACTACATAGACAGCAAAGCAGGAATTAAAAAAAAAGAAATATAAATAACATTTAAATCATTACATATGAAGTGAAATGAAGGTAGGATAATACACATGGGATTAAGGAAGATACGTTAAAGAAAAGAACTCAGAACAAATTATCTTTAAAACAAAGCTACAATTATATTTTCTTCTGAGGGAATGACACTGCACCCTTGTAAAGTTAAATTTACAGGACCAGAGAGATTGTTCAACAGTAATTATCACTGAATGCACCATTAAAAATTCAGTTACGCCTGATTGTACAGGCCCTAACTTTCCATCTATGTCTACAGTGAATATAGCCCACATTCATGCCATTACAGTGATCCCTGTGCAGATTCCACGGATTGTGGACTAATAGGTTACCATTGACAGCAACTTCCGGATTTCTGTGTTTAACTGCACATTTGAGGATGCCAGAAATTTACCCAGTGAATGTTACTATTAGTACAGCAAACTCCAGGCAAAATGATGTTATGATTTAATGTATTATTGCGGTGAATTATCAGCGAAAGAAGAAATATGGGCCTTACCATCTTTCCCTTTCATCATCAATCTTATCACCCTTTACTACCATAACTCACTCTTTTCCAGGAAAAACAACTTCCTTATCTGTCAAATATTTCCTCCTCTTCTGAAGTCATTGATCCTTCAAGGGAAATGGCCCGAGTGGCACCACATCCATTGTGATACTTGACAGTGAGTGGTTATCTTCAGATAGTCATTAAGAGTTGGATTTCTGATTGAATCCTGCAGACTTTTCATATTAATGTGACACGATTGGAGATTTTCCAGCTTTTTCATGTATATGAAAGGTCACTGATGTTCATAAAACTAGATAAATAAATGGTGTTTTGAGAGAAGTGTTTCGAGAGTAGATTAACAGCAAGACCAAAGCAGTAATCTCAGAAAATATTTGCAGATCAATTAATTTTAAAAACCATCATGCCCATTCCTAACACACAAAAAGTCCTTCTGCTGAACATGAGGGTAGAGTTTTTGTACTGTTATTTCTAGCACAATGTGCTCAATACCACTCAAACAATGGAGGAATTTCAAGTGCAAATGACATATAACGTAGATTGTAGAATTTCTACGATCTTTCATATTAGTTTGAAATATAGTTGTGCCAGCCCCCAAAACTGGTCACATCCCCTCTGATTGTGTGAATCACAATTGGGCTAATTGTGGCCTTTTGTGGGCCTTTGAGGAAGCTCCTAAAATAGGCTCTTTGGGGCACGAGGGCACCAATAGACATACTATAAGTTATTAAGTGTATATTTATGTCTATTTATTATGAAACTGGTCTCTGTACATTAATATAATTAGCAACTTGTTCTATTTTTTTTTTCAAATTCATTTTCAGTTATTTAAAATCTGGTAGTCATAGCTGGAGACTAGACACTGTGATTAAAAATATATATTTTTCTGATAAAGCCTTTTTCATTGTATTAATTAAACTGCACCAAATTACCACTCTAAAGTAGATCAAGATGTTTTTGAAAAAAAAAAACAATTTTTTAAAGCAGATCCATAACAGATTTTCACACTCAGCAATATGCAAATGAAAATTTATGGAAAGAAAGACATTTCTCAAAACAAGTGCAGATTTGGGCACTGTTTGCACCAGGATGATGCTTGTGTCCAAAGTGGGGATGCTATCCCCATATTCCTGCTAAGATATTTATCTCTTTATTTGTTTATTCGTATTAGCCATGACTCAGTTGGTAGTGTTCTTGACTCTAAATAACAAGTGTTGCGGTCCCACTCTAGACCTTGAACATAAAAATCTACGTTGATAGTCCTGCGCAGTACTGAGGGAATGCTGCACTGTCAGAGGTGCAGCTTTATGGGTGAGATGCTGAACTCAGGCCCCATCTACTCTCTCAGATGGATGTAACAGATCCTATCTCACCATTGCTAAGAAGAGCAAAGGATTGAGCCCAGTGTCTTTTCACTATTTATTGTTCAATCAACATCACAAAGACAGATTAGCAGGTGATTATCTCATTGCTGTTTGAGGGAGCTTGCTGTGCACAAATTGGCTGCCATTTTTCCTACAACAGTGACTGCACTTTAAAAATACTTAATTGACTATAAAATGCTTTGGGGCATCCAGAGATCATGAATGGTGCTCCATCAGTGAAAGTCTTCCAATATTTTACTTTTCTTTCTCCTACTTGGCTAGGGATTGTCTCCTAATTATCCTGAGCTAACTGGTAGTTATACCATTTAATGTGAGGCTATGCCAAATAGACCAGGAAAGGTCCAAGTTAATTTCTTAAATTAAGTTGAATTTGCTAATCTTATCTGAGAGACTACAATTAGTCTCAGTGTCCCCAAGTCATGCGGGGAGAGTACAATGAAAATAGATGTCGGGAAGTTAAGCTCCCAATTGTTTTCACTATTCAATTTTTGTGGAAAGTGCAAGTGCTGTGGAAGCCTGGTGTTGGCTTCAGGATTGGGTTCAGCTATTATGCTCTGCCACAGTCAAATAACCTGCCAATTCAGACTGGCTCGGGTTGCTCCAGAAGAGCGGCCATTTCTGTAGAGGGCTGCGGGCATGTGAGGAAATGCACCCCACCTTCAGGAGGAACTGGGCTGGGGCAAGTTGGAGGAAAATTTATGAACCACTGAATCTGTCAAGTGATAAGCAGAATATCTGAGACCTGCTGTATCGCTGTTGAACACTCTAGGATAGCCATTCTTCTCTTTGACAGTCATGAAACCACAGGATATGTAATTACAAAGTTATTACTGTAGTTCCACTGACATTATAATCAGGAAGTTATTTATTGGTAATATACTATTAGTTACAGAATCACAATGAGACACTATCCATCACTTGCAATACCATATAATTGCATTGTTATTTCTGATGCCTGCGTGTAAAATGTTGCTAAAAAGGGAACTTAGTGAAATTTTCTTTCTAATGTGGCCTGTGTTAATCAAATTAAGGGATTCTGGAAATTGAAAATTGTACATTTGTTTTGCATTGAAACTTCATTCAAGGCTCACTCAGGGTTCAATGAGTAAATGCATCATCCAATGTAAAGCTCAGCTGTTCAGAGCAGAAAAGGTCCAGATTTAAAGCCTGGCTCATGTTGCAAGTGTGGCAGTAGATGAATAGCTACATTTGGAGTAAACACACAAAGGAGGAATTTTTTAAAAAATCATCATGTACTGCCCTTGATTGCTGTCCAGTGGCTGGGAAATGTCTCAGTGTGATTGTCAAGTGGGGATAGCATCATGCCTTCGCTTCCTCCTCCCTCGCATTAGGGCTTATGGCCAACCAACACAAATTTCAGATGTACAGGGCTTCTGTTTTTTTTTTAAGTCTTTCATGGGATGTGTACCACTGGTAAGATCAACATTTTGTTGCCCGTGAGAAGGTGGTGGTGAGCAGCCTTCTTGAAACGTGAGACATGAAAGAGATCATAAACTTTTAAATTGAACCTTACTCACTGCTTATTTAAAAATGGGCTTTGCTGCACCAGATACATGGCTGCTACAGGTCACATGATTTGTAAGTTTGCAACAGTTCTGGAAACTTCCAACAATAATTACAGGACAAAGCCCAACCCTTATTCTTGTGGAATCTCACAGCTATCACTGTAAGCACCCATTACAATGAACAAAACAAAGGATTAGCAGACAATCTGTCTCCCCAGGTTGGACTTATAACAAAGAGAGCAAGAGAGAGAGAGAGAGAGAGAGACATTGAAGCTTGTTATACCTGTGGAGGCACTAATAACCACCATCTATCACTTAAGGTAAACAATGGATTTTAACCAGAGGGATAGGGCGGAATTGTCCCAGATTTGCACTAGGTGCAGTAGCAGGCAGGTAAAACGATGTTTTACCTGCTGGCTACAATGGCGGCCTTTAAAGCCATATCATCCCAAACCCGCCGCATTAATTATGCATTCCTGGGAAACATGCCATTTTCATGGCAGGCAGGCTTTCATTTTTCCGTCACACCATCATCTCACCACTTCATCATGCTGGGCACCATATTGAAAGCCCAGCCGTGCGCACACCTCTCAGTGCTTCCAGCCCATGGCTGCTGCAAAGAAGACATGGACCTGAAAGGCAAAAAGACTCCAGCCCCCAGGGTCAATGACACGTCCCTCGAACGCCTTTTAGACACAGTGGAGACTCACCGTGATATATTCTACCCCCGCTCTGACTGCAGGATGGGCAGCAACATCACTTATCCAGCTTGGGGGGGCGTTGGCAATGATGGTCAGCGCCAAGGCCCTGGAAAAGAGGACAGCCACCCAGTGCCGCAAAAGGATGAATGATCTCTTCCATTCCACCAAGGTAAGTCATTCTGCTCATCACTCTCAAATCACACACTCACAAACCCATCACTCACTGCCAGTTCAAGGGACATCACCATTTACTCCCTCACACACACCTTCATTGTCCTCTACCATTCATGGGACCACTCACTAACCACACATGCTAGGCATACTTTTCATCTGGCCATCTCACACTCTCACCAACTCTATTTATGCAGAACAAGCTGGCACACAACAAGAGGGAGAGGTCATTTACTGGTGGAGGAATGCCTGAAATCAGGTCCTCATGAACTTTGAAAACAGAGCCATCCAGCTGGCCAGCGAGGATCTGGACTGATCCTGTGCTGACGGTGAGGTCGATGATGCTCAACCGAGTGAGGGTCCAGCAGTGCAACATCCATCAGACAACAATGCTGTGAGTGATGTGTCCTATTTCACAGGCCACTGCCATGTACTAATTATCTCTCCTTGCTTCCGCGGGCATATCTGCCAAACAGCCGACAGAGTCCATGACTCAGGAACTCCAATCAAGCTCCAAAGAAACCTCTGAAGGAGTCCCATCACAGCGCTCACCCTCACGCCTCGGTGGGACCTAGCTTTAGATTAGCCTCGGGATCACAACCTGGTGAACACGTTGCACTGTGTGATCCACAGCAGGCGGAAGCAGGGACTCCCAGGTTTCCAGGAGGACGGCTGGAGGCCAGAAATTTTCTGAGTCTGAGTCAGATGACAAGCCTCTGGACTCAGTCATACCACAGTTGCTGAAGCTGTAAAGGCAAGCTCGGGAACATCAGGAAGGGATGTCCGCTGCATTCCTCAGATTGCAAGGCATGATGGAGGAGTCTGTCCACCTTCACCCTGAGGTGATAGCGCCGGCATGTCAATGCACCAAGGTCAACACTGGTAGAATGGCGGCTGCCATGGAGACCTTGGTCCAGGACATTGCTCCTGGACTGCTGCGTGAGCTGAACTCTATCGCTGATGGCATAGTTGGCCTTCAACAGTATGTACGTAAGAGGGGTGTGGGGCAGCTCGATCTCACTCCAGCTACTCCTCAAGAAGTCAGCCAGGGGTCTTTGGGCACCCATAGGGAGGAGGGTCAGCAGGTGTACACTCTGGGGCCATCCAACCAGGTGACTCCGGGAGTGTCCAGCCCATCCGAGGAGGGTCCCACTGCCACACAGCAGGATCCCAAAAGCAGGCCGGGGCCCTCCAGGTCTCGGCCCTCCAGCAGACACCCGCCAAGGTCACAAACAGGGCGTAGCAGTCAGCTGGCTGCCTCCACCTCTGCTGTGGAGTCCAGGTTGCAGTAAGACGTATCGGCAGGGTTAGGAAGGTTAAGAATATGTAACTCTTTCGAGTACAAACACGTTTCCATCTGTTTCAGATGAAGTTACATTGTTTCATAGTTTGCCATTGTGAGATTTGAACTCTTGATCTTGGGGTTACAAACCCAGTACCATAACCACTTGGCTATTTAGTTGTACAGCCTGGGCACGGGTGTTAATCACTTCTATGTAATGTTGACTATTGTCAATAAACTTCCAAGAATATCTCCCTGCCTATGGCACCTTGTTCTGATGACCAGTGTTCGTGTCACTCAGATGTGAAACCTTTCTGCATAAGATAAATGCAGGTGTCTCAGTCCAGGGCCTCTTCCCTGTGCTCTGTGTAGCCTTCAGACCACAGTGATGGTCCAGTCTCACACTGCCTGGAAACATTACTGATACCTGCACCTTGGCGGTGCTTGTCATTGCTGCCAGAATGTCGTGGGCAGGTGTCACAGAGTTCCTTCATTCTCTCTGTGTGTTCTCAGCACCTTTAAGTGGGGCTGGTCCCCATCTCTTCAGCCTGTGTGACCAGTAACATTGTGCTCCTGAAGTGGTCAATAGCTGAGGGTGGACAAAGGATCAGGTGCTTTTAAAGTTTCATGGCTGTACCTCTGTGATATGAGCCTAATCACAAAGCGCAAGCGAGCTGCCCTCGGCCAGACAGGAGTCAGACATTCTAAGGGGCAATGTGAAGATCTATGTAATGTCCTCACTGTATGTCGTCATCTTCCACCTGCAATTGAACAACTATTAGGGCCTCCACTGCGTCTCCATGACGGGAGCATTTTTAATGAGGGTATGTGTGCTGCCATAAGCTAGACTGGAGTCAAACATTCACAGGTGCAATGTAAGGATCTCATGGTGTCTCCTCACTGCATGTCATCATCATCCTGCTTGAACCTAGCAGCTATGAGGGCCTCCCGAGTGTGCCTGCTTTGTCTGGCCAGTGCGAGAGCCTCATCACCATCATCCTCACCTTCGAGAACATTCTCACTCTCGTCATCATCGACATCCTCTTCTTCAGAGACCTCCAGCTCCTGCATCTCCTCCTCAGCCAGCTCCTCTCTCCTTTGCAGTGCCAGGTTGTAAAGGGCACCGCAGGCAACGATGATGCGTGACACCCTCTGTGGACTATACTGCAGGGCTCCACCAGACCGGTCCAGACACCAGAACCTCATTTTCAGCATCCCGATGGTCTGCTCCACCAAGTTGCGAGTTGCAGCATGAGCCTCATCATACCTTCGCTCTGCTGCAGTCTGAGGCTGTCACACAGGTGTCATCAGCCACGTCCTCTCTGGGTAATCCTTATCCTCGAAGAGCCATCCCTGCAGCCTCTGTGGGCTCTGGAAGATGTCGGGGATCTGTGACTGATTGAAAATGTAGGAGTCATGCACATTCCCTGGGAACCATGAACAGACCTGCAGGATGCATTTGAGGAGGCCGCACACCAGCTGCTCATTTTCAGCAAATGGAATTGCTTGTGGTTGACATAGTTGACCGTGTGTTGCGATGGAGATCTGAGCGCCACGTGAGTGCAGTCGATGGCACCCTGCACCTGTGAGAAACCTGAGATCTGGGCAAATCCCCTCGCTCTTGCACCCTGGCTGTGCTGGTCCCAGTGAAAAGTACAAAGCTGTGTGCCCTCACAAAGGTGGCATCCATGACCTCATGGATGCATTTTTGGGTGGAGGCTTGTGATGTCCCACAGATGTCACCTGTGGAGCCCTGAAAGGAGCCATCGGCGTAGAAATTGAGCGCTGCAATCAATTTCACGGCCACTGGCAGTGGATACCCTCCATGTCCCCGTGGTGCCAAATCTTGCAGTTGCTGGCAGATGTGATTGACAAGCTCCCTAGACACGCACAGTCTTCAGCGACACTGGTTCTTGGTCATCTACAGAAATGAAAGGCGGCGTCTATAGACCTTCTTCCAGAGGTTGCTGCTCCTCCCTCTGTCCAACCAGGTGCCTCAGTTGTGCCCTTCCTCATCTTCTTCACTCTCTGTACGCTACGAGGCATACAGCTAAGTCACCAGGCTCCATGTTCCTGATGTATTCCTCCTGCAGGATGAAAGAGAGAGACAAGTCGGTTGGAGAGAAAAATAGTTAATGTTTCAGGTCGGTGACCTTTCATCAAAACTTTCATGTTCTTAATATAACTGTCATAAATGTAGCATTTTAGTATTAATAAGGAATGTAACTTTTTACTTTGACTTAACCTTCTAATGCTTCAATTAATTTTGTTGTGTTACAGTAATGGATGAATTGCTGTTGCATGTTTGGTATATGAAGCAACGGAAAGGACTATGGTTGGTAACAGCTTCTTTGTTACCCTGCCCCTCCATGCAATATTGTATCTGGAACCTAACCAATGCATCTTGCACAACTTTGGATAAACATCAAAAAACAATTTAAGAATCTGCTACAGGCCCCAGGCAGCTCATGAGCAAAAGTCACAAGAGATCAACTAGTTGTTGTAACATGTGCATCAGATTTGATTTTATTTTTGTTGTCCTTTGCTGCTCAGATTTCTGAAGTTGCTGTTCTAGGAATTGTGAATGATATGTTGCCATTTCTCTAAAGTGAAGGCTGCACTGAGATTTTATCAATAGTATATTACACCTGCCCAAACCCACAATAAAATAGGCCTTTTATCTATTCCAACATCATTCAGTTTCCCTCACTGTCATTGAAAACGGGAAGCAAAACAATCAGATTAATAATTACAGAAGAAAAATGCCATTACTATCCACTGCTCACTCTTCATAACTCAAAAGAAATGTCACCTTGTTGCTTGACTTTCACAAAATAATACTTAGGCAATCAAATTTACTTGAGGCTGCGACAGGATGAACCCATGTCCCTGCCACAGCCTGTAATGCGGTGGAAATATGCTAACTGAGACCTCTATGGGTTTAAAGATTGAACAGCATTATTCTTCATGGAGCTTTGATCCATAACCCAAGGATATTTGACACATAAACCTCTAGCTACTTCAAAGCTCATTAACAAACATAAAACAGAAAGTCAACAAATAATACATTCCCTTTACAGACGACTGCTTCTTATAAAATCAATTTTTCAAACCCCTTCAAAATCTCGGAGGAGCACTCCAAATGAGAAAAAAGCTTTACAATTAGTTAATGGCTGACACTGAAGAAATGCGTAGTAAACTCTCCACGCTTTTCAATGGCAATTGTCAAGCACAGAATTTTAAATACGTGAGCCATTGTGTTTTAACACTTGTGCGCCTGCCCTATAGAAAGGGCACAAAACAAATGAGTCAGTATTTTAGTATGGTTCAAGATGGTAGTCACGTGAGCTGAAACAGAAGTGAACAGAAAGGTTGACAGTCATGCTACAGTGTACTGAGTCAGTACTGTGCAGTGATTTTGTGGTGTAGAAATTGGTTTGTGCTGGCCTGCCAGCACAATCTTGGTGCAATCCCCACGCTGGAACAGGTAAAGGTCTGAAAAATATTGGACCTCATTTCAATAAGACTAGTGAACTGCAGACATCTCGTCACCAGGCAACCCATCAACGAAGTTCAGGTTATTCCAGGGGAAGTGGATGAGGAGGGTTTTAACTGGGGGCAGGCAGCACCCTCCAGAGTGCTGCGGAGTACCTGCGGTTAGGTCATGTGTTGCCCAAGTTGTCCTGAGGGGTGCAAATCCAATGCCTGTTCCACTCAAGGCCACCCAGCTTCCTGAATAGGCCCTAAAGCAGGTATTAGGTCCTTTATTAGCATTTTGAAGGGGAATAGCATTTATTTTAGGTTGATGCCAGAGATACCTCGAAAGTGCCCAAACGAATATGGCACTTCGCATGTTTCCATCTATGTTTGGGCATCAGATGCTAGTCTCTTAAACTAAGTCTCTTTGCCCCTGTACGCTGCCCAAAAAATGATCACAATGAAGTTCAATTCATTCCCTATGACAACATTACTAGAGCACAGACTCTCTCTATAGAAGGAAGATCAAGTAAATGAGCCCAAGGATCAATCTACCAAATTTGTAGTCCTCCAGATTTCTATCCATTTCCTGGATTAAACTTAATTTTGGGAGAGTCACAAAGTCTGACCCATTGGCCATTGTTGTCAATTGACCAATTCACGCTCCTGTTGGGTGGCAGAGGTAAACTATATCCAATCATGCATAGGTCTCATCATGGACAAAGAAATGGAGCTACTGAGATACAGGAAACATTCCACTATTTTATATCCTGCCTTTTTCTCCTTCCAATTTCCTCTCATTTTCCTGAAGACACTGGAAAGAGTTCCACTGATGTCATTCAGGTTACTGTTACGGACAGGAAAGAGAGGAATTAAACTTCTTTATCCTCTCCCCATCTGCCTGTAAGCAGAGGTGTTTTGAATTATTTTTAAAGCGGGCTGTGGTGTGTTTTCCCAATTTAATAATCACTTGCAGCAAACTCACATTACTATTAACTCAGAAGTTTGTTTGTTCCCATTCAAAGTGCACACACACACACACACACACACACACACACACACACACACACACACACACACACACTCACACACACATGAACACGGCACACACACGTAGTAAAGGGGGGATGGAAAAGAGGAAGATTTACAATTATGGACAACAACTGTAAAAGAACCACATAAATGAACATTAGTTCACATAATTTCCAAAGTCCAAAAAGTCAAAGTCCAGAGACCGTTTCCTTCATGATGGGTTTCAGGCCAGATGAGTTTTTGGTTGGAGACAACAACGTGAAAATCCTTGAAACGAATGATGCTGCAGCACAATGGGCTTTTTATGCTTAGGCCACTTGACAGGCAATGATCAGAGACTTTTAAAATCAAGCAGGCTTCGAGGAGTTGAGAGATGGTGCCCAGCTGCTTCCAGTTGGTGTTAAAGCAGCAGCCTGAACTATGAGGCTAGAAATGTAACATTAAAATTATCCAAGAGGCTAGAAGCATGGAGTCAAGTGATGTGGCCCATTAATTAATTAACTGCAGCCTCAAAAGCAGTTTTTGTGTTCCTGGCTAAAATCTGTTGTTTCCATTTGGAGCGAAATGATGGCTGTTAATACTTCTTCAGGTATAATGAGTTTCGATGTCTGTCTTCGTTATCCTCCCAGTTGGGGGAGTCAGTTAGACTGTTAGTCATCTAGTTTCATGATTATAATGTGGCCTTACAATGGGATATGAGATTCCACAAGGATGGGAGTGGAACTCTTCTGTTCTTGTCATCTCTGTTGGAACGTTCTAGGAGAGATGGCCAATCATGTGAGTCATGTGGCCTGTAACAGCCATTTTGTGGTTCAGCAGATGCCCATTTTAAAATAGCAAAGAAGAATAAAGTTTTGATACATAGGGCTGAATTTTCTGGCTAGTTGGGGGGTGGGTGCAGAGCGGGGGCAGGCGTGGGTGGGCACGGACCCGATCACCGCTTGGGATCGGGTCCGCACTGCCATTTTACATGGGCCGACCAATTAAGGCCCGCCCAGCGTACTTCATGACTCCCACGCATAGCGGGAGTGGGCAGGCAGTGGCAGGTGCGCTTAGCCCGCCGGGTCCAATGGCGACCCGGCGGTCTGTATAAAGGAAGGCCTGGTAGCCTTGGAAAGGCTGCTCACAATGGCTGGGCAAAGGGCAGTGCAGAGGGGCAATGGAGGTGAGGCAAGTCCGGAGAGTAGGCCATCGGGGCAGGCCAGGCCAGAGGGTAGTCCATCGGGGCAGGCCAGGCCAGAGGGTAGGGCAGGGGGCCCTACCCAACTCAAAACTGGGCAACAATGAGGTGCTGTGGGCCATCAGCAGCAGCAGAATTTTATACAATCACAATCAGTAACCTCATGGCCCGGCATATCCCCCACTCTATCTTTACCATCATGCCGGGGGGGTCAACCCTGGTTCAATGAAGAGAGCAGGAAGGCATGCCAGGAACACTAGGCATACCTAAAAACCTGGTGAAGCCATAGCACAGGACTACTTGCATGCCAAACAGTGGAAGCAGCATGTGATAGTCAGAGCTAAGTGATTCTACAGCCAACAGATCAGATCTAAGCTCTGCAGTCCTGCCACATCCAGCTGTGAATGGTGATGGACAATTAAGCAACTCATTGGAGGAGGAGGCTGCAAAATATCCCCATTCCCACAGATGAGGGAGCCCAGCAGTGCAAAGGTAAGGCTGAAGCATTTGCAACCTTCTTCATGCAGAAGTGTCGAGAGGATGATCCATCTCGGTCTCCTCCTGAGGTTCCCAGCATCACAGATGCCAGTCTTCAGCCAATCCGATTCACACCAAATTATATCAAGAAATGGCTGAAAGCACTGGATACTGCAAAGGCAATGGGCCCTGACAACAGTCTGGCAATAGTATTGAAGACTTGTTCTCCAGAACTAGCCACACCCCAGTACAGCTACAACACTGGCAACTACCTGGTAATATGGAAAATTGCCCAGGTATGTCCTGTCCATGAAAAGCAGGTCAAATCCAATTCAGACAAAAGCTGGCCCATCAGTCTACTCTCAATCATCAGCAAAGTGATGAAAGGGCTTGTCAACAATGTTATCAAGCAGCACTTACTCAGCGATAACCTGTTCACTGATGCTCAATTTGGGTCCTATCAGGGCCACTCAGCTCTTGACCTCATTGTAGCCTTGGTTCAAACATGAACAAAAGAGCTGAACTCCTGAGGTGAGGTGAGAGTGACTGCCCTTGACATCAAGACATCATTTGACTGAGCGTGGCATCAAGGGGCCCTAGCCAAACTGGAGTCAGTGTGAATAAGGGGGAAAACTCTCAATTGTTTTGAGTCATACCTAGCACAAAGGGAGATGATAGTTGTTGTTGGAGGTCCATCATCTCAGTCCCAGGATATCACTGCAGGTGTTCTTCATGCTAGTGTCCTAGGCCTAACCATCATCAGCTGTTTCATCAATGAGCTTCCCTGCATCATCAGGTCAGAAATGGGGATATTCATAATTGCACAATGTTCAGCACCATTCATGACTCCTCATACTGAAGCAGTCCATGCCCATATGCAGCAAGACCTGGACAATATACAGACCTGGATTGACAAGTGGCAAGTAACATTCCCACCACACAAGTGCCAGACAAGCCCATCGCCAATGGGAGAGAACCTAACCATCACCCCTCGATGTTCAATGGCATTACCATTGCTGAATCGCCCACTATCAACATCCTGGGGGTTACCATTGACCAGAAACTGAACTGGACCAACCATATAAATACTATGGCTACAAGGATGGGTCAGAAGCTAAGAATTATGTGGTGAGTAATTCACCTCCTGACTCCCCAAAGCTTGTTCACCATCTACAAGGCACAATTGGAATGGAATAAAAATGCCTGGTTGAGTGCAGTTCCAACAATACTCAAGAAGATTGACAACATCCAAGCCAAAGCAACGAGCTTGATTGGCACCGCATCAACCACCAATGCACAGTGATTGTAGTGTGTACCATTTACAAGATGCACTGCAGCAACTCAGGAGGTAATAAAAACAGAAAATGCTGGAGAAATTCAGCAGGCCTGGCAGCCTCTGTGGAGTGAGAAACAGAGTTAAGGTTTTGAGTCCGTATGACTTTTCTTCAGCTCAACTCAGAAGGGCTCCTTTGACAGCACCTTCCAAACACGTGACCTCTAGCACCTAGAAGGACAGGGACAACTGATGCATGGGAACACCACCACCCGGAAGCTCCCCTCCAAGCTACACACCATCCTGACTTGGAACTACTTTATCGTTCCTTCACTGTTACTAGATCAAAATCCTGGAATTCCCTTCTTGACAGCACTGTGGGTGTAACCACACCATATGGACTGCAGCAGTTCAATAAAATGGTTCACCACCACCTTCTCAAGGGAAATTAGGAAAGGGCAATAAATGCTGGTCTAGCCAGCTATGCTCACCTTCAATGAAATAATAACAAAAATACAACATTTAGAAGTGTTATTAACCACCTGGAGGATAGTGTAGAACTTCATGGGACATGGAGACAAGTTGGTGTAATGGGTGGACAGGTGGGCAGGTGTAGCTCAATGCCGGAAATGTGATGTGATTCATTTTGGCAGGAAGAACATGGAAAGGCAATGTAAAATTAAAGGTACAATTCTCAAGTAGATGCAGGAGCAGAGGGACCTGGGAGTATATGTGCATAAGCCATTGAAAGTGACAGGACAGGTTCAGAGAGCGATGAATTAATCATGCAGTATCCTAGGCATTATTAATAGGACATAGAATACAAGTTGAACTTATATAAGACATTAGTTTGGTCTCAGTTGGAGTATTTTGCCCAATTCTGGGTGCTGACTTTAGGAAGGATGTGAAGGCATTGGAGAGATTCATGAGAATGGTTCCAGGGATGAGGAATTTCAGTTATGAAGGTGGATTGGAGAAATTCAGACTATTTTCCTTGGAGAAAAGTATGGGGAGAGGAGATTTGATAAAAGTATTCAAAATCATGACGGGTCGCGACAGAGTAGGTAAGGAAGAACTTTTCCCACTTAAGAAAGGATCGAGAGTGAGAGGGCACAGATTTAAAGTAATTGGCAAAGGAAGCAAAAACAATATGAGGAAAAGCTTTTTCATGCAGTGAGTGGTTAAGGGTGAATGGTTAAGAGCCTGAGAGTGTGGTAGAGGTGGTTCAATTAAAGCATTCAAAAAAGAATGTGCAGGATTACTGAGACAATGGCTCTAAGGGAATTATTCATTTGGAGAGCCAGTGCAACCATAATGGACTGAATAACCTCCTTCTGCGCTGAAACAATTCTGTAGTAAGTCTGAAGAAAACAGAGATCATGTATCAACCCGCCCCTGGCCATGTACTCCAAGACCCCACAGTCACTATCAACAACACACCCTTTCATTCAGTGCAAAAGTTTTGCTATCTTGCCTCCCCAAAAACACTACACTGAATGACGAAATCAACCATCACCTGGCAAATGCAAGCTCACTGTTCAGCAGGCCCACTCAGACGTTGGAAAGAGCATGGATTTTGTCCCATAACAAACATAAAAGTCTACCATGCAGTCGTTCTATATCACTTCTCTTTTGGGTGCGAGATTTGGACAACCTATCAGCATCACATGAAACAACTAGAAGCGTTCCATCTTCGCTCTCTGAGATCATTTGCAACATCAAGTGACAGGATAAAATCCCCAACACCGAAGTTCTTGCAAAGTGCTGCATACAGACATCAAGAGCACGCTCATCAGGGCTCAGCTTTGCTTGGTCATGTGGTTCACATGGAGGATTCCCGCATACCAGGGGTAGTACCCTACAGCCAGCTGAGCACGGGAACCCACACCACCAAACTTAGATATAAAGATAATCTGAAAGCCAAGCTCAGAGCTTGTAAGCTGGATCCCAATATATGGGAGAAAAGAATCTTGAACAGATTCAAATGTCAGCAAGTGAATTCCACATTTTAGGAGAACAGAGTCAAGGGTCTTCAAAATAAGTGAGTGCAGCGCAAAGCCAGTGCCTCCATTCATCCTCCAACATTGACTTTATATGCAATATTAGCAATCACTTATGCAATACAAGACTTGGCCAAACATCACACATGAGATCACATCAATCTAGGCTGTAAATTAGCCTTTTTTTGCTGAACACTCATCCATTGAAGGGATGGGAAAATCCATCACTGCATTTAGCTCACGCAGCAGGTAGAGTAACAGGGCTAGAAACTGGGTTACCGTGATGACCACAAAATTCCTCTGTCCATGCAAATTTGGTGCATCCATCTCCACTTCATGATTATGTGGCCAAGTGGGTCCCATGCGGCCGTCACCTTCTTAATGATGCCAGTTGTCTCTGCGCTCAGCACAGCGTCAGTAGCAAGCCGCATGGTGCAGTCAACCTGCTCTTCTTAAAGGCAGGCTATCTCTCTTAAAGGAAAGCTGCACTGAATAATATTGCTGCAATTTAAATGATGGCAAAATGAATAGCAAGACAGAGAGAGTGTTCCAGGGTGAAAGATATGGTGTGCAGGCATTAGTGATGCAGGTGGGGAGGAGAAGAGGGATACCATGGTTCCGTAAGGGGCCATGAGGCCCTCAAGGACCACCCTCAGAAAGGAGTGGGGGCAGGATGACAGGGAGCTAAACACCCAAAATCTGGACTAAGGACCTGGCAGCAGTGAAACAAGATGAGTAATGACCTCACACACAGTGATAAAGGTCAGTGAATGCATCTTCACACGATATCTCCTGCACAACACACCAACCTTTCACACTGCTTAATGCACCACACCCACATCACTTCCTCAGCTGCAGCACTTGGTACTCAGGATTCATGCCAAATGTCCAGACCCTCCACCTCATCCTCATAAACCTATCAGTGCTGCCAGCTTCACAGTCACCTCTCCCTGCTTCCACATACCTCCAATTATTCAGCTGTAGCATGCACATCACTACCGCTGTCATTCTGTCCTCTCTCTTGCAAGGCAAGATGGCACACAACAGAAGGGAGCAGACCAGAGCAGAGGGGTGTACAAGGATGCCTGCATCGCCTGAGCAATATGGAGGAGCTAGTGTCCAGCTGTGATAGAGCCCATTGTATCTGAGAGCACTGAGAATGACAGGACGTCCTGCCTTATGCCCTTTCTCAATTCTCAGCATAGCCTCATCCTGCTATCTGGCATGGTGAGCAAGCTGTAGTTGATGCAATCATAGACCTTTTGTTTTTCACCCCACACTCGCTTTCCAACACCCTAACCTTCTTCTTTTGAGTTCCTGCTTTCAGACACCAAAGAACGCCTGCTTGCCAAGTTACAGCAGCTCAAGGAGGAAGAGGGAGAGCAACAGTAGAGCAATGGTGAAGATGCCCCATCACCTGATCTGACACTGACAGTCATGAGCTCAGATATTGGCACTGCACCTTGGAGGCAATTGTAACGTGGTGAGCCATGGCAGGTCAGGAGTAAAGAACAGCTCACCAGAAGGCAAGATTGCTGTTGAGTTCTATTGCAGAGGATTCAGATGAAGACCTTGATGGGGACAGCATACAGGAGACCGCTGATGGGCATATGGGCATAGGAAATAAGAGCAGGAGTAGACAATGGGCCCTTCGAGCCTCCTCCACCATTCAATTAGATCATGGCTGATCTTCTACCTTAATGCCATTTCCCCCATATTCCCACTATCCCCATATCCCTTGATGTCTTTACTATCTATGCACACCAAAATGCTGGGTTCTGCCTTCGAGGCAGACTCCTGTCGAGGAGCATGGAGGAGTATGGTTCCAATTTGACAGAGGACATGGAGCAGACACAACCCACTCCACAGTTTCGCCTCCATCTCCATGCCATGCTGCAGACCCAAAGGAACTGGCATTGCTGCCCCCATTTCTGTTGCAGCCTCTGTGTGAACAGATCACCTACTTCTCTGTGGCTCTGAGAGGATGCAGCATTGTTCTCTGGAAAATGCAGGGACTCAGCACAACATCTGCAGAAACACTCCAGAGTGCTTCCAAAAAACTTTGCAATGGAAAAAAAGTCCTTAAAAAAATTTGGTTGTCTGATTCTTTAAGTAAATGCTCGTTCGGAGCCCACCTTGCAGCAGAATGATTCTAGTTTGCTGAGTGATCTATGAATTTGTTGCCAGGACTATCATTACCCAGATTGGGGATCTTGGTTTCATATTAGCTAAGTAGTCTGTGTGATGTCACGAGGATAGCACTGATTTAAAATTCCAGTGCACACTGGGACACCTGTGCACGTATTCCTCTCCTCAAAGAGCGCTGTGGAATCCATGCAGGATGTGGCTGGCAGTACAAGACTCCGCACAAAAGGAGTGATAGGCCTCCATGCTACGCAAGGGAATTATTAGCTTGCAGATGACAGTAGCTTCCTTGTTAACTTCAACGTTCTGCATTGAGTCTGCGTGCTATATCTGGAACCTAATCAGTCTTGGCTCACTGGTGGTACTATTGCCAGAGTCAGAAAGTCAACAGTTCAAACTCCACTTCGGAACATACAGCTTATAGCCTTGTCTGAAACTTCAATACATATTGAGGAAGCACTAAATTGTCAGACATGTCATTTATCAGATAAATATTAAATAAAGCCCCTATCTGTCGTCCCAGGTGAATGTCTAGAATGCAATGGCACTACTTGTCCTAGCCAACATTTATCCCTCAACCAACATTATTGGAATACACTACATTTCATCTCATTGCTTTTGGTGGGATCTTGCTGTGTGCAAGTTTGCTGCCACATTTCTCTATATTAAAACAGTGATTATACTTTTAAAATACTTCATTGGTTGAGAGGGTATTGGGACATCTAATGTTGTGCGAATGCTATATAAATGGAATCTTTTCACTATTTTCTAATCTGAGTATCGTAACAATCTTGCTGGCAGTATTTTGAATCCCATAAAGCCCTTTAGCTGTGACAGATGCATGCCTGTAATCTGTGGCAAGTGCTTTTAAAAAATCATGGAGCTGCACAGAGGAGTTTCATGCCAGTGGGCTGGCTGAACTCAAAAGTCAGAAACAAGGGAGATCAGCTGCTCCCTGTTATATCAACTATTGAATTTAATGTGACTAAATATGTCACTTCAGTCCTTTCACTAAACAAAGCCTTAGAATCATTAAATCATGGAATGTATACTGAACAGAATGAGGCCATTTGACCCATTGAGTCTGTGCCAGCTCTCTGTAAGAGCAATTCAGCTCGTCCCTATCTCCTGCCCTTTCCCCACAGACCTGCTATTTTTCCTCTTCAGGTGCTTACCCAGTTCTGCTTTGAAAGTTCTGAGTATGTCTGCCCCTGCAATACCGTCAGGAAGTGGATTCCAGATCCTAACCACTCATTGTGTAAAAGCGTTTTCTCTCATGTCGCTGTTCGTTCTTTTGCAAATCACCTTAAATTGGTGTCCTCTTGTTCTTGCCCCTTCAGCCAATGGGAACAGTTTCTCTCTACATGCTCCACCTTGGCCCTTCAAGATTTTGAACGTCTCTATCAAATCTCTCAACCTTCTCTTCTGCAGGGAGAACAGACACAGCTTCTCCAAACTATTCATGTAAGTGAAGATCCTCATGCCTGGAGCCATTTTCATAATTCTTTACTGCACCATCGCTGAAGACTTTGATCCTTCTTCTTGATGTTAATAAAGAAATTCTGTGACATCTGACCAGTTAATTGACACTTAGGCTTGGTCTGTTAAACATAAAGCGATTAATACCACCCAATGACTGAGGGCCTATATTTGTCCTTCATGTGTTAGCATTGTAATATGGACTGAAAGGCCTGAAATGATGATGTAACTGATTCATTTTTGGATGCATACCATGACTACAGTTTTGCCTGTTATGTTGTGAGAATGTACATAAGACATGATATGATTAAGTTGAATTGGCCACTGTTGAATTTGCTAGCTTGATCTTTGTAGAAACACAAAGGTTAAGTGAGTGGAAAATAGTTATGATCAATTCACCTGCATAGATATAGGCAATAAATAGACCAAAGTCTGTAGTTATAAGAGAACAGGTATGAGGTCTGTGCTCATTACAAACATTATAATCATACAAATACTCATGATTATTAAAACACTTACAGGAAGAACGTCATTAAGGGAATCTTGAAACTTCTCCTGATCTCATTTATCATTGTGGTCAGGGGTGTGAGAAACCTTGAAACAGTATGAAGGATCCACTTGGGTGATTCTTATCAAACATATGGAATGTCAGACCTCTTTGGGGGCCTTATAACTGTCAAAAAGGGCATTTTGAAATAGCTCATAGGGACTCTGTCCATGAGGGTTGACATCACCCTTTGACCATTCATGGAGATGACCATGTAGGGAGTAACAAATCCATGGTTGCCATAGGTTCTGGATACATGCACAGAGGAGTATAAGAAAGGCATACCTTCCTTTGTTCCTTGCTGTACACCCAGACATTGGCCAATATTTCAGAAGTTATATCTTTTCCCCTGGGCATCTGATCAGCACTCTAGGTATGCACAGGGACTAGAAGAGACCAGCTGGGCTGGGTAAGAGGAAAGCTGCTGAGTATCATTCAGGGAACATGTAACCTTTTAGTCTCCTGGTTAAGTTATAGCAGAGAGTTGGAAGGGAAGTGCCAGTTTTTCCTGTGTTTTATGTTAGAGACAGAATGCATACATGAATGAGGCCAGTTTTTCGTGGGTTAAAGTGAAGAGATTGAAGAGAAAGGCTGGAGACTGTGTGGAAGATTCAACTTTGTGGAAATCATCCAGATAACTGGATGTGTAAACCTTTGATCTCATAGTTTAGCGTAAGATAGGCCAGTGCTGTGGATTGGGAGGGTTCAGCTTCTATGGGGTATTTATAAATGAGTCTACATCTGAATTGAAAGAAATCATTTTGTAAGGTTTGTTTTCATTGCTATGTTCTGCACAATGTTATTTGTCTGTTCATCAGCTATCAGCATGCTATTCATATCCCTGTGATTTTGAAACATAGTTCAATAAAGTTAGTTCAAGAATTTTATAATCCCATACCTTAGCCAGCAAGGTATATTCTAGGTTACTCTATTCAAGTCTGAATCCTCATAACAGTTCATATGTTACAGTATTCAGAGAGAGAACAGCCTTTCAGAGGTCAGATGACAAGTCTCTTCTATGTTCTGGGATCAAAGTTTGGTTGGTCACACTAACATGTTAAATAAAATGCTGATATTTTCCTTCCACCATGTATTGTATAGGCTATTTTGACAGGATAACAGTATTTATGCTTTGCCAATACATAGGCAAGATTCAAATTTGAAAACACTTTTAGCACCATAGAGAGTTGTGCAGACTGATCTGCAATTGTTATTGAATTGTACAAATTGTAATTTCAGAGTTATGGAGCAAATACTCCACCTGACATGGACTATTTAATGTTTGTTTAGCAGCCACTTCATTAGAATATCTAACTGCGTGGATAATCCTATTGTTATAATATGACCCAAGGATTTAATCCACATTACTTTCTTATTAGCCTTCCCACATCAAGACACATCCATCATCTCTGTCATAATAGCTTCAGGCAACACAGAAAATGAAACATCTCAAAATGTATTAATAGGTTTTATACCAGACCATTTAGACAGTTCTACAACATACAAAAGCATTCATAGATACATGTGAAAGATGACAATTTATAATATAGTGGTATATTTTGGAGCATTGTTTATTGAGTTCAGTTCAAATTATGATTATCCAAAATCATTTACACCACACATTCAATGCCAATGATTTAATATGTACAGTAAATTGTTCCCTGATCCTGAAGCAATGCTGATCATGTGGAATAATCAGGGGTTACCAGCATTTATACAAAAGCAAAATACTGCGGATACTGGAAATCTGAAATAAAAACAGAAAATGCCTGTTGTAAAGGTCATTGACCTGAGAAATTAACTCTATTTCTCTCTCCACCAATGTTGCCTGAGCTGATGTTTCTGTTTTGATTTTTGTTACCAGCATTTTGTTCCCCATTCAATTACTGCAGCAAACTGAAATGTAATAAAATACAATAACTGGATTGGGAGTGCTTTGGAATTTCGGTATGACCACTTTGAAAAATGAGCTTAATATATTTGTTATATATTTACTCTCTCTGATTTATAACACTACTTGTCCAACATCCAGTACTGAATGAGCAGAAATTCCTTCTAATTAAATATTGGGAAGGCTGCAGCCAATTGAAGCATCAAAGTCTATGGTCCCTGCCATGAACTTCTATGCCTTGCCACTGTCTCCATCTTTCTCACTGGCAACTGCCTCAGCTTCATCAGACCATTTGCAAACTTGGTGCCATGTTTGACTCCAAGATCAGAATCTGACCATGTATCTGCACTATCAACAAAGCTGCTTCCATAACTTCACCTGACTCCGCTGCTATTTCAACTCATCTGCTGCTGAAACCCTCATCCACGTCTTTGTTAATTCTAGACTTGTCTATTCCAACACTCCCCTGGATGGCCTTACAGCTTCCACCCTCTGTAGACTTGACACCATCCAAAACTCGGCTGCTGGTACCCCAACTTACACCATGGCTCATTCATACATGTTCTCTGACCTACATTGGATCCCAGTCTGGCAATGCCTCAATTTAAAAATTTTCATCATTCTTTTCAAATTGTTCCATGGTTTCATCCTTCCCTATCTCTGGGCGGGATTTTCCACACCCGCCCATTGCCGGGAACTTCTGGTCCCGCCGCAAGTCAATGGAGTTCTGGCTGGGGCTCTGCCTATCCCGCGATGGGTCCTGCCCGAGACGGGGCCAGAAAATCCCGGCCCCTGCAGCCTTTTCTGGTCTTCTAAGCCTTTGAGATTGCTAAACTCTTCCAATTCTGGCTTCTTGCACATTCTTGATTTTACACATTCCATCCATGCTTTCAACTGCCTCGACAATAAGCTCTGGAATTACTTCCCTAAACACGCCTGCCTCTTTAGCTCTCTCTCCTCTTTTAAGACAATCTTTAAAACCTGCCTCTTTACCCAAGCATTTGTTCTTCTGCCCTAATGTTGCTTTAGATGACTTGGTATCTGATAACACTGTTGTGAAGTGCCTTGGGATCTTGTACTATGTTAAAGACACTAGATAATTACAAATTGTTGTTTTTGTTTATTAATTTTCTCTCCAATTGAATATTCTGTTACCTAGTTACTTTTTTGTGTAAATTGAGAAACCTCACTAAAGAGTTAACCTCTGTAATGCAGGACGGTTGACAACGTGGGAGAGAGGAAAAGGTCAATAAGTTGTGGTTAGGAAATCCAAAGGAATGAGAATCAGAAAAGGTTTGATCAGCCAAAGTTTTAAATCCATGTAAAACTCTGAAATTCCTAAAAAAAATGCAACAAATATATTAGGACATTGGATCAATATGGCTGCCATCAACAAAATGACCCAATGTAGGCCACTCTAATTCATCTTTCACTACTCCCCGATTTATAGCCCAAATTTAAGAATTGAATCCAAGCTCTCATCCAATCAGCCAACCAAACAGTTGTCAAACAAAAGGTAATCATTCAAAAAGCACCATAATCACAAGGAGGCAAGTTCCTGCTACTGAAAGCATTTATTAAGCAAGATAAAATGATGCTGAAAGTAATTAGGAAGGAATTTTAAAATAATGAGCTTTATACTTTAATCCTTCTCAGAGCTCATCAACACATAGAGCAGAAAAGAAAGAAAAGAAAGATTTGCATTTATATAGCATCTGTCACAACCTCAGGCTGTCCCAAAGCACTTTACAGCCAACTAAGCACTTTTGGAGTGTAGTCACTGTTATAATGTAGGAAATAGAAGTAACGTGATGCCATTGTATTTACCTTGGGTTCTTATGATTTTCATGTTGACATTAGGTTGTTTATATATTTAAAAATCATACAATGGTTTACCAAGTGCTGTAGGATGGCCGAGTTGTACAATTAGTAATGGAGTTGAACTGCAGACATTTCTTAAGTGGAAACGTTAAGTTTATTTACAATATACTCAGCAGCAACTACACATGTGCTTTCAACTCCAACTCCACCACTACACTGATTGCTGAGGTAGCCCACACTACTCTCCTATTGGTTACTACAAATTATGTGATCTTTCCTAACAAGTATTACTCTTAAAGGTGCATTACACACTAAATAAAACCATGATTATTATATTCCTCCCCCTTTAACTCAGTTATGCATATTATATTTACAAGTACATATTTTTCAAGACAATATAATATTTACACTTGGTAAGGAATTTACAAGTTCAGTCTTTCAGGTAGTTTCCTGGTACATGTGGAACGATGTAGCTCCACAACTTCAGATTCTTTGTCAGGAACATCCTTTTCCGGAGTTGCCTGAACATTAGGTGCTTCGATAGGCACTTTCAGTTCTGTATTCTCAACTCTTAGAAGAACATCAGACATGTCAGTCCTGGGTTGAGTATCCTCAACAGGAAATGTAGACCTGGTCATGATCACTGGGGGAACCATATCTTGATGATTTGTCTCTGTCTTCCTTAAATGGTCCACATTTTTATGGATGATTCAGCTTTCCACCGCCACGTCGTAAGATAGTGGTCCACATTTATTTCACCCGGTAGCCACTTTGGTCCTTTCCCGAAGTTCTTATGTATACCAGCTCTCCTACTGTAAATTTCCTCTTGCGATTATGTCAGTAGTGTCTAGAATTCAGGCTTCTCTGACTCCTTTCTACCTTCCCTTCTAAATTTGGCATTATTTAGCTCAGTCTCATCCTGAGACAGCGTTTCAACAAAAACTCCGCAGATGCAGCACCTGTTAATGTGTGAGGAGTGGTCCTGTAATCAAAAAGAGAGTGTGCTAGCTTAGTTGCCAAGGAATCACCAGTTAGCTTTTTCATGCCTGTCTTGGACATTTGAACTACCCTTTTGGCCAGTCCATTTGAGGAAAGGTCGTAGGGTGCGGTTTTTATGTGAGTGACACAGTTGAGGCTGATAAACCGTTGAAAACCAGAACTTGTAACTGCCATGCTGTTATCGGAAACAACTACTTCTGATAGTCCATGAATAGCAAAACTCTGATGTAGTTTCTCAGTTGTAGCGTCCAATGTTTGTGACTTCACCTCATATATGTCCAACCATTTTGAATGGGCATTAGCAATGAGCAGAAACATTGTTCCCAGGAAAGGTCCAATGTAGTCAATATGTAACCGCACCCAGGGTCTACCTGGCCACTCCGCTGAGTGTAATGGAGCTGTCACTGGCAACTTTTGCAGTTGTTGACATTGCACACAGTGCTTTACTAAACTCTCTATTTCACAATCCATCCCTGGCCACCATAGATAGCTGTGTGCTATGGTTATCATGCGGGGAATTCCTGGATGGGCACTATGTAGTTGAACTAAAAGTGGCTCCCTTCCTTTTGGGGGAACGATCACTCATGCTCCCCACAATAAGATGCCATCCTGGCTGGTTATTTCATGTCTTCTGATGAAGCACAGTTTCATTTCATCAGATACGGGCTCCTGTGACCAACCACTTGTTCTCATACCTGAGATAGGACTGGCTCTTGATTTGTCTGGTCTCTGATCTGTTGAGCACATAGTGGTGAGGAACATAAGAAATTTAACAGTAAAACAAGTTCCTGTGGAACTGGGACATGCTCATCATTTTCTCGTAAAGGCAAATGACTAAGGGCATCGGGGTTTGTGATTTGATTGCCAGGCTTATGTACGAAAGTGTATTCGTATGCTGCCAGAATTAAGGTCCATCGTTGTATTCTTGCTGAGGCTATGGGTGGTATAGCCTTTTCCTCACTAAACAAGCCTAGCAATGGTTTGTGGTCTGAAACGATTGAGGAATGGTGGCTGTGTACGTACTGGTGAAATTTCTTGACACCAAAGATGATAGACAGGCCTTCTTTTTCTATCTGCGAGTATACCTTTTCCGCTGTGGTGAGTGTTCTTGATACATAAACTATTGGCCGTTCTGTGCTGTTGTCCATCTGATGAGAGAGCACTGCTCCCACTCTGTAGGGAGATGCGTCACATATCAGGACTAATTCTTTTGTCTGGTCATAATGCACTAATAGATTGGACGAGTGCAACAATTGTTTTACTCTTAAGAAAGCTTCTTTCTGGGGTGCCTTCCAAGACCAACGTTGGCTCTTTTTGAGTAGAGAATGCAGGGGGGCAGCACTGTAGAAAAATTGGGTCAGAACCACCGGTATTAGTTGATCATTCCTAGGAATGATTTGAGCCCTGAGACGTTTTTTGGCGCAGGTGCCTGTCTTATGGCTCTCACTTTCTCCTCAGCTGGGTGGAGGCCCTGTGAATCTACCTAGTGACCCAAATAGATTTACTCCCTTGCTTGGAATGTTCACTTTTCTTTTTTTTAATGCAATCCAGCTTGAAAGAAATGTTTTAAGGCTTCTTCTAAGTTTGCCAAATGCTCTTTCTCAGTGAATCCTGTCACCAATACATTGTCTAAATAGACTACAGCCTGGGGCAGTCCCTGCAGTTAGCTTTCCATTGTTCTTTGAAAGATGGCACTAGCTGAGGAGGTGCCGAAAGGCAATCGTGTATATTGGTACAACCCTTCGTGGGTAATAATTGTGACAAATTCCCGGGAGGCATTATCCAATTCTAGTTGTTGATAAAAATATTCATGTTAAACTATGTATATGTTGTCCCTCCTGCCAGCATGGCATACAGGTCTTGAATTTTTGGAATGGGGTGCCTGTTCAGCTTGGCTACTTAGCTAACTGTCAGTTTGTAGAACCCACAAATTCAGGTTTCAGGACAGGGACTATGGATGCTGCCCATCCTGAGAACAGAACAGTTTGTATAACAGCCAGTTTCTCTAGCCTGTTCAGCTCAGTGTCGACTTTATGAACCACATTAATCTTGGCCTGCAGGCCCAGGATTTTCCCCAGTTCATTCTTGAAGATGTTGGTGTACTTTCTAAGTAGCTCTGGTAGCCCACTTGCTCTCAACTGGAAAATTTCATACCATTCTAACTTAATCTCCTTTAACCAGTTTGGTCGTTGGAGGCTTGGCCCTTCACCTGTTACCACCATCATGGGTAGCTGTGCTGATTGGCTTCCATAATGGAATAACTCTGCTTATGCCTTTTACTTGAATGTCTTCACCCATATATGTTTTTAGCTTGGCAGCTGTTTGTTCTAAACTTAACTGATGTTCATCATTATTCAAATGACTGAAGGTGTGTTCCCCAATTACTGTAGTGGAAGCTCTCGTGTAAAACTTCCATTCTAACAAGTTTGCCATTTACTTTCACTGTGACAAATATCGGTTCTGTCTTTCCAACTTATAGATTAAACAACGAGTAACTGTCTGAATTTGTTGTTTCAGGCTCTTCTACACTGTAGATTTCATTGGGCTTCTTTTGTTTACAAGCCTGCTTGAATCTCTTCTTGCATTGCTTCATTATATGTCCATTTTTGTGACAATAGGAGCATTTGATTTTTTTAAATTGCCAATCGCTAAAAGACTGATTGTTTCCACCTGTATTAAAATTATTCTTTGATCTTGCTGCTAATTTATTTTTCTTTACTCTTCAGCTAGTGAGGGCTGTTTCCTGCTTCTCAGCAGAGTCTCGCTTTTTCACACCACTTTCGCTTGTGATTTCCTGCTCAATGCGGAGGATGGTGCCATTTAGCGCATCCTATATTGCTTTTGAATCTCTTACTGCACTTTCCATGGCCAGCACTACTTCAAGCACCTTCTTGAAATTCTGATTCACTTTGGATATTAATCTTTTTTGAATAGTGTCCTCTTTCACATCACACCAAACAATCTCCGAGCAGGTCGTTGAGAGTCGTACCGCATTCTCAATGTTCTGTTAGCTGCTTCAAATTTGCCACATAGCATGCAATTGTCTCACCTGGGGCTCTATTTTGTGAATTAAACCTGAAACTCTGCATTGTGACTGAAGGCTTGAGTTGAAAGTTGACCCTTCATGTGGTCCACTAATTCATTGAAATTCTTCAAATCTGGGACACTGGATGCCGTCAAACTTCGAATCAAGCTGTAGGTTTTGCTCACACAAGTACACAAAAGGATCACTCACCTCTTCTCTTCCCATGTTATCTTGTTCACTTGAAAAAGAATGTGAGGCATTCTATATATTGAGGCCAATTGTCTGTGGCTGATTTAAAAGGATCAATTCTCCAAAATTGTGGCATTTTGAGAGAGGATAACTTCTACATTTCTAACAGAGTTTGCTATTTACAATCACTGGGTGAGGTACAGTGCCAATTTCTTTCTAACTTGAATTCTTTTGTTCAATCTTGTTTTATCCTCATCGCCAGTTTATTGTAGGGTGGCTGAGTTGTACTATTAGTAATAGGGTTGAACTGCAGATGCTACCTAAGTGGAAACATTAAGTTTATTTATGATATACTCAGCAGCAACTGCACATGTGCTTTCAACTCCAACTCTATCTCCACACTGACTGCTGAGGTAGCTTGCGCTACTCTCCTATTGGTTACTACAGATCATATGATCTTCCTTAACAAGTATTATTCTTACAGGTACATTACATGCTAAATAAAACCATAATTACTACACAAGGCATTTTCTTCCCTTGGGTTACCAGACTTAAGGCTAATTTAGGTGTATGTCTATCAGGCATGTGAAAGAAGCCATTTGGCCCTTTGAGGGTAATGGTAACCTAATTCTGACCCCCTCAACAGGAATGGGTGGATTTGGCTCGGATGTCCATTTTGCACCCTGATATTACACTCCTTGAATTGCTTCCCTGGCAACTGTCTGAGGCTGGACCTGACAATTGAAAATTGGTATGGTGTTTGATTCTTGTATGATCTTCCAACCACGTATCCACTCCATTATTAATACCTGCTACTCCCCCACTTCCATAACATCACCTGACTTTGCCCATGACTCACTCGTCTGCTCTTGAAACCCTTATCCATGGTTTTGTTCCTGCTCCAGCTGCTATTCTAATGCTCTGCTGGCTAGTGTCACACACCCTAACACCCCCATGCCCCCCATCCTTCCACCACACATGAATTTGAGCTTTTCAAAAAATATGCTGCCTTTTATCAAACTTGCAACAAGTCCCAACTATACCAGTTTATTTTGGGATAGTTAAAATCACTTATTATTGCCCCGTGACTCTTATGTATCTCTGTGAACTGTCCACAATTCTCTATTTGTTGTAATCCACACCAAGAGCTGCCCCTTTTTTTCCCTATTTCTGAACTTCAGTCATTTAGATTGCACTCTGATGTAACCCTAGAATATCCTTAGATTCTTGTGCTATGATAGAGTCCTATACTAGCATCCTCCTCATCTCCTTTTAGCTTCCTTCAAATGATATAGCCAGGAATGTTACGTATACCCATTCAAACCTAAATCACTGTTCTGTTGTGGTTACTATATCATATCCCGCCACAACTTTCAATGTTCCAACCCTGAAATTTTGTTTTGGATGCTTTGTCCTTGCATATACATCTGCTCAATCCTGATCCCAGTCTTTTTGCATTTCAATCCATTTTTTCACGGTTTCTCATCTATTTCTTGATATCTATTTCCCATTTACAACTTTGTTTTTAACTCCCGCCAGCTCAAAGCCTCGTCCTTCCTGATAATATTTTCTCTCAACTTAACCTTCTGTTTTTAGGCCAGTAGCTTTCTAGCTCCTGCGCTCCTACTCCAAACTCAAACCTAGGTTTTCTCTATTTTGCACACTCTACAATACTATTTAATTCCTTCTTCGTTGCTCTATTAACTCTTTCCTCCAGGGCTCAGGTGGTTTTAGATTAGGTGAAAGTCATCTGTTCCAAATAGCATCCCCTGGAACTCAATTCAATGTCCAAGATGGTGAAATCTTCTCTCCTGCACCAGCTCTGCATCTTTTAAAAAATATTTTTATAAGATTTCAACTTCTTTAACGTTGAATGCTGATGATCCATTTGAAGACTTGTTTGAAAATCAAGTTGTGTGGGTCTCAGTGAGTCAGCCTTTTAAAAGCCTTTTACCTGTTGCCATTTGCTGAGCAGATGCCCCCAGGGCTGTTCCCTCCTTAAGGGAATTCTTTTAGGTAGGTTCCATAGAGGAGCATCTTGATTTCACATCCCCTTCCCCAAGACCAGCCCATTGATCGGCAAGTTGCCCATTTGTATTGGGTGCCTGTTGAATGCTGGGAGCTCACTAGAATTATGCAGATGAGACCTGACCAGGGAAATGGTTTGGGTTTCCCGCAAACACCAAACAGCAAACTGCGGGATTCGTCTGTCCAGTGGTCACTGACTATGGAAATTGTTGTCAACTTCTCTAATGCCATTTTTGCCAACCTGGCCTTTCTCCAGCCTCCCATAAACACCAACTAAACAGCAGTAAAACATTGCAGGCTATTTCCTATCCCACATTTTGCCCTAATTATCAATGACCTCCACCTTGATGCCTGTCACTCAATGTAATACACTTAAAATCCTCCCCTATGTCTTTGAATCCCTCCATGATCTTATCCTATACCAAATCTTCAACCAGCTTATATTCCCCCTGAGCAATACTTCTACTTCTGTTCTTCTGGGCATCTTCCCATCCCTTTGGCTTATTGCTGATGGTGATGTCTTCAGCCCCCTCAGCCTATTTCTTGGAACTCAATTTCTAACCTCCTCATCTCTTTCCACCATTCAAAACATGCTCTAAACCCATCCTTTTGAAGAAGCTTTCTGTCACACTCCTGAATCTTTCCTTCCACATCTTGCCTTTAAGGTCCTGATTTCTGTTGGAAGGAGTCTTGGGATTTCTTTTTATGGGTATGTTGTTGTTTTTAACAACTTTTCAACTTCTTTGACTTGAAAGTCAGTAAACTTACAGATGGTTTGGCGACACAGGACCACACAGTTGAAATAATTATGCGTTCTGGTTTGAACAGCACAGGAATTAGTGTCTGTTCTATAAAGCAGTACTTTCAATGCCAGACAGCAGGATTTTTAAAACCATACTGGCTCCAGGGAAGGTTTCCAGACAATAACATTTACAGGTGTGCCATTCCATCTGGTGTGGAAACAGCCACTGCATGGATTAATGTGACAGCTCATCCATCTTTGGCAATACCTACTACTCCTGCGACTGAAAGGACATTTCTTTTCTGGAGTTACTTTCGTGAGATTCATTGGTTGGATCTTCATCAGTACAAGGTGTAGGCTGTAAAATTTGGCTCCATAGGTGTGCCAGATGTCATTTTGATGAGGGCATTAGTGTTGGTATAAGGAGCTAACACCAGAAGTATGCAGACTAGGCAGATTGTGACCTCAGTCAGTGTGTAACACTGATTTAACTGTGGTGCTGCCATTTTCAACCTCAGTGCTCTAGCTAATGCCCACTCAGAACCTTGCACAGTTGAACAAGCGTTCAACAGCAGGAAAGGCACCCCAAAGGTGCTAGTTACAAAGGGATCATCAACAAATTTCAGGGTAGCTGCTGTTTGATTTCTGCTGGTTGTTGCTTAGTGAGAAGAGGTTGTTAGTTTGTACTGTTATTTAAAGTAAGTGAAGTCTACAGAGAGTGGTATCGCACATTGTCAAAGCCTTGGTTCTCACTTCGAGGACTCTGGTCAGGCTGCTTGCTCCCACTCATAGGTGACATAGTTACTATCCCCCTTGGCCTGCAGCATGACAGGGAGAATGAATAGGGGTAGCAGAGAGGAGGTCAAAATGCTTGAAGATGGAGGAGCGGATGAAAGATCTCAGTAGATGGCCATATTCACCCATGGTCTTCAGGGAGCAATTCTCTTACCTCAATCTCACCAAGGAACAGTGTACAGGATGTCTCCATTTTACAAAGGAGGTGCTTGCTGAAATCTGTCGCTTGCCGCACGCAGACGTAGCAATTCTCTGACAATTTACATTTCATTGACCACATAAGCAGGAGAGGGGAACATAGCTTTTTCTCTTTCCAGAGCAAAGCAGGCAGAAAGTGCATATATTTTCACCAGGATAGTCGGCTTCTTCATGGTGCAGGAAGCCATTGACAGCACACGTGTTGCTGTCTAGGCACCACATCTAAATGCAGAGGTGTACTGCAACTATATTCCAATCCCTGTATGTGCAGGTATTGTGCAACCATGTTCTGGACATCATGCGGGTCGTTCCTCAGTATCCTGGCAGCAATCATGATTCCTTCATTCTGTGTCAGTCTGCTGTTCCCTCAGTATTTGAGCCACCACATCAAACCAGAGGGCAGCTGCTGGGTGACAAGGGCTACCCACTGACCACCTGGTACATGACTTCGCTGTGCAACACAAGCACACATGTGCAGTGTGCATATAATGGAAGCCATTCTGCCACATAAAGCATCAATCAAGCTGACCGCTAAGATGCTCAGGCAATGCTTCCGGTGCCTGGACTGCACTGGAAGAGCCCTCCAGTACCCAAACTGTGTATCATATTCACCATGGTCCGCTGCATCCTGTGCCACCTCACCATCGTGAGAGAACAGCCCTTGCCAACAGGCATACGGCAAGAAGCTGAGGAAGAGGGAGGAAGAGAAGGAGAAGGAGGATGAAGAGGAAGAGGTAACCAACACATTCCCTTCCTGGATGGGCTGCCAGTGATTGGCTCATCCGACTGCAGTTCAATGAACAGAACCCCAATTCTCCCTTTCCTTCCCTTTGTATAGACCATCACAGCATTTTCTTGGTCACATAGTGAAATAAAAGCCATTGCAAAACAAACATTATGAATCAGCTTTATCAAACAACTACCAATAATCCACACAAAAGTCAATTAATCACCCTTTTGTATCCCCTCAGCGCCTGCCTTTGCCTGTCCTAGTTTTCCCACACAATGCTCAGGGGCTTTGGGGAGATGGCCCTCCAGCATGACCTCAAGCAGCACTGACCCTAGAAGTCCCAGCTCCAGACTGCAGTACCCTGGCAATGGCATTTCCACCCTACCTCTGGCCATGGCCTCAGTCATGGACATTCTAATGACGGTGTCTATCCCCCTCCAATTGGGTGCTGCTGCCTATGGTTGTGCACCAGCTTGTCCTGCAAGTAAAAGGGAATTGTGTTAGTAAATATTGTGCAATATAGTTGGGTGATGTTGATGTTATTGTTGAATAGCTGGCAATATGTACAGGCTGCGATATGTGGGTGTGAGGCTTGCAGCAGTGTTAGGCATGTGAAGCTGAGGTAAAGCTATGAATGTAACATGTAATGTATGAAGAGTTGCGATTGATGAAGATTGTTGTCAGGTGAGAGATGGGGGTGGGATACATTGAGCAGCTTGAGAATAATGGTGCAGTTGATGGAATGTGGTATTTGAAGATGCATTCACTAACCTTGACTAATCATGTGAGGTAATTAAAGTTCTTGCAACTCTGCATCCAGGTCCTCATGGTTACACTGCTGGCATTGACACACACGGTTAACTGATCCCTTTGTTTTCTTTGAGTTTGTCTGGAGGACGTCCAGGTCCCCTATGGATAGAGGGCATGTGCCTCCTGTTGACCTCCTACACCAAGCTCTTGAAGCCAGCTCTCTATCATGTTGTATCATTTTTTTGTGGCTTTCCTAATTGCTTTCCAAAATCACTTGTGCAATGAATTCCTGCTCTGGTCAAAATGATTCTCCCCTTTAACAGAGGAACAAAGGAACACAGGACTTAGGAACAGGAGTAGGAGTATTTGGCCCTTTGAGGCTGCTCCGCCATTCGATAAGATCATGGTTGATCTGATTTATATCTCAACTCCACCTTTTCCATCTGCTTCCCATAAACCTTGGCTCCTTTAGCTATCAAAAACCTATCTAACTCAGTCTTGAATAAATTCAATGATCCAGCCTCCATTTCTTTCCATGAAAGACAATCCCACAGGCTAACGATGAGAAGTGTTTTTTTTCCTTATCTCCACCTTAAAAGGGAGACCTCTTAATTTTAAGCTGCGTCTCCTAGTTCTAGTCTCTCCATAAGAGTTAGCATCACCTGGTATCCACCCTAACAAGTCCCTTCAGGATCTTATATGTTTCAATAAGGCCAAAATAAGAATTGCAGTCTGTCTTTAAGTGGTGCTGGCTAGCTTGAACTCGTCATGGCCTCTCATGATTTTGACCTTCCCCTCTCCCCCACCCCACCTAGGATGGAGCTTCCCAGCACACTGGGAGATTTGCATGCTGCCTGCCTCAGAACAAATGGACTTGGGTTAACCTCGCAATTGTGATGACCATGCCTATTCCAGGGCCTTATTGAATTATCCGCCAAATTTCTTTTTGTTTCCAGATAATGAATATTAAGTACAGGGACTATGATTTAGGTTTAATCTCTGTTTCAGTTAGGTTGAGTTGGTAACACATTCAGCTCTCTACAATCATGAGGTTGTGGGGTGAAGCCTGACACAAAGATTTGAACATATAACCTGGGCCAACAGACTAATTTAGTACTGGAGGATTACTGTTGGTGGTGCTGTCCTTTGGATAAGACAATATGTAAACACCTGATTTGATGTTTTGGGAAGACAGTAAATATCTCATAGCAGTAATCAAAGAAGGATAGAGAGCTTACCCAGTGACCCATACACCGTCCCTGTCTCAATCAAGAAATCAATGATTGGCCTTCATTTTATTGCTACCTATGGAAAGTGATTGGCACAGAAATAGCAGTTAATTTTGCTGTATTAATCACATTCATTGCAACCCAAAAATAGTTCATTGTGTGAAGAGTTTGGGATTGATAGTGCCCTTGAACAATCCAAGTATTGTATAGCAATATATAACAATCCAAGTCATATTTAAGGTCATTGTTGAGGACGGTAGATCACATGATTGAGCTGCACTAGGAAGTTTCAGAATTTTGTGACAAAATTAAGTAGACCGGTCGAATTTTTATTAGCACCCCACAACATTGCCTGAGGAGTAACTGCAGAAACAGTTGCCCTTCTTCTCACTATCCCCTTCTCTTGTCTGCTTCTCTATTCCCCTTCCTTTACAGCTAAACAGATAGTAAAACAAGAAGGAACTGTAGTGCCAGCTATGGCTTACTTGGTAGCACTCTCGCCTATGAAGGCTTTGTCTTTCAGATGAGATGTTACACAAGACCTCATCTGCTCTCTCAGGTGGATGTAAAAGAACTTGAAGTAAATCAACAAGTACTGGTTGAGTGTCACTAACCTTGGGTTTTAAAAATCTTGATTGTGTAAGAGAAAGGCATAATTAAAAATAGTGGAATGCAACATTCTGGGAAGGAATGAGGTTAGAGTCGGAGATGGTGTGAACTGCCTTAATTTCAACAGAGTGATGATGCTGCAGCGAGGAAGGCCATGTAGGTCCTGCTCTTTGGAACTCAGAAAGATCATGAGATGAAAATTAATGACCATAATAATGCTGTTAAAAGAGAGAGCAATTAAGGTTGTGATGGAATTTGGAATGGACAATGGAACCATAGAATCATAGACAAGTTACGGCACAGAAAGAGGCCATTCAGCCCATTGTGTCTGCACCAGCCAAAAAGGAAAAAATATTTTAAAAAGTAGCCGCCCATTATAATCCCACTTCCAGCACCCAGTCTGTAGCCTTGCAAGTTACAGCACTTCAGGTTCTGATCCAGATACCTTTTAAATGAGATGAGGGTTTCTGCCTCCACCACTAAATCAGGCAGCAAATTCCAGACATCCACCACCTTCTGGATGAAGAGATTTTTCCTCACGTCCTCTTTAATCTTCCTACCAATCACCTTAAATCTCTGCCCCCTGGTAATTGACCTCTCCGCTAGGGGAAACAGGTCTCTCCTGTCTACTTTATTTAGGCCCCTCATAATCTTGTACACCTCAATTAAGTCACCCCTTAGCCTCCTCTGTTCCAAGAAAAGCAACCCTAGCTTATCCAATCTTTCCTCATAGCTGCAACATTCTTTTAAATCCCCTCTGTACTCTCCCCAGAGCATTCAGAGCAATGATGTCTTCCTGTAATGTAGTGACTAGAACTGTACAATATCTTATAAAAATATATAATATAAAATAAATATATAATAAAAATCTGATATGCTTTTCTTATATTTTTTCTCTGCCTCATGGAAATGATTTTATTTTACTTTAACTGCTGCCTCACGGCAATTTGTATTGTTTTCATTGTCTGCTGTCCTTGGTACAAGACTTTTGCTTCGCTCAATGGTATCCAGTGCTTCATCAGAATCAGGTAAATAAAAAAGAACCTCTTTGTGTCCTCGAGCAAGTTACGGACCCTACACACAGATGATTCTTCCACAGCCAAATTATTGGACAAAAATCACCAAGGTTAAATAAGGAAGAGAAAGATGAAGGAGCGAATTCGCAAAAAGATTGAGTATCCATTGAAGAACCAAAATCAATGTGGAGGTACAGAGCTTAGAAATCTTTCCTCAACAGCAGCCACCACCCCACATCCACCCCCCCCACCCCCCCAACCCCCCCAACCCCCCCAACCCCCTCGGATCTTACTCAACAGCTTACAAATAAAGAAATGGGTTTTTTCCTGGGATCCAAAGGAAGCAAACTGATTTTGATTTTGTCTAGTCCATTGTGCATCTTATGCAGCATAACAAGGCATCTTTTCATCTTAGTGAGCAGGTTGGCTGTAATATCAATATATTTACTATGTGGCTCTGAAACCAGCCAACTTCCTCTTACATTGTAACATTGACTACACTTCAACAGTGCTTAATTGGTCCTAAAGTACTTTGGGATGTCCTGAGATCACGAAAGGCACTATATAAATGCAAGATAAAAGCAAAATGCCGCAGATGCTGGAAATCTGAAACAATAGCAGAAAATGCTGGAAAAACTGAGTTCTGAAGAAGAGTCATACGGACTCGAAACGTTAACTCCGTCTTTCTCTCCACAGATGTTGCTAGACCTGCTGAGTTTTTCCAGCATTTTCTCTTTTTGTGTGATATAAACACAAGCCTTTCTCTTCATTATTTGAGAAAGTACTTCTATCCTTTCCTGCCCCATAAGAGACAAATTCATCATGGAAATAAATCCAGACATTATATACAGTAGAACAAAACTAGAATGCCAAGTGTTACGCCAAATGTTCTGAATGGTGTCATTTTAATGCTGCTGTTATTTTAACCCAGTGGTTATCTCCAGCTTAAATAATGCCAATCACAAAACTCAGGATTCCAGGTCTAGGTATAAAAACAATGGGTCAAGAGAGGATCAGGCCTGACTGTGATGCCTTTCATACTTAGGTGGTTTATTTCACCAAACTGCCCCCTGCACCGCCCCCTGCTGCCCGACCTCATTATCCAAGATCACACATGGAGGCCTGCCATGGAATTGAATCAGAGCAAGAGTTAATCTATTCGAGAGAGGAAAGGGAACAAAACTCGGGAGGGGGAATTAACTATGGTACATTTAGTTTACTTACAGTTAATTTAAAAAACTTGTGCTGGTAATTTCTGTAGAGCATAGTTAAATGGTAAGTATTAAAAAGCAACTTGCAAGAAGCTGGATGTGTTGCCTGAGGCTAAACTATAAATTAGATTAAGTCCCCTCTGGGTTTAATCCGCAAGTGCAGTCGTGCTGTTGAGTTATTTTGCTGAGTTAAGTCAGCATTGTATTTTTAGACACAGAACAGACATAAGGGACCCATGCTTAATATTTCAGTAGTTAACTGTTAGGCAATTTAGTCATGATCGAGTTGTGTAGGCCAACTGCAGCAATGATATATTATTCCATATTTCGCGCACCCCAATTTTTCTTTAAGCCTTAGACTTCCAGCAGTCTCAGGGATATTTCCGTCTTCCATTTTCACTATGGTACTAAAACAAATGCTAATTTTACAGTAACCATCATTTGCAATCATCTTCAGCAAGAAATACTGAATAGATGATCCATCTTGGCTTCCTCTAGAGGATCCTAGCATCACAGATGCCAGTCTTCGATTCACTCCATGTGATATCAAGAAATGGCTGAACACACTGGATACAGCAAAGGCTAAGAGTCTCAACAACAGCCCATCTGTAGTGTTGAAAATTTGTGCTGCAGAGCCAGCCACAACTCTAAATTAGCCATTCCAGTATATTTACATCACTGGCATCAACACAGCAATGTTGAAAATCGCCCAGGTATGCCCTGTCCATATAAAGCAGAACAAATCCAATCTGACCAATTACTGTTCTGTCAGTCTACTCACAATCCTCAGCAAAGTGATGGAACATGTTGTTGACAGTGCTATTAGGCAACATTTATTCAATACAGAAGGTCTGATGAAACATTAATACTGTTTCTCTCTTCACAGATGTCATGAGACCTTCGGAGTGTTTCCAGTATTTTATGTTTTTGCTTTAGTTATCAATAATCTGCTCATTGATACTCAATTTGGATCCCACTACCTGCTGCAGGCTCCAGGCTCCAGACTTCATTTCGGCTTTGGTTTCAACATGGATAAAAGAGCTGAATTCCTGAGGTGAGGTGAGAGTGACCAGCGTTGGCATCAAGGCAGCATTCGACCAATTATGGAATCAAGGAGCCCTAATAAAAATGAAGTCATTGGAATCAGAGAGAAAGCTCTCCACTGGCTGGAGTCATACCAAGCACAAAGAAGATGGTCGTGGTTGTTGGAGGTCAATCATCTCAGCTCCAAGGCTCCACTGCAGGAAGTCCTCAAGGTTAGTGTCTTAGGTTCAATGAACTTCAGTTGCTTCACCAATGACCTTCCCTCAATCATAAAGTCAATAAGTGGTGATATTCACTGAGGATTGAACAGTGTTCAGTTCCATTTGTGACTCGTCAGATAAGTAGTTCATGCCCACATGCAGCAGAACCTGGATAATATTCAGGTTTGGGCTGCTAATTGGGAAGAAGCATTCATGACACAAAGTGCCAAGTAATCACCTCCCCTTGACAATCAACAGCAGTATCATTCCTGAATGCCCACCAATAACATCCTGGGTGGGAGGGATTGGCAATTTTTCATTATCCCTACACAGGATGCAGGTCTCACTGGCAAGGCCAGCATTTGTTGCCCAACCCTAATTGCCCATGAACCGAATAGCTTGCTTGGCCATCTGAGAGGGCAGTTAAGAATCAATCACATTGCTGTGGGTCTGGAGTCACATGTAGGACAGACATGTAGTCCAGACCAGTTAAGGATGGCAGAGTTCCTTCCCTAAATTAGTGAACCAGATGTGTTTTTACAACAATCAATGATAGTTTCATGGGCATCAGTGTTGTAATATGTCTTTGAGGGGTACCAGCATGTAATCACTAAAAGTTAAGTGTATCATGTGATCCAGTCTTAGGGTGTAATTGTCCCAGATTTTCACTTAGTGCAATGGTGGCTTCACACACCATATCATCCCAAACCCACTGTATTAATTATGCATTCCTGGGAAACACGTCTGTTTCTATGGCGGGCAGGCTCCAATTTGCCCACCATGCCGTCAACTCACCGCTTCATCACACCAGACGCCACATTTAAAGTACAGCTGCATGCACACCTCTCAGCGCTTCCAGTCCAGGACTGCTACAAATAAGACATGACCCCAAAAGGCAAGAAGATTGCAGCGCCCAGGTTTAGAGATGCATCCCTCGAGGGCCTTTTGGATGCTGCGGAGGCCCACCATGATGTCCTCTACCCCTGTTCTGGCCACAGTAACACTCTGGCTTGGTAGACGATCAGTGGTGATCAGTGCCAATGCTGCACAGGAGTGGTTGGCCATCCAATGTGGATAGAGGATGAATGACCTCATCCATTTGCCAGAGTAAGGCAACCATCTCAACACTCTAAACTCACACTCAAGTCCATCACGCATTCACTGACATCTCAATCACTGCCAGCTGAAGGAACATCGTAGCTCACTCTTTCACACACACCTTCACATTCCCATCTGGCCTCATTGGCTCTGGAGACTGCCTCCTCAGCCCTCACCATCTCGGGGCCACTAGGATAGATCAACTTATGCCCCTACACACACCCTGGGTTACCCACCTTCCCCAGTGCAGCCCTCACCCTGCAGCCTATTTTCTTGCCTGAGGTCAGTTCTCACCCTTCGCCAAGCAAGCCCTAGCCCTGGACAAAGCCTGGCTGGGCTGGTCGTCAGAGCCCCCCTAAAAGTGCTATGGTGCTGCCTGCGAAGCCTGGCATTGATGAAGTTACTTATGTACAGTTGTGAAACACATCGATGTGATAGGTGGATCATCCAGCATGGGCGGGGATGGGTCCGACGGGCTAGCCTTATAATGATATGCAAATGTAGTACAATGGAGTTTCCCAGCACCCGATGATGGGAGACGCAGCCCGCCTGAATCATCCCCGCACGCTGGATCATCCGAGCATGTTGGTGGGAAAACACGCCTACGTGCTTCACAACTGAACATCGGCAAAATGCACCTGGCGGGCAGCACTTCGCTCGGGACCTCGAGGTTTGTTTGCCAACCTTGCTTCAGTCAGCACTCGCAGTCATCAGCGCTAGGCTTCGCAGACAGCACCACATCGCTTTTAGGGGGACTCATGGGCAGGTCTCTACCTACCAGACCAGCCATATGATGGGGGTGGCTTTTCAATGGCTGTAGAGCTAGGGCTTGCTTGGGGAATGGGGAGGAGTGACCTCGGGTAAGGGAAGGGGCTGCAGGGCCAAGGTGTTGCTGAGGAAGGGGGTTAATTCCAGGGTGTTTGTGGGGCCACAGGTTGATCTGTGCAAGTGGCCTCAAGGTAGTGAGGGCTGAGGAGGTAGTCTCCAGAGGAGATGGGGGCAGATGGAGATGTGAGGGTGTGTGTGAGAGAATGAGTGGTGATGTCACTCGAGCTAGCAGTGAGTGAGACGTCAGTGAATGCATGATGGGCTTGAGTGTGTGAGTTTAGAGTGATAAGCTGGCTACCATACCCTGGCAGCATGGATGAGATCATTCATCCTCTATCTGCATTGGATAACCAACATCTTCCATACAGCATTGGCACTGATCGCCACTGCCATTGCCTACCAAGCCAAAGTGGTGAGATTGCTGGACCTCTTGCGGCCAGAGTGGGGGTAGAGGACATCATGACGAGACTCCATGGCGTCCAAAAGGTGTTCCAGGGATGCAGTCTGAATAGGGGAGCTGTTGTCTTCTTGCCTTTCAGGGCCATGTCTTCTGTGCAGCAGTCCTGGGCTGGAAGCTCTGAGAGGTGTGCATGTGGCTGCATTTTAAATATGGCACCTGGTGTGAGGAAGCGGCGAGGTGACAGCATGGCGGGCAAATGAGAGCTCACCTGCCATCGAAATGGCGTGTTTCCTGGGAATGCATGATTAATGAAGCGGGATTGGGACGATACAGCGTGAAAAGCTGTCATTGCAGCCGGCAGGTAAAACTTCCTTTTAACCATCCACTAGTGCACTGAGTGCAAATCTGGAACAATTCCACCCAGTGTTTCTCAAAGGAATAGAAGTGATGGAGCAGAAATGGAGAAGAAGGCCAGACAGAGTGTTCTCACGCTCTCTGATGTTACATTTTAGCCTTAGTCCTGGAACTGAAAAGGAGAGATGTCAGGTAGAATCTTCTGGAGGTGACAAGAGTCTTGGTTGCTAGCTGGAGAGTCAACAAGAGCCCCGTGTTGTATCTTATTGAGAAGGCCTTCACATCTTGTGCCATTCAGGCATTTGGCAGGCCAGCGGTGGGTCTTTCCCCTGGATCAAGGACCTGTGGGTGGAAGCCCCTCTCACCGAGAGTTGCTGGCCAATCAGAGACTGGCAGTTCTTCTATACTCAGCAGCGCCACTAGGGAGTTGGTGGCCGCTGCTGGTACTACACCCACCTGCAACCTCAGATTGCGAAGCGACCAAGGCACATATGAATAATGGCAGCAGGAGGGGGGGTTGTTGGGTGGGGGTTACAAGGAAGGGGTGAGGGGGGAGTCAGCAGCGAGGGCAGTAGGGTGGCTTTCAGTATCCCAGCTAGGTGCCCATCCATAAATGGTGAGCAGGGAGGTCCAGAGCGACCTCACATTGGTGCACGAGCTGCTTGTTGTCTCTGCGGGCTCCTTGCAGGGCGCTCTTGATGACGGCAGCAGCTCCTCCACCCCTCTGCCAGTGACTGTGGCATCCAATGAGGCTGCGGCGACTGGGGAGATGCCAGCCATGGCACTGGCCGCTCCCTCCCAGGTGGGGCCAGCACAGGCTCCACGGGCCAGAGGACGACCTCCAAGGTCAGCAAGGCCAACAGGACATCAGAGTCAGCGGGCAGTCTCCAATTCTGGTGCCAGTGAGGAGGGAGCACCTAGATGAAGCAATCGTAAACATAAGTACCTTAAACACTAGAGGGACTGGTCATGGGTGACTTTTTGTTCCCTCATTTTGTTTTTTTTATTGGTGTGACTACCAACTCCAGTTTTTTTCCTAAACAAAAACAGAATTACCTGGAAAAACTCAGCAGGTCTGGCAGCATCGGCGGAGAAGAAAAGAGTTGACGTTTCGAGTCCTCATGACCCTTCGACAGAACTAGTTGTATAGTTGTGAAACACATCAATGTGATAGGTGGATCATCCAGCATGGGGGGGATGGGTCTGACGGGCTAGCCTTATAATGATATGCAGATGTAGTACAATGGAGGTTCCCAGCACCCGATGATGGGAGACGTAGCCCGCCTGAATCATCCCCGCACACTGGATCATCCGAGCATGTCGTTGGGAAAACACGCGAAGGGTCATGAGGACTCGAAACGTCAACTCTTTTCTTCTCTGCCGATGCTGCCAGACCTGCTGAGTTTTTCCAGGTAATTCTGTTTTTGTTTTGGATTTCCAGCATCTGCAGTTTTTTTGTTTTTATCCCAGTTTTTTTCCTGTTCAATACTATATGAGTTCCAACATAAAATTAAATTTGCTTTTGTGTTATTGGCCTGAGTATGCTTCATTTGTTTTGTAGGTGCAGGGCAGGCCAGTATGTAATGTTGGACGTGGGTGGCTTGAACCTTTATTTCACAGGCACTGAGTGTATCTTGGGGGCCAAGGAAAGGGTCATTTCTGTGATGCACGATGGAGGCGGCAGCCCTGGCATGAGCTGGTAGTTCTTATTTGGCAGCCTAGCTGAAGGAGCATTGGATCAAGGCATCCCTGGTGTCCCTGCCTTCCTGGAGGTTACTGAGGTCTGGCTCCATGCCCTCAGTGTTCGCCTCACTGTGCTCCATTTCTGACTCACTACTGGATCCATCCTCTGTGGCCTGTGCAGCTGTGTCAAGATCCTCTTCCTCCAGTGGGTCCCCCCTTTCCAGTGCTAGATTGTGGAGAGTTAAGCATGCAACCATGATCAGTGACACCCGCTCTGGGGGGTATCGTAATGTGCCCCCTGAATGGTCCAGGCATTGGAAGCGCATATTGGGAAGACCTATGGTTCTCTCTACCACTGCCCTCGTGGAGCTATGGCTCCCATTGTACCATTGCTTTGCCTCTGTTCTTAGGTGGCGGAGAGGCATCATGAGCCACCTCCTCAACGGACAGCCCTTGTCACCCAGCAGACATCCATCCAGTCAGGCTGGAGCACGGAATGTCCTCGGCACCTGGGAGTACCTCAGGATGTAAGCGTCATGGGAGCTGCCTGGGTACCTTGCACAGGCTTGCAGAATCTGCAACCTGTGGTCACACACTATCTGCATGTTCATGGAGTGGAATCCCTTCCTGTTGATGAAGGCACCCGGCTGACCCGCTGATGCCTTGATGGCCGCGTGTGTACAGTCTATTGCATCCCTGGACACAGGGGAAGCCAGCAATCACTGCAAAGCCTCTGGCTCGCTCTGTCTGGCTGGCCTCATCCATACTGAAATGAAGGAAAGTCAATATCTGCCTGAACAGACCTTCTGTCATTAGCTTGATGTACCTGTGGACAGCTATTGGGAGACGCCCCACATATCCCCCACTGAGCCCTAGAAAGAGCCGGAGGCATGGAGGTTGAGGGCCACTGTGACCTTCAGAGCCACTGGCATGGAGTGTCCACCCACAGAGTTGGAGCTGATCTCAGGGCTGATCATCTGGAAAATGGAGCTCATGGTCTCCCTTGAGAGGCAGAGCCTCCACTGGCATTGCACCTAGGCATATTGAGATAGCTGCATCACTGCCTGTAAACCCTGGCAGCAAGATAGTGGCGTCTTCTGCAGCTCCACCCGCCTTGGACTACCTGTTAACCCTGCGCCTCTTGTGCCTGCGCTTCTCCTCCCACAGGTCCCTCCCCGGAAGCTGCATTGGGAGACGTGGCCTCCTCTCCATCTGCTCCTCTCTTCCTCCTCAGAGGAGGTGCCTCCAGCGGACTCCACAATTCCCATTCCCAAGGTAAGGGAAGGCTGTCTGATACCTGGATGGGTCCACATTGCCTGAATCCTCAGGGGGCCTGGAAGACACCAATGAGTCCAGAAGTGAAGCCTGGAAATGCTAAAAATGAAGCCCCGATCAGAGAATAAGCTGCCAAGTCTCAATAAGCCACCAGCAGCAAGTTATCTCCAAAACTCCTCACTACTCACATTGACCCTTCTTATCCCGCCTATGGATGAGATTTTGCAAATTGTGACCTGCCCTTTTTGCCCATGCGATGAGTGAGAACTTGCATGGGTAATGTTAAATCGGCAGCAATTGGGTTGTCAAGGGCCTTATCTGGCTTGTTTAATTAGTGGCAGGCGCGGCTCCGACTCCCGTGCGTACCTGCCGAGCAAAATATCACGTGAGTGCGCATTAACGGCGGGACCCTCGCCCAACACCATCCCGTGTCATTTTACACTCGAGGGCGTCGGGCCGCGCCCACCCGCTCGGTGAAAAATCCTGCCCCTTGGGGAGCGAGGTTGAGAGAGAAATGAGAGAAAAAAGAGCCACACATACTGAGAAAAAAAGAGAAACACATGTTGGGAGGAGAGATAGGGAAATACTTAGGAGAAAGCAAGAAGTACAGGGAACACATGAACAAGAAAACACATTCTCATGACAAAACTGCACAAGCCTAATGAAACCTGAAATGGACAAGAAGCTGCTCTGTATGAAATTAAATCATGTGACACTATTGGAACACTACATGAAACAAAACTAACAAGAAATGAAACTGTGTAAAGTTAACAGGAATTATTATTATACTGTGTGTGAAATTGACAAGAAATTGTAATAGGCGATATGCTCAAAAGATATGATATTGTGTGAATTGACTCATGTGAAAATATTGCTTAAACAGATGGGAAATTATAGCAAATGAAATACTGATTAATTATGTGCCTGTTCCTTGGTCTGTGCTGAGTTGGCTCATGTGGGCTGGGTGGCAGTTTGAGTTTAATGCTCAGTCTCAAAGTCCCTTGGTTGATTCTCAAATCTGTGCTCATTTTCATGCAACTCCATATTTGAATCCCTTCAATTAGATTTCTGCTGTACTGAAACAGCCCTTATTAAAGTCACAAATTACATTGCATGTGACTGTGTCAAAGGTAAACTCTGCATCTATATCCTCCTCCAGCTGTCTGCAGCCTTTGTGGTGAACTACATCATTCTCCTCCAACTCCTCTCTTCCATCGTCCAACTGCATGAAACTGTCCTGTCTGGTTCCATAGCTACCCAGCTGTAGCCAGAGAATCGCTTGCAAGGACTTCTGTTCCTGCTCTCACACCATTACCTCAGGTGTTCCCCAAGGATCCATCCTTGGCCTCCTCCTATTTCTCATCTACATGCTGCCCCTCAGGACATAATCTGAAAGCACATTAGGTTCCACACGTACAGTGATGGCATCCAGCTGTACCTCACCACTCTTGACTCCTCTACTGCCTTTGATATGTCAGACTACTTGTGTGTGACATCCACTACTGAATTAGTGAAAATTTCCTCCAACTAAGTATTGGGAAGACCAAAGCCATACCCTTCAATCCTCACCCCATACTCCATTCCTCAGCCTCCATCTCAATCCCTCTCCTTGGCAACTGTTTGAGGCTCAGCCACGCCATTTGCAACCTTGGTGTTGTATTTGGCCTTTGAGATAAGCTTCCAACCACGTATTTACTCCATTAGCAAGAGCGTTTACTCTGTGACACCACCTGACTCCATCCTGTTTCACCTCACCAGCTGCTAAAGCCCTCATCCATGGCCCTTAGACTTGACTATTTCAATTATCTTCCAGCTGGACTCCCATTTTCCACTTTTACATAGAGCTGAGCTGATCCAATGCTCTGCTGCCCGTATTCTGACTCACAACAAGTTTGTTTAGCCCTCACCTCTGACCTATATTGCGTCCCAGTTCTGTAATGCCTTGAGTTTAGAATTCTCATTTTTGTTTTCAAATCCCTGAAAGACCTCACTCCTCCCCATGCTTGTAAACTCTTCCAGGTTAACAACCCTCCAAGTTCTCCACACTGTTCCAATTCCGGCCTCTTGTGTATCCCCATTTAAATTGCTTCACCACTGGCCCATGCCTTCAGTTACTAAGGTCCTAAGCTCTGGAACGCTCTTAAATCTCCTCACCTCTCTACCTCTCTCTGCTCCTTTAAGACACATCTTAAGACCTCTGCCTTTGGCCAAACTTTTGGCCATCTATCCTAATACCTTGTTATGTAGCTTGGTGTCAAATCGGGTTTGGTAAGGTCCCCGTGGAGTGCCTTGGAATGAGTTACTATGTTAAAAGTGCTATATTAATGCAGACTGGGGGCAGATGATGGCATACTGATAACATCATTCGTACTAGTAATTCAGGGGCCCAGGCTAATGGGACTTCAACTTCCACCACGGCAGCTGGTGGTTAAATACAATTAACAAAATCTGGACCTGAAAGCTAGGACCAGATGTTCACTCCCAAGAGGGATGCACAGAGTTGGGAAAATTCCCACTTCAGGAGAAGTAGCCCCAAATAGCCAGGTTTCTGTTCCAGGGTTGAGAAGAGGGGACCGGGTGTGTGCTGGAGTTGGGCCTGCCACCCTAGAAAACCACACGGAGACAGTCATGGGTGCTGCCTAGTGCCGAGGTGGGCTGTGTTGAAGGCCTGCCTCGGTGCTCTGGTGCTTCTTCCCAGTTGTAATAAAAGTAGTTAGGCCTTGTGCCTCACCCACTCACCATGCCCTATCCATGCTAATCCATGCCACTCAAACCACCCTCCATGGTCTCTCAGACCCTGCAGGCCACCCTGTACCCCTTTACCCACCCCTCACAGTCCCTCATACCCCCCATGCCAACCTATACCCCTCTGCTCCCTCCATGGCCCCTTATAGTCCCCATGCAAACTTAGTGCCAATTCAGGCCAACCTTTGAACCCCCCCCCCCCTCCCCCCCCCCCCCACCCCCCACACTCCCTCACCCAACATCCTTTGCCATTACACCCTCCATACTAGCTCACCCATTATCCACTGTGGGCAGACCTCAGGCCCAATGCCGAGATGAAATAAAATAAAGTTCTAAGTATCTATTACAGACTTCAGGATATAAAAAAGCACTCTCATTGATAAAAGCCCATTCAATACATCTAAATACCTTCATGTAATTAATCTCTTATAAAAGCAAACGCTTGTATTCATAGCTCCACAAAGACATCTATACCTTTAATAACCTCCTTAAGTTGTCAATCAAACTGTAAACTTACAGGTTCCCCTGTGATAAGGATACATTGTGGAAGCAGTCAAGTGGTACTAATACTATAATGATAACCCTCATGTTTATGTCAACAAACAGCTATTGAAATTGTAAGCACTGATTTTTTTTTTTACAACTGAGAGATACAGTAGGTTGTTTGCTTTCAAAATTTAAAGAGCAGGGGATTTAAATAACTTTACAGTTTGACAGTTCTACAGACCTTATCTACCTTTTACACACGTTAACATCTACTCTTAAAAATTGTAAGTTACGCAAAGCAGAAAATGGACCTCGTTCCAGCAAAAATGGGATCTGTTTGAACTCAGCACGTAGTTTAAGTAGCCCTGCTGGGTTCAGGTTTCTCATATATGTGAATCACATCCTGCCCCCTTTCCTTGCAAAAACCTATCAGAAATGGGGGCTGGAATTCTGGATCCAGGGTCCTGGTTTCATTTTGGCTAAGGTTTGGAGTCTTCATGACTTTGCAAAAATCCGGACCTCAGTCCCAGCAACAGTGACCATCGATGATTGTTGTAAAAGCCCATCTGGCTCACTAATGTCCTTGAGGGAAGGAAATCTGTCATCCTTACCCAGTCTGGCCTAAATGTGACTCCAGACCCAAAGCAAAGCAATAAAGTTGACCCTTAATCTCCCTCTAAAATGGCCTAGCAAGCTCTTCAGTTCAAGAGCAATTAGGGATGGGCAACAAATACTGGCTTTGCCAGTGACACCCGTATTCCGTGAAAAAATAGATTTTTAAAAAATTGTTGTGTTCTCCTGCTTCTTGTCTCTATCTTATTGCTGCTTCTAAAAAGTGTGAGTGTGAAGATATTAGACAAGGGCATGATTGGGCTTGGTTTCGATGCCTGACTACTTGTCAAAAAACCATCTGATTCTTACTGTTCCGCTGCAGACACATGAGGAATGGATCTTTCAGTGACACACTGGAAGACAGACACTGCCTATGGAATTGTATCCAACATTAAGTCCACGCATGGAGCTGAGCGGAGAAAATGATTGGAAAAATGGAATGAAATTACCCAAGTGCATGGCTGGGAAGAGAATAACATCACAAACAGAAATCACAAGGGAATGAGTTGCTCGAGCAATCAAATAAGGTGACAGCAAATAAGAAGCGACAGACTTCAGAGAGAAGTAGAACAGGAGATGATGCATACCGTTTGCAACCCAATTCCTATTTAAATACATAATATTCTGGAACTTTTTATAAGTCCCTATGCCAGCCACATGCATACACATCACGGCAAGAGCAGAATTATGGAAACATTTCTCATAAAACTGACACTTGTGATTTATCTCAATCTGCTTAAGATGCTTTGGGCTCAATTTTCTTCCTGTTGTGAGATTAGCTGGTGAGCTGAGCCTCTGCCCACCCATGTGACCCCATCAATAATCCATTGAATTTCCCCCTCAGAGTCATCATTAGATGTGCAAGGTGAATCAGAAGTGGTACTACTGCTCCTGAGTGCATTACCACCATTGGGAGTGTGGGAGATACAGTTCTCCTGAACGTTAGAAAGGCTGGAGACATTTAAGCATCTGGCATTATTGTTTTAGCAGCAAGAGTGTAACAGGTAGAATGGCTGAAAGAGCAGCAGCCTTAGGGAGCAGGAGGTGAGGAGGACGGGGTGGGGCTTGCTGTTTGGGGTCGTTATGGGGGCTCAATGCAGAGGGGGGTGGATGCTGGGTGGAGAGTGGAAGATCAGGAAGTGCTCTCCCAGATACATCCGTAGAGTGTTGCTAGGTTTAGTCAGGCAAGAGGGATTATCTACCAGTGCCTGAGAGGAGGTGGGTTCAGTCTGTATGGAAGGAAATGGCAGAGACCAACAGCACAGCTTCCACCGTGCCAGTAAGTGGCACACTGTGCAATAATGGCATCCAAGAGTGGCAAAAATCCAGGCATTTTTGCTAATCCACATCATGTACCACTGATTCAGATTTCACTCATGTCCTTATTTCCTTACCTCTCCTTCTCTGTCATCACCTGGTTGTCAGGGAAACTCACTTATGCAAATACAGCAGCTGATCTCAAAACCAGTCAAGTCAGTTAGCATTGCCTGCTGCAGGAACTCTGTTCATCTTGTCCACTTAAAAAGGCAAGGCACCTAAAAATTTCACCATCTCTCATCGTGCACCATCATGCATGCTCTCAAAAGGGCATACAACAAGACTAAGTCACATAGTTCCTTCGGAATTGTTTGCTCTCTCCACAAAGGAAAAGGCAATGCACATTTATTTGTCAGTGAAATGATGAATGGGAGGTTTCTCAGCTGACAATTTGGGTGTCATTTTATAGCAGAGATAAGATGATAATAAATAGGAGCAAGAGTGGGCCATTTTGTCCCTTGAGCCTGATCTGCCTTTCAATGAGATCATGGCTGATTTGACCTTTGCCTCAACTCCACTTTCCAGCCAGTTCCCTATAACCTATGACTTCTCTATAGTAAAAAATCTTCAGATTTTGCTCAAATTTGTAAGGGAGAGTATTTCTAAGGAATGTTCAGCTCTATCTTTTGATCTTTCTCATTATCGCCTATACTCCCAATGTTTCTTTAAAAAAATTGTGAACTTTCTTTTCAGGCCTCTAATCTCAACGTGCCTCAAGTTTCAACCTGTTCAAAATGCTGCAGCTCACTTTCATAAACAAATACAATGCTGCCCTTCCTTCACCCGGTCCACGCCAAATGCTACTGGCTCCTTCAGTTCCTTCGAATTCACTCGAAATCTTCATCCTCATTTTGAAGTCTCTTCATGGGTTCACTTCATCCCACTTTTGTAATTACCTCCTGTCTTATTCCCACTTGTACCTCCCATTTCCATTATCAGTGAGCTAGTCGCTGTGTCCTGCTGTCACTGCCCCACCATTTGGGACCATCAAGTTAACCACTAGAACTCCTGTCTTAAAGAACTGTTTCCATAGTTCCCTCCACCTTGCCACCTCTCTTCCTATATTCCTTCTTCCCTTCTCCTCAGAGCCTTTCTTTTTGACTGTGCCTTCAGTTCTCTCTCTCCAATTTAGTCTCTCCTCCCATGTTTACTGAACCTCCTTCATTAAAAACTGTTTGACACATCATGCTGCACATAAGGAGTATTATAAAAATGTATGTTGTTGCTGTTCTCTCACACTACGGACTGAATATTATGTTGACGGTAAGGTCCCTGCCTTCCAGCATAAAATTCAGAGGTGAGCCTGCCTCTGCTTGGCTTGCCCTACAGCCATGTAACAGCAGGCCAGCTGTTAATTGCTTTGGGATAGGCCTTCTGCCTCCATTGGAGAAGTCCCATCCCTGGGGAGCTTGATGTTCAGCAGTGGAACCTGGACTGCTTGTGAGTTTGATCTCTCGCCCTTACAAGGAGGTGGTTGGGGTGGGGGTTCGGGGGGCGGGGGGTGGGGGGGGTGGGGGGGGGGTGCTGATGGTGGGGGGGGTGGCGGTGTGTGGTGGGAGAGGGCGTGGGGAGGGGTTTGGGGGAGGGTGACAGGTCAAGGGAGGGAAACGCTGGGGAGAGTTCACATCTTGAGGGGGGAGAGCCACAGATTGGCACACGAGGCCCAAAATGCAGGCACACCCCCTTGACCGGCCACTGGTCCACCAGGTTTCACCGGGCTGGCTGCTTAGTGTCAGCCTCTCCTGCCACAGGTAAAATCCTAACCGTGGTGGGAGGAGGCACTTAAGTGAACATTTTGAGAAAATTGCAGCAGAGGCAGGTAGGTGGTAGGCACGGTGCCGCAGCCATGGTGCTCAATTATATAGCACACCCCCACCTTCCCCAATCCCGCTCCCAGGCTCTATCTCTTAGAAGTCCTGCTATTCTAAATTCTCTGTTTCTGATTGGTCATTGAGCTTGGCCTATTGGCACTTAGTTTATGGTCACTATTTTAGCGGGCCGCGTTCCCTGCCATCGGACTTTGGGAACCTCATTGTAATACATTAGCATATCACATCTTGACAACTGTGATGTACAGAAGTTGGGACTTACTGCCAGGGTCTTGCTCACATCGCGGACATCCGAGGAGCAGAAGATGTTGGAGCTCAACAACAATGGCACACTGGAGAAATGTCCATGGCATGCTGGGTGGATTCTCATGGACATGGCTCTGCTGCAAAACAGCTCACGGAAGTTGGAAAGACACCGTTGAGGGTCTGCCCAAAACAGATGATGATTGAGGGGGTGGACAGAAAAGCCCAGCTGTGTTTGGGAGAGGAAGATGTACCGGGGGGGTGGGAGAGGAAGGTCTAAGATCAACTGGGAGAGGAAGAGTTATCAGGGTGGGGCGAAGTTGGGAGGGGGGTAATTAAGGTGTCGGGGAGGGAGGTTGGGAGGGGGGATAAAGGTGTCAGGATGGGGTGAGGTTGGGGGGTTGGCAATGAAGGTGTTGGGGGGTAGTTTGGGAGGGGGAGGGAGTTCAGGCGGAGGAGAGGGTAAAAGGGGAGAAGATGGCAACTGGGGAGGTAGGTGTCAGGGGGATGGAAGGTGTAAGGGAAGGAGTTCAGAGGGGGGAAGGAGTACAGGGGGGGAAGGAGTGAAGACAGGGAAGGGAGTGAGGCTGGAGGAAGAAGTAAGGGTGGAGGAAGGAGTCAGGAGGAGGGGGAAGGATTAAGGGTGGCGGAAGTAGTAAGGGTGTCTGAAGGAGTCAGGAATGGGGACGGACTAAGCAGGGGTGGAGCTTGGGGTCGGGTGAGGACCAAGGTGGGGGGAGTCCGGAAGGGGGCGCTGGTTGGGGAGTCCAGTGTTGGGGAAGGGGTTCCAAGGGGGGAAAAGGGTTTCCAGGTGGGAAGGGGTTCCGGTGGGGGGGGGAAGTCCAGGTGAACGTGCAAGGGAGGGCTCTGATGAATCCATGACTGCCTCCTGGGGAGTGAACTGAGAGCGGATGTGCAACGAGAGGATGGTGAGAATGACCAAGGACAGTGTGGGGCGGGAGGGTGGGAGGGTGAGGGTTCACCATGTTGGTAGAAGGGATGTTGAGGCTGGTTGGTGGGGACTTGGAGGCAGACACAGACCCTGGGAGTGGGAAGGAGGTGGTCAGGGAGGTGAATGTGGATGTGGGTGGAGCTTTTGGGATGGAAGGGAACGTGCACATTCACTTGGATGTCCCCGAAGGAAAAGCGGTTGGGTCTGGTAGGTCATGGAAGGGAGGTGGAAGGTGATGCCAGTGGTTTAACAGTGATGGGGGAAAGGAAATAGGTGACTGGGGGAGGGGAAAAGACAGGGCAGTGCGCAGAAAATTGAATCACGACCATGCTGCCTGAGGCGAAAGTGAAATGAGATTCGTGGTGGGCGAAATCAGGTGCTGCATGAGAGTGTGATGATTGGGTGGGTGGAGATGCAGGTCAGCTCTAATGGGCAACTGAAAGCGAAGCAGGCAGTATTAAAAATGCTCGGGACAGTGAGATTCGTGTGATATGGGAAGGATCCGCATGAGTGGGTGAGCGCCACACACACATTTCTCCTTCCAGAATCACTCGTTGGCCAGCTGTTCCCTCACTGTTCTCATCACCCTCAATTCACACACTCACAAACCCATCGCACATCCATAGGGATCTCACACCTCAAGGGACAACACCACTAACTCTCACACACACCCTCACATCTCCATCAGGCTCATGTCCCCTCGAACTCATGTCATCATCCTGTCCTTGGCTCCGTGAGCTTGAGGGGGTCACAGGCAGAGGGGACTCGGAGGGAGAGGACAGCCTCTGAGATTCCTGAGTGGATGACCCAGCAGTGTCCAGCTGCCACTCCTCCTCCCTTCAGGTGCATGGAGACCCCGACTTGACTCCTTGAGGGGAAGGAGCACCTGGAGGGAGGTCACAGTTCCCTGTTGCCCTCTCAAGTTGCCACTGCAGAGCTCACCCATGGCTCCCCCAATGGAATGCAGGTCTGTGCACATCTTGCGTTCTCTTGGACCAAGGTGTCCATAGCATCTGCCATTCTTCCCATGGAGACCTCCATACGCACACATGAGGACACCACTTCCTCAGAGAGCAGGCAGACACACTCCTCCAACTTGTGTGCCACTATCTTGAGGGCTTCCAAAAGCTCTGTCTGATTTTCCCAAGCCTTCTGCTGACTCGCCAGGATGAGTTGGAAGGCCAAATTCAGAGGTTCATCATCTGACTCGGACCTCACAGATGCCTCTTCCCCAGCAGTCCTCCGAGTGCTGGGGAGCTTGGCCAAACCTTCCACCTCTTGCTGCGGACACATGCCCATGCAGTGACCACCAGATTGTGAATCCGAGCCTGCTCTAGATCTAGGTTCCACCGAGGTGTGTGTCTCTGCGCTGGTGGTGGGTGTGGGTAAACGCTGTGACGGGTCTTCTAGGCTACTTATTTCCAGCTCTTCAATGGAGGAGGAGTCCTCTTGGCTGGAGGTGAGGACCTGGATGGAGCTGAGGGACTGGCTGGCTAGGGTGTCGGTCACTTGGCAGAGGTCCCTGTGAACCAAAGTAGAGATAATTAGTGCATGGTAGCAGAGTCCAAAGCAGGAGAGAGAGCACTCACAGTTGTGTTGAGAGAGGGATGATGTGGCACAGGATCCTCACGAGGGTGTTCACCAGTGACTTCACCATCACTGCAGGCAATGTCCATGTCCCCACCAGTCAGCGCAATGGCACATTCCTCAAAGTGAGTGAGGGGCCTAATGTGGGCCAACTGCACCCCCTCACCAGGGATCCCTTCCTGCTAATGTGAACAGGCTTCTCCTGCATGGAATCAAATGGACAGAGTGTGAGCAGGACATATGGCACTGCATGGAATGTTTGTCTGGTGAGTAAAGCCATGGACAGGATAAGGATCTGAGCTTGAGAGCATATGAGCCTGATGGTGATGTGAGTGTGTGTGTGAGAGTTAATGGTGTTGCCCCTTGAGGCGTGAGATCCCTGTGGATGTGTTTTGGGTTTGAGTGTGTGAGTTGAGAGTGATGAGAAGGGAGAGTTACCCTGGCAGAATGGATGAGAGCAGGCATCCTGTAGTGGCACTGGGTAGCTGTCCTCTTTTGCAGGGCACTGGCGCTCACCACCCCTGCCACCATCTCCCATGCTGGATTAGTGATGCTACAGCCCATCCTGCGGCCAGAACGGGGGTAGAGGGCATCACAGTGGGCCTCCACAGCATTCCAAAGGCACTCGAGGAACATGTCACTGAAGCGAGGGCTGCAGCCTTTTTGCCTTTCGGGGCCATTCTGTCTTCTTTGCAGCAGCCCCGGGCTGCACTTTAAATATGGCGTCCAGCGTGATGAAGCGGCGAGGTGATAGCGTGGAGGGCGAATGAGGGCACGCCCGCCATCGGAATGGCGTGTTTCCTGGGAATGCATAATTAATGCAGCGGGTGTGGGACGATACAGCATGAGAAGCTGCCATTGCGGCTGACGGGTAAAATGTCGTTGTACCTGCCCGCTACTGCACTCAGTGCAAATCTGGCATGATTCCACCCCATGTGTTTCAAAACTCCAATTGTCATTGCAAACTTTCTCCAATATTTAATATCAAAATAGTTTTGAAGTAGAAATAGAGTTTTGAAATGGAAATAGAAGCCACAAAGCCCCTCACAGAATATTTACATGAGGATGTTAAATATATCGATATTAGTTTTCAGGTTGCACATCTGAAGACTGATGAAAATTCTATGCCTTGTTCTTCCCTCTTCCCAAGTCTCACTTTTCCCATTTTAACTTGGACATTCCAATATCAAACAGTGAAACTGGACAAAAAAATGTATGTAAGGCTCCTAAAGCAATTTACCAGTCCTATTATAAAAGACACAAATATTTAAGCTCTCTGCAAATTCCAGCTTGAAAGATAAGCTGCACACACCTCAGTGGCAGCATATAGCACCTAAAGTAGAATGAACCTGTGCAGACCAGAAAATCCCAGATCCATCGCTGGCCTTTGTTGAGTTAGCTGAAGTTAGTAGGGTGACAGGAAAAACATATCAATTGGGCTCAACATCTCTAGGCTGGGGAGGGGTAAATTAGCTTGATTCACTTTCCTGATCATTGCCAAACGACCTCTGTTGGAAGGTGTGTGTGTGTGTGGATGGGCAGGATTGCATTGACAATGGTGACTCCCAACACCTGTACCATCTGCACTTATGCATGGAGAATGGTCATTAGGATGAGATTTCAGAGTACTGTGACTGCCTGTAGAGTCAAACACCAGCAGTTTGTTATTAAAAAAATGACGAATATGTAACAGCTTGTACATCAAAATGCATGGATACCACATAAACCTTTTGTACATCTCATCACATCGATTGTTTGGGGTGACAGCAGACCATATTGATGCATGTTGTTTTGAACTTGTCAATCTTTGCCTCAAGCTTGTTTCTTTTGTTAATACCATGACATACATTGCAGATTCCAGAACAAGCCCATCAGTGTCAATAATCTGGTAGGACTTGAATAAATGAATTGGAAGTGCTGCAGGGATTATACTTGAAAACTCTGTCTCTACTAATCAATGCTTCCATGATTGATATGTGCACTACTCAGTATGGCACTAATCCAAAGGACTGTAAAATCCCGGGTTAAATTCCTGGTCTGTGCTTAGTTAATTGATCTCCAACAGGGAAGCAGTTAGTGTGCTATATTTGGCCTCACCATCCTGTAGAGAAAGAAATGGATATCAAGCCAGGATTTCCACTCCTGATTGCTATCCAGTGCTTTATGTTAGAAAGTGATTGTATGTAAAGTCAAGTGCCCAGTATGGAAGAGATTCACTAAGATTGAAGGGATTAGCAGCACTTGTTGTCCTGGTTCTGGCATAAACAACTTCTTGGGTAAGATAGAGGAGATCACCTGTAAGTTGTGGAACAGAACCCCAATACGAGCTATCATCTTTAGGGTGGATGGGGGTGATGGGGAGGGGAGTGGTGTGGGGGGGTGCGGGTGGGGGCAGGAAGGAAATTGAATGAATGAAAAGAGAAATGAATTTTTACCTTCATGCTTTTTGGCACTGTTTGAATTCCTCTATAGTACCCTAAAATCAGTTCTAAAATCACCCTGCATAGCTGTCTGGGCTGATCCTAAATATTGGCCTTTGTTGTAATATGGGCCTGAATCTAATGTTCGTCAGGCGCATGCAATCGGCTGGCCTGGAAGTGGACGTGAAATGCACTTCTGCCTGCGATCGGCCCCTGAACACGACTTCATGTTGCCTGGCCAACTAACATCCAGTCAGCATGAAACGTGTGCTGAGAAAGCCTCAGTGCTGCCAAGGGGGGCGGGAAGAGGGCTGGTGCTGACAGGAGTGAGGGTGCGGGTGGGCACTTCTAGTGAGCTCCCTGAAGGCAGGCAGCTGCTGCGGAGCTGCCTCAGGGAGCTGTAGATCTGGACAGGTTAAATGACAAGAAAATAATGTACCAAACTGTGTCTATGCAAAACTTTCGAGCACCTGACAGCAGAACTCAAAACAACATCAGTCCCCAGAATCATTTTTTATTATATTCCACCCCAGACATTTCATCCTGCCCTGGATTGAGGTTTCGGCCAAAACGTAAAGGCCGCCTGGCCGATTTAGGGTTGCTAGACAGGCCATAGTGGGCAGGCCACCTAAAATCAATTTCAATCACTTCCTTAATGGGCTTAATTGCCCACTTAATTGTCGGCGGGGGCACTTCCGACTGCTGTGCATGCCTGCCAAGCGAAATATCACGCAAGTGTGCAATGACATCGAGATGCACACCTGGGTTCTTCTCATGCAATTTCACACACTGTTGGGATGGGCACACGTCAGCACAGCCAGCATAAAATTTTGGCCCCTGGGTTCTTTAGATGTCTCAGTGATGAGATCTTGAGACTTGTGTAAGTAAACATGAACCCTTTGTTGTTAATCTTTAACTATTTAGAGTCCCAGATTACTGTCATGCATGGTGCTGTTAACTCCATACAGGTTGGTTCCAGAGTGTTGTCTCTACACTGTTCTCTAAGTCTATTACTATGTGACTCTATGCGTCTTAACGTGGGTGGTGTTATTTCCCAGTCCCACATTACCCCTTACTCTGCTGAGCATCTTTACATTACAATGGTATGCAGGCACATCATACAGCACCCCTCTTTCCTCTCCAAAGAAAACTTTCCTTTCCAAAGGAGTATAACTATTTGTAATATAATCTTTACCTGCTATCCCTGCTCCCCCATCTCAAGTGTCTGACTTTATAAATTCAGACGATCTTGAGGTTTGACAGTTCTTCCACATCTCAGTCTGTCACATTTGGAGGAATGGTAGTAGTAGCAGTACTCTGATTTGCTGGTACTTGGCTAACTCCATTTGATTCACTTTTTGCTCTCCTTCGAGTTGTATTTCTCTTTATTAACAGCCTGCCTGCTTTTTCTCAGACACTGTGGGTTTGCCCCGTTCCTTCCAAGGGGAATGTGCTCTCCATTCATTCCTAGATTGGACTCAAATTTTCTTTTTCTGTCGTGTCCGCCATGTTTTTGCTGAATGTGGATGGTTTGCAGATGGGACCTTCATTTCCACTTGGTTCACAATCTCAACCAAACATTTGTTTGCAAAAGGATTTGAAAATAAAATAGTAAACTTATGAATTCTTTCATTCATCTCAGCTTTTTCTTCTTCTAGTGCCTTGCTCTTCAGTATCAAATTTATATTTTCCAATCTCATTTCTATCTTTCCTTTTTCTGTCTGCAAAAGAACTTTGTCCTTGTAGCATTTAGCTTCCTCCTGCAATATTGAACATTGCTGAGTCTTCTTTACCAACTGGTTCATCAGTTTTCTCAATGACATTCAATTCATTTTGCTTCTCTTCAGAATGTTCCAGAGGAATAAACTTTGACTTGAGGGATCCTTGCAGCATGTAAAGATCTGGCAACAGATTTTCCTTTTCTTTGCAAATCTCAATTGTTTCATCTTGAGCTTTCCTCTGATTCAGCATAGCCTCTGAGTTTCTTCTGCTGTGCTTCCATTCTGCTGTTGAAGGCAGTCTTCAATTCTTCATGTTGTGGAATGGTTATGCGTTCCTTTTGCATTTGATCTTGAAGGACAATCAGCTGTTCTTTCAGCTATTTATTTTTTTGATGACCTCTTGCCAACTTAATCTGGGCCTCAGCGCATCGTTTTGTTGCTATCGATAATTCCAATGCAGCTTTTTCTGATGTAATACTCAACATCCTCTGTAGCTCATGTCTTTCCATGGCTACACATTGATTCTTCAAGCTGTCTTTTAGTGTTGCAACTTCTTTGCCTGCTGTTTTGCTGGTTGTACATCTGGTTGAGCTTTCCCAACTCCTACTTTAATTTGTCAATATTGGAATTGAGGCTCATTATCTCCTTCTGGTATTTTTGTATCTTCTCTGAAATTTGTTTGTTCAGATCTCGAACAGCTTGGTTCATTGAAGACTTCAGTTTATCGTGCATTTATGAAGGCTTTAGCATGTCATGTATGTTCCATACTCGATACTTGAGTGCAAAATCTGCCTGGATAGGAACGTTAACTAAGGGCCTTGTTAATAAAGCTCAATGTCACATAATTCACTAATAATATCACAGGTAACTGTCCACCTGCAGAATAGTCACCCTGAGCCATGCTTACATATCAAAATTTAATGATATAACAAAATGAAGTTCAGAAAAAAAATTTACAAAAGTGTTGCACATCACACCAAGTGGTCATGAACTAATAGTGGGGCAACAGAAAAGCACCAGTAAGAAATCCGTGGTGTGCCTAAGGTGCCTTAAATTTATGCTTATGGGTGCTATGTCTAGGTGCTCCCCCCTCGCTGGCAGTGGCATCTGAGACAGCCTGCTCACTGTGTGATCTATTGGCCGTGATGACCTTGGCGGCTGTCCTCTAGCCCATGGAGCCTTTGATGGCCCCGCCTGTGAGGGAGCGGCCAGTTCCACAGCTGGCATCTCCCCAGTCACCACAGCCTCATTGGATGCCACAGTCACTGGCAGAGGGATGGAGGAGCTGCTGCCCTCATCCAGAGCGCCCTGAGAGGAACCTGCAGGGACAACAGGCAGCTGCTGTGCCAATGTGAGGTTGGTTCGGACCCCCCTGCTCACCTTAGATGGATGGGCACCAAGCTGGGATACTTGGTGCCCAAACCATCTCCCACACCACCGTCTGGAAGTTCCCCTCCAAGCCACTCCACATCCTGGCTTGGAAATATACCACTGTTCCTTCACTGCCGCTGGGTCAAAATCTTGGAACTCTCTCCCTAACAGCACTGTGCGTGTACCTACACCACATGGACTGCAGCGATTCAATAAGACAGCTCACCATCACCTTCTCGAGGACAACTAGGGATGGGCAATAAATGCTGGCCCAGCCAACGAAGCCCACATCCCATGAATGAATAATAATAACACTGGCACTGACCAGCTGATGTCAAGGCCACTGTGAGGGCTTGCAGGTCCAAGTGCAACCCCAGGAGGGGCTGATTGGTCTCCTGAAGCAGCGTCTCCACGAGAGTCAACACTCTCTCCATGGAGGAAGCATGGCACTCGGCCATGAGTCTCATTGCAACGGTGATGCTTTGTGTGGACTCCTCCGGCATGGGCACCATGTCACGCATTGCCTCATGTATCTCCGCCAGGTCCTCCCACATACCCTGCTGCACTTCCAGCATCAGCTGCCTCACGGACGACTCCAGAGGCACATCATCAGCCACTGACCGAGCATGTGCCTGGTCCCTAGCAGTCCTCCGACTGCCGGAGCCATGGGCACTCTTTGTCTCTGCCCGCACCTCAAGTGAGTGTGAAGTGCCCTCACCGCTGTGCCCTAGAACATTAGCCAATGATCTAATTCCCATTGAGGTGCTAGTAGCTGCGCTGGTGCCTGACTGGCAGAGATGGTGTGATGCTGGTGAGTTGAAATGTCCAGGGCCCTCAGCTGTGAGAGGTGGCCCCTCTGCCTCCTCCTCCCGGCCCTGCTCCAGTGATCCTGAAAGGAAGAACAAGGACATTTAATTAGTTAAAGCGGAGACAATATCAATGTGCATGCCTGTCCCCTGGATCATTATGCGCTCATCCTTCCAATGATATCAACCCATGTTGCTAACTTCAATCACTCAATCAATCATTCAGCAGTGCCATTACTGCTGGGAGAACAATGGCGACCTCAGTGCTTGGCAAACATACCTCAGTCTCAAACGCACCCCAGTCTCACTGCTGCTTGTGGACTTGGGTAAAAGGCACCTCTCCAGATCCATGGCCTGCTGCTCGAATGGATGGCCAACTGTGCTTGGCCTCTGCCAGTCCGCATCCGCTTGCTAGAATTGTGTGCAGTCTTCTCCTGAAAAGGAGAGGAGAGCATTGATGAGTCCAACCTGTATCTGGATTCTCATTGCATCCCTGCTAACCCAGCCAGAGTGGGAAATTGCAGGACTCCAGTTCTTCGTCACCTCACATCTGCCACACACTCACACAAACAAGCGAGGGCTGACCGCCCCCTTGCCCAAATGCTGCCTCCATCACATTTGGCAGCAAAAGATGTAACCTTGCAAAGCAAGGAGGCACAAGCATGTGGAGCGCAAATGCCAGCAGATGGATTGGTGCCCCACCGCCTGGAAGCTCCCCTCCTAGACTGTTAGCACCCTGACTTTGACATGCTTCGCAGTTCCAGCACTATGCCTAGGGACAGATCCTTGAGATCCACCCCCACCCCCCCAACCATTCTATGCTTTGGGTGTTAGTATCACACATGCTGTGGGTGCAGAACCCATCTCAGTGCAACCCTCTCAGGGTCAGCCAGGCATTTGAAATATCTTCTGGCCCACTTAGCAAGGTAAACATTCTGTGAAGGATTCAGTGCTGTAACTGCACTCAGAGTTGTTGGGGGGCTGGTGGGCGGGACGCTTTGGGGAGAAAGGCTGACGGCTGCATTAAGTGACCTGAGCCAACATAGTACTCACCCTTCCCGAGTGCAGGAGGTCATTGAATCTCTTGGAGCACTGGACCCACCTGCGTCACACCACATCATGGGAGCTCCCTGTCTCAGCCACCTTCCAGGCACGTTTGGTCAGGTGGGAGGGGCCTCCTCCTTCCACCCCTCGGAAGCAGGACCTCCCGCTGTGCTGCCACCTCCTCCAGGAGGGCAGCTAGGCACTCATCCTAAACCGAGGGGCACACTGCCTCGCTGCCCTACCCTCCATCCTGGCCTGCTCCGTTGGCCTGCCCTCCGGACTGGCCTGCTCACCAGAAGCCCTCTGGTGAGCCCTTCTACTTGCCATTGTGAGCAGCTTTGCCAAGGCTGCCAGCGCTTCATTTAAACAGGCCGCCGGGTCGCCATTAGACCTGGTGGACATTGCACACCCACCGCTGCCCCCCCACTCCCGCTATCCTCGGGAGTCGCGCTTACGCTGGGCGGGCTTTAATTGGCCCGCCAATGTAAAATGGCAGCGCGGACCCGATCGCAGGCGGCAAACGGGTCCGCGCCCACCTGTGCCCGCTCAGCCTGCCCGACATGGGGAAAATTCTCCCCTGCGGATTTTGTTTTCTATTTCTTTACTCTCAGTGCCATTTGTTTTAAATTCTTGAGAACAGCAGCAATTCTTTCACTTTCTATTCACTGAAAAACTACTTTTTCTGACTGAGAGGGATTCCTTGTACCTTAAAATCTGCAGGCTTTTTGCTTTTTATTACTGTCCCCTGCAGTTTCATCTCTTGGCTTTGCCAGCCGATTTTTTTGTTTTAATTTCAGTGCAGCATGGCCATTGCTGCTGCAATCTGCCGAGCCCTAGGGCTGCCATCTATTCTATAATGTAAGCACAGCTTCTTTTTTATAACTTTGCTTACCGTCTCGTAAACTGACCAGGTTCTTTAATTCTGCATTGCTCAGGGTCCTGAAATTCTTTTAGTTTTACACACCATCTTGTGATCTAACTAAGTGTCTTAACTCAGCGTCACTCAGAGCCTTGCAAGTTTTGTAGTGTTGACTCACCCATCTTCTGAACTAAGCAGTTTTATTACTCAGTTCACCTCAGGGATTTTGCAATGGCATTCCACTCACGTTGGTAGAATCCTTAACTTCTAAGTCTGTAGTGAAGCTTCATCAACTGTTTCTCCAAGTTTTCTTCTTAGGTGCACATCTCTCTCGTTCAGCTTTAGCTGCTTTTAGTTTTCATACCTTGGGATACTGTTCTGGGTTCATCGTTTAAAATGCAGCCTTTCATATTACTGCTGATGTGATATCTTTTAGAAGTGACCGCCACTGCCAACCATGTTGTACTATGCTGATAGCGCTGATACCCCACCTTTGCCAACCACGTTGTAATATGGTACACGGTGGTGTCTCAATAATGAGATCTTGAGACTTGTATATTTAAACATGAACCGTTTATTGTTAATCTTTAACTATTTACAGATCCCAGGATACTGTTGTGCATGGTGCTGTTACCTCCATGCAGGCTGGTACCAGAGTGGTATTTCTTGATTGTTCTCTCAGTCTATTACAATCTGACTCTATGCATCATACCGTGGGGAGTGCTATCCTCCAGTCCCACATTAATCCTTGCTCTGCTGAGCACCTTTACATTACAATGGCATGCAGGCACATCATACAAAAACCTTCACGTTACTGAATAGGGATGGCCCACGATGTACTTAGACTCAGAACAACTCTAGGGTGTGAGTAGAAATTTGAACTGATGAAGGTTTTTGAGAATGAAAGTAAACTGAACTGAAGATATCACAAAAGGAGAGAGATTATTCATTCCTTTTGAAACACATATGGATAGGGTGATGGACAAAAGTTAATTTCTTTCTAATTACTTCTCCAATTTATTATGCAGAGGTTTTAAATACTGAGGATATTTTCAGTAAAACAAATGATAGAAATAAAGCAAAGATCCTGATACCAGTTTGATATCTATTTAAAACCATTCAGAAATGAACAAGACAAAAGTTGTGGTTAGGTGAGTCAAGCTTGGCTTTTAGAAGGAGTTGCAGTTTTGTCATGCTAGGAAAGAAAATGTAGGGGATGGTACAATGAGTCTGGTAACATCACAGTAAGAACATGTTGGGTTGCGGGGTGCTCAGTGGAAGAGGATATTGGATGGTGTGCCTGTAGCTGGGAAAAGTTCAAGCGAGCAATAACTATGGTAACATTAATAAGATAGAGAAAGAAAGAAACACCTCTCTCATGGCTTGAGCAGGTATCCAAACTTTTGCAATCTAAGATGACTAATCATTGCCACCAATTCCCATCCTTGACAGCTTTGCTTCCACCCTTTTCACAGTTTGCTTATCTCTTCCAGTTCTTTAGCTACATCTTAGCTGCCGGCCTCCAATTATTTTGTTCTCTCCATTGGCCACTGACCTACTTTGCACATGTCTTGCAGAAAAACAACATTTCTGACCCGTACAGATCATAGGCTGTGATGCCTAGCAGGCAATAGAACAGGAATCATATATTTATTGCTGCCTTAATTGGAAGGGCTCTCATTGCCACAAATTTCATACAATAGTCTATCTGGCTGGAGTTCCTCTGATGACATTTTTTAATTGTTTGCTTCATCTACTTTTCTCAGTATTTCGGGTACATTTAGCAGTTGTTTCTGCACATGGAAACTGAGACCTTTAGATTATGAAATAGCAATGAAAACGGATTTATTCAGCTTAAGAATAAACGCTCTTAAAAGAAACAGCGCTTTTAAAAATGTATAATCTCAGCCCAATCCCTGATAGGTAAGGCCCACATTACTAAACAGCCTGCAATTTGGTGCTGTCAAGCCAGCTCTGCCATTCAATAAGATCATAGCTGATCTGATCTTAACCTCATGGGTAAAATTCTCCCCAGGGGGGACGAACAGGAGTGGGCGCGAGTGGGCGGGTCCCCGATCGGCGCCCCCGGTTGGGAGCGCGCTGCCATTTTACATGGGTGGGCCAATTAAGGTCTGCCCACCGTGACATCCGCCAGGAAGTGCTATGCGCTCCCTGTGCAGTGGGGGAGGGGAATTCACTCAGCGGAGAGTGTGCTCTTTTGTGCATTCGAAATAGTGCACAGATCTCCCTGAGGCAAAGTGCTGCCTTAGCGAGATCAGCTCAGATTTTCAACTTTTAATGAAGTAGTTTAAAAATTTTCCCTGCCATGTCCCCTCATGTGATACTGTCACATGAGTTGGGACATGTCTATAACTTTTACTTAAATCTTTCATTAAAATTTAAATACCCTCATGAAACCTCATCCCGTCAGTGGATGAGGTTTCATGTTTTTTCACAAGCCCGCCTGGGCTCCCAGCCTGCCCACCAACATTGAGGTTGGACGGGCAGGTCCATTAATGAGTTGAATTGGTTTTCTAATGGCCTTAATAGGCCATTGACAGGCCGGCGGGTGCACATCTGACTCGGCTGCGCCCCCGTCAACCTGAAAATGGAAACGACGCGGGGTGACATTGAGAGTTCCACCCAACGTCACCCCATGTCATTTTATGTGTTGGCGAGCAGGCCCCACCCCTGCTCACTGACCAGAAGATCCTGCCCCATATTCCTGCCTACTCTACTCCTGATAACTTTTCACCCCCTTCCTTATCAAGAATCTATCTATCTCTGCCTTAAAGATATTCAAGAACTCTGCCTCGACCACCTTTTGAGGAAGAGAATTCCAAAATCTCATGACCCTATGAGAGAATTTTTTTTCTCCTCATCTCTGTCCTAAATGAGCTATTTATTTTGAAACAGTGACCTCAAGTTCTAGGTTCTCCCACAGGAGGAAATATCCTTTCTACATCCACCCTGCCAAGTCCCTTCAGGATCTTATATGTTTCAATCAAGTCACCTCTTACTCTTCTAAGTTCCAGAGGATACAAGCCGAGTCTGTCTAGCCTTTCCTCATAAGATAGCCTGCCCATTCCAGGTATTAATCTAGTAAACCTTCTCTGAACTGCTTCGAATGGATTTACAACTTTCCTTAAATAAGGAGACCAATACTGTACACGGTACTCCAGATGTGGTCTCACCAATGCCCTGTATAACTGAAACATACCTTCCTTACTCTTGCATTCAATTTCCCTTACAATAAATGATGACATTCTATTAGCTTTGCTAATTTCTTGCTGCAGCTGCACACTAACTTTTTGTGATTCATGAACTAGGACACTCAGATTCTTCTGTATCTCAGAGCTCTGCAATCTCTCACTGCTTAGATGCTATGCTTCTTTTTTATTTGTCCTGCCAAAATGGACAACCTTACATTTTCTTATATTATACTCCATTTTCCAGATCTTTGCCCACTCACTTAACCTATCTATATCCTTTTGTAGCCTTCTTGCATCCTCTTCACAACTTACTTTTCTACCTACCTTTGTGTCATCAACAAAACGTAGTAACCATACCATTGGTCCTTTTATCCAAAACATATATATAAATTTTAAAGAGTTGAGGCCCCAGCACAGACTGCTGTGGAACTCCACTCGTCACATCCTGCCAATCAGAAATAGACCATGCATACTCTCTGTTTTCTGCCAGCCAGCCAATCTTCTATCTATGCTAATATGTTACCCCCTATACCATGAACTTATATTTTCCACTGGTGATTGTAACCTTTGATGAGGCACCTTATCAAATGCCTTCTGAAAATCAAAGTACAGCACATCCACTGGTTCCCCTTTACCAACAGCACCCGTTGCTTCTTCAAAGAGGTCCAATAAATTGGTTAAACACGATTTCCCTTTCACAAAGCCATGTTGACTCTGTCTGATTGCTCTATTATAACATCTTTGATAATAGCTTCTAACATCTTCCCTATGACAGATGTTATGTTAACTGGCCTATAGTTTGCTGCTTTCTGTCTCCCTCAATTTTTGAATAAAGGAGTTACATCTGCTATTTTCCAATCTAATGGAACCTTCCCTGAATCTAGTGAATTTTGGAAAATTAAAACCAACGCATCAACCTTCTTACTAGCTGCTTCTTTTAAGACCATAGGGTGAAATCCATCAGGACTTGGGGACTTGTCGACCCACAGTTCCAACAATTCGCTAAGTACCACTTTGCTGGTGATTGTAATTTTCTTGAGTTCCTCCCTCCCTTCCAATTCCTGATTCACAGTTGTTTCTTGTCTCCTCTATAGTGAAGACCAATACAAAATACCTATTCAATTCATCTGCCATCTCATTTTCCATTAATTCCCTAACTTTCAGTAGGACCAGCACTCACTTTGTTAACTCTCTTTAAAAAATATCTATCAAAGTTCTTACTGACTGTCTTTATATTTCTAGCTAGCTTGCTCTCATACTCTAATATTTCCCTTCTTATCAATCTTTCAGTCATTCTTTGCTGTTTTTTATATTCTGTCCGATCTTCTGCCCTGCCACCCATCTTTGCACAATTATATGCTTTGTCTTTAAGTTTGATTATATCTTTAACTCTTTTAGTTAACCATGGATGGTGTATCCTCCCCTTGGAATTTTTCTTTGTTGGAATGTATCTATTCTGTGTATTCTGAAATAGCTCCTTAAATGTCTGCCACAGGATCCCTGTTGACCTATCCCTTAATCTAAATAGCCAGTTCACTTTCGCTAGCTCTGCTTTCATGCCCTTGTAATTGCTCTTATTTAAGTTTAAAATACTGGTGTTGGACCCAGTCTTTTGTCCCTCAAACAAAATGTGAAATTCAATCTTATTATGATCACAGCTACCTAGGGGTGCCTTCACTATGAGGTCATTAATTAATCTTATCTCATTGCACAATACCAGAACCAGTGTAGCTTGCTCCCTGGTTGGCTCCAGAACATGCTGATCTAAGAAATTATCCCCAAAGCATCCTATGAGTTCATCATTTATGATGCCTTTGCCCATCTGTTTGTTCTAGTCTATATGTAGATTAAAATACCCCATTATAATCGCCATACCTTTCTGACAAGCTCCCACTGTTTCTTCTTTGATACCCTGTCCTATCATGTGATTACTGTTGGGGGGCCTGTACGCCACTCCCAGAGCGACTTCTTGCCTTTATCATTCCTCATCTCTACCCAAACCGTTTCTATATCTTGGTTTCCTGCACTTAGGCCAACCCTCTCTATTGTGTTAATGTCGTCTTTAATGTCGTTCCACCCCTCCACCTTTTCCTAATTTCTTATCCTTCCTAAGCTTCACATACTCTTCAATGTTCAGGTCCCAATCTATCTTATCCTGTAGCCATGTCTCTGTAATGGCTGTTAGATCATACTTATTTATCTCTATTTCACTGTTAATTCATCTGTTTTGTTTCAAATGCTGCGTGCATTTTATTATTTTTGTATCATCTAGCTTTATCTATTGATTTGTTCTTAGGCTTGTACTCTATCCCTTCCTGTCTTGGTCTGTTTTTCATTTCCAAAATTAATACCTTCCTCTCTTACCTTGTCTCTACTCTTTAATTTACTGCACCTTGCCACATTTGATCCCTTGCCCTCATGATTTAGTTTAAAACCCTTTCTACTTCCCTAGTTATGCAATTCGCAAGATCATTCATCCCAGCATGGTTCAGGTGTATACCGTCCCAACGGTACAGCCCCCACTTTCCCCAGTATTGCTGCCAGTGCCCCACGACCCGGAACCCACTTCCCCACACCAGTCTTTAAGCTGCGCTTTCATCTCGCTAATTTTATTCGCCCTTTGCCAATTTGCATGTGGCTCAGATAATAATCCAGAGTTTATTACCTTTGAGGTTCTGCTTCTTAATTTAGTACCTAGCTCCTTATACTGACTATGCAGAACGTCTTTCCTTGTCCTGCCTGTGTCTTTGATACCTACATGGACCATGACAACTGGATCCTCCCCCTCCTACTCCAAGTTCCTCTCCAACCCTGTGCAGATATCCTGAACCCTGGCATTGGGCAGGCAACAACCTTCTGGACTCTCACTCTTTGCTGCAGAGAACACTATACTGTTCCCTACTGTCACTACAATCCTGTTTGCTCTTCCTGCTTGAATGGCTTCCAATACCATGGTGCCATGGCCACCCTCCTCATCCACTCTGCAGACCTCGTTTTCATCCACACATGTTAAGAGCACTTCAAACCTGTTTGAAAATTGCAAAGTTTGAGGCTGCTCCATGGCTATCTGCTCAGTCCCATTACCTGCCTCACTCATGGTCACATCCTCCTGTCCCTCACTGCAGATGACCCTATTCTAAGATGTGTGACAGTCTTCTGGCATTTCAGATGTCCAGGTGACCAGTTGTTTCTCACCCTTCCTTATGTTGAACAGCGTCTGCAGTTTGGCTTCCAGATCAATGACCCTGAACCAGAAATCCTCTAGTTGCTTACACTTTCTGCAGACATGTTTGCCCTGGATAACCTTGGTGTCCCAAAGCTCCTATATTTCACAGCTGCAACGTTACACCTGTCCTGTCATTATTATTAATGTTATTTAGCTAATTTAATTTAATTACATTCTTATTTAACTTAGAGTAATTCCCATGTAAGCTACAATTTAATGTGATTATAAAATGCTCGTATCACGAACAACCAAAGCTTATAGGTCTCTTAATGACATAGATATGTTTTAGAGGTCTAATTACTTTATTTTAATTTTAAAGGTTTACTTCTATTTTATTTATAGATCTACCATAGCTCCTATGTCCCAAGTTGGCTATTAACACTGTGTCCCTAACAGTAAGCACTTAAAGGCCAATTAACTTACGCAAGTACAGTGTCTATACAAGTTTAAACTCTAGGAGCAGAATAAAGCTGAAAGAATTACTAGGTGTTCACCAAATAATCACCAAACAGCTATCTACTTCTCCAACCAAACAAATTGCTTCTTTAATGTGATGTCATTATTTGTTTTCTGGCGCTGGTTTCAAACTCCCAACTGCCTCTCTACTCGCCCTTTTTTCAAACCCCCAAAAGCCTCACCACTCGCCCGGTTTTCAATCTCCTGACTGCCGGTACTCTTGCCCTGTTTTCAATCTCACGACTGCCTCTCCACTCGCCCTGTTTTCAATCTCCCAACTGCCTCTCCACTCGCCCTGTTTTCAATCTCCCGACTGTGTCTCCACTCGCCCTGTTTTCAATCTCGCGACTGCCTCTCCACTCGCCCTGTTTTCAATCTCCCGACTGCCTCTCCACTCGCCCTGTTTTCAATCTCCCGACTGCCTCTCCACTCGCCCTGTATTCAATCTCCCGACTGCCTCTCCACTCGCCCTCTTTTCAATCTCACCAGTGCCTCTCCTCTTGCTCTGTTTTCAATCTCCCGACTGCCTCTCCTCTTGCTCTGTTTTCAATCTCCTGAGTGCCTCTCAACTTGTGCTGTTTTCAATCTACCGACTGCCTCTCCACTCTCCCTGTTTTCAATCTCCCTAGTGCCTCTCCTCTCACGCTGTTTTCTATCCCGCAATTGTCTCTCCACTCGCCCTCTTTTGAATCTCCGAACAGCCTCTCCGCTCGCCTGTTTTCAATCTCCCGACTGCCTCTCCACTCGCCCTGTTATCTATCTCCTGAAAGCCTCTCCACTCGCTCTGTTTTCAATCCCCCGAGTGCCTCTCCACTCACCCTGTTTTCAATCCCCCGAGTGCCTCTGCACTCGCCCTGTTATCTCTCTCCCGACTGCCTCTCCACTTGCCCTGTTTTCAATCTCCCTATTGCCTCTCCTCTCGTCATCTTTTCAATCGCCTGACTGCCTTTCCTCTCACCCTGTTTTCAATCTCCCATCTGCCTCTCCTCTCGACATGTTTTCAATCTACCGACTGCCTCTCCTCTCGCCCTGTTTTCAATCTCCCGACTGCCTCTCCACTCGCCCTGTTTTCAATCCCCCGAGTGCCTCTCCACTTGCCATATTTTCAATCTCCTGACTGCCTTCTCCTCTCGCTAGTTTTCAATTTCCCGAGTGCCTCACCACTCGCCCTGTTTTTAATGTCCCGACTGCCTCTCCACTCGCCCTGTTTTCAAACTCCCGAGTGCCTCTCCACTCGCCCTGTATTCAATCTCCCGATTGCCCCTCCACATACACTGTTTTCAATTCCCCGAGAGCCTCTCCTCTCAATCTGTTTTCTGGCCCCCGAGTGCCTCACCTCTCGCCCTGTTTTTAATCTCCCGACTGCCTCTCCACTCGCCCTGTTTTCAAACTCCCGATTGCCTCTCCTCTCACTCTGTTTTCAATCTCCCTACTGCTTCTCGACTCGCCCTGTTTAGAATCTCCCAATTGCCTCTCCACTCGCCCTGTTTTCAATCTCACCAGTGCCTCTCCTCTTGCTCTGTTTTCAATCCCCCGACAGCCTCTCCACTCGCCCTGTTTTCAATCTCCCATCTGCCTCTCCAGTCGCCCTGTTTTCAATCTCCCAAGTGCCTCTCCACTCGCCCTGTTTTCAATGTCCCGACTGCCTCTCCACTCTCCCTGTTTTCAATCTCCCGACTGCCTCTCCACTCGCCCTGTTTTCAATCCCCCGAGTGCCTCTCCAGTCGCCCTGTTTTCAATCCCCCGAGTGCCTCTCCAGTCGCCCTGTTTTCAATGTCCCGATTGCCTCTCCTCTCGCGCTGTTTTCAATCTCCCTACTGCTTCTCGACTCGCCCTGTTTACAATCTCCCGATTGCCTCTCCACTCGCCCTGTTTTCAATCTCCCGAGTGCCTCTCCTCTCACTCTGTTTTCTGGCCCCCGAGAGCCTCTCCACTCTCCCTGTTTTCATTCTCTCGACTGCCTCTCCTCTCGCCCTGTTATCTCTCTCCTGACTGCCTCTCCTCTCGCGCTGTTTTCAATCTCCCGATTGGCTCCCACTCGCCCTGTTTTCAATTCCCCGAGAGCCTCCCCTCTCACTCTGTTTTCTGGCCCATCAAGTGCCTCTCCATTCTCCCTGTTTTCAATCTCCCGACTACCTCTCCACTCGCCCTGTTTTCAATCTCCTGACAGCCTCTCAACTTGCCCTGTTTTCAATCTTCCGAGTGCCTCTCCTCTCACACAGTTTTCAATCTCCTGACTGCCTATCCTCTCGCGCTGTTTTCAATCTTCCGAGTGCCTCTCTACTTGCCCTGTTTACAATCTCCCGAGTACCTCTCCACACGTCCTATTTTCATTCTCCCGACTGCCACTCCACTTGCCCTGTTTTCAATCTCCTGACAGCCTCTCCACTCGCCCCTTTTTCAATCTCCCGATTGCCTCTCCACTCGCCCCTTTTTCAATCCCCCGATTGCCTCTCCTCTCGTCCTGTTTTCTGGCCCCCGAGTGCCTCTCCGCTCGCCCTGTTATCTCTCTCCCGACTGCCTATCCACTTGCCCTGTTTTCAATCTCCCTATTGCCTCTCCTCTTGCTCTGTTTTCAATCTCCCGAGTTCCTCTCCTCTCACGCTGTTTTCTATCCCACAACTGTCTTTCCACTCGTCCTCTTTTGAATCTCCCGATTGCCTCTCCACTCGCCCTGTTTTCAATCTCCCGACTGCTTCTCCACTCACCCTGTTTTCAATCTCCCAACTGCCTCTCGACTCGCCCTGTTTTCTGGCCCCTGACTGCCTCTCCACTCGCCCTGTTTTCAATCTCGCGACTGCCTCTCCACTCGCCCTGTTTTCAATCTCCCGACTGCCTCTCCACTCGCCCTCTTTTCAATCTCACCAGTGCCTCTCCTCTTGCTCTGTTTTCAATCTCCGGACTGCCTCTCCTCTTGCTCTGTTTTCAACCACCCGAGTGCCTCTCCTCTTGCTCTGTTTTCAATCTCCCGAGTGCCTCTCCTCTTGCTCTGTTTTCAATCTCCTGAGTGCCTCTCAACTTGTGCTGTTTTCAATCTACCGACTGCCTCTCCACTCTCCCTGTTTTCAATCCCCCGACTGCCTCTCCACTCTCCCGGTTTTCAATCTCCCTAGTGCCTCCACTCTCACGCTGTTTTCTATCCCGCAACTGTCTCTCCACTCGCCCTCTTTTGAATCTCCGAACAGCCTCTCCGCTCGCCTGTTTTCAATCTCCCGACTGCCTCTCCACTCGCCCTGTTATCTATCTCCTGAAAGCCTCTCCACTCGCTCTGTTTTCAATCCCCCGAGTGCCTCTCCACTCACCCTGTTTTCAATCCCCCGAGTGCCTCTGCACTCGCCCTGTTATCTCTCTCCCGACTGCCTCGCCACTTGCCCTGTTTTCAATCTCCCTATTGCCTCTCCTCTCGTCATCTTTTCAATCGCCTGACTGCCTTTCCTCTCACCCTGTTTTCAATCTCCCATCTGCCTCTCCTCTCGACATGTTTTCAATCTACCGACTGCCTCTCCACTTGCCATATTTTCAATCTCCTGACTGCCTTCTCCTCTCGCTAGTTTTCAATTTCCTGAGTGCCTCACCACTCACCCTGTTTGCAAACTGCCGACTGCCTCTCCACTCGCCCTGTTTTCAAACTACCGAGTGCCTCTCCACTCGCCCTGTATTCAATCTCCCGATTGCCCCTCCACATACACTGTTTTCAATTCCCCGAGAGCCTCTCCTCTCAATCTGTTTTCTGGCCCCCGAGTGCCTCACCTCTCGCCCTGTTTTTAATCTCCCGACTGCCTCTCCACTCGCCCTGTTTTCAAACTCCCGATTGCCTCTCCTCTCACTCTGTTTTCAATCTCCCTACTGCTTCTCGACTCGCCCTGTTTAGAATCTCCCAATTGCCTCTCCACTCGCCCTGTTTTCAATCTCACCAGTGCCTCTCCTCTTGCTCTGTTTTCAATCCCCCGACAGCCTCTCCACTCGCCCTGTTTTCAATCTCCCATCTGCCTCTCCACTCGCCCTGTTTTCAATCTCCCATCTGCCTCTCCAGTCGCCCTGTTTTCAATGTCCCGATTGCCTCTCCTCTCGCGCTGTTTTCAATCTCCCTACTGCTTCTCGACTCGCCCTGTTTACAATCTCCCGATTGCCTCTCCACTCGCCCTGTTTTCAATCTCCCGAGTGCCTCTCCTCTCACTCTGTTTTCTGGCCCCCGAGAGCCTCTCCACTCTCCGTTTTCATTCTCTCGACTGCCTCTCCTCTCGCCCTGTTATCTCTCTCCTGACTGCCTCTCCTCACGCGCTGTTTTCAATCTCCCGATTGCCTCCCACTCGCCCTGTTTTCAATCTCCCGATTGCCTCCCACTTGCCCTGTTTTCAATTCCCCGAGAGCCTCCCCTCTCACTCTGTTTTCTGGCCCATCAAGTGCCTCTCCATTCTCCCTGTTTTCAATCTCCCGACTACCTCTCCACTTGCCCTGTTTTCAATCTCCTGACAGCCTCTCAACTCGCCCTGTTTTCAATCTTCCGAGTGCCTCTCTCTCACCCAGTTTTCAATCTCCTGACTGCCTATCCTCTCGCGCTGTTTTCAATCTCCCGAGTGCCTCTCTACTTGCCCTGTTTACAATCTCCCGAGTACCTCTCCACACGCCCTATTTTCATTCTCCCGACTGCCACTCCACTTGCCCTGTTTTCAATCTCCTGACAGCCTCTCCACTCGCCCCTTTTTCAATCTCCCGATTGCCTCTCCACTCGCCCCTTTTTCAATCCCCCGATTGCCTCTCCTCTCGTCCTGTTTTCTGGCCCCCGAGTGCCTCTCCGCTCGCCATGTTATCTCTCTCCCGACTGCCTATCCACTTGCCCTGTTTTCAATCTCCCTATTGCCTCTCCTCTTGCTCTGTTTTCAATCTCCCGAGTTCCTCTCCTCTCACGCTGTTTTCTATCCCACAACTGTCTTTCCACTCGTCCTCTTTTGAATCTCCCGACTGCCTCTCCACTCGCCCTGTTTTCAATCTCCCGACTGCTTCTCCACTCACCCTGTTTTCAATCTCCCAACTGCCTCTCGACTCGCCCTGTTTTCTGGCCCCTGACTGCCTCTCCACTCGCCCTGTTTTCAATCTCGCGACTGCCTCTCCACTCGCCCTGTTTTCAATCTCCCGACTGCCTCTCCACTCGCCCTCTTTTCAATCTCACCAGTGCCTCTCCTCTTGCTCTGTTTTCAATCTCCGGACTGCCTCTCCTCTTGCTCTGTTTTCAACCACCCGAGTGCCTCTCCTCTTGCTCTGTTTTCAATCTCCCGAGTGCCTCTCCTCTTGCTCTGTTTTCAATCTCCTGAGTGCCTCTCAACTTGTGCTGTTTTCAATCTACCGACTGCCTCTCCACTCTCCCTGTTTTCAATCCCCCGACTGCCTCTCCACTCTCCCTGTTTTCAATCTCCCTAGTGCCTCCACTCTCACGCTGTTTTCTATCCCGCAATTGTCTCTCCACTCGCCCTCTTTTGAATCTCCGAACAGCCTCTCCGCTCGCCTGTTTTCAATCTCCCGACTGCCTCTCCACTCGCCCTGTTATCTATCTCCTGAAAGCCTCTCCACTCGCTCTGTTTTCAATCCCCCGAGTGCCTCTCCACTCACCCTGTTTTCAATCCCCCGAGTGCCTCTGCACTCGCCCTGTTATCTCTCTCCCGACTGCCTCTCCACTTGCCCTGTTTTCAATCTCCCTATTGCCTCTCCTCTCGTCATCTTTTCAATCGCCTGACTGCCTTTCCTCTCACCCTGTTTTCAATCTCCCATCTGCCTCTCCTCTCGACACGTTTTCAATCTACCGACTGCCTCTCCACTTGCCATATTTTCAATCTCCTGACTGCCTTCTCCTCTCGCTAGTTTTCAATTTCCTGAGTGCCTCACCACTCACCCTGTTTGCAAACTGCCGACTGCCTCTCCACTCGCCCTGTTTTCAAACTCCCGAGTGCCTCTCCACTCGCCCTGTATTCAATCTCCCGATTGCCCCTCCACATACACTGTTTTCAATTCCCCGAGAGCCTCTCCTCTCAATCTGTTTTCTGGCCCCCGAGTGCCTCACCTCTCGCCCTGTTTTTAATCTCCCGACTGCCTCTCCACTCGCCCTGTTTTCAAACTCCCGATTGCCTCTCCTCTCACTCTGTTTTCAATCTCCCTACTGCTTCTCGACTCGCCCTGTTTAGAATCTCCCAATTGCCTCTCCACTCGCCCTGTTTTCAATCTCACCAGTGCCTCTCCTCTTGCTCTGTTTTCAATCCCCCGACAGCCTCTCCACTCGCCCTGTTTTCAATCTCCCATCTGCCTCTCCAGTCGTCCTGTTTTCAATGTCCCGATTGCCTCTCCTCTCGCGCTGTTTTCAATCTCCCTACTGCTTCTCGACTCGCCCTGTTTACAATCTCCCGATTGCCTCTCCACTCGCCCTGTTTTCAATCTCCCGAGTGCCTCTCCTCTCACTCTGTTTTCTGGCCCCCGAGAGCCTCTCCACTCTCCCTGTTTTCATTCTCTCGACTGCCTCTCCTCTCGCCCTGTTATCTCTCTCCTGACTGCCTCTCCTCTCGCGCTGTTTTCAATCTCCCGATTGGCTCCCACTCGCCCTGTTTTCAATCTCCCGATTGCCTCCCACTCGCCCTGTTTTCAATTCCCCGAGAGCCTCCCCTCTCACTCTGTTTTCTGGCCCATCAAGTGCCTCTCCATTCTCCCTGTTTTCAATCTCCCAACTACCTCTCCACTCGCCCTGTTTTCAATCTCCTGACAGCCTCTCAACTCGCCCTGTTTTCAATCTTCCGAGTGCCTCTCTCTCACCCAGTTTTCAATCTCCTGACTGCCTATCCTCTCGCGCTGTTTTCAATCTCCCGAGTGCCTCCCTACTTGCCCTGTTTACAATCTCCCGAGTACCTCTCCACACGCCCTATTTTCATTCTCCCGACTGCCACTCCACTTGCCCTGTTTTCAATCTCCTGACAGCCTCTCCACTCGCCCCTTTTTCAATCTCCCGATTGCCTCTCCACTCGCCCCTTTTTCAATCCCCCGATTGCCTCTCCTCTCGTCCTGTTTTCTGGCCCCCGAGTGCCTCTCCGCTCGCCCTGTTATCTCTCTCCCGACTGCCTATCCACTTGCCCTGTTTTCAATCTCCCTATTGCCTCTCCTCTTGCTCTGTTTTCAATCTCCCGAGTTCCTCTCCTCTCACGCTGTTTTCTATCCCCCAACTGTCTTTCCACTCGTCCTCTTTTGAATCTCCCGACTGCCTCTCCACTCGCCCTGTTTTCAATCTCCCGACTGCTTCTCCACTCACCCTGTTTTCAATCTCCCAACTGCCTCTCGACTCGCCCTGTTTTCTGGCCCCTGACTGCCTCTCCACTCGCCCTGTTTTCAATCTCGCGACTGCCTCTCCACTCGCCCTGTTTTCAATCTCCCGACTGCCTCTCCACTCGCCCTCTTTTCAATCTCACCAGTGCCTCTCCTCTTGCTCTGTTTTCAATCTCCCGAGTGCCTCTCCTCTTGCCCTGTTTTCAATCTCCTGAGTGCCTCTCAACTTGTGCTGTTTTCAATCTACCGACTGCCTCTCCACTCTCCCTGTTTTCAATCCCCCGACTGCCTCTCCACTCCCCCTGTTTTCAATCTCGTGACTGCCTCTCCACTCGCCCTGTTTTCAATCTCCCGACTGCCTCTCCACTCGCCCTCTTTTCAATCTCACCAGTGCCTCTCCTCTTGCTCTGTTTTCAATCTCCGGACTGCCTCTCCTCTTGCTCTGTTTTCAACCTCCCGAGTGCCTCTCCTCTTGCTCTGTTTTCAATCTCCCGAGTTCCTCTCCTCTTGCTCTGTTTTCAATCTCCTGAGTGCCTCTCAACTTGTGCTGTTTTCAATCTACCGACTGCCTCTCCACTCTCCCTGTTTTCAATCCCCCGACTGCCTCTCCACTCTCCCTGTTTTCAATCTCCCTAGTGCCTCTCCTCTCACGCTGTTTTCTATCCCGCAATTGTCTCTCCACTCGCCCTCTTTTGAATCTCCGAACAGCCTCTCCGCTCGCCTGTTTTCAATCTCCCGACTGCCTCTCCACTCGCCCTGTTTTCAATCCCCCGAGTGCCTCTCCACTTGCCATATTTTCAATCTCCTGACTGCCTTCTCCTCTCGCTAGTTTTCAATTTCCCGAGTGCCTCACCACTCACCCTGTTTGCAAACTGCCGACTGCCTCTCCACTCGCCCTGTTTTCAAACTCCCGAGTGCCTCTCCACTCGCCCTGTATTCAATCTCCCGATTGCCCCTCCACATACACTGTTTTCAATTCCCCGAGAGCCTCTCCTCTCAATCTGTTTTCTGGCCCCCGAGTGCCTCACCTCTCGCCCTGTTTTTAATCTCCCGACTGCCTCTCCACTCGCCCTGTTTTCAAACTCCCGAGTGCCTCTCCACTCGCCCTGTATTCAATCTCCCGATTGCCCCTCCACATACACTGTTTTCAATTCCCCGAGAGCCTCTCCTCTCAATCTGTTTTCTGGCCCCCGAGTGCCTCACCTCTCGCCCTGTTTTTAATCTCCCGACTGCCTCTCCACTCGCCCTGTTTTCAAACTCCCGATTGCCTCTCCTCTCACTCTGTTTTCAATCTCCCTACTGCTTCTCGACTCGCCCTGTTTAGAATCTCCCAATTGCCTCTCCACTCGCCCTGTTTTCAATCTCACCAGTGCCTCTCCTCTTGCTCTGTTTTCAATCCCCCGACAGCCTCTCCACTCGCCCTGTTTTCAATCTCCCATCTGCATCTCCAGTCGCCCTGTTTTCAATCTCCCAAGTGCCTCTCCACTCTCCCTGTTTTCAATCTCCCGACTGCCTCTCCACTCGCCCTGTTTTCAATCTCCCATCTGCCTCTCCAGTCGCCCTGTTTTCAATCCCCCGAGTGCCTCTCCAGTCGCCCTGTTTTCAATGTCCCGATTGCCTCTCCTCTCGCGCTGTTTTCAATCTCCCTACTTCTTCTCTACTCGCCCTGTTTACAATCTCCCGATTGCCTCTCCACTCGCCCTGTTTTCAATCTCCCGAGTGCCTCTCCTCTCACTCTGTTTTCTGGCCCCCGAGAGCGTCTCCACTCTCCCTGTTTTCATTCTCTCGACTGCCTCTCCACTCGCCCTGTTATCTCTCTCCTGACTGCCTCTCCTCTCGCGCTGTTTTCAATCTCCCGATTGGCTCCCACTCGCCCTGTTTTCAATTCCCCGAGAGCCTCCCCTCTCACTCTGTTTTCTGGCCCATCAAGTGCCTCTCCATTCTCCCTGTTTTCAATCTCCCGACTACCTCTCCACTCGCCCTGTTTTCAATCTCCTGACAGCCTCTCAACTCGCCCTGTTTTCAATCTTCCGAGTGCCTCTCCTCTCACCCAGTTTTCAATCTCCTGACTGCCTATCCTCTCGCGCTGTTTTCAATCTCCCGAGTGCCTCTCTCCTTGCCCTGTTTACAATCTCCCGAGTACCTCTCCACACGCCCTATTTTCATTCTCCCGACTGCCACTCCACTTGCCCTGTTTTCAATCTCCTGATAGCCTCTCCACTCGCCCCTTTTTCAATCTCCCGATTGCCTCTCCACTCGCCCCTTTTTCAATCCCCCGATTGCCTCTCCTCTCGTCCTGTTTTCTGGCCCCCGAGTGCCTCTCCGCTCGCCCTGTTATCTCTCTCCCGACTGCCTATCCACTTGCCCTGTTTTCAATCTCCCTATTGCCTCTCCTCTTGCTCTGTTTTCAATCTCCCGAGTTCCTCTCCTCTCACGCTGTTTTCTATCCCCCAACTGTCTTTCCACTCGTCCTCTTTTGAATCTCCCGACTGCCTCTCCACTCGCCCTGTTTTCAATCTCCCGACTGCTTCTCCACTCACCCTGTTTTCAATCTCCCAACTGCCTCTCGACTCGCCCTATTTTCTGGCCCCTGACTTCCTCTCCACTCGCCCTGTTTTCAATCTCGCGACTGCCTCTCCACTCGCCCTGTTTTCAATCTCCCGACTGCCTCTCCACTTGCCCTCTTTTCAATCTCACCAGTGCCTCTCCTCTTGCTCTGTTTTCAATCTCCGGACTGCCTCTCCTCTTGCTCTGTTTTCAACCTCCCGAGTGCCTCTCCTCTTTCTCTGTTTTCAATCTCCCGAGTGCCTCTCCTCTTGCTCTGTTTTCAATCTCCTGAGTGCCTCTCAACTTGTGCTGTTTTCAATCTACCGACTGCCTCTCCACTCTCCCTGTTTTCAATCCCCCGACTGCCTCTCCACTCTCCCTGTTTTCAATCTCCCTAGTGCCTCTCCTCTCACGCTGTTTTCTATCCCGCAATTGTCTCTCCACTCGCCCTCTTTTGAATCTCCGAACAGCCTCTCCGCTCGCCTGTTTTCAATCTCCCGACTGCCTCTCCACTCGCCCTGTTTTCAATCCCCCGAGTGCCTCTCCACTTGCCATATTTTCAATCTCCTGACTGCCTTCTCCTCTCGCTAGTTTTCAATTTCCTGAGTGCCTCACCACTCACCCTGTTTGCAAACTGCCGACTGCCTCTCCACTCGCCCTGTTTTCAAACTCCCGAGTGCCTCTCCACTCGCCCTGTATTCAATCTCCCGATTGCCCCTCCACATACACTGTTTTCAATTCCCCGAGAGCCTCTCCTCTCAATCTGTTTTCTGGCCCCCGAGTGCCTCACCTCTCGCCCTGTTTTTAATCTCCCGACTGCCTCTCCACTCGCCCTGTTTTCAAACTCCCGAGTGCCTCTCCACTCGCCCTGTATTCAATCTCCCGATTGCCCCTCCACATACACTGTTTTCAATTCCCCGAGAGCCTCTCCTCTCAATCTGTTTTCTGGCCCCCGAGTGCCTCACCTCTCGCCCTGTTTTTAATCTCCCGACTGCCTCTCCACTCGCCCTGTTTTCAAACTCCCGATTGCCTCTCCTCTCACTCTGTTTTCAATCTCCCTACTGCTTCTCGACTCGCCCTGTTTAGAATCTCCCAATTGCCTCTCCACTCGCCCTGTTTTCAATCTCACCAGTGCCTCTCCTCTTGCTCTGTTTTCAATCCCCCGACAGCCTCTCCACTCGCCCTGTTTTCAATCTCCCATCTGCCTCTCCAGTCGCCCTGTTTTCAATCTCCCAAGTGCCTCTCCACTCTCCCTGTTTTCAATCTCCCGACTGCCTCTCCACTCGCCCTGTTTTCAATCTCCCATCTGCCTCTCCAGTCGCCCTGTTTTCAATCCCCCGAGTGCCTCTCCAGTCGCCCTGTTTTCAATGTCCCGATTGCCTCTCCTCTCGCGCTGTTTTCAATCTCCCTACTTCTTCTCTACTCGCCCTGTTTACAATCTCCCGATTGCCTCTCCACTCGCCCTGTTTTCAATCTCCCGAGTGCCTCTCCTCTCACTCTGTTTTCTGGCCCCCGAGAGCGTCTCCACTCTCCCTGTTTTCATTCTCTCGACTGCCTCTCCACTCGCCCTGTTATCTCTCTCCTGACTGCCTCTCCTCTCGCGCTGTTTTCAATCTCCCGATTGGCTCCCACTCGCCCTGTTTTCAATTCCCCGAGAGCCTCCCATCTCACTCTGTTTTCTGGCCCATCAAGTGCCTCTCCATTCTCCCTGTTTTCAATCTCCCGACTACCTCTCCACTCGCCCTGTTTTCAATCTTCCGAGTGCCTCTCCTCTCACCCAGTTTTCAATCTCCTGACTGCCTATCCTCTCGCGCTGTTTTCAATCTCCCGAGTGCGTCTCTCCTTGCCCTGTTTACAATCTCCCGAGTACCTCTCCACACGTCCTATTTTCATTCTCCCGACTGCCACTCCACTTGCCCTGTTTTCAATCTCCTGACAGCCTCTCCACTCGCCCCTTTTTCAATCTCCCGATTGCCTCTCCACTCGCCCCTTTTTCAATCCCCCGATTGCCTCTCCTCTCGTCCTGTTTTCTGGCCCCCGAGTGCCTCTCCGCTCGCCCTGTTATCTCTCTCCCGACTGCCTATCCACTTGCCCTGTTTTCAATCTCCCTATTGCCTCTCCTCTTGCTCTGTTTTCAATCTCCCGAGTTCCTCTCCTCTCACGCTGTTTTCTATCCCCCAACTGTCTTTCCACTCGTCCTCTTTTGAATCTCCCGACTGCCTCTCCACTCGCCCTGTTTTCAATCTCCCGACTGCTTCTCCACTCACCCTGTTTTCAATCTCCCAACTGCCTCTCGACTCGCCCTGTTTTCTGGCCCCTGACTTCCTCTCCACTCCCCCTGTTTTCAATCTCGCGACTGCCTCTCCACTCGCCCTGTTTTCAATCTCCCGACTGCCTCTCCACTCGCCCTCTTTTCAATCTCACCAGTGCCTCTCCTCTTGCTCTGTTTTCAATCTCCGGACTGCCTCTCCTCTTGCTCTGTTTTCAACCTCCCGAGTGCCTCTCCTCTTGCTCTGTTTTCAATCTCCCGAGTGCCTCTCCTCTTGCTCTGTTTTCAATCTCCTGAGTGCCTCTCAACTTGTGCTGTTTTCAATCTACCGACTGCCTCTCCACTCTCCCTGTTTTCAATCCCCCGACTGCCTCTCCACTCTCCCTGTTTTCAATCTCCCTAGTGCCTCTCCTCTCACGCTGTTTTCTATCCCGCAATTGTCTCTCCACTCGCCCTCTTTTGAATCTCCGAACAGCCTCTCCGCTCGCCTGTTTTCAATCTCCCGACTGCCTCTCCACTCGCCCTGTTATCTATCTCCTGAAAGCCTCTCCACTCGCTCTGTTTTCAATCCCCCGAGTGCCTCTCCACTCACCCTGTTTTCAATCCCCCGAGTGCCTCTGCACTCGCCCTGTTATCTCTCTCCCGACTGCCTCTCCACTTGCCCTGTTTTCAATCTCCCTATTGCCTCTCCTCTCGTCATCTTTTCAATCACCTGACTGCCTTTCCTCTCACCCTGTTTTCAATCTCCCATCTGCCTCTCCTCTCGACATGTTTTCAATCTACCGACTGCCTCTCCACTTGCCATATTTTCAATCTCCTGACTGCCTTCTCCTCTCGCTAGTTTTCAATTTCCTGAGTGCCTCACCACTCACCCTGTTTGCAAACTGCCGACTGCCTCTCCACTCGCCCTGTTTTCAAACTCCCGAGTGCCTCTCCACTCGCCCTGTATTCAATCTCCCGATTGCCCCTCCACATACACTGTTTTCAATTCCCCGAGAGCCTCTCCTCTCAATCTGTTTTCTGGCCCCCGAGTGCCTCACCTCTCGCCCTGTTTTTAATCTCCCGACTGCCTCTCCACTCGCCCTGTTTTCAAACTCCCGATTGCCTCTCCTCTCACTCTGTTTTCAATCTCCCTACTGCTTCTCGACTCGCCCTGTTTAGAATCTCCCAATTGCCTCTCCACTCGCCCTGTTTTCAATCTCACCAGTGCCTCTCCTCTTGCTCTGTTTTCAATCCCCCGACAGCCTCTCCACTCGCCCTGTTTTCAATCTCCCATCTGCCTCTCCACTCGCCCTGTTTTCAATCTCCCATCTGCCTCTCCAGTCGCCCTGTTTTCAATGTCCCGAGTGCCTCTCCACTCGCCCTGTTTTCAGTCTCCCATCTGCCTCTCCAGTCGCCCTGTTTTCAATGTCCCGATTGCCTCTCCTCTCGCGCTGTTTTCAATCTCCCTACTGCTTCTCGACTCGCCCTGTTTACAATCTCCCGATTGCCTCTCCACTCGCCCTGTTTTCAATCTCCCGAGTGCCTCTCCTCTCACTCTGTTTTCTGGCCCCCGAGAGCGTCTCCACTCTCCCTGTTTTCATTCTCTCGACTGCCTCTCCTCTCGCCCTGTTATCTCTCTCCTGACTGCCTCTCCTCTCGCGCTGTTTTCAATCTCCCGATTGCCTCCCACTCGCCCTGTTTTCAATCTCCCTATTGCCTCCCGCTCGCCCTGTTTTCAATTCCCCGAGAGCCTCCCCTCTCCCTCTGTTTTCTGGCCCATCAAGTGCCTCTCCATTCTCCCTGTTTTCAATCTCCCAACTACCTCTCCACTCGCCCTGTTTTCAATCCCCTGACTGCCTCTCCTCTCACCCAGTTTTCAATCTTCCGACTGCCTCTCCCCTCGCCCTGTTTTCAATCTCCTGACTGCCTCTCCCCTTGCACTGTTTTCAATCTCCCGAGAGCCTCTCAACTCGCTCTGTTTTCAATCTCCCGACTGCCTATCCTCTCGCGCTGTTTTCAATCTCCCGAGAGCCTCTCAACTCGCTGTTTTCAATCTCCTGACTGCCTATCCTCTCGCGCTGTTTTCAATCTCCCGAGTGCCTCTCCTCTCGCCCTGTTTACAGTCTCCCGAGTACCTCTCCACACGCCCTGTTTTCATTCTCCCGACTGCCACTCCACTTGCCCTGTTTTCAATCTCCTGACAGCCTCTCCTCTCGCGCTGTTGTCAATCTCCCGAGTGCCTCTCCAGTCGCCCTGTTTTCAATCTCCCGATTGCCTCTCCACTCGACCTGTTTTCAATCTCCCGACTGCCTCTCCTCTCGCGCTGTTGTCAATCTCCCGAGTGCCTCTCCAGTCGCCCTGTTTTTAATCTCCCGAGTGACTCTCCTCTCACGCTGCTTTCTATGCCCCGACTGTCTCTCCACTCGCCCTGTTATTTCTCTCCCGACTGCCTCTCCCCTTGCCCTTTTTTCAATCTCCCTATTGCCTCTCCTCTCGACATGTTTTCAATCTCCCGACTGCCTCTCAACTCGTCCTGTTTTCAATCTCCCGAGTGCCTCTCCACTCGCGCTGTTTTCAATCTGCCGACTGCCTCTCCAATTGCCCTGTTTTCAATCTCCCTATTGCCTCTCCTCTCGTCATCTTTTCAATCGCCTGACTGCCTTTCCTCTCACCCTGTTTTCAATCTCCCATCTGCCTCTCCTCTCGACATTTTTTCAGTCTACCGACTGCCTCTCCTCTCGCCCTGTTTTCAATCTCCTGACTGCCTCTCCACTCGCCCTGTTTTCAATCTCCCATCTGCCTCTCCTCTCGACATGTTTTCAATCTACCGACTGCCTCTCCACTTGCCATATTTTCAATCTCCTGACTGCCTTCTCCTCTCGCTAGTTTTCAATTTCCTGAGTGCCTCACCACTCACCCTGTTTGCAAACTGCCGACTGCCTCTCCACTCGCCCTGTTTTCAATCTCCCTATTGCCTCTCCTCTCGTCATCTTTTCAATCGCCTGACTGCCTTTCCTCTCACCCTGTTTTCAATCTCCCATCTGCCTCTCCTCTCGACATGTTTTCAATCTACCGACTGCCTCTCCACTTGCCATATTTTCAATCTCCTGACTGCCTTCTCCTCTCGCTAGTTTTCAATTTCCTGAGTGCCTCACCTCTCACCCTGTTTGCAAACTGCCGACTGCCTCTCCACTCGCCCTGTTTTCAAACTCCCGAGTGCCTCTCCACTCGCCCTGTATTCAATCTCCCGATTGCCCCTCCACATACACTGTTTTCAATTCCCCGAGAGCCTCTCCTCTCAATCTGTTTTCTGGCCCCCGAGTGCCTCACCTCTCGCCCTGTTTTTAATCTCCCGACTGCCTCTCCACTCGCCCTGTTTTCAAACTCCCGATTGCCTCTCCTCTCACTCAGTTTTCAATCTCCCTACTGCTTCTCGACTCGCCCTGTTTAGAATCTCCCAATTGCCTCTCCACTCGCCCTGTTTTCAATCTCACCAGTGCCTCTCCTCTTGCTCTGTTTTCAATCCCCCGACAGCCTCTCCACTCGCCCTGTTTTCAATCTCCCATCTGCCTCTCCACTCGCCCTGTTTTCAATCTCCCATCTGCCTCTCCAGTCGCCCTGTTTTCAATGTCCCGAGTGCCTCTCCTCTCGCCCTGTTTTCAGTCTCCCATCTGCCTCTCCAGTCACCCTGTTTTCAATGTCCCGATTGCCTCTCCTCTCGCGCTGTTTTCAATCTCCCTACTGCTTCTCGACTCGCCCTGTTTACAATCTCCCGATTGCCTCTCCACTCGCCCTGTTTTCAATCTCCCGAGTGCCTCTCCTCTCACTCTGTTTTCTGGCCCCCGAGAGCCTCTCCACTCTCCCTGTTTTCATTCTCTCGACTGCCTCTCCTCTCGCCCTGTTATCTCTCTCCTGACTGCCTCTCCTCTCGCGCTGTTTTCAATCTCCCGATTGCCTCCCACTCGCCCTGTTTTCAATCTCCCGATTGCCTCCCACTCGCCCTGTTTTCAATTCCCCGAGAGCCTCCCCTCTCCCTCTGTTTTCTGGCCCATCAAGTGCCTCTCCATTCTCCCTGTTTTCAATCTCCCGACTACCTCTCCACTAGCCCTGTTTTCAATCCCCTGACTGCCTCTCCTCTCACCCAGTTTTCAATCTTCCGACTGCCTCTCCCCCGCCCTGTTTTCAATCTCCTGACTGCCTCTCCCCTTGCACTGTTTTCAATCTCCTGAGAGCCTCTCAACTCGCACTGTTTTCAATCTCCTGACTGCCTATCCTCTCGCGCTGTTTTCAATCTCCCGAGAGCCTCTCAACTCGCTGTTTTCAATCTCCTGACTGCCTATCCTCTCGCGCTGTTTTCAATCTCCCGAGTGCCTCTCCTCTTGCCCTGTTTACAGTCTCCCGAGTACCTCTCCACACGCCCTGTTTTCATTCTCCCGACTGCCACTCCACTTGCCCTGTTTTCAATCTCCTGACAGCCTCTCCTCTCGCGCTGTTGTCAATCTCCCAAGTGCCTCTCCAGTCGCCCTGTTTTTAATCTCCCGAGTGCCTCTCCTCTCACGCTGCTTTCTATGCCCCGACTGTCTCTCCACTCGCCCTGTTATTTCTCTCCCGACTGCCTCTCCCCTTGCCCTTTTTTCAATCTCCCTATTGCCTCTCCTCTCGACATGTTTTCAATCTCCCGACTGCCTCTCAACTCGTCCTGTTTTCAATCTCCCGAGTGCCTCTCCACTCGCGCTGTTTTCAATCTGCCGAATGCCTCTCCACTCGCCCTGTTTTCAAATCCCCGAGAGCCTCCCCTCTCACTCTGTTTTCTGGCCCATCAAGTGCCTCTCCATTCTCCCTGTTTTCAATCTCCCGACTGCCTCTCCACTCGACTGTTTTCAATGTCCCGACGGCCTCTCCACTCGCCCTGTTTTCAATCTGCCGAATGCCTCTCCACTCACCCTGTTTTCAATCTCCCGACTGCCTATCCTCTCGCGCTGTTTTCAATCTCCCGAGTGCATCTCCTCTCGCCCTGTTTACAATCTCCCGAGTACCTCTCCATACACCCTGTTTTCATTCTCCCGACTGCCACTCCACTTGCCCTGTTTTCAATCTCCTGACAGCCTCTCCACTCGCCCCTTTTTCAATCCCCCGAGTGCCTCTCCACTCGCCCTGTTTTCAATCCCCCGACTGCCTCTCCACTCGCCCCTTTTTCAATCCCCCGAGTGCCTCTCCACTCGCCCTGTTTTCAATCCCCCGACTGCCTCTCCACTCGCCCTGTTTTCAATCCCCCGAGTGCCTCTCCACTCGCCCTGTTTTCAATCCCCCGACTGCCTCTCCACTCGTCCTGTTTTCTGGCCCCCGAGTGCCTCTCCGCTCGCCCTGTTATCTCTCTCCCGACTGCCTCTCCACTCGTCCTCTTTTGAATCTCACGACTGCCTCTCCAATTGCCCTATTTTCAATCTCCCGAGTGCCTCTCCACTCTCCCTGTTTTCAATCTCCCGACTGCCTCTCCACTCGCCCTGTTTTCAATCTCCCGACTGCCTCTCCTCTCGCGCTGTTTTCAATCTCCCGACTGCCTCTCCACTTGGCATATTTTCAATCTCCTGACTGCCTTCTCCACTCACCCTGTTTTCTATCTCCCGAATGCCTCTCCTGTCACCCTGTTTTCTGGCCCCCGAGTGCCTCTCCACTCTCCCTGTTTTCATTCTCCCGACTGCCTCTCCTCTCGCCCTGTTATCTCTCTCCTGACTGCCTCTCCTCTCGCCATGTTTTCAATCCCCTGTCTGCTTCTCCTCTCGGCATGTTTTCCATCTCCCGAGTGCCTCTCCTCTCGCCATGTTTTCAACCTCCCATCTGCCTCTCCAGTCGCCCTGTTTTCAATCTGCCGAATGCCTCTCCACTCGCCCTGTTTTCAACCTCCCTACTGTGTCTCCACTCGCCTGTTTTCAATCTGCCGAATGCCTCTCCACTCGCCCTGTTTTCAATCTGCCGATTGCCTCTCCATTCTCCCTGTTTTCAATCTCCTGCCTACCTCTCCACTCGGCCTGTTTTCAAAGTCCCAATTGCGTCTCCTCTCGTGCTACTTTCAATCTCCCGACTGCCTCTCCACTCGACTGTTTTCAATCTCCCGATTGGCTCCCACTCGCCCTGTTTTCAATTCCCCGAGAGCCTCCCCTCTCACTCTGTTTTCTGGCCCATCAAGTGCCTCTCCATTCTCCCTGTTTTCAATCTCCCGACTACCTCTCCACTCGCCCTGTTTTCAATCTCCTGACAGCCTCTCCACTCGCCCCTTTTTCAATCCCCCGACTGCCTCTCCACTCGCCCTGTTTTCAATCCCCCGACTGCCTCTCCACTCGTCCTGTTTTCTGGCCCCCGAGTGCCTCTCCGCTCGCCCTGTTATCTCTCTCCCGACTGCCTCTCCACTCGCCCTGTTTTCAATCTCCCTATTGCCTCTCCTCTTGCTCTGTTTTCAATCTCCCGAGTTCCTCTCCTCTCACGCTGTTTTCTATCCCCCGACTGTCTCTCCACTCGCCCTCTTTTGAATCTCACGACTGCCTCTCCAATTGCCCTATTTTCAATCTCCCTATTGCCTCTCCTCCTGCTCTATTTTCAATCTCCCGAGTGCCTCTCCTCTTGCTCTTTTTTCAATCTCCCGAGTGCCTCTCCACTTGCTCTTTTTTCAATCTCCCGAGTGCCTCTCCACTTGCTCTTTTTTCAATCTCCCGAGTGCCTCTCCACTTGCTCTTTTTTCAATCTCCCGACTGTGTCTCCACTCGCCCTGTTTTCAATCTCCCGACTGTGTCTCCACTCGCCCTGTTTTCAATCTCCCGACTGTGTCTCCACTCGCGCTGTTTTCAATCTCCCGAGTGCCTCTCCACTCGCCCTGTTTTCAATCTCCCGACTGTCTCCACTCGCCCTGTTTTCAATCTCCCGATTGCCTCCCACTCGCCCTGTTTTCAATTCCCCGAGAGCCGCCCCTCTCACTCTGTTTTCTGGCCCATCAAGTGCCTCTCCATTCTCCCTGTTTTCAATCTCCCGCCTACCTCTCCACTCGCCCTGTTTTCAATCTTCCGAGTGCCTCTCCCCTCGCCCAGTTTTCAATCTTCCGACTACCTCTCCTCTCGCGCTGTTTTCAATCTGCCGATTGCCTCCCACTCGCCCTGTTTTCAATCCCCCGAGTGCCTCTCCTCTCGCCACGTTTTCAATCTTCCGAGTGCCTCTCCATTCTCCCTGTTTTCAATCTCCCGACTACCTCTCCACTCGCCCTGTTTTCAATCTCCCGAGTGCCTCTCCTCTCACCCAGTTTTCAATCTCCTGACTGCCTATCCTCTCGCGCTGTTTTCAATCTCCCGAGTGCCTCTCCTCTCGCCCTGTTTACAGTCTCCCGAGTACCTCTCCACACGGCCTATTTTCATTCTCCCGACTGCCACTCCACTTGCCCTGTTTTCAATCTCCCGATTGCCTCTCCACTCGCCCCTTTTTCATCCCCCGATTGCCTCTCCTCTCGTCCTGTTTTCTGGCCCCCGAGTGCCTCTCCGCTCGCCCTGTTATCTCTCTCCCGACTGCCTATCCACTTGCCCTGTTTTCAATCTCCCTATTGCCTCTCCTCTTGCTCTGTTTTCAATCTCCCGAGTTCCTCTCCTCTCACGCTGTTTTCTATCCCCCAACTGTCTTTCCACTCGTCCTCTTTTGAATCTCCCGACTGCCTCTCCACTCGCCCTGTTTTCAATCTCCCGACTGCTTCTCCACTCACCCTGTTTTCAATCTCCCGAGTGCCTCTCCACTCGCCCTGTTTTCTGGCCCCTGACTGCCTCTCCACTCGCCCTGTTTTCAATCTCGCGACTGCCTCTCCACTCGCCCTCTTTTCAATCTCACCAGTGCCTCTCCTCTTGCTCTGTTTTCAATCTCCCAACTGCCTCTCCTCTTGCTCTGTTTTCAATCTCCTGAGTGCCTCTCAACTTGTGCTGTTTTCAATCTACCGACTGCCTCTCCACTCTCCCTGTTTTCAATCTCCCTAGTGCCTCTCCTCTCACGCTGTTTTCTATCCCGCAATTGTCTCTCCACTCGCCCTCTTTTGAATCTCCGAACAGCCTCTCCGCTCGCCTGTTTTCAATCTCCCGAACGCCTCTCCACTCGCCCTGTTATCTATCTCCTGAAAGCCTCTCCACTCGCTCTGTTTTCAATCCCCCGAGTGCCTCTCCACTCACCCTGTTTTCAATCCCCCGAGTGCCTCTGCACTCGCCCTGTTATCTCTCTCCCGACTGCCTCTCCACTTGCCCTGTTTTCAATCTCCCTATTGCCTCTCCTCTCGTCATCTTTTCAATCGCCTGACTGCCTTTCCTCTCACCCTGTTTTCAATCTCCCACCTGCCTCTCCTCTCGACATGTTTTCAATCTACCGACTGCCTCTCCACTTGCCATATTTTCAATCTCCTGACTGCCTCTCCTCTCGACATGTTTTCAATCCCCCGAGTGCCTCTCCACTTGCCATATTTTCAATCTCCTGACTGCCTTCTCCTCTCGCTAGTTTTCAATTTCCCGATTGCCTCACCACTCACCCTGTTTGCGAACTGCCGACTGCCTCTCCACTCACCCTGTTTTCAAACTCCCGAGTGCCTCTCCACTCGCCCTGTATTCAATCTCCCGATTGCCCCTCCACATACACTGTTTTCAATTCCCCGAGAGCCTCTCCTCTCAATCTGTTTTCTGGCCCCCGAGTGCCTCACCTCTCGCCCTGTTTTTAATCTCCCGACTGCCTCTCCACTCGCCCTGTTTTCAAACTCCCGATTGCCTCTCCTCTCACTCTGTTTTCAATCTCCCCACTGCTTCTCGACTCGCCTTGTTTAGAATCTCCCAATTGCCTCTCCACTCGCCCTGTTTTCAATCTCACCAGTGCCTCTCCTCTTGCTCTGTTTTCAATCCCCCGACAGCCTCTCCACTCGCCCTGTTTTCAATCTCCCATCTGCCTCTCCAGTCGCCCTGTTTTCAATCTCCCAAGTGCCTCTCCACTCTCCCTGTTTTCAATCTCCCGACTGCCTCTCCACTCGCCCTGTTTTCAATCTCCCATCTGCCTCTCCAGTCGCCCTGTTTTCAATGTCCCGAGTGCCTCTCCACTCGCGCTGTTTTCAATCTCCCTACTGCTTCTCGACTCGCCCTGTTTACAATCTCCCGATTGCCTCTCCACTCGCCCTGTTTTCAATCTCCTGAGTGCCTCTCCTCTCACTCTGTTTTCTGGCCCCCGAGAGCCTCTCCACTCTCCCTGTTTTCATTCTCTCGACTGCCTCTCCTCTCGCCCTGTTATCTCTCTCCTGACTGCCTCTCCTCTCGCCATGTTTTCAATCCCCTGTCTGCTTCTCCTCTCGGCATGTTTTCCATCTCCCGACTGCCTCTCCTCTCGCGCTGTTTTCAACCTCCCTACTGTGTCTCCACTCGCCTGTTTTCAATCTCCCAATTGCCTCCCACTCGCCCTGTTTTCAATCTCCCGATTGCCTCCCACTCGCCCTGTTTTCAATCTCCCGATTGCCTCCCACTCGCCCTGTTTTCAATTCCCCGAGAGCCTCCCCTCTCACTCTGTTTTCTGGCCCATCAAGTGCCTCTCCATTCTCCCTGTTTTCAATCTCCCGACTACCTCTCCACTCGCGCTGTTTTCAATCTCCCGACTACCTCTCCACTCGCCCTGTTTTCAATCTCCTGACTGCCTCTCCTCTCACCCAGTTTTCAATCTTCCGACTGCCTCTCCCCTCGCCCTGTTTTCAATCTCCCGAGAGCCTCTCAACTCGCTCTGTTTTCAATCTCCCGACTGCCTATCCTCTCGCGCTGTTTTCAATCTCCCGAGTGCCTCTCCTCTCGCCCTGTTTACAGTCTCCCGAGTACCTCTCCACACGCCCTGTTTTCATTCTCCCGACTGCCACTCCACTTGCCCTGTTTTCAATCTCCCGAGTGCCTCTCCTCTCGCGCTGTTGTCAATCTCCCGAGTGCCTCTCCAGTCGCCCCTTTTTCAATCCCACGACTGCCTCTCCTCTCGACCTGTTTTCAATCTCCCGACTGCCTCTCCACTTGCCCTGTTTTCAATCTCCCGACTGCCTCTCCTCTCGCCCTGTTGTCAATCTCCCGAGTGCCTCTCCAGTCGCCCTGTTTTCAATCTCCTGACAGCCTCTCCACTCGCCCTGTTTTCAATCTCCCGACTGCCTCTCCTCTCGCGCTGTTGTCAATCTCCCGAGTGCCTCTCCAGTCGCCCTGTTTTTAATCTCCCGAGTGCCTCTCCTCTCACGCTGCTTTCTATGCCCCGACTGTCTCTCCACTCGCCCTGTTATTTCTCTCCCGACTGCCTCTCCGCTTGCCCTTTTTTCAATCTCCCTATTGCCTCTCCTCTCGACATGTTTTCAATCTCCCGACTGCCTCTCAACTAGTCCTGTTTTCAATCTGCCGAATGCCTCTCCACTCGCCCTGTTATCAATCTGCCGAATGCCTCTCCACTCGCCCTGTTTTCAATCTGCCGAATGCCTCCCACTCGCCCTGTTTTCAAATCCCCGAGAGCCTCCCCTCTCACTCTGTTTTCTGGCCCATCAAGTGCCTCTCCATTCTCCCTGTTTTCAATCTCCCGACTGCCTCTCCACTCGACTGTTTTCAATGTCCCGACGGCCTCTCCCCTCGCCCTGTTTTCAATCCCCCGAGAGCCTCTCAACTCGCACTGTTTTCAATCTCCCGACTGCCTATCCTCTCGCGCTGTTTTCAATCTCCCGAGTGCATCTCCTCTCGCCCTGTTTACAATCTCCCGAGTACCTCTCCACATGCCCTGTTTTCATTCTCCCGACTGCCACTCCACTTGCCCTGTTTTCAATCCCCCGACTGCCTCTCCACTCGTCCTGTTTTCTGGCCCCCGAGTGCCTCTCCGCTCGCCCTGTTATCTCTCTCCCGACTGCCTCTCCACTCGTCCTCTTTTGAATCTCACGACTGCCTCTCCAATTGCCCTATTTTCAATCTCCCTATTGCCTCTCCTCTCGCTCTATTTTCAATCTCCCGAGTGCCTCTCCACTCGCCCTGTTTTCAATCTCCCGACTGCCTATCCTCTCGCGCTGTTTTCAATCTCCTGACTGCCTTCTCCACTCACCCTGTTTTCTATCTCCCGACTGCCTCTCCTCTCACCCTGTTTTCTGGCCCCCGAGTGCCTCTCCACTCTCCCTGTTTTCATTCTCCCGACTGCCTCTCCTCTCGCCCTGTTATCTCTCTCCTGACTGCCTCTCCTCTCGCCATGTTTTCAATCCCCTGTCTGCTTCTCCTCTCGGCATGTTTTCCATCTCCCGACTGCCTCTCCTCTCGCCATGTTTTCAACCTCCCTACTGTGTCTCCACTCGCCTGTTTTCAATCTGCCGAATGCCTCTCCACTCGCCCTGTTTTCAATCTCCCGAGTGCCTCTCCACTCGCCCTGTTTTCAATCTGCCGAATGCCTCTCCACTCGCCCTGTTTTCAATTCCCCGAGAGCCTCCCCTCTCACTCTGTTTTCTGGCCCATCAAGTGCCTCTCCATTCTCCCTGTTTTCAATCTCCTGCCTACCTCTCCACTCGGCCTGTTTTCAAAGTCCCAATTGCGTCTCCTCTCGCGCTACTTTCAATCTCCCGACTGCCTCTCCACTCGACTGTTTTCAATCTCCCGATTGACTCCCACTCGCCCTGTTTTCAATTCCCCGAGAGCCTCCCCTCTCACTCTGTTTTCTGGCCCATCCATTCTCCGAGTGCCTCTCCATTCTCCCTGTTTTCAATCTCCTGACTACCTCTCCACTTGCCCTGTTTTCAATCTTTCGAGTGCCTCTCCACTCGCCCTGTTTTCAATCCCCCGAGAGCCTCTCAACTCGCACTGTTTTCAATCTCCCTATTGCCTCTCCTCTTGCTCTGTTTTCAATCTCCCGAGTTCCTCTCCTCTCACGCTGTTTTCTATCCCCCGACTGTCTCTCCACTCGCCCTCTTTTGAATCTCACGACTGCCTCTCCAGTTGCCCTATTTTCAATCTCCCTATTGCCTCTCCTCTCGCTCTATTTTCAATCTCCCTATTGCCTCTCCTCTCGCCCTGTTGTCAATCTCCCGAGTGCCTCTCCAGTCGCCCTGTTTTCAATCTCCTGACTGCCTTCTCCAGTCACCCTGTTTTCTATCTCCCGACTGCCTCTCCTCCTGCTCTATTTTCAATCTCCCGAGTGCCTCTCCACTCGCCCTGTTTTCAATCTCCCGACTGCCTATCCTCTCGCGCTGTTTTCAATCTCCCGAGTGCCTCTCCACTCGCCTGTTTTCAATCCCCCGAGTGCCTCTCCACTCACCCTTTTTTCTATCTCCCTACTGCCTCTCTTCTCACCCTGTTTTCAATCTCCCGACTGCCTCTCCACTCGCCCTGTTTTCAATCTCCCGACTGCCTCTCCACTCGCACTGTTTTCAATCTCTCGAATGCCTCTCCATTCGCACTGTTTTCAATCGCCTGACAGCCTCTCCAGTCGGCCTGTTTTCAATCTGCCGACTGCCTCTCCACTCTCCCTGTTTTCAATCTGCCGATTGCCTCTCCACTCGCCCTGTTTTCAATCTGCCGATTGCCTCTCCACTCTCCCTGTTTTCAATCTGCCGACTGCCTCTCCACTCTCCCTGTTTTCAATCTGCCGACTGCCTCTCCACTCTCCCTGTTTTCAATCTGCCGATTGCCTCCCACTCGCCCTGTTTTCAATTCCCCGAGAGCCTCCCCTCTCACTCTGTTTCCTGGCCCATCAAGTGCCTCTCCATTCTCCCTGTTTTCAATCTCCCGACTACCTCTCCACTCGCCCTGTTTTCAATCTTCCGAGTGCCTCTCCACTCGCCCTGTTTTCAATCCCCCGAGAGCCTCTCAACTCGCACTGTTTTCAATCCCCCGACTGCCTATCCTCTTGCGCTGTTTTCAATCTCCCGAGTGCATCTCCTCTCGCCCTGTTTACAGTCTCCCGAGTACCTATCTACACGCCCTGTTTTCATTCTCCCGACTGCCACTCCACTTGCCCTGTTTTCAATCTCCTGACAGCCTCTCCACTCGCCCCTTTTTCAATCTCCCGACTGTGTCTCCACTCGCCCTGTTTTCAATCTCCCGATTGCCTCCCACTCGCCCTGTTTTCAATCTCCCGACTGTGTCTCCACTCGCCCTGTTTTCAATCTCCCGATTGCCTCCCACTCGCCCTGTTTTCAATTCCCCGAGAGCCTCCCCTCTCACTCTGTTTTCTGGCCCATCAAGTGCCTCTCCATTCTCCCTGTTTTCAATCTCCCGACTACCACTCCACTCGCCCTGTTTTCAATCTTCCGACTGCCTCTCCATTCTCCCTGTTTTCAATCTCCCGACTACCTCTCCACTCACCCTGTTTTCAATCTCCTGACTGCCTCTCCCCTCGCCCTGTTTTCAATCTCCTGACTGCCTCTCCACTCACCCTGTTTTCAATCTCCCGAGAGCCTCTCAACTCGCACTGTTTTCAATCTCCCGACTGCCTATCCTCTCGCGCTGTTTTCGATCTCCCGAGTGCATCTCCTCTCGCCCTGTTTACAGTCTCCCGAGTACCTCTCCACACGCCCTGTTTTCAATCTCCCGACTGCCACTCCACTTGCCCTGTTTTCAATCTCCTGACAGCCTCTCCACTCGCCCCTTTTTCAATCCCCCGACTGTCTCTCCACTCGTCCTGTTTTCTGGCCCCCGAGTGTCTCTCCGCTCGCCCTGTTATCTCTCTCCCGACTGCCTATCCACTTGCCCTGATTTCAATCTCCCTATTGCCTCTCCTCTTGCTCTGTTTTCAATCTCCCGAGTTCCTCTCCTCTCACGCTGTTTTCTATCCCCCGACTGTCTCTCCACTCGCCCTCTTTTGAAGCTCCCGACTGCCTCTCCAATTGCCCTATTTTCAATCTCCCTATTGCCTCTCCTCTCGCTCTTTTTTCAATCTCCCGAGTGCCTCTCCACTTGCCATATTTTCAATCTCCCGACTGTGTCTCCACTCGCCCTGTTTTCAATCTCCCGAGTGCCTCTCCACTCGCCTGTTTTCATCCCCCCGACTGCCTCTCTTCTCGCGCTGTTTTCAATCTCCCGACTGCCTCTCCTCTCGCCCTGTTTTCAATCTCCTGACTGCCTCACCACTCGCCCTGTTTTCAATCTGCCGACTGCCTCACCACTCGCCCTGTTTTCAATCCCCCGACTGCCTCTCCACTCGCGCTGTTTTCAATCTGCCGACTGCCTCTCCACTCGCAGTGTTGTCAGTCTCCCGACTGCTTCTCCACTCTCCCTGTTTTCAAACTCCCGAGAGCCTCTCCACTCGCCCTGTATTCAATCTCCCGATTGCCCCTCCACATACACTGTTTTCAATTCCCCGAGAGCCTCTCCTCTCACTCCGCTTTCTGGCCCCCGAGTGCGTCTCCTCTCACCCTGTTTTCAATCTCCCGACTGCCTCTCCACTCGCTCTGTTTTCAATCCCCCGAGTGACTCTCCTCTCGCCGTGTTTTCAAACTTCCGAGTGCCTCTCCTCTCGCGCTGTTTTCAATCTCCCGAGTGCCTCTCCACTCGCACTGTTTTCAATCTCTCGAATGCCTCTCCATTCGCACTGTTTTCAATCTCCCGAGTGCCTCTCCTCTCGCGCTGTTTTCAATCTCCCGAGTGCCTCTCCTCTCGCGCTGTTTTCAATCTCCCGAGTGCCTCTCCACTCGCACTGTTTTCAATCTCCCGAGTGCCTCTCCACTCGCCCTGTTTTCAATCTCCCGAGTGCCTCTCCTCTCACGCTGCTTTCTATGCCCCGACTGTCTCTCCACTCGCCCTGTTATTTCTCTCCCGACTGCCTCTCCCCTTGCCCTTTTTTCAATCTCCCTATTGCCTCTCCTCTCGACATGTTTTCAATCTCCCGAGTGCCTCTCCACTCGCCCTGTTTTCAATCTGCCGACTGTGTCTCCACTCGCCCTGTTTTCAATCTGCCGACTGTGTCTCCACTCGCCCTGTTTTCAATCTGCCGACTGTGTCTCCACTCGCCCTGTTTTCAATCTCCCGAGTGCCTCTCCACTCGCCCTGTTTTCAATCTGCCGACAGTGTCTCCACTCGCCCTGTTTTCAATCTGCCGACTGCCTCTCCACTCACTCTGTTTTCTGCCCCCGACTGCCTCTCCTCTCGCGCTGTTTTCAAACTCCCGAGTGCGTCTCCTCTCACCCTATTTTCAATCAACCGACTGCCTCTCCGCTCGCCCTGTTTTCAAACTCCCGACTGCCTCTCCTCTCGCGCTGTTTTCAATCTCCCGAGTGCCTCTCCACTTGCCTTGTTTTTAATCTCCCGAGTGCCTCTCCTCTCACGCTGCTTTCTATGCCCCAACTGTCTCTCCACTCGCCCTGTTATTTCTCTCCCGACTGCCTCTCCCCTTGCCCTTTTTTCAATCTCCCTATTGCCTCTCCTCTCGACATGTTTTCAATCTCCCGACTGCCTTCTCCCCTCGCTCTGTTTTCAAACTCCCGAGTGCGTCTCCTCTAGCGCTATTTTCAATCTCCCAAGTGCCTCTCCAATCTCCCTGTTTTCAATCTCACGACTGCCTCTCCTCTCGCCCTGTTTTCAAACTCCCGAGTGCGCCTCCTCTCGCGCTATTTTCAATTTCCCGAGTGCCTCTCTACTTGCCCCGTTTTCAATCTCCCGACTGCCTATCCTCTCGGCATGTTTTCAATCCCTTGACTGCCTCTCCCCTCGCACTGTTTTCAAACTCCCGAGTGCGTCTCCTCTCGCACTATTTTCAATCTCCCGAGTGCCTCTCTACTTGCCCTGTTTTCAATCTCCCAAGTGCCTCTACACTCGCCCTGTTTTCTATTCCAAGTTCCTCTCCTCTCACGCTATTTTAAAACTCCCGAGTGCCTCTGCTCTCGCCCTGTTATCTCTCTCCCCACCGCCTCTCCACTCGCCCTCTTTTCAATCTTCCGACTGCCTCTCCTCTCATTCTGTTTTCAATCTCCCGAGTGCCTCTCCTCTCGTCATCTTTTCAATCTCCTGACTGCCTCTCCTCTCACACTGTTTTCAATCTCCGACTGCCTCTCCACTCGCTCTGTTTTCAATCTCCCATCTGCCTCTCCCCTCGCCCTGTTTTCAAACTCCCTATTTTGTCTCCTCTCACGCTGTTTTCAATCCCACGACTGCCTCTCCACTCAGACTGTTTTCAATCTCCCGACTGCCTCTCCGCTCGCCCTGTTATCTCTCTCCTGACTGCGTCTCCACTTGCCCTGCTTTCAATCTCCCAAGTGCCTCTCCTCTCATGCTGTTTTCTATCCCTCGACTGCCTCTCCCCTCGCACTGTTTTCAAACTCCCGAGTGCGTCTCCTCTCGCACTATTTTCAATCTCCCGACTGCCTCTGCACTCGCCCTGTTTTCAATCTCCCGACTGCCTCTCCACTTGCCATGTTTTCAATCTCCTGTGTGCCTCTCCTCTCAGCATGTTTGCAATCTCCCGACTGCCTCTCTTCTCGCGCTGTTTTCTATTTCCCGAGTGCCTCTCCTCTCGCCCTGTTTTCAATCTCCCGAGTGCCTCTCCTCTCACGCTGTTTTCTATCCCCCAACTGTCTTTCCACTCGTCCTCTTTTGAATCTCCCGACTGCCTCTCCACTCGCCCTGTTTTCAATCTCCCTATTGTCTCTCCTCTCGCTCTGTTTTCAATCTTTCATCTGCCTCTCCCCTCGCCCTGTTTTCAAACTCCCTATTTTATCTCCTCTCACGCTTTTTTCTATCCGCCAACTGTCTCTCCACTTGCCCTGTTTTCAAGCTCCCTATTGCCTCTCCTCTCGCGCTGTTTTCCATCTCCCGAGTGCCTCTCCACTCGCCTGTTTTCAATCCCCCGACTGTCTCTCCACTCGCCTGTTTTCAATCCCCCGACTGTCTCTCCACTCGCCCTGTTTTCAATCTCCAGATTGCCTCTGCACTTGCTCTGTTTTCAATCCCCCGAGTGCCTCTCCTCTCACGCTGTTTTCAATCCCCCGACTGTCTCTCCACTCGCCCTCTTTTGAATCTCACGACTGCCTCTCCAATTGCCCTATTTTCAATCTCCCTATTGCCTCTCCTCTCGCTCTTTTTTCAATCTCCCGAGAGCCTCTCAACTCGCACTGTTTTCAATCTCCCGACTGCCTATCCTCTCGCACTGTTTTCAATCTCCTGACTGCCTATCCTCTCGCGCTGTTTTCAATCTCCCGAGTGCCTCTCCGCTCGCCCTGTTATCTCTCTCCCGACTGCCTATCCACTTGCCCTGTTTACAATCTCCCTATTGCCTCTCCTCTCGCTCTTTTTTCAATCTCCCGAGTGCCTCTCCACTCGCCTGTTTTCAATTTCCCGACTGCCTCTCCTCTCGCCATGTTTTCAATCTCCCTTCTGCCTCTCCAGTCGCCCTGTTTTCAATGTCCCGAGTGCCTCTCCTCTCACTCTGTTTTCTGGCCCCCGAGTGCCTCTCCACTCTCCCTGTTTTCATTCGCCCGACTGCCTCTCCTCTCGCGCTGTTTTCAATCTCCCGATTGCCTCCCACTCGCCCTCTTTTCAATTCCCCAAGAGCCTCCCCTCTCACTCTGTTTTCTGGCCCATCAAGTGCCTCTCCATTCTCCATGTTTTCAATCTCCCGACTACCTCTCCACTCGCCCTGTTTTCAATCTTCCGAGTGCCTCTCCCCTCGCCCTGTTTTCAATCCCCCGAGTGCCTCTCCTCTCACCCAGTTTTCAATCCCCGAGTGCCTCTCCTCTCGCCCTATTTTCAATCTCCCGAGAGCCTCTCAACTCGCACTGTTTTCAATCTCCCAACTGCCTATCCTCTCGTGCCGTTTTCAATCTCCCGAGAGCCTCTCAACTCGCACTGTTTTCAATCTCCCGACTGCCTATCCACTCGCTCTGTTTTCAATCTCCTGACTGCCTCTCCTCTCGCGCTGTTTTCAATCTCCCGAGAGCCTCTCAACTCGCTCTGTTTTCAATCTCCTGACTGCCTATCCTCTCGCGCTGTTTTCAATCACCCGACTGCCTCTCCTCTCGCCCTGTTTACAGTCTCCTGAGTACCTCTCCATACGCCCTATTTTCATTCTCCCGACTGCCACTCCACTTGCCCTGTTTTCAATCTCCTGACAGCCTCTCCACTCGCCCCTTTTTCAATCTCCCGATTGCCTCTCCACTCGCCCCTTTTTCAATCCCCCGATTGCCTCTCCTCTCGTCCTGTTTTCTGGCCCCCGAGTGCCTCTCCGTTCGCACTGTTATCTCTCTCCCGACTGCCTATCCACTTGCCCTGTTTTCAATCTCCCTATTGCCTCTCCTCTTGCTCTGTTTTCAATCTCCCGAGTTCCTCTCCTCTCACGCTGTTTTCTATCCCCCGACTGTCTCTCCACTCGCCCTCTTTTGAATCTCACGACTGCCTCTCCAATTGCCCTATTTTCAATCTCCCTATTGCCTCTCCTCTCGCTCTATTTTCAATCTCCCGACTGCCTCTCCACTTGCCATATTTTCAATCTCCCGACTGTGTCTCCACTCGCCCTGTTTTCAATCTCCCGAGTGCCTCTCCACTCGCGCTGTTTTCAATCTCCCGACTGTCTCTCCACTCGCCCTGTTTTCAATCTTCCTATTGCCTCTCCTCTCACCATGTTTTCAATCCCCTGACTGCCTCTCCCCTCGCCGTTTTCAAACTCCCAAGTGCGTCTCCTCTCGCGCTACTTTCAATCTCCCGAGTGCCTCTCTACTTGCCCTGTTTACAATCTCCCGAGTACCTCTCCACATGCCCTGTTTTCAAGCTGCCGACAGCCTCTCCACTCGCCCTGTTTCCAATCTCCGGACAGCCTCTCCACTCACGCTGTTTTCAATCTCCTGACAGCCTCTCCACTCGCCCTGTTTTCAATCTCACGCCTACCTCTCCACTCGCGCTGTTTTCAATCTCCCGAGTGCCTCTCCTCTCACGCTGTTCTCTATCCCGTGACTGTCTCTCCATTCGCCCTGTTTTCAATCTTCCTATTGCCTCTCCTCTCACCATGTTTTCAATCCCCTGACTGCCTCTCCCCTCGCCGTTTTCAAACTCCCAAGTGCGTCTCCTCTCGCGCTACTTTCAATCTCCCGAGTGCCTCTCCTCTCGCGCTGTTTCCAATCTCCTGACAGCCTCTCCACTCGCCCTGTTTTCAATCTCCCGATTGCCTCCCACTCGCCCTCTTTTCAATTCCCCGAGAGCCTCCCCTCTCACTCTGTTTTCTGGCCCATCAAGTGCCTCTCCATTCTCCCTGTTTTCAATCTCCTGCCTACCTCTCCACTCGCCCTGTTTTCAATCTCCCGAGTGCCTCTCCACTTGCCATATTTTCAATCTCCCGATTGTGTTTCCACTCGACCTGTTTTCAATCTCCCGACTTCCTCTCCACTCGCCTGTTTTCAATCTCCCGTCTGCCTCTCCTCTCGCTCTTTTTTCAATCTCCCGAGTGCCTCTCCTCTTGCTCTTTTTTCAATCTCCCGAGTGCCTCTCCACTTGCCATATTTTCAATCTCCCGATTGTGTTTCCACTCGACCTGTTTTCAATCTCCCGACTTCCTCTCCCCTCGCCCTGTTTTCAATCTCCCAAGAGCCTCTCAACTCGCACTGTTTTCAATCTCCTGACTGCCTATCCTCTCGCGCTGTTTTCAATCACCCGACTGCCTCTCCTCTCGCCCTGTTTACAGTCTCCCGAGTACCTCTCCACACGCCCTGTTTTCATTCTCCCGACTGCCACTCCACTTGCCCTGTTTTCAATCTCCTGACAGCCTCTCCAATCGCCCCTTTTTCAATCCCCCGACTGCCTCTCCACTCGCGCTGTTTTCAATCCCCCGACTGCCTCTCCACTCGTCCTGTTTTCTGGCCCCCGAGTGCCTCTCCAGTCGCCCTGTTTTCTAGCTCCCGACTGCATCTCCTCTCACCCTGTTTTCAATCTTACGAATACCACTCCACTCGCCCTGTTTTCAATCCCCCGAGTGTCTCTCCTCTCGCCGTGTTTTCGATCCCCTGTCTGCCTCTTCTCTCACCCTGTTTTCAATCTCCTGACTGCCTTTCTCCTCGCCCTGTTTTCAAACACCCGAGTGCGTCTCCTCTCGCCCTGTTTTCAATCTCCCGAATGCCTCTGCTCTCACCCTGTTTTCAATCTCCCAAATGCCTCTCCACTCGCCCTGTTTTCAATCTCCTGACAGCCTCTCCACTCGCCCTGTTTTCAATCTCCTGACAGCCTCTCCACTCACCCTGTTTTCAATCCCCCGAGTGCCTCTCCACTCACCCTGTTTTCAATCTCCCGAGTGCCTCTCCTCTCGCCCTGTTTTCAATCTCCCGAGTGCCTCTCCTCTTGTGCTGTTTCCAATCTCCCGACTGTCTCTCCACTCGCCCTCTTTTGAATCTCCCGACTGCGTCTCCACTTGCCATATTTTCAATCTGCCGACTCCCTCTCCTCTCACCCTGTTTTCAATCTCACGACAGCCTCTCCACTCGCCCTGTTTCCAGTCCCCCATCTGCCTCTCCAGTCATCCTGTTTTCTATCTCCCGACTGCCTCTCCTCTCACCCTGTTTTCAATCTTACGAATACCACTCCACTCGCCCTGTTTTCAATCCCCCGAGTGCCTCTCTTCTCACCCTGTTTTCAATCTCCCAACTGCCTTTCACCTCGCCCTGTTTTCAATCACCCGACTGCCTCTCCTCTTGCGCTGTTTTCACTCTCCTGACAGCCTCTACACTCACCCTGTTTTCAATCCACCGACTGTCTCTCCACTCGCCCTGTTTTGAATCTCCTGACTGCCTCTCCACTTGCCCTTTTTTCAATCTCCCTATTGCCTCTCCTCTCGCTCTGTTTTCAATCTGCCGACTGCCTCTCCACTCACCCTGTTTTCAATGTCGCGACTGCCTCTCCAGTCGCCGTGTTTTCAATCCCACGAGTGCCTCTCCACTCGATCTGTTTACAATTCCCCGAGTGCTTCTCTACTCGCCCTGTTTTCTATCCTCCGACTGCCTCCACACTCGTCCTTTTTTCAATCCCCCAACTGTCTCTCCACTCGCCCTGTTTTCTGGCCCCTGAGTGCTTCCCTACTCTCCCTGTTTTCTATCCTCCGACTGCCTCCCCACTCGCCCTGTTTTCAATCCCCCGAGTGCCTCTACACTCGCCCTGTTTTCTGGCCCCTGAGTGCTTCCCTACTCTCCCTGTTTTCTATCTTCCGACTGCCTCCCCACTCATCCTGTTTTCAATCTCCCGACTGCCTCTCCTCTCGCCCTCTTTTCAATCTCCCGACTGCCTCTTCACTCGGCCTGTTTTCAATCTCCCTAGTTCCTCTCCACTCGCCCTGTTTTCAATCTCCCGAGTGCCTCTCCACTCGCCCTGTTTTCAATCTCCCGACTGTCTCTCCACTCACCCTGTTTTCAATCTCCCGAGTGCCTCTCCACTCACCCTGTTTTCAATCCACCGACTACCTCTCCTCTCGCCCTGTTATCTCTCTCCCGACTGCCTCTCCACTCGCCCTGTTTTCAATCTCCCTATTGCCTCTCCTCTTGCTCTGTATTCAATCTCCCGAGTTCCTCTCCTCTCACGCTGTTTTCTATCCCCCGACTGTCTCTCCACTCGCCCTCTTTTGAATCTCACAACTGCCTCTCCAATTGCCCTATTTTCAATCTCCCTATTGCCTCTCCTCTCGCTCTATTTTCAATCTCCCTATTGCCTCTCCTCTCGCTCTATTTTCAATCTCCCTATTGCCTCTCCTCTCGCTCTATTTTCAATCTCCCGACTGCCTCTTCACTCGGCCTGTTTTCAATCTCCCGAGTGCCTCTCCACTCGCCCTGTTTTCAAACTCCCAACTGCCTCTCCGCTCGCCCTGTTATCTCTCTCCCGACTGCCTCTGCACTCGCCCTGTTTTCAGTCTCCCGATTGCCTCTCCTCTTGCTCTGTTTTCAATCTCCCGAGTTCCTCTCCTCCCACGCTGTTTTCTATCCCCCGACTGTCTCTCCACTTGCCCTCTTTTGAATCTCACGACTGCCTCTCCAATTGCCCTATTTTCAATCTCCCTATTGCCTCTCCTCCTGCTCTATTTTCAATCTCCCGAGTGCCTCTCCTCTTGCTCTTTTTTCAATCTCCCGAGTGCCTCTCCTCTCGCTCTTTTTTCAATCTCCCGAGTGCCTCTCCACTTGCCATATTTTCAATCTCCCGATTGTGTTTCCACTCGACCTGTTTTCAATCTCCCGACTTCCTCTCCACTCGCCTGTTTTCAATCTCCCAACTGCCTCTCCACTCGCCCTGTTTTCAATCTCCCGAGTGCCTCTCCACTCGCCATGTATTCCATCCCCCGACTGTCCGTCCACTCGCCCTCTTTTGAATCTCCCGACTGCCTCTCCACTAACGCTGTTTTCTATCCCCCAACTGTCTCTCCACTCGCCCCCTTTGACTCTCCTGACCGCCTCTCCACTCGCCTGTTATTAATCTCCCGTCAGCCTCTCCACTCGCCCTGTTATCTCTCTCCCGACTGCCTCTCAACTTGCCCTGTTTTCAATCTCGCTATTGCCTCTCCTCTCGCGCTGTTTTCAATCTACCAAGTGCCTCTCCTCTCACGCTGTTTTCAATCTCCTGACTGCCTCTCCTCTCACGCTGTTTTCAATCTCCTGACTGCCTCTGCACTCGCCCTGTTTTCAAAGACCCGAGTGCCTCTCCACTCGCCTGTTTTCAATCTCCCGAGTCCCTCTCCACTCGCCCTGTTTTCAATCCCCCGAGTGCCTCTGCACTCGCCCTGTTATCTCACTCCCGACTGCCTCTCCACTCGTCCTGTTTTCAATCTCCCGACTGCCTCTTCTGTCGTCATCTTTTCAATCTCCTGACTGCCTCTCCTCTCACCTTGTTTTCAATCTCATGACAGCCTCTCCAGTCGCCCTGTTTTCTATCTCCCGACTGCATCTCCTCTCACCCTGTTTTCAATCTTACGAATACTACTCCACTCGCCCTGTTTTCAATCCCCCGAGTGTCTCTCCTCTCGCCGTGTTTTCGATCCCCTGTCTGCCTCTTCTCTCACCCTGTTTTCAATCTCCTGACTGCCTTTCTCCTCGCCCTGTTTTCAAACACCCGAGTGCGTCTCCTCTCGCCCTGTTTTCAATCTCCCGAATGCCTCTGCTCTCACCCTGTTTTCAATCTCCCAAATGCCTCTCCACTCGCCCTGTTTTCAATCTCCTGACAGCCTCTCCACTCGCCCTGTTTTCAATCTCCTGACAGCCTCTCCACTCACCCTGTTTTCAATCCCCCGAGTGCCTCTCCACTCACCCTGTTTTCAATCTCCCGAGTGCCTCTCCTCTCGCCCTGTTTTCAATCTCCCGAGTGCCTCTCCTCTTGTGCTGTTTCCAATCTCCCGACTGTCTCTCCACTCGCCCTCTTTTGAATCTCCCGACTGCGTCTCCACTTGCCATATTTTCAATCTGCCGACTCCCTCTCCTCTCACCCTGTTTTCAATCTCACGACAGCCTCTCCACTCGCCCTGTTTCCAGTCCCCCATCTGCCTCTCCAGTCATCCTGTTTTCTATCTCCCGACAGCCTCTCCTCTCACCCTGTTTTCAATCTTACGAATACCACTCCACTCGCCCTGTTTTCAATCCCCCGAGTGCCTCTCTTCTCACCCTGTTTTCAATCTCCCAACTGCCTTTCACCTCGCCCTGTTTTCAATCACCCGACTGCCTCTCCTCTTGCGCTGTTTTCACTCTCCTGACAGCCTCTACACTCACCCTGTTTTCAATCCACCGACTGTCTCTCCACTCGCCCTGTTTTGAATCTCCTGACTGCCTCTCCACTTGCCCTTTTTTCAATCTCCCTATTGCCTCTCCTCTCGCTCTGTTTTCAATCTGCCGACTGCCTCTCCACTCACCCTGTTTTCAATGTCGCGACTGCCTCTCCAGTCGCCGTGTTTTCAATCCCACGAGTGCCTCTCCACTCGATCTGTTTACAATTCCCCGAGTGCTTCTCTACTCGCCCTGTTTTCTATCCTCCGACTGCCTCCACACTCGCCCTTTTTTCAATCCCCCAACTGTCTCTCCACTCGCCCTGTTTTCTGGCCCCTGAGTGCTTCCCTACTCTCCCTGTTTTCTATCCTCCGACTGCCTCCCCACTCGCCCTGTTTTCAATCCCCCGAGTGCCTCTACACTCACCCTGTTTTCTGGCCCCTGAGTGCTTCCCTACTCTCCCTGTTTTCTATCTTCCGACTGCCTCCCCACTCATCCTGTTTTCAATCTCCCGACTGCCTCTCCTCTCGCCCTCTTTTCAATCTCCCGACTGCCTCTTCACTCGGCCTGTTTTCAATCTCCCTAGTTCCTCTCCACTCGCCCTGTTTTCAATCTCCCGAGTGCCTCTCCACTCGCCCTGTTTTCAATCTCCCGACTGTCTCTCCACTCGCCCTGTTTTCAATCTCCCGAGTGCCTCTCCACTCACCCTGTTTTCAATCCACCGACTACCTCTCCTCTCGCCCTGTTATCTCTCTCCCGACTGCCTCTCCACTCGCCCTGTTTTCAATCTCCCTATTGCCTCTCCTCTTGCTCTGTTTTCAATCTCCCGAGTTCCTCTCCTCTCACGCTGTTTTCTATCCCCCGACTGTCTCTCCACTCGCCCTCTTTTGAATCTCACAACTGCCTCTCCAATTGCCCTATTTTCAATCTCCCTATTGCCTCTCCTCTCGCTCTATTTTCAATCTCCCTATTGCCTCTCCTCTCGCTCTATTTTCAATCTCCCTATTGCCTCTCCTCTCGCTCTATTTTCAATCTCCCGACTGCCTCTTCACTCGGCCTGTTTTCAATCTCCCGAGTGCCTCTCCACTCGCCCTGTTTTCAAACTCCCAACTGCCTCTCCACTCACCCTGTTTTCAATCCCCCGAGTGCCTCTGCACTCGCCCTGTTATCTCACTCCCGACTGCCTCTCCACTCGTCCTGTTTTCAATCTCCCGACTGCCTCTTCTGTCGTCATCTTTTCAATCTCCTGACTGCCTCTCCTCTCACCTTGTTTTCAATCTCATGACAGCCTCTCCAGTCGCCCTGTTTTCTATCTCCCGACTGCATCTCCTCTCACCCTGTTTTCAATCTTACGAATACTACTCCACTCGCCCTGTTTTCAATCCCCCGAGTGTCTCTCCTCTCGCCGTGTTTTCGATCCCCTGTCTGCCTCTTCTCTCACCCTGTTTTCAATCTCCTGACTGCCTTTCTCCTCGCCCTGTTTTCAAACACCCGAGTGCGTCTCCTCTCGCCCTGTTTTCAATCTCCCGAATGCCTCTGCTCTCACCCTGTTTTCAATCTCCCAAATGCCTCTCCACTCGCCCTGTTTTCAATCTCCTGACAGCCTCTCCACTCGCCCTGTTTTCAATCTCCTGACAGCCTCTCCACTCACCCTGTTTTCAATCCCCCGAGTGCCTCTCCACTCACCCTGTTTTCAATCTCCCGAGTGCCTCTCCTCTCGCCCTGTTTTCAATCTCCCGAGTGCCTCTCCTCTTGTGCTGTTTCCAATCTCCCGACTGTCTCTCCACTCGCCCTCTTTTGAATCTCCCGACTGCGTCTCCACTTGCCATATTTTCAATCTGCCGACTCCCTCTCCTCTCACCCTGTTTTCAATCTCACGACAGCCTCTCCACTCGCCCTGTTTCCAGTCCCCCATCTGCCTCTCCAGTCATCCTGTTTTCTATCTCCCGACAGCCTCTCCTCTCACCCTGTTTTCAATCTTACGAATACCACTCCACTCGCCCTGTTTTCAATCCCCCGAGTGCCTCTCTTCTCACCCTGTTTTCAATCTCCCAACTGCCTTTCACCTCGCCCTGTTTTCAATCACCCGACTGCCTCTCCTCTTGCGCTGTTTTCACTCTCCTGACAGCCTCGACACTCACCCTGTTTTCAATCCACCGACTGTCTCTCCACTCGCCCTGTTTTGAATCTCCTGACTGCCTCTCCACTTGCCCTTTTTTCAATCTCCCTATTGCCTCTCCTCTCGCTCTGTTTTCAATCTGCCGACTGCCTCTCCACTCACCCTGTTTTCAATGTCGCGACTGCCTCTCCAGTCGCCGTGTTTTCAATCCCACGAGTGCCTCTCCACTCGATCTGTTTACAATTCCCCGAGTGCTTCTCTACTCGCCCTGTTTTCTATCCTCCGACTGCCTCCACACTCGTCCCTTTTTTCAATCCCCCAACTGTCTCTCCACTCGCCCTGTTTTCTGGCCCCTGAGTGCTTCCCTACTCTCCCTGTTTTCTATCCTCCGACTGCCTCACCACTCGCCCTGTTTTCAATCCCCCGAGTGCCTCTACACTCACCCTGTTTTCTGGCCCCTGAGTGCTTCCCTACTCTCCCTGTTTTCTATCTACCGACTGCCTCCCCACTCATCCTGTTTTCAATCTCCCGACTGCCTCTCCTCTCGCCCTCTTTTCAATCTCCCGACTGCCTCTTCACTCGGCCTGTTTTCAATCTCCCTAGTTCCTCTCCACTCGCCCTGTTTTCAATCTCCCGAGTGCCTCTCCACTCGCCCTGTTTTCAATCTCCCGACTGTCTCTCCACTCGCCCTGTTTTCAATCTCCCGAGTGCCTCTCCACTCACCCTGTTTTCAATCCACCGACTACCTCTCCTCTCGCCCTGTTATCTCTCTCCCGACTGCCTCTCCACTCGCCCTGTTTTCAATCTCCCTATTGCTTCTCCTCTTGCTCTGTTTTCAATCTCCCGAGTTCCTCTCCTCTCACGCTGTTTTCTATCCCCCGACTGTCTCTCCACTCGCCCTCTTTTGAATCTCACAACTGCCTCTCCAATTGCCCTATTTTCAATCTCCCTATTGCCTCTCCTCTCGCTCTATTTTCAATCTCCCTATTGCCTCTCCTCTCGCTCTATTTTCAATCTCCCTATTGCCTCTCCTCTCGCTCTATTTTCAATCTCCCGACTGCCTCTTCACTCGGCCTGTTTTCAATCTCCCGAGTGCCTCTCCACTCGCCCTGTTTTCAAACTCCCAACTGCCTCTCCACTCACCCTGTTTTCAATCCCCCGAGTGCCTCTCCACTCGCCCTGTTTTCAATCTCCCTATTGCCTCTCCTCTTGCTCTGTTTTCAATCTCCCGAGTTCCTCTCCTCTCACGCTGTTTTCTATCCCCCGACTGTCTCTCCACTCGCCCTCTTTTGAATCTCACGACTGCCTCTCCAATTGCCCTATTTTCAATCTCCCTATTGCCTCTCCTCTCGCTCTATTTTCAATCTCCCTATTGCCTCTCCTCTCGCTCTATTTTCAATCTCCCTATTGCCTCTCCTCTCGCTCTATTTTCAATCTCCCTATTGCCTCTCCTCTCGCTCTATTTTCAATCTCCCTATTGCCTCTCCTCTCGCTCTATTTTCAATCTCCCGAGTGCCTCTCCACTTGCCATATTTTCAATCTGCCGACTGTGTCTCCACTCGCCCTGTTTTCAATCTTCCTATTGCCTCTCCTCTCACCATGTTTTCAATCCCCTGACTGCCTCTCCCCTCGCCGTTTTCAAACTCCCAAGTGCATCTCCTCTCGCGCTACTTTCAATCTCCCGAGTGCCTCTCTACTTGCCCTGTTTACAATCTCCCGAGTACCTCTCCACACGCCCTGTTTTCAAGCTGCCGACAGCCTCTCCACTCGCGCTGTTTTCAATCTCCCGAGTACCTCTCCACACGCCCTGTTTTCAATCTCCCGACTGCCACTCCACTTGCCCTGTTTTCAATCTCCTGACAGCCTCTACACTCACCCCTTTTTCAATCCCCCGACTGTCTCTCCACTCGCCCTGTTTTCAATCTGCCGAATGCCTCTCCACTCGGCCTGTTTTCAATTCCCCGAGAGCCTCCCCTCTCACTCTGTTTTCTGGCCCATCAAGTGCCTCTCCATTCTCCCTGTTTTCAATCTCCCGACTACCTCTCCACTTGCCCTGTTTTCAATCTTCCGAGTGCCTCTCCACTCGCCCAGTTTTCAATCCCCCGAGTGCCTCTCCTTTCGCCCTGTTTTCAATTTCCCGACTACCTCTCCACTTGCCCTGTTTTCAATCTCCCGAGTGCCTCTCCACTCGCCCTGTTTTCTGACCTCCAAGTGCCTCTCCACTTGCCCTGTTTTCAATCTCCCAACTGCCTCTCCACTTGCCCTGTTTTCAATCTCCTGACAGCCTCTCCACTCGCCCTGTTTTCAATCTCCCGAGTGCCTCTCCACTCGCCCTGTTTTCAATCTGCCGACTGTCTCTCCACTCGCCCTGTTTTCAATTCCCCGAGAGCCTCCCCTCTCACTCTGTTTTCTGGCCCATCAAGTGCCTCTCCATTCTCCCTGTTTTCAATCTCCCGACTACCTCTCCACTTGCCCTGTTTTCAATCTTCCGAGTGCCTCTCCACTCGCCCAGTTTTCAATCCCCCGAGTGCCTCTCCACTCGACCTGTTTTCAATCTCCCGACTTCCTCTACACTTGCCCTGTTTTCAATCTTCCGAGTGCCTCTCCACTCGCCCAGTTTTCAATCCCCCGAGTGCCTCTCCACTCGACCTGTTTTCAATCTCCCGAGTGCTTCTCTACTCGCCCTGTTTTCTATCCTCCGACTGCCTCCCCACTCGCCCTTTTTTCAATCCCCCAACTGTCTCTCCACTCGCCCTGTTTTCTGGCCCCTGAGTGCTTCCCTACTCTCCCTGTTTTCTATCCTCCGACTGCCTCCCCACTCGCCCTGTTTTCAATCCCCCGAGTGCCTCTACACTCGCAATGTTTTCTGGCCCTGAGTGCTTCCCTACTCTCCCTGTTTTCTATCTTCCGACTGCCTCCCCACTCATCCTGTTTTCAATCTCCCGACTGCCTCTCCTCTCGCCCTCTTTTCAATCTCCCGACTGCCTCTTCACTCGGCCTGTTTTCAATCTCCCTAGTTCCTCTCCACTCGCCCTGTTTTCAATCTCCCGAGTGCCTCTCCACTCGCCCTGTTTTCAATCTCCCGAGTGCCTCTCCACTCGCCCTGTTTTCAATCTCCCGAGTGCCTCTCCACTCACCCTGTTTTCAATCCACCGACTACCTCTCCTCTCGCCCTCTTATCTCTCTCCCGACTGCCTCTCCACTTGCCCTGTTTTCAATCTCCCTATTGCCTCTCCTCTTGCTCTGTTTTCAATCTCCCGAGTTCCTCTCCTCTCACTCTGTTTTCTATCCCCCGACTGTCTCTCCACTCGCCCTCTTTTGAATCTCACGACTGCCTCTCCAATTGCCCTATTTTCAATCTCCCTATTGCCTCTCCTCTCGCTCTATTTTCAATCTCCCTATTGCCTCTCCTCTCGCTCTATTTTCAATCTCCCTATTGCCTCTCCTCTCGCTCTATTTTCAATCTCCCGACTGCCTCTTCACTCGGCCTGTTTTCAATCTCCCTAGTTCCTCTCCACTCGCCCTGTTTTCAATCTCCCGAGTGCCTCTCCACTCGCCCTGTTTTCAAACTCCCAACTGCCTCTCCACTCACCCTGTTTTCAATCCCCCGAGTGCCTCTCCACTCGCCCTATTTTCAATCTCCCTATTGCCTCTCCTCTTGCTCTGTTTTCAATCTCCCGAGTTCCTCTCCTCTCACGCTGTTTTCTATCCCCCGACTGTCTCTCCACTCGCCCTCTTTTGAATCTCATGACTGCCTCTCCAATTGCCCTATTTTCAATCTCCCTATTGCCTCTCCTCTCGCTCTATTTTCAATCTCCCTATTGCCTCTCCTCTCGCTCTATTTTCAATCTCCCTATTGCCTCTCCTCTCGCTCTATTTTCAATCTCCCGAGTGCCTCTCCACTTGCCATATTTTCAATCTGCCGACTGTGTCTCCACTCGCCCTGTTTTCAATCTTCCTATTGCCTCTCCTCTCACCATGTTTTCAATCCCCTGACTGCCTCTCCCCTCGCCGTTTTCAAACTCCCAAGTGCGTCTCCTCTCGCGCTACTTTCAATCTCCCGAGTGCCTCTCTACTTGCCCTGTTTACAATCTCCCGAGTACCTCTCCACACGCCCTGTTTTCAATCTCCCGACAGCCACTCCACTTGCCCTGTTTTCAATCTCCTGACAGCCTCTCCACTCACCCCTTTTTCAATCCCCCGACTGTCTCTCCACTCGCCCTGTTTTCAATCTCCCGAGTGCCTCTCCAGTCGCCCTGTTTTCAATCTGCCGAATGCCTCTCCACTCGCCCTGTTTTCAATTCCCCGAGAGCCTTCCCTCTCACTCTGTTTTCTGGCCCATCAAGTGCCTCTCCATTCTCCCTGTTTTCAATCTCCCGACTACCTCTCCACTTGCCCTGTTTTCAATCTTCCGAGTGCCTCTCCACTCGCCCAGTTTTCAATCCCCCGAGTGCCTCTCCTCTCGACCTGTTTTCAATCTCCCGACTTCCTCTCCACTCGCCTGTTTACAATCTCCCGAGTGCCTCTCCACTCGCCCTGTTTTCTGACCTCCAAGTGCCTCTCCACTTGCCCTGTTTTCAATCTCCCAACTGCCTCTCCACTCGCCCTGTTTTCAATCTCCCGAGTGCCTCTCCACTCGCCATGTATTCCATCCCCCGACTGTCCGTCCACTCGCCCTCTTTTGAATCTCCCGACTGCCTCTCCACTAACGCTGTTTTCTATCCCCCAACTGTCTCTCCATTCGCCCCCTTTGACTCTCCTGACCGCCTCTCCACTCGCCTGTTATTAATCTCCCGTCTGCCTCTCCACTCGCCCTGTTATCTCTCTCCCGACTGCCTCTCAACTTGCCCTGTTTTCAATCTCGCTATTGCCTCTCCTCTCGCGCTGTTTTCAATCTACCAAGTGCCTCTCCTCTCACGCTGTTTTCAATCTCCTGACTGCCTCTCCTCTCGCGCTGTTTTCAATCTCCTGACTGCCTCTGCACTCGCCCTGTTTACAAAGTCCCGAGTGCCTCTCCACTCGCCTGTTTTCAATCTCCCGAGTGCCTCTCCACTCGCCCTGTTTTCAATCCCCCGAGTGCCTCTGCACTCGCCCTGTTATCTCACTCCCGACTGCCTCTCCACTCGCCCTGTTTTCAATCTCCCGACTGCCTCTTCTGTCGTCATCTTTTCAATCTCCTGACTGCCTCTCCTCTCACCTTGTTTTCAATCTCATGACAGCCTCTCCAGTCGCCCTGTTTTCAATCTCCCGAATGCCTCTGCTCTCACCCTGTTTTCAATCTCCCAAATGCCTCTCCACTCGCCCTGTTTTCAATCTCCTGACAGCCTCTCCACTCGCCCTGTTTTCAATCTTCCGAGTGCCTCTCCACTCACCCTGTTTTCAATCCCCCGAGTGCCTCTCCACTCACCCTGTCTTCAATCTCCCGAGTGCCTCTCCTCTCGCCCTGTTTTCAATCTCCCGAATGCCTCTCCTCTCGCCCTGTTTTCAATCTCCCGAGTGCCTCTCCTCTCGCCCTGTTTTCAATCTCCCGAGTGCCTCTCCTCTTGTGCTGTTTCCAATCTCCCGACTGTCTCTCCACTCGCCCTCTTTTGAATCTCCCGACTGCGTCTCCACTTGCCATATTTTCAATCTGCCGACTCCCTCTCCTCTCACCCTGTTTTCAATCTCACGACAGCCTCTCCACTCGCCCTGTTTCCAGTCCCCCATCTGCCTCTCCAGTCATCCTGTTTTCTATCTCCCGACTGCCTCTCCTCTCACCCTGTTTTCAATCTTACGAATACCACTCCACTCGCCCTGTTTTCAATCCCCCGAGTGCCTCTCTTCTCACACTGTTTTCAATCTCCCAACTGCCTTTCACCTCGCCCTGTTTTCAATCACCCGACTGCCTCTCCTCTTGCGCTGTTTTCATTCTCCTGACAGCCTCTACACTCACCCTGTTTTCAATCCACCGACTGTCTCTCCACTCGCCCTGTTTTGAATCTCCTGACTGCCTCTCCACTTGCCCTTTTTTCAATCTCCCTATTGCCTCTCCTCTCGCTCTGTTTTCAATCTGCCGACTGCCTCTCCACTCACCCTGTTTTCAATGTCGCGACTGCCTCTCCAGTCGCCGTGTTTTCAATCCCACGAGTGCCTCTCCACTCGATCTGTTTACAATTCCCCGAGTGCTTCTCTGCTCGCCCTGTTTTCTATCCTCCGACTTTCTCCCCACTCGCCCTTTTTTCAATCCCCCAACTGTCTCTCCACTCGCCCTGTTTTCTGGCCCCTGAGTGCTTCCCTACTCTCCCTGTTTTCTATCCTCCGACTGCCTCCCCACTCGCCCTGTTTTCAATCCCCCGAGTGCCTCTACACTCGCCCTGTTTTCTGGCCCCTGAGTGCTTCCCTACTCTCCCTGTTTTCTATCTTCCGACTGCCTCCCCACTCATCCTGTTTTCAATCTCCCGACTGCCTCTCCTCTCGCCCTCTTTTCAATCTCCCGACTGCCTCTTCACTCGGCCTGTTTTCAATCTCCCTAGTTCCTCTCCACTCGCCCTGTTTTCAATCTCCCGAGTGCCTCTCCACTCGCCCTGTTTTCAATCTCCCGAGTGCCTCTCCACTCGCCCTGTTTTCAATCTCCCTTTTGCCTCTCCTCTTGCTCTGTTTTCAATCTCCCGAGTTCCTCTCCTCTCACGCTGTTTTCTATCCCCCGACTGTCTCTCCACTCGCCTTCTTTTGAATCTCACGACTGCCTCTCCAATTGCCCTATTTTCAATCTCCCTATTGCCTCTCCTCTCGCTCTATTTTCAATCTCCCTATTGCCTCTCCTCTCGCTCTATTTTCAATCTCCCTATTGCCTCTCCTCTCGCTCTATTTTCAATCTCCCGAGTGCCTCTCCACTTGCCATATTTTCAATCTGCCAACTGTGTCTCCACTCGCCCTGTTTTCAATCTTCCTATTGCCTCTCCTCTCACCATGTTTTCAATCCCCTGACTGCCTCTCCCCTCGCCGTTTTCAAACTCCCAAGTGCGTCTCCTCTCGCGCTACTTTCAATCTCCCGAGTGCCTCTCTACTTGCCCTGTTTACAATCTCCCGAGTACCTCTCCACACGCCCTGTTTTCAATCTCCTGACAGCCTCTCCACTCACCCCTTTTTCAATCCCCCGACTGTCTCTCCACTCGCCCTGTTTTCAATCTCCCGAGTGCCTCTCCAGTCGCCCTGTTTTCAATCTGCCGAATGCCTCTCCACTCGCCCTGTTTTCAATTCCCCGAGAGCCTTCCCTCTCACTCTGTTTTCTGGCCATCAAGTGCCTCTCCATTCTCCCTGTTTTCAATCTCCTGACTACCTCTCCACTTGCCCTGTTTTCAATCTTCCGAGTGCCTCTCCACTCGCCCAGTTTTCAATCCCCCGAGTGCCTCTCCTCTCGACCTGTTTTCAATCTCCCGACTTCCTCTCCACTCGCCTGTTTTCAATCTCCCGAGTGCCTCTCCACTCGCCCTGTTTTCTGACCTCCAAGTGCCTCTCCACTTGCCCTGTTTTCAATCTCCCAACTGCCTCTCCACTCGCCCTGTTTTCAATCTCCCGAGTGCCTCTCCACTCGCCATGTATTCCATCCCCCGACTGTCCGTCCACTCGCCCTCTTTTGAATCTCCCGACTGCCTCTCCACTAACGCTGTTTTCTATCCCCCAACTGTCTCTCCATTCGCCCCCTTTGTCTCTCCTGACCGCCTCTCCACTCGCCTGTTATTAATCTCCCGTCTGCCTCTCCACTCGCCCTGTTATCTCTCTCCCGACTGCCTCTCAACTTGCCCTGTTTTCAATCTCGCTATTGCCTCTCCTCTCGCGCTGTTTTCAATCTACCAAGTGCCTCTCCTCTCACGCTGTTTTCAATCTCCTGACTGCCTCTCCTCTCGCGCTGTTTTCAATCTCCTGACTGCCTCTGCACTCGCCCTGTTTTCAAAGTCCCGAGTGCCTCTCCACTCGCCTGTTTTCAATCTCCCGAGTGCCTCTCCACTCGCCCTGTTTTCAATCCCCCGAGTGCCTCTGCACTCGCCCTGTTATCTCACTCCCGACTGCCTCTCCACTCGCCCTGTTTTCAATCTCCCGACTGCCTCTTCTGTCGTCATCTTTTCAATCTCCTGACTGCCTCTCCTCTCACCTTGTTTTCAATCTCATGACAGCCTCTCCAGTCGCCCTGTTTTCAATCTCCCGAATGCCTCTGCTCTCACCCTGTTTTCAATCTCCCAAATGCCTCTCCACTCGCCCTGTTTTCAATCTCCTGACAGCCTCTCCACTCGCCCTGTTTTCAATCTTCCGAGTGCCTCTCCACTCACCCTGTTTTCAATCCCCCGAGTGCCTCTCCACTCACCCTGTTTTCAATCTCCCGAGTGCCTCTCCTCTCGCCCTGTTTTCAATCTCCCGAGTGCCTCTCCTCTCGCCCTGTTTTCAATCTCCCGAGTGCCTCTCCTCTCGCCCTGTTTTCAATCTCCCGAGTGCCTCTCCTCTTGTGCTGTTTCCAATCTCCCGACTGTCTCTCCACTCGCCCTCTTTTGAATCTCCCGACTGCGTCTCCACTTGCCATATTTTCAATCTGCCGACTCCCTCTCCTCTCACCCTGTTTTCAATCTCACGACAGCCTCTCCACTCGCCCTGTTTCCAGTCCCCCATCTGCCTCTCCAGTCATCCTGTTTTCTATCTCCCGACTGCCTCTCCTCTCACCCTGTTTTCAATCTTACGAATACCACTCCACTCGCCCTGTTTTCAATCCCCCGAGTGCCTCTCTTCTCACCCTGTTTTCAATCTCCCAACTGCCTTTCACCTCGCCCTGTTTTCAATCACCCGACTGCCTCTCTTCTTGCGCTGTTTTCACTCTCCTGACAGCCTCTACACTCACCCTGTTTTCAATCCACCGACTGTCTCTCCACTCGCCCTGTTTTGAATCTCCTGACTGCCTCTCCACTTGCCCTTTTTTCAATCTCCCTATTGCCTCTCCTCTCGCTCTGTTTTCAATCTGCCGACTGCCGTCTCCACTCACCCTGTTTTCAATGTCGCGACTGCCTCTCCAGTCGCCGTGTTTTCAATCCCACGAGTGCCTCTCCACTCGATCTGTTTACAATTCCCCGAGTGCTTCTCTACTCGCCCTGTTTTCTATCCTCCGACTTTCTCCCCACTCGCCCTTTTTTCAATCCCCCAACTGTCTCTCCACTCGCCCTGTTTTCTGGCCCCTGAGTGCTTCCCTACTCTCCCTGTTTTCTATCCTCCGACTGCCTCCCCACTCGCCCTGTTTTCAATCCCCCGAGTGCCTCTACACTCGCCTTGTTTTCTGGCCCCTGAGTGCTTCCCTACTCTCCCTGTTTTCTATCTTCCGACTGCCTCCCCACTCATCCTGTTTTCAATCTCCCAACTGCCTCTCCTCTCGCCCTCTTTTCAATCTCCCGACTGCCTCTTCACTCGGCCTGTTTTCAATCTCCCTAGTTCCTCTCCACTCGCCCTGTTTTCAATCTCCCGAGTGCCTCTCCACTCGCCCTGTTTTCAATCTCCCGAGTGCCTCTCCACTCGCCCTGTTTTCAAACTCCCAACTGCCTCTCCACTCACCCTGTTTTCAATCCCCCGAGTGCCTCTCCTCTCGCTCTATTTTCAATCTCCCTATTGCCTCTCCTCTCGCTCTATTTTCAATCTCCCGAGTGCCTCTCCACTTGCCATATTTTCAATTTGCCGACTGTGTCTCCACTCGCCCTGTTTTCAATCTTCCTATTGCCTCTCCTCTCACCATGTTTTCAATCCCCTGACTGCCTCTCCCTTCGCCGTTTTCAAACTCCCAAGTGCGTCTCCTCTCGCGCTACTTTCAATCTCCCGAGTGCCTCTCTACTTGCCCTGTTTACAATCTCCCGAGTACCTCTCCACACGCCCTGTTTTCAATCTCCCGACAGCCACTCCACTTGCCCTGTTTTCAATCTCCTGACAGCCTCTCCACTCACCCCTTTTTCAATCCCCCGACTGTCTCTCCACTCGCCCTGTTTTCAATCTCCCGAGTGCCTCTCCAGTCGCCCTGTTTTCAATCTGCCGAATGCCTCTCCACTCGCCCTGTTTTCAATTCCCCGAGAGCCTTCCCTCTCACTCTGTTTTCTGGCCCATCAAGTGCCTCTCCATTCTCCCTGTTTTCAATCTCCTGACTACCTCTCCACTTGCCCTGTTTTCAATCTTCCGAGTGCCTCTCCACTCGCCCAGTTTTCAATCCCCCGAGTGCCTCTCCTCTCGACCTGTTTTCAATCTCCCGACTTCCTCTCCACTCGCCTGTTTTCAATCTCCCGAGTGCCTCTCCACTCGCCCTGTTTTCTGACCTCCATGTGCCTCTCCACTTGCCCTGTTTTCAATCTCCCAACTGCCTCTCCACTCGCCCTGTTTTCAATCTCCCGAGTGCCTCTCCACTCGCCATGTATTCCATCCCCCGACTGTCCGTCCACTCGCCCTCTTTTGAATCTCCCGACTGCCTCTCCACTAATGCTGTTTTCTATCCCCCAACTGTCTCTCCATTCGCCCCCTTTGACTCTCCTGACCGCCTCTCCACTCGCCTGTTATTAATCTCCCGTCTGCCTCTCCACTCGCCCTGTTATCTCTCTCCCGACTGCCTCTCAACTTGCCCTGTTTTCAATCTCGCTATTGCCTCTCCTCTCGCGCTGTTTTCAATCTACCAAGTGCCTCTCCTCTCACGCTGTTTTCAATCTCCTGACTGCCTCTGCACTCGCCCTGTTTTCAAAGTCCCGAGTGCCTCTCCACTCGCCTGTTTTCAATCTCCCGAGTGCCTCTCCACTCGCCCTGTTTTCAATCCCCCGAGTGCCTCTGCACTCGCCCTGTTATCTCACTCCCGACTGCCTCTCCATTCGCCCTGTTTTCAATCTCCCGACTGCCTCTTCTGTCGTCATCTTTTCAATCTCCTGACTGCCTCTCCTCTCACCTTGTTTTCAATCTCATGACAGCCTCTCCAGTCGCCCTGTTTTCAATCTCCCGAATGCCTCTCCACTCGCCCTGTTTTCAATCTCCTGACAGCCTCTCCACTCGCCCTGTTTTCAATCACCCGACTGCCTCTCTTCTTGCGCTGTTTTCACTCTCCTGACAGCCTCTCCACTCGCCCTGTTTTCAATCACCCGACTGCCTCTCTTCTTGCGCTGTTTTCACTCTCCTGACAGCCTCTACACTCACCCTGTTTTCAATCCACCGACTGTCTCTCCACTCGCCCTGTTTTGAATCTCCTGACTGCCTCTCCACTTGCCCTTTTTTCAATCTCCCTATTGCCTCTCCTCTCGCTCTGTTTTCAATCTGCCGACTGCCTCTCCACTCACCCTGTTTTCAATGTCGCGACTGCCTCTCCAGTCGCCGTGTTTTCAATCCCACGAGTGCCTCTCCACTCGATCTGTTTACAATTCCCCGAGTGCTTCTCTGCTCGCCCTGTTTTCTATCCTCCGACTTTCTCCCCACTCGCCCTTTTTTCAATCCCCCAACTGTCTCTCCACTCGCCCTGTTTTCTGGCCCCTGAGTGCTTCCCTACTCTCCCTGTTTTCTATCCTCCGACTGCCTCCCCACTCGCCCTGTTTTCAATCCCCCGAGTGCCTCTACACTCGCCCTGTTTTCTGGCCCCTGAGTGCTTCCCTACTCTCCCTGTTTTCTATCTTCCGACTGCCTCCCCACTCATCCTGTTTTCAATCTCCCGACTGCCTCTCCTCTCGCCCTCTTTTCAATCTCCCGACTGCCTCTTCACTCGGCCTGTTTTCAATCTCCCTAGTTCCTCTCCACTCGCCCTGTTTTCAATCTTCCTATTGCCTCTCCTCTCACCATGTTTTCAATCCCCTGACTGCCTCTCCCCTCGCCGTTTTCAAACTCCCAAGTGCGTCTCCTCTCGCGCTACTTTCAATCTCCCGAGTGCCTCTCTACTTGCCCTGTTTACAATCTCCCGAGTACCTCTCCACACGCCCTGTTTTCAATCTCCCGACAGCCACTCCACTTGCCCTGTTTTCAATCTCCTGACAGCCTCTCCACTCACCCCTTTTTCAATCCCCCGACTGTCTCTCCACTCGCCCTGTTTTCAATCTCCCGAGTGCCTCTCCAGTCGCCCTGTTTTCAATCTGCCGAATGCCTCTCCACTCGCCCTGTTTTCAATTCCCCGAGAGCCTTCCCTCTCACTCTGTTTTCTGGCCATCAAGTGCCTCTCCATTCTCCCTGTTTTCAATCTCCTGACTACCTCTCCACTTGCCCTGTTTTCAATCTTCCGAGTGCCTCTCCACTCGCCCAGTTTTCAATCCCCCGAGTGCCTCTCCTCTCGACCTGTTTTCAATCTCCCGACTTCCTCTCCACTCGCCTGTTTTCAATCTCCCGAGTGCCTCTCCACTCGCCCTGTTTTCTGACCTCCAAGTGCCTCTCCACTTGCCCTGTTTTCAATCTCCCAACTGCCTCTCCACTCGCCCTGTTTTCAATCTCCCGAGTGCCTCTCCACTCGCCATGTATTCCATCCCCCGACTGTCCGTCCACTCGCCCTCTTTTGAATCTCCCGACTGCCTCTCCACTAACGCTGTTTTCTATCCCCCAACTGTCTCTCCATTCGCCCCCTTTGACTCTCCTGACCGCCTCTCCACTCGCCTGTTATTAATCTCCCGTCTGCCTCTCCACTCGCCCTGTTATCTCTCTCCCGACTGCCTCTCAACTTGCCCTGTTTTCAATCTCGCTATTGCCTCTCCTCTCGCGCTGTTTTCAATCTACCAAGTGCCTCTCCTCTCACGCTGTTTTCAATCTCCTGACTGCCTCTCCTCTCGCGCTGTTTTCAATCTCCTGACTGCCTCTGCACTCGCCCTGTTTTCAAAGTCCCGAGTGCCTCTCCACTCGCCTGTTTTCAATCTCCCGAGTCCCTCTCCACTCGCCCTGTTTTCAATCCCCCGAGTGCCTCTGCACTCGCCCTGTTATCTCACTCCCGACTGCCTCTCCACTCGCCCTGTTTTCAATCTCCCGACTGCCTCTTCTGTCGTCATCTTTTCAATCTCCTGACTGCCTCTCCTCTCACCTTGTTTTCAATCTCATGACAGCCTCTCCAGTCGCCCTGTTTTCAATCTCCCGAATGCCTCTGCTCTCACCCTGTTTTCAATCTCCCAAATGCCTCTCCACTCGCCCTGTTTTCAATCTCCTGACAGCCTCTCCACTCGCCCTGTTTTCAATCTTCCGAGTGCCTCTCCACTCACCCTGTTTTCAATCCCCTGAGTGCCTCTCCACTCACCCTGTTTTCAATCTCCCGAGTGCCTCTCCTCTCGCCCTGTTTTCAATCTCCCGAGTGCCTCTCCTCTCGCCCTGTTTTCAATCTCCCGAGTGCCTCTCCTCTCGCCCTGTTTTCAATCTCCCGAGTGCCTCTCCTCTTGTGCTGTTTCCAATCTCCCGACTGTCTCTCCACTCGCCCTCTTTTGAATCTCCCGACTGCGTCTCCACTTGCCATATTTTCAATCTGCCGACTCCCTCTCCTCTCACCCTGTTTTCAATCTCACGACAGCCTCTCCACTCGCCCTGTTTCCAGTCCCCCATCTGCCTCTCCAGTCATCCTGTTTTCTATCTCCCGACTGCCTCTCCTCTCACCCTGTTTTCAATCTTACGAATACCACTCCACTCGCCCTGTTTTCAATCCCCCGAGTGCCTCTCTTCTCACCCTGTTTTCAATCTCCCAACTGCCTTTCACCTCGCCCTGTTTTCAATCACCCGACTGCCTCTCTTCTTGCGCTGTTTTCACTCTCCTGACAGCCTCTACACTCACCCTGTTTTCAATCCACCGACTGTCTCTCCACTCGCCCTGTTTTGAATCTCCTGACTGCCTCTCCACTTGCCCTTTTTTCAATCTCCCTATTGCCTCTCCTCTCGCTCTGTTTTCAATCTGCCGACTGCCTCTCCACTCACCCTGTTTTCAATGTCGCGACTGCCTCTCCAGTCGCCGTGTTTTCAATCCCACGAGTGCCTCTCCACTCGATCTGTTTACAATTCCCCGAGTGCTTCTCTGCTCGCCCTGTTTTCTATCCTCCGACTTTCTCCCCACTCGCCCTTTTTTCAATCCCCCAACTGTCTCTCCACTCGCCCTGTTTTCTGGCCCCTGAGTGCTTCCCTACTCTCCCTGTTTTCTATCCTCCGACTGCCTCCCCACTCGCCCTGTTTTCAATCCCCCGAGTGCCTCTACACTCGCCCTGTTTTCTGGCCCCTGAGTGCTTCCCTACTCTCCCTGTTTTCTATCTTCCGACTGCCTCCCCACTCATCCTGTTTTCAATCTCCCGACTGCCTCTCCTCTCGCCCTCTTTTCAATCTCCCGACTGCCTCTTCACTCGGCCTGTTTTCAATCTCCCTAGTTCCTCTCCACTCGCCCTGTTTTCAATCTCCCGAGTGCCTCTCCACTCGCCCTGTTTTCAATCTCCCGAGTGCCTCTCCACTCGCCCTGTTTTCAAACTCCCAACTGCCTCTCCACTCACCCTGTTTTCAATCCCCCGAGTGCCTCTCCTCTCGCTCTATTTTCAATCTCCCTATTGCCTCTCCTCTCGCTCTATTTTCAATCTCCCGAGTGCCTCTCCACTTGCCATATTTTCAATTTGCCGACTGTGTCTCCACTCGCCCTGTTTTCAATCTTCCTATTGCCTCTCCTCTCACCATGTTTTCAATCCCCTGACTGCCTCTCCCCTCGCCGTTTTCAAACTCCCAAGTGCGTCTCCTCTCGCGCTACTTTCAATCTCCCGAGTGCCTCTCTACTTGCCCTGTTTACAATCTCCCGAGTACCTCTCCACACGCCCTGTTTTCAATCTCCCGACAGCCACTCCACTTGCCCTGTTTTCAATCTCCTGACAGCCTCTCCACTCACCCCTTTTTCAATCCCCCGACTGTCTCTCCACTCGCCCTGTTTTCAATCTCCCGAGTGCCTCTCCAGTCGCCCTGTTTTCAATCTGCCGAATGCCTCTCCACTCGCCCTGTTTTCAATTCCCCGAGAGCCTTCCCTCTCACTCTGTTTTCTGGCCCATCAAGTGCCTCTCCATTCTCCCTGTTTTCAATCTCCTGACTACCTCTCCACTTGCCCTGTTTTCAATCTTCCGAGTGCCTCTCCACTCGCCCAGTTTTCAATCCCCCGAGTGCCTCTCCTCTCGACCTGTTTTCAATCTCCCGACTTCCTCTCCACTCGCCTGTTTTCAATCTCCCGAGTGCCTCTCCACTCGCCCTGTTTTCTGACCTCCAAGTGCCTCTCCACTTGCCCTGTTTTCAATCTCCCAACTGCCTCTCCACTCGCCCTGTTTTCAATCTCCCGAGTGCCTCTCCACTCGCCATGTATTCCATCCCCCGACTGTCCGTCCACTCGCCCTCTTTTGAATCTCCCGACTGCCTCTCCACTAATGCTGTTTTCTATCCCCCAACTGTCTCTCCATTCGCCCCCTTTGACTCTCCTGACCGCCTCTCCACTCGCCTGTTATTAATCTCCCGTCTGCCTCTCCACTCGCCCTGTTATCTCTCTCCCGACTGCCTCTCAACTTGCCCTGTTTTCAATCTCGCTATTGCCTCTCCTCTCGCGCTGTTTTCAATCTACCAAGTGCCTCTCCTCTCACGCTGTTTTCAATCTCCTGACTGCCTCTCCTCTCGCGCTGTTTTCAATCTCCTGACTGCCTCTGCACTCGCCCTGTTTTCAAAGTCCCGAGTGCCTCTCCACTCGCCTGTTTTCAATCTCCCGAGTCCCTCTCCACTCGCCCTGTTTTCAATCCCCCGAGTGCCTCTGCACTCGCCCTGTTATCTCACTCCCGACTGCCTCTCCACTCGCCCTGTTTTCAATCTCCCGACTGCCTCTTCTGTCGTCATCTTTTCAATCTCCTGACTGCCTCTCCTCTCACCTTGTTTTCAATCTCATGACAGCCTCTCCAGTCGCCCTGTTTTCAATCTCCCGAATGCCTCTGCTCTCACCCTGTTTTCAATCTCCCAAATGCCTCTCCACTCGCCCTGTTTTCAATCTCCTGACAGCCTCTCCACTCGCCCTGTTTTCAATCTTCCGAGTGCCTCTCCACTCACCCTGTTTTCAATCCCCCGAGTGCCTCTCCACTCACCCTGTTTTCAATCTCCCGAGTGCCTCTCCTCTCGCCCTGTTTTCAATCTCCCGAGTGCCTCTCCTCTCGCCCTGTTTTCAATCTCCCGAGTGCCTCTCCTCTCGCCCTGTTTTCAATCTCCCGAGTGCCTCTCCTCTTGTGCTGTTTCCAATCTCCCGACTGTCTCTCCACTCGCCCTCTTTTGAATCTCCCGACTGCGTCTCCACTTGCCATATTTTCAATCTGCCGACTCCCTCTCCTCTCACCCTGTTTTCAATCTCACGACAGCCTCTCCACTCGCCCTGTTTCCAGTCACCCGTCTGCCTCTCCAGTCATCCTGTTTTCTATCTCCCGACTGCCTCTCCTCTCACCCTGTTTTCAATCTTACGAATACCACTCCACTCGCCCTGTTTTCAATCCCCCGAGTGCCTCTCTTCTCACCCTGTTTTCAATCTCCCAACTGCCTTTCACCTCGCCCTGTTTTCAATCACCCGACTGCCTCTCTTCTTGCGCTGTTTTCACTCTCCTGACAGCCTCTACACTCACCCTGTTTTCAATCCACCGACTGTCTCTCCACTCGCCCTGTTTTGAATCTCCTGACTGCCTCTCCACTTGCCCTTTTTTCAATCTCCCTATTGCCTCTCCTCTCGCTCTGTTTTCAATCTGCCGACTGCGTCTCCACTCACCCTGTTTTCAATGTCGCGACTGCCTCTCCAGTCGCCGTGTTTTCAATCCCACGAGTGCCTCTCCACTCGATCTGTTTACAATTCCCCGAGTGCTTCTCTGCTCGCCCTGTTTTCTATCCTCCGACTTTCTCCCCACTCGCCCTTTTTTCAATCCCCCAACTGTCTCTCCACTCGCCCTGTTTTCTGGCCCCTGAGTGCTTCCCTACTCTCCCTGTTTTCTATCCTCCGACTGCCTCCCCACTCGCCCTGTTTTCAATCCCCCGAGTGCCTCTACACTCGCCCTGTTTTCTGGCCCCTGAGTGCTTCCCTACTCTCCCTGTTTTCTATCTTCCGACTGCCTCCCCACTCATCCTGTTTTCAATCTCCCGACTGCCTCTCCTCTCGCCCTCTTTTCAATCTCCCGACTGCCTCTTCACTCGGCCTGTTTTCAATCTCCCTAGTTCCTCTCCACTCGCCCTGTTTTCAATCTCCCGAGTGCCTCTCCACTCGCCCTGTTTTCAATCTCCCGAGTGCCTCTCCACTCGCCCTGTTTTCAAACTCCCAACTGCCTCTCCACTCACCCTGTTTTCAATCCCCCGAGTGCCTCTCCTCTCGCTCTATTTTCAATCTCCCTATTGCCTCTCCTCTCGCTCTATTTTCAATCTCCCGAGTGCCTCTCCACTTGCCATATTTTCAATTTGCCGACTGTGTCTCCACTCGCCCTGTTTTCAATCTTCCTATTGCCTCTCCTCTCACCATGTTTTCAATCCCCTGACTGCCTCTCCCCTCGCCGTTTTCAAACTCCCAAGTGCGTCTCCTCTCGCGCTACTTTCAATCTCCCGAGTGCCTCTCTACTTGCCCTGTTTACAATCTCCCGAGTACCTCTCCACACGCCCTGTTTTCAATCTCCCGACAGCCACTCCACTTGCCCTGTTTTCAATCTCCTGACAGCCTCTCCACTCACCCCTTTTTCAATCCCCCGACTGTCTCTCCACTCGCCCTGTTTTCAATCTCCCGAGTGCCTCTCCAGTCGCCCTGTTTTCAATCTGCCGAATGCCTCTCCACTCGCCCTGTTTTCAATTCCCCGAGAGCCTTCCCTCTCACTCTGTTTTCTGGCCCATCAAGTGCCTCTCCATTCTCCCTGTTTTCAATCTCCTGACTACCTCTCCACTTGCCCTGTTTTCAATCTTCCGAGTGCCTCTCCACTCGCCCAGTTTTCAATCCCCCGAGTGCCTCTCCTCTCGACCTGTTTTCAATCTCCCGACTTCCTCTCCACTCGCCTGTTTTCAATCTCCCGAGTGCCTCTCCACTCGCCCTGTTTTCTGACCTCCAAGTGCCTCTCCACTTGCCCTGTTTTCAATCTCCCAACTGCCTCTCCACTCGCCCTGTTTTCAATCTCCCGAGTGCCTCTCCACTCGCCATGTATTCCATCCCCCGACTGTCCGTCCACTCGCCCTCTTTTGAATCTCCCGACTGCCTCTCCACTAATGCTGTTTTCTATCCCCCAACTGTCTCTCCATTCGCCCCCTTTGACTCTCCTGTCTGCCTCTCCACTCGCCTGTTATTAATCTCCCGTCTGCCTCTCCACTCGCCCTGTTATCTCTCTCCCGACTGCCTCTCAACTTGCCCTGTTTTCAATCTCGCTATTGCCTCTCCTCTCGCGCTGTTTTCAATCTACCAAGTGCCTCTCCTCTCACGCTGTTTTCAATCTCCTGACTGCCTCTCCTCTCGCGCTGTTTTCAATCTCCTGACTGCCTCTGCACTCGCCCTGTTTTCAAAGTCCCGAGTGCCTCTCCACTCGCCTGTTTTCAATCTCCCGAGTGCCTCTCCACTCGCCCTGTTTTCAATCCCCCGAGTGCCTCTGCACTCGCCCTGTTATCTCACTCCCGACTGCCTCTCCATTCGCCCTGTTTTCAATCTCCCGACTGCCTCTTCTGTCGTCATCTTTTCAATCTCCTGACTGCCTCTCCTCTCACCTTGTTTTCAATCTCATGACAGCCTCTCCAGTCGCCCTGTTTTCAATCTCCCGAATGCCTCTGCTCTCACCCTGTTTTCAATCTCCCAAATGCCTCTCCACTCGCCCTGTTTTCAATCTCCTGACAGCCTCTCCACTCGCCCTGTTTTCAATCTTCCGAGTGCCTCTCCACTCACCCTGTATTCAATCCCCCGAGTGCCTCTCCACTCACCCTGTTTTCAATCTCCCGAGTGCCTCTCCTCTCGCCCTGTTTTCAATCTCCCGAGTGCCTCTCCTCTTGCCCTGTTTTCAATCTCCCGAGTGCCTCTCCACTTGCCATATTTTCAATCTGCCGACTGTGTCTCCACTTGCCCTGTTTTCAATCTTCCTATTGCCTCTCCTCTCACCATGTTTTCAATCCCCTGACTGCCTCTCCCCTCGCCGTTTTCAAACTCCCAAGTGCGTCTCCTCTCGCGCTACTTTCAATCTCCCGAGTGCCTCTCTACTTGCCCTGTTTACAATCTCCCGAGTACCTCTCCACACGCCCTGTTTTCAAGCTGCCGACAGCCTCTCCACTTGCCCTGTTTTCAATCTCCTGACAGCCTCTCCACTCACCCCTTTTTCAATCCCCCGACTGTCTCTCCACTCGCCCTGTTTTCAATCTCCCGAGTGCCTCTCCACTCGCCCTGTTTTCAATCTGCCGACTGTCTCTCCACTCGCCCTGTTTTCAATTCCCCGAGAGCCTCCCCTCTCACTCTGTTTTCTGGCCCATCAAGTGCCTCTCCATTCTCCCTGTTTTCAATCTCCCGACTACCTCTCCACTTGCCCTGTTTTCAATCTTCCGAGTGCCTCTCCACTCGCCCAGTTTTCAATCCCCCGAGTGCCTCTCCACTCGACCTGTTTTCAATCTCCCGACTTCCTCTCCACTTGCCCTGTTTTCAATCTTCCGAGTGCCTCTCCACTCGCCCAGTTTTCAATCCCCCGAGTGCCTCTCCACTCGACCTGTTTTCAATCTCCCGAGTGCCTCTCCACTCGCCCTGTTTTCTGACCTCCAAGTGCCTCTCCACTTGCTCTGTTTTCAATCTCCCAACTGCCTCTCCACTCGCCCTGTTTTCAATCTCCCGAGTGCCTCTCCACTCGCCATGTATTCCATCCCCCGACTGTGCGTCCACTCGCCCTCTTTTGAATCTCCCGACTGCCTCTCCACTAACGCTGTTTTCTATCCCCCAACTGTCTCTCCACTCGCCCCCTTTGACTCTCCTGACCGCCTCTCCACTCGCCTGTTATTAATCTCCCGTCTGCCTCTCCACTCGCCCTGGTATCTCTCTCCCGACTGCCTCTCAACTTGCCCTGTTTTCAATCTCGCTATTGCCTCTCCTCTCGCGCTGTTTTCAATCTACCAAGTGCCTCTCCTCTCACGCTGTTTTCAATCTCCTGACTGCCTCTCCTCTCGCGCTGTTTTCAATCTCCTGACTGCCTCTGCACTCGCCCTGTTTTCAAAGTCCCGAGTGCCTCTCCACTCGCCTGTTTTCAATCTCCCGAGTGCCTCTCCACTCGCCCTGTTTTCAATCCCCCGAGTGCCTCTGCACTCGCCCTGTTATCTCACTCCCGACTGCCTCTCCACTCGCCCTGTTTTCAATCTCCCGACTGCCTCTTCTGTCGTCATCTTTTCAATCTCCTGACTGCCTCTCCTCTCACCTTGTTTTCAATCTCATGACAGCCTCTCCAGTCGCCCTGTTTTCAATCTCCCGAATGCCTCTGCTCTCACCCTGTTTTCAATCTCCCAAATGCCTCTCCACTCGCCCTGTTTTCAATCTCCTGACAGCCTCTCCACTCGCCCTGTTTTCAATCCTCCGAGTGCCTCTCCACTCACCCTGTTTTCAATCCCCCGAGTGCCTCTCCACTCACCCTGTTTTCAATCTCCCGAGTGCCTCTCCTCTCACCCTGTTTTCAATCTCCCGAGTGCCTCTCCTCTCGCCCTGTTTTCAATCTCCCGAGTGCCTCTCCTCTTGTGCTGTTTCCAATCTCCCGACTGTCTCTCCACTCGCCCTCTTTTGAATCTCCCGACTGCGTCTCCACTTGTCATATTTTCAATCTGCCGACTCCCTCTCCTCTCACCCTGTTTTCAATCTCACGACAGCCTCTCCACTCGCCCTGTTTCCAGTCCCCCATCTGCCTCTCCAGTCATCCTGTTTTCTATCTCCCGACTGCCTCTCCTCTCACCCTGTTTTCAATCTTACGAATACCACTCCACTCGCCCTGTTTTCAATCCCCCGAGTGCCTCTCTTCTCACCCTGTTTTCAATCTCCCTATTGCCTTTCACCTCGCCCTGTTTTCAATCACCCGACTGCCTCTCCTCTTGCGCTGTTTTCACTCTCCTGACAGCCTCTACACTCACCCTGTTTTCAATCCACCGACTGTCTCTCCACTCGCCCTGTTTTGAATCTCCTGACTGCCTCTCCACTTGCCCTTTTTTCAATCTCCCTATTGCCTCTCCTCTCGCTCTGTTTTCAATCTGCCGACTGCCTCTCCACTCACCCTGTTTTCAATGTCGCGACTGCCTCTCCAGTCGCCGTGTTTTCAATCCCACGAGTGCCTCTCCACTCGATCTGTTTACAATTCCCCGAGTGCTTCTCTACTCGCCCTGTTTTCTATCCTCCGACTTCTCCCCACTCGCCCTTTTTTCAATCCCCCAACTGTCTCTCCACTCGCCCTGTTTTCTGGCCCCTGAGTGCTTCCCTACTCTCCCTGTTTTCTATCCTCCGACTGCCTCCCCACTCGCCCTGTTTTCAATCCCCCGAGTGCCTCTACACCCGCCCTGTTTTCTGGCCCCTGAGTGCTTCCCTACTCTCCCTGTTTTCTATCCTCCGACTGCCTCCCCACTCGCCCTGTTTTCAATCCCCCGAGTGCCTCTACACTCGCCCTGTTTTCTGGCCCCTGAGTGCTTCCCTACTCTCCCTGTTTTCTATCTTCCGACTGCCTCCCCACTCATCCTGTTTTCAATCTCCCGACTGCCTCTCCACTCGCCCTGTTTTCAATCTCCCGAGTGCCTCTCCAGTCGCCCTGTTTTCAATCTCCCGATTGCCTCTCCACTCGCCCTGTTTTCAATTCCCCGAGAGCCTCCCCTCTCACTCTGTTTTCTGGCCAATCAAGTGCCTCTCCATTCTCCCTGTTTTCAATCTCCCGATTACCTCTCCACTTGCCCTGTTTTCAATCTTCCGAGTGCCTCTCCACTCGCCCAGTTTTCAATCCCCCGAGTGCCTCTCCACTCGACCTGTTTTCAATCCCCCGACTGCCTCTCCACTCGCCCTGTTTTCTGACCTCCAAGTGCCTCTCCACTTGCCCTGTTTTCAATCTCCCAACTGCCTCTCCACTCGCCCTGTTTTCAATCTCCCGAGTGCCTCTCCACTCGCCATGTATTCCATCCCCCGACTGTCCGTCCACTCGCCCTCTTTTGAATCTCCCGACTGCCTCTCCACTAACGCTGTTTTCTATCCCCCAACTGTCTCTCCACTCGCCCCCTTTGACTCTCCTGACCGCCTCTCCACTCGCCTGTTATTAATCTCCCGTCTGCCTCGCCACTCGCCCTGTTATCTCTCTCCCGACTGCCTCTCAACTTGCCCTGTTTTCAATCTCGCTATTGCCTCTCCTCTCACGCTGTTTTCAATCTACCAAGTGCCTCTCCTCTCACGCTGTTTTCAATCTCCTGACTGCCTCTCCTCTCGCGCTGTTTTCAATCTCCTGACTGCCTCTGCACTCGCCCTGTTTTCAAAGTCCCGAGTGCCTCTCCACTCGCCTGTTTTCAATCTCCCGAGTGCCTCTCCACTCGCCCTGTTTTCAATCCCCCGAGTGCCTCTGCACTCGCCCTGTTACCTCACTCCCGAGTGCCTCTCCACTCGCCCTGTTTTCAATCCCCCGAGTGCCTCTGCACTCGCCCTGTTATCTCACTCCCGACTGCCTCTCCACTCGCCCTGTTTTCAATCTCCCGACTGCCTCTTCTGTCGTCATCTTTTCAATCTCCTGACTGCCTCTCCTCTCACCTTGTTTTCAATCTCATGACAGCCTCTCCAGTCGCCCTGTTTTCAATCTCCCGAATGCCTCTGCTCTCACCCTGTTTTCAATCTCCCAAATGCCTCTCCACTTGCCCTGTTTTCAATCTCCTGACAGCCTCTCCACTCGCCCTGTTTTCAATCCTCCGAGTGCCTCTCCACTCACCCTGTTTTCAATCCCCCGAGTGCCTCTCCACTCACCCTGTTTTCAATCTCCCGAGTGCCTCTCCTCTCGCCCTGTTTTCAATCTCCCGAGTGCCTCTCCTCTCGCCCTGTTTTCAATCTCCCGAGTGCCTCTCCTCTTGTGCTGTTTCCAATCTCCCGACTGTCTCTCCACTCGCCCTCTTTTGAATCTCCCGACTGCGTCTCCACTTGCCATATTTTGAATCTGCCGACTCCCTCTCCTCTCACCCTGTTTTCAATCTCACGACAGCCTCTCCACTCGCCCTGTTTCCAGTCCCCCATCTGCCTCTCCAGTCATCCTGTTTTCTATCTCCCGACTGCCTCTCCTCTCACCCTGTTTTCAATCTTACGAATACCACTCCACTCGCCCTGTTTTCAATCCCCCGAGTGCCTCTCTTCTCACCCTGTTTTCAATCTCCCAACTGCCTTTCACCTCGCCCTGTTTTCAATCACCCGACTGCCTCTCCTCTTGCGCTGTTTTCACTCTCCTGACAGCCTCTACACTCACCCTGTTTTCAATCCACCGACTGTCTCTCCACTCGCCCTGTTTTGAATCTCCTGACTGCCTCTCCACTTGCCCTTTTTTCAATCTCCCTATTGCCTCTCCTCTCGCTCTGTTTTCAATCTGCCGACTGCCTCTCCACTCACCCTGTTTTCAATGTCGCGACTGCCTCTCCAGTCGCCGTGTTTTCAATCCCACGAGTGCCTCTCCAATCGATCTGTTTACAATTCCCCGAGTGCTTCTCTACTCGCCCTGTTTTCTATCCTCCGACTGCCTCCCCACTCGCCCTTTTTTCAATCCCCCAACTGTCTCTCCACTCGCCCTGTTTTCTGGCCCCTGAGTGCTTCCCTACTCTCCCTGTTTTCTATCCTCCGACTGCCTCCCCACTCGCCCTGTTTTCAATCCCCCGAGTGCCTCTACACTCGCCCTGTTTTCAATCCCCCGAGTGCCTCTACACTCGCCCTGTTTTCTGGCCCCTGAGTGCTTCCCTACTCTCCCTGTTTTCTATCTTCCGACTGCCTCCCCACTCATCCTGTTTTCAATCTCCCGACTGCCTCTTCACTCGGCCTGTTTTCAATCTCCCTAGTTCCTCTCCACTCGCCCTGTTTTCAATCTCCCGAGTGCCTCTCCACTCGCCCTGTTTTCAAACTCCCGAGTGCCTCTCCACTCAGCCTGTTTTCAATCCACCGACTACCTCTCCTCTCGCCCTGTTTTCAATCTCCCGAGTTCCTCTCCCCTCGCCCTGTTTTCAATCTCCCAAGTGCCTCTCCGCTCACCCTGTTTTCAATCTCCCGAGTGCCTCTCCACTTGCCATATTTTCAATCTGCCGACTGTGTCTCCACTCGCCCTGTTTTCAATCTTCCTATTGCCTCTCCTCTCACCATGTTTTCAATCCCCTGACTGCCTCTCCCCTCACCGTTTTCAAACTCCCAAGTGCGTCTCCTCTCGCGCTACTTTCAATCTCCCGAGTGCCTCTCTACTTGCCCTGTTTACAATCTCCCGAGTACCTCTCCACACGCCCTGTTTTCAAGCTGCCGACAGCCTCTCCACTCGCGCTGTTTTCAATCTCCCGAGTACCTCTCCACACGCCCTGTTTTCAATCTCCCGACTGCCACTCCACTTGCCCTGTTTTCAATCTCCTGACAGCCTCTCCACTCACCCCTTTTTCAATCCCCCGACTGTCTCTCCACTCGCCCTGTTTTCAATCTCCCGAGTGCCTCCCACTCGCCCTGTTTTCAATCTCCCGATTGCCTCTCCACTCGCCCTGTTTTCAATTCCCCGAGAGCCTCCCCTCTCACTCTGTTTTCTGGCCAATCAAGTGCCTCTCCATTCTCCCTGTTTTCAATCTCCCGACTACCTCTCCACTTGCCCTGTTTTCAATCTTCCGAGTGCCTCTCCACTCGCCCAGTTTTCAATCCCCCGACTGCCTCTCCACTCGCCCTGTTTTCTGACCTCCAAGTGCCTCTCCACTTGCCCTGTTTTCAATCTCCCAACTGCCTCTCCACTCGCCCTGTTTTCAATCTCCCGAGTGCCTCTCCACTCGCCATGTATTCCATCCCCCGACTGTCCGTCCACTCGCCCTCTTTTGAATCTCCCGACTGCCTCTCCACTAACGCTGTTTTCTATCCCCCAACTGTCTCTCCACTCGCCCCCTTTGACTCTCCTGACCGCCTCTCCACTCGCCTGTTATTAATCTCCCGTCTGCCTCGCCACTCGCCCTGCTATCTCTCTCCCGACTGCCTCTCAACTTGCCCTGTTTTCAATCTCGCTATTGCCTCTCCTCTCGCGCTGTTTTCAATCTACCAAGTGCCTCTCCTCTCACGCTGTTTTCAATCTCCTGACTGCCTCTCCTCTCGCGCTGTTTTCAATCTCCTGACTGCCTCTGCACTCGCCCTGTTTTCAAAGTCCCGAGTGCCTCTCCACTCGCCTGTTTTCAATCTCCTGAGTGCCTCTCCACTCGCCCTGTTTTCAATCCCCCGAGTGCCTCTGCACTCGCCCTGTTACCTCACTCCCGAGTGCCTCTCCACTCGCCCTGTTTTCAATCCCCCGAGTGCCTCTGCACTCGCCCTGTTATCTCACTCCCGACTGCCTCTCCATTCGCCCTGTTTTCAATCTCCCGACTGCCTCTTCTGTCGTCATCTTTTCAATCTCCTGACTGCCTCTCCTCTCACCTTGTTTTCAATCTCATGACAGCCTCTCCAGTCGCCCTGTTTTCAATCTCCCGAATGCCTCTGCTCTCACCCTGTTTTCAATCTCCCAAATGCCTCTCCACTCGCCCTGTTTTCAATCTCCTGACAGCCTCTCCACTCGCCCTGTTTTCAATCCTCCGAGTGCCTCTCCACTCACCCTGTTTTCAATCCCCCGAGTGCCTCTCCACTCACCCTGTTTTCAATCTCCCGAGTGCCTCTCCTCTCGCCCTGTTTTCAATCTCCCGAGTGCCTCTCCTCTCGCCCTGTTTTCAATCTCCCGAGTGCCTCTCCTCTTGTGCTGTTTCCAATCTCCCGACTGCGTCTCCACTTGCCATATTTTGAATTTGCCGACTCCCTCTCCTCTCACCCTGTTTTCAATCTCACGACAGCCTCTCCACACGCCCTGTTTCCAGTCCCCCATCTGCCTCTCCAGTCATCCTGTTTCCTATCTCCCGACTGCCTCTCCTCTCACCCTGTTTTCAATCTTACGAATACCACTCCACTCGCCCTGTTTTCAATCCCCCGAGTGCCTCTCTTCTCACCCTGTTTTCAATCTCCCAACTGCCTTTCACCTCGCCCTGTTTTCAATCACCCGACTGCCTCTCCTCTTGTGCTGTTTCCAATCTCCCAACTGTCTCTCCACTCGCCCTCTTTTGAATCTCCCGACTGCGTCTCCACTTGCCATATTTTCAATCTGCCGACTCCCTCTCCTCTCACCCTGTTTTCAATCTCACGACAGCCTCTCCACTCGTCCTGTTTCCAGTCCCCCATCTGCCTCTCCAGTCATCCTGTTTTCTATCTCCCGACTGCCTCTCCTCTCACCCTGTTTTCAATCTTACGAATACCACTCCACTCGCCCTGTTTTCAATCCCCCGAGTGCCTCTCTTCTCACCCTGTTTTCAATCTCCCAACTGCCTTTCACCTCGCCCTGTTTTCAATCACCCGACTGCCTCTCCTCTTGCGCTGTTTTCACTCTCCTGACAGCCTCTACACTCACCCTGTTTTCAATCCACCGACTGTCTCTCCACTCGCCCTGTTTTGAATCTCCTGACTGCCTCTCCACTTGCCCTTTTCTCAATCTCCCTATTGCCTCTCCTCTCGCTCTGTTTTCGATCTGCCGACTGCCTCTCCACTCACCCTGTTTTCAATGTCGCGACTGCCTCTCCAGTCGCCGTGTTTTCAATCCCACGAGTGCCTCTCCAATCGATCTGTTTACAATTCCCCGAGTGCTTCTCTACTCGCCCTGTTTTCTATCCTCCGACTGCCTACCCACTCGCCCTTTTTTCAATCCCCCAACTGTCTCTCCACTCGCCCTGTTTTCTGGCCCCTGAGTGCTTCCCTACTCTCCCTGTTTTCTATCCTCCGACTGCCTCCCCACTCGCCCTGTTTTCAATCCCCCGAGTGCCTCTACACTCGCCCTGTTTTCAATCCCCCGAGTGCCTCTACACTCGCCCTGTTTTCTGGCCCCTGAGTGCTTCCCTACTCTCCCTGTTTTCTATCTTCCGACTGCCTCCCCACTCATCCTGTTTTCAATCTCCCGACTGCCTCTTCACTCGGCCTGTTTTCAATCTCCCTAGTTCCTCTCCACTCGCCCTGTTTTCAATCTCCCGAGTGCCTCTCCACTCGCCCTGTTTTCAAACTCCCGAGTGCCTCTCCACTCAGCCTGTTTTCAATCCACCGACTACCTCTCCTCTCGCCCTGTTTTCAATCTCCCGAGTTCCTCTCCCCTCGCCCTGTTTTCAATCTCCCAAGTGCCTCTCCGCTCACCCTGTTTTCAATCTCCCGAGTGCCTCTCCACTTGCCATATTTTCAATCTGCCGACTGTGTCTCCACTCGCCCTGTTTTCAATCTTCCTATTGCCTCTCCTCTCACCATGTTTTCAATCCCCTGACTGCCTCTCCCCTCACCGTTTTCAAACTCCCAAGTGCGTCTCCTCTCGCGCTACTTTCAATCTCCCGAGTGCCTCTCTACTTGCCCTGTTTACAATCTCCCGAGTACCTCTCCACACGCCCTGTTTTCAAGCTGCCGACAGCCTCTCCACTCGCGCTGTTTTCAATCTCCCGAGTACCTCTCCACACGCCCTGTTTTCAATCTCCCGACTGCCACTCCACTTGCCCTGTTTTCAATCTCCTGACAGCCTCTCCACTCACCCCTTTTTCAATCCCCCGACTGTCTCTCCACTCGCCCTGTTTTCAATCTCCCGAGTGCCTCCCACTCGCCCTGTTTTCAATCTCCCGATTGCCTCTCCACTCGCCCTGTTTTCAATTCCCCGAGAGCCTCCCCTCTCACTCTGTTTTCTGGCCAATCAAGTGCCTCTCCATTCTCCCTGTTTTCAATCTCCCGACTACCTCTCCACTTGCCCTGTTTTCAATCTTCCGAGTGCCTCTCCACTCGCCCAGTTTTCAATCCCCCGACTGCCTCTCCACTCGCCCTGTTTTCTGACCTCCAAGTGCCTCTCCACTTGCCCTGTTTTCAATCTCCCAACTGCCTCTCCACTCGCCCTGTTTTCAATCTCCCGAGTGCCTCTCCACTCGCCATGTATTCCATCCCCCGACTGTCCGTCCACTCGCCCTCTTTTGAATCTCCCGACTGCCTCTCCACTAACGCTGTTTTCTATCCCCCAACTGTCTCTCCACTCGCCCCCTTTGACTCTCCTGACCGCCTCTCCACTCGCCTGTTATTAATCTCCCGTCTGCCTCGCCACTCGCCCTGCTATCTCTCTCCCGACTGCCTCTCAACTTGCCCTGTTTTCAATCTCGCTATTGCCTCTCCTCTCGCGCTGTTTTCAATCTACCAAGTGCCTCTCCTCTCACGCTGTTTTCAATCTCCTGACTGCCTCTCCTCTCGCGCTGTTTTCAATCTCCTGACTGCCTCTGCACTCGCCCTGTTTTCAAAGTCCCGAGTGCCTCTCCACTCGCCTGTTTTCAATCTCCTGAGTGCCTCTCCACTCGCCCTGTTTTCAATCCCCCGAGTGCCTCTGCACTCGCCCTATTACCTCACTCCCGAGTGCCTCTCCACTCGCCCTGTTTTCAATCCCCCGAGTGCCTCTGCACTCGCCCTGTTATCTCACTCCCGACTGCCTCTCCATTCGCCCTGTTTTCAATCTCCCGACTGCCTCTTCTGTCGTCATCTTTTCAATCTCCTGACTGCCTCTCCTCTCACCTTGTTTTCAATCTCATGACAGCCTCTCCAGTCGCCCTGTTTTCAATCTCCCGAATGCCTCTGCTCTCACCCTGTTTTCAATCTCCCAAATGCCTCTCCACTCGCCCTGTTTTCAATCTCCTGACAGCCTCTCCACTCGCCCTGTTTTCAATCCTCCGAGTGCCTCTCCACTCACCCTGTTTTCAATCCCCCGAGTGCCTCTCCACTCACCCTGTTTTCAATCTCCCGAGTGCCTCTCCTCTCGCCCTGTTTTCAATCTCCCGAGTGCCTCTCCTCTCGCCCTGTTTTCAATCTCCCGAGTGCCTCTCCTCTTGTGCTGTTTCCAATCTCCCGACTGCGTCTCCACTTGCCATATTTTGAATTTGCCGACTCCCTCTCCTCTCACCCTGTTTTCAATCTCACGACAGCCTCTCCACACGCCCTGTTTCCAGTCCCCCATCTGCCTCTCCAGTCATCCTGTTTCCTATCTCCCGACTGCCTCTCCTCTCACCCTGTTTTCAATCTTACGAATACCACTCCACTCGCCCTGTTTTCAATCCCCCGAGTGCCTCTCTTCTCACCCTGTTTTCAATCTCCCAACTGCCTTTCACCTCGCCCTGTTTTCAATCACCCGACTGCCTCTCCTCTTGCGCTGTTTTCACTCTCCTGACAGCCTCTACACTCACCCTGTTTTCAATCCACCGACTGTCTCTCCACTCGCCCTGTTTTGAATCTCCTGACTGCCTCTCCACTTGCCCTTTTTTCAATCTCCCTATTGCCTCTCCTCTCGCTCTGTTTTCAATCTGCCGACTGCCTCTCCACTCACCCTGTTTTCAATGTCGCGACTGCCTCTCCAGTCGCCGTGTTTTCAATCCCACGAGTGCCTCTCCACTCGATCTGTTTACAATTCCCCGAGTGCTTCTCTACTCGCCCTGTTTTCTATCCTCCGACTGCCTCCCCACTCGCCCTTTTTTCAATCCCCCAACTGTCTCTCCACTCGCCCTGTTTTCTGGCCCCTGAGTGCTTCCCTACTCTCCCTGTTTTCTATCCTCCGACTGCCTCTCCACTCGCCCTGTTTTCAATCCCCCGAGTGCCTCTACACTCGCCCTGTTTTCAATCCCCCGAGTGCCTCTACACTCGCCCTGTTTTCTGGCCCCTGAGTGCTTCCCTACTCTCCCTGTTTTCTATCTTCCGACTGCCTCCCCACTCATCCTGTTTTCAATCTCCTGACAGCCTCTCCACTCGTCCTGTTTTCAATCTCCTGACTGCCTCTCCACTCGCCCTATTTTCAATCACACTAGTGCCTCTCCACTCGATCTGTTTACAATCCCCCGAGTGCCTCTCAACTCGCCCTGTTTTCTGGCACCCGAGTGCCTCTCCACTCGCCCTGTTTTCCATATCCCGACTGCCTCTCCACTCGCCCTGTTTTCAATCCTACGATTGCCTCTCCACTCAGGCTGTTTTCAATCTCCAGGCTGCCTCTCCACTCGCCATGTTTTCAATCCTACGATTGCCTCTCCACTCGATCTGTTTACAATTCCCCGAGAGCCTCTCCACTCGCCCTGTTTTCTGGCCCCTGAGTGCTTCCCTACTCGACCTGTTTCCTATCTTCCAACTGCCTCTCCTCTCGCCCTGTTTTTGTTCTCCCTAGTTCCTCTCCACTCGCCCTGTTTTTAATCTCCCCACTGCCTCTCCAATCGCCCTGTTATCTCACTCCCGACTGCCTCTCCACTCGCCCTGTTTTCAATCTCCCGACTGCCTCTTCTGTCGTCATCTTTTCAATCTCCCGAGTGCCTCTCTACTTGCCCTGTTTTCAATCTCCTGACAGCCTCTCCACTCGAGCTGTTATCAAACCCCTGACTGCCTCTCCACTCGACCTGTTATCAAACCCCCGACTGCCTCTCCACTCGTCCTGTTATCAAACCCCCGAGTGCCTCTCCACTCGCCCTGTTTTCAATCTCCCAACTTCCTCTCCACTCGCCCTGTTTTCTGGCCTCCGAGTGCCTCTTCTCTCGCACTCTTTTAAATCTCCCGAGTGCCTCTTCTCTCGCCCTATTATCTCTCTCCCAATCGCCTCTTCACTCGCCCTCTGTTCAAACTTCCGACTGCCTCTCCTTTCACTCTGTTTTCAATCCACCGACTGCCTCTCCACTCGCCCTGTTTTCATCTCCTGACAGCCTCTCCCCTCGTCCTGTTTTCAACCCCCGAGTGCCTCTCCACTAGCCCTTTTTTCAATCCGCTGACTGCCTCTCCACTCGCCCTTTTATCTCTCTCCTGACTGCCTCTCCACTTGCCCTGTTTTCAATCTCCCTATTGCCTCTCCTCTCGCTCTGTTTTCAATCTCCCGAGTGCCTCTCCACTTGTGCTGTTTCCAATTTCCCGACTGCCTCTCCACTTGCCCTGTTTTCAATCTCCCTATTGCCTCTCCACTCGCCCTGTTTTCTATCTCCCGACTGCCTCTCCTCTCTTCCTCTTCTCAATCTCCCAACAGCCTCCCCACAGGCTGTTTTCAATCTCCAGGCTGCCTCTCCACTCATCCTGTTTTCAATCTCCTGACTGCCTCTCCACTCGCCCTCTTTTCAATCCACCGACTGCCTCTCCACTCGCCCCGTTTTCATTCTCCCGAGTTCCTCTCCAGGCGCCCTGTTTTCAATCTCCTGACTGCCTCTCCACTCGCCCTGTTTTCAATCTCCTGACTGCCTCTCCACTCGCCCTGTTTTCAATCTCCCATCTGCCTCTCCCCTCGACCTGTTTTCAAACTCCCATGTGCCTCTCCTCTCGCGCTATTTTCAATCTCACGAGTGCCTCTCCACTTGCCCTGTTTTCATTCCCCCGAGTGCCTCTCAACTCGTGCTGTTTTCAATCTCCTGACAGCCTCTCCACTCGCCCTTTTTTCAATCAGCTGACTGCCTCTCCACTCACCCTGTTTTCAAACTCCCAACTGCCTCTCTACTCGCCCTGTTTTCAATCCCCCGACTGCTTCTTCACTCGCCCTGTTTTCTGTCCCCTGAGTGCCTCTCCACTCGCCCTGTTTTCTATCCCCCGACTGCCTCTCCACTCGCCCTGTTTTCAATCTCCCAACTGCCTCTCCACTTAGTCTGTTTTCAATCTTCCGACTGCCTTTCCACTCGCCTTGTTTGCATTCCCCTGACTGCTTCTCCTCTTGCGCTGCTTTTAATCTCACCTTTAACCTAGTAAAGTACTCCAAGGTACTTAACAAGAGTGTTGTCAAACAGAATTTGGCACTGAGCCACTTAAGGAGGCTTGAAGGCCGATTGTGGTTATTATAGTTTCACCTGATGTGTAGGATACCCTTACGAAGAATGTTATAAAAGAAGATGACATGATAGAAGAGTCGCCTGGGCTACCTCTGTGGTTAGTAGTCTGTATTACTGAGAAAGAGTTTGCAGTGAAAGCACACATGAATTGCTGTTGAGTATCTTTGTAAATAAAGAATGTGTTTACCTCCTAAGAAGTGTCTGCTGATCAATTCCATTGATAGTATCAACTCAGCCATCCCACAACAAGCGTCCAGCTGGGATTCACAAGTCTCAACACTGATGAAGGAGCAATTTGAAAAGTAAGAGAGGAAGAGACACGGAGAGGATCGCAGAGGGAATTCCAGAGCATTGGGCTTTGGCAGCTGAAGGCATGCTGCCAGTAGTGAAGTAATTAAAATTTGGGATATGCAAAAATCCAGAATAGGAGGATTCCAGATATCTCAGGGGGCTCTAGGGCTGGAGGAGATAATGAAGAGGAAGTCCATGGGGGTATTTGAAAACAAGAATGAAAATTTTAAAATTGAAGTGCTGCTTAACTGGGAGCCAACGGAGTCAGCGAGCACAGGGATAATGGGTGAATGGTACTTAGTGTGACTTTGGTAAAGAGTAGCAGAGTTTTAAATTTCCTCGAGTTTACAGAGGGCAGAATATGGGAAACCAACTGGGAGTACATTGAAGTAGTCAAGTTTAGTGGGAACAAAGGCATGAATGATCAACAACAGGTAAGGCAAGGCAGGGCAGGATTGGGCAATGTCATGGAGATGTTAATAGGCAGTCTTGGCAGCTATCCTGATGGTTCAATAAGTAATGACACTCCATGGTTTGGTCCTGAACTGCACAGACAAGAAATATTGCAGAGTTGAACTCTGGTCCACGTAGAGTTATCTGACTTCATTCTAATTGTCCTACCCTGCGTTAGGGAGAGGAAGAAAATAGTCAGGGCTCTTACTCCTGATGCAGTGACCTTTGCTGAAAACTACATGGTATAGGCATCTGGTGAGCACAGGTTGGGCTCAGTTGTAATGCCTTTCATGGATGAGCAGCCTGTAGGCACCCACATTCTCGACTTGCGCATACAGAATGATAACTTCAGCAAGGTACTAGAGGGCATCCGGAGGCATCTGGGGCCTTGGTTTAAAGTTTCATCCAAAAGAGTTAACATTTCAGATTGAAGGACATCATTAGAACTAGAAAAGGTTAGAAGACAAATCGAAATTCTGCATTTTTCCAGCTCTGACGGCAGAGCATCAAACTAAAGCGTTAACTCTGTTTCTTTCCACAGATGATGCCAGGGATGGATCCATTGTTGATGTTTGTATGGTCAATCAGAATCAGCATTTCACCTGAATTGGTTGACCTAATAAAAACGTATCAGGTAACTAGTGCAGCTGAACTTAATTTAAAATAAACCTAAAAGCTTTAAGCACAGAAAAAGCAGCAAGTCTGAGACCAAGTAATATGATAAAATAATGACACTGGCAAAGGCATGGGATTACAAAATTCACAATTTTCAACACACACTGCCTGGAATCACATAAGAAAATAGTGACCTGGGGGAGGTACTGGAGATCACGTAGCACATGTGGAACTGTACCCCAGCTAGAGTCAGCAATATCAGGAGAGAAATTGAGATGTGAAATAAAAGCAAAGTGAAATTTTTCTTTCTGTCCTATAATGCACTGTGACAGTAACAGTGAGTTTGTGCTAATATATTCATAGACATGTTGCTCTGCTTAATATATTATTCTCCTAGATTGAGATCCTGGGTGCTAAAATAGGGGGGAATTACAGAAGGAAGCCAAAATCAATTTGGATCATTTTGATGCTAATTCACTCTTGTTTAATTGTGTTAATGGTGCTATAGCCTTTTAATTTTGATTGACTCTAAATTAGTGGCCATTTATTAGAGATGCATAGTGCTTCTATTCACATCAAATATCCTTAAAGAGAACTGAGTTTAAATGTTCACTTGAGCTAAAGCTTATGACGTCGCTTGTAAATTGACACCTGGACATTAATTTGATTATAATTAAGTTCTCTCTGTGTTGACACTAGCTTGCTTTGGTATGTACAGGATAGAGTTTCTGAAGTGGAACAAGTCGATAGTGATCAAAGTGATTTTAATTGAACCAGACTCCTCAGGTCAGTGCAGCTGCAGCTTTGACTCACAGTAAATAGTATCTTAGATTTCTAACTAACATTGGCTGGATTCATAACTAAAAAAATTTCAGGTCCAGAACCAACCCTTTTTTGACCACAATATCTCACAATCTCTTTTCTGGGCAATAACCTTTCCAAATTGTAATTTTAACACATTTATACTGACATTCCCAGCCAAATATCCCACCAGTCTATCGCTGATATTTTATTTTGTGGAGTGCTTGTACTGTCATATCTTGACCCCATGCCTCGTGCAATTGATGGTCACGCCAAAGTGAGCTTGCAGGTCTTGCTAAGGTTAGTAGCCAGGATGACCCAGAAAAAGGCTGGCAACTTTAGCAAATATTCCATTTAATTTGATGTTGCAAGGGTTGGGAACCAATGGCACAAGAACAGCTGTAGCTCATGAACTGTTACTAGGATTCAAACTTGAATAGAATAAATAATGACAATGGCAAAGGCATAGGATTACAACATTCTTTAAGTAATTTTAATGAATGATGTTTCAAAATCTCAATGATATGAATAGCACAGTGATAGCTGGTGAATAGGCAAATAACGCCATACAAGATCTATCAATGAAAAGCAAAGCTCATAAACTGACCTCTTTCAATTCAGTTGTGGCCTAATTTTAGAAATACCCTTCAGAAGCTGAGACCTCCTAATCCACATGACAAGTGGCCTCTTAAACTATGAGCTCCAAGGTTTACACATCCAATTGTCTGGATGATATCCACAAAGCTAAATCTTCCACACAGTCCCCAACCTTGCCCTTCAATCTCTCTACTTTAACCCCACAGAAAAATTGACACCTCCCCCCCAGCTCTCTGCTTAACTCAAGCAGCAGGCTAAAGGGTTACATGCTCCCTGAATGGTACAATACCCAGCCCAGCTGGTCCTTTTTGTTCTCTGTTCACAACTGGAGTGTTGATTAAAAGCCCAGGGGAAAAGATATAGACCAAAATTTTACGTTTGGCAGGCAGGCGGAGTAGGTGCTGACGCAGGTGGGCGTGGACCCAATCGCCAATGGATCGGGGCCGTGCCGCCATTTTGCGCAGGTGGGCCAATTAAGGCCTGCTCAGCGCATTTCCGACTCCCGTGGAGAGCGGGAGTGTGAATTTTGTGGTGGGTGTGTACAGACCACCGGGTCCAATGGCAACCCGGCAGTCTGTTTAAAAGAAGGCCTGGCAGTCTCCCGTAGACTGTTCGCTATGGCCAGCTGCAGGTCCTACCACATGGGGTCTGCTCAGCAGGTCAGTGTTGAGGGAAGGACAGAGGAGCAGTGCAGGCTGCAGGGTCTGCCCCAGGAGCAGGGCAGGCTGCAGGGTAGGCCAATGTGCCCCTCGATTTTCTGATTGCTGCCTTGCTGCCCTCCTTGAGGAGGTGGCAGCGAGGCGGGAGGTGCTGGTTCCCCAGGATGGGAGGAGGAGAACCCCCCCCCCACAACATTACGAAACATGCCTGGGAGAAGGTGGCAGAGGTGGCGAGCTCCTGCAATGTGGTGCAGCGCACCTGGATCAAGTGCTGTAGGCGCTTCAACAATTTGTTGCACTCTGGAAGGGTGAGTACCATGTTGGTGTTGGACATTTAACCCAGCAGGTAGCCTTAGCCTTGGAGGCACCCCCCCTCCAAGTCTTACTGTCGTGACTGCATTGAATCATGTTAGGCATTTTTTGTACGCTGGTTGGGCAAGCAGATAGTGCCCATGCTTACATCAGCCTCAGTGGATCATGAGGAGATGAGTTCTCCCCCACCCCATGTGTTGCTCTTAGTTGCACATGAGTAGTCTGGGGGCAACCTGCAGGAGCTGCAGCTCGGCACATACTCAGAACTCCAGCACATGTCCTATTCATGGTGATGAGATTGTAGAAGGGGAGCCTCAAGATCTCATGGCCAAGAGCCATCTGCTGCCCTTGGCGCCACTCCTAGTTGCGCCTCCTTGCCATGGGAGTGAAGACCATGTGTTTATTAAAGTGATGGATGCAGAATGTGTCCAAGGTGGCCGTTGAGGCGGATTGGGAGCAGTTGTACTATATTTTTGTGACCAATCAGCAGTAGTGGGGAGATGAGGCACTGGAGACCTGGGATGGGCCACTGTGGTTGGGGTGCGGCGTGTACATGAAGAATACATGTGCAGGTATTCCTGCCTCCTTGGTGTAGTGCCGGCTCAGCGTTCAGCTCCTCATCATTTCCCTGTGCTTCCTGATCTTCCAAATCAGTGCTGAACTCATCGTGTGCAGCTGCTGCATCCACTGCATCAACATCTTCATCGTCCACTGCGTCCCCCCTTTCCAGCGCAAGATTGGGCAGAGCGCAGCATGCAGCCACTATCACCAAGATGCGATCTGGGGGGTACTGGAGTACGTCCCCTGAGTGGTCCAGGCATCGGAAGCACATCTTGAGAAGACCGATGGCTCTCTCCACCACAGCCCTTGTGGAGGCATTGCTCCTATTGTAGCGCTGCTCAGCTTCTGTTCTTGGATGGCGGAGAGGTGTCATGAGCCACCTTCTGAGGGGATAGCCCCTGTCACCCAACAGCCATCCATCCAGCTGAGCTGGAGCACTGAAGAGCCCTGGCACCTGGGAGTGTGTGAGGATGTAGACATTGTGAGAGCTGCCTGGGTACCTTGCACAGACTTGTAGAATCAGCATCCTATGATCACACACTATCTGCATGTTCATGGAGTGGAAGCCGTTCCTGTTGATGAAGGCACCGGGCTCATTTGCTGGGGCCTTGATGGCCACATGAGTGCAGTCTATAGCACCCTGGACATGGGGGAAGCCAGTAATGGCCGCGAAGCCTCTGGCTCACTGTGCTTGACTTGCCTGATCACAGAGGAAGTGGATGAAGGTCAATGCACAACTGAACAGAGCGTGTGTGACCTGCTTCAAACAAGTGTGTACAGCTGTTTGGGAGATACCGCAAAGATCACCCACTGAGCCCTGGAAGGATCTAGGTGCAAAAAAATTGAGGGCAGCTGTGACCTTCAGAGCCACTGGCATGGGATATCTGCCCACACAGTTAGGACCGATCTCAGGGCCAATCATCTGACAGATGTAGTTGGCTATCTCCCTTGACAGTCGGAGCCTCCTTCAGCACTGCACCTCAGACATATTGAGGTAGCTGCTTCACCACCTGTATACCCTGGCAACAGGATAGTGGCGTCTTCTGCAGCCCCTTCCACCTTAGACAACCTCTTGGCCCTGCGCCTCTTGTGCCTGCGCCTGTCCTCCCAAAGGTGGCTTCCCTGGTGGTTGATTGTGCACTCCCAGCCTCTTCCTGATTCTAGCCCTCCCTTCCTCCTCAGAGGGGCTGCCTCCAGTGGACATGTCAGCACCATACCCAGGATAAACGGAGGCCTTCAGAAAGCTGCAGGCCCAATAAAGATTCCTGACTGAAGGTTCAAAGGACAAAGATGCTGGAATTCGTTCTGAACTGCTGCAGATCACACAGGCAAGTTTAAACAACTTTCTGCAATAAATACTCATGAACCAGATTGACTACCCCACTCTTATCCTGTCCATGGATGAGTTTTATTAAAAAGTCTCTTACCCGCCAAAGATCGCACGGGCGCTTGAAAATCGGCATCGATTGCCGATTTAAGGGCCTTAACTAGCCCTTTAATTAATGGCAGGTGTGCATAGCACTTTACCGTGCACCTGCCCAGGAAAATATTGCGATGGCGCGTAGTGACGTCAGGACACTCGCCCGACGTCACCGTGCGTCACCTAGAAAATTCTGCCCATAGCTTCTGCTGTGTTGACTAACATCCAGCTGCACAACAAGAAACAAAGGAATGTATGCCCTTCTTATACACCTCTATACATGTGTCCAGAACCTATGGTGATCAGGAATTGGTCGCTCCCAGCATGGTGAGCTCTATGAGTGATCAAGGGTGACAGAGTCCCTATTAACTGTTTAAAACTGTCCTTTTTGACAGTTACAAGACTCCCGAGAGGCCTAACATTCCGCATGTGTGATTAGTATACCCAGGTGTATCTTTCACACTGTTTCAAGGTTCCTCACTCCCCTAACCATAATGATAACTGAAATCAGAAGAAGTATCAAGATTCTCCTAATGAGATTCGTCCTGCCAGTGTTTTGATAATGATAGGCATTTGTATCATTGGAATGTTTGCAATAAGGATAGCACCCATATTCGACTTGTAATTACGGGCTTTAGGTCAATTTATTACCTATATTCTATCTTTGGAATGCAGCAAAGATAGTGAATTGCCCAAGTTTTCCTTACCTTCCATTCACTTAACCCTTGTGTTCCCACAAAGTTCAAGGTAGCAAATTCAGCAGTGGCCAATTTGACAATATACCATGCCTTATGTACATGCTCAAAGGATAGCAGGCATAACAGTAGTCATGGTATTAATCAGCTACATCGACATTTTAGATCACATTACACAGCACTAGATTGATGGAACAAATATTACTGTTTATCTGGTAAGTCTTTCTTCCTCTTTAATATGTGTTCATTTGCTATTCGGAATAACTTGTTTGGATTAATTTATCAATAACCCCAAAAATTCAATGGGGTGTAAATGGGCATAGGGATCACAAAGTGTGATTAATGTAATGCAGACATCATGGCAGCTTCATGTTGTTTCTTCAGAACAAAGGAGGCTGCAGATTGTTTTAATTGAGGTGTATAAAATTACAAGGAGCTTAGATAGAGTGGATTGGAAGGATGTATTTCCCTTAGCGGGAGAGGTTAATCTTCAAGGTGGGGGATGGGTGGGTGTGGGGGGACATAGGTTTAAATTAATCGGTAGAAGGATTAGAAGGGAGTTGAGGAGAAATGTTTTCACCTGGGTGGTAGTGGGAATCTGGAACTCACTGCCTGAAAGGTTGGTACAGGCAGAAACTCTGCATTTTAAAAAAATACTTGGATAGAGAATTGGGCCAGAATTTTTACCTCGTCGGGCGGGCACGTGCCTGACCCAAATGAACATAAAATGACACACAGTGAAGTCGGGCAAGCATCCCGACGTCATCGCGCATTTGTATGATACTTCGGTCGGTGGGCGCACGCAGGAGTTGGCAGTGTGCCCGCCGACAATTAACAGGCCCACTGAGGCCATTAAAGTACCAATTAAGTGTAAAGGCCAAGCAGCATTTGCACATTTTAGGAAACCTCATCCACGGCCGGGACAAGGTTTCCAACAGCAATTAAAAATAAAATAAAAATTTTAACTTTTCAATAATATCATGTCCCTGCTCATGTGGCAGAGTCACATGAGGAGACATGTTTTTTTTAACATTGTTACATGCTTTATTTTTGATTTTTTATATATTCAGCTTCCTGAGGCAGCTCTGTGGATTGGACTGATGTGATGGGCTGAATGCATAAATATGAATGGCTGACTGGCCTCCTTCTGTGTTGTAATTTAAAAAAAATGTTTCAATGATTTTGCCTGTATTTCTTAAAGGGCATTGTACTCGGAGCACACACTGAGTGTCCTGTGTGAGCTGAATCTGACTTGGCAAGAGAGAGATGAAGGAAAGAATATAGGAGAGAGTAGGAACCCATGTTTTCTGTCACTATGGTGGAGGAAGTGGAAAGGAGGAGAGGTGTCCCACGGGGGAGCCAGGAAGCCTTTGAGACACAGCTGGTGAAAAGGCAGTGGGATAATTGCTGAGGTCAATGCCAGGACTCAAGCCGTGAGGACCTGAATGCAGTGTCACAAGAAGTTCAACAACCTCACATGAGTAGTCAAGATCAGTGAATGTATCTTAATGCGATATCCTACTAAGTGCACCACAAGCTTTAGCTACTACTCAAATCACCACACCCCCAACGCTCATCTACTAGATCCTTTAACAATCAGGACTCATATCAATATGGATTTGCCTCATTTCACCCTTACACACATAACGCCGTTTCACACGCCTCACAGCTAGCACATCCTGCTTCAACCATGACAGCCACATCAACCAAACAGATGGGACCACGCTCACTGACATGCTTCCCTCCATGTTGCGGCACACAACTGAAGGATGGAGGAACTAACTCCAGGGCGGGAGCTGCACTAGCATGTTCTGTATCTTAGTGGGAAGACGGGAACTGAAAGTGGTGACACACTGAGATCAAGTATGCTGTAGCCAAGGGAAGGGAGATCAGTTCTCGGGAGGATGATGCCACACATCATTTCTGCTGCAGTGGACTCAGATGATGGGAGGAATTTCACTGGAGGGGCGGGGTATTGAGTATTGTTGAACAACCACACATGAGTCAGGTGGTAGAGGCAGTTACCCTCCATTGCAAGAATCAGACGGCAGCTGATAGACCCAAACACAGCACGCCAAACAGCGCTAACATGCTGCCAGTGGGCTAAACAGGCTGAGGGCCGATCAGATTAGTTGGCATTTCTAGTCCAAACAGTGCCAGAACTGAGTTGTGGACACCGATGGGACTGCAAACAGGCCCACAGAGAAGAGAAGATGGACGCCAGAGCAAGGTAAGTCAGGCCTTTCTGGGTGGGGAGGGATTGGATCACCTAGAGATAGGGGCAAAGAGGGTGCGTGGGTGGGTTTTGGAAGCCAGGCAGGAAGGTACAAAGAAGGAGGTAATACCTTGAGGAGGAGGAGTGTCCCCGATGTGCAAAGGGCACACCCCAAATGCTATGCATCCCCTTCCTCTCCACCTTTACAACATTTTTTTGGAAAACAAGCTCTTCACTCCCACTCACACTAACCGTTTTATGGCAGGGGCAGCATGAAATACTGGACAGTTGGCTTGGTAACAAGTTCAATTGGCCATTAATTATTTATCTAAAAATGGTGGTGGACTGCCAATTTCAGCACTTGCCCACCCACAGTATTATGGGGATCGGGTCGGGTGTGGGTCAGAATAAGCGGACTTGCCACCCCTTGTAGATTAAATGCCCCCCTGCTAAAAGCATGCCTGGTAGAGAGCAGTAAAATCCAGCCCAAGGACTTTGATGGGCCAGGCTGCAGAAGAAGGATGATGGGCGCACATAAACAAATCCTTGGAGCACTGGGAAGCCTGTCAGAGAGCCTCGATTCAATGTCAAGGAACCTGGAAGAGTCTGGCACCATCTTGGCACAGGACTTTGCGCAGAGTTGGAAGCCCATCCTTTCCATGTAGAAGCGATGGCCAAATCTATCAATAAATCTGTCAACCCAACCATGATGCTGTTTTTGATGGCCAATGTCTCAGTTTCCATTGCAGCACAAGCAACTTCCACCAAAAACCCAAAGCTCAGACTGAAGTCATACAAGGTCAGACTGCTGATGTCATGGCTGTGGACACCCGTGTTCAGAGATGCAGATTGTCACAGCATTCCAGCAATCTGTCTTCCAACAGATTTTTAGGATTGAGGAAAGTAGCATTGCGACTGCACAGAGCATGAACCTGCTGGCCTTTCTCAGGAAGGCAGTATCCGTCCTCTGACCCCTGTCAATTTGCCATTGGCCTTGCTGTTGCCCATCGGTGAGCTGGTCCAGAGGTCTGCAACCCATTCCAAGAAGGCGTCATCTGAAACCAGGTCTTCTAGGACCAAAGCTGCTCAAGCTCATCATCCAAGGCCATCTGCAGGTTCCCTCACTGAAAATCAGCAGCCTGCCACCCAGCCATTCTCCAACCAGAGATCCTAATGCATTGAAGCACTAGGCCAGGCAAAGGCACGTGGATCATAGGCAATAAGGAATGCACAAAGCTGATGAATTTACATTTGTATCCAATATGGCATGATTTGATTTCTAAATTTGGTTTGGAATGGTTATTTTGAGTTAGTTTTTATTTTTATATTGTGGTGAAGAAAATAATGTGATGGTCAGTGACAGAGGACAAGCAAAGAGTATGGGACTGCTGGTGAATGGGAATTAGAGTTGCAGTGACTGGTATCTTGGATTTGTTCTTTGTGTATAGCCCAGGCATAAAGTGACTGCCTAGACCCCTTCCTCCTCCTCCTTGGGCTGCTGATCCTCAGTCTATTGTCTGATATCTGGTGCCAAGGGAGGTACAGCAATGGTGACAAGGTTGTGCAGTAGGCAGCAAACCAATACCAAGCATGAGACCTCAGCAAAGTGCTGCACAGCTCTTCCAGAGCAGTCCTAGTCATGATTAACCCGAAATGTTAGCTCCCTTTTTCTCTTTACAGGTGCTGCCTGAACTGCTAATTATTTCTGGCATTTCCTGTTTTTATTATAAAAGTAGTTCGGCTCCTGCCACACCACCTCAATTCTTACTTCTGAAAGTGGAAACAACTATGGAAAGTACCAAAAATGTGTTGAAAGAAATCAAATATTGAATGATCTATAAGAAGTTGATAATCCTTTTTACATAGGGATGGGGTGTCAGGGTACAGGGCGAGAGCGAGGGTCCTTCCTGCTGTTTAATGCGTCTTCAGGCTTGCAATTTTAAGCTAGGGAACCGATTGAAATGTTGAGCTCAAAAATGGGACTGCTGACATCAAATCAGATGTTATAAGTTATAACTTGATGGGTACTTTGCTGTCTGTACATTAATGCTTTCACCTTGCCTCGTATCACAAGTGTGCACCGTAGGGGCAGAACCTTCCGGGCCCAAGTGGGAAGCTTGCGGGTGGGGGATCTTAATTTGGCGTGAGGACAAAAATCAGCTTCCTGACAGCAGGGTGAACTTTAGGAATTATGTTCTTGGGACTTTAAGGGTGGGTAGAGCTTCCTGATGTCCAATGGTGGAAAGCCCTTTTGCAGGCTTTAGCATGTCATGTATGCCCGTTAAAAGACCAGATGGCCAGAATAAGTTCTCCCTTCAAATTAAGTTCTCCTCCAGGGAGAAATTAGAATGTTTACTTTTATGACTGCACATAAGTGGCGGGCACCTGGTGAGGTAGATTTCTTGCCTGATGAACAGTGAGTTGCCGCAACATTGTCCTCTTTGGGGAACATCTAAATGCCAACCTATGCTTGGGACCAGGTGGTGGCAGTGCAAGTTGTGTGGAGGATGACCAAGGAAGGGAGTAAAGACTAGCATAGAAAGGTGGAGCAGCAGCTGGGCAAAGGTGGAATGGGTAGGACAGGCTGCCTGGGTGCCCTTTAAACATGGCATCTGGACCCTCATTCCCATGAGGTAACAGTGACTTCCTGCCTGCCCGCACCACGAGATTCAGCAAGCTCCTCGCGGGTGCATATTTCATGAGCTGAACAACGCAAGATCACATGTGGCCAGAGGTCCTGCCCCCCCAACAATGGAAATCACTCCCACTTACGTGCCCGCCACTGAGTTCATACTCCAGAATGGAAGATCCTGGCCTAGATTTAGAACGCTAAGGCACTTGTAAAGGTGCTACTGAGCCCAGATTTCTCACTCAATGAGTTTCAATAAAAGTTATGGACATGTCCCAACTCATGTGACAGTGTCACATGAGGGGACATGTCAGGGAAATCTTTCCATCATTTGTATAACAATTTTTAATTTGGAGCTGATCTCCCTGAGACAGCACTTAGCCTCAGGGAGATCAGTGCGCTCATTTGCGCGCATGTGTGAAAAAGCGCATTCTCGGCTGAAGGAATCCCCCCCAACGCCCACACAGGGAGCGCAGTGTTTCCTGGCGGATGAAGGTAAAGTCCAAATTCCTTAATTTCCCCTCACAGCTTAAACTTTTTAAAATAATGGCAATTAGCTTAGTTTCTAGTAGACAATCTTATGAAAAGTTTTCTCTTTGCATGCCTTGCTCCATAATATAATCACTAGTCATTAACTTAGAATATAGCAGCTTAGCAGCACAGTAGGAAGGAATCCTATTATATCGACAAATCCTTTTGTTGCTGTACATTTATTTGCTCACAAACTCTAGTTTACATGAAACTTTTGAAAAGAAGGCAAAGCAGAACTAAAACGAAATCTCCGAGGTATTCAATCAAAGAACAGAAGTGTACTGTGCGTGGATGTGAATAAGACCAAAGATTGGCTAAATGTTGCAAGACAAGCAAAGGTATTCCATAGGCTTTAGCCTTTCATGTATTTAGGGTGACTAATCACAAAGCTAGCTAGAACATTAAGTGTTTGGGCAGTTTCAATCAGGTTCTGAATGGTTTTCGGTACATATTCCTTCCTTTCCCCACATTGGCAGCACAGCCTTCAACCCCATTCCTTGGAACTGGACCAGCCACATAAATACTGTGGCTACAAGAGCAGGTCAGAGGCTGGGGATTCTGTGGCAAGTGATTTACATCCTGCCTCAACAAGGCCTGTCCACCATATAGAGGCACAAGTCAGTAGTGTGATGGAATACTTCCTGTTATAGAGTTGATTTTCCAGGCAACTTTTCTTGGTGGAAACACTGAACCTTATTTACAAGACAGCAACACCAACTACATGCATGCATCAAACTCTATAACTAAAAAAAGCTCTCCTCTAGAGGTTCCCTGTGTTGCTAACTCATTGGTTTACACACAGTTTTTCGCACGACTTTCGACTGACCGTTCCTGCCCATCTAGGAAAATGATGCCATTTTGCACACCTTGAATCACTTGTGAATCCCTGACAGCACTTTCCATTGCAAGCGCTATTTCTAATGTTTACTTAAAATCAAGATCCAGTTCAGCCAGCAATCTTTGGTAAATAGCATCCTCTTGCATGCCACAGACCAAACGATCCCTGAGCATATCATTCAGGGTTTCACCAAAATCATAATATTCTGTTAGTTGTTTTAATTTCACCACATAGGTAGCAATGGTCTCTTCTGGGGCTCTATTCCCAGGTTGAATTGAACCTGAACCTCTGCATTGTGACTGAGGGCTTGGATTGGAAATGTCCGGTAATGAGGTCTCCTAGTTCACTGAAAGTCTTCAAATCTGGGGCACTGGGGCTGTCAAGCTTCGAATTAAACTATAGATCTTGCTTCCACAAATGCTCAGGAGAATCGTTCTCCTCTTTTCCTCCCCCATGATTTTGTTGGTTTGAAAGTAGAATGCAGGATGTTCTATACATTGAGACCAGTCATCTGTTAGTGGCTCAAAGGGATTGATTCTGCCAAACTATGGCATCTTGGATGAGTATATCTTCCTTTCTGTTTAATTATTTAGATACCCACAATCGCTGGGCAAGGGACAATACCGGATTGATTTATCCTCGTTGCCAGTTTGTTATAGAGTTGATTTTCCAGGCAACTTTTCTTGATAGAAACATTAAATTTTATTTACAAGACAGCAGCAGCAACTACATGCATGCATCAAACACTATAACTAAAAACAAATTCTCCTCTCGAGGTTCCCCACATTGCTAACTCATTGGTTTGCACAGATCATGTGATCTTACAACACAGGATTATTCTTAAAGCTACAGTCCTATGTTTATCAGTACTATAATTACTTCTCATATACCTGGATGAATGCAGCTCCAACATCGCTCAAGAATCTCAAAACCATACAGGACAAAGCAGCCCGCTTGATTGCTATCTCATCCACCACATTCAACATTCTCTCCCTCCATCATCAATGCACAATGGTTACTGTACATAAGATCTATAAGATGCATTGCAGCCACTCACCAAGGCTTCTTCAGGCTTTTTATGACCTTTACTGCCCAGAAGGATGAGATGCAAGGGAACACCATGACCTGCAAATTCCCCCTGAGTCACTTACCATGCTAATTTGGAAAGATATTGCTGTTCCCTAATATTTCTGGGTCAAAACCCTGGAGCTCCTTCCCTAACAGCAATGTGGGTGTACCAGCACGAGATTGGTGCAACAGTTTAAGAGGGTGGCTCACCACCAACTTGACAAGGGCTGTTAGGGATGGGCAGTGAATGCTGGCTTTGCTGTGATGCCACACGTCATCAACAAATAGTTAAAAAAAACTCTCCTCAAAACCCAACTCTACTTTTCTATCTCTTCCTTTAAAAGAACATAAGATTTTAAGAAATAGGACCAGTCGGCCATTTGGCCCATCAAGCCTGCTCTGCCATTCAATAAGATCATGGCTGATCTAATTGTGGCCTTAACTCCATGTTCCTGCCTGTCCCTCATAACCCTTAATTTCCTTGTCAATAACATATCTAACTCAGCCTTGAATATATTCAATGATGCAGCCTCCAATGCTTTGTGGGAGAGAATTACAAAGACTAATAAACATTTGAGAGAAGGAAAGACTCCATTTAACATCTCATTTGAAAGATAACACTTCGGACAGTTCAATAATCAGCCTAAATTAAGTGATTGAGTATCTGTTCCGGATTATGGACCTAACACCTTCTGATTTAGAGACAAGGATGTTACCATTGAACCTCAGCTGACACTTAAGATTGGAAGAAAGATTAAAGAGGCCTTAAAACTACCAAATTCAGAAAAGTGGATAAACTATTTAATACTTAACACAGCCTCTGGAAAACTGGCAACACAACTAAGAAATGGAACCGAGTATTGGATTATAACTAAGTCTTTTGTGCTTAACTGAATAAGATAATTGTTCTTTACTTAAGTCTGCCAACTCTGGCTAGATCCCTAAAACTTTTATCTCATGACCTCTTATCTCCAACCAACCCATCTCATCAAACAGCAGTTGTTCTCTATTCCCAACAGTTTTATAATTAATAAACAAAAGAACATAGAAAAAAGCACAGGATTTCTTTCTAATGCCAAATACTTAATCTCCTGGTTTGCTCACAGCACTGTCTAGATTAAATTCCTGGACAACCCTGGAGGGTTGGCTACATTATATTTACCCCATTGCATTTGATTTTTATTGGTGTTTTATCTTTCTGTGAAAAGTGGTACCCAATTTCCTCATGCATGGCATACCAAAGGCACCATCTTTACCAGTGCGATCCTTATGAAGCTCTGTGCACTGATAGTCCATTTTTGGTACTTCATGACCCTCCGGGTTCAAAATACAAACTCTGGAAGAATCCAATTTGTATTGCTTGACTCCAAAATGGGCAATTAATAATTATAGACTGTTGATGACTGTCCTTCTAAACACCAATTCTGTTCAAAAGCATATTCCTCCTTTCAAGATTGACCACTATGGGCTGGGTTCTCCTCTGCAGGTCAGTGGTCAGGTAGGGTGTAACTTCCATTCACTCTACTAAATTTCCTGGGGTCATTCACTATGCATAGTGAGCTTTTGGTGGGACTCCTAATGCTTTTGTATTTTGTGCTAAGAAGGAGAGGACAATCCCGACAGATGTGCCACTGGGGTGCTGCTGAGGCATTAGAGACAGCAGCAAGTCTGTGGGCCGTCAATCAGGCGGGTTTGGGGCAGCTTAACAAGTTGGGACATTGAATTGTCAACTTCAGCCCTCCTGCACAACACAACTGGAAGAGCAGTCTTCATACTGACCAGATTCTGGGTTGCTGTATACCCCTCATTCAGAAAGCTTCCTCCTCTTTCCTTCACCATTCTGCTGTCCTCATTCCATTTCTCTTCCTGTCCCCTTCTTCTAGCTCTCTGCTCTGCAAATTTAACTGCAACTCTCCTCATTCCAACTGCTGCTCACATTTCCTATTTCACTTCTTGGATTTTTTGTTTGCACGCAATTATCGTGGAAGTGCTGATGTAAAACACAGGAGATAACACACAGTGCATACTTGCCCATGTTTTTGCAGGAGGTCCCAGCAGCCACTTATCACCTCAATGCACTGTGCATCACTGCGTCTGTGCTTTTTCAGGATTATTGGGCTGGTGTTGCACAAACAGGCCTCAGAAGAGGCTTCAAAGCATTCAAAATGCGAGTACTGGGATGGCCAGTACCACTGAGCTGAGGGACAGTAAAGCTGCAGACTCACTCACAAGGTCAACTATTGACAATCATGAGTTGAGGGAACCTGATTGAAGAGTACAAAGTTTAAATAGGATAGCTTAAGAAAATTGGAACATCTCTTCAAGCTAAACCAGGAAATCGCAATCAGAGCTCAAAAACTTAAACTGGTGAAACACTGCTTGAGAACAATTTTTTTTTTAAAATGCCTTTACTGAAAAGAGTGAGGAATATTTGAAGTAATCTATTTGGGAAGGTAGCAGAGAGAAAAAGAGTAAGGACCATCAAATTAGGTGGATGGATGCTATAATAGGGTTTGAGTACTAGGGGAAAGGAATTTGATGGATCGGATGACACTCTCATCCCTGGCATTTTCAAAGCCTGCGATCAAAAGGGGAGACAGAATTTCAATAGCAGGCGAGTACATTTTCAAAGAGTAGGTTGGATTTTAATAGTTCTGGCTTGCTTAATTAAAGAACATTGAGGACATTAATAGTTCAAGGACATGCTCTAAGCCAGGACCGAGATTTTGAAGTGCTGTTAGTTGGCACTAACATGCACTGAACACCTCTGAATTAAAGCTAAGCATGAGTGTACACATCGATGCAAAATAAACCTGAGAGATAGACTACACTTGAAGTACCACACAGAAATATAACATTACCTCTGTATCAAGGTAACATCTGGGCTTTAACCAATAGTTGGAACCAAGGTCAGCTGTACCATTGAACCTTTGGGGAAAGCAAATTGCTTTTCAGTTACATATCTTGATCAGTTACTTCAAACTCTGCTGTGTTTCAACATTATTTGAATCTTCAAGTACCCCTCTTCTACCTCATTATGCTGACACTTAATTCTCCCTTTCAGAACCTATTTTAGTATCTCCAATGAGTTCTCCCGTTAAATTTATATGCTGAAAGTCTGGGTACAATTTTGTAGCCTTGTCAAAAGTAATTTTCTGTTCATGAGCCTACAAACATTTAAAATCAATTTGCAAAAAGGAGCAAAATCAGAATGCTTCAAATTTCTTGTGAGATTTGGGAATTCAGCTAATCTTGGGAACATTTGAGTTCCAATGTTAATTGGAAAAATAACTTTCCTTCAGGTCCCTGATGCACAATCATTTAACTTACTGACCTCTATGATAAAACTTTTGTATTTTTTGAAGCTTTAATTTTTATTGTCGTTGACTATATTAACTTTGCAATTCTCTCTCTCACTATTTAGCTCATCCAAAACTCTGCTGACCTTATCTTATCCTGCACCAGGTGCTAGTTATTCGCTACCAAGGTGGGTAGCTTGAATCAGGAAATTTCCCAACTCGACAGACCTGCCTCGGCAGGAAGTGCCCCATCAAACCCAACATTTTCACTGGGCGGAGGGGGGGAGGGTGGGGTGGGGGCAGATGTGGGATAGAGTTGGGCCTGCCACCCCTAGAAGCAGAACAGAGGTGGCTACATGAGTGGCCGAGTGCTATGGTGGGCTGTTTAAAAGGCCCACCTCAGTTCTCTGGGACTTTGTCCCAGTTATTTGCTTATATTTTAGACTCTCCAGCCCTCACCCCTCACATGTCTCACCTCCTGCCCCCCATCTGCTCCACATGCTAACTTATGCCCCCTACACACCTACAATGGCATATCGGGCCCTCCATGCCAGTTGATGGTGGTACCATGCTAATTCACCCAGTAAAGAATCTACAGAACCAATGAACACTATAGTGTGTGTCCAGCTGCTTAAAAAACACCCATTCATAATTTTATTTAAAAAACTGCTGTTGCTACAACCCTATAAAAGTGTCAATCAACCAGATAGTTAAAGTATCAATATCGGAAGCTGTAAGCATTTGGCACCTCTTTATCTTGTACAAATAAACATTGAAGCATTGACAGAGATTCCAGAAAAAAATAGATTATAACATCATAAAGCTGCCATTCTGCTCTACACGTGTCAACAAACTCACTCACTTAAGCCTGGGCTCTCAGCCGCACTACCAAAAATTGATGGAATAGGGATTGGAGTTCTGGAATGGGACCTGCCCCCCCAGTTGACTTGACGGAAATCCAGCTACAAGACTCATTTACCCATCACCTACATTAGCTCAAAGTTTCCTAACATCTCAAATTTAGAAGCCTTATCTCATGTTTGTTCTTACAGAGCCTTGCCCCTGCCTCTTATCTCTGTAACCTCCTTCATGAATACAAAAGCTCCCCTCTGGACTTTTCATTCATCTGACTCAAACCTTTTTAACTTCTTGTTCACCTTTTCTTTTATCCAACTACTAGGTCAGAGGCTGGGAATTTTGCACCATGTAGATCAACTCCTGACTGCCCAAAGCCTGTCCACCATCTACAAGGGGGGGAGGGGGGGCAGGAAGCGGAATCATGGGCCCTACTGCTCCTCCTCCTCCTCCTCTTTCCAGGCCCCTTATTCCACATCCCTCCACCCACCCTCCCCCCACCCCCACCCCCTCCACTTAACCCTCCCCATCTGGTTACAAATGTTGTCCAATATGTATGTGGCAAGGGTCATTAATATTAAGAACAGCAATGTGATAATGTGGTGTTAGTTTGTGTGTGCTACAGGTGATCCCACCACAACTATTAAACAAACCAGAGAGGAGAAATTTTACTTTACCAGCATCATGCAATGTTGTTAATTTGGCAGGAAAATATCCTATCAGTTATTTATAACACTGTGATTTCAGTGACTGCCTCAGCCCTAACTGACATGTTCTGCACATTACACCATATGAACATGGTGACAGTAAATTCATATCTGGGGGAAAGATTCAATACTTGCAATTGTTATGACATGGCAGATGATATGTGCCAGGCGAATCAAACCATAAGGGAAACTCGATCCCGCTATCACAACAGTTTCGCAATTTGAATTTATTTCGAGATGTGTGCCCTGAATTCAGAAGTAATAAGTCCACTAAGACTATAGAGAATTTTAGAAAACTAAATTAAACATTTATTAACAAAAGAAAAGATTTCAAACATGTACATAGATATATAAATTACTACTATAATAACTCCTAAAGCCTCTAATTAATCTGGCCTCCAGTTATACCCCGATTAAGGCAATGGTAAAAATCAAATAGATTTTAAACAGATCCAGGCAAGTCAAAACAATACCCTGGACAGTAGAATTCAAAATGGCTTTTCCCAGCTTTAGGTTCTTTAGACAGCAGGCTTGATGCACAAACACTGGAGGTTTTTCACACTTCTAGTAGATCTTACATTGCCTTCCCTGATACATAGCCTCATTCTGCTTTATACATGTTTCTCCCTTTTTAATGTAAATTCCAATGTTTCCACATGTCTTATTCTCCTTACCTCACATTCGAAGACTTCAGCCATGTTTACATATTTTGAATTGCAAACCTAGCTTCTTTTGTTGAGTCCCAAAGGCTCCAGACCAGCTGTCTTCAATTCAATTAAACTCCCCCTACTCCCACACACACAGAAACTATCCAAATCCCACTATTAACCTACTTTTAGAATAAATTACAATAATATTATGAGAATTATTATACTTACATGACACAATCCAGAAAACGGCACAAGATCTTTTCCATTATGTAGATGAATTAGAAGACTTTCTTCTGCCTGGTGCATATAATTACTTCATACAAGAGCTATAATTTGATTCCATTTTATCAGTAATCTCATAGGGTAGAAAGATTAAATAACTCCTGATCAACAAAGCGGAATAACTGAACAACATACAACTTCACTGTCAGTGAGAAACATTGGAATCCTCAGTTGTCTCTGTGCAACTAACTTTTAAGAGGCCAGAGAACAAAGACTGAATGGTTCACAATTTTATCTGTACCTTCTTGATTAGCAAGTCTGAAGACTCTGCTGATTGTTGCTTCTCACTACAATATATTTTCAATACCTACTGTGCAACACAGCTTTATCATGACATTTCATTCCTCAAAAAGCTCATAAAAGCACCAAGATAGAGTGGGATAATAGGTAAGTAGATAAAACAACAAGATTGAAGTCAATGAAAAAGACCCTCGAGAATCATTTGCAGGATAAAACAGGCCCGGCATGATGAAGCAGCGAGGTGATGACATGGCGGGTGCATGGGAGCCTGCCCGCCATCGGAACAGTGTGTTTCCTGGGAATGCATGAGTAATGGGACAGGACTGGGATAATACGGACATTCTTTTTCCTGCCCGCTACTGCACTTAGTGCAAATCTGGGACAATTCCGCCCAATGTTTCATCTTTTAAACTCTGGGACTTGGATTTAATCCAGTCAATAGTAATCACAGTAAAGCCTACCTTTCTGTCAGCCAAGCATGAAATTTTTTTGGACAGTTTCAATCCAATTCCTAAAGGGAAAGACTTCACAGCAATTCAATGCAGAGAAATTCACAGAAGTGTCTTTAGGGAAAAAGAATAATGAAAGGAAGTATTCCATAAATACTTAGGCTTGTAATGAAGTATAGCTACAGAGTGGCCTTGTGGTGTAGTTATTTAAATCTTTAAAGGAAAGAGTGCAGTAAGAAAAGACCAACAAAAGGTTTGGTGTTAATATATAACAACAATGGTCGGCAATCTCCGGTCGGCGAGCAGAGGTGGGGCCCGTGGTTGACGTGTAAAATGACGGGGGGATAAGTCAGCCGTGAGTCCCGAGGTCACCCCGCACCATTTAGATTCTCAGGTCGGCAGGCGCGCAGCTGAGTCACTTGTGCGCCCGCCAGGATGTCAGCGGCCACTTAAGGCCTTTAAAAAAGTAATTTACTTAATTAATGGGCCTGCCCGTCCAACCTTAGGGTTGGCAGGCAGGCTGGGAGCCCCGGCGGCCTTCTGAGAAAGCATGAAACCTCATCCACGGGCAGGATGAGGTTTCATGAGGGATTTAAAATGTTCGAAAATTTTTAAAATTAAAGAAATGGACATGTCCCAGCTCACTAGGGGACATGTCAGGAATATTTTTTTTCTCCCTTTAATAACGTTTTCACACTTGAGCCGATCTCCCTGAGGCAGCATTTCTCCTCAGGGAGATCTGTGCGCTCTTTCACGCGCGTGTACGATAAAGTGCGCTCCCGGTTCAGGGAATACCCCACCCCGCACGCACAGGGAGCGCACAGCGCTTCCGGGCGGACGTCACACTGGGCGGGCCTTAATTGGCCCATCCACCTAAAATGGCGGCATGCCCCCAATTGGGGGCACTGATTGGGAACCCGCCCACCCATGCCCACTCCCGCACATCCCCCCAGACAAGGGGAAAAATGCTGCCCACTGAATATATGAGTAAGGACATCTTATTGAATTGGTACAAGACATTGGGCAGCAGTTTTACCTTGTCAGGCAGGCACAGCGGGCAGGCCCGGGGACAGTTGCAAAACCAACCACCACCCACAATCAGGCCCCGACCGTGATTTTACCCTGGCTGGCCAAATAACAGGCAGCCAACAGTGAATTGTGCACTGCAACACTGAGTGCTGCTGGGGCGGGGTGGGAGGGGGAGGTGGGTGGAAGGAGGGCAACTGCGGAAGTTTGTGCATACACGGGGGTGCACACAGTAAAAGCTCCCTGAGGCACAGGGCTGCCTCAGGAAGCGGAAGTATTTTGAAAATATATATAAAGAATTTAAAAATGTTAAAAACATGCCCCCTCATGTGACTCTGTCACATGTTCAGGGGCATGTTATAATGGAGATTTAAACATTTTTATTCTATTTTTAATTCCTGTTGGAAACCTCATCCCGCCAATGGAGGTTTCATAAAAAATCCAAAGGTTGCTTGGCCGATTCGTTTGCCTGCCAACTGTAAGGTTGGATGGACAGCAAAAAATTGCATTTAATTATTACTTTAATGGCCTTAATAAGCCTGTTAATTGTTGACAGGCCTGCTGCAGACTCCTGCGCACGCCTACCAACCGAAATATTGTGTGTCATTTTACGCTCGTGTGAGTCGGGCGTGTGCCCGCCCGCTCAGCGAAAAATCCTGGCCATTGATTTGGCAACAGTTGCATTACCGCTTGCAGTTATGAGCACCCTATTTTGGGATTTCAGAAGATTGTTGCTATTGAAAAGGTGCTTGAAAGATCATTACAATGATACCAGTAAGTCTCAGAAGGAAGGCATGAAAAATACGGCTCTTTTCACTAGAACAGAAAAGGTTTATATGATAAAATGGAGATTTTCAAAACTATGGACAGTTTAGTGAGGGTAAACAGTGAAAGATTGTCCCTTTGGTTAGCAAATCATTTGTAGTGGGGCATAAACTGAGGATTAGTCTTAAAAGAACAAAGTTAGAAAAAGTGGTTTTCAGACTGAGAGTCATTAACGTTATGAAGGTGGATTACTTTATCATGGTGCCTATAATTTAAAAGGGAATTAAATGATAGAATTGGAGCAGGTCATGCTAAGCCTAGAGAAGGACCTAGGCAATATGTAGACTCGTGCTGACTTGTATCAGGTAATATCTGTGCCGCATTGTGCATGGCACAATGACCACCTCCAATAACAAACAGTCTTATCACTTTCTCTAACTTTCAGCTGTGCTGCCAAGTCCCTTGCCATCAATATTTGGGGGACAGGGTGTTGGTCACAATGGAAAAGCCATATCAACATTATGGTTGCAATAGCAGGGCAGAGGTTGGATATCCTGCAACCCATAACTCATCATGTTATCTTTCAAAGATTCTCCGCCACTGACAAAGCTCAAGTCAGGGATATGAAGGAATACTCACTCACCTGGCTGGATGCAGTGCAAAAACACATGTCTGACATCACTCAGGGCAGAGCAGTTTTCTTGATTGGTACCTGAGCCACTGGCCTTGTTATCCACTCCTCCATCACACTAATACACATAAGCTACAGTAGTTATAAACTATTGGCTGCATTGCAACACATGGCAAATACAAGAGTTTTGAGTCAGGGAAATTAAAACAAATGATCCCCTAACACATTCAGCAGAAGGACATTCTTATGATTTATGCTACCTAATACCCATTTATATTGCATCATTTTTTCTGCTGCTAGCTGGTCTGAAATATGTGATGTCTGTCTCCGGAGGCCTGCCCTGTAAAATAAATGAGCATTTGGTTCATGTGCTGTGCAGATGGAACAAACCTCTTGGTTTTCACCAATTACAGACAGGAAATGAGTTCTCTCAAATGATTTCTGTAAAAAAGGCTCACTGTGTTGTATATTTATCTGCTTTAAGGGGAATATTAGCATCATTCTTGTCTCTGGATCAGAAGTGGGTTTGAACAGTACACCAAGACATGAGCATGTCAATTCGGCTGATACTGAAGTTTGATATCAGGGTGTTCCATTGCAAGGGTTGCTATCCTTCAGATGACGCATTGACCTCAGAAACTAAACAATTTATTGTTGACTTAGCTTGTAATGGACTTAATTAATCATCCTGATACTTATGTTAAAAATCAACTTTACTCAGTTAATTTCGATATTGTTCCTGAGAAAGGAGCTAATCCATTTAAACACAAATCTTTGTGACTTGTTCAAGTAACTGGGAGCTCTTCGAAAATTTAACATTTAAAAAAAAATCGCTTCAGCTATTCACTTATCAGGTGATGGATTTTCAAATCTGTGAATCCGTCTGTAGTCTTCAAAGAGAGACATCCAGGTTAGGTAACAATAGAAGGAAATGTGCCAGTACGCAAGGAAATTACTTGTATCATAATTTAGCACAGCAGTTGTGAATGATAGCTATTTTCCACTTCTTAAAGAGGTATAAGCTTACTAACCACTTTAAAATATATATGTTGAGTTACTGCTGTTATTCCCTTGTTCTTTTACTGGTTAATAAATTTGCTTGGCAGTTAAGACTTTAAGTCAAAGAGTGTTGAAGAGTGATTGAATCACCTTCTCAAGTCAAGGAGGTCACATGACACCTGAAATAACTTTGTACTTCCGGACACATTGCAAAATTACCTAACTTTTGGGCAGATTGAAAATCTTCTTGGGCATTTAGAGCTAGAATTTACCTACGAGAGTATTTGAAGTGCAAGTCAAAAATATCTAATGCCAGAAAGAATAAATCTGTCCCAAACAAATGACACAAAAGCATGAGATCTCAAAGGTCTGTCCCCATGGACATTAACAATCCTGTGGTATTACTGAAAGGGCAGAGACTCCTCCTGGTAAATTTGATAAAATATCTCCCTGGGCCAACACTCGTCAAAACAAGACCAGCTGGTGATTCATCCTATTGCAGTTTTAGGGCTGTTGATGTTCCTTACCTAATAGTCACCACGCTCTAAAAGTAATTAACTGTTTCAATGACTGTACAACATAATTATTAAATGTGAATTCCTTTTAACTTAATAGATCAATTTTCAGGTTTTAAATCAGTTACTACTGTGTCTTGGAACAATTCCTTACCTGTAATAGAATTAAATTCCGTTCAAATATTACCCATCCTGCTTTTCTACAATACAATTTGCCTCACCACCCCTGGGCTGGAATCATACAATCGTAAATAGTACATTAGAGACGGAGGTCATTCAGGACTTTGAAAAGATTTTGGAGCTATAGCAGCAGATGATGTCACTACAGTGCACCTACATGGCTGAGATCTGCAGCAATAGTGCACTTCAGGAGGCCCTCCACAGTTTCAGAGTGTACAGACAGAGAGTGAATGGAAGACCACCAGACAGAAAAGGAGGGCCAGGCAGGTAGTGCAGGAGTCCCCCAAGTGTCTGACACTTCCTAACCAGTATTCAGTTCTGAATACTGGGGAGGAAATGATTCCTCAGGGGGAGAACCAAGTCCACTAACCCTAGATAGCTCAGCTGTACAAGGAGGCAGGACCAAGACTGAGAAAGCAATAGTGGTTGGGGATTCAGTAGTTAGGGGAGCAGACAAATGTTTTTGCGGTCAGACAGGACTCCAGGTTGTTACGTTGCCTCTCTGGTGCCAAGGTCCAGAATGTCACTTAGTGGCTGCGGATCATTCTGAACGGGGAGGGTGAACAGCCATAGGTCATAATTCATATTGCTGCCAAAGAGATAGGTAGAACGAGGTATGAGGTCCTGCAGGCAAATTTTAGGTATCTATGAGAGCAGGACCTTGAAGGTAGTAATCTCAGTATTGCTCCCACAGCCATGCTACTGAATTAGAAAAGGAGGATTGAGCAGATAGATATGTGGCTGCAGAGATGATGCATGAAGGAGGGCTTTAGAATCCTGGAGCATTGGGACTATCTCCTGGGGAGGACTTATACAGGTCAGACATGTTGCACCTCAACAGAGTAGAATCACAAAAGGTTCACTGGTGCTATTGGGGAAGGTTTAAACTAATTTGGCAGGGGCTGGGTACCAGCCAGATGCATGAGAAAGGAGAAACAAGGTGAAAAAAAGATTGGAAGAGATAGAAGGTATTATGCGCAGTCAGACAAAGAGAAAACACAAGAAGGCCTGAGAAGGTACAGTGCAAGTGTAAAAGCACAAAGCATGGTAGATGAGATTGGAGACTGACAGTCACAAATAGTCACAAAGGAGTATGATCCAGAGACCTGGATATTAAATATTCCTGGATACAAGGTATTCAGGAAAGATAGGAAATTAAAGAAAGGAGCGAGATAGTGGGTTGCAGTAGTGATTAAGGAAAACCTTTCAGTGCTAGAGAGAGAGGATGGAGGAGCCAAGGGCAGAAACTGAATGGTTAGACTTAAGAAACATAGAGGTGCCATTGGTTCCATTACATTACTGGCTGTATTCTATAGGCCACCAACAAGTGGAAATGTTATAGAGGAACAAATCTGCATAGAAATTACAGATAGACGGAAGAACAATATAGTAGTAATGATGGGGATCTTCGACCGGGCTAATAATAAGAATAATATCAAGGGGGAAGAATTTCTGTTTAGGAGAATTTTCTTGACCAGTATGGAACTGGCCATACTGATGGCCAGTATGAGGAAGTTAGCTTTCCTGGGGAATGAGGTGGGTCCAGTGGATCAAGTGTCAGGAAGGGACACGTATGGAACGGTGTTTATAGTGTTAAAAGGCTCAAATTATCTATGGAAAAGGGCGAGAAGCAATCCAGAATAAAAATAAATTGGAGAAGGGCCAATATCAGTGGGTTAAGAATGGATCTATCCCAGGTAAATGTGAATCAAAGATTGACGGGCAAAAATGTAATTGAAAGATGAGCTGCCTCTGAGGAGGAGATGGGATATATTGGAAGGAGATTCCCATGAGGGTGGAATGAAGGGCAACTAAAGCCAGAGGTCCTGGATGATGATAGAGTTGGAGAGTAAGATGAAGCAGAAAAAGGGCATGTATGACAGATATCAGGTTAATAATACAAGTGAGGATCAGGCTAAATATAGAAAGTTCAGAGAGAAGTGAAAAAGAAAAATAAGAATGGCAAAGAGAGAGTACAAGAATACATCAGTAGCTAACATAAAGGGGAACTCAAAAGTTTTCTATAAGTGTACAAATAGTAAGTAGAAGACCAATGAAAGACCAGAAGGGGGGCCTACGCATTTAGCCAGAGGACATGGCTGAGGTATTAAATGAATACTTTGTAGAAAGGTGGAAGCAGATTCAATCATAACTTCAAAAGGGAATTAGATAAATACTTGAAGGGGAATAAAATTGCAGGGCTGCAGGGACAGGGCAGAGGAGTAGGACTAGCTGGATTACTCTTGGTGATGCTCCGGAGACTCCAGAACTATGTGCTCTCTGGTCCAGCAGCACTGAAGCCCATGCACCATCCATCATTGGCTGTCTCTTTTGCCTGCTGGTTCTTGATTCTTTTCTCTTGGCAATTATTGTGGTTGAAGTCCTGCTTTACACCTGTGTGACCTCCAACTCAGAGATGACCCCAACAATAGGACCATCACCTTTTTTGATAACATTTCACCTTATGTGCAAAGTTAGTGGAGCCTGCTGGAATTGTCAAGATGGTGGGTAAAGTCAGAGATTCACTGGCTGTGAGCAAACTGCCCCACAATACTTTACAGGAAGGAGAACATGGGAAAGTCTCATGTTAGTGGCGGGATGTCAGTTAGACTTATTAAGGAAGGACCTACTGAAATCTAATTATCCCTGTGCCCACTGCAATTTAATGGTGATTTAGGGATTAGATAAGAATTGCTTGGGTCTCCAAGTATCCTGAAAGTCACCCAACAAACTCCATCAGGCTTCCAGCAGCCTACTGGGGGTGGTTGGGGGAGGAGGGTGACCTCATTTACAGGCACTCAGTGCTTGATTGAGGGATCCAGCATCAGAAAGGAGAGAGCCCTGCAGAAGGCCACCTGCCCGCCCTTGCCTCCAGCTCTCTACCCCCACCTCACCAGCATCCCCTCCCTGTGACCTCTATTTCACCCCACTTACCGCTCTCCAGCAATCCAACTACAATGCCCGGTGAAGGCCTCAGTGTATTATTGGCAGTGACCAACTCTCCCAGTGGCCAGTATTGGAGACCTGACAGTCTCTGTTTGGCTGGCAGCTCTCGGGGTGTGATTTCTGCCCTACTTATGGCTTAACCCACAGGAGGCATAATGCTGTCCAGATATTTGCGTTGGGTCTCCTGCAACTGGAGGGTGGGACACCTGTCACCAAAACTATATTCCGTCCTATGTTTCTAAAGGGAAATCCAGTTAGTTGCATTCTCCTGCTCTTTCCCCATAGCCCTACAATTTTTTTCTTCAAGTATTTATTTAGTTCACTGTTGAAGGCTAGTATTGAATCTAAATCCATCACTTCACCAGCTTTCTCAGTCACCTCCCATGACTGGCATGTGCATGTATCTGACTAGTATGTGAGGTCAGGAGCAAACTTCAAGGGAAAAATAGTGAGCTGCCACTCCGTGTCTGCATTCATACACATTGAATGGTCATTTGAGTGATGAACTGGATAGCTCGTGGTGCTGCAGAGCTGTAGTTCAGCAAGCATTAGCACTTCTGAGGAGGAATGAGCAAAGGGAGAAAATTGAAGGGAAAGGAAGACATATAAGTTTAGAATTAATGCGTGAGTTAATGCATTTATTCAAGTGTAAATTTAGAAGAGTTTGCCGTTTGCAGGGTTACCAGCTTTACTACCTATTCTAGTTAATTTATTTCAAATAGTTTCTAAAGACAAATACTCTTTGACGTTTTTCAGTGCCAATATTACTTTACTAAACTTACTCAAGATCATCCCATAAAATACGCACATTCATGTTTTCAGTTGCCTGGGTTTTAATCTGAATATTCTATGGCTTAGAAATTGTTCAGTGGTGTGGATGAAGAGGAAGATGGAGAATGGTCTAAGACACAGATGCTCCTTTTGGCTGCTTTGTGGGTGTAATAAATTTTCTCCAGTATTTTCCCTGGACACAATGTTAATTGCTTTTCCTGATTAAGTATAAAATTATAGAATTATACCCCTGAGTATGTGCTTCATCAGCTAATAAGGGAAAGGACAGCAATAGGGGCACTGCAATTGGTCACTGCACCCATTGGACTAGGAAAGAGTAGAACACTCAATCATTGTTCCTGTACTGTAAAGCTGTACAATTTCCCCTGCTATACTGTGTGAATTATAAGATTCAGAACAGCAATTAATTGAATAGATATGAATAGTTCGGCATGTCCTTTGCTTTCCAGAATTCATTATTACTGGAAAGTTTAAGACCACTGATCAGTTACCACCTTCGCCAAGAGGGCAAATTAATTGCTTAGAAATGGGGAATGATTACAAAAGCAGAAGAAGTGATGGCTTCCATACTATGGGTGATCAGACGATGGCTAAATAGGAGAAAGGCATTAGTGACAACAGAGTTCTTGAAGGTGCCTCTTATATGCTCTTTATCAAAGATACAAGAAAGATGTAGCTGTGTGTTGAACCCTGTTTCAGGTAGGTAATATATACCTCAGAAATTAATATTTCAGATTGTTGCCATTATGAAATAAACAATAAAGACATTGTGAGGATCTGTCTGGAAACCATACATTGACATCCAAATTTCTTTGACAGTAGACACAGACCATATGTATATTGATAGAGAATATTCCCTCACATGATGTTGCATAGATGGAGTGGTCCCATGAGTGTTATTGGTTATAATCCTGACAATGCCATAACTTTCAGACCTTACCATCCTCTCTTGGTGCTAGTGCATCATCTGGCTGAATTTAACATAGTCAACAAAATGCTGAAACAGGGCATTGATGACCTGAGTGCTGCTGTGGTGATCATTGATTAATCCGGCACATGTCTCTGGATATTGCCTGGGGGGAAAACTGTATCTTCTCACTCTGATTAGTACTGGCAGTCAGACTGAGGTTGCTTCTTGAGCACAGACTTGGTTCCAGGAGAAGGTACAAATAACCTACTTGGAGTGGGAGCTGCCTAATTCTTCTTGAGCAATTTTTAAAACTCATTTACAGGATGTGGACATTGCTGCATGGGCCAGCATTTATTACCCATCCCTAATTGCCCTTGAGAAGGTGGTGGTGAGCTGTCTTCTTGAACTGCTGCAATCCCTGTAGTGTAAGTACACCCACAGTGCTGTTAGGGAAGGAGTTCCAAGATTTTGACCCAGTGACAGTGAAGGAACAGCGATATATTTCCAAATCGAGATGGTGAGTGCTTGAAAGGAAAATTCCAGGTGGTGGTGTTCCCATCCATCTGCTGCCCTTGTCCTTCTAAATGGTAGGATTTGGAACTCCTTAGGAGCTTCCCTTAGGAACTCCTGCAGTGATGTTCTGGAACTGAAATGATTGATCTCCAACAACTACAACCACCTTCCTTTACGCTAGGTATGACTCCAACCAACGGAGAGTTTTACGCGCCCATTAATGAGGTAAAGCTGTAGAGTTGAGATCCATCTATGTTTCTTCAAGGCTTTACAGAGCTGAATACAATCTGCTTTCAAGGTGCACCTCTGGGAGGTGTGCAGAAAAGTTTCCTAGATGTCCATTGTCCTTTTTGATGATTGGCATCTGCCATATTTGAAGCTTGAAAAGTTGTGTGAATTTCTTTGGCAACAGTGTTTTATGTTTCTTTATCAAAGTTCATTAATTTTGTGGCATTGGAATTGGACGTTCAGAGAACCACAGTAACACACCACACAGTAAATAGCAGACATATCCTTTGCTTTTTGATTTTAAAATTTTTATGATTGCTCAGTTCTGTGCTAAGAATGAATGTGCCAATGCGTTATGCCACCTCTAGCAAGGGATAGCCAATAATTATAATTGTAATGATGCTGCTTATTTCTATAGCCTAGAATCAGGCCTGTCTGCATAGGGAGGTCGCTGATGATGTGGCCAGTGATTTCTTTGCTTCATTGACTGAAGTCATAAATAAACTATAGCTGAAGCCTTCTAGCTGCTCATCTAAGCAGAACATGAAGCCTCCATAACAATCAAGAGCTGTTACAAAGGCAGATTATAATTCAGTGCAATATGAAGGCAAGAGTTTCTTAGGGAGGTGAAGCAAGATCAGGCGATTATGTTAGTTTCCATGGATGCACAATTATATAACAACAATCTAAATAATTTTCATGTTGGTTACAATTTTGTCATCAATCATGATCAAACATATTTCTCTGGGAAAGTGTCTACTCTTAACATGTCCAGACTTCAACAACCCCACGAAGGCATCTTTGTGGTCTAGAGAGTGCACTATATTGAGCTTGTGTTTAACCCACAGGTTGTAGCAAAAATCCATCTGTATGGAAAAACTGTTGGGAGTATGCTGCATAGGTAGAGGGACTTAATGAATGAGTTTGATGGAAGGAAAGCAATGCTTCACTATCATCAAGTTAATGGTAGGACAGCTGGTGTGGGCAATATTGACATTGAGTTATTACAAGCTGCTGTAGGTGAAGTTGTGAGGGCGGTAGAGGGAAGCAGGGGAGCAGAGATCAGGGAGAACCACCACTTACTGAAGATGTGTTGGGCAACACTGTAAAGGCCAACCCTAGGAGTACCTGTTTTAAACATTTCTGGTCATATTATAGCATATCTGTCTGGACTTTGTGTTGCTAGTGAACTTGCCTTGATATGTAGATCATCCTTATACCATCTTAAACAATGGATGAACCAGTGAGACAAAATGGTGGATTTCCATAAGTATGGCATTTTGGTCTTGCACAGCTCAAGAGGAGATTTCAAAGATATTGATTGGAAAATATAAGGCACCTCTGTCCCCGCCGTTGCTGTATACGCATCTAGGAACCTTGATGAATACTAACTTTAGCCTTGACACAGCTGAAAAGGACGTTGGTCTTTATAATCTTTATTCAATTACAGCAATGTTCCAATGCAGGCTTTTGTCATAAAACATTTGATTCCAAACAATTTGCTATGATTCAAAACTCCTTTTAGGATGCAACAGAAGAATTTCCTCTAGCCCTCGGGTGACTGCAAGCTGTGGGTGCATTGTGGCAAAAGCTGGAAACAGTTGAAGGACAGCATGAGTCCAGTCTACACCACTGTAGTAATTGCAAGTAAACCTTTTCTTACTGTTATGGGGATCAAGTATGGACAAATCAGCCCTAAGTGCGGGTAACATTAGAGGCTGAGCTTCCTAGCCTTGGTCTTGAAACAAGCCATGTAGCTTCTTCTGAGCTCTGTGAGTAAGATTTACTGTTTCTTACAATAAACCTGCCCTGCTTTCCAAGTTTATTACAACTACCCATCACTGAGTACCCCAAAAAGGAGTTTAATCTCATGGTGAGCCACAAGAGGATTAAATACAATCAACTAATGACTATTTGCCTTTGGGGGAAAGTAAGAAGAGTCTTTGGGGTCAAGGTAACTCCATGATGATGTATCTGGCAATGGAAATTCAGAACCAAGGTGACTTCATGAGACAGGTCTGCAGCACTCACTAAAGGAACCTCATTACAAGAAGTTAGAATTCTTCCCACCCAGTTCCAAGTAACCCTACAAGACAGTATCTGAAAGAAGTCAGAGGTTTTTCACTGATCTATTCTGTTTAATTGACTGATTTAAACTTGGTAACCTTTACATTCACTTGAGATTCTATGAACCTTGGTTCTATAAACTTGCACCTAAAACTCTTTGGACTTGGGTAAGTGTGATGTGCTGTGATGGGGGGAACATGTGGATTCCATATTGAGAAAACAGAAATTTTAAATGTGGGTTTAAATTTCTCAATAACTTTACTTGAGTTTTTAAAATATGGTGATGGGATTCCACACGCCACACTCCAGGATGAACAAAAAAGTAAGCCTGGTATAAGTGGATATTCAGAACATCAAAATGGCTGGTATGATGCAAACTAAGCTTTTGTCCACCAGACTGAAGACAGTTGTCTGTTGCAGAAACTCTGAGTCTTGAGGCAACAGCTGCTGTTAGGGGAGTTTACCCATGTGATAAGTATGAAGAATGCCCTGTGCAAGTGAACACAGAAGACAGAATCAAGCTTTGCTGTGATAGTACACTGGTGGAATAGCCTGACACCACTCACCATCCAGACTCACGTGTAAAGAAAGCCACTTGAGCTGCATTTCCCAGCAAGTATTAGCAGTTGCAAAAATGGGAGATAACCTCAGTCAAACCCAATCTTGTTCTTTCCCAAAGTTCACACAAGCACACATTTTTCTGAAAGGCTCATTATATATCAGTCAAGGGTGAGAACTTTGACTGGCTTTTTCCCCTGATCCACCCCAACCAGTCTCGAACCAATTATAGCACTGAAATACATCCTGATTGGAAACAGGTAGGATAGTGGAGTCAAGGCAGAAAAATCAGCATGATCATATTGAAGGAAGGAGCAGGCTCAGGGGCCATATTGTCAACTTTTGCTCCTGTTTCTTATTCCTTATCAGCTAAATCAGAAGAGACTATGGATTGAAATTAGAATCTTCCAAGTTTGTGTGGACCAACTATTTAACTACTGGGAGACTGAACTATTGGGAACATATTTACAAAATTAAGGTTATCTTGTTCCAAATCACTTTAGCAACCTAATCTAAAATGTGGCACAGATTGTATTGCACTTCTGATAAAGCAATGGTCCCTGTTATTTAGTCTCAAATGGCTACCCTCTCTCAAGACTGGAGATTTGGTGTGCATGACCTGCACCTGTCATTTGATGAAGTGGTGACAATAAGGAGAATTTTTCTATTAGGTCTTGAATCACTCTGTTGCAATCAGTTTGTTGAATTATGGTCCTTTAAAGTCTATCATCTGTGATGTGTGTTTAGAGCAGTAAACAAGGGAGGTTTAATTCAGTGAAGTACTTGAAATTATTTTTTTCAATTGACTACCACTTGACTATTAATGGTGCAAGATTGGGGCCGCTATTTCTTTGATCACTAATCATAGTGGCAAAAGTAAACATGATTAAAGAGAAGTGGAATGTAGGAAGAGATTGGTTACGCATAATTCTTGCATATTTAACAGTGCTTTGAGCGTTTTACAAAAAAATTGATAAAAGGGTTAGTGAAGGAATAGGGAAAGCAATATTGTAACCTGTTACTGAGTGTTGAAGGTTATTAACATTGAACTTGGGCTGAGTTACTGCAAGGATCATACTTAACAAAAGAAAAATTTTTAATTTGCCAATCAAAGTATGAATAATGAATAGGGCAGAGGCGTTTCCTGTCTAAGAACATGTTGCTGGTTATATCAGGGCAGATCAAGAGACAAATGCGAGTGTGGCACAGAAGGTGACAGCTACTTACAGCAGGGTAATCTGCTGTACTGCAGTAGAGTTGGCCACTCCACCAGTGAAGCATAAGGACTGTGCATGAGGAGATTCAGATTTCCAAGGGAGGCTCTGACTGAGGTGTGTCACCTTAACATCTGCAAGATCAGTCAACATCACTGCACTGACAGTGTCAATGATTGTGGCCACTGCCTTCAACTTTAACATCGCATGAGTCTGCAAAGAATAGGTGATTTAAGGAGGAAGCACGTTTTAAGAATAAGCACTCTTCTCAAAACATCATCTTCGCTTTGTGGAAACACCCTTATTTTTGGTTAAAAGACTGTAAGTTCAAGACTTGAGCACATCATCTAGGTTTGCACATCACTGTAGCATGAGGGAGTGCTGCTTTGTCAGAGGTGAGGTCTATTGGACGAGACATTAAACGGTGATCAAGATTCTGTGGATTTTCTTTTTTTAAGGAGCATGGAATATCCCTGGTGTCCTGGCCAACATCCATTCAATCCTCAATCAACGCTGTCAAAAAATAGATGAACTGGTCATTCATTTCATTGCTGCAGGCAAATTAGTTGCACTGTTTGGCTGCAGAACAATAATAGCTATGCTACCAAAATAATTCATTGTCTGTGAAGCTCTGCAATGTTCTTAGAACATGAATGGCATTATATAAGCTACACAATTCCTATAATTGTCTCCTTGGGTTAGTTTTATGTTGTTAAGATCCTGGAAATGAAAATATGAGAAGGAGACAGTCTGATGGGTCTTGAGCGAATACAATGAAAACATAAAGCAGAAAGTTTATGTTGGCATCTGTAGGAGAAACAAGAAAGTTCAGAGAAATTCTGATGCTAGAATTATCAACAAAATAGATTGGAACAAGGAAGATTGTAATGCAGAGAGATTGCAGTGTGGCTGGGGTGACCAACAGGTACCTCACATGGCATAGAACATTTTAGAGGCTGAAGTGAAGCCGTTTGAATGGTGTATCATTTGTCCATGTACTCGTGACCTGAGAAGAATAGAATAACAAAGTGGGTGCAATCAGCTGCAATAGAACAAGCTGCTTTCTTTCCATTCTCGCAAACTATTCATTACAGCCTGAATGAGCCAGCATATCCAGCAGACAGCTTGCCATTAGCATTCAACTCTAGCCTGAAGATAGCAAAGGTGCAATTAGGGAGTGGCACTTTTCCACTGCCATCACAAGGACAAACCAGCAGCTGCCAGACTCTGCAGCAGAAAAGATACCAGGTGCTGCATTATCCAGAGTGAGCAGGGCTTTGGTTTCCGAGACAAAGACCTGGGGCAACAGTTACCCCCCATCGGGGGTGGGGGATGTGCGAGAGCAGGCGATAGCAGGTGGGCTTCTGATCGGTGACCACAGTTGGGGACGCGCCACCATTTTACGTGACTTCTGCCAGGAAACGCTATGCTTCACTCAGCCTGGAGTGCACTCTTTCTCGCATGCGAAAGACCGCACAAATCTCCCTGAGGCTTCAGGGAGATCGGCTCACATTTTAAACCTTAAATAAAGCTGAGAAAAAGATTTCCCTGCCATGCCCCCTCATGTGACACTGTCACATGAGTTGGGACATGTCCATAATTTTTATTTTAAAATATTGTGAGATTTTTAAATCCTCATGAAACCTCATCCCGCCCGTAAATAAGGTTTCATGCTTTTTCAGAAGCCTGCCAGGTCTCCCGGCCTGCCCGCCAACCTTAAGGGTGGACGGACAGGTCCATTAATGACTTCAACTACTTTGTTAAAAGCCTTAATAGGCCGTTAACAGGTCGGCGGGTGCGCAGCCAACTTGGGTGCACGCCCGCCGAACTGAAAGTCTGAATGATGCACCGTGACGCTGGGACGCACACCCAACGTCACCCCAATCACTTTACGCATTGGCGAGTGGGCCCCATCCCCGCTCGCCAACTGGAAGATACAGCCGCTGGATTTCACCCTTGAGGGGGGAAGGGGGAGTTGGGAAAATTCCCAGCTCGGCCCATCCACCTCGGGAGAAAGTGCCCGCCAGGGCAAGATCTTCATTGCTGGGGGCTGGGTGCAGGCTGGAGTTGGGCCAGCCGACCCGGGAAGAAGCATGGAGGCAGTCACAGACATTGCCGGTTGCAGAGGTGGGATGTTTAAAAGGCCTGCCTCAGTACTGTGGGCCTTTGTCCCAGTGATATAAAACACAAAGGCCCTCCAGCCCTCACCCCACACATTCCCTTCACCCACCAAACACTCTCCATGCCCCATCCATGCTACCAAGTGCTTCCCACCCACCCCCTATGTCCCCACACACCCACATGCCAAGCTCTGCCCTTTCACACTCCCATATGTCATCTCATGCCTCCAATGCCAAGTTATGCTCTTCCACCCACACCCTATATCCCCTCATGCCCCCATGCCAATCTCTGCCTTTCCACCCAACCCCTATGTCACCTCATGCCCTCATGCCAAGCTCTGGCACTTCCATTCCCATTGACGCACTGTACATTTTCTAGAACCAATGAATGTGTGAAGGGGTATGTGTAAAAAAAAGTTTTGAAAAAATGTAATCCATTGATCACTTTCTCCTATGAAAAAGGTTGGATAACAAGCTAGTAAAAGTGCCAATCGTTCAGGTATTTTGAATTCCCAAAAACCACAAACCCCAAACATTTGAACCACTTGGCTTATGTCAACAAACATTATGAAATTGACCGCAGATATCAGAGAGCCTGAGCTGTCAATCAAAAAAGGTTTCCCCTGGGAAGCAAGTGTTCAGTTATTCTAATGGGAGTCTGGGCTGTTAGTAAAGTCTTATTATGTATGCTTGGCTGAGAGCCCAGGCATCTATTAGAATAGTAGATGATGCATAATCTGGCAAAGGCTGCACGAGGACATCTTTTGAACTTATCTTTTAAAAGGTCCTCTCATGCATACTAGAGTTCTCGAGCCACGAACCACAACACTTTAAAAGCTTGGCCTGACACCATGAAAATTGCAGAGGAGTAAGAGATACCTATCTCCATAAGGGAGCCGGCCAGGTTGGGAATGCAAGATGCCAGTTTCTGACAGGAAGAAACCTGTACCATTTATGGGTAATGCTGAAAATCACACAGCCCAGGAATGGGGTCAGGGATCCCAAAATCAGGACCCGCCTGCCATTTCTAAGCCAGACTTGGTGAAAATCCAGGCCAGAAAGCAATAATCAATAATATGAATTAGATAATGAGAAAGAGAATGAAAAAAGCTAGAATGAAGTTGACTCAATTTATGAAAGGGAAAGAAAGACAGGAAATGATGGAGAGGAAAATGGGACATGAGACAGTTAGGGAGGGAGGGGTGACAAAAATGATTAGAGATAGAGGGAATGAGGGGAGGAAATGACAAACTGGTGGAGAGTAAATGAAAGAAGAAAGGCGAGAGGGGAGTGAAAGAGGAAGTAAAAGCTACTTGGAGAGATGGAATGAGAATGAGATGTGAAGAATGTGAGAAAGAAAAGAAGGAAGGAGTGAAAGGATTTAGGCTTTAGAACACACTTATCTAATTGTGCCATATTCTAAATTGCTGAAAATGAGCAAAGTAAATAAAGTAATATTCTCCTGCTTTGATGTGCTTATGGAGTTGGGTCTGGGGTCTTTAGAATGCATTAGGAAAAGCAGACAGAATTTGTTGAAGTTTCTATAGTGTAATCCCCAATCTTTGAAGCACATTGTGAAGAACCCTTAAACATTGAATATGGACAGTGGTCTGACGTGGAAAAACTGGTGACCTCTTGGTATTTACAGTGGCAAAACCATGGAAGAAAACCTCCAGCAACTACCATGAAAAGTGTTTTCAGTAACATAACCATGAATTAAAATGAAATATGTTAAGCTGTTCAGTATTGGTTCTCATGCAATTTGAGGACTAAGTGCACATTTTGCACAATATTTATACTTTAGCATTTTGCTTTAAATTTATTTTTGTTGACGAATTCTGCCATGACTCTGCTTGCCTGTTAATATAAGTGACGATGTTCTGGAGGCCTACAATTTTCTCCTTTCCTGAAGATGTTGCCTCCTGTTGGGATATGGCCATTTGACTACAGTATCAGAATTGAACCTAACGTTCCATTTTCCAGCAGAGGTCAATAGACGGCAATCAGGAGCCTGTGACTTGGATAATCTTTTCCTTCCCTAGCCCAGAGGTACGAACCCAGAAAGAAAGACCTGCAGAGGCATGGAGGCTAATTGTAACATCTCTACTGTCAACCCAGTTGGAAGCATACTGAACCAGAGACCTACTGATATGGTCATACCTACAATGTAATTCTGGTCACCAGACTAGAGCAAAGATACCCTGGCAGTGAAAACTGATAGCAGGTTAAAAATTAAAGAGAAGAGATGGTTGAGTGAAAGTTCAAGATTCTTAAGAGACCAGATGCACCAAACTCCAACAGTATGTTGGAGGTTGCAGTAAACTCTAGAATCTGGAGACACGGTCTCAAGTTTAGAAAAGGGAAGATGTGCAGATAGTTTAATTATAGGGTGGTAATGATGTGGAATGGACTGCCCAGGAGGTAGAGAGCATGAAAGCACATAAAGGAGAATTAGATATACAATGTAGCAGGTGATTAAGAAGTAATATTTTTTGGGTAAAAGCGAAATACTGCAGATGCTGGAGATCTGAAAGGAAAGCAGAAAGCGCTGGAAAAACTCAGCAGGTCTGGCAGCATCTGTGGAGAGAGAAACAGAGTTAACATTTCAAGTTCAATATGATTCTTCTTCAGAACTCTTCTTCCAAAGAAGAGTCATTTTGGACTCGGAATGTTAACTCAGTTTCTCTCTCAACAGATCCTGCCAGACTCATTGACCTTTTCCAGCAATTTATGTGTTTATAATACTTATTGGTACCTGACAAGTATTTTCTAGTTGTATGCTCTCCTACGCTTCTCTATTTCAGTTTGTGTAGCTTAGTACCACACTTGACAATGAATTGAACAATAATGCCACCAGCCAATGTGATTTAATTATTACATTTAAAAGGCTGCTCTGCAGCACTACGCTTTGATACTCTGATATATCAACACCCAGGTTGGCATCTATGATTTCATGAGTTCTCTAAATCTGGTGGATAGCAGCACCACTTCATTTATACCACCATGCCACGGAAGTTTCGCTTTACCTTCGGGAAGAGCAGTCGGAGAGGTGGACCTGCAGGAGATACACGGAGCAGAGAGAGAATAGATACAGCCCGGGGAGCAGGGCCTACGTCACTCACCCTCAGGAAGAGCAGTCAGAGAGGTGGACCAGTCAGCTGCTTGGAGCCAGCCTACGCTGAGTTCAAAAGGAGGGTGACACCACAGGGAAGAATCAATTTGATTGGTTGAAGGAGAAGCTAACTGTTTGGTGAGTATCTAGTAAGTTTTTAGGTTTATTCTTTTCCTAAGGTTTAGAATGAAGTAGGAATTGTACTTTTTGGTAAAGTTTATTAAGTAGGATTTAAAAATTTAAGTGATTTAAAAGTTTAAGGTTAAGGCATGGCAGGACAGCTCAGCCAAGCAGAATGCCCATCCTGTGGCATGTGAGGAGTCGTGAATACTTCTTGTAATCCAGGTGAGCCCATGTGCAGGAAGTGTCACCAGCTGCACAAGCATTTCAGAGCTTGAGCAGCAGCTGGAGTCTCTGAGGTGCATCCATGAGGCAAAGAATTACGTGGATAGCATTTTCAGAGAGGTGGTCACACCGCAAGTTAGGGGCAAGCAGGCAGATAGGGAATGGGTGACCGCCAGGCAGCCCAAGAGAAACAAGCAGGTAATGCTCTGGGAGTCCCCAGAGGTCTCACTCACTCACCGGCTTTCCAATCTGTATATCGGTGAGGGAAACGGATCCTTGGAAGAGTGCAGCAAGAGCCAAGCCCATGGCACCATGGGTGGCCCAGATGTACAGGAAGGGAGGAAGAAGAGCAGAAGGGCAGTACTGATAGGGGGTTCTTTAGTTAGGGGAGCAGACAGGCCTTTCTGCGGCCATCAACATGACTCCAGGATGGTTTGTTGCCTCCCTGGTGCTAGCGTCAATGATGTCATAGAACAGTTGCAGGGAATTCTTTTAGGGGAGGGTGATCAGCCAGAGGTCATGGTCTACATTGATACTAACAACATAGGTAGGAAGGGGGATGTGGTCCTGCAATCGGAATTTAAGGAGCTAGGTAGAAAATTAGCAAGCTGTATCTCTAAAGTAGTAATATCCAGATTACTTTCGGTGCCAAGTGCAAGTGAGTACAAAAATAGGAAGATAAGGCAGATGAATGTGTGGCTGGAAGATGGTGCAGGAGGGAGGGCTTTACTGGGACACTGGGACTGGCTCTAGGAGAGATGGCACCTATACAAGTGGATGGGTTGCATCTGAACAGAGCCAGGATTGAGTTCCTTGTGGGTCATTTTGCTAGTGCTGTTAAGGAGGGTTTACACCAACTCAGTAAGGGTGTGGGAACCAGGAGAGAATATTAGAGAGTAATACCAGTGTGCATGGAATGTTGGGAGAGGCAGATAGCACTAAAATAGAGAATAGTAAGTTAATAGATGGAGTCGGAGTAAAGGAGCAAGTAATGAAGTCTAACTCAGGGTTACATTGCATGTATGTGAATGCACGGATTATAGTTAATAAAATTGGGGAGTTACAGTCATAGATTGCCTTGTGGGATTATGATGTTGTGTTGATAATGGAGACATGGCTTAAAGAAGGGCAGATCTGGATGCTAAATATTCCTGGTTACAAAGTGTTCAGAAAAGATAGGGAAGGGAAAAAAGAAGGAGGGGTGGCATTTTTGGTTAAGGAGAGCATTGCAATATTGGAGAAAGAGGATGTGTCAGAGGATTCAAGGGCAGAATCGATTTGGCTTGAGCTAAGGAATAAGAAAGGTGCAATTACATTCCTCGGTGTAATATATAGACCCCAGCTAGTGGGAAGGATATAGAGTAACATAACTGCAAAGAAATTACAGAAAGGTTTAAACATCATAGAGTAGTTATAATGGGGGATTTTAACTACCCGTATATATACTGGGATAGCAGTCATGTAAGGGGCAGTGAGGGACAAGCATTCCTAGATTATGTTTGGGAGAATTTCCTGCAGCAGTATGTGTTCAGTCCAACTAGACAGGAGGCACTACTAGACCTGGTTCTTGGGAATGAGTTGTGCCAAGTAAGTCAAATAATATTAGGGGAACATTTAGGGGACAGTAATGATTGTATCATAAGGTTTAAGATTACAGTGGAAAAGGATATTGGTCAATCCAGAGTAAGAATAATCAACTCACACAGAGCGGATTTCAATAGGGCAAAAACAGAGCTGGGCCGGATAGACTGGAACCAACAATTGAGCGGAAAAACAGTAGTTGAACAATGGGCTTCCTTGAAAGAGGATATGGGTTGGGCACAGTCAAGGTATGTTCCCTCAAAAGGGAAGGGTAGGACAAATAAATCCAGAGCTCCCTGGATGACAAAGGAGATAGAAATTAAGTGAAAGAAGAAGAACTGGGCTTACTACAGGTGTCAGGTAGCAAATACAATTGAGAGCCAAGCTGAACACAGAAGGTTCGGAAGGGGTGTGAGAAAGCAATACGAGAAGCAAAGAGGGATTATGAAAAAAGCAAATTCCAGAAGCAAAGAGGGGTTATGAAAAAAGATTGGCAGCTAACATAAAAAGAAAACCCAAGGTATTCTATAAGCACATCAATAGTAAAAGGGTGGTAAAGGGAGGAGTAGGGCCAATTAGGGAGCAAAAAGGAGATTTTCACATAGAGGCAAGAGGCATGGCTGATGTGTTAAATGAATAATTTGCACCTGTCTTTACCTCTGAGGTGGATGCTGCCCAGGCCACAGTGACAGAGGAGGGAACTCAGTCACGAGAAGGGTTTAAAATTGATAAGTTGGAAATATTGGATAAACTGTCAGTGCTTAAAGTTGATAAGGCACCAGGACCAGATGAAGTGCATCCAAGCATATTGAAGGAAGTGAGTGGAAATTGCAGAGGCACTGGCAATAATCTTTCAATGCTCTCTGGATTCAAGGAAGGTGTCAGAGGACTGAAGAGTTGAAAACACTATGCCCTTGTTCAAAAAAGGTTGTAAAGATCTGCCCTGCAACTACAGTTAGTTAGTTTAACTTCGGTAGTGAGGATGCTTCTAGAAACAATAATTCAGAATAGAATTAATAGTCACAAAGAAAAATTTGGATGGATTCAGAAGAGTCAGGATGGATTTGTTAAAGGAAAATCGTGTCTAACTAATTTGCTGGAGTTTTTTGAAGAGGTATCAGAGATGGTTGATGAGGGCAAGGCCGTTGATGTGGTGTATATGGACTTCCAAAAGGCGTTTGATATTGTGCCACACAACAGACTTGTGAGGCAAGTTATAGGTCATGGAATAAAAGGGGCAGTGGCAATGTGGATACAAAATTGGCTGGGGAATAGGAAACAGAGAGTAATGGTTAATGGGTATATTTCGGGCTGGAAGAAGGTTTGCAGTGGAGTTCTCCAGGGGTTGGTATTGGGACCCTTGCTCTTCCTGATATATATAAATGATCTAGTTCTTGGTGAGTAGGGGACAATTTTAAATTTTGAGGATGACATAAAACTTGGGAGAATTGTAAACTATGAGGAGGACAACATAGAACTTCAAAAGGACATTGACACATTGGTGGAGTTGGCAGATAGGTGACAGATGGAGCTCAATGCGGAGAAGTGTGAGGTGATGGACTTTGGTACAAAGAATGTGGAGAGACAGTGTAAAATAAAGGATACTATTCTAAAGGATGTGCAGGAGCAGAGAGACCTGAGTGTATGTGTACATAAGTCATTAAAGGTGGCAGGACAGGTACAGTGAGCTGTTTCTAAAGCATACAGTATTCTAGGCTTTATTAATAGAGGCGTAGAGTACAAGAGCAGGGAGGTTATGATGAACTTATATAAGACACTGGTTAGACCTCAGCTGGAGTATTGTGTATAGTTCTGGGTGCCACATTATAGGAAGGATGTGATCGCATTGGAGAGAGTGCAGAAGAGGTGTACGAGAATGGTTCCAGGGATGAGGCACTTCAGTTATGAGGGAAGATTGAAGCTTGGGACTGTTTTCCTTAGAAAGGAGAAAGCTGAGACGAAACTTGATAGAAGTTTTCAAAATAATGAGGGAACTGGACAGAGTAGATTGAGAGAAACTGTTCCTACTCGTAATTGGATTAAAAACCTGAGGGCACAGTTTTAAAGTGTTTTGCAAAAGAAGCAAATATGAGGTGAGAAAAAACTTTTTAGGGTTTGGAATGCACTGCCTGGAAATGTGGCGGAGGCAGGTTCAATTGAGGCATTCAAGAGGGCATTGAATGGTTATCTAAAGTGAAACAACGTGCAGGGTTATGGGGAAAAGGCAGAAGATTGGCACGAAGTTAAAATGCTCAGACAGCCAGTGCAGACATGATGGGCCGAATGGCCTCCTTCTACACTGTAACAATTCTGTGATTCTGTGAAGTTGAAGCTACCAGCACAGAGTTCTGAGGGGGCAATCACCTCCATGTGAGTTTTTACAACAATTGACAATGGTTTCACGGTCATCATTAGATTGTTAATTCCAGATATTTATTAAATTTAAATTCCACCATCTGTTGTGGTGAGATTCAAATCTGGGTCCCCAGAACATTAGAGATAAAATGTGTATAGTATTTTTTTTAATGTAATGTGCATGAGTGAACCACTGAGTTGGACTAAATGGATTTTTCCAAACCCTTTATTGTAATTCAATTCAGATGGTGAGTGAATCTGTGCAATGGAGGTTTTAATGAGGAGGCGGTGACATAGTGATATTGCCACTGGACTGGTAATCCAGAGACCCAGGGTAATGTTCTGGGGACAAAAACAAAAACAGAATTACCTGGAAAAACTCAGCAGGTCTGGCAGCATCGGCAGAGAAGAAAAGGGTTGACGTTTCGAGTCGTTTCGTTTCTGCCGATGCTGCCAGACCTGCTGAGTTTTTCCAGGTAATTCTGTTTTTGTTTTTGTTTTGGATTTCCAGCATCCGCAGTTTTTTTGTTTTTATCTCTAATGTTCTGGGGACCCAGATTTGAATTTCACCACAGCAGATGGTGGAATTTAAATTTAATAAATATCTGGAATTAACAATCTAATGAAGACCATGAAACCATTGTCAATTGTTGTAAAAACCCACCAGGTTCACTAATGCCCTTTAGGGAAGGAAATCTGCTGTCCTCACCTGGTCTGGCCTATATGTGACTCCAGACCCACAGCGATGTGGCTAATTCTTAAAAATGCCCTCTGGACAAGGGCAATTAGGGATGGGCAATAAATGCTGGCCTAGTCATCGATGCTCACATCCCACGAACAAATTTTTTAAAAATCAGATCACACAAATTGAAACAGTTTAAGAGCGGAAATGATCTTTAACAATAAATCTGAAAGCTTATTATAGACTGGCAGGTAAGGCAAGGAAAAAGACATGTTATATAATTAAAGTACAATACACATTTTGCACTTTATAGAAAATTTGATGAAGTTCACAGATGTACCATATATGATTGTGTAAAATTTGATCTCATGTAAATTTGACCCTTTTTATCACCTGAAAAAAAAATATTTTTTCATGTGCCTCATGTAAAAGTTGACTTTAGTTTTTCAAGGATCAAAATCCAAAAACTTCAGGACCAAAGTATAACTCTGGAGATGTTAATGGTTTGATTGCATTGTAAATGCATAAATACTAATGAAAGAGTAATACCAGTAAATAAATGAATAAATGTTAGATAATTAATAGAGATAAAATGTGTATAGTTTGCAATGTTATAAAACAAATAAATGTTTTGTAATTAACATGAATTCTTTGGTATTGCTGGTTTTTACTTTATGCCATTACCATGGTTTTCTTTGGATTTTACTTGACCCCAACCCCTCAAAAACATTTGACCTAAAAATTTGTTTCAAAAATTCAAATTTTGCACTATGGATTTTGGATATCTAACCTGTAATATGTATAGTAAATCTTAAAAAACTTCTGGAATTCTAAAATAAAAAAGGGAAAGTTCTGGAAATGTTCAGCAAGTATCTGACTGAGAAATATGTGTTAATATTTAAGCATTTGTAAATCCATCTTATCCATGCCCAATCAGATTATTATTACCCAAGTGTCCATTTATCACATCCTTTAGAATAGATTCTAGCATTTACCCTACTGCTGATATAAGGCTAACAGGTCTGTAGTTCCGTTTTCTCTCTGCCTTCCTTCTTAAATTGTGGGGTGACATTTGCTACCTTCCAATCTGCAGGAACAGTTCCAAAACCTATAGAATTTTGGAAGATGGTCACCAATGCATCGACTATCTCTATAGCTACCTCTTTCAACACTCTAAAATGTAGAAGATCAGGTCCCAGGGATTTACCAACTTTCAGTCCCATTAATTTCTCCAGTACAACCTTCTTACTAATACTAATTTCCTTCAACTCCTCATTCTCCCTAGTCCCTTGGATCTCTAAATCTGGGAGATTTCCTGCATCTTCCTCAGTGAAGACAGACACAAAGTAATCATTTAGCTTCTCTGCTATTTCCCTATCCCCAGTATAAATCCTTCTGTTCTACCTGTAATGGACCCAAATTTGTCTCAGCCAAATGTTTCCTTTTTACGTATTTATAGAATCTTTACAGTCCATTATTTTTTGCTAGTTTACACTCATATTCTTTTCTCCCTTTCGTTATCAGTTTCTTGGTCCTCCGTTGCTGTATTCCAAAATCCTACCAATACTCAGGTTTACTATTACTCCTGGCAACTTTATCAGCCTTTTCTTTTAATCTTATACAATCCTTAACTTCCTTTGTTAACCATGGTTGACTGACTTTTCTTTTTGGGTTAATGTGCCTTGGAGGAATGTATAATTGCTCCTAAACTATGTAATAATTCTTTAAAGACTATCCATTGTCTGTGTACCATAATATGTTTAATGTATTTTCCAAATCCACTTCAGCTAATTTACCCTAATACCTTCATAGTTTCCTTTGTTCAAATTTAACACCCTGAAGGTTCTCTTAAAACAAGATTATTAGTTAGCCCTTTCTTGTTGCATAATACTAGATCCAAAATAGCATGTTCTTTAGTCAGTTCCTCAACATGCTGCACTAGAAAACCATCCCTAACACATTCCAGAAACTCGTCCTCCACAGCATTAGTGCTCATCAGGTTTACCCAGTCTATATGCAGATTAAAGTCACCTATGATTACTATATTACCCATGCTACATGCTTCTCTAATCTCCTGATTAATACCATGCCCCAGATTACCACTGCTGTTTAGTGGTCTATAAAAACTCCTAACAATGTTTGCTACCCCTTGCTGTTCCTTAGCTCCACTTAAACAGATTCCACATTTGCTCTTCTGATCTGAGATCCTCCTTTACCAATGTACTGTTCCCATCCCTTATTATCAGTGCAACACCACCTCATTTTCCTTTTTGCCTGTCCTTCCTAAATGCCAAATATTCTTGAATATTCAATTCCCAGTCTTGGTCACCTTGTAACCATGTTTCTGTAATGACAATTAGATCATACCCATTTATCTCTATTTGTGCCTTTACATCATCTACCTTGTTGCGAATGTTGTGTGCATTCAGGCAGAGTGGCATTAACTTTGTCTTTTTGTAACATTATTCTGCATTCTAAGCTTAGTTAATTCTCACCTTCATTTCACCTGCTTTCTAATTTCACTTGCTACTTTTCTACTTCCTGTTACCAGCTTTAAATCCATCCAATTTGAGCTACCCCTCAGGTTCCCATGCCCCTGACAAGCTAGTTTAAACCCTCCCCAAGAGCACTAGCAAACCTCCCTGCAAGGATATTAGTCCTGGTCCTGTTAAATTGTATCTCGTCCATCTGGTACAGGTCCCACCCACCCTAGTACAAGTCCCAATGCCTCAGAAATCTGATGCCCTCCCTCCTACACCAATTCTCCAGCCACATGCCCAATTGATCAATCCTTCCATTCCTATGTTCACTAGCATGTGGCACTGGGAGTAATCCTGAGATTACTGATTTTAAGGTTTGCTTTTTAATTTTCTTCCTAACTCCCTAAAATCTGCTTTCAGGACAGCAACCCACCTCCTATCTATGTCATTGGTACAAATGTGGACCATGACCTCTGGCTGTTCACCTTCTTCCAGAAGGATGTCCTGCAGCCGTTTTCATGACATCCTTCACTCTGGCACTAGGGAGGCAACACACCATCCTGGAATCATATTTACAGCCACAGAAACACCTCTTTGATCCCCTGACTATTGAATCCCTTATCACAATCGGCTATTCCATCTTCTTCCTCCCCTCCTGTGCAGCTGAATCATCCGACTTGGCTCTGGCTGCACTCCTCTGAGGAACCATCGTCAGCATCCGAAATGGGAAAACCAATTAACAATCAAGATAAACACAGGGGATTCCTGAGCCACCCGCCTGGTTCCCTTAGGCTGCCTGGCGGGCAGCCATTCCCTCTCTGTCTGCACATTCCTAACCTGTGGTGTGACTGCCTCCCTAAGCGTGCTATCCATGTAATTCTCAGCCTCGCAGATGCACAAAAGTGACTCCAGCTACTGCCTGAGTTCAAAAAGCCAAAACTCAAGCTTCTGCAGCCGGTGACACTTCCTGCAGATGTGTTCATCTAGATACATGGTGCGCCCATGATTTCTCACATACTGCAGGATGTACATTCCACTGGGCCAAGCTGCCCTGCCATACTGTAACTTTTAAAACTATCACAATTAAAATAAGTAGAATAACTTATCAGTCACTCACCAATCAGCTTCCCCCCGCACCAAAGAAACAGCCAGCTACTAGAGGCTGCGAAAAGGTAGAAAAAAAGAAAGGAGCACCTCCTTCCTCTCTTCACCTAGCTCCCTCACTCACCAGACTCACAATAAACTATACTAAGTTCAAAGATGTACATGTAAATTGCTGTTTCACTGGGGAGACCAAACACAGACTGGATGACCACATTGCAAAACACCTATCAGATTGCAAGCTTGGCCCTGCACTTCCAGTTGCCTCTCATTTTAATTCTCCACCTTGCTCTCACACTGATCTTTTTGTCGTTGGCCTACTGCACCATTCCAATGAAGCTCAATGCAGGCTGGAGGAGCAGTTTCTCATCTTTTGACTGTGTGCTTCACAGTCTTCTGGTCTCAACATTGAGTTTGAGAGCTTTAGGTCATGATCTCTGCCCCATTTTGTTTCCTTTTTCTGTTCCAGTTTCTCTCTTTTTCCCCTTTTTTTGCCTTCAGCTGGCAACTATTCACGATTCTGCCATTCACACCTCCCCTGGACACATCTTTTGTTTCTTTACTTGTCCCATTACCATCCCCTTTGGCCAGGGATATTTTTATCATTTAATCTTTCCTGCCCTCACCCTATCACAGGCTTCCCCTTTTGTTCTCTTCCCCACCTTCCTCTCCTTTACTTACTCAAAACTTAGTACATTTCTAACTTTTGCCAATTCCATTGACTTGAGCTAACTCTGTTTCTCTCTCCACAGATGCTGTCAGACCTGCTGAGCATTTCCAGCATTTGCTGTTTATTTCAGATTTCCAGCATCTGAGGTATTTTGCTTTTGCATTCAATCCTTGTCTGGTTACTTCTATTATTAAAGGCCAATTTTTAAGTTACTTATTTTCTTGGCTTCAAAATCTATCATAAATCTTTTAGTGGCTTCCCTAAATTGTTTTGCTTCTTACACTCTCCCTTGCAAAATGCTCGAAGATGTCCATTTATGCAAACTCTTTATAAAAATGTGGTGATGGCGGTGGTGTTCATGACTTATGTTAGGAGCCGTTTAGAAGGGGGCTGAAGATCTATGGTGGGTGCCTGAGAATAATCAATCATCTCCTATTAGAATCAACTGGAAGACAGAAAATACTTTTGACCAGAGACAAAGATTGACAAATGTCAAAACAATCCAATCAATCATTTACTTTCATTGCAGTTTAACTGGGTCAGAAATACAATGTTATTCATAATTTTTTCCAATGAATATTTCAATTTTTTGGAGCTCCAACCTTCACTTGTCAGCATCAGAAGATAAAATTACATAGGTTCACCCTGGGCACTTATTGAGTTGGCCTGTTGTCTTAGGTTTGATTGTTTGAATATATTTACCCAAATATCCTGATCTTCCACCTTTCAACAATAGTCCTGTCTTAAAGGCAGAATGTTCTGGCTGACGGGCGTCTGGAGTGGGAGCAGGTGCGGGTGGGCACAGACCCAATCACCGCCTGCGATCAGGTCCATGCCGCCATTTTACGCTGGTGGGCCAGTTAAGGCCTGCCCAGCGTAAATTGCCACTCCTGAGGCCAACGGGAGTGGCCAGGTGGTGGCGGGACTGCAATGAGCACCGGGTCCAGTGGTGACCCAGAGGTATGTTTTAAGAAGCTGCTGCAGCCTTTCAAAGACTGCGAATCATGGCCAGTGGAAGGGCTCCCCAGAGTGCCGCTGGCGAGCAGGCCAGGCAGGAGGGTAGGGCAGGGGGGCACTGTGCCCCTCGTTTTTCAGATGAGTAATGCCCCAAAGAGACAGAACAGCTATACCAGGCCCTGTTAAGAGAAATGTTCAGGAAATTCTACGAGTTCGGTTTTGCCAATGTAGACAAAACAGAACTGTACACTACCCACAAGGAGTACTTTAGCAATGTGGGGAGACAATGAAGGGGAACCTGGAATGATGTTTTCACAGGATATAATACAGGATCCTCTGTGATAAACAGTCTGGATGAGATAGGATTGCAGACACAAATAAACGGTTTAAAAACACAATTACAAAAAATCTTAACAGAGGAGAACACAGAGCTACACGAGGACCAGGCCATGACGGTCCATTTAAAGGAGATTATAGCTGAGTTGGAAAGGCACACCAAAACAGTGAATGCACTCATTTGAGAGGATAGGAATGCTTCGGACCAGGCTGCACAGAATGAGGTGTGGGTGCTGTACGGGGCATGGTTGCTGGGCGAGGGCCGCAGCAACCTGGAGGATTTAAAGAAGGTTTAGTCCCCTCCTGGATCAGCAACAAGCACCTCGCAGCCCTCCACCCATTTGAGAATTCACTAAGCCCATGTCAGTTCCGCCTAGCTTCTGAAGCCTACCCTGTCCCAGTAGATTGTGGGATCTCCAACCACATCATCATGGGTATAGTAGTGAGGATGCCGGTCATGGTTGGGACAGCCCGACCTGCACCAGTATTTAGGTGGAGAACATTAGAGTCATTCAAGGGGGCGTACACGTCCGTTTCGCAGCGGTCCCACCTTACGTCATAAAGTGGGAGCACATGATGAAGGGTACAGACTGCTCTGGGTGCCGGAGCCGGGGTGCACACGTAGTACTGTGTGCCCAGCACTTAATCATCTATTCCAGAGCACAGTGCGGGTTTAAAACTGCTGGTGCATGGTCTATAAACTGTACCATGGAGGTAATGGCACAAGGCCATGTTCCCCCACAGGTAACATATATAGATGGTGGGACATATTGTGTCACCACAAGTGCGCCCCACTACCAGCTTGGACAGCACATCCGGTGTCTGGCAAGTGACAGCAGTTTTTGTTTTAAACCCGAGGCAGAAGTTCAAGTGACCCAGGAACGGATAGCCCCCATTCCTGAATCCTCCACTGTTCACCTCACTGTTAGGGAAAACATTACCAACCTGCAGAGCTCTGTCACACATTTCGGTTACGCAATTCCCCCTCTACCAGAACATCTTACTAAACTACTAAAAGCTGTAGAGTTATCACAAAAGTATTTCTATACTTTGGAACAGAAAACACACAAGATAGAGGGAGAGATTCAAGGTATCACAGTCCCACCCTGGTGGGACATTTTCGAAAACAGAATGGCTTCCCACATCCTCGTGGTTTGCCAGCTGGGAATAGTGTTGTGCCTGTTGTGCTCTCAGTGCAAGGGAAAAGGCAAAATCCCAGAGTTCCAAAAGGACCTGGAAGAAGCATTATGCTAAGGTGGAGAGAGATACACCTGTTTGAACCTTTCATTTTTTTTTGTGTGTTCCTGAATAAAGCTTGTTGTTTTTTTGTGTTCGGTTATTTTTAAGAAAGACTTTTACGTGTTGTTTTCTTTTAATAAAGTTGTATGTGCACCAGGTGGGGTTTTGGACACCCTAAATGTTTTGATGTATGTAAATAACTGTATTTTGCCTATGCATGCTTATGTACACCACATTTTAAAGAATGGGGAATGTATGTGTCATGAAATCTTAGATAGGTAATTACAGGGGAAGATTGACTATGGAGGGATGGGAATTTTGTTTTTTTTCCAGTATGATACTTGAAGCAAGGTTTAAATATCACAAGGGGGCTGAAGGGTTCTCAAAATTCCCACATTTTTCATATCATCAACAAGGATATGAACTTTGGACTTTTACCTGAAACCAGACAATGAGAGGAGACAGAATACACATTCTTCCCTTTACAACAATCAACCCAGAGAAAGACACAAAACTAAAGCCCATCAAAATCTTGCATAAATAATCGCTACTAACTACTAAGGCAGGAAGTCAACAATCAATGCAATTATGCGAACCCATCAATACTCCACACATACAATGGCTTTCAGTTCAAGACTAGTTGCGGGGGCAGGAAGACAATGATAAACATCATGCAAGCCCATTAAAAACAACGAGACAACAATCACCTGCGGAAGCCCACCAAAATCAAACAAAGAACTAACCTTGATTTGGATTGAGATAAGAAATTTGAAAAAAACAATATAACTGGGCCAGCAGTTAGGAAGGGTGAGCAGCTTTGGGCAGGGACACAGAAGTGTGAGAAGTTTTGAAAGCTGACACAGGGCAGTGAGCAGTGGGGAGTGGTTGAAGCCGAGTTTAAGCAGGGAGCTGAGCCAGGCGGAGGAAGGAGATCTGGAGGTTTGCAGGCCCTCAGGCAACATCACGGAGGGGTACGAGGTATCAGGCTCAACAGAAGATAACAAGGCCGCAACCGCAGCCTTCCACGAAGACCGACCACCCACAACCACGTCCTCCACCCAACTGAAGAACTTTCGCAGATTCCGCAGACCAGGGCCAGATGGGGATGGCAGGCCCCAGAGGACACAAAGAGCGTACCCCAAAACTGCAACTGACTTACCTGGCTGGATTTCAAACTGTCAAGGAACCCTGGTTTGTGAGCATGATCCCTGACCTCTTCTAGTTCAATTTAGTTAGGTTTTGGGGGTGGGACAAGGGTAAGGGGATTAGTAGCGTGACTTTCCCTCATTATGCCGTGTGTTCCCCATTCTTAACTAAGTGTACTTTGTAAGTCTGTATGATCTCAGTGTAATCCAAATGTTATAAGTTCATTTGTGACTTCAATAAATACAGTCTTTTTCTTGCACCAAAACCAATTGTCTGCTGCAATTTGTCACAACCCCAAAATAAGTCCAAGGTCTAGAACCCAGGGAGTGGGAGTGATTCGAACCACTCAGAAGTCAGAGGTGAAGCTGACACACACCACCACCTCCTACAGGATGTAGGCGTCATGGGAGCTGCCTGGGTACCTTGCACAGATTTGTAGAATCAGCATCCTGTGATCACACACTATCTGCACGTTCATGGAGTGGAAGACCTTCCTGTTGACGAAGGCACTGGGCTCACCTGCTGGCATCTTGATGGCCACATGTGTACAGTCTATAGCAATCTGGACACGGGGGAAGCCAGCAATGGCTGCGAAGCCTCTGGCTCATTGTGCCTGACTTGCCTGGTTGCAACAGTGGTGGATGAAGGTCAATGCACACTTAAACAGAACGTCTGTAACCTGCTTGACTCAAGTGTGGACAGCTGATTGGGAGACACTGTAAAGATTACCCACCAACCCCTGGAAGGAGCTGGAGACATAGAAGTTGAGGGCATCTGTCACTTTCAGAGCCACTGGCATGGGGTGTCCTCCCACACAGTTAGGAGACATCTCAGGCCCAATCGTCTGACAGATATAGTTGACCGTCTCCCTTGAGAGACGGAGCCTCCTTTGGCACTGCGCCTCAGATATATTGAGGTAGCTGTGTTGCCGCCTGTATACCCTGGCAGCAGGATAGTCTGCAGCCCCTTCCTCCTTGGACTTCCTCTTGGTCCTGCACCCCTTTTGCCTGTGCCTCTTGTGCCTGCGCCTGTCCTCCCAAAGGTGCTTCCCCAGAGGCTGAATGTGCACTCCTGGCCTCCTCCCCCTTCTAGCCCTCCCTTCCTCTTCAGAGGAGGTGCCTCCAGTGGAGAGTTCAGCTCCCATTCCAAGGCTAAGGGAAGGTTTCCTGAAACCTGCAGGCCCAAAAAGGATTCTTCACTGCAGAGTGCTGACCTGAAGGTTGTGAGTCCTGACCAAGCAGCTGGTATGCATTCTGAAGTACAGGCAAGTGTCAGTAACTTTGCAAAATAAATATTTGACAGAGCGCACTCATGACCCCACTAAGCCCTCTCATTCCAGCTGTGGATGAGATTTGTACAAATGTATCCTACCTACCTGCCCGTCGTGCCCATGCGATGACCCAAAGATCACACGGGCCCTGAAAAATCGCTGTCAATTGGCGCCTCAAGGGCCTTAAGTGGCATGTTAATTAATAGCGGGTGTGCATCAGATATCACTGCGTGCCCGCCCAACAAAGTATCACGATGACGCCCGACGTCACCACACGTTGTTTTACATGTCGGCATGCGGGTCCCGCCCCTGCATGGCTACGGGAAAATTCTGCCCCATGGGTTCTTTGTCTGACAAATACAAGTACATGCACCTTTGCCTGTAAATTCTGATATCAGCATACTGATAAATGGTGCAGTGCCTCCAGTGTTGCCTGGCCAACCTGACATTGTTCCTCTTCTTCTAAATAAGAATTCCCAAATGGGAAGTCCATTGTGCCCTGTTTGAAATTGTGCAGAGAAAAATTGCTAATCTCATTGTGGATGGCTCAGGGAAATCTCAAAGGAGACAACAACAGCAAAAATACCTCACAAAGTAAGCCAGAGATATGCTGATGCTATGAATGTTAATCCTTGCGCTTTTACATTTTCTTCTGTCTAGCATCCTGTAACTTTGAACACCCACTTGATAAGAGCAGGAAGGGGAAGCTGTGTAAATAAGATGGAAACTAAGGAAAATGGGATGGATAATATGATGAAGGGCATTTTCACCTCAATACCATCGCAATACCATCCGCCAATTATGGGTGCATGCTTCCTACATCTATTAGCAGATACAACATTAACTGGGGAGAAAGGAGCTCTAAAAGCGATTGGGATTGAACAGAAAGGAACTCTACGTCATTTTCCAATCACAACTATCCTGTTTATGACCACTAATTCTGTGAAAATGATTGGAAAATACGATCCTTTCTCTCTAATCAAATATGAAGGATGACTCCTTTCTTAAGTTTCTTGAGAACATTGATCATCTTTTTTTAATCAAATCTCGGCAAAAGTCTGCACTGTCAAGAAAGGGAAGAGAAAATTAAAGAAAAGAAAAACATGCATTTGGCCCTAAGTCCAGCAGCTCACACACCACTGATCAATCCAAGATGACAACAGTTGTGGGGGAATAAGAGAAAAAATTATTTGTACTGAAATACCATATTTTGTGTCCTCAGAAAGATGTCAGCAACACTTTTGTGAGTGCTGAGAAAGAAAGAAAGAACAAACCTGTGTTGATATGATGGCTTATATGTCCTCAAGCTGTTACAACGTACTTTTCAGCAAATGAAGCAGTTTTGAACTGGGATGTGGCAGCTAAATGGCACACTGCAAAGTTTTCAAACAACAAATTAAATAAACAACCAACTAATTTGTTTACATGACATTGACTGAGGGAGGAATATTAGCCACAGTGCTAGGTGAATTCTAAAAAGTACATTTTCTGGGGTTTCAATGTAACATCTTGCCTGAAAGATAGAATCTCTGACAATGCTGCACTTCCTCTGCTCTGCACCAGAGTTTTAGCTCAGATTGTCTGCTCCAGCCCATAGTCGGGCTTGAAACCCACAATTGTTCAACTCCCAACAATAAAAAAGGGCACAGTGAGGTACCTTCAGACAAACTGACTTCTAATCTCAAAAGCTCCCTATCCCACACTGATTTGCAGATTGGTCATAAAATAAACAAATCTGAAGCAGCAAATTATTTGCTCTCCATCTGTTACTGAGGGGCAGTACACTGAAACGTGACAAATGCTTTCCAAAAGTGTTATTCTGGGATCTAGATTTTGCTTGTATCAGGATTTTTATTTTTATGAGCTACACATAAAAACTAACCAGTTTGCAAATTGTTGTAGCAGACTACACTAAATCATCTATTCACCAACCCCATCTAAACAGCAAAATTAAATGGGAAAAACTAACAAATATTTTTGCTGTTTCAATTTTCTGACTTCTTTCCCTGAATATTATAGAATACAAATTCTTAGGTGCTAGTCCCTCTCTCCCTCTCTCTACTACTTTGGCCAGATGGTCATTCTTCATAAATTAATACCTAGGCTAGAAAGCTAGGATTTTAACAGCCCAATTCAAGCAGGAAATGGAAATAGGGATCTATACCTATTAAAAAAGCAACAACCTAAGTTGGCTGAGTGCATTCAAATCGAATGGTAATTGACCTGGTGACAAAATTCATCTGATTTTAAATTATTGCAGCTTGTGCTACATTCACAGAATGGTACAGTACAGAAGGAGGCCATTCATTCCTTCAAATTTGCTGATTCTTTCAAAGAGCAATTGAGATAGATCTCCTTCACCACTCTTTCCCAATATCCCTGCAATTTTTTTTCTCCTGAAGTCTTTATCTAATTCCTTTTTTGAAGGCTATCAAACCTTTATCCACCACTTTATCAGTCAGTGTACTCCAAATTCTAACCACTCATGTGTAAAAAAGCTTTGCCTCATGTTGCCCCTGGTTCTTTTGTCAATCACTTTAACTCTGTGTCCTCTGGTGTCAACCCTTCAGCTATTAGAAAATGTTTCTCTTTATTTATCTAAACCTTTAATGATTTTTAACATCTTTCTCAAATCTCCCTTTAGCCTCCAGTGCTCTAAGGAGAATAAACCCAGCTTTTCAAGTCTATCAATATAAATGTAATCTTCTCATCTCTGGAAGCATTGTAATAAATCTCTTTTGTATGCTCTCCAAAATCTTCCATGTCCTTCCTAAAGTGTGGTTCTCAGAACGGGGTACAATACTTCATCTGGGGACTAATTAGTGATTTATACAAGTTTAGTATATGTTCTTGGCTTTTGTGCTTTATGTCTCTATTTATAAAGCCCAGGGTCCCATATGCATTATTAAATGCTTTATTAACCTGTGCTATCACCTTCAAAGGTTTGTGCACAAGCACCCCCAGGTCTCTCTCTCTCTTCTTCAATCCTCTTTAAAATTATACCATTTTGAAGGTATCATCCATCCTCATTTTTCCTACCAAAATGTAACATCTCACACTTTTTGGCATAGAAGTTAATCTCCTATATGTCCACCCATTCCACAGCCCGTCTATATCTCGCTGAAGTCTTTTTACTATCCTCCTCAGTGTTTACTACACTTCCAAGTTTCCTGTCAGTTGCAAATGTTGACTTTTGTCCCTTTTAACACCAATTCCATGTCAGATCAAAAACAGCAGAGATCCTAATACTGACTATTGGGGAATTCCACTGTGTCCCTCCCTCCAGTTTGAAAAACAGCCATTCACCAAACTTCACTGTTTTCTATCCCTTACCTCATTTTCCATGCTAGCGCCACGTCTTTTATTCCATGAGATTCAATTTTGCTATCAAGCCTAATGCAAGGTAATTCATCGAACATATTTTGAAAGTCCACATTCACATAAACTGCACTGGCATCCATCATCTCTGCTATCACTTAAAAAAAAAACACTCAGTCTCGCTAGTTGTACACAATTCGCACTTAACAAATCCATGTTTTTCCAAAAGGTTGTTTATTTTCTCAATGATTATTGCTTCAAAAAGCTCCCTCACCGCTGATTTTGAACTGACTGACCCATACTTGCTGGATTTATTCTTCTCCACTTTTTGAAAAAATTACAAACCCCCATCCTTTGGCACCAGCCCTCTGTCTAAGGAGCATTAGAATTTTATGGATAGCTTCCCAGCAATCTTCATCCCCTCTTTGCTCAGCAGCTTATGCATCCAATCGGGACCTGGTGTCTTAACTACTTCAGTACAGTCAACCTTCCCAGTACCTCCTCTTATTCTATCTTTCATCTCATCTAGTAGCCTCCTCATTTATCAAAGCTTTGACAAGGTCTTCTTCCTTGGTAAACATTGATTCAAAATATTCATTTAATACCACAGCCACGCTTTTTGTCTCCACTGATTGATCTCTATTTGGTACCCTAATTGGTTATACATCTCCTCTAGCAATTTATTTTTACTGTAAATATGCATGTTAGCTACAAACCTATTCTCGCAGTTAGCTCTTTATTGCCTTTCTCTCTTTTATATTCAGCCTAATACTTCCGTGTACCCTCGACTCGACACCTGTCATTCTTCCCCTTTTCTGCTTCCTTTGACTTTCTAACTCCTTTGTCATTGAGGGAGCTCTGGCTTTCATTGCTCTTTCTTTCTGCCAGGGTAATGTGCCTAGACCGTACCTAAACCCTCTCCTCCTAAAAGCTGCCATTACATTTCTGCCTGTCATACTTTGATTCTGATGTGCCCAGGCCAGATCCCTCCTTAACTCAATGAAATCAGTCCTCGTCTAGTTAAGTATTTTTCATCTAGATTGCTTTTCATCTTTCTGCATTATTAGACTAAAGCTTATAATACCATGATTATTATTTCCATGCTGCTCCTGGACTGCTACAAACTCCATTTGATCCATTTCATTCCCCAGGACTGGATCATCATCAATAACAACATCTTCATCATCCAGTGATGTCTTCTTCCTCATTGGCAAGAAACCTATTGCTCAAGAAAATTCTTCTGAACACACTTCAGAATTGCCTTCCAGCTCCTCTGCCCTGCACACAATTACTTCCCCCTTCAATATTGGGGCAATCAAGGTTCCCAATTATCACTACTCTATCATTCTTGCACCTCTCTGTAAGTTCATTGCAAATCTGTCCCTCTATCTCCTTCTCATTATTTATTGGCCAATAAACTACAACAAGAACTGCAATAGCTATTGGCCTGGATTTGGCGATTGGAAAGAGTTGTTGCAGGTAAGAGGGGAAAATTTGACTTTTGGCTGCTCTTCAAATTTTCCCATCATGCCCACGATGATGCCCACCGCTGGCAGGACTGGAAAACCCTGCCCATTGTTTCTTACTTCCAACCAGATAGATTCAAAGTGACATTGTGCTCATTGGTGCCTGTTTTTTGGGCAGGACATGTCCTCTTAGGGTCCCATGCTCACACTTTTGATGCAAGTGTACCAGATGCCATCTTGGCAAAGGGGATAGCAAGTGCACACTTAATGCCTACCAGAATGAAGCAGGGCAGGCAATCATGATATTAATCAGTGCACATCACTGATTTGATGCCAGTGCTGCCATTGTGGAGCTCCATATTCCAGCTGGCACCCTCTCCTAACCTTGCACACCTGAACTCCTGTTAAACAGCATGAAGGAAACTCCCCGGTTCTATTTAAAGGGATCATCAATTATTTACAGTAATGCAGAAAAAAACACATGGAATGCAGAAAGGTTACAACTCAGTGATCCTCTATTCCACTGGCACCAAATATGTAAGTACATTCATGAAAAGCTTATCCATAAGAAACAAACTCCTTACAATGGCCAACCATTGCTTGACACTCTAAAACACAAAGGAACTGTCGAGAGCTCAACTGCTTGTCTCGAATCAGCAATGTTGCAGACTTGTTTGTTAAATGATTGGAGCAGGAATGCCTGTGTTCAACAGGAGTGAAGGGTAGTGATCCCAAACCTTTCTCTTATATCTCTCATCCCACTCTTTGCAAAATGGGCTTGGGCTTAAAACTGGGCATGAAGTGCAACATAGAAACAAAGTTGAAAGCCAGTGTGCTTGTGGCACACCTGTTGCTAGTTCTCCTCAGACACATGAGCCAGATTTCCTTGCCATCCAGACCATGAAGGGTATCTTCAGCATCTCAAGGCTTCTCAGACTCAGGCAGAATTCTGTGCTGTACAGATTGTCCTTCTTGGACCTGAGCAGCTGGACGCCTGCTCTAGCTCCCCTTTCCTGTTCTCCAAGCATTGGTGCGGGACATTTTCTCTGGCTCCTGCTCCATCTTTTTTCTCATTCTTTGATGGGATGTGGGCATCACTGACAAGACCAGCATGAGTTGCCCACCCCTAATTGCCCTTGAACTTGCTGGGCCATTTCAGAGAGAAGTTAAGAGTCAACCATATTGTTGTAGGTCTGGAGCCACATGTAGGCCAGACCAGATAAGGATGGCAGATTTTTCCGAAAGGACATCAGTGAACCAGATGGGTTTTTACAACAATTGATGATAGTTTCATGGTCACCATTACTGAGACTCACTTTTATGTTCAAGGTTTATTAAGTGAAATTGAATTTCAGCAGATGCCATTGTGGGATTTGAAACCATGTACCTAGAGCAAGAGCCTGGGCTTCTGGATTACTAGTCCAGTAATGTTACTGCTACGCCACCACCTCCCCATATGCCCACACATCAGCCTGCCACTCATGGCCTCTGGCTTTGCCCCACAAGCCTGCCTAGGACACCACTTCATCCCTCAAAGGAACCCATGGGGCCTGAGCAGTTCCCTAGCCAGTGCTCTCCCCCATCACCATCTGCTGGTGGGGAACTGGCCAACAGCAACCTCAGGGCCTGGTGTGAATTGAGGAAACAGTGTAACCTCCCTGTTAAAACAGGTTAGTTCCTGGATGCAATTCTACAGTTTTGGTGCTTTCCATAGTTGTTTCAAATTTCATAAGTCTACAGGGAGTGTTGAAAATCAATGTTTAAATGGGCTTCCAGGGTCTCATAGCAGTCCTACAACAGGTTAGTAAGATTGTTGAGGCACACCCCAGGGGCGTGGCAGAGGGTGCATAGAGCACAAAACTTTCTGTCTTCTCTTGGGATGACAGCATTCTTTCTCCCACCCCTGCTACTCCACTAATGCCTTTGCTGATATGTCAGCCAGCAAGCCAAGACAATGTGATGGCCAGCAATAGAGGAAAGGAAATGAAGATGGGACAGTTGTTGAACGGAGAATCGAGATTGCCGTTACTGATATCAGACTTGAATGCGTTCTACATGTACAGCAAGGGCAGCAAGAAGATGTCTAGGTCACCAAATCCTCCCCTTCTTCATGGTCCTACTCTGCAGCTTCTCACCCAAAAGGGTGGTGACAAAGCCTGTCCCCTCATGATAGCGAAGTTATTCAGTATGCAGCAGACCACCACAAATTTTGAGACCTGCTCAACTGAGTATGGCAGGGTTCCCCTGGAATGGCCCAGGAACAGGAAACGCTCTTTCAGTACACCGACAATCTGCTTAATCACATTTCACGTGACAGCATGACTTCCATCGTCTGTATGCTGTACACGTGGGTTGGGTTGCATGGTTAATCACTGGATACAGCAGAGATTAAACAGAGTAACAATTCTAGGGTAAGTATCTGGATAAGTAGCATGTATCTAGCCCAATTCTCTGACACTCAGCTCAGCATAAGAGAGATTCGTCCAAAGTTTGCCCATCCAAAGTTTGAACTTCCCTGGCAATTGCAGTGCATGTGTGCATAGGCCAGAACTCTCTCAGGTTCTTGACTGCACCAGCAGCTTAAGTTCTGTACATCATCGTTCCTGTTATCAGAAGATCTCGCCCTACATCGCAGCAGTACCACCATCATTGTACAATGCTTTTTCATTTGGTGTTGTTGAAGATTTAGAAAATTGCACTGTAGCTCTGAGATTTTTCAAGTAGGACTCTGGGATAATCAACCTAATGCTGTTCTTATTTCAATAGTTTAGGACAACTAAAGGGTCTATGTGTTTTGTGAAAACAAATCAATGCTTGACTGTCACTGATAAAATCATAGAAAGCCAAAAGGATGATTTATCTTCTTGCTATGTTCTGCACTGGAAGCTATAGAGAATTTTAACTGTGTTGTGTAATAAGTTGTAATCCTCATCTGGTTTAATATGACTGCTCAAAGCTGAACTAACTTCATATGACCTAAAAGAATTGAACTTTGACTGTGGTTATAGTATTGGAATCTGATAAGATCAAAGCTGAGAAGTTAATGAGAGAGGATAATAAGTTTCTGTGGGGCCAAGACTCAGTCTTGGGGAATGGTAATGTGAGTTCAGTAAAAACCAAATACACAAATGGCAGGTCTTGAGATGAGGCTCAGGGACTAAAACATACCCTGAGGAAATCTGCTTGATTCCTAATAATTATGCTGAGCCTCGTAATTCTGCCTGACAAGCATAAGATGACCTCTAGCAAGTCTAAATATTTTCTTTGTCATAGATTCAAAAATGGAGCGCACAACAGCAATAACGTTCATAAACAGCAGAAGCCTTAATTAGTCTCAAGTTGGTCCTAGAGCACTTTGGGTATGGTGATACGTGGTTATACAAAGATGGGTTTATTAATTAATGTCCACCAGGGATATTTCTCCATCAAGGAAAATAGAATTTCTGTTAGCCTTGAGTGTTGTGACATGTCCAACAAGGGAGGCCTTTGATTAGCCTGCACATGTTCCTTTAAATCTAGGCTAATAAAATGTTGTTAATCAGTTATCAGCCACAAAGACATAGCAGGCTAGTGAGAACTTACAAAGGTTGCATTCAAGGTCAAGGCTACTTTTGTCTATGATAGAAGATGGTGCAGTGAAGCCAGACTTGAGATTAACTCAGGACAGAGAACATTTTAAGGACAGGAAGAGGTGATCCCTGATGATCATGTGTCATTGATCGACCCCACCTAGCCACTGCTTCAGTAAATTTGTTAGCCTCCATTAGTTTTAGAAATATTGAAGCACTCAAAGACTTAAACATCCAGTGCATTCACTTCAATGTTTAAAAGGTAGTGTTATCAGGGTATGTATTGTCTGAGTATATAAATGCAAGTTGTTCAATTTTGTTTTAATTCGATCTTGGGATGGGAGTCCCGTTGGCAAAGGCAGCATTTACAGCTCATCCCTAGTTGCTCTTGTGAAGGGGTGATAAGCCACCTTCTTGAAATGCTGCAGTCCACGTGGCAGGTACACTCACAGTGTTTTATTCTTTAGCAGTTTGATATAACTGAGAGTCTTTCTTGGCCATTTCTATAGAATATATTGCAGGATATCAGCATTTTGTTATATTGCCCTCTCTGTTGAGGAGGTGTAAATGAAGTTTTTCAATTATAGCTGTTGAAATCTGCCTTTAAGGGATAACAGCATGGCATTACTGGAAGGGAATTGTACCATGTGACCCAGCTTTAGTTTCACTTATACTTTCAGCAGCAGAGCAGACCACACAGCTCTGATGTCTTCCAGCTTTCTACCCATGTATAAATGTTCTCATGTTCCCATTCTAAACAATATACCTCACAATGTGTTTATACAATCCCTTATGAATAATTGGTGCCTGTATCATCATAACAACACAACATGTTGAACAGCCTTAGATTGTGTTATGTGGCATGAGAAGACCCTTGATGTTTTGGTCAGACTGCATCGAAGGAATCTTTGAAGACACAGCACCGAGCTGGTGCTCAGCTAAAGAGCTCGTAAGCAGACAGATCCCTCGTGGTGAGATTACAGTGCATAGCCTCTCAGTTCTGTGACTGAGACAACACATTGAGAGGACCAGCACCAGGTTAGCTCAGTCGACAAAGGCAAGTGACCAGGGTGTGGAATTGATAGCGAGCAACGGAAAGTCAAATGAAAAAAGGAAATAAAACTGTCATGAAAATTGGGCCAGAGAAGATTCCAATTTTAACAGATGGCTTTGAGAATTGCTGAACAATAAATTGAATTTAACTCAAAAACATCATTATTCCGTAGTGCGTTTCCACCACAACTTGTCTTCGTGGATGGACTTTTGGAAAAATGCAGAAAAGCGACTACAGTGACACTAATCCCAGGTACTACAGAAGATGGAAGGTCAAAGGGATATTGTCAGAACATCCACAAAATTCACCAGTTTTAACTGGGATGCAGCTGAGCTACTGTCTGAATTCAAAATGTTTAAACAGCATACAGAGTTATGGGGCAGAATTTTCCGTTTGACGTGCAGGGATGGGGGGGCGCGAGTATCCTGATGTTACCATGCGCCATATTTCGCTGGGCAGGCGCGCGACGAGGTCCGATGCGTGCCCACCATTAATTAACGGGCCTTTTAAGGCCCATTAGTCTTCGGCGCCCGTGTGATTTTCGGGTCAGAGCACGGGTGCAACGGGCAGGTGGGCAGGGGATATTTGTATTAACCTCATACATGGGTGGGATAAAGGGGCTCAGTGGGGTTGTGAATCTGCTCTGTGAAGTGTTTATTGGTGAAAGTTTTTCAAACTTGCCTGTGTGATCTGCAGTACTTCAGACCGTATCCCAGCAGCTTTGTCTGGACTCTTAACCTTCAGATCAGCACTCTGCAGTGAGGAATCTTTCCCGGAACTGCAAGCTTCAGGAAGCCTTCCCTTAGCCTGGGTATGGGAACTGATCTGTCCACTGGAGGCAGCTCCTCTGAGGAGGAAGGAACGGCTAGAAGGGGGAGGAGGCCAGGAGTGCACATTTAGCCTCCCGGGGGAAGACACCTTTGGGAGGACAGGCGCAGGCACAAGGGGCGCAGAGCCAAGCGGTAGTCCAAAGTGGAAGGGACCGCAGAAGATGCCACTATCCTGCTGCCAGGGTATACAGGCGGCGAATCATCTACCTCAATATGTCTGAGGTGTAGTGCCAAAGGAGGTGCTGCCTCTCAAGGGAGACAGTCAACGATATCTGTCAGATGATTGGGCCTGAGATTTCCACTAACTGTGTGGGTGGACACCCCATGCCAGTGGCTCTAAAGGTCACAGTTGCCCTCAACCTCTATGCCTCTGGCCATGGCTCGGTGGGTGATCTTTGCAGTGTCTCCCAATCAGCTGTCCACACTTGTGTCAAGCAGGTAACAGATGCTCTGTTCAGGCATGCATTGACCTTCATCCACTTCCGTTGGGACCAGGCAAGTCAGACACAGTGAGCCAGAGGCTTTGTGGCCATTGCTGGCTTCCCCCGTGTTCAGGGTGCTATAGACTGTACACATGTGGCCATAAAGGTCCCAGTAGGTGAGCCCGGTGCCTTCGTCAACAAGAAGGGCTTCCACTCCATGAACGCGCAGATAGTGTGTGATCATAGGATGCTGATTCTACAAGTCTGCGCAAGGTACCCAGGCAGCTCCCACAATGCCTACATCCTCATACACTCCCAGGTGCCAGCACTCTTCAATGCTCCAGCCCGGCTTGATGGATGGCTGCTGGGTGACAAGGGCCATCTCCTCAGAAGGTGGCTCATGACGCCTCTCCGCCATCCAGGAACAGAAGCTGAGCAGCGGTACAATAGGAGCCACGGCACCACAAGGGCTGTGGTGGAGAGAGCCATCGGTCTTCTCAAGATGCAATTCCGATGCCTGGACTGCTCAGGGGGCGCACTCCAGTACCCCCCAGATCGTGTCCCGATGATAATGGTTGCATGCTGCGCTCTCCACAGTCTTGCGCTGGAAAGGGGGGGATGCAATGGATGATGAAGACGTCGACGCAGTGGATGTAGCTACACACGATAAGTCCAGCAGTGAGTCCGAGGATGAGCACGTGCTGGGAAATGCTGAGGGGGTAGATGCTGACCCGGGCATACTCCAGGGAGGTAGGGACACCTGGGAGGCTTTAATCCAATGAGCCTTCAGCTAGCACACCACATATGGATCACCAGGACAAGCCTGGGCTGCCGCCTCGATACTCAACAGCTGAGTGTAAAATCTGCCAGGTCAGCAGCACTAACTAAGAGCCTTGTAAATAAAGCTGAATGTCCAACAACTCACTCATTACACTTTTGTCAACCATACACATGCAGAAGAAACAAGGCACCCTTAGCCATGGTCAAACATCTGGCATTTAATATGTGAAACAGAAGAATTTATCACAAAGAGAAAACAACAGTGTTAACAATCAAAAATAAATCATAAGGACCTCTTCTCGAGCCAACACAGAAGCACCAGTGAGAAACCCGTGGTGTGGCTAAGGTGCCTTATGCTTTCGTTTATGTGTGCTATAACTTGATGCTGCCCCATCGCTCGGAGAGGCATCTGAGACAGCCTGCTGACTCTGCTGTCTTGTTGGTCTTGATGACCTTGGCGGCTGTCCTCTGGCCCATGGAGGCTGTGCTGGCCCAGCCTGGGAGGGAGCTGCCAGTTCCACAGCTGGCATTTCCCCAGTCGTTGCAGCCTCACCGGATGATACGGTCACTGATACAGGGACTGGGGGAGCTGCTGTCCTCATCCGGAGTGCCCTGAGCAGAGCCCGCAGAGACAACAGGCAGCTGCTGCATCGACGTGAGGTCACTTCATACCTCCCTGCTCACCATGGATGGATGGGCAATGAGCTGGGAATCTTGATGCCCACATCATCTCCCACACTGGCAGTAATCAGCTGAGGTCAATGCCAATGTGAGGGCTTGCTGGTCAGAGTGCATCCCCAGGAAGCCCTGACAGGTCTCCTGGTGTAGCCTCTCCATGGGAGTCACCACTCTCTCCACGGAAGACGCATAGCTCTTGGACATGTGGCTTATTGCTTCAGCGAGCATCTGCGTAGACTCCTCCACCACGGACACCAAGCCAAGCATAGCCTCATGTATCTGCCCCTGATGCTCCCTCACACTCGGCCACATTTCCTGCGCCTGCTACATCACGGACAACTCCAGAGGCACATTATCAGGCACCGACTGAGCATGTGCCTGGTCCCTGCAGTCCTCCGACTGCTGCCACCATGGGCACTCTCTGTCTCTGCCAGATCCTCGAATGAATGTGAAGTGCCCTCATCACTGTGCCCCGGGACACTAACCGATGATCTAATTCCCGCCAAGCTGCTAGTATTTGCGCTGGTGCCTGCCTGGCAGAGATGGTGTGACACTAGTGAGACTTCAGATCCCTCAGGTATGAGAGGGGGCATCTGCTGCTCCTCCTCCTGGCCCTGCTCCGATGATGCTGAAAGGAAGAACAAGGACAGTGGATCAGTTAGTGTGCAGACAATGACAAAGTTCATCCCTGTCCCCCTGGCTCATTATGCGCTCAACCTTCCATAACCAATGGCTCAGCAATGTTGCAACAATAACTAATTTAACAATCATCAGTGCTATGGCTGTTGGGAGGACAATGCTGACCTCACTGTTAGGCTTAAACACCTGGCCGGGGCACACCAGCCTCATCGACACCAGTAGACCTGGGTGCATGGTGCCTCTCCAGTTCAAGGGCCTCCTGCTCAAAGCAGCTTGGTATGGTGAACTGCGCCTGGCCGTCTCCAGTCCTCACATGCTTGGCCGCGTTCTGCGCATTCTTCTCCTGAAAAAGAGAGAAGAGAGTTGATTAGGGCAAATTACACATGGACTTTGTTCGCGCATGGCACACCCCAATCAGAGTGGGACATATGAGGCCTCCAGTGCCTCCTCACCCCACTGTTGCTGATCACTCAGACAAAGATGCTAGGCCTGCTCCCCAAAGCCCCCTTGGACACATGCTGCCTACATCACATTAGGAACCACATGGTATTTCCTCCGATAGCAAGGAGGAGCAAACACGTGCAACGTAGAGGACAGCAGATGGTTTGTTGCCACACCACCCCGAAGCTCACCTTCTACCATCTCATCACCCTGAGTAGGACATGTCCCGGAGTTCTGAGCCTGTGCCTAGGTGCAGCTCCTCTCGGTTGCCCCCAAACCAGTCATGTGGGACTCAGATCAACACATGCTGCGAGGGGAAAACTCACCTCCTCGTGATCCGTTCAGGCTGACCTCAGCATGGGCTCTATCTGCTTGCCCACCCAGCAAAGGAAAAATGCCCTCAATGATTCAATGTAGTCACGATGCTAAGACTTGGAGGGGGGTGGGAGGCCGCAGAGGGTAAGGCTACCTGCTGGGTTAAATGCCCAGTGCCAACATGGTACTCACCCTGCCAGAGCACAACAAATCATTGAAGCGCTTGCGCCACTGGATCCAGGTGCGCCGCGCCACTGGATCCAGGCGTGCTGCACCATGTCACGGGAGCTCACCACCTCCTCCACCTCCTCCCAGGCACATTTTGTCATGTTGAGGGGGCCTCCTCTTCCCATCTAGGGAACCAACACCTCCTGCTGTGCTGCCACCTCTTGAGGAGGGCAGCAAGGCAGTCATAAGAAAAATGAGGGGCGCACTGGCCCCCCACTGGCCTACCCTCCAGCTTGGCCTGCTCACCTGAACCCTTCTGTTGTGGCCTAGCACTGGCCATTGTGAGCTGCCAACAAAAGGCTGCCAGGCCTTCTTTTAAACAGACTGCCTGGTTGCCATTGGACCCGGTGGTCTGTGCATGCCTGCCACCGTCTGCACACTCCCACTATCCTTGGGAGTCAGGAAAGATGCTGGGCAGGCTTTAATTGGCCCACCTGCGTAAAATGGTGGTGCGGACCCGATTGTGGGTGGTGATCGGGTCCATGCCCTCTCCCGCTTCCGTTCCGCCCCCTCCCCACCCCCCTCCAGATGGAAAATTCTCCCCATGGTTTCTTGATTCAATTGTGTCTGAACCAGACAAGCAAGCCATAAAAATTCACCTAGCATTTGGGAATGAAGGATGACACAGGCTGAACACATCAGGATTAACAGAAGAAGAGCCAAAAGATCCCCAAAAGATACAGACTACATTGGAATACTGCTTCAGAATCAGGTTGAACTTCTGCATTCATCGACTAGGATTCATGTCATTTTGACAACAGCCTACAGAACCCATAGACCACTTCATCAGCAGACACAAGGAAAAGGTTAAGTACTGTGATTTTTCAAAAGCAGATCTGGCAGATAGAATTGTTGAGTTGGTGATTGCATCCACTCCCAGGCAAGCATTCTGGCAAAATATGCTAGCCAAGCCCAAAACGTATAGCATCAAAGAGATACTCAAGGATGGATATAAGTAGGAAGTGATCCTTGCAGGGTGACAAAGCTTACAGGTCATAAGCACAACACCAATTGTTGACGCACTCACTAGAACATCCAAACCTAGCAAGATCTGTGGAAGGTGTGACCTTCTGCATGCACTAAGGAATTTCTCAGCTTTTCAGTGGTTCTCTAAGGCATGTGGCATAAAGGGCCATTGGCAGCAGCAGTGCACTGGAGCAAAGGCTGATGCAGCTACAAAGAGCCGTGCACTGATCCAAACAGACCATTCAAGCAATAAGAATGGCCATCCAGTATTCCATCAGAAACATATACATGAGGTGATTGATAAACCAGAAAATGATGATGATGTGCACAATGAGGCGGGGAGTGGTGAACAAATGTTTCACAACATCAGTCTCGTGGAAAACAAAGTGTTTGCCAAGATTTGAATTATCTGCCCTCAGAAAGTTGGTAACTGTTCGTTATTCGCCAAGATTGACACAGGGCATGTGCCAACATACTGCCCCTATGAATTCTAAAAGACATGTGGAAGGCCATGGCAAAACCTACTGATGTACAGCTTTTAGTGTACAATAGGTTCACCAATTCCATGTGCAGGATCCATAGTTCTGGAGTGCAAGTACAACCAGTCCTCCTGGGTGTCACTGATGTTCTGCATAATGGAAACTAAAGGCCCAGCGATTGTAGGCTACCAGCATGACATGACCTCACACTAGTACCAATCCATGGATTTAGTCAGACATCTCAAGGCAGATCAACCTCAGAAACTACTCCTATCACCTCAGTTCATGACCTTAAAATCAAAATTCCAGCTCTTCAACAATACGGTTCTATCACTCTATTGTCACATTGCATCTAGGTCAAGGTTCCAAATGCAACCAGGAACAACATCCAAGAATGACAACCCCACAGATCACTGTAGGCAATTAAAGACATCTTCAGACAGGGTTACCATTACAAGACCTGGGTGTACTAGCAGACTACCTTTAGAGACATGACAATTAGGAAGGACAGGAAGCTAGGAAAAGGTGGAGGGTGGTGGTTCTCTGAATTAAGGATGGTATTAGCACAATAGAGAGGGATTACCTAAATTTTGAAACTGGGATGTAGAAATAGCTTGGGCTGAGTTGAGAAATGACAAAGGCAAGAAGTCACCTGTGGGGTTGGTCTACAGGCCCTCTCACTGTAACCATATGGTAGGACAGAGTATAAAGAAGGAAATAATGGAAGCTTATCAAAAATGTACAGCGATAATCTTGGGAACTTTTAATCTATATATAGATTGGAAAAATCTGATGGGCAAAGGTAACCTTGGTCTGGGGTTCATAGAATGTTTATGGGATAGTTTCTTAGAACAGCATGGAGCCAGGCTATACTAGAACTGGTATTGTGCAATGAGATAGAATTAATTAATGACCTCAGCGAAGGCGCCCCTAGGTAGCATTGTCATAATATGATTGAGCTATATATTCAATTGGAGGGAAAGAAGAGTGGGTCTAAGGCTAGTATTTAAACTTAAATAAGGGCAGTTATGAGGGCATGAAAGCAGAGCTAGCTAAAGTGAACTGGGAAATTAGGTTAAGGGATAGGTGCACAGAGATGCAGAAGCAGATATTTAAGCGGAAATTTCAGAATACACAGGATAGATACATTCCAATGAGAAAGAAAAATTCCAAGGGAAGGATCCATTATCCATGGTTAACTAAAAAAATTAAAAATAGTATCAAACTTAAATAAAAAACATGTAATTGCATGAAGATGGATGGCAGGTCAGAAGTTTGGACAGAATATGAAAAACAGCAAAGAATGACTACAAGATTGAAAAGGTAGGAAAAATTAGAGTATGAGAAAAAGATAGCTAAAAAGATAAAAAGATAATAAGTTCTTATAGATATTTAAAAGAGTTAACAAAGTGAGCATTGGTCTTATAGAAAGTGAGCCTGGTGAATTAATAATGGGAAATAAGGAGGTGGCAGATGAAGTGAACAGGTTTTTTTGCATTGGTCTTCACTGTAGAGGAAACAAATAACATCCCAGAAATAACTGTAAATCAGGAAATGGAAGGGAGAGAGGAAATCAAGAAAATTACAATCACCAGAGAAGTGGTACTGAGCAAATCGTTGTAGCTGCAGATTGACAAGTCCCTGGGTCTTGATGGATTTCATCCTAGAGTCTGAAAAGAAGGGGCCAGGGCAATAGTTAATGCATTGGTTTTAATTTTCCAAAATTTCCAACATTCGTAAAAGGTTCCATTAGATTGGAAAATAGATAATATAACCCCTTTATTCAAAAAGAGAGGGAGACAGAAAGCAGGAAACTATGGGCCACTTAGCCTAACCTTTGTCATAGGGAAAATGTTAGAAGCTATTATTAAAGAGTCAACATGTGTTAGTGAAAGGGAAATCATGTTTACTCAGCCCTGTAGTTTTATACTAAAGATTTTTTTTTACTTTGAGCTGCTTCTTCAGTGACCGCCTCTCCTGGTGGCGCTGCTGAGCCTCTGGCCCTCTGATTGGGATAGCCGGTCTCGGGGGTGGGCTGCCTTTCTTAATTAGTTGGCAACCCTGCTGGCAGCCACTTAATTGGCTGCTACCTGTAAAATTCAGGGGGAAGCCCTGCTGACCCCCTGTGCATGCTGATGACATATATCTTCCCCCCTGATGTCGTGCCGTTCACCTTACTGGTAAAATTCAGCCCCATGATCTCTATGGCTGTTCAATCTGCTGAATGTTATTGTCTATGCTCACTTTGAAGAGTAACCTCTCATCAGCATGAGTCAACACCTTCATTGGAGGATTTTAGAATATTGTAGGTTAGAAATCAATAATTACAACAATCATTAAAAATCAACAATTACATTTGTTAGCCTGTTACCTCACTTTTAAAGTCTATGCATAAAAAAAGTGCATTACATATAATTTATCAGCACTTAACTCTGATCCCATGCATGTGTACCATTCAGCAGATGAATATAAACTAAAGTAACTTGAACAATAAAAGTGTTTGCCAAAACACTAAAAACATGAATAATGAAAGGAAACATTCCACTCAGATCAGAATTTTACCTGTAACTGCTACTTGGATCAGGAATTCAATATTATTGGAGTGTGTTGGAAATGATTTGGTGTATTGCAGCTCCATGGTTGGATGCAATAATGATTGGACTACTTAAGCGGTTATCTGCAGAAATACAGTCAGCTTTCCCAAACAGCTTGGCTCAGAAGTTCCCTTTCCTGCTGGGGACCATAGCAATAGGCTCAGGTCAGAAGAGTTTTTTATATTTGTTCATGTGATGTGGGCGTGCCCATCCTTAATTGCCCTTGCTAGGCAATTTCAGAGGGCACGTAAGAGTCAACCTACAACACATGTAGGGAGATTTCCTTTCCTAAAGGACATTAGTGAACCAGATGGGTTTTTATGACAATCAACAATCAACAATGATTTCATGGGGGAAAATTTTCCCCCCATTGGGGGTGATGTGCAGGAGCGGGCATGGGCAGGTGCGCCTCTGATCGGCGCCCCCGATAGGCTGCGCGCTGCCATTTTACATGGGCAGGCCAATTAAAGCCCACCGAGCGTGACATCCGCCAAGAAGCTGTGCTGGTCAGGGGGATTCCCTCAGCCAAGAGTATGCTCTTTCACGCATGCGCGAGAAAGAGCGCACTGATCTCCCTGAGGCTAACTGCTGCCTCAGGGAGTTTGGCTCCAAATTTAAAAATGTAAGCAAATGATAGTAACATTTTCCTGACAAGCCCCCTCATGTGACACTTTCACATGAGTTGGGATATGTCCATCACCTTCACTGAAACCTTTATTAAATATTTAAAAACCCTCATGAAAACTCATCCCGCCTATGGATGAGGCTTCATGCTTTTTCTTAAGTCCGCCAGGGCTCCTGGCCTGCCCACCAACCCTAAGGTTGGATGGACAGGTCCATTAATGAGGTTAATTACTATTTAAATGGCCTCAATAGGCCGTTGACAGGTCAGCGGACATGCAGCTGCCCCACCCTCGCTCGCCGACCGGAAGATCCTCCCCTTGATCATCATTAAACATTTAATTCTGGATTTTTAAATTAAATTCAAATTTCACCATCTGCCATGGTGTGATTCAAACCCAGGTCCCCAGAGCATTACCCTGGGTCTCTGGAATACTTGTCAATACAGTGACAATAACACTACACCACCACCTCCCCTTTAGACCAGGCAAGAAATGTACAGCTCCATCCCAGTGCAAGTAAAAAGGAGTTGAGTGACAATCTGAAGGTGATTGCCACTGCATGGAAGAGCTGGGCCCTGCTTCCTCAACCATACTTATTTATTTGTTAGGTTGGGGCATAGGAACAGATCAATGTTCAGCTTTACCACATTGTATATCCTAGATTTATTGCAAGTTAAGACTGAGAGGAGATTATATTGGATAAGACACCAAAAGGGGTGTAGGGATCATGGTGCCTATCTAACCCGTGCTGATTGACTGCAATGCAAGCAGAGCATCAAATTTGTGCTGTTTGTTACTTTAAATGATTGCTGTGTGATTCTTGCCACCTCGAAGACCGCTTATTTCCTGCTCAGTGGTATTGCTTGATTTTAACCCTGCCTCAGCTCATCTGCTGTTGAAACATTCATCCGTGCCTTCATTACCTCTATGTTCAACTATCCAATGTACTCCAGGCTAGTCTCCCTCATACCTAGCACATAGGAAGATGGCTGTGGTTGTTGGATGTCAGTCATCACAGCTCCAGGTCATCACTGCAGGAGCTCCTCAGGGTAGTGTCCTCAGCCGAACCATCTTCAGCTGCTTCATTAACGAATTTCCTTCCATCATAAGGTCAGAAGTGGGGATGTTCACTGATGATTGCACAATGTTCAGCACTGTTCGCATCTACTCAGATACTGAAGCAGTCCATGTCCAAATGCAGCAAGACCTGGACAATATCCAGGCTTGGGCTGACAAGTGGCAAGTAACATTCATGCCACACAAGTGCCAGGAAATTACCACCTCCAACAAGGGAGAATCTAACCATCACCTCTTCACATTCAACAACATTACCATCACTGAGTCCCTCACAATCAACATTCTGAGGGTTACCATTGACCAGAAACTGAACTGGACTAGTCACATACAGGAGTAAGTCAGAGGCTAGGAATCCTGCGGCGAGTAACTCACCTCCTGACTCCCCAAAGCCTACCCACCATCTACAAGGCACAAGTCAGGAGTGCGATGGAATACTCCCCACTTGCCTGGATGAGTGCAACTCCACCAACACTCAAGGAGCTCAACACCCTCCAGGACAAAGCAGCCGCTTGATTGGCACCACATCCACAAACATTCACTCCCTCCACCACCGATGCATAGTAGCAGCAGCATGTACCATCTACCAGATGCACTGCAGGAATTCACCAAGGCTCCTTCGATAGCACCTTCCAAACCCCCGACCACTATCATCTAGAAGGGCAAAGGCAGCAGACACATGGGAACACCACCACCTGGAAGTTCCCCTCCAAGTCAATCATCATCCTGACTTGGAAATATATCACCGTTCCTTCACTGTCACTGGGTCAAAATCCTGGAACTCCTTTCCTAACAGCAGGGTAGGTGTACTACACCCACATGGACTGCAGTGGTTCAAGAAGGCAACTCACCACCACCTTCTCAAGGGCAACTAGGGATGGGCAATAACTGCTGGCCCAACCAATGAAGCCCACATCCCATGAATGATTTTTTTTAAAAATGAGGTCATCTGAAACTCTGTTGCCTGTGTCTTAGCTTGCAGCATGTATTGTTCCCCTATCACCTCTGTGTTCACTGATTACCTATATTACCTACACTAGTTCCTGATTAAGCAACATCTTGTTTTTAAAATTCTCATCCTTGGTTTCAAGTCCCCAAGTGGCCTTGCCACTCCCTATCTCAGTAACCTCCTCCAACCCTACAACTCTCCAAGCTATCTGTGCTCCCCAATCTGGCCTCTAGTGCATTCTCAATCATAGTAGCTCCACCATTGGTTGCCATTCCTTCAGTTGCTTGGGCCCCAACCTCTGCAATTCATTCCCTAACCCTCTCTGCCTCTCTACATTGTTTTCCTCCTTTAAGGCATCCCTTAAAACCTACCTCTTAGATCCAAACATTTGGTCACCTGATCTAATAGCTCCTTATGTGGCTTGGTGTCATGCTTTTTTTATAATGTTCCTGTGAAGTACCATTTCATTATGTTAAAGGTGCTATATAAATGTAAGTTATTAGGCGCAGCCAGATCTATTCATACTGTTCATTGGCTGCATGCATCAGTTGGGGGATTGATATTGTGAGTGACCAGCAGTGCTAAGAGCTGCTCAAGGTCACCATTCACTAGGAGAAGAAAAGAAAGACAGAAGGGGCACTCAGAGACACACAAGGGTGATTGTTAAGGCATTATATCATGATTTAGTTTATAAATTTGAATTAGAAGTCTGTACTTATGTTGACTTTTATTTCTGAATTGTGCAAAAGTGGACGATGTGATGGTCAGTGACAGGGGAAAGGTAATTTATTTCAGATTCTTGGCCAATTGGGTGTTTTGGTTGTGGGTACTTTATCACTTATTAATTCTTTTATCACATAGAGCCTGAGCAGAAAGGGATTGTTTATGTTGCAGGCTCCCTTCCTCTTTCTGTTCCTCATCCCTCATACCTCCATTTCCTGCTCCACAGCTTCCTCCTCCTTCTCACTGGATGATGATGATGGTGGCGAGGGCTGCTGCCTCATAATGACAAGGTTGTGCAACATTCAGCATATCACCAAAAGTCTCGAGACCCACTCAGGTCAATACTCAAGAGCAGTCCAGGCAGTGAAAGCATTGCTTAGAACACTGATGTTCTGCTGGACGATATTCCTTGTGTTATGATATGGCAGGTGGTAGTTGCCCGGCTGACCAAATCCCAAAGGGAAACTTGGCCAAGCTATCACAACAATTTGCAATTTGTATTTTTATTACGAGAAGGTATATGTCAGAAGCAAAGTTTCCACAACTACTTCTGAAGATTTTAAATGCTAAATTAAAACATTTATTAGCAAAAGAAAAGAAAACTTAAACAAACAAGATTACAGTTACACAGTTAAATTTAGTCTTACAACATTTTCCAAAAGATTTCTACTTACCTAGACCCCAATTAATCACCCTTTTTCAGGCAACAGTCCCTCCAGATTCTTAATCTATAAAAAAAAATCCAGTAATATTACTGCAAGGCACCTATTGCTGCTATAAGGCAGGTATTTCACAGGCCTCTGTCTCGCTCTCACTCGACAATGGAAATCCAAGGTTTGTACCTTGCTTTCTGGAACAACAAACACTTCTCTGGGGTGGCTAGAGGCTGCTTACTTTGCAGGTTTGTCCTCACACAGCACACTCTTCAAGATGTCACAAGCCACACTTCTCATACAGCTTTAAATCTTTCCTGGAATTACAAGTCTAATGATGACCATGAAATCATTGTTGATTGTTGTAAAAATCCAACTGGTTTACTTTAGGGAAGGAAATCTGCTGTCCTTACCTGGACTTGCCTACATGTGACTCCAGACCCAGAGCAATGTGATTGGCTCTTAAATGCCCTCTGAACAAGGGTAATTAGAGATGGGCAATAAATGTTGGCCTGGCCAGCGACACCCACATCCCATGAATGAATAATAAAAAAATATGTTTTTTTCCTTTCACCTTTAAACCCATTGCTCTTAACTTTCTTTGGAAGTTACTTTACCCAGAATGTAAAAACATTTCATGTTGTCTTTATGGCCACTACTTTTGGGGAAAAATAAGCTTAATAACTTTGCTTTATTCATTTATGATCTTTGCCAGTTGTAAAATTTCTTTTTCTTTCTCTTTGAAATTCAACAGATAAAAATTCAACTCCTCATTTATCTCCTAATGCAAATTCCTATTCATGTTGTATTTACTTGTATCCCATCTTAGCTTGTTCAACTCCACTTCAAAATGCTTGCTTTTACACCTAGCCCTTTGATGATTTAAACCTTGCAGTCTTGCTGCCTTCAGTTTAATTAAATTAATTACACCACATACACAAACATACACAGAGCCCCCAAAAGCCTGCCTTACAGTATCCCACAGTAATATTGGAAAAAATGTTATTTCTTTACACTTGTGACACCATGGTTCTCATTGTATGCTGCTAATGTAAGTGTGCATGGGTCCTGGACCAGAGTCATGGACCATTCATGCCACAAGTGGTTAACACTTGTTGACCAGTTGCCTCCCTTTGACTGGCTGTGGTAATTCAGTTCGAGCTGGCACAGATAAGTGTCACAGAATGAACAAATCTTGACTCCTGCCAGGATAACAGGCATTCACCTGAATGATGTGCTGTCTGTGGTCACACGTACACCAGCTACACATTGAGGGAGTGGAATCCTTTTTTGTTTCGGGAAATGGTTGAGTTCCAATGAGGCACATGCAAGGAAATGTGCATCCAGCCAATGACACACTGCACCATGGGAAAGCCTGTACATTGAGCAAACCCTTGTGCTCATTCCACCTGCTGATGAAGCTGTCTCTCTTTTATGAGAGCCTCAGCAACCTCCCTTATGCAGCAGTGTAGAGCAAGGTGTGAGGTGTTGCTTATATCTCTAGCAGTAGCCTGGATGGAGCCAGGCACATAACAGTTCAGAGACACAGTCCTATTCACAGCCACTGACAATGCGATCCTTGCCCTGCTTTGGGGTTGGAGCTGTGGCTGAAGCAGTTGGCAGATTTCAGTGATGACCTCTTTAGTGAAGCACAAATATTTTAAATATTGCTCTTCATTAAAGTTCAGGTAAGATGATTGCTACCTAACTATCCTCTGTGGATATGGCCACCTGATGTGAGCACTCCTCCCCCTCATTCTCTCCCCTCTTCGAGCTTGTCCTGCTCCATGTGACCTCTTTATTCTCCCAGTCATGCTCAAATTTGAAAGGAAGGCCTGCCAGGTCATTCATGTCTGCAAATAACTGGATCCGGCAAAAGCCTTTAACCCAGCAAAAATATGTTTGAGCAACAGTCAGACAATAAACTATTGAAAATTTACACATGTAAGGAAATGCATTCAATTGCACCAACAGCCAAAATACATTTTCTTGCTAGGTTTATTGATGATCTCTTTAAATAGTGCTGGTAGGAGGCCTTTCATGTTACTTAACAGCTTTGTGAGGTTAAAAGAGGGCATAGCCTACAGTGTATAGCTTGAAAATGATAATGCTACCATTAGATCAGCAGTTCACACTGATAAACATCATCACCTGCCTGCTTTGTGTGGTTCTGGTGGTCATTAGGTGCATGCACACAAACCCCTTTGCAAAATGGCATCAGGCACACTTACCCATTGGAAACCTGTGCAGCTATCACAGATGCCATTTGTGACCTTTAGGATGCCTTGTGAAATCCAAATAAAAGACACTACAAAGACCAATTTAGCCTCCAGCAAGCCATAGCTGAGTATACTCTCCCCATTGACTTTTGCAGTAACTGTTCAAACTCAGCTTCGGTTTGCTCTTCAACAAGCCACCTCTACTTTTGTAGGGGACAATTTAAAAAAAAATCATTCAGCGATTAGATTACATTGGCGTCTTTCTCATTTATTTTTTTAAAAAATCAACTGGTGGGGAAATGATAAAATACTCTACAGATTTAATCATTCAGTTCCAGATTTTGCAAAAAAAAAATCAATTTAATGCAGACCTTGAGAATGATAAAGCTGGGCATTTTTTAAAATTTCAGTCATCATTTAAACCCTGTCAACAAAGTTTGTTTTATACTGAAACTTGCAAATATCTTCACTATTTAGTAAAATTGTGGGCTCCTGATATAGTGAAATCCTCCTTTAATGAATACTGATATAATGAAGATGAGTTTTGGAGTAGAGGTTGAAAGGAATAAGGAATATTAGTGGACAGATGCTCCATGTATTTAAAAAATATGGAGGATGCAGGAAATTTGAAATAAAAACAGAAAATGCTGGAAATACTCAGCAGGTCAGATAACATCTGTGAAGAGAGAACAGGGAAATCCAGGACTAAATGTGTGCTATTCTACTAAGACACACCTGTTTGAAAGATTGTTTTTTGCAAACAATTATGGTTTTAATAGCTGCTTTGCATAATTTCAATTTTCTTGGCAGTGCTGTTATGAGGCCATGCCCCTTTATTTTTGAAAATATGATTTTTCAACTTTCAACTGACTGGAAATTTTGCAATTTGAACCAAGGTAGAGCAAATTGCTTACAAATGCAAGGCCACATTCCAAGGTGGAGGTGAGGAATAAACACATTACCCTCATGGGAGTGTGAAGAGAGACATTTCTTGTAATCCAGATACCCATCAAAACCCTAAGGAAGAGACATTAAAAATGCAGAGTACTGGATATTGAAACAATGGCTGCCACAGACAGACACACATCTTGGAAATACATAATGGGTGAAGTATTTCAAGGCAAGATTACCCAGAACCTTGTCAGACATTAGAAGTGACACAGTCAGTGTCAAAAATGTCTTCAAAAGAGGAAACAAGCTGAGGGTTGCTCTCTCTCCCTCTCTCACTTTTGGCATAATTGTGTTGTCTGGTTTGAGAAGCCAAATCTACCAGAAATTTACCAGCAAACTGAGATCTCCTAATAATTGCAATATCTTCTATACCTGGCCGCATCCAAGAAACCAACTACCCTAAATTAGCCACAACGTTTAAAATCTAAGCCTCAAGGACAATCAAAGGACACTTATCCTTATATTATTTTACCTCTTTTTCATTGGACCCTAGCTCCACTTATTTCTGATATATGTGTTTGTGTATGTCTCTTTGTGTGCGGGGCGGTGGAGTTGGGGGGTGTGTGTAGTTGGTGAGCCTGAATGACTGCATGAGGGCCAAATGTTTGGCGTCGCATTTTTATTATTTTTCTCGGGCTACTGGTTAATAAATTTGCTCTTTCTTCGACTCAAGGAAATCTCGTCTGATTGGCTTCATATTGTTAACATCTTAAATAGTTAGATACATTCTGATTTGGAAATGGCATATCCTCGTGAAAAAGAAACTTAAACGTTTGTCATGTCAGACCGAGGAGGTTGAATAGATGAGAGCCAGTTCACCCTTTCTTAACTGATCTTAACAGTGCTAAAACAGAGAAACCTAAGGTTTAGGACTCAAGCACTGATCAAACACAAACTTTCACGTGCTGGCTGATAAACTGCGGCGTGTTTCTGGAAGGTTCTAGGACCAAATGTGAGGGTGTATAGATTGTCTGATGTGACATTAGAGCTCTTGGAGGTACAGAGGAGGAGCCTTCTCCTCTACCCAAAATTGATATATTTCCTGTACAATAGGCATGATCAAACAAAGAAAACATCTCCTTTCTTCCACCTCGCCTAAAATCTCTGGGCATTATAAGAAGCATCTGTTCATATATTACAGAGCAACAATTTGATGAAAACACATGATGGGGAGGTAGGCTGCAAGTGACACCAAAACAGTATTAAAAGTACCATTGGTGTGGTACATCAGTGCATTCACACTTGAGACTTCCAACTAGCTGCCTATTTACTTATTCTTCAGCCAAAGCATTCTGCACTTCTTTATTTAGGTCCCCTATGATTGTTACAGTTTAATTTTGCTACTGCAAGTTAAAGCTAGAGAGGGTTAGTGTAAAGTCTACCCTGTGACATCAATTTTTAAATGCAAAGTATTTTACAAATTTTAGCAAGGAAAGATACCATTGCAACTCAGCTAGTCTAAAAAATGCATGATAACTTTGAAAGGAGGATAAACATTGATAAACATTCAGTGATTCTAAGGAAAGAAAACATTTACATTATAATTTATTTCTTTAAGATAAAATTCTTTTAAAGGTGGAAGAAATATATTTTATAGATACTAATGTATTTCTTATTCTTTTGAACTTCACTCTCTAGTTCCTCTTGTAGCTGACTATATGATGTCCTACTTATTATTCCTCCCTCTTCTCACAGCTTGTCCAACTCTATATGATCTCTCTTTATTCTTCCAGTCATGCTCAATCCTCAGAGGAGGTCTTGGCCACCTATGTCTGGAAGCAACTTGTTTTAGCACATCATCTAGTCGAACAGGAAAATACTTCAACACCAGCCAGATCACTTCCTGCAGGCAAGTGTAGGAAAGCACCAGAGATGCATCAAAATGCATCAGTAACCAGAAATATAAATGAGGAACTATCCTGCAAGTCGTTCATAATTCACTTAAATACTGCTGGAGGGGGGGGTGAGGAGGGGTGGGGATTGGTGGTGTTCATTCTGTTTAATGTCATATTCAGGTATCCTAGTTTAAAATCGTGCATTGATTGGGTGGAGGGGGAGTTCAAAAATGGCAGCATTGATGTCAAATCAGCTTTTCATACTGATTGATGTCATGATCTGTGTGCTGCCGGTGCTTGTTGAGTGCACGCATTATATGCCCTTTACCAAGATGTCACACTGCGCACTTTCTATCAGAATGGTGTGCGCGCACCTCAGGCCTGATTCTTATGTGTTATGTTGCTGCCAGTGCCAAAAAAATGGCAACTTAGGGCCTACGTTAGTCCCTCTAATGACTGTTTTTTTTTGCTGTCTTCTCACCTGTACTTTTCAATTTTCCTAGTTGCTCTACACTAAGGACCTTGGCCCTTTAGTTTCTCAATAAAAAAAAAATCAATGTTTTGTCCTGGAGATGTATGGAAAGCCAAGCCTTTTCACTAGGCCTGTAAGACACTTGTTGCTATGGCTACTGTTTTAACCTTCAGCAGAAACTAACACTCAATATTTTGCAATATCTTAGCTGGATACTATGGATTGGGTTGGGGAGTACATTCAAACATTTTTTTCAACTATTAGGTCTGAAAGAGCAAGTAATTTAATGAATTGAGAAGGGATCAAAGAAATACAAAAACAAGTTAAATGTTTTGTTATCTGTGCATTACTGACCAATGCCTTAAGACAAAATCATTCATTCAGAGAAAAGAGTTATCCTAAAAATATGTTTTTATCTTAATTAATATCAAATTTAAGAAAATTACACTTGATGCTGTTGTTGGGCAATTAGCTCCCTGCAAGTGAAAAAAGATCACCATGGCAACACAGTTGGCCTACATAAGATGAATAAGACCCATAATTTAAAAAGGAGAATGAGAAACCATCGTCAGGCTTTTTAAATATCCCACAGTCTAGAAAGCTACAAATGGATATGCAACGGTACATGGAGCTAAAAGAGTACCTAGGGTATGAATGATAGGGACAAGGCTGCAAACAGCACCAGTCCTGTACTATAAGCCCCACTGGATACAAACAGGAATGGAACAAAATCTTATTTCCCAGCAATAACTCACAGACCTAAGTGCAGAATAATTCTAAATCCGAGTCACTATAAACGTTTACTTCCAAGTTAATCATTGGCCTATTGTGGTTGGAATATGTACTATCCACAGGATGCACTGCAGCAATTTGCCAAGATATCTTTGGCAGCACCTCCCACATCTGAAACCTCCAACAGCCAGAGGGACAAGGACAGCTGTTCTAGAATAACACGGTCAACTCAAAGTTCCCATCCAAGCCACAGTCCATCCTGATTTGGAAATATATTGCTGTTCCTTTATGGTTGTTTGGTCAATCACCCAACCATTGTGGAAGCACATTCACCATACGGATAGCAGTGGTTCAAGAAGGTCATCTTCCACCAAGATAGCCCAGGATAGACAATAAATGTCAGCCTTGCCAGCCCAAGAAGGAATGTAAAAAAAAAAGAAGGGAATTATGTTAAATCTCCACTGCAGAAGTACTAGATTGCCTGGTGCCGCTTCTTGGAGGTATATATTAAACAACACCCCCTCATAAACTCCACAGCATAGAGGGCAAAACAGACAGGACAAGTAAAATGTGTATAGGTGTCTATGCACCTGAATAGTGATCAAACCCTCCTAGTTAAGTTAGGATAGTTCCTGTGTAGCTTCCTTGTTTTGCTGTCTAGTCAACACCCATAAAAGTCCCCGAGGACTATTGCCTGATCGAAAACTAACAGAATCAGACTGTTTGCCCATTTTACACCTCACTGGAAGAGATTAAAATTGGCAGTATGTAAAATGGGTGACTGATCCCATTCCTGTCCCTATGGGTGAGGTTAAAATTACCTTCTGTTCCTGAAGCAGTTCACATCATTATATTGGTTGGTACAATTACAGCAACAGTTTAATTGTATTAAAGTATACATGATATAGAAGCAAAATGTATAATAACTGCACTAATATGGCAGCCAGGGTAAAATTCTGAAAAATGTAAAGTAAGATATACTTGAATAAATGTAGAAATATATCACAAATGATGACTTACTAGAAACATTGCATGACAAATGGAGATACTGCTTAAAATGTAATATACTCAAACTATACAACTATAGAAATCAGACAAAGACAGGCAAATGCAGATAAGATAGAAAATGACACAGAATTAAATGTTTGAACATTACCAGAAAACAAATTCAGATGCCAACAGGAGTACAAAGAGGCAATTCTGAATGCAGCCATAACAGATAACCAGAACAATTCACGGCAATAGATGAGATAATGATTCAAGACAGTGAACAGTTCTAGGCTGACAGATAAAATAGATGTAGGACAAGAAAAAGCAAAAAATGATGACAGATAAGACATCACTCCTAGCACTCCAGACAATGCATGATACAAAGGTGAATTCACACTAAACTATCAATTTAACAAAATTCATTTGTGCTGTTTATTTAGCTTAATCTTTCAAAGCATCACTTAAAATGACATACAATACATATTCCTGAATGAAAGCCTTAGCGAAAACCACAAACTGCCCGTCAAAATATATTTAAAATAAAACAACCTGGTGAATGAACAATAAAACTATTGTGTATATTTTTTATTCTTTCACGGGTTGTGGGCATCACTGGCTATGATATATTTCCAAGTCAGGATGGTATGTGGCAAGGGGGGAGAAATTGCAAATGGTGGTGTTCCCATGCATCTGCTGCCCTTGTCCTTCTAGGTGGTAGAGGTCGCGGATTTGGAAGGTGCAGGAAAGGAGCCTTGCTGAGTTGCTGCAATGCATCTTGTAGGTGGTACACACTGCTGCCACTGTGCACCAATGGTGGAGGGAGTGAACCTGAAGGTGGTGGATTGGATGCCAATTAAGCGTGCTGCTTTGTCCTGGATGATGTTACGCTTCTTGAGTACTGTTAGAGCTGCACTCATCCAGGCAACTGGATAATATTCTATCACACTCCTGACTTGCGCCTTGTAGATGGTGGACAGGCTTTAGGGAGTCAGGAGGTGAGTTATTTGCCACAGGATTCCTAGCCTCTGAGCTGCTCTTGTGTCCACAGTATTTGTATGGCTAGTCCAGTTCAGTTTCTGATCTATGGAAACCCCCAGGATGTTGATAATGGGGGCCTCAGCTAAAGTCATGCCATTAAAAGTCAAGAGGAGATGGTTAGATTCTCTGTTGTTGGCGATGATCAAAATGGTCATTGCCAGGCATTTGAATGGTGAGAATGTTACTTGCCACTTATAAGCCCAAGCCTTGATATTGCCCAGGTATTACTGCATTTGGACATGGGCTGCTTCAGTATCTGAGGAATTATGAATGGTGCTGAACATTGTGCAATCATCGTGAACATCTCCACATCTGACCTTATGATGGAAGGAAGGTTATTGATAAAACAGCTGAAGGCAGTTGTGCCTAGGACATTATCCTGAGGAGCTTCTGCAGTGATGTTCTGGGACTGAGATAATTGGCCTCCAACAACCACAACCATCTTCCTTTGTGCTGGGTATGACCCAAAACAGTGGAGATGTTTCCACATTATTCCATTGACTCCAGTTTTGTAGGGTTCCTTGATGGCACACTTGGTCAAATGTAGCCTCGATGCCAAGGGCACTCATTCTCACCTCACCTCAGGAGTTCAGCTCTTTTGTCCATGTTTGGACCAAGGTTGTAATAAGGTCAGGAGTTGAGTGGCCCTGGTGGAACCCAAAATTACACCAAAGATGAGCACCTAAAGGTGACACAGACCAAAGAAAAAAAAAGACTTGTATCTATATAGCACTTTTCAAACAAGAAATGCTCCTAAGTGTTTCACAGCCAATGAAGTGCTTTTGAAGCGCAGTCACTGTTGTAATGTAAAAAATGCCGCAGCCAATTTATACACAGTAAGCTCTCACAATCAGCAATGCAATAATGACCAGGTAACCTGTTTTTGTGATGTGGATTGAGGGATAAATATTGACCAGAATACAGAAGAGAACTCCCCTGCTCATCTTTGAAATAATGCCACAAAATCTTTTATATCCACCAAGAGGGCACAGATGAGATGTCGAATAAACATCTCTTCCAAATGATGGCACATTGCCAGAGCAGCTCTTCCATGGTTTAAATTTTTGTGCTTAAGCCCTAGATTGGAACTTATACCAATTTCTGACACAGAGGTGAGAGCAGATGATATGCTTCCTCAGTGATTTAGGGATCAAATTCACTTTCCAGTGTATTGCGGATCAAGAAGGTCTCTGGTTTAATCCCAGTCTGTGTTTGGAACTATAATTGGCTGCCTATCATTGAGGTGATAAATCCCTCCTGCTCCTGATCCTTGTCTAATTTCCCTGCTGTGAGTGGGTAAATAGTAAGGCTGCGCCTGTGATTGAGCACTGCTGCTGAGAGGTGGTACCCAAAGGGAATGACTGCTGGCAAATTTGTGGGCTGCAGCCCCTGAGCTTCAAGAAACACAGCAACATAGGAATTGCTAGACGCTAAAAGACCAGAGATCCATTGAGTTTGCTGCCTGCCATTCTGGCAGTTGCATCAAGTTTCCATTAATTCACTAAAATGAGCAGTAAATCAGAGGCTGCGTGCCTTAAATCCAACTCTTGCTTTCTCTGAATGCTGCCTTCACTATGAGCACCTGGCTGAGGAATCACTCTTTTGGATGAGGTAAAGTAACGTGGCAGGAACAGCCGGTTGGTACACTGCCTTTACACATGTGGGATCTGGGTTTGTACCATCTTTACACCTTCATCTGTCTGCTGACTGGCTCTGGAGAGCTTATGTGAAATCAGCTTGGGAATATCAACTGAATTCTCAGTGTCTATATGAAAAGTCAGAGTTTATTTATCAGTCAAGGAATTCAAATTGATGCAAAACCTGTTGAATAATTTGGGAGTGAAGCTATCGAATTGATGGTACTTAGCAAGCAGCATGAGACCAACTTGAATAGGTATTCTGTCACAGCGGCTGCAGTATAATTAAAATGACTGTGCAAAGCAAAGTTTATCAAGATTGTTAACTCTATTTTTAACTTCCTTACCGCTGGCAGAAAGTAAAAGTGCACTGAGAAAAGAAAGGATGAAGTGAGGTGGAATCTGAGCAGTGTGCTACAATTGGGGATGAGAGTTCATGAGCGAGATCTGCATACAGTGGCCTTGATTGTTTAGGAGTCATTCTGCAGATTCCTCTTTGTGGATGTAATATTCATGGCACAGTGAGCACCATCGCAATAGCCGCCTGGAAAGTGACCGTTAATTTACAAAATGCACTGCTTCTGGTCCTCATTAAAAGAATGGAATCCATCCAAATCATATAGATAGGTCATAAGGTTATAAGAAATAGGAGCGGGAGTAGGCCATTCAGCCCATTGAGCCTGTTCCGCCATTCAAAAAGAACATGGCTGATCTGATTATGGCCTCAACTCCATTTTCCTGCCTGCCCACCATAACCCTTGATTCCCTTGCTGATCACAAATCTGTCTAACTCAGCCTTGAATATAATCAATGACTCAGCCTTCACTGCTTTCTGCAGCAGAGAATTTCAATAATGATCTTCTGAGAGAAGAAATTCCCTCTCATCTCTATCTTGAACAGGAGATCCCTTATTTTTTGCAATGGTAAGGGGAAAAGGCAGAGCAATGGCACTGGTCATAATGCTCATTTGGAGGGCCGGTGCAGACCTGAAGGGCTGAATGGCCTCCTTCTGTGCTGCTAAAATTCTGTAATGCTGTGATTTTTAACGAAGGCCATTCGTCTTTGGAATGCCCTTCCACAGGGAGTAGTGGAGGCTCGGTCACTGAGTATACTCAACGCTGATTTTTGATTTATAAGGGAATTGGGGGATATTGGCTGGGAGGTGCCAAGCAGGAAATTGAAATTGAGACCACAATTAGATCAAACATGCATCTTATTCAATGGTGGCATGGCTCAATGGCTGAATGGCCTACTCCTGCTCCTATTTCATGTGATCTTATGATCTTATGACGAATGAGAATGCCATCTATTTAAAAGTAATGCAGCCGTCATGTCCTATGGACAATTTGGTCCTCTCAGTCTATATTCGTCTTGTGACCAGCATTGTCCCTTTATTGACCACTGAAAATTATAAAGAATAAATGTGAAAAGCCCAGAGAAGAAATGAAAACCCAGCCATAAAATCCATCAAATAGTTCGTGCAATAGATTCAAGCAAAGTTTCCTTTCTAATTTTATCATCTGCTAAGATATCATATCATGCTGGGTTGGGGGTGGTGGTGGGTGGGGCAGTGGAGGAGGTGTCATTTTACAGGTGCTGGTGATTCTTCAATGCCTCATCCAATGGCAATTGTTCACATATATGCCTAGGCTGTGAGTATCAGGCTCCTTATATTTACTGTTGATGGCCTCGCAGAAAACTCCTTCTTGCTGTTGCCCAACATCCACGTACAAGCACTTTTTTGCAGGGGTCACTAGCGAACAATCAGGAGCTGGTTTTCCTCCCCAGTCAGCCCAGAAATGCTGAAGTCAACAGCAGTGTCCTCAGTTCTTCCAGAGCTCACCTGGGCCCTTCCAGACCTGCCAGCCAGGTTTTCGTAACATGTCAAGCACACGGTTGCACAGTTCACCCCATAAAGCAAAATGATTAAATATTTTCTGAAATACATGACGTCGTATAAATTAGAAGATATATCTCTACCGTGGTTTGGTGTGAAGGTGTTAAACTTCTGAAATCTTATTATATTCATTCTACGCTCTGATGAAATCTATTGACCTCAGACTAGAGTGTGTAAATACTGTGAACCAGTAAACTAGCTTTGTAAGTGCTGTCAGACTTGCAGATTCCCTGTTGTGAATTCCAAAAGAGTCGATTTCAACATCAAAGCCAGGATAAAATTTCATTACATAACCAGAAGATGTACTTGACACACAAAATATACAAACTCTAAAGTTTACTGAGGATAAACTATAGCAGATAGGCAATGGGAAGTTATATTACTGAAAAGCTCATTGAAATAAAAGAATTCCATTGTTTGAAGGATTATAAGGAGCTTGAGATAAATGAAAAATGACTGGTAAGCTCAGGTGTTTGCAGTGCTCACACAATTTAAAAAAGGTTTTAAGATTTATTGTGGCCTTATCTGTTGTGCAAAATATTCAGGGACCACAGAAGTCATTTTGTTGGAACTCTTGGAGCAAAGAGATTATAAAAGTAGTAAAATCACGTAATTATGACAACCAGATTACCCAAAACAATTTGAAATTTTAATAATTTATAATCGGTACAAAGAACAGACAGTTGTCGAGCTCAGAAAGGATTATTAACTCCCTTGTCAATGCACCCATGTCTGAACATGAAATACCTCTTGTAATCCTCTGAATATCATCCATGTTTAAACCCTATGGCCATTCATTTTCTACATTTTTTGTAGCGTAGGATAATGTGAGTGCTTCACAACTGAGGCAGCTGTTGTCTCACCTGAATTTCTTATCAAATGTTCTGGTAAACCAGTTGAAGGAATGACAGCAGGATCCTAATCCCAGTACTTGAAACTGGAAAAGTAATGCACAAAGCAGAAAACTATCTACTTCCCCAAAATCTAAAAGCAAAACTGCATCTTTCATTTCTTCTGGACATATCAAAGCAATTTAAGCCAAAGAGGTGCTTTTGAAGTGTGGTCACTACTCCTTTCTAAGGAAGTCCAGCAACCAATTTGCACACAGAAAGCTCCCAAAGGCAGCAGTGCGATCATGACCAGATAATGGCCTGCATTTTTGTGGACGTGGAGACTCTGTGGTGTATCCAAAATAGTGGATCGGCACCAGATCTGGAAGTCCCAGCCCCTTATCCTCAGAAACCATTTTTGTCAGTGGGAGGGGGAACGGGGTTGGGACGTGACTACCCTCTGTGGGAAACCCAAACAGAGCAGGGCCATTTGAACTCACTGCTGAGTTCAAACGGACCCCATTTTCACTGCACCAAAGGCCTTATCACGCATTGTGGGAGTTATGCATCTTTAGAGAAGCCATAAATGCTCATGAAAGGTGGTTAAGGTCTGTAGAACTGTCAAGTTGTCAAGCGATTTAAATAGCTAGCCCTTTAAAAATGAAAAAAAAAACTGCCTGCCTGTGTCTGTAAAAATTGAAGACAATTTATTCCAGTAGTTTCAGTAGATGTTTGTTGACATTACCCCAAGGGCTATTGTTATAACATTATTAATGCTTGACTAAAAGAGGTCTTGTGGTGCAGTGGGTAGCATCCCTGCCTCTGAGCCAGAAGCTCTGGGTTCAAGTCCTACTCCAGGACTTGGTGAGCAAGGAAGATATGTTCATAATGTGGCACAAACAGCTATCAACTTGTAAATCCTGCCAACTCATGCCAATGGCAGGCAGTAAGAGTGGCTGAGATGCTGGTTAGCCATGTGGTGGAAAGAAATTGGAGCCCCTACCATCACTATCAAAAGGTCCAAGCTGCAACATGCATGTAAAAGTGTATGTTGCCACGGCAACTCAGATTCCTTGGGAGGGCAGTTGGCTCGACCAGATTGTTGGCAAAAGCACAGGATCCCCATTCTGGCTGAGGTAGATTTGGGACCTGGCTCTTTGTCTTACCTGTGATCGAGGTTCAGACACTATGGCCAGGATTTCCTGGGTGGGGGGGTGGGGCCCAGTGGGGCCCGCTCACTGATGTTGGGCAGAACTCCCGACGTCAACTTGCCTCATTTCAATTTTCAGGTTGGCGGGGACTCAGCTGAATCAGCTGTGCACCCGGCAACTTGTCAATAGCCAATTGAGGCCATTGACAAAGTACTTAACATAATTAATGGACCTGCCCGTCCAACCTCAAGGTTGGCGGGTAGGCTGGGAGCCCTGGCGGGCTTCAGAGAAAGCGTGAAACGTCATCCATGGGCAGGATGAGGTTTCATGTAGGTTTTTAAATATTTAATAAAAATGTAACTAAAAGTGATGGACATGTCGCAACTCATGTGACAGTGTCACATGAGGGGACATGCCAGAGGAATTTCTTTTTTTCTGTTTTTAACAATTTTTAATGTGGAGCCGATTTCCCTGAGGCAGCACTTAGCCTCAGGGGGATGAGTGTGCTCTTTCGCACTCTTAGCTCAGGAAATTCCTCCCCCCCACCCCCTCCGCTCCCCCCCCCCCCCACCCCCACCCCACTGCATAGTGTTTCCTGACAGACGTCACGTCATGGGCCAATTAAGCCCGCCCATATAAAATGGCGGCGCACCCCCAATCGGGGACATCGATTGGAGGCACACCTCTGTGCACCCACTCCTGAACTTATCCCCCAGTGGGGGCAAAATTCTGCCCTATTGGTGGAATCATCCCAGGTTTGCACTAGGTGCGGTAGCGAGCAGTTTTACCTGCTGGTAGTAATAGCGGCTTTTCACACACACACCTCTCAGTGCTTCCAGCCCACAACTGCTGCAAAGAAGACATGGGCCCTGAAAGGCAAAAAGACTGCAGCCCCCAGGTTCAATGATGTGTCCCTCAAGTGACTTTTGGACACAGTGGAGGCTCACTGTGATGTCCTCTACCCCCGCTCTGGCCACAGGATGGGCAGCAACTTCACTAGTCTGTCTTGGGAGGCAGTGGCAGCTGTGGTCAGCACCAATGCCCTGCAAAAGAGGACAGCCACCCAGTGCTGCTACAAGTTGAATGGTCTCATCCATTCCACCAGGGTAAGTCACTCCTGTCATCACTCTCAACTCACACACTCACAAACCCATCACACATCCACAGGGCCCTCACACCTCAATGGACAACACCACTGACTCTCACACACACCCTCACATCTCCATCAGGCTCATATCCTCTCTGGAGCTCACATTCTATCCTGTTCATGGCTTCGTTCACCACACAAACATTCCATGCAGTGCCATGTGTCCAGCTCACACTCTCTCCATCTGTTTCCATGCAGGAGAAGACTGCTCACATCAGCAGGGAGAAGCCCCAGGCTGGGGGGTGGAGTGGCCCACATTAGGCCGTTCACTCACTTGGAGGAGTGTGCCATTGGGCTGACTGGTGAGGACATGGACCCTGCCTGTGGTGACAGTGAGGTTGGCGGTGAATGTGTGCAGACCTGCACTCCATCGCAGGGGCCATGGGAGAGCTCCTGCAGTGGCAACATGGGAGGAAAATGGGGCACCCCAACATCCATCCCGGTGTTCCTTCCCCTCAAGGAGTTAGGCTGGGGACCACGGACATCCGAAGGGAGGAGGAGCAGCAGCTGGACATCCCTGGGCCATCCACTCAGGAATCTCAGAGGCTGCGTGCCCACTGAAGTGAAAATCTAAATGACGCACAGTGACGTCAGGACGCGCGTCTGATGTCACCGTGCATCATTTTACACCTCGGTGAGTGGGCCTCGTCCCTCACTCGCCGAGGCAATGATTTAGCCGTGGAATTGATTTGTGGAATCACAATAAATACTGGAACTGATCTTTTGCACCAGCAAGAGAAATCAAATGCATTGACTGGATCACTCAGTGCTTCCCAATGAACAAAATGAGAAGTGCCATGATCATAAAACTATCACATTATTTTTAACTTAGAGAATCTTGACCTGAACTGAATACAATCCTTAAGCACTTCATATCATAATCAGAGCAGTGACCTGAACATTAAAAGAATGAATTGTATGGGTAGATGGCATTTTTATAACTTCTGAACTTACTCTTTCTGTCCTGAATGACCGGTGTGCATCAAGAATAAGTTGCATAATCTTGACTTCAGTATTGCTAATAGTGGGTATAACTTCAATACAGAAGAGTGCAATACAATTGATTGCTCAACACTCATACAGAGAAGTCATAATGGTACAGTAAAGGAACTTTATGAATGTTAATAGAATGAACTGTCAAGTCAATGTAGGAAATCAATGCAGTAAGTATTTGCTACCTGCAATGCCACAAAACTGGTATTAACTACTAATATTTTGATACTGGCCATGTTAGTCAGGAATAGTTGTCCATGTAAGGTTATCCTACCACCATTAAAATTATTTATCTCAACTTTCTTACCTACCTACCCTCATGCCTTCTCTGAGCTTTCCTTCCTTTCTCCCATTTTAACTGATATTGCTAAAGGTTTGCTCTCTTTTGGTGTTGTCCCCTTCACCTTCAAATCTGGCACCATCACCCTTTCCTCAAAGAAATAATCCTTGACTCTTTCCATTTTTGCAAATTGGCATTCCATCCCCAACCTCACTTTCCTCTCTAAAGTTCTTGAATATATTGTTGCCTCCTAAACCCATGCCAAATAGTGACAGATTATTTCCTCCAGTTAGGAGATCACTCTTGAGGAGATCATCAATTTAACGTTATCTCTAAGTGAATTAGGAGAAAGATGAGGAACATAGGAAGAACTTTTAAAATGAAGAACCAGTGTGTTCTCAACGTGGAAAGTTTGGATACCTGAAGGAGAATTGTCGGCTTTCCAAAAGACCCACATCAAACGCTGCAGTCAAGGCAATATCTCTGACCATGAACGTGATAACCTTGTGTTCCAATGTGGCCAAGACCAGAATTCCTACCAGGATTTCATGTTTAAAGGGAAAATTACCCCTAGTTTTTCTTAAATGTTGGAAAAGGAGATCAGCTTTCTTAGAGATATTGGTTGTTTGCAAACCTTGCTCATGGCAGGAGATCAAGATTTTCCACCCAAAAGCAAAGTGAACACTAGTGTGCTGATTAAGGGATTTACTGGTGATGTGTAATGGCTCCTTTAATAAAAATGTCCCTGCGGACTAAGTTGGTCACCAGGGTAGTGGTAGTTGGGATCATTGAGTTTACTGATACAGGGGTTCATCCTATTTCTGAACAATGACTTAGTGGGATGTCAAGCATTATGTCCAGAGGGTTCAGAGCTGCCCATAGAGACTGGGGAAACTGATTGGAACCAGCAACATACTGCCTGGGTGCAGAGGGCTGAGAGGGTTCCAGAGATTTTAGATAGGATGAAAGAGCCAGCAAAAATTAAGGAGGCTACAGGAGAGCCAACAGAATGTGAAGGGGCCAGATAGAGCCTGTAGAGTTAAAAGGGGGCCAGCATTGAGCCTATAGGATTTAGGAAGGTCCATATAGAGCCACAGGAAAGCAGAAGTGCTGGAACCGAAGAGCAGAGTTTGGAGGAAATGCACCAGTGGTATGCTTGGCAGAAGCCTTCTTCCAGGATTTAAATAGGGCCCAGGAAAGTTCCTAAAGAGGCCAATGGAAATTGAGGGAAAGGCCTCAACATGTTGAACTGCTACAGTGGAGTGTACAGAGGCTGGGCAGCCACCTGCAGGCAGGAGTGTCCCAGAGGAATTGGAACAGATTGGGAGAAAACCTATTCCTGAAGTAAAGGAATAAGAAAATGAAATGCCATTAGATGAACAGCTCTTGTTAGGACTCCAAGTGGAGCTTCCTAAATCCTAAGAAATACAAGTGCTTTCAGTATGAGGTTGCCCACTGCAGGGTCAAATGGTTAGGTCCAAAATTCAAACTTCACTAAACCCAGTAATTCAGTTTCAGAACCCACTGAAAACAAGGTGCAGGAGGAGACCCCAGACACCTTGCAGAGATTTTAAAACTGCTTATGACCCACTGTCCTCCTAGAAATAAAATTTGTCAATGTACCAGACACAAAGCATTAAAGCCACAGGTTGTGGATGCAGCAATTAAAGGAGTAAGATCTTTACAGGCAGGGCAACCATTCAGTAATGAAACTCTGCACAGTACAAGCCTGAGAGCCAAGAGGTTCTCTCCACAGCACACTGTGAAATCCGACCTCCTCAAAAACTCAAGCATTGCAATTGAATTTCCATTGAGTCCAAAACTCTCAAAAAACTGTATGCCTGTTAGCATTAAAATACCCAGAGCATTACCACCTTAGTGAAAGCCCAAACCATCTAGATGAGACCTAATATGGACTTAGAAAGGAAAAAACTAGAAGGTACCCAGATTTCAGAAATGAACACCTTCCTTAAGCCGGACCCCAAAACCAAAAATGATTTACTTATACCTGTGCCTCATCCAAAGAGGGCAATGAGAAATTTGACTTTAAACAAAGCAGAGCTATAGCAATGTAAGGTAGAGAAGTGAATGTTTGAGTAATGTGTGTTTATGTTTCTTTTTAACAATCTTATAATGAAAGGCTAACATCATAGCATTTCATTTCATGTGGCCTGAAGGTATGAAACCATTCTTTAAATCAAAAAAATGATTTTTGAATTTACTGACTGAAAACCCCAATTGAATTTTTAAAAAAAGACTAAAGCCACATTCCAGTGACTTGGGATCATATTCAAAGGTGGCTGCACATTTGCATCACTGCCCCTTCTACATTCCAAAAGTCACTGAAATGAAGACAACCTGTCTGCAAAGCTGCACCAGTGACAATGGCCTCGAAAGAAGATGAATGGGAACCATCTCCTATACATTAGAATAGCGTCCAGACAGACACCCAGTTATGCAACTGGGTGGAGACAAACCATTCAACATAATTACTTGGTTAGTGGATTGCTGGCTTCCAGTAATTTCCAGACATGATCTAATCAAGTTACAATTAGAATACACTAGCCATGACTTTATTTGGATCATGAGGCAGTTGGAGAACGAAGGTCACGTGACAAACCATTCATCTGTGTGTTTTAAGCCTTTTCTTTCTCTGCAGAATAGGACAAGCAACTGAGACACTGAAGGAATAGCTGCCTCAGTGGGTTCCTTTTCTCTTCATCCCTCCAACCAAATTTCAAGCTTTTTGAACATTGTATCCTGATTTTGACAATCCAGGTGCTGTGCAAAGAGATTCTAAAAACAATTCAACCCAGCAGAGTTGTCTCCAGAAGAATCGATAAATCATCTGACTACACGTTTAAACCACTTTAACATCAAAAGCAACAGGGCCACTGAGTGAAAGCAGGGGGAACACCAAGCGAAAGCAGCCAGAACACCCAGTGAAAGTAGCGGGAACACAGAGTGAAAGCAGGGGAAACACCCAGTGAAAGCAGCGGGAACACTGAGTGAAAGCAGCGGGAACACACAGTGAAAGCAGCGGAAACACAAAGCGAAAGCAGCGGGATCACCGAGCGAAAGCTGTGGGAACACCAGTGAAAGAAACGGAAACACAGAGCGAAAGTAGCGGGAACACCGAGTGAAAGCAGCGGGAACACTGAGTGAAAGCAGGGGGAACAACGAGCAAAAGCAGTGGGAACACAGAGTGAAAGCAGCCAGAACACCCAGTGAAAGCAGCGGGAACACTGAGTGAAAGCAGCGGGAACACCAAGTGAAAACAACGGGAACACCCAGTGGAAGCAGCGGGAAGACCGAGTGAAAGCAACGGGATGACCGAGTGAAAGCAGCTTGAAAACTGAGTGAAAGCAGCGGGAACACCGAATGAAAGCAGTGGGAACACCAGGTGAAAACAGGAGGAACAACGAGCGAAGGCAGCAGGAACACAGAGTGAAAGCAGCCAGAACACCCAGTGGAAGCAGTGGGTACACCGAGTGAAAGCAGCGGGAACACCCAGTGAAATTAGCGGGAACACTGAGTGAAAGTAGTGGGATCACCGAGCAAAAGCAGCTTGAAATCTGAATGAAAGCAGGGGGAATACCGAGTGAAAGCAGCGGGAACACCAAGTGAAATTAGCGGGAACACCGAGTGAAAGTAGTGGGATCACCGAGCAAAAGCAGCTTGAAAACTGAGTGAAAGCAGGGGGAATACCGAGTGAAAGCAGCGGGAATACTGATTGAAAGCAGCGGGAACACCGAACAAAGGCAGCAGGAATATCGAACGAAAGCAGCGGGAACACCCAGTGGAAGCAGCTGGAACATAGAGTGAAAGCAGTGGGAACATTGAGCGAAGTAAGCGGGAACACTGAGTGAAAGCAGCGGGAACACCAAGTGAAAGCAACAGGAACACCAAGTGAAAGCAGCGGGAACACCGAGTGAAAGCAGCGGGAACACCCAGTGAAATTAGCGGGAACACGGAGTGAAAGTAGTGGGATCACCGAGCAAAAGCAGCTTGAAAACTGAGTGAAAGCAGGGGGAATACCGAGTGAAAGCAGCGGGAATACTGATTGAAAGCAGCGGGAACACCGAACAAAGGCAGCAGGAATATCGAACGAAATCAGCGGGAACACCCAGTGGAAGCAGCTGGAACATAGAGTGAAAGCAGTGGGAACATTGAGCGAAGTCAGCGGGAACACGGAGTGAAAGCAGCGGGAACACCAAGTGAAAGCAACAGGAACACCAAGTGAAAGCAGCGGGAACACCGAGTGGAAGCAGTGGGAACACCAAGTGAAAGCAGCGGGAACACAGAGTGAAAGCAGCGGGAATACTGAGTGTAAGCAGCGGGAACACAGAGCGAAAGTAGCCAGAACAACCAGTGAAAGCAGCGGGAACAACAAATGAAAGCAGCTTGAAAACTGAGTGAAAGCAGGGGGAACAACGAGCAAAAGCAGTGGGAACACCGAATGAAAGCAGTGGGAACACCATGTGAAAGCAGGAGGAACAACGAGCGAAAGCAGCAGGAACACAGAGTGAAAGGAGCCAGAACACCCAGTGGAAGCAGTGGGAACACCGAGTGAAAGCAGCGGGACCACCGAGTGAAAGCAGCGGGAACACCGAGTGAAAGCATCGGGAACACCGAGTGAAAGCAGCGGGAACACCCAGTGAAATCAGCGGGAACACCGAGTGAAAGCAGCATGATCACCGAGCAAAAGCAGCTTCAAAACTGAGTGAAAGCAGTGGGAATACCGAGTGAAAGCAGCGGGAACACCGAGTGAAAGCAGCGGGAACACCGAGTGAAAGCAGCTTGAAAACTAAGTGGAAGCAGGGGGAACCAGGAGCAAAAGCAGTGGGAACACGGAGTGAAAGCAGCCAGAACACCCAGTGGAAGCAGTGGGAACACTGAGTGAAAGCAGCGGGAAGAGCCAGTGGAAGCAGCCAGAAAACTTAGTGGAAGCAGCGGGAACACTGAGTGAGAGCAGCGGGAACACCAAGTGAAAGCAACGGGAACACCCAGTGAAAGCAGCGGGAACACCAAGTGAAAGCAACGGGAACAGCCAGTGGAAGCAGCCAGAACACTTAGTGGAAGCAGCGGGAACACTGAGTGAAAGCAGCGGGAACACCAAGTGAAAGCAACGGGAACACCCAGTGAAAGCAGCGGGCAAACCCAGTGGAAGCAGCGGGAACACCGAGTGAAAGCAGCGGGAACACTGAGTGAAAGAAGTGGGAGCACCGAGCAAAAGCAGCGGGATCACCCAATGAAAGCAGTGGGAACACAGAGTGAAAGCAACGGGATCACCGAGTGAAAGCAGCTTGAAAACTGAGAGAAAGCAGGGGGAACAACAAGCAAAAGCAGTGGGAACACAGAGTGAAAGCAGCCAGAACACCCAGGGAAAGCAACGGGAACAGCCAGTGGAAGCAGCCAGAACAATTAGTGGAAGCAGCGGGAACACTGAGTGAAAGCAGCGGGAACACCAAGTGAAAACAACGGGAACACCCAGTGGAAGCAGCGGGAAGACCGAGTCAAAGCAACGGGATGACCGAGTGAACGCAGCTTGAAAACTGAGTGAAAGCGGCGGGAACACCTAATGAAAGCAGTGGGAACACCAGGTGAAAGCAGGAGGAACAACGAGCGAAAGCAGCAGGAACACAGAGTGAAAGCAGCCAGAACACCCAGTGGAAGCAGTGGGAACACCGAGTGAAAGGAGCGGGAACACCCAGTGAAAGCATCGGGAACACCGAGTGAAAGCAGCGGGAACACCGTGTGAAAGCAGCGGGAACACCCAGTGAAATTAGCGGGATCACCGAGTGAAAGTAGTGGGATCACCGAGCAAAAGCAGCTTGAAAACTGAGTGAAAGCAGGCGGAATACCGAGTGAAAGCAGCGGGAATACTGATTGAAAGCAGCGGGAACACCGAACAAAGGCAGCAGGAATATCGAACGAAAGCAGCGGGAACACCCAGTGGAAGCAGCTGGAACAAAGAGTGAAAGCAGTGGGAACATCGAGCGATGTCAGCGGGAACACAGAGTGTAAGCAGCCAGAACACCCAGTGGAAGCAGTGGGAACACCGAGTGAAAGCAGCGGGAACACCCAGTGAAAGCAGCGGGAACACCGAGTGAAAGCAGCGGGAACACAGAATGAAAGCAGCGGGAACAGCAGGTGAAAGCAGCAGGAACAACGAGCGAAAGCATCAGGAACACAGAGTGAAAGCAGCCAGAACACCCAGTGGAAGCAGTGGGAACACCGTGTGAAAGCAGCGGGAACACCCAGTGAAAGCAGCGGGAGAACCCAGTGAAATTAGCGGGAACACCGAGTGAAAGTAGTGGGATCACCGAGCAAAAGCAGCTTGAAAAATGAGTGAAAGCAGGGTGAATACTGAGTGAAAGCAGCGGAAATACTGAGTGAAAGCAGCGGGATCACCCAGTGGAAGCAGCTGGAACATAGAGTGAAAGCAGTGGGAACATCGAGCAATGTCAGCCGGAATACCGAGTGAAAACAATAGGAACACCAAGTGAAAGAAGTGGGAAACCCGAGTGAAAGCAACGTGAAACCAGAGTGAAAGCAGCGGGGACACAGAGCGTAAGCAGTGGCGACACAGAGCGAAAGCAGCGGGGACACAGAGCGAAAGCAGGGGGCACACAGAGCGAAAGCAGCGGGGTCACAGAGCGAAAGCAGCGGGGACACAGAGTGAAAGCAGCGGGGACACAGAGCAAAAGCAGCGGGGACACAGAGCAAAAGCAGGGGGGACACAGCGAAAGCAACGGGGACCCAGAGTGAAAGCAGCGGGAAACCAGAGCGAAAGCAGCTTGAAAACTGAGTGAAAGCAGTGCGAACACTGAGTGAAAGCAGCGGGAATACTGAGTGAAAGCAGCAGGAGCACACAGTGAAAGCAGCAGAGACACAAAGCAAAAGCAATGGGATCACCGAGCGAAAGCAGCTTGAAAACTGAGTGAAAGCAATGGGTAAACCCAGTGAAAGCAGCAGAAACACAGAGGGAAATCAGCGGGAACACAGAGTGAAAGCAGCGGGAATACTGAGTGAAAGCAGCGGGAACACAGAGTGAAAGCAGCGGGAATACCGAGTGAAAGCAGTGGGAACACCAAGTGAAAGCAGCGGGAGTAGTGATTGAAAGCAGCGGGAACACCGAGTGAAAGCAGCGGGAACACCCAGTGAAAGCAGCGGGAACACCGAGTGAAAGTAGCGGGAACACCGAGTGGAAGCAGCGGGAACACCGAGTGAAAGCAGCGGGAACACCAAGTGAAAGCAGCGGGAACACTGAGTGAAAGCAGCTTGAAAACTGAGTGGAAGCAGGGGGAACCAGCAGCAAAAGCAGTGGGAACATCGAGTGAAAGCAGCCAGAACACCCAGTGGAAGCAGTGGGAACACTGAGTGAAAGCAGCAGGAACAGCCAGTGGAAGCAGCCAGAAAACTTAGTGGAAGCAGCGGGAACACTGAGTGAGAGCAGCGGGAACACCAAGTGAAAGCAACAGGAACACCCAGTGAAAGCAGCGGGAACACCAAGTGAAAGCAACGGGAACAGCCAGTGGAAGCAGCCAGAACACTTAGTGGAAGCAGCGGGAACACTGAGTGAAAGCAGCGGGAACACCAAGTGAAAGCAACGGGAACACCCAGTGAAAGCAGCGGGAACACCCAGTGGAAGCAGTGGGAACACCGAGTGAAAGCAGCGGGAACACTGAGTGAAATTAGCGGGATCACCGAGTGAAAGTAGTGGGATCACCGAGCAAAAGCAGCTTGAAAACTGAGTGAAAGCAGGCGGAATACCGAGTGAAAGCAGCGGGAATACTGATTGAAAGCAGCGGGAACACCGAACAAAGGCAGCAGGAATATCGAACGAAAGCAGCGGGAACACCCAGTGGAAGCAGCTGGAACAAAGAGTGAAAGCAGTGGGAACATCGAGCGATGTCAGCGGGAACACAGAGTGTAAGCAGCCAGAACACCCAGTGGAAGCAGTGGGAACACCGAGTGAAAGCAGCGGGAACACCCAGTGAAAGCAGCGGGAACACCGAGTGAAAGCAGCGGGAACACAGAATGAAAGCAGCGGGAACAGCAGGTGAAAGCAGCAGGAACAACGAGCAAAAGCAGCAGGAACACAGAGTGAAAGCAGCCAGAACACCCAGTGGAAGCAGTGGGAACACCGTGTGAAAGCAGCGGGAACACCCAGTGAAAGCAGCGGGAGAACCCAGTGAAATTAGCGGGAACACCGAGTGAAAGTAGTGGGATCACCGAGCAAAAGCAGCTTGAAAAATGAGTGAAAGCAGGGTGAATACTGAGTGAAAGCAGCGGAAATACTGAGTGAAAGCAGCGGGAACACCCAGTGGAAGCAGCTGAAACATAGAGTGAAAGCAGTGGGAACATCGAGCAATGTCAGCCGGAATACCGAGTGAAAACAATAGGAACACCAAGTGAAAGAAGTGGGAAACCCGAGTGAAAGCAACGTGAAACCAGAGTGAAAGCAGCGGGGACACAGAGCGTAAGCAGTGGCGACACAGAGCGAAAGCAGCGGGGACACAGAGCGAAAGCAGGGGGCACACAGAGCGAAAGCAGCGGGGTCACAGAGCGAAAGCAGCGGGGACACAGAGTGAAAGCAGCGGGGACACAGAGCAAAAGCAGCGGGGACACAGAGCAAAAGCAGGGGGGACACAGCGAAAGCAACGGGGACCCAGAGTGAAAGCAGCGGGAAACCAGAGCGAAAGCAGCTTGAAAACTGAGTGAAAGCAGTGGGAACACTGAGTGAAAGCAGCGGGAATACTGAGTGAAAGCAGCAGGAGCACACAGTGAAAGCAGCAGAGACACAAAGCAAAAGCAATGGGATCACCGAGCGAAAGCAGCTTGAAAACTGAGTGAAAGCAATGGGTAAACCCAGTGAAAGCAGCAGAAACACAGAGGGAAATCAGCGGGAACACAGAGTGAAAGCAGCGGGAATACTGAGTGAAAGCAGCGGGAACACAGAGTGAAAGCAGCGGGAATACCGAGTGAAAGCAGTGGGAACACCAAGTGAAAGCAGCGGGAGTAGTGATTGAAAGCAGCGGGAACACCAAGTGAAAGCAGCGGGAACACCCAGTGAAAGCAGCGGGAACACCGAGTGAAAGGAGCGGGAACACCGAGTGAAAGGAGCGGGAACACCGAGTGAAAGCAGCGGGAACACCAAGTGAAAGCAGCGGGAACACTGAGTGAAAGCAGCTTGAAAACTGAGTGGAAGCAGGGGGAACCAGGAGCAAAAGCAGTGGGAACATCGAGTGAAAGCAGCCAGAACACCCAGTGGAAGCAGTGGGAACACTGAGTGAAAGCAGCAGGAACAGCCAGTGGAAGCAGCCAGAAAACTTAGTGGAAGCAGCGGGAACACTGAGTGAGAGCAGCGGGAACACCAAGTGAAAGCAACAGGAACACCCAGTGAAAGCAGCGGGAACACCAAGTGAAAGCAACGGGAACAGCCAGTGGAAGCAGCCAGAACACTTAGTGGAAGCAGCGGGAACACTGAGTGAAAGCAGCGGGAACACCAAGTGAAAGCAACGGGAACACCCAGTGAAAGCAGCGGGAACACCCAGTGGAAGCAGTGGGAACACCGAGTGAAAGCAGCGGGAACACTGAGTGAAAGCAGTGGGAGCACCGAGCAAAAGCAGCGGGATCACCCAATGAAAGCAGCGGGAACACAGAGTGAAAGCAACGGGATCACCGAGTGAAACCAGCTTGAAAACTGTGAGAAAACAGGGGGAACAACGAGCAAAAGCAGTGGGAACACAGAGTGAAAGCAGCCAGAACACCCAGGGAAAGCAACGGGAACAGGCAGTGGAAGCAGCCAGAACACTTAGTGGAAGCAGCAGGAACACTGAGTGAAAGCAGCGGGAACACCCAGTGGAAGCAGCGGGAAGACCGAGTGAAAGCAACGGGATGACCGAGTGAAAGCAGCTTGAAAACTGAGTGAAAGCAGCGGGAACACCTAATGAATGCAGTGGGAACACCAGGTGAAAGCAGGAGGAACAACGAGCGAAGGCAGCAGGAACACAAAGTGAAAGCAGCCAGAACACCCAGTGGAAGCAGTGGGAACACTGAGTGAAAGCAGCGGGAACACCGAGTGAAAGCAGCGGGAACACCCAGTGAAATTAGGGGAAAACCGAGTGAAAGTAGTGGGATCACCGAGCAAAAGCAGCTTGAAAGCTGAGTGAAAGCAGGGGGAAAACCGTGTGAAAGCAGCGGGAATACTGATTGAAAGCAGCGAGAACACCGAACAAAGGCAGCATGAATATCGAACGAAAGCAGCGGGAACACCCAGTGGAAGCAGCTGGAACATAGAGTGAAAGCAGTGGGAACATCGAGCGAAGTCAGCGGGAACACAGAGTGAAAGCAGCGGGAACACCAAGTGAAAGCAGCGGGAACACCGAGTGGAAGCAGCGGGAACACCAAGTGAAAGCAGCGGGAACATCGAGCAATGTCAGCGGCAAAACCGAGTGAAAAAAATAGGAACACCAAGTGAAAGAAGTGGGAAACCCGAGTGAAAGCAATGTGAAACCAGAGCGAAAGCAGCGGGGACACAGAGCGTAAGCAGCGGGGACACAGAGCGAAAGCAGCGGGGACACAGAGCGAAAGCAGCGGGGACACAGAGCGAACGCAGCGGGGACACAGAGCAAAAGCAGCGGGGACACAGTGCAAAAGCAGCGGGGACACAGAGCGAAAGCAGCGGGGACACAGAGTGAAAGCAGCGGGGACACAGAACGAAAGCAGGGGGGACACAGCAAAAGCAACTTGAAAACTGAGTAAAAGCAGCGGGAACACCGAGTGAAAGCAGCAGGAACACCCAGTGAAAGCAGCAGAAACACAAAGCAAAAGCAGCGGGATCACTGAGCGAAAGCAGCTTGAAAACTGAGTGAAAGCAATGGGTAAACCCAGTGAATGCAGCAGAAATACAGAGCAAAAGCAGCGGGAACACAGAGTGAAAGCAGCGGGAATAACGAGTGAAAGCAGCGGGAACACAGAGTGAAAGCAGCCAGAACACTCAGTGGAAGCAGCGGGAAAACCCAGTGAAAGCAGCGGGAGCACCCAGTGAAATTAGCGGGAACACCGAGTGAAAGTAGTGGGATCACCGAGCAAAAGCAGCTTGAAAACTGATTGAAAGCAGGGGGAATACCAAGTGAAAGCAGCGGGAGTACTGATTGAAAGCAGCGGGAACACCGAACAAAGGCAGCAGGAATATCGAATGAAAGCAGTGGGAACACCCAGTGGAAGCAGCTGGAACATAGAGTGAAAGCAGTGGGAACATCGAGCGAAGTCAGCGGGAACACCGAGTGAAAGCAGCGGGAACACCAAGTGAAAGCAACAGGAACACCAAGTGAAAGCAGCGGGAACACCGAATGAAAGCAGCAGGAACACAGAGTGTAAGCAGCCAGAACACCCAGTGGAAGCAGTGGGAACACCGAGTGAAAGCAGCGGGAACACTGAATGAAAACAGCGGGAACAGCAGGTGAAAGCAGCAGGAACAACGAGCGAAAGCAGCAGGAACACAGAGTGAAAGCAGCCAGAACACCCAGTGGAAGCAGTGGGAACACCGAGTGAAAGCAGCGGGAACACCCAGTGAAAGCAGCGGGAGCACCCAGTGAAATTAGCGGGAATACCAAGTGAAAGTAGTGGGATCACCGAGCAAAAGCAGCTTGAAAAATGAGTGAAAGCAGGGTGAATACCGAGTGAAAGCAGCGGGAATACTGAGTGAAAGCAGCGGGAACACCGAACAAAGGCAGCAGGAATACCGAGCGAAAGCAGTGGGAACACCCAGTGGAAGCAGCTGGAACATAGAGTGAAAGCAGTGGGAACATCGAGCGAAGTCAGCGGGAACACCGAGTGAAAGATGTGGGAACACCAGTGAAAGAAGCGGAAACACAGAGTGAAAATAGCGGGAACACCGAGTGAAAGCAGCGGGATCACTGAGTGAAAGCAGGGTGAACAACGAGCAAAAGCAGTGGGAACACAGAGTGAAAGCAGCCAGAACACCCAGGGAAAGCAGCGGGAACACTGAGTGAAAGCAGCGGGAACACCAAGTGAAAACAACGGGAACACCCAGTGGAAGCAGCGGGAAGACCGAGTCAAAGCAACGGGATGACCGAGTGAAAGCAGCTTGAAAACTGAGTGAAAGCAGCGGGAACACCTAATGAAAGCAGTGGGAACACCAGGTGAAAGCAGGAGGAACAACGAGCGAAAGCAGCAGGAACACAGAGTGAAAGCAGCCAGAACACCCAGTGGAAGCAGTGGGAACACCCAGTGAAAGCATCGGGAACACCGAGTGAAAGCAGCGGGAACACTGAATGAAAGCAGCGGGAACACCGAATGAAAGCAATGGGAACACCATGTGAAAGCAGGAGGAACAACGAGCGAAAGCGGCAGGAACACAGAGTGAAAGGAGCCAGAACACCCAGTGGAAGCAGTGGGAACACGGAGTGAAAGCAGCGGGACCACCGAGTGAAAGCAGCTGGAACACCGAGTGAAAGCATCGGGAACACCGAGTGAAAGCAGCGGGAACACCCAGTGAAATCAGCGGGAACACCGAGTGAAAGCAGCATGATCACCGAGCAAAAGCAGCTTCAAAACTGAGTGAAAGCAGTGGGAATACCGAGTGAAAGCAGCGGGACCACCGAGTGAAAGCAGCGGGAACACCGAGCAAAAGCAACGGGAACACCCAGTGAAAGCAGCGGGAACACCCAGTGAAAGCAGCGGATATACATAGCGCAAGCAGTGGGATCACCGAGCGAAAGCAACTTGAAAACTGAGTGAAAGCAACGGGAACACCCAGTGAAAGCAGTGGGAACACTGAGTGAAAGCAGTGGGAACACTGAATGAAAGCAGCGGGAACACCCAGTGAAAGCAACGGGAACACCCAGTGAAAGCAGCAGGAAGACTGAGTGAAAGCAGCGGGAACACACAGTGATAGCAGCAGGAACACTGAGTGAAAGCAGAGGGAACACCCAGTGAAAGCAGCGGGAACACCGAGTGAAAGCAGCGGGAACACCGAATGAAAGCAGCGGGAACAGCAGGTGAAAGCAGCAGGAACAACGAGCGAAAGCAGCAGGAACACAGAGTGAAAGCAGCCAGAACACCCAGTGGAAGCAGTGGGAACACCATGTGAAAGCAGCGGGAACACCGAGTGAAAGCAGCGGGAACACCCAGTGAAATCAGCGGGAACACCAAGTGAAAGTAGTGGGATCACTGAGCAAAAGCAGCTTGAAAATTGAGTGAAAGCAGCGGGAACACCGTGTGAAAGCAGCGGCAACACCGAGTGAAAGCAGCGGGAACACCCAGTGAAATCAGCGGGAATACCGAGTGAAAGCAGCGGGAACACCCAGTGAAATCAGCGGGAATACCGAGTGAAAGCAGCGGGAACACCAAGTGAAAGCAACGGGAACACCCAGTGAAATCAGCGGGAATACCGAGTGAAAGCAGCGGGAATACTGAGTGAAAGCAGCGAGATCACTGAGCGAAAGCAGCTTGAAAACTGAGTGAAAGCAATGGGCAAACCCAGTGAAAGCAGCAGAAACACAGAGCGAAAGCAGCGGGAACGCAGAGTGAAAGCAGCGGGAATTCCGAGTGATAGCAGTGGGAACACTGAGTGAAAGCAGCGGGAACACCCAGTGAAAGCAGTGGGAACAACGAGTGAAAGCAGCGGGAACACCGAGTGAAAGCAGCGGGAACACCCAGTTAAGTCAGCGGGAACACCGAGTGAATGCAGCGTGATCACCGAGCAAAAGCAGCTTGAAAACTGAGTGAAAGCAGGGGGAATACCGAGTGAAAGCAGCAGAAATAGCGAGTAAAAGCAGCGGGAACACCGAGTGAAAGCCGCGGGAACACCGAGTGAAAGCAGCTTGAAAACTGAGTGAAAGCAGGGGGAACAACGAGCAAAAGCTGTGGGAACTCAGAGTGAAAGCAGCCAGAACACCCAGTGCAAGCAGTGGGAACACTGAGTGAAAGCAGCGTGAACAGCCAGTGGAAGCAGCCAGAACACTTAGTGGAAGCAGCGGGAACACTGAGTGAGAGCAGCGGGAACACCGAATGAAACAAGGGGAACACCAAGTGAAAGCAACAGGATCACCAAGTGAAAGCAACGTGTACACCCAGTGGAAGCAGCGGGAACACCAAGCAAAAGCAGCAGGAACACCCAGTGGAAGCAGCGGGAATACCAAGTGAAAGCAGCGGGAACACCCAGTGAAAGCAGCGGGAACACCAAGTGAAAGCAACGGGAACACACAGTGAAAGCAGCGGGAACACCCAGTGGAAGCAGCGGGAACACCGAGTGAAAGCAGCGGGAACAGCCAGTGGAAACAGCCAGAACACTTAGTGGAAGCAGCGGGAACACTGAGTGAAAGCAGCGGGAACACCCAGTGGAAGCAGCGGGAAGACCGAGTGAAAGCAACGGGATGACCGAGTGAAAGCAGCTTGAAAACTGAGTGAAAGCAGTGGGAACACCTAATGAAAGCAGCGGGAATACTGAGTGAAAGCAGCAGGAACACCCAGTGAAAGCAGCAGAAACACAAAGCAAAAGCAGCAGGATCACCGAGCGAAAGCAGCTTGAAAACTGAGTGAAAGCAATGGGTAAACCCAGTGAATGCAGCAGAAATACAGAGCAAAAGCAGCGGGAACACAGAGTGAAAGCAGCGGGAATACCGAGTGAAAGCAGCGGGAACACTGAGTGAAAGCAGCGGGAACACCCAGTGGAAGCAGCGGGAAGACCGAGTGAAAGCAACGGGATGACCAAGTGAAAGCAGCTTGAAAACTGAGTGAAAGCAGTGGGAACACCTAATGAAAGCAGCGGGAATACTGATTGAAAGCAGCGGGAACACCCAGTGAAAGCAGCGGGAATACCAAGTGAAAGCAGCGGGAACACCCAGTGAAAGCAGCGGGAACACCAAGTGAAAGCAACGGGAACACACAGTGAAAGCAGCGGGAACACCCAGTGGAAGCAGCGGGAACACCGAGTGAAAGCAGCGGGAACAGCCAGTGGAAGCAGCCAGAACACTTAGTGGAAGCAGCGGGAACACTGAGTGAAAGCAGCGGGAACACCCAGTGGAAGCAGCGGGAAGACCGAGTGAAAGCAGCGGGAACACCCAGTGAAAGCAGCGGGAACACCGAGTGAAAGCAGCGGGAACACAGAATGAAAGCAGCGGGAACAGCAGGTGAAAGCAGCAGGAACAATGAGCGAAAGCAGCAGGAACACAGAGTGAAAGCAGCCAGAACACCCAGTGGAAGCAGTGGGAACACCGTGTGAAAGCAGCGGGAACACCCAGTGAAAGCAGCGGGAGAACCCAGTGAAAGCAGCGGGAACACCGAGTGAAAGCAGCGGGAACACTGAGTGAAAGCAGTGGGAGCACCGAGCAAAAGCAGCGGGATCACCCAATGAAAGCAGCGGGAACACAGAGTGAAAGCAACGGGATCACCGAGTGAAAGCAGCTTGAAAACTGAGAGAAATCAGGGGGAACAACGAGCAAAAGCAGTGGGAACACAGAGTGAAAGCAGCCAGAACACCCAGGGAAAGCAACGGGAACAGCCAGTGGAAGCAGCCAGAACACTTAGTGGAAGCAGCGGGAACACTGAATGAAAGCAGCGAGAACACCCAGTGGAAGCAGCGGGAAGACCGAGTCAAAGCAACGGGATGACCGAGTGAAAGCAGCTTGAAAACTGAGTGAAAGCAGCGGGAACACCTAATGAAAGCAGTGGGAACACAAGGTGAAAGCAGGAGGAACAACGAGCGAAAGCAGCAGAAACACAGAGTGAAAGCAGCCAGAACACCCAGTGGAAGCAGTGGGAACACCCAGTGAAAGCAGCGGGAACACCCAGTGAAAGCATCGGGAAAACCGAGTGAAAGCAGCGGGAACACCGAGTGAAAGCAGCGGGAACACCCAGTGAAATTAGGGGAACACCGAGTGAAAGTAGTGGGATCACCGAGCAAAAGCAGCTTGAAAACTGAGTGAAAGCAGGGGGAATACCGAGTGAAAGCAGCGGGAATACTGATTGAAAGCAGCGGGAACACCGAACAAAGGCAGCAGGAATATCGAACGAAAGCAGCGGGAACACCCAGTGGAAGCAGCTGGAACATAGAGTGAAAGCAGTGGGAACATCGAGCGAAGTCAGCGGGAACACGGAGTGAAAGCAGCGGAAAAACCAAGTGAAAGCAGCGGGAACACCGAGTGGAAGCAGCGGGAACACCAAGTGAAAGCAGCGGGAACACAGAATGAAAGCAGTGGGAACACCAGGTGAAAGCAGCAGGAACAACGAGCGAAAGCAGCGGGAACACCGAATGAAAGCAGCGGGAACAGCAGGTGAAAGCAGCAGGAACAACGAGCGAAAGCAGCAGGAACACAGAGTGAAAGCAGCCAGAACACCCAGTGGAAGCAGTGGGAACACCGTGTCAAAGCAGCGGGAACACCCAGTGAAAGCAGCGGGAGAACCCAGTGAAATTAGCGGGAACACCGAGTGAAAGTAGTGGGATCACCGAGCAAAAGCAGCTTGAAAAATGAGTGAAAGCAGGGTGAATACCGAGTGAAAGCAGCGGGAATACTGAGTGAAAGCAGCAGGAACACCGAACAAAGGCAGCAGGAATATTGAGCGAAAGCAGTGGGAACACCCGGTGGAAGCAGCTGGAACATAGAGTGAAAGCAGTGGGAACATCGAGCAATGTCAGCGGCAAAACCGAGTGAAAACAATAGGAACACCAAGTGAAAGAAGTGGGAAACCCGAGTGAAAGCAACGTGAAACCAGAGTGAAAGCAGCGGGAAACATAGCGTAAGCAGCGGGGACACAGAGCGAAAGCAGCGGGGACACAGAGCGAAATCAGGGGGCACACAGAGCAAAAGCAGCGGGGACACAGAGCGAAAGCAGCGGGGACACAGAGTGAAAGCAGCGGGGACACAGAGCAAAAGCAGCGGGGACACAGAGCGAAAGCAGCGGGGACACAGAGTGAAAGCAGCGGGGACACAGAGCGAAAGCAGGGGGGACACAGCAAAAGCAACTTGAAAACTGAGTGAAAGCAGCGGGAACACCCAGTGAAAGCAGCAGAAACACAAAGCAAAAGCAGCGGGATCACCGAGCGAAAGCAGCTTGAAACCTGAGTGAAAGCAATGGGTAAACCCAGTGAATGCAGCAGAAATACAGAGCAAAAGCAGCGGGAACACCGAGTGAAAGCAGCGGGTACACCCAGTGAAAGCAGCGGGAACACCGAGTGAAAGCAGCGGGAACACCCAGTGGAAGCAGTGGGAACACCGAGTGAAAGCAGCGGGAACACCCAGTGGAAGCAGTGGGAACACCGAGTGAAAGCAGCGGGAACACCCAGTGAAAGCAGCGGGAGCACCCAGTGAAATTAGCGGGAATACCAAGTGAAAGTAGTGGGATCATCGAGCAAAAGCAGCTTGATAAATGAGTGAAAGCAGGGTGAATACTGAGTGAAAGCAGCGTGAATACTGAGTGAAAGCAGCGGGAACACCGAACAAAGGCAGCAGGAATATCGAGCGAAAGCAGTGGGAACACCCAGTGGAAGCAGCTGGAACATAGAGTGAAAGCAACGTGAAACCAGAGTGAGAGCAGCGGGGACACAGAGCGAAAGCAGCGGGGACACAGAGCGAAAGCAGTGGGGACACAGAGTGAAAGCAGGGGGGACACAGCGAAAGCAACGGGGACCCATAGTGAAAGCAGCAGGAACACTGAATGAAAGCAGCGGGAACACTGAGTGAAAGCAGCGGGAACACCGAGTGAAAGCAGCTTGAAAACTGAGTGAAAGCAGCGGGAACAACGAGCAAAAGCAGTGGGAACAAAGAGTGAAAGCAGCCAGAACACTCAGTGCAAGCAGTGGGAACACCGAGTGAAAGCAGCGGGAACAGCCAGTGGAAGCAGCCAGAACACTTAGTGGAAGCAGCGGGAACACTGAGTGAGAGCAGCGGGAACACCGAATGAAACAAGGGGAACACCAAGTGAAAGCAACAGGAACACCAAGTGAAAGCAATACGTACACCCATTGGAAGCAGCGGGAACACCAAGCAAAAGCAGCGGGAACACCCAGTGGAAGCAGCGGGAATAGCAAGTGAAAGCAGCGGGAACACCCAGTGAAAGCAGCGGGAACACCCAGTGAAAGCAGCGGATATACATAGCGCAAGCAGTGGGATCACCGAGCAAAAGCAACTTGAAAACTGAGTGAAAGCAACGGGAACACCCAGTGAAAGCAGCGGGAACATTGAGTGAAAGCAGTGGGAACACTGAATGAAAGCAACGGGAACACCCAGTGAAAGCAGCGGGAATACCCAGTGAAAGCAGTGGGAACACTGAATGAAAGCAGCGGGAAAACCCAGTGAAAGCAGCGGGAACACTGAGTGAAAGCAGAGGGAACACCCAGTGAAAGCAGCGGGAACACCGAGTGAAAGCAGCGGGAACACCGAATGAAAGCAGCGGGAACAGCAGGTGAAAGCAGCAGGAACAACGAGCGAAAGCAGCAGGAACACAGAGTGAAAGCAGCCAGAACACCCAGTGGAAGCAGTGGGAACACCGAGTGAAAGCAGCGGGAACACCCAGTAAAAGCTGTGCGAACACCATGTGAAAGCAGCGGGAACACCGAGTGAAAGCAGCGGGAACACCCAGTGAAATCAGCGGGAACACCAAGTGAAAGTAGTGGGATCACTGAGCAAAAGCAGCTTGAAAATTGAGTGAAAGCAGCGGGAACACCGTGTGAAAGCAGCGGGAACACCGAGTGAAAGCAGCGGGAACACCCAGTGAAATCAGCGGGAATACCGAGTGAAAGCAGCGGGAACACCAAGTGAAAGCACCGGGAACACCCAGTGAAATCAACGGGAATACCGAGTGAAAGCAGCGGGAATACTGAGTGAAAGCAGTGAGATCACTGAGCGAAAGCAGCTTGAAAACTGAGTGAAAGCAATGGGCAAACCCAGTGAAAGCAGCAGAAACACAGAGCGAAAGCAGCGGGAACACAGAGTGAAAACAGCGGGAATAACAAGCGAAAGCAGCGGGAACACAGAGTGAAAGCAGCGGGAATTCCGAGTGAAAGCAGTGGGAACACTGAGTGAAAGCAGCGGGAACACCCAGTGAAAGCAGTGGGAACACCGAGTGAAAGCAGCGGGAACACCGAGTGAAAGCAGCGGGAACACCCAGTTAAATCAGCGGGAACACCGAGTGAAAGCAGCGTGATCACCGAGCAAAAGCAGCTTGAAAACTGAGTGAAAGCAGCAGAAATAGCGAGTAAAAGCAGTGGGAACACCGAGTGAAAGCCGCGGGAACACCGAGTGAAAGCAGCTTGAAAACTGAGTGAAAGCAGGGGGAACAACGAGCAAAAGCAGTGGGAACTCAGAGTGAAAGCAGCCAGAACACCCAGTGCAAGCAGTGGGAACATTGAGTGAAAGCAGCGTGAACAGCCAGTGGAAGCAGCTAGAACACTTAGTGGAAGCAGCGGGAACACTGAGTGAGAGCAGCGGGATCACCGAATGAAACAAGGGGAACACCAAGTGAAAGCAACAGGAACACCAAGTGAAAGCAACGTGTACACCCAGTGGAAGCAGCGGGAACACCAAGCAAAAGCAGCAGGAACACCCAGTGGAAGCAGCGGGAATACCAAGTGAAAGCAGCGGGAACACCCAGTGAAGGCAGCGGGAACACCAAGTGAAAGCAACGGGAACACACAGTGAAAGCAGCGGGAACACCCAGTGGAAGCAGCGGGAACACCGAGTGAAAGCAGCGGGAACAGCCAGTGGAAGCAGCCAGAACACTTAGTGGAAGCAGCGGGAACACTGAGTGAAAGCAGCGGGAACACCCAGTGGAAGCAGCGGGAAGACCGAGTGAAAGCAATGGGATGACCGAGTGAAAGCAGCTTGAAAACTGAGTGAAAGCAGTGGGAACACCTAATGAAAGCAGCGGGAATACTGATTGAAAGCAGCGGGAACACCCAGTGGAAGCAGCGGGAACACCAAGCAAAAGCAGCAGGAACACCCAGTGGAAGCAGCGGGAATACCAAGTGAAAGCAGCGGGAACACCCAGTGAAAGCAGCGGGAACACCAAGTGAAAGCAACGGGAACACACAGTGAAAGCAGCGGGAACACCCAGTGGAAGCAGCGGGAACACCGAGTCAAAGCAGCGGGAACAGCCAGTGGAAGCAGCCAGAACACTTAGTGGAAGCAGCGGGAACACTGAGTGAAAGCAGCGGGAACACCCAGTGGAAGCAGCGGGAAGACCGAGTGAAAGCAACGGGATGACCGAGTGAAAGCAGCTTGAAAACTGAGTGAAAGCAGTGGGAACACCTAATGAAAGCAGCGGGAATACTGATTGAAAGCAGCGGGAACACCCAGTGAAAGCAGCGGGAATACCAAGTGAAAGCAGCGGGAATACCCAGTGAAAGCATGCGGGAACACCAAGTGAAAGCAACGGGAACACACAGTGAAAGCAGCGGGAACACCCAGTGGAAGCAGTGGGAACACCGAGTGAAAGCAGCGGGAACAGCCAGTGGAAGCAGCCAGAACACTTAGTGGAAGCAGCGGGAACACTGAGTGAAAGCAGCGGGAACACCCAGTGGAAGCAGCGGGAAGACCGAGTGAAAGTAGTGGGATCACCGAGCAAAAGCAGCTTGAAAACTGAGTGAAAGCAGGGGGAATACCGAGTGAAAGCAGCGGGAATACTGATTGAAAGCAGCGGGAACACCGAACAAAGGCAGCAGGAATATTGAATGAAAGCAGCAGGAACACCCAGTGGAAGCAGCTGAAACATAGAGTGTAAGCAGTGGGAACATCGAGCGAAGGCAGCGGGAACACCAAGTGAAAGCAGCGGGAACACAGAATGAAAGCAGTGGGAACACCAGGTGAAAGCAGCAGGAACAACGAGCGAAAGCAGCAGGAACACAGAGTGTAAGCAGCCAGAACCCCCAGTGGAAGCAGTGGGAACACCGAGTGAAAGCAGCGGGAACACCCAGTGAAAACAGCGGGAACACCGAGTGAAAGCAGCGGGAACACAGAATGAAAGCAGCGGGAACAGCAGGTGAAAGCAGCAGGAACAACGAGCGAAAGCAGCAGGAACACAGAGTGAAAGCAGCCAGAACACCCAGTGGAAGCAGTGGGAACACCGTGTCAAAGCAGCGGGAACACCCAGTGAAAGCAGCGGGAGAACCCAGTGAAGTTAGCGGGAACACCGAGTGAAAGTAGTGGGATCACCGAGCAAAAGCAGCTTGAAAAATGAGTGAAAGCAGGGTGAATACCGAGTGAAAGCAGCGGGAATACTGAGTGAAAGCAGCGGGAACACCGAACAAAGGCAGCAGGAATATCGAGCGAAAGCAGTGGGAACACCCAGTGGAAGCAGCTGCAACATAGAGTGAAAGCAGTGGGAACATCGAGCAATGTCAGCGGCAAAACCGAGTGAAAACAATAGGAACACCAAGTGAAAGAAGTGGGAAACCCGAGTGAAAGCAATGTGAAACCAGAGTGAAAGCAGCGGGGATACAGAGCGTAAGCAGCGGGGACACAGAGCGAAAGCAGCGGGGACACAGAGCAAAAGCAGCGGGGACACAGAGCGAAAGCAGCGGGGACACAGAGTGAAAGCAGCGGGGACACAGAGCGAAAGCATGGGGGACACAGCAAAAGCAACTTGAAAACTGAGTGAAAGCAGCGGGAACACAGAGTGAAAGCAGTGGGAATACTGAGTGAAAGCAGCAGGAACACCCAGTGAAAGCAGCAGAAACACAAAGCAAAAGCAGCGGGATCACTGAGCGAAAGCAGCTTGAAAACTGAGTGAAAGCAATGGGTAAACCCAGTGAATGCAGCAGAAATACAGAGCAAAAGCAGCGGGAACACAGAGTGAAAGCAGCGGGAATACCGAGTGAAAGCAGCGGGAACACCGAGTGAAAGCAGCCAGAACACACAGTGGAAGCAGTGGGAACACCGAGTGAAAGCAGCGGATATACATAGCGCAAGCAGTGGGATCACCGAGCGAAAGCAACTTGAAAACTGCGTGAAAGCAACGGGAACACCCAGTGAAAGCAGCGGGAACACTGAGTGAAAGCAGTGGGAACACTGAGTGAAAGCAGCGGGAACACCCAGTGAAAGCAGCAGGAAGACTGAGTGAAAGCAGCGGGAACACACAGTGATAGCAGCAGGAACACTGAGTGAAAGCAGAGGGAACACCCAGTGAAAGCAACGGGAACACCGAGTGAAAGCAGCGGGAACACCGAATGAAAGCAGCGGGAACAGCAGGTGAAAGCAGCAGGAACAACGAGCGAAAGCAGCAGGAACACAGAGTGAAAGCAGCCAGAACACCCAGTGGAAGCAGTGGGAACACCGAGTGAAAGCAGCGGGAACACCCAGTAAAAGCTGTGCGAACACCATGTGAAAGCAGCGGGAACACCGAGTGAAAGCAGCGAGAACACCCAGTGAAATCAGTGGGAACACCCAGTGAAAGCAGCGGATATACATAGCGCAAGCAGTGGGATCACCGAGCGAAAGCAACTTGAAAACTGAGTGAAAGCAACGGGAACACCGAGTGAAAGCAGCGGGAACACCCAGTGAAAGCAGTGGGAACACTGAGTGAAAGCAGCGGGAACACCCAGTGAAAGCAGCGGGAACACTGAGTGAAAGCAGAGGGAACACCCAGTGAAAGCAGCGGGAACACCGAGTGAAAGCAGCGGGAACACCGAATGAAAGCAGCGGGAACAGCAGGTGAAAGCAGCAGGAACAACGAGCGAAAGCAGCAGGAACACAGAGTGAAAGCAGCCAGAACACCCAGTGGAAGCAGTGGGAACACCGAGTGAAAGCAGCGGGAACACCCAGTAAAAGCTGTGCGAACACCATGTGAAAGCAGCGGGAACACCAAGTGAAAGCAGCGGGAACACCCAGTGAAATCAGCGGGAACACCAAGTGAAAGTAGTGGGATCACTGAGCAAAAGCAGCTTGAAAATTGAGTGAAAGCAGCGGGAACACCGTGTGAAAGCAGCGGGAACACCGAGTGAAAGCAGCGGGAACACCAAGTGAAAGTAGTGGGATCACTGAGCAAAAGCAGCTTGAAAATTGAGTGAAAGCAGCGGGAACACCGTGTGAAAGCAGCGGGAACACCGAGTGAAAGCAGCGGGAACACCCAGTGAAATCAGCGGGAATACCGAGTGAAAGCAGCGGGAATACTGAGTGAAAGCAGTGAGATCACTGAGCGAAAGCAGCTTGAAAACTGAGTGAAAGCAATGGGCAAACCCAGTGAAAGCAGCAGAAACACAGAGCGAAAGCAGCGGGAACACAGAGTGAAAACAGCGGGAATAACAAGCGAAAGCAGCGGGAACACAGAGTGAAAGCAGCGGGAATTCCGAGTGAAAGCAGTGGGAACACTGAGTGAAAGCAATGGGAACACCGAGTGAAAGCAGTGGGAACACCGAGTGAAAGCAGCGGGAACACCGAGTGAAAGCAGCGGGAACACCCAGTTAAATCAGCGGGAACACCGAGTGAAAGCAGCGTGATCCCCGAGCAAAAGCAGCTTGAAAACTGAGTGAAAGCAGGGGGAATACCGAGTGAAAGCAGCAGAAATAGCGAGTAAAAGCAGCGGGAACACCGAGTGAAAGCCGCGGGAACACCGAGTGAAAGCAGCTTGAAAACTGAGTGAAAGCAGGGGGAACAACGAGCAAAAGCAGTGGGAACTCAGAGTGAAAGCAGCCAGAACACCCAGTGCAAGCAGTGGGAACACTGAGTGAAAGCAGCGTGAACAGCCAGTGGAAGCAGCCAGAACACTTAGTGGAAGCAGCGGGAACACTGAGTGAGAGCAGCGGGAACACCGAATGAAACAAGGGGAACACCAAGTGAAAGCAACAGGAACACCAAGTGAAAGCAACATGTACACCCAGTGGAAGCAGCGGGAACACCAAGCAAAAGCAGCAGGAACACCCAGTGGAAGCAGCGGGAATACCAAGTGAAAGCAGCGGGAACACCAAGTGAAAGCAACGGGAACACACAGTGAAAGCAGCGGGAACACCCAGTGGAAGCAGCGGGAACACCGAGTGAAAGCAGCGGGAACAGCCAGTGGAAGCAGCCAGAACACTTAGTGGAAGCAGCGGGAACACTGAGTGAAAGCAGCGGGAACACCCAGTGGAAGCAGCGGGAAGACCGAGTGAAAGCAACGGGATGACCGAGTGAAAGCAGCTTGAAAACTGAGTGAAAGCAGTGGGAACACCTAATGAAAGCAGCGGGAATACTGATTGAAAGCAGCGGGAACACCCAGTGAAAGCAGCGGGAATACCAAGTGAAAGCAGCGGGAACACCCAGAGAAAGCAGCGGGAACACCAAGTGAAAGCAACGGGAACACACAGTGAAAGCAGCGGGAACATCCAGTGGAAGCAGCGGGAACACCGAGTGAAAGCAGCGGGAACAGCCAGTGGAAGCAGCCAGAACACTTAGTGGAAGCAGCGGGAACACTGAGTGAAAGCAGCGGGAACACCCAGTGGAAACAGCGGGAAGACCGAGTGAAAGTAGTGGGATCACCGAGCAAAAGCAGCTTGAAAACTGAGTCAAAGCAGGGGGAATACCGAGTGAAAGCAGCGGGAATACTGATTGAAAGCAGCGGGAACACCGAACAAAGGCAGCAGGAATATCGAACGAAAGCAGCGGGAACACCCAGTGGAAGCAGCTGGAACATAGAGTGTAAGCAGTGGGAACATCGAGCAATGTCAGCGGCAAAACCGAGTGAAAACAATAGGAACACCAAGTGAAAGAAGTGGGAAACCCGAGTGAAAGCAATGTGAAACCAGAGTGAAAGCAGCGGGGATACAGAGCGTAAGCAGCGGGGACACAGAGCGAAAGCAGCGGGGACACAGAGCAAAAGCAGCGGGGACACAGAGCGAAAGCAGCGGGGACACAGAGTGAAAGCAGCGGGGACACAGAGCGAAAGCAGGGGGGACACAGCAAAAGCAACTTGAAAACTGAGTGAAAGCAGCGGGGACACAGAGTGAAAGCAGCGGGAATACTGAGTGAAAGCAGCAGGAACACCCAGTGAAAGCAGTGGGAACACTGAGTGAAAGCAGCGGGAACACCCAGTGAAAGCAGCGGGAACAATGAGTGAAAGCAGAGGGAACACCCAGTGAAAGCAGCGGGAACACCGAGTGAAAGCAGCGGGAACACCGAATGAAAGCAGCGGGAACAGCAGGTGAAAGCAGCAGGAACAACGAGCGAAAGCAGCAGGAACACAGAGTGAAAGCAGCCAGAACACCCAGTGGAAGCAGTGGGAACACCGAGTGAAAGCAGCGGGAACACCCAGTAAAAGCTGTGCGAACACCATGTGAAAGCAGCGGGAACACCAAGTGAAAGCAGCGGGAACACCCAGTGAAATCAGCGGGAACACCAAGTGAAAGTAGTGGGATCACTGAGCAAAAGCAGCTTGAAAATTGAGTGAAAGCAGCGGGAACACCGTGTGAAAGCAGCGGGAACACCGAGTGAAAGCAGCGGGAACACCAAGTGAAAGTAGTGGGATCACTGAGCAAAAGCAGCTTGAAAATTGAGTGAAAGCAGCGGGAACACCGTGTGAAAGCAGCTGGAACACCGAGTGAAAGCAGCGGGAACACCCAGTGAAATCAGCGGGAATACCGAGTGAAAGCAGCGGGAATACTGAGTGAAAGCAGTGAGATCACTGAGCGAAAGCAGCTTGAAAACTGAGTGAAAGCAATGGGCAAACCCAGTGAAAGCAGCAGAAACACAGAGCGAAAGCAGCGGGAACACAGAGTGAAAACAGCGGGAATAACAAGCGAAAGCAGCGGGAACACAGAGTGAAAGCAGCGGGAATTCCGAGTGAAAGCAGTGGGAACACTGAGTGAAAGCAATGGGAACACCCAGTGAAAGCAGTGGGAACACCGAATGAAAGCAGCGGGAACACCGAGTGAAAGCAGCGGGAACACCCAGTTAAATCAGCGGAAACACCGAGTGAAAGCAGCGTGATCACCGAGCAAAAGCAGCTTGAAAACTGAGTGAAAGCAGGGGGAATACCGAGTGAAAGCAGCAGAAATAGCGAGTAAAAGCAGCGGGAACACCGAGTGAAAGCCGCGGGAACACCGAGTGAAAGCAGCTTGAAAACTGAGTGAAAGCAGGGGGAACAACGAGCAAAAGCAGTGGGAACTCAGAGTGAAAGCAGCCAGAACACCCAGTGCAAGCAGTGGGAACACTGAGTGAAAGCAGCGTGAACAGCCAGTGGAATCAGCCAGAACACTTAGTGGAAGCAGCGGGAACACTGAGTGAGAGCAGCGGGAACACCGAATGAAACAAGGGGAACACCAAGTGAAAGCAACAGGAACACCAAGTGAAAGCAACATGTACACCCAGTGGAAGCAGCGGGAACACCAAGCAAAAGCAGCAGGAACACCCAGTGGAAGCAGCGGGAATACCAAGTGAAAGCAGCGGGAACACCAAGTGAAAGCAACGGGAACACACAGTGAAAGCAGCGGGAACACCCAGTGGAAGCAGCGGGAACACCGAGTGAAAGCAGCGGGAACAGCCAGTGGAAGCAGCCAGAACACTTAGTGGAAGCAGCGGGAACACTGAGTGAAAGCAGCGGGAACACCCAGTGGAAGCAGCGGGAAGACCGAGTGAAAGCAACGGGATGACCGAGTGAAAGCAGCTTGAAAACTGAGTGAAAGCAGTGGGAACACCTAATGAAAGCAGCGGGAATACTGATTGAAAGCAGCGGGAACACCCAGTGAAAGCAGTGGGAACACCGAATGAAAGCAGCGGGAACACCGAGTGAAAGCAGCGGGAACACCCAGTTAAATCAGCGGAAACACCGAGTGAAAGCAGCGTGATCACCGAGCAAAAGCAGCTTGAAAACTGAGTGAAAGCAGGGGGAATACCGAGTGAAAGCAGCAGAAATAGCGAGTAAAAGCAGCGGGAACACCGAGTGAAAGCCGCGGGAACACCGAGTGAAAGCAGCTTGAAAACTGAGTGAAAGCAGGGGGAACAACGAGCAAAAGCAGTGGGAACTCAGAGTGAAAGCAGCCAGAACACCCAGTGCAAGCAGTGGGAACACTGAGTGAAAGCAGCGTGAACAGCCAGTGGAATCAGCCAGAACACTTAGTGGAAGCAGCGGGAACACTGAGTGAGAGCAGCGGGAACACCGAATGAAACAAGGGGAACACCAAGTGAAAGCAACAGGAACACCAAGTGAAAGCAACATGTACACCCAGTGGAAGCAGCGGGAACACCAAGCAAAAGCAGCAGGAACACCCAGTGGAAGCAGCGGGAATACCAAGTGAAAGCAGCGGGAACACCAAGTGAAAGCAACGGGAACACACAGTGAAAGCAGCGGGAACACCCAGTGGAAGCAGCGGGAACACCGAGTGAAAGCAGCGGGAACAGCCAGTGGAAGCAGCCAGAACACTTAGTGGAAGCAGCGGGAACACTGAGTGAAAGCAGCGGGAACACCCAGTGGAAGCAGCGGGAAGACCGAGTGAAAGCAACGGGATGACCGAGTGAAAGCAGCTTGAAAACTGAGTGAAAGCAGTGGGAACACCTAATGAAAGCAGCGGGAATACTGATTGAAAGCAGCGGGAACACCCAGTGAAAGCAGCGGGAATACCAAGTGAAAGCAGCGGGAACACCCAGAGAAAGCAGCGGGAACACCAAGTGAAAGCAACGGGAACACACAGTGAAAGCAGCGGGAACATCCAGTGGAAGCAGCGGGAACACCGAGTGAAAGCAGCGGGAACAGCCAGTGGAAGCAGCCAGAACACTTAGTGGAAGCAGCGGGAACACTGAGTGAAAGCAGCGGGAACACCCAGTGGAAACAGCGGGAAGACCGAGTGAAAGTAGTGGGATCACCGAGCAAAAGCAGCTTGAAAACTGAGTCAAAGCAGGGGGAATACCGAGTGAAAGCAGCGGGAATACTGATTGAAAGCAGCGGGAACACCGAACAAAGGCAGCAGGAATATCGAACGAAAGCAGCGGGAACACCCAGTGGAAGCAGCTGGAACATAGAGTGTAAGCAGTGGGAACATCGAGCAATGTCAGCGGCAAAACCGAGTGAAAACAATAGGAACACCAAGTGAAAGAAGTGGGAAACCCGAGTGAAAGCAATGTGAAACCAGAGTGAAAGCAGCGGGGATACAGAGCGTAAGCAGCGGGGACACAGAGCGAAAGCAGCGGGGACACAGAGCAAAAGCAGCGGGGACACAGAGCGAAAGCAGCGGGGACACAGAGTGAAAGCAGCGGGGACACAGAGCGAAAGCAGGGGGGACACAGCAAAAGCAACTTGAAAACTGAGTGAAAGCAGCGGGGACACAGAGTGAAAGCAGCGGGAATACTGAGTGAAAGCAGCAGGAACACCCAGTGAAAGCAGCAGAAACACAAAGCAAAAGCAGCAGGATCACCGAGCGAAAGCAGCTTGAAAACTGAGTGAAAGCAATGGGTAAACCCAGTGAATGCAGCAGAAATACAGAGCAAAAGCAGCGGGAACACAGAGTGAAAGCAGCGGGAATACCGAGTGAAAGCAGCGGGAACACAGAGTGAAAGCAGCCAGAACACTCAGTGGAAGCAGTGGGAACACCGAGTGAAAGCAGCGGATATACATAGCGCAAGCAGTGGGATCACCGAGCGAAAGCAACTTGAAAACTGCGTGAAAGCAACGGGAACACCCAGTGAAAGCAGCGGGAACACTGAGTGAAAGCAGTGGGAACACTGAGTGAAAGCAGCGGGAACACCCAGTGAAAGCAGCAGGAAGACTGAGTGAAAGCAGCGGGAACACACAGTGATAGCAGCAGGAACACTGAGTGAAAGCAGAGGGAACACCCAGTGAAAGCAACGGGAACACCGAGTGAAAGCAGCGGGAACACCGAATGAAAGCAGCGGGAACAGCAGGTGAAAGCAGCAGGAATAACGAGCGAAAGCAGCAGGAACACAGAGTGAAAGCAGCCAGAACACCCAGTGGAAGCAGTGGGAACACCGAGTGAAAGCAGCGGGAACACCCAGTAAAAGCTGTGCGAACACCATGTGAAAGCAGCGGGAACACCGAGTGAAAGCAGCGAGAACACCCAGTGAAATCAGTGGGAACACCCAGTGAAAGCAGCGGATATACATAGCGCAAGCAGTGGGATCACCGAGCGAAAGCAACTTGAAAACTGAGTGAAAGCAACGGGAACACTGAGTGAAAGCAGCGGGAACACCCAGTGAAAGCAGTGGGAACACTGAGTGAAAGCAGCGGGAACACCCAGTGAAAGCAGCGGGAACACTGAGTGAAAGCAGAGGGAACACCCAGTGAAAGCAGTGGGAACACCGAGTGAAAGCAGCGGGAACACCGAATGAAAGCAGCGGGAACAGCAGGTGAAAGCAGCAGGAACAACGAGCGAAAGCAGCAGGAACACAGAGTGAAAGCAGCCAGAACACCCAGTGGAAGCAGTGGGAACACCGAGTGAAAGCAGCGGGAACACCCAGTAAAAGCTGTGCGAACACCATGTGAAAGCAGCGGGAACACCGAGTGAAAGCAGCGGGAACACCAAGTGAAAGTAGTGGGATCACTGAGCAAAAGCAGCTTGAAAATTGAGTGAAAGCAGCGGGAACACCGTGTGAAAGCAACGGGAACACCGAGTGAAAGCAGCGGGAACACCCAGTGAAATCAGCGGGAATACCGAGTGAAAGCAGCGGGAATACTGAGTGAAAGCAGTGAGATCACTGAGCGAAAGCAGCTTGAAAACTGAGTGAAAGCAATGGGCAAACCCAGTGAAAGCAGCAGAAACACAGAGCGAAAGCAGCGGGAACACAGAGTGAAAACAGCGGGAATAACAAGCGAAAGCAGCGGGAACACAGAGTGAAAGCAGCGGGAATTCCGAGTGAAAGCAGTGGGAACACTGAGTGAAAGCAATGGGAACACCCAGTGAAAGCAGTGGGAACACCGAGTGAAAGCAGCGGGAACACCGAGTGAAAGCAGCGGGAACACCCAGTTAAATCAGCGGGAACACCGAGTGAAAGCAGCGTGATCCCCGAGCAAAAGCAGCTTGAAAACTGAGTGAAAGCAGGGGGAATACCGAGTGAAAGCAGCAGAAATAGCGAGTAAAAGCAGCGGGAACACCGAGTGAAAGCCGCGGGAACACCGAGTGAAAGCAGCTTGAAAACTGAGTGAAAGCAGGGGGAACAACGAGCAAAAGCAGTGGGAACTCAGAGTGAAAGCAGCCAGAACACCCAGTGCAAGCAGTGGGAACACTGAGTGAAAGCAGCGTGAACAGCCAGTGGAAGCAGCCAGAACACTTAGTGGAAGCAGCGGGAACACTGAGTGAGAGCAGCGGGAACACCGAATGAAACAAGGGGAACACCAAGTGAAAGCAACAGGAACACCAAGTGAAAGCAACATGTACACCCAGTGGAAGCAGCGGGAACACCAAGCAAAAGCAGCAGGAACACCCAGTGGAAGCAGCGGGAATACCAAGTGAAAGCAGCGGGAACACCAAGTGAAAGCAACGGGAACACACAGTGAAAGCAGCGGGAACACCCAGTGGAAGCAGCGGGAACACCGAGTGAAAGCAGCGGGAACAGCCAGTGGAAGCAGCCAGAACACTTAGTGGAAGCAGCGGGAACACTGAGTGAAAGCAGCGGGAACACCCAGTGGAAGCAGCGGGAAGACCGAGTGAAAGCAACGGGATGACCGAGTGAAAGCAGCTTGAAAACTGAGTGAAAGCAGTGGGAACACCTAATGAAAGCAGCGGGAATACTGATTGAAAGCAGCGGGAACACCCAGTGAAAGCAGCGGGAATACCAAGTGAAAGCAGCGGGAACACCCAGAGAAAGCAGCGGGAACACCAAGTGAAAGCAACGGGAACACACAGTGAAAGCAGCGGGAACATCCAGTGGAAGCAGCGGGAACACCGAGTGAAAGCAGCGGGAACAGCCAGTGGAAGCAGCCAGAACACTTAGTGGAAGCAGCGGGAACACTGAGTGAAAGCAGCGGGAACACCCAGTGGAAACAGCGGGAAGACCGAGTGAAAGTAGTGGGATCACCGAGCAAAAGCAGCTTGAAAACTGAGTCAAAGCAGGGGGAATACCGAGTGAAAGCAGCGGGAATACTGATTGAAAGCAGCGGGAACACCGAACAAAGGCAGCAGGAATATCGAACGAAAGCAGCGGGAACACCCAGTGGAAGCAGCTGGAACATAGAGTGTAAGCAGTGGGAACATCGAGCAATGTCAGCGGCAAAACCGAGTGAAAACAATAGGAACACCAAGTGAAAGAAGTGGGAAACCCGAGTGAAAGCAATGTGAAACCAGAGTGAAAGCAGCGGGGATACAGAGCGTAAGCAGCGGGGACACAGAGCGAAAGCAGCGGGGACACAGAGCGAAAGCAGGGGGGACACAGCAAAAGCAACTTGAAAACTGAGTGAAAGCAGCGGGAACGCCGAGTGAAAGCAGCGGGAATACTGAGTGAAAGCAGCAGGAACACCCAGTGAAAGCAGCAGAAACACAAAGCAAAAGCAGCAGGATCACCGAGCGAAAGCAGCTTGAAAACTGAGTGAAAGCAATGGGTAAACCCAGTGAATGCAGCTGAAATACAGAGCAAAAGCAGCGGGAACACAGAGTGAAAGCAGCGGGAATACCGAGTGAAAGCAGCGGGAACACAGAGTGAAAGCAGCCAGAACACTCAGTGGAAGCAGTGGGAACACTGAGTGAAAGCAGCGGATATACATAGTGCAAGCAGTGGGATCACCGAGCGAAAGCAACTTGAAAATTGAGTGAAAGCAACGGGAACACCCAGTGAAAGCAGCAGAAACACAAAGCAAAAGCAGCAAGATCACCGAGCGAAAGCAGCTTGAAAACTGAGTGAAAGCAATGGGTAAACCCAGTGAATGCAGCAGAAATACAGAGCAAAAGCAGCGGGAACACAGAGTGAAAGCAGCGGGAATACCGAGTGAAAGCAGCGGGAACACAGAGTGAAAGCAGCCAGAACACTCAGTGGAAGCAGTGGGAACACTGAGTGAAAGCAGCGGATATACATAGTGCAAGCAGTGGGATCACCGAGCGAAAGCAACTTGAAAATTGAGTGAAAGCAACGGGAACACCCAGTGAAAGCAGCGGGAACACTGAGTGAAAGCAGTGGGAACACTGAGTGAAAGCAGCGGGAACACCCAGTGAAAGCAGCAGGAAGACTGAGTGAAAGCAGCGGGAACACACAGTGATAGCAGCAGGAACACCGAGTGAAAGCAGCGGGAACACCGAATGAAAGCAGCGGGAACAGCAGGTGAAAGCAGCAGGAACAACGAGCGAAAGCAGCAGGAACACAGAGTTAAAGCAGCCAGAACACCCAGTGGAAGCAGTGGGAACACCGAGTGAAAGCAGCGGGAACACCCAGTAAAAGCTGTGCGAACACCATGTGAAAGCAGCGGGAACACTGAGTGAAAGCAGCGAGAACACCCAGTGAAATCAGTGGGAACACCAAGTGAAAGTAGTGGGATCACTGAGCAAAAGCAGCTTGAAAATTGAGTGAAAGCAGCGGGAAGACCGTGTGAAAGCAGCGGGAACACTGAGTGAAAGCAGCGGGAACATCCAGTGAAATCAGCGGGAATACTGAGTGAAAGCAGCAGGAACACCGAGTGAAAGCAGCGGGAACATCCAGTGAAATCAGCGGGAATTCCGAGTGAAAGCAGCGGGAATACTGAGTGAAAGCAGCGGGAATTCCGAGTGAAAGCAGTGGGAACACCAGGTGAAAGCAGCGGGAACACCCAGTGAAAGCAGTGGGAACACCGAGTGAAAGCAGCGGGAATACCGAGTGAAAGCAGCGGGAACACCCAGTGAAATCAGCGGGAACACCGAGTGAAAGCAGCGTGATCACCGAACAAAAGCAGCTTGAAAACTGAGTGAAAGCAGTGGGAATACCGAGTGAAAGCAGCAGAGATAGCGAGTAAAAGCAGCGGGAACACCGAGTGAAAGCAGCGGGAACACCAAGTGAAAGTAGTGGGATCACTGAGCAAAAGCAGCTTGAAAATTGAGTGAAAGCAGCGGGAACACCGTGTGAAAGCAGCGGGAACACCGAGTGAAAGCAGCGGGAACACCCAGTGAAATCAGCGGGAATACCGAGTGAAAGCAGCGGGAATACTGAGTGAAAGCAGTGAGATCACTGAGCGAAAGCAGCTTGAAAACTGAGTGAAAGCAATGGGCAAACCCAGTGAAAGCAGCAGAAACACAGAGCGAAAGCAGCGGGAACACAGAGTGAAAACAGCGGGAATAACAAGCGAAAGCAGCGGGAACACAGAGTGAAAGCAGCGGGAATTCCGAGTGAAAGCAGTGGGAACACTGAGTGAAAGCAATGGGAACACCCAGTGAAAGCAGTGGGAACACCGAGTGAAAGCAGCGGGAACACCGAGTGAAAGCAGCGGGAACACCCAGTTAAATCAGCGGGAACACCGAGTGAAAGCAGCGTGATCACCGAGCAAAAGCAGCTTGAAAACTGAGTGAAAGCAGGGGGAATACCGAGTGAAAGCAGCGGGAATACTGATTGAAAGCAGCGGGAACACCGAACAAAGGCAGCAGGAATATCGAACGAAAGCAGCGGGAACACCCAGTGGAAGCAGCTGGAACATAGAGTGTAAGCAGTGGGAACATGGAGCAATGTCAGCGGCAAAACCGAGTGAAAACAATAGGAACACCAAGTGAAAGAAGTGGGAAACCCGAGTGAAAGCAATGTGAAACCAGAGTGAAAGCAGCGGGGATACAGAGCGTAAGCAGCGGGGACACAGAGCGAAAGCAGCGGGGACACAGAGCGAAAGCAGGGGGGACACAGCAAAAGCAACTTGAAAACTGAGTGAAAGCAGCGGGAACGCCGAGTGAAAGCAGCGGGAATACTGAGTGAAAGCAGCAGGAACACCCAGTGAAAGCAGCAGAAACACAAAGCAAAAGCAGCAGGATCACCGAGCGAAAGCAGCTTGAAAACTGAGTGAAAGCAATGGGTAAACCCAGTGAATGCAGCTGAAATACAGAGCAAAAGCAGCGGGAACACAGAGTGAAAGCAGCGGGAATACCGAGTGAAAGCAGCGGGAACACAGAGTGAAAGCAGCCAGAACACTCAGTGGAAGCAGTGGGAACACTGAGTGAAAGCAGCGGATATACATAGTGCAAGCAGTGGGATCACCGAGCGAAAGCAACTTGAAAATTGAGTGAAAGCAACGGGAACACCCAGTGAAAGCAGCAGAAACACAAAGCAAAAGCAGCAGGATCACCGAGCGAAAGCAGCTTGAAAACTGAGTGAAAGCAATGGGTAAACCCAGTGAATGCAGCAGAAATACAGAGCAAAAGCAGCGGGAACACAGAGTGAAAGCAGCGGGAATACCGAGTGAAAGCAGCGGGAACACAGAGTGAAAGCAGCCAGAACACTCAGTGGAAGCAGTGGGAACACTGAGTGAAAGCAGCGGATATACATAGTGCAAGCAGTGGGATCACCGAGCGAAAGCAACTTGAAAATTGAGTGAAAGCAACGGGAACACCCAGTGAAAGCAGCGGGAACACTGAGTGAAAGCAGTGGGAACACTGAGTGAAAGCAGCGGGAACACCCAGTGAAAGCAGCAGGAAGACTGAGTGAAAGCAGCGGGAACACACAGTGATAGCAGCAGGAACACCGAGTGAAAGCAGCGGGAACACCGAATGAAAGCAGCGGGAACAGCAGGTGAAAGCAGCAGGAACAACGAGCGAAAGCAGCAGGAACACAGAGTGAAAGCAGCCAGAACACCCAGTGGAAGCAGTGGGAACACCGAGTGAAAGCAGCGGGAACACCCAGTAAAAGCTGTGCGAACACCATGTGAAAGCAGCGGGAACACTGAGTGAAAGCAGCGAGAACACCCAGTGAAATCAGTGGGAACACCAAGTGAAAGTAGTGGGATCACTGAGCAAAAGCAGCTTGAAAATTGAGTGAAAGCAGCGGGAAGACCGTGTGAAAGCAGCGGGAACACTGAGTGAAAGCAGCGGGAACATCCAGTGAAATCAGCGGGAATACTGAGTGAAAGCAGCAGGAACACCGAGTGAAAGCAGCGGGAACATCCAGTGAAATCAGCGGGAATTCCGAGTGAAAGCAGCGGGAATACTGAGTGAAAGCAGCGGGAATTCCGAGTGAAAGCAGTGGGAACACCAGGTGAAAGCAGCGGGAACACCCAGTGAAAGCAGTGGGAACACCGAGTGAAAGCAGCGGGAATACCGAGTGAAAGCAGCGGGAACACCCAGTGAAATCAGCGGGAACACCGAGTGAAAGCAGCGTGATCACCGAACAAAAGCAGCTTGAAAACTGAGTGAAAGCAGTGGGAATACCGAGTGAAAGCAGCAGAGATAGCGAGTAAAAGCAGCGGGAACACCGAGTGAAAGCAGCGGGAACACCAAGTGAAAGTAGTGGGATCACTGAGCAAAAGCAGCTTGAAAATTGAGTGAAAGCAGCGGGAACACCGTGTGAAAGCAGCGGGAACACCGAGTGAAAGCAGCGGGAACACCCAGTGAAATCAGCGGGAATACCGAGTGAAAGCAGCGGGAATACTGAGTGAAAGCAGTGAGATCACTGAGCGAAAGCAGCTTGAAAACTGAGTGAAAGCAATGGGCAAACCCAGTGAAAGCAGCAGAAACACAGAGCGAAAGCAGCGGGAACACAGAGTGAAAACAGCGGGAATAACAAGCGAAAGCAGCGGGAACACAGAGTGAAAGCAGCGGGAATTCCGAGTGAAAGCAGTGGGAACACTGAGTGAAAGCAATGGGAACACCCAGTGAAAGCAGTGGGAACACCGAGTGAAAGCAGCGGGAACACCGAGTGAAAGCAGCGGGAACACCCAGTTAAATCAGCGGAAACACCGAGTGAAAGCAGCGTGATCACCGAGCAAAAGCAGCTTGAAAACTGAGTGAAAGCAGGGGGAATACCGAGTGAAAGCAGCAGAAATAGCGAGTAAAAGCAGCGGGAACACCGAGTGAAAGCCGCGGGAACACCGAGTGAAAGCAGCTTGAAAACTGAGTGAAAGCAGGGGGAACAACGAGCAAAAGCAGTGGAACTCAGAGTGAAAGCAGCCAGAACACCCAGTGCAAGCAGTGGGAACACTGAGTGAAAGCAGCGTGAACAGCCAGTGGAAGCAGCCAGAACACTTAGTGGAAGCAGCGGGAACACTGAGTGAGAGCAGCGGGAACACCGAATGAAACAAGGGGAACACCAAGTGAAAGCAACAGGAACACCAAGTGAAAGCAACATGTACACCCAGTGGAAGCAGCGGGAACACCAAGCAAAAGCAGCAGGAACACCCAGTGGAAGCAGCGGGAATACCAAGTGAAAGCAGCGGGAACACCAAGTGAAAGCAACGGGAACACACAGTGAAAGCAGCGGGAACACCCAGTGGAAGCAGCGGGAACACCGAGTGAAAGCAGCGGGAACAGCCAGTGGAAGCAGCCAGAACACTTAGTGGAAGCAGCGGGAACACTGAGTGAAAGCAGCGGGAACACCCAGTGGAAGCAGCGGGAAGACCGAGTGAAAGCAACGGGATGACCGAGTGAAAGCAGCTTGAAAACTGAGTGAAAGCAGTGGGAACACCTAATGAAAGCAGCGGGAATACTGATTGAAAGCAGCGGGAACACCCAGTGAAAGCAGCGGGAATACCAAGTGAAAGCAGCGGGAACACCCAGAGAAAGCAGCGGGAACACCAAGTGAAAGCAACGGGAACACACAGTGAAAGCAGCGGGAACATCCAGTGGAAGCAGCGGGAACACCGAGTGAAAGCAGCGGGAACAGCCAGTGGAAGCAGCCAGAACACTTAGTGGAAGCAGCGGGAACACTGAGTGAAAGCAGCGGGAACACCCAGTGGAAACAGCGGGAAGACCGAGTGAAAGTAGTGGGATCACCGAGCAAAAGCAGCTTGAAAACTGAGTCAAAGCAGGGGGAATACCGAGTGAAAGCAGCGGGAATACTGATTGAAAGCAGCGGGAACACCGAACAAAGGCAGCAGGAATATCGAACGAAAGCAGCGGGAACACCCAGTGGAAGCAGCTGGAACATAGAGTGTAAGCAGTGGGAACATCGAGCGAAGTCAGCGGGAACACGGAGTGAAAGCAGCGGGAACACCAAGTGAAAGCAGCGGGAACACCGAGTGGAAGTAGCGGGAACACCAAGTGAAAGCAGCGGGAACACAGAATGAAAGCAGTGGGAACACCAGGTGAAAGCAGCAGGAACAACGAGCGAAAGCAGCAGGAACACAGAGTGTAAGCAGCCAGAACCCCCAGTGGAAGCAGTGGGAACACTGAGTGAAAGCAGCGGGAGAACCCAGTGAAGTTAGCGGGAACACCGAGTGAAAGTAGTGGGATCACCGAGCAAAAGCAGCTTGAAAAATGAGTGAAAGCAGGGTGAATACCGAGTGAAAGCAGCGGGAATACTGAGTGAAAGCAGCGGGAACACCGAACAAAGGCAGCAGGAATATCGAGCGAAAGCAGTGGGAACACCCAGTGGAAGCAGCTGCAACATAGAGTGAAAGCAGTGGGAACATCGAGCAATGTCAGCGGCAAAACCGAGTGAAAACAATAGGAACACCAAGTGAAAGAAGTGGGAAACCCGAGTGAAAGCAATGTGAAACCAGAGTGAAAGCAGCGGGGATACAGAGCGTAAGCAGCGGGGACACAGAGCGAAAGCAGCGGGGACACAAAGCAAAAGCAGGGGGCACACAGAGCGAAAGCAGCGGGGTCACAGAGCGAAAGCAGCGGGGACACAGAGCGAAAGCAGCGGGGACACAGAGCAAAAGCAGCGGGGACACAGAGCAAAAGCAGCGGGGACACAGAGTGAAAGCAGCGGGGACACAGAGCGAAAGCAGGGGGGACACAGCAAAAGCAACTTGAAAACTGAGTGAAAGCAGCGGGAACGCCGAGTGAAAGCAGCGGGAATACTGAGTGAAAGCAGCAGGAACACCCAGTGAAAGCAGCAGAAACACAAAGCAAAAGCAGCAGGATCACCGAGCGAAAGCAGCTTGAAAACTGAGTGAAAGCAATGGGTAAACCCAGTGAATGCAGCTGAAATACAGAGCAAAAGCAGCGGGAACACAGAGTGAAAGCAGCGGGAATACCGAGTGAAAGCAGCGGGAACACAGAGTGAAAGCAGCCAGAACACTCAGTGGAAGCAGTGGGAACACTGAGTGAAAGCAGCGGATATACATAGTGCAAGCAGTGGGATCACCGAGCGAAAGCAACTTGAAAATTGAGTGAAAGCAACGGGAACACCCAGTGAAAGCAGCGGGAACACTGAGTGAAAGCAGTGGGAACACTGAGTGAAAGCAGCGGGAACACCCAGTGAAAGCAGCAGGAAGACTGAGTGAAAGCAGCGGGAACACACAGTGATAGCAGCAGGAACACCGAGTGAAAGCAGCGGGAACACCGAATGAAAGCAGCGGGAACAGCAGGTGAAAGCTGCAGGAACAACGAGCGAAAGCAGCAGGAACACAGAGTGAAAGCAGCCAGAACACCCAGTGGAAGCAGTGGGAACACCGAGTGAAAGCAGCGGGAACACCCAGTAAAAGCTGTGCGAACACCATGTGAAAGCAGCGGGAACACTGAGTGAAAGCAGCGAGAACACCCAGTGAAATCAGTGGGAACACCAAGTGAAAGTAGTGGGATCACTGAGCAAAAGCAGCTTGAAAATTGAGTGAAAGCAGCGGGAAGACCGTGTGAAAGCAGCGGGAACACTGAGTGAAAGCAGCGGGAACATCCAGTGAAATCAGCGGGAATACTGAGTGAAAGCAGCAGGAACACCGAGTGAAAGCAGCGGGAACATCCAGTGAAATCAGCGGGAATTCCGAGTGAAAGCAGCGGGAATACTGAGTGAAAGCAGCGAGAATTCCGAGTGAAAGCAGTGGGAACACCAGGTGAAAGCAGCGGGAACACCCAGTGAAAGCAGTGGGAACACCGAGTGAAAGCAGCGGGAATACCGAGTGAAAGCAGCGGGAACACCCAGTGAAATCAGCGGGAACACCGAGTGAAAGCAGCGTGATCACCGAACAAAAGCAGCTTGAAAACTGAGTGAAAGCAGTGGGAATACCGAGTGAAAGCAGCAGAGATAGCGAGTAAAAGCAGCGGGAACACCGAGTGAAAGCAGCGGGAACACCAAGTGAAAGTAGTGGGATCACTGAGCAAAAGCAGCTTGAAAATTGAGTGAAAGCAGCGGGAACACCGTGTGAAAGCAGCGGGAACACCGAGTGAAAGCAGCGGGAACACCCAGTGAAATCAGCGGGAATACCGAGTGAAAGCAGCGGGAATACTGAGTGAAAGCAGTGAGATCACTGAGCGAAAGCAGCTTGAAAACTGAGTGAAAGCAATGGGCAAACCCAGTGAAAGCAGCAGAAACACAGAGCGAAAGCAGCGGGAACACAGAGTGAAAACAGCGGGAATAACAAGCGAAAGCAGCGGGAACACAGAGTGAAAGCAGCGGGAATTCCGAGTGAAAGCAGTGGGAACACTGAGTGAAAGCAATGGGAACACCCAGTGAAAGCAGTGGGAACACCGAGTGAAAGCAGCGGGAACACCGAGTGAAAGCAGCGGGAACACCCAGTTAAATCAGCGGGAACACCGAGTGAAAGCAGCGTGATCACCGAGCAAAAGCAGCTTGAAAACTGAGTGAAAGCAGGGGGAATACCGAGTGAAAGCAGCAGAAATAGCGAGTAAAAGCAGCGGGAACACCGAGTGAAAGCCGCGGGAACACCGAGTGAAAGCAGCTTGAAAACTGAGTGAAAGCAGGGGGAACAACGAGCAAAAGCAGTGGGAACTCAGAGTGAAAGCAGCCAGAACACTTAGTGGAAGCAGCGGGAACACTGAGTGAAAGCAGCGGGAACACCCAGTGGAAGCAGCGGGAAGACCGAGTGAAAGCAACGGGATGACCGAGTGAAAGCAGCTTGAAAACTGAGTGAAAGCAGTGGGAACACCTAATGAAAGCAGCGGGAATACTGATTGAAAGCAGCGGGAACACCCAGTGAAAGCAGCGGGAATACCAAGTGAAAGCAGCGGGAACACCCAGAGAAAGCAGCGGGAACACCAAGTGAAAGCAACGGGAACACACAGTGAAAGCAGCGGGAACATCCAGTGGAAGCAGCGGGAACACCGAGTGAAAGCAGCGGGAACAGCCAGTGGAAGCAGCCAGAACACTTAGTGGAAGCAGCGGGAACACTGAGTGAAAGCAGCGGGAACACCCAGTGGAAACAGCGGGAAGACCGAGTGAAAGTAGTGGGATCACCGAGCAAAAGCAGCTTGAAAACTGAGTCAAAGCAGGGGGAATACCGAGTGAAAGCAGCGGGATTACTGATTGAAAGCAGCGGGAACACCGAACAAAGGCAGCAGGAATATCGAACGAAAGCAGCGGGAACACCCAGTGGAAGCAGCTGGAACATAGAGTGTAAGCAGTGGGAACATCGAGCGAAGTCAGCGGGAACACGGAGTGAAAGCAGCGGGAACACCAAGTGAAAGCAGCGGGAACACCGAGTGGAAGTAGCGGGAACACCAAGTGAAAGCAGCGGGAACACAGAATGAAAGCAGTGGGAACACCAGGTGAAAGCAGCAGGAACAACGAGTGAAAGCAGCAGGAACACAGAGTGTAAGCAGCCAGAACCCCCAGTGGAAGCAGTGGGAACACTGAGTGAAAGCAGCGGGAGAACCCAGTGAAGTTAGCGGGAACACCGAGTGAAAGTAGTGGGATCACCGAGCAAAAGCAGCTTGAAAAATGAGTGAAAGCAGGGTGAATACCGAGTGAAAGCAGCGGGAATACTGAGTGAAAGCAGCGGGAACACCGAACAAAGGCAGCAGGAATATCGAGCGAAAGCAGTGGGAACACCCAGTGGAAGCAGCTGCAACATAGAGTGAAAGCAGTGGGAACATCGAGCAATGTCAGCGGCAAAACCGAGTGAAAGCAATAGGAACACCAAGTGAAAGAAGTGGGAAACCCGAGTGAAAGCAATGTGAAACCAGAGTGAAAGCAGCGGGGATACAGAGCGTAAGCAGCGGGGACACAGAGCGAAAGCAGCGGGGACACAAAGCAAAAGCAGGGGGCACACAGAGCGAAAGCAGCGGGGTCACAGAGCGAAAGCAGCGGGGACACAGAGCGAAAGCAGCGGGGACACAGAGCAAAAGCAGCGGGGACACAGAGCAAAAGCAGCGGGGACACAGAGTGAAAGCAGCGGGGACACAGAGCGAAAGCAGGGGGGACACAGCAAAAGCAACTTGAAAACTGAGTGAAAGCAGCGGGAACGCCGAGTGAAAGCAGCGGGAATACTGAGTGAAAGCAGCAGGAACACCCAGTGAAAGCAGCAGAAACACAAAGCAAAAGCAGCAGGATCACCGAGCGAAAGCAGCTTGAAAACTGAGTGAAAGCAATGGGTAAACCCAGTGAATGCAGCAGAAATACAGAGCAAAAGCAGCGGGAACACAGAGTGAAAGCAGCGGGAATACCGAGTGAAAGCAGCGGGAACACAGAGTGAAAGCAGCCAGAACACTCAGTGGAAGCAGTGGGAACACTGAGTGAAAGCAGCGGATATACATAGTGCAAGCAGTGGGATCACCGAGCGAAAGCAACTTGAAAATTGAGTGAAAGCAACGGGAACACCCAGTGAAAGCAGCAGAAACACAAAGCAAAAGCAGCAGGATCACCGAGCGAAAGCAGCTTGAAAACTGAGTGAAAGCAATGGGTAAACCCAGTGAATGCAGCAGAAATACAGAGCAAAAGCAGCGGGAACACAGAGTGAAAGCAGCGGGAATACCGAGTGAAAGCAGCGGGAACACAGAGTGAAAGCAGCCAGAACACTCAGTGGAAGCAGTGGGAACACTGAGTGAAAGCAGCGGATATACATAGTGCAAGCAGTGGGATCACCGAGCGAAAGCAACTTGAAAATTGAGTGAAAGCAACGGGAACACCCAGTGAAAGCAGCGGGAACACTGAGTGAAAGCAGTGGGAACACTGAGTGAAAGCAGCGGGAACACCCAGTGAAAGCAGCAGGAAGACTGAGTGAAAGCAGCGGGAACACACAGTGATAGCAGCAGGAACACCGAGTGAAAGCAGCGGGAACACCGAATGAAAGCAGCGGGAACAGCAGGTGAAAGCAGCAGGAACAACGAGCGAAAGCAGCAGGAACACAGAGTGAAAGCAGCCAGAACACCCAGTGGAAGCAGTGGGAACACCGAGTGAAAGCAGCGGGAACACCCAGTAAAAGCTGTGCGAACACCATGTGAAAGCAGCGGGAACACTGAGTGAAAGCAGCGAGAACACCCAGTGAAATCAGTGGGAACACCAAGTGAAAGTAGTGGGATCACTGAGCAAAAGCAGCTTGAAAATTGAGTGAAAGCAGCGGGAAGACCGTGTGAAAGCAGCGGGAACACTGAGTGAAAGCAGCGGGAACATCCAGTGAAATCAGCGGGAATACTGAGTGAAAGCAGCAGGAACACCGAGTGAAAGCAGCGGGAACATCCAGTGAAATCAGCGGGAATTCCGAGTGAAAGCAGTGGGAACACTGAGTGAAAGCAGCGGGAATTCCGAGTGAAAGCAGTGGGAACACCAGGTGAAAGCAGCGGGAACACCCAGTGAAAGCAGTGGGAACACCGAGTGAAAGCAGCGGGAATACCGAGTGAAAGCAGCGGGAACACCCAGTGAAATCAGCGGGAACACCGAGTGAAAGCAGCGTGATCACCGAACAAAAGCAGCTTGAAAACTGAGTGAAAGCAGTGGGAATACCGAGTGAAAGCAGCAGAGATAGCGAGTAAAAGCAGCGGGAACACCGAGTGAAAGCAGCGGGAACACCGAGTGAAAGCAGCTTGAAAACTGAGTGAAAGCAGGGGGAACAACGAGCAAAAGCAGTGGGAACACAGAGTGAAAGCAGCCAGAACACTCAGTGCAAGCAGTGGGAACACTGAGTGAAAGCAGCGGGAACAGCCAGTGGAAGCAGCCAGAACACTTAGTGGAAGCAGCAGGAACACTGAGTGAGAGCAGTGGGAACACCGAATGAAACAAGGGGAACACCAAGTGAAAGCAACAGGAACACCAAGTGAAAGCAACGCATACACCCAGTGGAAGCAGCGGGAACACCAAGCAAAAGCAGCGGGAACACCCAGTGGAAGCAGCGGGAATACCAAGTGAAAGCAGCAGGAACACCCAGTGAAAGCAGTGGGAACACCCAGTGAAAGCAGCGGATATACACAGCGAAAGCAGTGGGATCACCGAGCGAAAGCAGCTTGAAAACTGAGTGAAAGCAACAGGGACACCCAGTGAAAGCTGCGGGAACACCAAGTGAAAGTAGCGGGAACACCCAGTGAAAGCAGCAGGAAGACTGAGTGAAAGCAGCGGGAACATCCAGTGAAAGCAGCGGGAATACCCAGTGAAAGCAGCGGGAACACCCAGTGAAAGTAGCGGGAACACCCAGTGAAAGCAGCAGGAAGCCTGAGTGAAAGCAGCGGGAACACCCAGCGAAACCAGCGGGAACACCGAGTGAAAGCAGTGGGAACACCGAATGAAAGCAGCGGGAATACTGAGTGAAAGCAGCGGGAACACCAAGCAAAGGCAGCAGGAATATCGAGCGAAAGCAGTGGGAACACCCAGTGGAAGCAGCTGGAACATAGAGTGAAAGCAGTGGGAACATCGAGCGAAGTCAGCGGGAACACCTAGTGAAAGCAATAGGAACACCAAGTGAAAGAAGTGGGAAACCCGAGTGAAAGCAACTTGAAACAAGAGCGAAAGCAGCGGGGACACAGAACCAAAGCAGCGGGGACACAGAGTGAAAGCAGTGGGAAACCAGAACAAAAGCAGCGGGGACACAGAGCGAAAGCAGCAGGGACACAGAGCGAAAGCAGCGGGGACACAGAGTGAAAGCAGTTTGAAAACTGAGTGAAAGCAATGGGTAAACCCAGTGAATGCAGCTGAAATACAGAGCAAAAGCAGCGGGAACACAGAGTGAAAGCAGCGGGAATACCGAGTGAAAGCAGCGGGAACACAGAGTGAAAGCAGCCAGAACACTCAGTGGAAGCAGTGGGAACACTGAGTGAAAGCAGCGGATATACATAGTGCAAGCAGTGGGATCACCGAGCGAAAGCAACTTGAAAATTGAGTGAAAGCAACGGGAACACCCAGTGAAAGCAGCAGAAACACAAAGCAAAAGCAGCAGGATCACCGAGCGAAAGCAGCTTGAAAACTGAGTGAAAGCAATGGGTAAACCCAGTGAATGCAGCAGAAATACAGAGCAAAAGCAGCGGGAACACAGAGTGAAAGCAGCGGGAATACCGAGTGAAAGCAGCCAGAACACTCAGTGGAAGCAGTGGGAACACTGAGTGAAAGCAGCGGATATACATAGTGCAAGCAGTGGGATCACCGAGCGAAAGCAACTTGAAAATTGAGTGAAAGCAACGGGAACACCCAGTGAAAGCAGCGGGAACACTGAGTGAAAGCAGTGGGAACACTGAGTGAAAGCAGCGGGAACACCCAGTGAAAGCAGCAGGAAGACTGAGTGAAAGCAGCGGGAACACACAGTGATAGCAGCAGGAACACCGAGTGAAAGCAGCGGGAACACCGAATGAAAGCAGCGGGAACAGCAGGTGAAAGCAGCAGGAACAACGAGCGAAAGCAGCAGGAACACAGAGTGAAAGCAGCCAGAACACCCAGTGGAAGCAGTGGGAACACCGAGTGAAAGCAGCGGGAACACCCAGTAAAAGCTGTGCGAACACCATGTGAAAGCAGCGGGAACACTGAGTGAAAGCAGCGAGAACACCCAGTGAAATCAGTGGGAACACCAAGTGAAAGTAGTGGGATCACTGAGCAAAAGCAGCTTGAAAATTGAGTGAAAGCAGCGGGAAGACCGTGTGAAAGCAGCGGGAACACTGAGTGAAAGCAGCGGGAACATCCAGTGAAATCAGCGGGAATACTGAGTGAAAGCAGCAGGAACACCGAGTGAAAGCAGCGGGAACATCCAGTGAAATCAGCGGGAATTCCGAGTGAAAGCAGCGGGAATACTGAGTGAAAGCAGCGGGAATTCCGAGTGAAAGCAGTGGGAACACCAGGTGAAAGCAGCGGGAACACCCAGTGAAAGCAGTGGGAACACCGAGTGAAAGCAGCGGGAAAACCGAGTGAAAGCAGCGGGAACACCCAGTGAAATCAGCGGGAACACCGAGTGAAAGCAGCGTGATCACCGAACAAAAGCAGCTTGAAAACTGAGTGAAAGCAGTGGGAATACCGAGTGAAAGCAGCAGAGATAGCGAGTAAAAGCAGCGGGAACACCGAGTGAAAGCAGCGGGAACACCGAGTGAAAGCAGCTTGAAAACTGAGTGAAAGCAGGGGGAACAACGAGCAAAAGCAGTGGGAACACAGATTGAAAGCAGCCAGAACACTCAGTGCAAGCAGTGGGAACACTGAGTGAAAGCAGCGGGAACAGCCAGTGGAAGCAGCCAGAACACTTAGTGGAAGCAGCAGGAACACTGAGTGAGAGCAGTGGGAACACCGAATGAAACAAGGGGAACACCAAGTGAAAGCAACAGGAACACCAAGTGAAAGCAACGCATACACCCAGTGGAAGCAGCGGGAACACCAAGCAAAAGCAGCGGGAACACCCAGTGGAAGCAGCGGGAATACCAAGTGAAAGCAGCAGGAACACCCAGTGAAAGCAGCGGGAACACCCAGTGAAAGCAGCGGATATACACAGCGAAAGCAGTGGGATCACCGAGCGAAAGCAGCTTGAAAACTGAGTGAAAGCAACAGGGACACCCAGTGAAAGCTGCGGGAACACCAAGTGAAAGTAGCGGGAACACCCAGTGAAAGCAGCAGGAAGACTGAGTGAAAGCAGCGGGAACATCCAGTGAAAGCAGCGGGAATACCCAGTGAAAGCAGCGGGAACACCCAGCGAAACCAGCGGGAACACCGAGTGAAAGCAGTGGGAACACCGAATGAAAGCAGCGGGAATACTGAGTGAAAGCAGCGGGAACACCAAGCAAAGGCAGCAGGAATATCGAGCGAAAGCAGTGGGAACACCCAGTGGAAGCAGCTGGAACATAGAGTGAAAGCAGTGGGTACATCGAGCGAAGTCAGCGGGAACACCTAGTGAAAGCAATAGGAACACCAAGTGAAAGAAGTGGGAAACCCGAGTGAAAGCAACTTGAAACAAGAGCGAAAGCAGCGGGGACACAGAACCAAAGCAGCGGGGACACAGAGTGAAAGCAGTGGGAAACCAGAACAAAAGCAGCGGGGACACAGAGCGAAAGCAGCAGGGACACAGAGCGAAAGCAGCGGGGACACAGAGCGAAAGCAGCTGGGACACAGAGCGAAAGCCGCGGGAAACCAGAGCGAAAGCAGCGGGAACACAGAGTGAAAGCAGCGGGGACGCAGAGTGAAAGCAGCGGGAAGCCAGAGCGAAAACAACGGGGACACAGAGCGAAAGCAGCAGGGACACAGAGCGAAAGCAGCGGGGACACATGGCGAAAGCAGCAGGGACACAGAGCGAAAGCAGCGGGAACACAGAGTGAAAGCAGCGGGAACACAGAGTGAAAGCAGCGGGGACACAGAGCGAAAGCAGCGGGAAACCAGAGCGAAAGCAGCGGGGACACAGAGTGAACGCAGCGGGGACACAGAGTGAAAGCAGCGGGGATACAGAGCGAAAGCAGCGGGGACACAGAGTGAAAGCAGCGGGGACACAGAGCGAAAGCAGCGGGGACACAGAGTGAAAGCAGCGGGGACACAGAGTGAAAGCAGCGGGGACACAGAGTGAAAGCAGCGGGAACACAGAGTGAAAGCAGCGGAAACACCAAGTGAAAGCAGCGGGAACAACGAGCAAAAGCAGCTTGAAGACTGAGTGAACGCAGGGGGAATACCGCGTGAAAGCAGCGGGGACACAGAGCGAAAGCAGCGGGAACACCCAGTGCAAGCAGCGGAAACACAGAGCAAACGCAGCGGGAACACCGAGTGAAAGCAACGGGAACACCAAGTGAAAGCAACAGGAACACCCAGTGAAAGCAGTGGGAACACCGAATGAAAGCAGCGGGAACAGCAGGTGAAAGCAGCAGGAACAATGAGTGAAAGCAGCCAGAACACCCAGTGGAAGCAGCGGGAACACCGAGTGAAAGCAGCGGGAACACCCAGTGAAAGCAGCGGGAACACCGAGTGAAAGCAATAGGAACACCAAGTGAAAGAAGTGGGAAACCCGAGTGAAAGCAACGGGAAACCAGAGCGAAATCAGCGGGGACACAGAGCGAAAACAGCGGGGACATAGAGCGAAAGCAGCTTGAAAACTGAGTGAAAGCAGCGGGAACACCAAGTGAAAGCAGCGGGAATACTGAGTGAAAACAGCAGGAACACCCAGTGAAAGCAGCAGAAACACAAATCAAAAGCAGCGGGATAACCGAGCGAAAGCAGCTTGAAAACTGAGTGAAAGCAATGGGAACATCCAGTGAAAGCAGCAGAAACACAGAGCGAAAGCAGCGGGACACAGAGTGAAAGTAGCGGGAATACCGTGTGAAAGCTGCGGGAACACCGAGTGAAAGCAGCGGGAATACCGAGTGAAAGCAGTGGGAACACCAGGTGAAAGCAGGAGGAATAACGAGCGAAAGCAGCTGGAACACCAAGTTAAAGCAGCGGAACACCCAGTGAAAGCAGCGGGAACACCCAGTGAAGGCAGCGGGAACAGCCAGTGGAAGCAGCGGGAACACCCAGTGCAATCACCGGGAACACCGAGTGAAAGCAGCGTGATCACCGAGCAAAAGCAGCTTGAAAACTGAGTGAAAGCAGGGGGAATACCGAGTGAAAGCAGCGGGAATACTGAGTGAAAGCAACGGGAACACCAAACAAAGGCAGCAGGAATATCAAGCGAAAGCAGTGGGAACACCCAGTGGATGCAGCTAGAACATAGAGTGAAAGCAGTGGGAACTTCGAGCGAAGTCAGCGGGAACACCGAGTGAAAGCAATAGGAACAACAAGTGAAAGAAGTGGGAAACCTGAGTGAAAGCAGCGGGAAACCAGAGCGAAAGCAGCGGGGACACAGAGCAAAAGCAGCAGGGACACAGAGCGAAAGCAACGGGAACACAGAGTGAAAGCAGCGGGGACACAGAGTGAAAGCAGCGGGGACACAGAGCGAAAACAGCAGGGACACAGAGCGAAAGCAGCAGGGAAACAGAGCGAAAGCAGCGGGAACACCGAGTGAAAGCAGCGGGAAACCAGAGTGAAATCAGCGGGATCACAGAGTGAAAGCAGCGGGAATACCGAATGGAAGCAGCGGGAACAGCAGGTGAAAGCAGCAGGAACAACGAGCGAAAGCAGCAGGAACACAGTGTGAAAGCAGCCAGAACACCCAGTGGAAGCAGTGGGAACACCGAGTGAAAGCAGCGGGAACACCCAGGGAAAGCAGCGGGAACACCGTGTGAAAGCAGCAGGAACACCGAGTGAAAGCAGCGGTAACACCCAGTGAAATCAGCGGGAACACCAAGTGAAAGTAGTGGGACCACCGAGCAAAATAAGCTTGAAAACTGAGTGAAAGCAGGGGGAATACCGAGTGAAAGCAGCGGGAACACCGAGTGAAAGCAGCGGGTACACCCAGTGAAATCAGCTGGAACACCGAGTGAAAGCAGCAGGAATACCCAGTGAAAGCAGCGGATATACATAGCGAAAGCTTCGGGATCACTGAGCAAAAGCAGCTTGAAAACTGAGTGAAAGCAACGGGAACACCCAGTGAAAGCAGTGGGAACAATGAGTGGAAGCAGCGGGAACACCCAGTGAAAGCAGCGGGAACACTGAGTAAAAGCAGCGGGAACACCCAGTGAAAGCAGCAGGAAGACTGAGTGAAAGCAGCGGGAACACACAGTGATAGCAGCAGGAACACTGAGTGAAAGCAGCGGGAACACCCAGTGCAAGCAGCGGAAACACAGAGCGAAAGTAGTGGGAACACCAAGTGTAAGCAACGGGAACACCCAGTGAAAGCATCGGGAACACTGAGTGAAAGCAACGGGAACACTCAATGAAAGCAGCGGGAACACCAGGTGAAAGCAATGGGAACACCGAGTGAAAGCAGCGGGGACACCCAGTGAAAGCAGCGGGAACACCGAGTGAAAGCAGCAGGAACACCCAGTGAAAGCAACGGGAACACCGAGTGAAAGCAGCGGGAACACCGAGCAAAAGCAGCTTGAAAACTGAGTGAAAGCAGGGGGAATACCGAGTGAAAGCAGCAGGAACACCGAGCAAAAGCAACGGGAACACCGAGTGAAAGCAGCGGGAACACCGAGCAAAAGCAACGGGAACACCCAGGGAAAGCAGCGGGAACACCCAGTGAAAGCAACGGGAACACCCAGTGGAAGCAGCGGGAACACCGAGTGAAAGCTGCGGGAACATCGAGCAAAAGCAACGGGAACACCCAGTGAAAGCAGCGGGAACACCCAGTGGAAGCAGCAGGGAGACAGAGTGAAAGCAGCGGGATCACCGAGTGAAAGCAGCTTGAAAACTGAGTGAAAGCAGGGGGAACAACGAGCAAAAGCAGTGGGAACACAGAGTGAAAGCAGCCAGAACACCCAGTGCAAGCAGTGGGAACACTGAGTGAAAGCAGTGGGAACAGCCAGTGGAAGCAGCCAGAACACTTAGTGGAAGCAGCGGGAACACTGAGTGAAACAACGGGAACACCGAGTGAAAGCAACAGGAAAACCAAGTGAAAGCAACGAGTACACCCAGTGGAAGCAGCGGGAATACCCAGTGAAAGCAGCGGGAGCACGCAGTGAAAGCAGCGGATATACATAGCGAAAGCAGCGGGATCAGGGAGCGAAAGCAGTTTGAAAACTGAGTGAAAGCAATGGGAACACCCAGTGAAAGCAGCGGGAACACCATGTGAAAGCAGCGGGAACACCGAGTGAAAGCAGCGGGAACACCCAGTGAAATCAGTGGGAACACCAGGTGAAAGTAGTGGGATCACCGAGCAAAAGCAGCTGGAATACCGAGCGAAAGCAGCGGGAATACCGAGTGAAGGCAGCGGGAATACTGAGTGAAAGCAGCGGGAACACCAAGGGAAAGAAGTGGGAAACCCGAGTGAAAGCAACGGGAAACCAGAGCGAAAGCAGGGGGAGACCAGAGCGAAAGCAGCGGGGACACAGAGCGAAAACAGCGGGGACACAGAGCGAAAGCAGCGGGAACACAGAGTGAAAGCAGCGGGGACACAGAGCGTAAGCAGCGGGGTCACAGAGCGAAAGCAGCGGGGACACAGAGCGAAAGCAGCGGGGACACAGAACGAAAGCAGCGGGGACACAGAGTGAAAGCAGCGGGAACACAGAGTGAAAGCAGCGGGAACACCGAGCAAAGGCAGCAGGAATACCGAGCGAAAGCTTCGGGAACACACAGTGGAAGCAGCTGGAACATAGAGTGAAATCAGTGGGAACATCGAGCGAAGTCAGCGGGAACACCGAGTGAAAGCAATAGGAACACCAAGTGAAAGAAGTGAGAAACCCGAGTGAAAGCAAGCAGAACACCAAGCGAAAGCAGCGGGGACAAAGAGTGAAAGCAGCGGGGACACAGAGCGAAAGCAGCGGGGACACAGAGCGAAAGCAGCGGGGACACAGAGCGAAAGCAGCGGGGACACAGAGCGAAAGCAGCGGGGACACAGAGCGAAAGCAGCAGGGACACAGGGCGAAAGCAGTGGGGACACAGAGTGATAGCAGCGGGAAACCAGAGCGAAAGCAGCAGGGACACAGAGTGAAAGCAGCGGGAACACTCAGTGAAAGCAGCGGGAACACCGAGTGAAAGCAGCGGGAACACCGAGTGAAAGCAGCGGGAACACCCAGCAAAAGCAGCTTGAAAACTGAGTGAAAGCAGGGGGAATAGCGCGTGAAAGCAGCGGGAATACTGAGTGAAAGCAGCGGGAACACCGAGTGAAAGCAGCTTGAAAACTGAGTGAAAGCAGGGGGAACAACGAGCAAAAGCAGTGGGAACACAGAGTGAAAGCAGCCAGAACACTCAGTGAAAGCAGCGGGAACACCAAGTGAAAGCAAGGGGAACACCAAGTGAAAGCAACAGGAACACCCAGTGGAAGCAGCATTAACACCCAGTGGAAGCAGTGGGAACTCTGAATGAAAGCAGCGGGAACAGCCAGTGGAAGCAGTGGGAACACCGAGCAAAAGCAGCGGGAACACCGAGTGAAAGCAGCTTGAAAACTGAGTGAAAGCAGTGGGAACACAGAGTGAAAGCATCAGTCCACCCAGTGGAATCAATGGGAACACTGAGTCAAAGCAGCGGGAACACCGAGTGAAAGCAAGGGGAACACCAAGTGAAAGCAACAGGAACACCAAGTGAAAGCAACGGGAACACCCAGTGGAAGCATCAGGAAGACCCAGTGGAAGCAGCGGGAAGACCCAATGAAGGCAGCGGGAACACCGAGTGAAAGCAGCGGGAACTCCGAGTGAAAGCAGTGGGATCACCGAGTGAAAGCAGCTTGAAAACTGAGGGAAAGCAGGGGGAACAATGAGCAAAAGCAGTGGGAACACAGAGTGAAAGCAGCCAGAACACCCAGTGGAAGCAGTGGGAACACAGAGTGAAAGCAGCGGGAACAGCCAGTGGAAGCAGCGGGAACACTTAGTGGAAGCAGCCAGAACACTTAGTGGAAGCAGCGGGAACACCGAGTGAAAGCAAGGGGAACACCAAGTGATAGCAACAGGAACACCAATGAAAGCAGCGGGAACACACAGTGGAAGCAGCGGGAACACCCAGTGAAAGCAGCGGATATACATAGCGAAAGCAGCGGGTTCACCGAGTGAAAGCAGCTTTAAAACTGAGTGAAAGAAACGGGATCACCCAGTGAAAGCAGCGGGAACACTGAGTGAAAGCAGCAGGAACACCCAGTGAAAGCAGCGGGAACACACAGTGATAGCAGCAGGAACACTGAGTGAAAGCAGCGGGAACACCCAGTGCAAGCAGCGGAAACACAGAGCGAAAGTAGCGGGAACACCAAGTGAAAGCAACGGGAACACCAAGTGAAAGCAGCGGGAACACCCAGTGCAAGCAGCGGAAACACAGAGCGAAAGCAGCGGGAACACGGAGTAAAAGTGACGGGAACACCCAGTGAAAGCGACGGGAACACCGAGTGAAAGCAGCGGGAATACCGAGTGTAAGCAGCGGGGACACCATGTGAAAGCAACGGGAACACTCAGTGAAAGCAGCGGGAACACCGAGTGAAAGCAACGGGAACACCCAGTGAAAGCAGCGGGAACACAAAGTGAAAGCATCGGGAACACCTAGTGAAAGCAGCGGGAACACCGAGCAAAATAAGCTTGAAAACTGAGTGAAAGCAGGGGGAATACCGAATGAAAGCAGCGGGAACACCGAGTGAAAGCAGCGGGTACACCCAGTGAAATCAGCTGGAACACCGAGTGAAAGCAGCAGGAATACCCAGTGAAAGCAGCGGATATACATAGCGAAAGCTTCGGGATCACCGAGCGAAAGAAGCTTGAAAACTGAGTGAAAGCAACGGGAACACCCAGTGAAAGCAGCGGGAACAATGAGTGAAAGCAGCGGGAACACCCAGTGAAAGCAGCAGGAAGACTGAGTGAAAGCAGCGGGAACACCAGGTGAAAGCAATGGGAACACCGAGTGAAAGCAGCGGGGACACCCAGTGAAAGCAGCAGGAACACCCAGTGAAAGCAGCGGGAACACCGAGTGAAAGCAGCGGGACCACCGAGCAAAAGCAGCTTGAAAACTGAGTGAAAGCAGGGGGAATACCGAGTGAAAGCAGCAGGAACACCGAGCAAAAGCAACGGGAACACCGAGTGAAAGCAGCGGGAATACCGAGTGTAAGCAGCGGGGACACCATGTGAAAGCAACGGGAACACCCAGTGAAAGCAGCAGGAACACAAAGTGAAAGCATCGGGAACACCTAGTGAAAGCAGCGGGAACACCGAGCAAAATAAGCTTGAAAACTGAGTGAAAGCAGGGGGAATACCGAATGAAAGCAGCGGGAACACCGAGTGAAAGCAGCGGGTACACCCAGTGAAATCAGCTGGAACACCGAGTGAAAACAGCAGGAATACCCAGTGAAAGCAGTGGATATACATAGCGAAAGCTTCGGGATCACCGAGCGAGAGAAGCTTGAAAACTGAGTGAAAGCAACGGGAACACCCAGTGAAAGCAGCGGGAACAATGAGTGAAAGCAGCGGGAACACCCAGTGAAAGCAGCGGGAACACTGAGTAAAAGCAGCGGGAACACCCAGTGAAAGCAGCAGGAAGACTGAGTGAAAGCAGCGGGAACGCACAGTGATAGCAGCAGGAACACTGAGTGAAAGCAGCGGGAACACCCAGTGCAAGCAGCGGAAACACTGAGCGAAAGTAGTGGGAACACCAAGTGAAAGCAACGGGAACACCCAGTGAAAGCATCGGGAACACTGAGTGAAAGCAACGGGAACACTCAGTGAAAGCAGCGGGAACACCAGGTGAAAGCAATGGGAACACCGAGTGAAAGCAGCGGGGACACCCAGTGAAAGCAGCGGGAACACCGAGTGAAAGCAGCAGGAACACCCAGTGAAAGCAGCGGGAACACCGAGTGAAAGCAGCGGGAACACCGAGCAAAAGCAGCTTGAAAACTGAGTGAAAGCAGGGGGAATACCGAGTGAAAGCAGCAGGAACACCGAGCAAAAGCAACGGGAACACCGAGTGAAAGCAGCGGGAACACCGAGCAAAAGCAACGGGAACACCCAGGGAAAGCAGCGGGAACACCCAGTGAAAGCAACGGGAACACCCAGTGGAAGCAGCGGGAACACCGAGTGAAAGCTGCAGGAACATCGAGCAAAAGCAACGGGAACACCCAGTGAAAGCAGCGGGAACACCCAGTGGAAGCAGCAGGGAGACAGAGTGAAAGCAGCGGGATCACCGAGTGAAAGCAGCTTGATAACTGAGTGAAAGCAGGGGGAACAACGAGCAAAAGCAGTGGGAACACAGAGTGAAAGCAGCCAGAACACCCAGTGCAAGCAGTGGGAACACTGAGTGAAAGCAGCGGGAACAGCCAGTGGAAGCAGCCAGAACACTTAGTGGAAGCAGCGGGAACACTGAGTGAAACAACGGGAACACCGAGTGAAAGCAACAGGAACACCAAGTGAAAGCAACACGTACACCCAGTGGAAGCAGCGGGAATACCCAGTGAAAGCAGCGGGAACACGCAGTGAAAGCAGCGGATATACATAGCGAAAGCAGCGGGATCAGGGAGCGAAAGCAGTTTGAAAACTGAGTGAAAGCAATGGGAACACCCAGTGAAAGCAGCGGGAACACCATGTGAAAGCAGCGGGAACACCGAGTGAAAGCAGCGGGAACACCCAGTGAAATCAGTGGGAACACCGGGTGAAAGTAGTGGGATCACCGAGCAAAAGCAGCTGGAATACCGAGCGAAAGCAGCGGGAATACCGCGTGAAGGCAGTGGGAATACTGAGTGAAAGCAGCGGGAACACCAAGTGAAAGAAGTGGGAAACCCGAGTGAAAGCAACGGGAAACCAGAGCGAAAGCAGGGGGAAACCAGAGCGAAAGCAGCGGGGACACAGAGCGAAAGCAGCGGGGACACAGAGCGAAAGCAGCGGGAACACAGAGTGAAAGCAGCGGGGACACAGAGCGTAAGCAGCGGGGTCACAGAGCGAAAGCAGCGGGGACACAGAGCGAAAGCAGCGGGGACACAGAACGAAAGCAGCGGGGACACAGAGTGAAAGCAGCGGGAACACAGAGTGAAAGCAGCGGGAACACCGAGCAAAGGCAGCAGGAATACCGAGCGAAAGCTTCGGGAACACACAGTGGAAGCAGCTGGATCATAGAGTGAAATCAGTGGGAACATCGAGCGAAGTCAGCGGGAACACCGAGTGAAAGCAATAGGAACACCAAGTGAAAGAAGTGAGAAACCCGAGTGAAAGCAGGCAGAACACCAAGCGAAAGCAGCGGGGACAAAGAGTGAAAGCAGCGGGGACACAGAGCGAAAGCAGCGGGGACACAGAGCGAAAGCAGCGGGGACACAGAGCGAAAGCAGCAGGGACACAGAGCGAAAGCAGTGGGGACACAGAGTGATAGCAGCGGGAAACCAGAGCGAAAGCAGCAGGGACACAGAGTGAAAGCAGCAGGAACACTCAGTGAAAGCAGCGGGAACACCGAGTGAAAGCAGCGGGAACACCGAGTGAAAGCAGCGGGAACACCCAGCAAAAGCAGCTTGAAAACTGAGTGAAAGCAGGGGGAATAGCGCATGAAAGCAGCGGGAATACTGAGTGAAAGCAGCGGGAACACCGAGTGAAAGCAGCTTGAAAACTGAGTGAAAGCAGGGGGAACAACAAGCAAAAGCAGTGGGAACACAGAGTGAAAGCAGCCAGAACACTCAGTGAAAGCAGCGGGAACACCAAGTGAAAGCAAGGGGAACACCAAGTGAAAGCAACAGGAACACCCAGTGGAAGCAGCAGTAACACCCAGTGGAAGCAGTGGGAACACTGAATGAAAGCAGCGGGAACAGCCAGTGGAAGCAGTGGGAACACCGAGCAAAAGCAGCGGGAACACCGAGTGAAAGCAGCTTGAAAACTGAGTGAAAGCAGTGGGAACACAGAGTGAAAGCATCAGTCCACCCAGTGGAAGCAGTGGGAACACTGAGTCAAAGCAGCGGGAACAGCGAGTGAAAGCAAGGGGAACACCAAGTGAAAGCAACAGGAACACCAAGTGAAAGCAACAGGAACACCCAGTGGAAGCATCAGGAAGACCCAGTGGAAGCAGCGGGAAGACCCAATGAAGGCAGCGGGAACACCGAGTGAAAGCAGCGGGAACACCGAGTGAAAGCAGTGGGATCACCGAGTGAAAGCAGCTTGAAAACTGAGTGAAAGCAGGGGGAACAATGAGCAAAAGCAGTGGGAACACAGAGTGAAAGCAGCCAGAACACCCAGTGGAAGCAGTGGGAACACAGAGTGAAAGCAGCGGGAACAGCCAGTGGAAGCAGCGGGAACACTTAGTGGAAGCAGCCAGAACACTTAGTGGAAGCAGCGGGAACACCGAATGAAAGCAAGGGGAACACCAAGTGAAAGCAACAGGAACACCAATGAAAGCAGCGGGAACACACAGTGGAAGCAGCGGGAACACCCAGTGAAAGCAGCGGATATACATAGCGAAAGCAGCGGGTTCACCGAGCGAAAGCAGCTTGAAAACTGAGTGAAAGAAACGGGATCACCCAGTGAAAGCAGCGGGAACACTGAGTGAAAGCAGCAGGAACACCCAGTGAAAGCAGCGGGAACACACAGTGATAGCAGCAGGAACACTGAGTGAAAGCAGCGGGAACACCCAGTGCAAGCAGCGGAAACACAGAGCGAAAGTAGCGGGAACACCAAGTGAAAGCAACGGGAACACCAAGTGAAAGCAGCGGGAACACCCAGTGCAAGCAGCGGAAACACAGAGCGAAAGCAGCGGGAACACGGAGTAAAAGCGACGGGAACACCCAGTGAAAGCGACGGGAACACCGAGTGAAAGCAGCGGGAATACCGAGTGTAAGCAGCGGGGACACCATGTGAAAGCAACGGGAACACTCAGTGAAAGCAGCGGGAACACCGAGTGAAAGCAACGGGAACACCCAGTGAAAGCAGCGGGAACACAAAGTGAAAGCATCGGGAACACCTAGTGAAAGCAGCGGGAGCACCGAGCAAAATAAGCTTGAAAACTGAGTGAAAGCAGGGGGAATACCGAGTGAAAGCAGCGGGAACACCGAGTGAAAGCAGCGGGTACACCCAGTGAAATCAGCTGGAACACCGAGTGAAAGCAGCAGGAATACCCAGTGAAAGCAGCGGATATACATAGCGAAAGCTTCGGGATCACCGAGCGAAAGCAGCTTGAAAACTGAATGAAAGCAACGGGAACACCCAGTGAAAGCAGCGGGAACAATGAGTGAAAGCAGCGGGAACACCCAGTGAAAGCAGCGGGAACACTGAGTAAAAGCAGCGGGAACACCCAGTGAAAGCAGCAGGAAGACTGAGTGAAAGCAGCGGGAACACACAGTGATAGCAGCAGGAACACCGAGTGAAAGCAGCGGGAACACCCAGTGCAAGCAGCAGAAACACTGAGCGAAAGTAGTGGGAACACCAAGTGAAAGCAACGGGAACACCCAGTGAAAGCATCGGGAACACTGAGTGAAAGCAACGGGAACACTCAGTGAAAGCAGCGGGAACACCAGGTGAAAGCAATGGGAACACCGAGTGAAAGCAGCGGGGACACCCAGTGAAAGCAGCGGGAACACCGAGTGAAAGCAGCAGGAACACCCAGTGAAAGCAGCGGGAACACCGAGTGAAAGCAGCGGGAACACCGAGCAAAAGCGGCTTGAAAACTGAGTGAAAGCAGGGGGAATACCGAGTGAAAGCAGCAGGAACACCGAGCAAAAGCAACGGGAACACTGAGTGAAAGCAGCGGGAACACCGAGCAAAAGCAACGGGAACACCCAGTGAAAGCAGCGGGAACACCCAGTGAAAGCATCGGGAACACCCAGTGGAAGCAGCGGGAACACGGAGTAAAAGCGACGGGAACACCCAGTGAAAGCGACGGGAACACCGAGTGAAAGCAGCGGGAATACCGAGTGCAAGCAGCGGGGACACCATGTGAAAGCAACGGGAACACTCAGTGAAAGCAGCGGGAACACCGAGTGAAAGCAACAGGAACACCCAGTGAAAGCAGCGGGAACACAAAGTGAAAGCATCGGGAACACCTAGTGAAAGCAGCGGGAACACCGAGCAAAATAAGCTTGAAAACTGAGTGAAAGCAGGGGGAATACCGAGTGAAAGCAGCGGGAACACCGAGTGAAAGCAGCGGGTACACCCAGTGAAATCAGCTGGAACACCGAGTGAAAGCAGCAGGAATACCCAGTGAAAGCAGTGGATATACATAGCGAAAGCTTCGGGATCACCGAGCGAAAGCAGCTTGAAAACTGAGTGAAAGCAACGGGAACACCCAGTGAAAGCAGCGGGAACAATGAGTGAAAGCAGCGGGAACACCCAGTGAAAGCAGCGGGAACACTGAGTAAAAGCAGCGGGAACACCCAGTGAAAGCAGCAGGAAGACTGAGTGAAAGCAGCCGGAACACACAGTGATAGCAGCAGGAACACTGAGTGAAAGCAGCGGGAACACCCAGTGCAAGCAGCGGAAACACTGAGCGAAAGTAGTGGGAACACCAAGTGAAAGCAACGGGAACACCCAGTGAAAGCATCGGGAACACCGAGTGAAAGCAGCGGGGACACCCAGTGAAAGCAGCGGGAACACCGAGTGAAAGCAGCAGGAACACCCAGTGAAAGCAGCGGGAACACCGAGTGAAAGCAGCGGGAACACCGAGCAAAAGCAGCTTGAAAACTGAGTGAAAGCAGGGGAAATACCGAGTGAAAGCAGCAGGAACACCGAGCAAAAGCAACGGGAACACCGAGTGAAAGCAGCGGGAACACCGAGCAAAAGCAACGGGAACACCCAGGCAAAGCAGCGGGAACACCCAGTGAAAGCAACGGGAACACCCAGTGAAAGCAGCGGGAACACCCAGTGAAAGCAGCGGGAACACCCAGTGGAAGCAGCAGGGAGACAGAGTGAAAGCAGCGGGATCACCGAGTGAAAGCAGCTTGATAACTGAGTGAAAGCAGATGGAACAACGAGCAAAAGCAGTGGGAACACAGAGTGAAAGCAGCCAGAACACCCAGTGCAAGCAGTGGGAACACTGAGTGAAAGCAGCGGGAACAGCCAGTGGAAGCAGCCAGAACACTTAGTGGAAGCAGCGGGAACACTGAGTGAAACAACGGGAAGACCGAGTGAAAGCAACAGGAACACCAAGTGAAAGCAACGCGTACACCCAGTGGAAGCAGCGGGAATACCCAGTGAAAGCAGCGGGAACACGCAGTGAAAGCAGCGGATATACATAGCGAAAGCAGCGGGATCAGGGAGCGAAAGCAGTTTGAAAACTGAGTGAAAGCAATGGGAACACCCAGTGAAAGCAGCAGGAACAATGAGTGAACACAGCGGGAACACCCAGTGAAAGCAGCGGGAAGACTGAGTGAAAGCAGCGGGAACACATAGTGATAGCAGCAGCAACACTGAGTGAAAGCAGCGGGAACACCCAGTGCAAGCAGCGGAAACACAGAGCGAAAGCAACGGGAACACCAAGTGAAAAACAACGGGAACACCCAGTGAAAGCAGCGGGAACACCGAGTGAAAGCAGCGGGAATACCGAGTGTAAGCAGCGGGGACGCCATGTGAAAGCAGTGGGAACAACCAGCGAAAGCAGCGGGAACACCGAGCAAAGGCAGCAGGAATATCGAGCGAAGGCAGCGGGAACACCCAGTGGAAGCAGCTGGAACATAGAATGAAAGCAGTGGGAACATCGAGCGAAGTCAGCGGGCACACCGAGTGTAAGCAATAGGAACACCAAGTGAAAAAAGTGGGAAACCCGAGTGAAAGCAGCGGGAAACCAGAGCGAAAGCAGCGGGGACACAGAGCGAAAGCAGCGGGGACACAGAGCGAAAGCAGCGGGGACACAGAGCAAAAGCAGCGGGAAACCAGAGCGAAAGCAGCAGGGACACCGAGTGAAAGCAGCGGGATCACCGAGTGAAAGCAGCTTGAAAACTGAGTGAAAGCAAGGGGAACAAGGAGCAAAAGCAGTGGGAACACAGAGTGAAAGCAGCCAGAACACCCAGTGGAAGCAGCGGGAATACCAAGTGAAACAAGGGGAACACCCAGTGGAAGCAACGGGAACACCAAGTGAAAGTAGCGGGAACACCCAGTGAAAGCAGCGGGAACACCGAGTGAAAGCAGCGGGAACACCCAGTGAAAGCAGCGGATATACATAGCGAAAGCAGTGGGATCACCGAGCGAAAGCAGCTTGAAAACTGAGTGAAAGCAACGGGAACACCCAGTGAAAGCAGCGGGAACACCAAGTGAAAGCATCGGGAACACCTAGTGAAAGCAACGGGAACACTCATTGAATGCAGCGGGAACACCAGGTGAAAGCAATGGGAACACACAGTGAAAGCAGCGGGAGCACCCAGTGAAAGCAGCGGGAACACCGAGCAAAAGCAGCTTGAAAACTGAGTGAAAGCAGCGGGAACACCGAGTGAAAGCAGCGGGAACACCGAGTGAAAGCAGCAGGAATACCAAGTGAAAGCAAGGGGAACACCAAGTGAAAGCAACAGGAACACCAAGTGAAAGCAACGGAAACACCGATTGAAAGCAGCGGGAATACCGAGTGTAAGCAGCGGGGACACCATGTGAAAGCAGTGGGAACAACCAGCGAAAGCAGCGGGAACACCGAGCAAAGGCAGCAGGAATATCGAGCGAAAGCAGCGGGAACACCCAGTGGAAGCAGATGGAACATAGAGTGAAAGCAGTGGGAATATCGAGCGAAGTCAGCGGGAACACCGAGTGAAAGCAATAGGAACACCAAGTGAAAGAAGTGGGAAACCCAAGTGAAATCAGCGGGAAACCAGAGCGAAAGCAGCAGGGACACAGAGCGAAAGCAGCGGGGTCACAGAGCGAAAGCAGCGGGGTCACAGAGCAAAAGCAGCGGGGACAAAGAGCGAAAGCAGCGGGGACACAGAGTGAAAGCAGCGGGGACACAGAGTGAAAGCAGCGGGAAATCAGAGCGAAAGCAGCAGGGACACCGAGTGAAAGCAGCGGGATCACCGAGTGAAAGCAGCTTGAAAACTGAGTGAAAGCAGGGGGAACAAGGAGCAAAAGCAGCGGGGACACAGAGCGAAAGCAGCGGGGACAAAGAGTGAAAGCAGCGGGAAATCAGAGCGAAAGCAGCAGGGACACCGAGTGAAAGCAGCGGGATCACCAAGTGAAAGCAGCTTGAAAACTGAGTGAAAGCAGGGGGAACAAGGAGCAAAAGCAGTGGGAACACAGAGTGAAAGCAGTGGGAACAGCCAGTGGAAGCAGCGGGAATACCAAGTGAAAAAAGGGGAACACCAAGTGAAAGCAACAGGAACACCAAGTGAAAGCAACGGGAACACCCAGTGGAAGCAACGGGAACACCAAGTGAAAGCAGCAGGAACACCGAGTGAAAGCAGTGGGAACATCCAGTGAAAGCAGCAGATATAGATAGCGAAAGCAGTGGGATCACCGATCGAAAGCAGCTTGAAAACTGAGTGAAAGCAACGGGAACACCCTGTGAAAGCAGCGGGAACAATGAGTGAAAGCAGCGGGAACACTGAGTGAAAGCAGCGGGAACACTGAGTGAAAGCAGCGGGAACACCCAGTGAAAGCAGCGGGAAAACCCAGTGAAAGCAGCGGGAACACTGAGTGAAAGCAGCGGGAACACTGAGTGAAAGCAGCGGGAACACCCAGTGAAAGCAGCAGGAACACACAGTGAAAGCAGCGGGAACACCCAGTGAAAGCAGCGGGAACAATGAGTGAAAGCAGCGGGAACACCCAGTGAAAGCAGCGGAAACACAGAGCAAAAGCAGCGGGAACACGGAGTGAAAGCGACGGGAACACCCAGTGAAAGCAGCGGGAGCACACAGTGATAGCAGCGGGAATACCGAGTGTAAGCAGCGGAGACACCATGTGAAAGCAGTGGGAACAACCAGCGAAAGCAGCGGGAACACAGAGAGAAAGCAGCCAGAAGACCCAGTGGAAGCAGTGGGAACACCGAGTGAAAGCAGCGGGAATACCGAGTGAAAGCAGCGGGAACACCGTGTGAAAGCAGCGGGAAGAGCCATTGAAAGCAGCGGGAACATCGTGTGAAAGCAGCGGGAACACCCAGTGAAAGCAGCGGCAACACCCAGTGAAAGCAGCGGGAACATCAGGTGAAAGCAATGAGAACACCCAATGAAAGCAGCGGGAACACCCAGTGAAAGCAGCAGGAACAACGAGCGAAAGCAGCGGGAACACCAAACGAAACCAGCCAGAACACCCAGTGGAAGCAGTGGGATCACAGAGTGAAAGCAGCGGGAACAGCCAGTGGAAGCAGCGGGAACACCGAGTGAAAGCAATGGGAACACCCAGTGGAAGCAGTGGGAACAACGAGTGAAAGCAATGGGAACACCAAGCGATAGCAGCGGGAACACTGAGTGAAAGCAGTGGGAACACCCAATGACAGCAGCGGGAACGCTGAGCAAAAGCAGCAGGAACACCAAGCAAAAGCAACGGGAACACCGAGTGAAAGCAAGGGGAACACCAAGTGAAAGCAACAGGAACACCAAGTGAAAGTAACAGGAACACCCAGTGGAAGCATCAGGAAGACCCAGTGGAAGCAGCGGGAAGACCCAATGAAGGCAGCGGGAACACCGAGTGAAAGCAGCGGGAACACCGAGTGAAAGCAGTGGGATCACCGAGTGAAAGCAGCTTGAAAACTGAGTGAAAGCAGGGGGAACAATGAGCAAAAGCAGTGGGAACACAGAGTGAAAGCAGCCAGAACACCCAGTGGAAGCAGTGGGAACACAGAGTGAAAGCAGCGGGAACAGCCAGTGGAAGCAGCGGGAACACTTAGTGGAAGCAGCCAGAACACTTAGTGGAAGCAGCGGGAACACCGAGTGAAAGCAAGGGGAACACCAAGTGAAAGCAACAGGAACACCAATGAAAGCAGCGGGAACACACAGTGGAAGCAGCGGGAACACCCAGTGAAAGCAGCGGAAACACCAAGCGAAAGCAGCGGGAACACAGAGCGAAAGCAGCAGGACCGCCAAGTTCGGGCTGAAGCCTGCCGAGTCACCAAACTTCAAGAGCCGTATACCCCTTTAATTTTACTGGACTATCTATCCTTCCCATTCTGCTAGCTATTTGTGTGTTTGTGAACATCGAGTGTGTGTGTGTGTGCGTAAATCAGAGCATTCTTATCTTTTCAATTAGACTGGGTTATGTACAGGCGGAGAGAGAAAAGAGGAGAACTATTTGAATTCCTCCTCAGATGATTGTAATATACTGTAAATCTCTACAGTTCTATGGTGTATGGGGAATGGAGTGTTATCTCCGAAATAAACCATCTCCACAATGTTTATCAATATGTCAGCATCAGCATCTTGTTTATACTACTAGAATCATTTAACACATTTTTTCTGCATACATGAAGGTCCGCAGATATTACAGTGCCCTCATGACAAATGAAAAGATATAACCAACAACAAGCTTGAAGTGATGAGTCATGAACTGCAATCTTGGATGTGCATGAGCAAAAGAATTGAGAGATTTACACATATACTTCAATCTCCGTGAATACAAATCTAATGGTTTGAACAGGGCAAAATTAATACTATCCTCACTAGTTAAAATCAGTCTGTTTCTTTCCAGGCCATATTGTAATGTTCTGAGTGATAGTAACACCAGCACCGAACAGTAACAAGTTGAAACAGACTACAGTCTTCTGATCTTAAAGATATTTGGCAATTGGCCTCTAGCAGGCAGGATGTACATGTTTTAAAGTATCATTTTGGGAATGAATACAAGGACAAATTACAGCTCTGTAGTGTAAAATATAATTTTACAAGGTCCCTCCTAAAGTAAGGCCCATTTCCTTTGGTTGAAATTACCTTTTGTCATTGAACTCTCGGTATTTCAAAACCAGGTGACATGATGCAAAATGGCTTTCAGTATTTTATGCATATTTTATGTGTATAATGTATACTTGACTTCTCTACCTCAAGATAGCTCCATAGTTCAGGGAGTGCAGTATTGCTTGAAATGACAGAGATTGAATTCAAATCTCTCTGGACATAATATATTTGAAACAACAGGTTGATAGAACCTAGGTTTTTTTGTTGCTATTGGCCTGTTCCTATATTACATACTGGTCTCTTCGTATCCCTCCATAATATCTGCCACTGGTCTGCACATTTTTTATGATTAAGGCTTGAATTAGTAGCAGCTGTCACCAAGGTAATTGGGTAGTCCCCTGCCACTAATTTCCAATAAAATTAAGGTTGTTCACCCTCCAGCATTTAAGATTAGGTGGGGATTTGATAGACATGTTCAGAATTATGAAAGGTTTTGATAAATAAGAAAAAGTGTTTCCAGTTGAAGAGGGGTTGGTAACCAGAGCACACAGGTTTAAAGGCAAAACTGAGGGATCTTTTTCACCCAGCGAGTTGTTAGGATCAAGAATATAATGTCTGAAAGAATGATGGGAGCAGATTCAGTAATAGCTTTCAAAATGGAATTGAATAAACATTTGAATGGGGTAAATTTGCCAGGCAATGGAGAAAGGGCAGGAAAATGGCACAAATGGAAAGGCTCCTTCTGTAACATTCTATAATTGTAACTCACGTCCTGCTGAATACAGTTAGTTAATTATTTATTGATTGTGAAATCAAGGTGAACAGCCAATGTCCATAGTGCAGGACAGCACTGAGGCCGAAGTGTTTGATATTGGAGAAAGTACATCAGTGGTTAAGTGACATACTATTTGAGGTTTAAAAGCTTTTGGATTATAGGAGGAAGAGATGATGGATGGAGGCAAGGAGTGTCACAATTTTGAAGTCTCTGAAGTAATGAGTTATGGTAGGCAATGGTGTGATGAGTCAAGCAATGTTTTAGGAGGTAAGGAAGAAGAGTTAGGACAGTGAGTTTGGAATTCATGAAGAACAAGAAAGGAAAGTTGAGAGGAACAGTGGCCCCAGCAGTATGAATGAAACAACAGGAAATGTTACATGGACGGAGATGGGTCAGGGTCTTTTTACTCCTTGACCGCAGGAGTGCAACAGAAGAGTTGTCCCAGACACAGGAGTAGTATTCAAGGCTTGGAGCTATGGAGAGTTGTCAACCATTGAGAAGGGTAATGTTTGGCATGAATGTGGAAACAAAGTTGTCTGAAGGCAATATCAGCAACAAAAGAAACACGAGTTCTGAGCTGTCACCATGTCCTGAGATTGAGTCCTTCTGTCTCAGACTCTAGGTTAGGACTTGTTTCTTAGACAGACTACAGATATACTCCAGTATCTGCTTAACGCTCGTTTATGTGTACCACTTCTAAACAGGTTACAGAGTAGGCAAATAGCTCCTAGGCATGGTTTCAACCACTTGCTTGAGAGTCTAACACATGATTGCCTCGTGTCAGTGGTATATCATCATCTATCTCATACATTGGCATATCCCATCTGTTAACCCTATATACTAGAATATGAACATAATTTGGTATCAAAAATGATTAAGGGGTGGAAAATGATTGTATTTCCTTCATTATTGATACATTTCAGGCTTATTTGATTAGATATTGCCTAAGCTGTGATGCAAAATGATGCTTACTGAATTGGGTCCACACATGCCAAACAGCAGTCAGTACCAGGCCATGGAAAAGTCTGAAAGATATCTTTAACAAAGAACAAAATGATAAAATATTATTATGGGCCAGTACAAAAAGAAAGACCACATTCATTGCTGCTGTTATAATGATCACAAGAATTGTGATCATTAATGTTCTTAGAATTAACCCACAGAATGAATAAAATAGGAGCAGAAATAGTGGACAAAATTTTAGACTGATGGTCCCTGGCAAGAACATCGAGGCTGTAGTGGGTCAGGTTGCTGTTGGAAGGGGTTTTGTCAAGGTTCTTTAACGAGCCACGACATTAGTATCCCACTTCCTGGTTTCTTGAATAATCAGATGGGGGTGGGGATGAAGGTGAGGGCGTGGAGAGATGGATTATGCTCAAAAGCTGTCAAAAAAAAGGATTTCTAGTTAAAGGGATCCAGGCAGGCATCAGAATGTCTCACCTGCACATGGATTCCTAAAGCTGCAGCAACCACAGGAATAGAGAGGCTCTCTCACTCTTACCTAGGGGCTCTGCTGTTGTTTCTGAAGGATTGCCGCTAGATGATCCTTCCCAATGATGGGAGGAAGAGACTAGGCTCTCTAGTCAAGCAGCTGTGTATGGAAAAGACGAAGGAAGTCAATCACAGGAGTATCGTCCGTCCAGTGAAGCGAGTGTGGAGATGGTGAAACAAGAAGATCAAGAAGCTCAGGGTGGGAGGGTGAGGGGCATAAAACTTTGAGATGCCAAGCCCCACACTCTGACTTTCCCAACATCCTCCTGCACTGCACTCCTCTGAACAAATCGCCTTGCAGCTCCATTCATTCCTTTCTTTCTTGAGGCACCTCTTCACATTCCTATTTTGACAGCCAGAGCTCAAACTCACCCTCGTCCTATTGCCCTCTCATGCCCACTCCTTGGGTCTTGTGGAGCAGTGGGTAGCATTCCTGCCTCTGAGCCAGAAGTTCTGGGTTCAAGTCCCACTCCAGGATTTGATGGCCAAGGAAGGTGCATTCATAATGCAGCCAAACTGGTTGAGTATCAATCTATAAATCTTTCCAACACACGCCAATGGCAAGCGGTAAGAGTGGGAGGGGTTCCTGGTCAGCCATGTGATGGAAAGAAAGTTGGAGCCTCTGCGATCACTATTCATAGTTACAGACTACAACATGCATGTAAAAGTGCATGTTGCAACAGCAACTTGGACTCTTTAAGTGAACTGTCATACCACCACCACCCAAAACTTACAGGCACCCTTCCCAAATGTCCTTCCCTTCTCCCCACACAATCTATCCCTAATACTGATAACTCTCTTTGCAGAAGAGAGTGCATAACTTTGGGGAGGGCAGAGCCCTGGGGGATAGAGGGGGTTACAGGTTGACCCTTCAGCAACAGGCACCTTGGCAGCTGTTGGCAATACGTGACCACCTGGTCTTCTAGGAAGGAGCTCTTGTTCCTGAAGGCTGCAGGTGTCAGCAATGATCTGCCATGAGAGTCTAAACCTCCTGAGGCTCTGGTGCTAAAAAAATACCGAGAGAACTGATGAGGTCGACTGCGTTGGGGATCTCCCTTCCTTTGAGCTGGATTTCTGTCTGTATCCCCTCTGCTCTGTGGAACAGCATATGGCTGAGGAAAAGGCAGCTGGTGCTCCTGCTGCTGTTGCTATTGGTGCTGCTGCTCCTTTTGCCCATCATCAGAGGTGCAGGGTAGAACTGTATTAGCTGCTCCCATGCCATGGCGAAGGCTGACAGTAGAGAAGTATAGTTCAAAGTGAGTGAAGCACAAAAAAGGAGAATTAATTTCCAAGAAGTTGGCAATCACCTGTTAAGCAGTGAAAGCACACTCTCAGAAGTGGTGCTGTGAGTACCAGCCTCTCACCTGCACACCACTGGAGCTCTTCAGTTCCATTGTTCTAAGGCTTCCTAACCAGTCAGTTTCACCGAAGAAAAACGTCTCACTGCGCAGTTGCCTCTCTGACCCTGATCATTCAGGAAACAGTCTGTTCAAGCCAGAATAGTTGAGTAAAAAAGCATTTAATGACTTAGCTGCAAATGACAATTACTCACCCGTCAACTCCAAGGGGGTTCTCGCTCGCCTGCAAAACCACCTAGGCGAAACCCAGAAGTAGGCACGATGATCTTGGGCTCCAAGCCGACATTGAAACCTACAAACTTCCAAGGGGACTTTGGTAGGGTGGATACTGAGAGATTGTTTCTGCTGGTTGCGAAATCTAGAACATGGGGCACAGTCTCAGGATAAGGGGCCGATCATTTAGGACTGAGATCAGGAGAAATTCCTTGACTCAAAGGGTTCTGAGTCTTTGGAATTCTCTACTCCAGAAGGTTGTGGATGTTCCATCATTGAATATATTTAAGGCTGGGATAGACAGCTCTCAGGTAACTAAAGGATATGGGGAATGGGTGGGAAAATGGAGTTGAAGCTCAAGATTAGCCATGATCTTATTGAATGACATAGCAGCCTTGATGGCCACATGCTTTACTCCTGCTCCTATTTCTTGTGCTCTTGTGTTCTTGACATCAACTTTAGGGGATTTAACCCCCTGCATGCATCTGAACCCACCTTCTAATTCTGTCCAGTGTGTGCTGGGCTAAATTCTACCATTCACATTTTTATGACTTATTTCTCATTTTGTACCTACACCAAGTTTGAAATTAGCACGCTAGCCATCTTTAATCTCTTGCAAAATTCTGCCCTTTAATTCCATCTTTAACTTTGCAGTCTTTCTGAAGTGAACGTTATTGAATTATTGCATGTTTAGTTTCTAAGCACCCTCCAGTACTGTTAAAAAAAACACTTTAATTTTATACCATTCATTTGTCAGAAAATAAATGACTGTATTTCCAGCAGTTTATCATAGAAGCACAGGTTCAGAAACTAGGATGTCTTTACTTTAAATGATGCTTTGAATTCCTTCACTATCAGCAGTTCTCTAAAGTAAACTTTAATTAAATGCAAACTGCTGGTTTGGAGATTTGATATGACAAAACTACAACCACACTGTACTGCAGCTGAAAATGGAATAGAGAGAAAGACTTCACTTTGTGTTTCTCCATAGGCTGCTAATTGATAAGCATACAATTTAACCTGATTAAATGTTGGAACCATTACCCCAACATAAATGTGTTGTATCTACCACTATTAAGCTGATTATTGGTGACTCATCCACTATTAATTGCAAGCTTTATGTTTAGTTTGGTTTTGAGATTTTACTTTCCTTGTGAATTAAACAAATAAACAAAGTACATGGAAGAGAAACATTTGGGGCAGAATTCTATACTGACGGGTTTTTAGGGTCGTGCCAAAGTCAATGGACTTTTGAACAACTCACTGCATTTTACAGCCCCACTCCCACCGCGGTAGTGCTGTAAAATTTCACCCTGGGTTATTTTTAGTTCACTTTTTCAAAACAGAACACTGACAGTAACTATTGCCAGTAGTCCTTTCGCATGTCACCAAAATAATGTTTCTTCATGTATGACACTAGGAAGTACATGTTGGCAGGCCATTTAATCATGGAGAACTATCTGCACCCAACATCTCAACACAATTGCTTTCCAGCAAGGATCAGCGGATAGGGAAAAGGAGTGGGAACCTTGGCCCATTTACCCCTTGTGAGGGAATTGCAGCCACTTCTAAAGAACAAGTTGTTTTTGGCTAATTTCACAGAACTATGAATTTGAACCTCAGAACTTGCTGTTCTGTAAGGCTCATTTAGACACAGGCTTTGCTAACTGAAGATACTCTTTCTTCATGTAGTCATGGGGTGTATATTGGTGATTTCTCAGGTCTCAGCCTTGATATTATAAGGTATTATTACAGGCCATGTGCAGTTGCTTCTCAGGGAGGGCTAGTTACAAATTGGGAGAGATCAATTCCTTTGTCCAGCAATTTGAACAGAATGGTCAGGAATGCAGGCAAGCAATTGGAAGGGAAACATTTACTGTATAGTAATAAATTGTTGTTTATCAAATATTTATTTCTACAAAGAAAAAAATGCATCCCACACTTGGAATATAATTTATGCCTTATAATTGTTATTGTGTAATTTAATACATTTAAGCATCATAAAAATATCAACAATGCAATAAAATATGCTTTACATTTTATGTAACTGGCTGACTTTGCTGCAGTTGTGCCCATTAATTTTTCTTCTTTGGTTAGTTTTTTTTTATGTGGCACCAGGTAATAAAGCTAATGAAACATGCAAACTGGTGCAAATCTGCCATCAACTTTGCTAGCCAAATTTCTTTCAGTTTTGGCATTATATGAACTGGTCCTCTTTTGGGGAGCTGATACTTGCTATGAGATTGTTCCATAGGAAATGGCAAAAACCTATCATTACTTAATATGTGTAGACACACAAACATTTATCTAGAAGGCTAAGTAGTGAGCAGGAGTTATCTTGGTTGATTTTTGCTCTCCTTATCTCAGAGGGGCTTAGGTCAATTGTATTATCTCTGCTGCCACCCCAATAGAGATTAATAACTCAACACATATGGCTACGTACCAGATCAGGCAGTGCAGTTAACCAATTGCATTGTCATTTGGTCAGTCACTATGATGATCAAACCCACATGTTATTGCAGCTTTTAACTTGCCAATGTGCTAGGAGAATAGATTGGTGGAAAAGGGGTGTAGGAGTCCAGTAGCAGGCAGGAAACACAGATTTAACTCTATAGCTTGAGACTTTTTGCTCTGACATTTTCCCTGTCCAGAAGTCAGCCTGACTGACAGGTTTGGCTTCAGGTTGGGCAAGGAGCACTCCAGAGGAAGCCACACAACTGGGTAGGGCCGATCTCCAAAGGAAGTGGGGAGTTTGATCTTGAAAGAGGATCTGATATTTGATCCCAGAGAAGTGACCAATCCCATGAGGGAATCTGGTCACCAACACGAGCCTTGGTGGGGGTGGGGTGAATCTGATCTTGGAGAAGAAGAAGTGTTGCATATCTCGGATCTATGCAGAGATGACACTAGATTTTATGTGTGTAACAGGTTTTATTTACAGTGTCTATTCCATGCTTCAGCTCTGGCTTCCAGTTCTTTCTAAACTTTCTTTACTTTTCTTTGAGTCCACACCCAAGTTTAGCCAATCAAGCACAAAGAAAATCAATAGTAAACAGACTCACATCAAACACAGAACAATTGCACCATTGAACGCTACAGGAAGGTGTCGTACAGGGTGGAGTGTGTTATGTTGGGGGATCTTGGGGATAGGGTAGCAATGGGGGGGCAAACTACTCCTACTGCCCTGGTCCACAAAAAGTGCTCTAAAAGTACTTGCCTCTTCCCAAGGCTGCCCTCACCTTACTGCAACTGTTGGCTTCCCAAACCTGGCCAGCCACAGTTAAACTTGCAAAGCAGGTTAAATTTGAAGTTTCCAGCCTCATTAATGTTTAAAATACCAACCTGCCTCCTGGGAGTGGGTTGGCTGCCTGCTCCTTATCCCACCTCAATAGAACTTGGAAGTCAGCAAGATGGAGCTGGTTTCCTGACACACTTGGATTTTTGTCTATCTAACCCTCCCCCATTTGCACCCAATCCCACATGTTCATCTGTGTTAAAATTCCCTCCACTCTGTCATACGTACTTTTCATTTAAAAAAATTGTTATTGAACAGGATCATTGCATAAACTTATAAAGCTGTTCATGTCTACCTCTATAACTATTTTTCTATTAATAAAGCAGTCTGCAGCCCAGTGTGCTAAAAGAAGGAATTGGCTTCATCAGTAAATACTCAAGAAGCTTCTGTTTCATCCTGTGAGATCCATTTTTGATGGTAAGTAAAAAAGAATGTGACAGAGCTGTGATAAAGAGCCCAACCTCAGTGCATATATGACAATGAAAGGACAGTTTTTATCGTGGAATTGGAAATGAGCTGAATGGATGAAAGTTAAGTTGGCAATACTACATGTTCAGCTACTTAATAGGATGCAGACTTTGATGCTGTCGTGTGGGAACTGTCTGATTATGCAAACTACACAAGCGAAATGGGATTCTTAAAATCTCAAGACAGCACTGCTTTAAAATTGTGCTCCCAATATCCTTTTAAATTGTTTTCTTCCAAATAGTTTTTTAGCTTTCGCCAGTCATCCATTCCTGACACTGGAGCAGAAAACTACTGTCCTTTGGGTATTCAGGTCATTGGCACAAGTAAGATCCACATTTTTTGAACGTTAACATATGATAACTGATGTAATATGTAGGACAAAGTAGCTTCAAATACCCCTGACTCCAGCGATTTATGAAGTGTTATCAGTCAGGTTTAATTAGTTCTGCGGGCCTTTAGAAACAATGAATGGCTGTCACTGTGGTCTGTAGGAAATTTAATGCTTTTAGTCCATATATGGACTGTTAAAGGCACAGAACAAAATAATTTTTTTAATGAAAATAAAAGCCAGAGAACGCAGCAAAAAGCATTACAACCACAGTTATATGAAGCAAAAGTAGGCTTGTTTCTTTCTCAAGCTCATTGTTTCCTTGACTTATCAAAACGTGTGTACCTTTTTATCCTTCTCAGTCTTTCCTTCATCCTATAATCTATGGGGTTATCATAAATTATATTGCAGATAGCGTGAGAGAGAACTGCTGAAATCCCTGTTCCCTTCCCAACTGTCCGTAATCAGTGAAGTTTGAAAGAAAAATGTCTGTGTGTTTTTTTAACCCCTGAGTGTGTGGATGATTTGAACACCCACTCAGAAAAAAAGTAAATCTTAGAAATGACAGGTGCTGGCCAAACTGGTGTTGTATACCTTAACATGGAACCCCAGTAGTACTGGTGCCAATGGTGCTAGCTTTGGACAATTTTAAACAGTTTTTTCCTTCTCAGAATCAGCAGCAAACTTTTTTTGGGTTTAAACAAAAGAAGGTGCCCGTGGATAAGGTTCCATGAAAAATGCAAAGGCCACCTGGGTTCTTCGCCTGCCTGCCAACCTTAAGGTTGGACGGGCAGCTCCGTTTTACGCCTCGTCAAGCGGGTCCCACCCCCGCTCGCCAAGCCGAAAATTCTCCCCATGATTTCCCTTTCATAAAACCATGCTGACTCTGCCTGATCCTGTTATGATTTTCTAAATACCCTGCTATAACCTCCTTAATAACTGATTCTAGCAATTTCGTTATGACAGATGTTAGGCTAACTGGCCTATAGGTTCCTGCTCTTTTTCACCCTCCTTTCCTGAATAAAGCTGTTACATTTGCTATCTTCCAATCTGCTGGGATTATAACCTATGCCTCGACTATATCTGCAGCCTCTTCTTTTAAGACCCTCTGGTCCTGGGGGCTTGTCAGCCTTTAGGTCTAATAGTTTTCCCAGCACCTTTTCCTTGGTGATGGTGATTGTTTTAAGTTCCTCCCTCCCTTTCACCTCTTGATTTTCAAGTACCTTTGGGAACTTTTCTAAGTCTCCTACAGTGAAGCAGACACAAAATACCTGTTCAATGCCACTACTGGTTCTTGTTTTCCAATATCAATTCCCCAGGCTCACTCTCCAGTGGATCAAAACTAGTTTTAATTACACTTTTCCTATTTAAATACTTGGAGAAACTCTTACATCCTGTTTTTATTTTATGAGCTAGTTTTCTCTCATACTCTACTTTCTCCCTCTTTATTTTTTTAGTCATTTTTTGCTGGTTCCTAAAATCAGAGCAATCTTCTGACTTACCACTAATCTTTACAGATTTGTACAGTGTTTCCTTTAATTTGATACTATCCTTAAATTCTTTATTTACCCACAGACAATGCACCAATCTCAAAGTGTCTTGCTTTTTCACTGGGATAAGCCTTTGCTGAGAGTTATTAAATGTCTCCTTAAATGTCTGCCACTGCATCCCTACTGTCCTACCATTTAACCTAGTTTCCCAGTTCAATTTATTTAGCTCTGCTTTCATACCTTTATAATTAATTACCTTTATTGAGGTTTAAAACACTAGTCTTAAACCCACCCTTCTCCCCTTCAAACTGAACATGAAATATTGTCATGTTATGATTGTTGTGACCTGGAGGCTCCTGAACCTTAAGGTTATTGATTAATCCTGTCTCATTGCACATTACCAGGGCCAGAATTTTATGCTGGTTGTGTGTGCACACACCTGGCCTGACAGCATGTGAAATTGCGCGAGAAGACAACGGGCGAATGATATTTTGCTCGGCAGGCACGTGCTTCAGTCAGAAACACCCACCGACAATTAAGTGGACAATTAAGCCATTAAGGAAGCAATTGAAATTGATTTTGCTGGCCTGTCCACTTTTACGGTTGGCCTGTACATTTTCACTGAAACCTCGATCCAGGGCGGGATGAAATGCCCAGTGTGAAAATCTGGGTACTGATGCTTTTTCAGTTCTGCTGTCAGGTGCTTGAATGTGCTGCATTGACACGGTTTGGTGCATTTATTTCTTGCCATTTAATCTGTCCAGATCTGCAGCTCCCTCAGGCAGCTCCACAGCAGCTGTCTGCCTTCAGGGAGCTCACTAGAAGCACCCACCCGCACCCTCACTTTTGTTGGTGCCCGTCATCTTCCTGCGCCCCTAACTCCTGGCAGCACTGAGTCTTCCTTAATGAGCATTTCATGCTGGCTGGCCATTAATTTCGTGTCCGCTTCTGGACTTCACGAACACAAGATTCAGGCCCAGGTCTAGAATAGGCTGCTCTCTGGCTAGCTCTGGAACATCCTCTCTCAGAAATTGTCCCAGATACTTTCCATGATCTCATGCTCCAGGCTACCTTTGCCAATCTGATTTGCCCAATCTACATGTAGATTAAAAGCCACCCATGATTATTGTGGCACCTTTCTTATGCACTCCATTTATTTCTTCTTGTATACTCTGTCCTACAGTGTGGCTACTGTTAGGGGCCCTATAAACTACTCTCACATGTGATTTCTTACCTTTCCTATTTCTTATCCCTACCCAAACCCATTCCACATCTTGCTGCTTTGAGCTAAAGTAATCTCTTACTACTGTACTGTTATGGCATGTCTGATAGTAAATGCTGAGCTGCCCAAATCCCATGTGAAACTTGAAATAGGTGCAAAAATCGTTTTTGCAATTTGTACTATGTGAGGAGCAGTTCTGAAATCAGGAAATGATGTCATTGACTACTTGTGATGATTTTATAGTAGAGTAAACATTTATTAAAAGAATAAAGCAAAAAAAACACAATTACACTTAAATGCAAGGGTGGCTTCACATAGTAAACAGTACCTTAAAGCAGTCCCAAAAGATCTTAACTTAACTACCTTCAGAGCTAACCTTCCACTTATTCATTCAGCAACTATCCTTGTAGATTTTAAAATCTATAGAATTCCAGTAATTTTTACTTGGGGTATCCTCTGAGGCTGACAGCAACTGGTTCTCCAGGTCTGGCCTTGTTCACACTGTCTTCTGGGAGTTGTGACCAGCTATCCTGCTGTCTTCTGGGAGATCTAAACAGCTACCCCCCACCTAGGCTTCAGCATTTCCTTAAATGCATTCCTTCCCTTTGATCCCTTTATTGTCTCACCTAATCTCTTCAGAAGTACTTTCCTCCCAGAATTGATTAAACTCATTTCTTTACTCTACTTATTGGTTTTAAAAAAATCAACTTATCCTATTATTACCTTACTTTCTTATACATTTTACAACCTGTATATATCCAACTCAGTTCAAAACTGCTCCTGTTATTGCTTTATGTAAAATTCTGATTGAAGTTCCTCTCGGTTCACTAACATATCAAAACCTCTTCTTACTGTTGGTATTAGACTTTTGCAGTCACTCTGTCTTACTCCAATTACCATTCTTACAACCCCCAACAGCCTGTCTCCCAGCACATAAAAAATATGACAGTGGTATTACCAAAAGAAAAAATTACAATTTCTTGTTTTCTTGACAGTACTGATGAAATTCTTAATTAACAGAGCTACCCTGCTACCTTATCCTAGCTTTCTGTTTTTTCCAAAACATCAAATACGCTTCAATATTCAGGTCCCAGCCTTGAAAATCTTGAAATTATGGACAGAGCCTTCTGATCCATCCAGCAGCAGGAACTTTGGCAGATGGCAGAATTTAATTTGGCATGAGGCCAAAAATCAGTTTCCTGATGGCCGGATGAACTTTAGGAATTAGGTTCTCGGGACTTTAAAGGTTAAAGGTGGTTTGAGCTTCCCGACGAATGTGGTCAGAAAGCCCTTTTGCACACATTAGCATGTCATGCATGCTCCTTAAAAGGCCACCTCACTGGAATTAAGTTCCCCTTCCAAATTAAGTTCTGTGCCAGTGAGAAATTAGAATGTTCACATTTACGATCTTATGTGAGTGGCATGCACCTTGTGAGCTTGACTTCTTCCTGGACTTTGAATTGAATAGCTTCTGCTTTGGCCTTCTTGGGGACTGCTCACAAATCTCAGCCTCTTGACTCAGATCGGGTTCTGGTAGGCAAAGCTGCTCAAAGGCTGAACATGGGAGGCAAGCTAAGGGTCGAAATGGGGGAATAGGGTGGAAGGGCGGACCAGGAGGCTAGACACAGGAGGCAGGCTCAGGTCGGAAAGGGGATAGGGTGGAAGGGTGGAGTAGAGGCTGGACACGTGAGGGGGGCTAAGAGAGGAATGGGGTGGGGGGGGTGCTATCTGGGGAAAGAAGACAGACTGTCCGGGCAGGGAGGGAGGCAGTGAGGGAATGCAAGGGTGCAGCGATGTGGGCTAAGGGGGAAAGCTTTGCTTATTGGGCCTGGGGTCCTGTGGTTGGGTGCTAGACGGGCATCTCCAGGCAAGGATGGTGAGAGAGAGATGGTCCTAGAGGGTGGGGTCAGTGATCCATAGTGGGGTACAGAGGTTTGAACTGAGACTACTGGGCAAGGAGGGAACAGTCACAGTGAGTCACAGTGAGAGGGGTAAGTGGGATGCAGTAGGGTGACAAGCCCAGGGTGATAGCTGGGTGGCTGAGGGTTTCATGGGGTGGGGGAATGTGGGTTGTCTCAGAAATGGACAAAACAAGTGGCTTGGATAACGGGAAGGGTCAGGATCAGGATGGGCATGGTGACGGTAATGGGTGTAAGCTGAAATGGGATAGAAGGCCTGTGGAGGGTGATGGTTATAGGTGCAAGGGTAACGGGAGGAGGTTCAAGGGTGACAGAAAGTAGAGGGATGGCTATGTTGGGTGGGGTCAAGGGTGATGGGACAAAGTTGGTGGGTGACAGGTGGAGAGTAGAAGGTGGTGGAGTGAATCTGGAATATGACGCATTCCATTTTTGTGTTCTCACCTATCCAAAGATGTCATTCTGAAACTGCGATACCTTGACGTGGGAGGAGGGTCTTTTCGGGTGGATGGAGTTCAAGGTCAGCACAACTGGCTGACTAAAAGGACACCCTAATAATCATGCGACAATTGGATGAGAACCATGCTCAGTTGTGCTCTCCTCTCTATGGTGGAGCCCGCAGGGCAGCAGGTTTGTTTCTGACTTTTGGGTCTCATAACATTGAGATCCCAGCAAGGTGTGGAGCTGCTGTTCATTCTGTGCGATTTGCCATCGGCTGCAGTCAGATTCAGGGATGAAGGGAGGGTGGGAGGTGGTAAACAGCAGCAAACTCAAAACTCCAAACCTCAGTCTCTCGGGTGAATGGTCATGGTTGACAAGGGTTCATGTAGTAAGTCCTTCTCTGCTGTCAAGGCAATGGGTGCTCTTTAGAGTCTTGATAGTAATGGAGGAAAACTAAATAGTGCCTGAGAGAAGGTTCTCACACAAAAGGTTGTCGTCACACCGGTCAAAGAGCAATGTCTCCATGTGCAGTCATGCATGAACGGGAAGAACACTCATTTCTGGTCCTCCAGGAAGTCCTTCACCTGGAAGGGGTGGGGATACCATATCTAGATGGAAGCCAGGCACAGGGCTTAACACTGGCTTGGTGGCTATGAGATGGAGGCAAATCTGTAAAGAATATGCTCACTAGATTGATTACCGCAATCTCTTCAGAAATCCACTGAGGCCTAGATGATGCAGGCTCTAGACAACCCTGTCTTTTTACTGACTCTCATCCAGACGCGGAGGAGGGTGACCCAGTGTGGGTTGGTGCAGAGCCAGGAGGCGAAGGGCCTGAGCAACAAGGAGCAGCAGGGCCTCAATGTCAGGGTGCTGGCGACCAGGGGCCACTGCCATGGCGAGCATTGGCCAGACCACTGGTATATCCTAGGCAGTGCAACTATCTACAGATGAGCGAAAGGCAGTTCCGGAGGGGCCTTGTAATGTTATGCAATGTTGTTGCACACATCTGCCAGCTTCTCCATAACCTGCAGCTGCAAGGACTTGGAAGGGACCTCATACTGATGGCATTAAATGTCACCGCTGCCTCGAACCTTTTTGCCAGTGACTCCTTCCAGGGCTTCACTTGGGACCTGTGTGGCATGTCACAGTCAGCAACACACAAGTACATCTGAGAGGTGAGAGATGCCCTGTTCAGGACAGTGCACCAATTTGCCTACTTCTGCCTGGATTCTGAAAATCAGGCTGCAAGACTGTTGCTGTCTGCAGCAATCTCAGGTTTCCCGCAAGTGCAAGGAGCTATTGACTGCACACATGTGGCCTTGAGAACCCCCTGGCAACAGCCAGTCACATTCATCAATCGGAAAGGTTTCCACTCTTTGAACATGCAGCTGATACGTGATCACGCAAGACAAATGCTGCATGTTTGTGCTCCATTCCCAAGGAGCTCTCACAATGCCTGCACTCTGTCCCACTTCCAAATGCCACAGGTTTTTGAGGGACCATGGCGAATGCAGAGCTGGCTCCTTGGGGACAAGGGATACTGTCATGAAATCACAGCTCTTTATTTCTTGAAAAATGACTTTTTTAAAAAAAACCTTCAATTGAAACAGTCATTTGAAATGAGACTGCACAAACTGCTTTAAAAATGTGAGGCATTTCTAAGGCTCAAGGACAAGCGAAACACTTTTAACTGTATATTCTTTTAACTTTTGTTTGGACTCTAACTTTCCTTACTTCTGATGCCTATGTGTGTAACACTGCATCTTTTTTTTAACCTTGGGTTTAGTAGCTAATAAACTTGCTCTTTTTTTGACTCAAGAAAATCTCATGATTGGCTCCTTATTGTTCACTGCATAGATATTAAAAAATACATTTGGATTAGGAAAAGTCATCCACAGAGAAAATAAATTTAAAAACCTTTGTTATGACCAACCAAGGAGGCTGAATAGAGGGGAGCCTGCTCACTCCTCTGCACAATACCCTAAGAAGACCTGGCTGATGCCACCAGTTTGCCATCTTTGGAGTGCCGCTGAGGAGAGGCACAGTGCCACACATGCCTCCATAAGGTTCACAATTGAGCAGATGACAGGCTTCCCAAGGTTCAGATGTTTGGACTGCTCAGGCAGGACTCTCCAATACTCACCACAGAGAGTATCCTGGATTACTGTCGTCTGCTGCGCCCTGCACAGGCTCGAGCGACAAAGGGGGGGTGTCTTGCCTGAGGGAGACATGGAGGAGCGAGATGTCTCCTCCGACAAATGAGGATGCAAAGGGGTTGGTACTGACGAGTGCCAGGATGTTGCAGAGCCACATGCAGAGGCCGTTGCAAGGGTACAGCGCAGTAGACAGATCAGAGAAAATCTAATAACTATCAGATTCCAAGCAGAGTAAGCTGCCGAGACATTTCATTAACTATTTGGTTTTCTAAACTCTGCTGGTCGGAAGGCCCAAGCTCCTTGTTAATTATAAACGTTATACTTTGCTCTAATATACCTCGATTTATGATAGCTGAATTAAATTGCACTAATTAATGTCTGCCCTGCCGGTGGTTTGATTCTTTGCATGCACCAAAATGTGATAATATACAGAGCCCTGGCACTAAATGCATGCATTAGAACCTGCAAAGCACTCCATTCTCCTGCGACCTTGGGCATCTGTAAGTAAAATTGAAATTTTACCAAGTCCATGTGCATGGCAACTTGGAAGCAATGTCAAATCTAATCTTGGCAGGGAGGCATTTGTGTCCCCCTCATAACTGTTCAACGCTTCCCAATGGGGTGGGGGAGTCAGGCCTTGCAGAGAACTCTTTTAGGCAGAACCAGATATATGGGTGCACAGGGAGGAGCAGCCAAAACGTTTCAAAGTTATTTTGGAGTCTGCTCAATGAGAGTGCCTCACATGCACTATGGGTTGCTGCAGCAACCGCTCCAGACCCTCCAGTTGCTGAGACTCCTACATGCCTCAGTCCTAGATGACCTTAGTATTACTGCAAGACAATGATCCATCATTGTGGACAGCCAAGGTAAACATCTTCACTGCATGGAGCTGGCGGAGCCATGTTAGAGCTGTTGATGCTTGGATAGTCTCACAGCCCTTGGCATGGTGCAGCACATAGGCCCATTCTGCTCTCTCTCACCTCATGGACTAATACCCTGGTCCTTCAGTGAGGTCTGGTGCACTTTGGTTGCAAACCCTTTGTGATCTACTGCATCTCTTGATAAGGAGACAATCAGGCCAATCACACCTCCATGTGAGATTGGACAAAGACTTAATTCAACTACATACTCCTCTTGAATGCTACGCTCAGATTCCTCTTACAGCCAAGGCTAATTTGCCTGTTGCCCTCTTACTTACAGCCTTCACCTGCATATTAGCTCAAAATGACAAATCAACAAGGAAGGCCATTAATAATTGGACCTGCCCATCTCAGCTTTCTGCAGACACATAGGGATGCCTCTGGTTTTCTACTGTTAAGAAAACAGTGTAGAGCTTCACTCTCTCAGCTCTGAAACTGTATGTTTGAAAGCTGTATGATTGTTTGGCCATGAGATCTTGAAGAGCGTGCTATGCAAGGACAAACCTGTGAAGTAAGCAGCCTCTAGCCACCCCAGAGAAGTGTTTGTTTGTTCCAGAAAACAAGGTTTTGTTACAAGCCTTGGGTTTCCATTGCCAAGTGAGAGGGAGAGAGAGGCCTGTAAAATATCTCCCCTCAAGCAACAGTGGGTGCCTTGTGCTAGGTAATATTACTATATTTTTTTATAGATTAGGAACCTATAGGGATTGTTGCCAGGAAAAGTGTGTTTATTTGTGAGCCTAGCTAAGTAGAAATCTTTTGGGAAATGCTATAAAACTAAATTTAACTGTGTAACTATAATCTTGTGTGTTTAAGTTTTCTTCTCTTTTGTTAATAAATGTTTTAATTTCATGCTTTAAATCTACAAAAGAGGTAGTGGAATCTTTACTTCTGACTTCAGAAGACATGTCTCCTTGTAATAAATATAAATTGCAATACCGTTGTGATAGCTTGACCAAGTTTCCTTTGGGATTTGGTCAACCTGGCAATTACCACCAGCTATATCATAGCAATATATATGTAAACAAAGAGGTGAAAATCAAAAACCTAGAATACCAAGAGCAAGTAGAAGTTCTCACAAAAGAGTGTGAAGAGTCTCAGAAGCAACTGGCAGAAGTGCAATTACAGAATGTGAGCTTGAAAGATAGTGGAGAGGAATTATGCTCTACTAAAGAAAAACTCATCAGCATAGGGAGCTAATTTTCATGTATGAAAGAGGAGTTTGTAGAGAAAAAATGAGAAATGAGGAGAACACTATAATGTCATTCATTTGAAACATTTGGAACATTGTTGAACATTTGAAAGAGAACTTGAAATGTTTAAATGACAAACCTTGTAGAAGTAAATTCAACAAAGTTAGATTTCCAATTAAAACTTGATGGACTTCAAACATCAGAAGTCTCTAGTAAGCATCGCGCAATATGCCTGGAAAAGGAAAAAGAATGGCTGATGCAACAGAACAATTGTTTGAAAGTAGAATTAACAACCAAAACTAATGAACTTCTTGAACTTGGGTCCAATCTGACCAACATGAAGATTGAGATACACAATATCGAAGAGCAAGTCCAGACTTTGAAAGCAGATAAAGGAAATTCTATGTAACAGATTGATGATCTAATGAGTGAATTGAAAGAATACAAGAAGCATATGACCATGGAAGAAAGATTCCAGACAGAACTGAATGCCCCAGGTGAAGTTGTCAAACTTATATAAGACTTCCGCAGATAACTCTGAAACAAAGTCAGCTGCTGCTAAGCTGAATGAAAAGATTCATAAGCTCAAAAAACAATTGGAAAAGAAGAAAATACTCAAAAATTTGGGTAGAACTATGAAACAAGTGGGAATGAGTGTTCCATTTTTGAAACGTAAACATACACATATGTCTCAATGATCTACACGATGACAGAAGAAGTGAAAAAAGTGACGAGGAGCTAAGCACAATATTTGTCCATCCCGTCAAGAAATGAGTTAGAGTAGCAACCACTGATCAGCACAACAGGCAAACTGAAAAAGAGCAGTTCAATACAAAAGAATGAAAGAAAATGAAAAGATGCCCAGATGCCAGAACAACCTCCAACCAACTAAGGGAACTACCAGTGACAGAGACTACCACCTGTCTGACAGCAGTATGAACGAGATACGGAAGGATCATAAGGCCCCCAAACTGCCTGAACCTTTGAATTCAAGGATTTGAAGTGGGCAGATGGAGTAGTGATAATGTTGTAATTACAATGTAAATGTATGATAATAATAACAATGTAAGACATAAGATATCTATAATCACTTAAAATTAATTGGATAAAGGCTACTATAAGTAGTATAAGGGCCTGGCACATACAGAGCAAACATAGGACTGAGTACAGCACTTCCACACAGTAATATAAGAAACACATGACCCACATCCATGGACAGTCTAGTGTTGGACAGAGCAGCATGGAGAAGGTTCCTAGCTTGTACCCTGACTGTATATTTATAAATAGTTCTAAGAGTCAATACAGATTTCAGGTAAGCTACAGATGACTACAAACACTTCTTCAGATCTACTGAACTATATCCAGCAACCTAGGCCCGACCCTAACGGACGTGAAATAGCATGACAGTCGGAAGCGCGTCCACCGACAATTAAGTGGGTAATTAAGCCACTAACAATGTGATTAACAGTGATTTTACGTGGTCCATCCACATTTATGGTTGGTGGATGGGCCATTCTCCCAAGCAGCATTCACATTGTTGCTCAAACCTTGATCCAGAGCAGGATGAAATCTCTGTGGGGAAATGAAATAAAAAGAGATATCTGGGGACTGGTTTCTCATGAGGTCTGCTTTCAGGTGTTTGATTGTGCTGCATGGACATGTTTTGCAGCATTTTTGTTGTGTCTTTTAGTCTGTGGAGGCCTGCAGCTCACTGGAGTAGCTGTCTGCCTTCAGGGAGCTCTCTCGAAGCACTCACCCGCACGGTCGGTTACGTCGGCGCCCACCCTCTTCCCGCCCCCACCCTGGCAGCGCTGAGAATTACAGCATACCTTTCATGCTGGCTGGACCATTATTTGGCCAGTCACCGTGAAATTGTGGTTGGGGGACCAATCGTGGCAGGTGGCCCATTTCCCGTCCACTCCCAGGCCCGCCGATTGCACGCACCTGACGACCGAAAAATTCAGGCCCTACAGTAGTACCCATGTGGACCACCACAACTGTATTCCCCCCATCTCCTCCCACTGCAAGTTCCTCTCCAGTCCTGAGCAAATGTCTCGAATCCATTGTTGCACTGGGCAGGCAACACAACCATCTGGACTTGCTCTTGGCTGCAGTTAACTACGTCTTCCCCCTTGACTATTCTGTCCTTTACTACCATTACATTCAGAGGTGGGTACAAGCCATGAATTGAAATTCATCTACCAAAAATAACCTAAAAGAATCTTATCAAAAAGGTGACATGAAGAAAAATGCAAAGGCAAACATGAATAAATGTAGGTAGGCATACTTGGTAGTCCACCATTGATGGAAAAAATTATTTGTTCAATCAAAATCAACAACAGCTGTGAGGCATTTTTGCTTGAATAGCTTAGAGTAAGAGGTCAAAGCTTTATCATGCTTCACACATTAAAATGTTTTCTTTTTCTTACAACCTCACTCAGAAAAAATATTGTGAAATTAAAATGGACTTCAGGGCGCTATAGTTGAAGTGCCTGTTGACATCTGCATCTCCAAGGGGGTCTACTAAGCTGGTGAACCATGTGTCCTTCACTTGCTAATTCATGCAAGGTTGTCAGTGGAGATGCTTGACAAAACTTGTTCTTTTTAATGGTTCCACCATCAAAGAAGGTTTACACCAGCTGAAATTTCAAATAATATTGTTGGACAGCTGACATGATCAAACATTTGGAGGGATAGCCAAGAGACTGCAGTCTATCCTATCCACTGAAATGGTAATACTGACTGATCCCTTGATAGCCTGCTTGGTGACAAGAAACCTATTTGATCTGCTGTATTGAAATATGCCTTTGTAATTGTATAAGTGCTATTAGTTTTCTTAGTAATGCCAATTCCTTGTTTGATTACCTGTTTCCTACCGTGCTTCTCCTACATTGGCTCCTCTGGGGACAGTGGATTTTATAGAGCCTGCAAGTGACTAAACTGTACGGGAGACAAAATTTTGATTTCCCAATAGCAGATTGAGATACCAAGATTAGGTCAGCAGCGAGTTTGCAGCCTATCGGGCTTCACGCTGGCCTGTAGTGGGTTGGTACTTGTAGTTCATTTGCATGTCATGAATACTCATTGGCGTAAATATTTTAAAAATTACATCTTACCTTCAAGATAAAGGCAGCAGCGCCCGAGAATCTTGTGGCACCAGATTCACTTTCATTTAAAGGAGGTGTGCAAGTCAGCTTTGTGTAGCTGTGCCTAAGGTCAGTGGTTTTCTTTGCTCAACTGTGCTGCACAAGCAGGAGAATGGCAGCTTGCATGGAAGCTTAAGACCAACATGAGCAAGTTTGTGGGGGCGATGCGGGGTTCAGGCACACCCAGGAGTGGAAGAGGGAAGGGCCTCGGGAGTGGTGGGTAGAGTTTTGATTGTGGACAATGGAAAAAGTTGAATATCTCACTGCTCATCAACCCTACTGAAATCCATGGACGCGCATGTTCTCGTAACCTGCCTCCTTCACGCGGTTCAATTGCTGGTGTACCTATGAGTCTCAAACACCCGATATTCCTGCAACTGTGGGAGCAGGAGGAGAAGATGCAATGAAGGGAGGCTTTTGCCAGTCAACAACAGAGGCCTCAATGCCAGCAGCAGCAGAGGGGGCAGCTGGTCAGGATGCAAATATCTGAGGATGGCATCGTAGAAGACGGGCACCAGTGTTAGACAGCAAAGTTGTGGCCAAGAGGTCCAAGAGCGTCTTTTGTAGCCTGCCAGTGGCTACAGCACTGTCAGTTAAAGGTGAGTTTCACCAGTGAAAAGATTCCCCCATCACGGAATCGAATGTGTTTTCCATGCATGCCGCTGGCACTTCGATTTCTATTTAGAATCACATGGGAAATGGGAAAGAGTAAGAGAGTGGAAGTGGCTCACAGTGCCAGTTATGCCATTGTGAGCAGCATGCCACAGCTAAAATTCCAACCTCTATCTCTGCTGGCTACTTGCCATCCTCCTGTGCCACTTACTCCTCTTCATCCACAAGTTCTTTCAGTGGTTTGCAGTCCACCTATAATATGTTGTAGAGCTTCCCAAAGAGTGGGCCAGACATCACAAGTGTTGTTTCAGCATATTATCGCAAAAATGTTCTTGGTTGTTATAAGTGCCTTTTGTGGGGTCTCGCTGAGGGATATAGGACTTTTATAACTATGTCATGAGCCACATGTGGTTAACTCATATCTCTGAGGAATCAGCAGATGGTGGTATCATGCTGGTGTAAGTAGAGAAGTCAACATGCCAAAATGTGCAAATGTGACCTGGATAATTCAGCGAGAATGGCTGCTGTTCTCCAGTCTCCAATATCCAGTCACCCTACCAGTTAATAAAAGAAAAGAAAGGCTCACATTTATATAGCATGCCTTTTGTGACCACCAGATGTCTTAATGCACCTTACAGCCAGTAAAGTACTATTGACGTGTGGTCACTCTTGTTTTGTAGGAAACACGGTAGCCAGTTTGCACACAGAAAACTCCCACAAACAGCAAAGTGATAATGATCTGATAATCATCTTGTGCAACGTTTAATGAGGAACAGATATTGGGCATAACTTCCCCTACTCTTCTTCAAAGTAGTGCCATGGGATCTTTTACTTCCACCTGAAAGGGCAGACAGAGCCTCAGTCTAACATTCATCCAAAAGACTGCACTTCCAACAGTTCAGCACTGCCTCAATACTGCGCTGGAGTATCAACCTTGACTTTTGTGCCCAAGTCCTGGAGTGATACTGGAACTCCTCTGACTCAGATGCCAAAATGCTGCTAACTGAACAGCAGTGTACATACAATTTAGGGAATTTTATTTCAGGGTTAGCTGAAATACAGTGAGAAGTGTCCCAGCTTCCAATGGTAAAAGTATCCCATCATTTCTTGCAAATAAACTAGGATGATTAGTCAGTCATTAAGAGGGCCCTGAATGCTGCAAGTCTGGTTTTCTCAGCTTTTAGTTTATTGAGCCACCCACAGAGGTTTGACTTGTTTCTGGTCTTCCAGTGCAAAGTATGTCAATGGAAAGCAAACACGATCTAAAGTGAATCTGCTTCACTCGCCACCCTCCCCCAGAGAGGGTGTGCATTAATTTGCTATCGGACAAGTGGCAACAATAAATTTGAGCTCTCTTTTCAGGTTGGCAGCAGATACCAGCATATCTTTGGGGCATGGCAAGCAACACAATTGCCCAAGAAATGTGCACCTGTGTTATCACCATTATCTTCATCATTGCATTGTCACGTAGCATATAGTCTTATATGCCGGCTCTATCAGTTAGTGGTGTGGAGCATGAAGCACAACCATGTACTTCTCAGTGAGCCAGTCATAATAAGCAATAAACCATAGAAATAAGAGTGTGTTTCCAAATTATAATCATATCAAAGTTTTAGGGTAGAATTTTGCCCTTGTTGGGCGGGTATGGCAGGTGGGCCTGGGAGCGGCCACGAAAGCGACCACTGCCTGCGATCAGGTCCCAACCATGATTTCATGCTGGCAGGCCACTTAAGGCCTGCCCAGCATGAAACCCATGCTGCAGTGCTCAGTGTGTGGGGTGGGGAGGGGGGTGGTGGAGGACGGTGAGTGCTGAAGTTCGCGCGTGCACAGGGGGTGCATGCAGGAAAAGCTCCGTGAGGCACAGAGCTGCCTCAGAGAGATGAAGATTTTTGAAAATAGAAAAGAAAGATTTTAAAAATGTTACTAACATGTCATCTCATGTGACTCTGCCACATGAGCAGGGATATGTTAGAAATTAGTTTGAAAAGTTTAAAACATTTTTAAATGACTGATCAAAACATCATCCAGTCTGTGGATGAGGTTTTGTGAAAAATCCAAAGGCCGTTTAGCCTTTTCACCTGCCTGCCCACCGTAAGGTGGACGGCAGTGAAAAATTTAATTTAATTAGATCTTTAATGGCCTTAATAGGCCTGTTAATTGTTGGCGGGTGTGCTGCTGACTCCCGCAAGTGCCCGCCAACTGAAGTATTGCACAAGTGCGCGATAACATCAGGACAGTTGCCTGACATCATCACGCATCAATTTACGCTTGTTTGGCTCAGCCAGCAACCAGCGCAATATTCTGCCCTTAGTGTACTTTTGTCAACTCTATGACAGATGTTTGCCCTCAGCCTAGTGAAAAAACTTATCAGCACAACTAGCAGAATCATCTGCCCCTCAGAAAATATATATTGGCCTTTGAGAGGCTAGAATACAGATACCCCAGATGACAGATTATATATAAACTTGGCTGGTATTTCCTTGAGTGTAGAAGATTGAGGGGCGATGTAATAGAGGTGTTTAAAAAATGAAGAATTGATTTGATTAGTTAGGTATAGAGAAAACATTTCCTCTGATGGGGGAATCCAGAACAAGGAGGTATAACCTTAAAATTAGAGCCTGCTCATTTTGAAGAGAAATCAGGAAGCACTTGTCCACACAAAGAACAGCCATGACATAATTCAATGGAAGAGCAGGCTTGAGGGATTGGATAGCCTACTCTTGCTCAAAACCCAGTACTGCATGTCAAACTTACTCATCACTGTTTAACCCAGGGCTAATAAAATCAGGTTTTCCAAAGAGTTGTCATGAGGTTGACTCCTTCTTGAGGGCACTAAACTAAAGGTCACCCCCCATTCACCAGTTAGCTTCTTCAGTCAAGGAGGCGTATTGAGTGAGAGGAGGACAGGATTTGGCTATAATGCTTCCACTGATGAATGCCTGTCGAAGCTCACTGTCTAGACACACAAATGAACAATGGTCACTTGAGTCAACTATCAGAGGGAGTCTCACACTTGTGGAATTGCACCCCAGCATAAATTAGTACCTTCTGTTAAAAAAGGAGGGTGAAAAATGAAGATCATTGAAAGAAGAGAAAATTTGTTCCTTCTAGTACTAATCAAAACCTTGTTGTAAGCTTTTTTACCTGCTTCAATTTGAGGCAGATTGTGCGAAACAAGAAAATAGTAATGTAGCACTTTGACAGCACTATGAGTCTCCATGGAATTTTAACAGCTGGGCAAGAAAAGAAAGAGCAGATGAACTATTAAAACCATTGCACATGGCAATAAAATTACTGCACCACTGGGTAAAAGTTTGCAATTTAAATTTGGTCTTTTAAGGGGAAGATCAGTGCACTGGCAATATTTCTATTTAGTACAGCTGAGGGTCACCCAGAGGAGGCTTGCCTCATCTAGCTAAAACCTCAAGACTGCTATTAAACGTAAAAAGCTATAAGAGCTTTTTTATTGCATTCTGTCTGTAAAATTTGCACTCATCAAGGTGAGGGACATTTGTGCTGGGAAATGGATTATTTTCCATTATAAACCCTTAATGTTGGTATCAAGCAGTTTGATGTCAGACATGGTTTGGTTAGATTCAAATTAACGCTCGTAAAATATTGGGAGCGGGAGAGAGGTTGTAGAAGAGTCTCCCCACATACAGAAAAATAAATTAATTTAACTGTAGTTAAATTTAAAATTATCTCACTAAATAATATTACAGAGTATTCAAGTAATTCTTAACATGATTAACTTCAAGTTCCACCCTCATCTTTATGCTGTAGACCACAATGTGAAACACACAATAGCTACTTCACTCTGTGCAGTGGTAAGCTGCATAGAATGGAGCCTTTATATTTGATTTAGCTGATATTAGCTAAGGTGGCAGTGAATCATTAGAATTAGCTACAGTTTCTGCAGTGAAGAGAGAGTAAAGCAAGCCAGGGTTCCTACTCCCAGTTGTTATCCTGTGACTCCACGTTGGAGTCACATGTAATTGGCCCCTGTTGGCATTCGTTTGGCTGAGGTTGCTGGCTCTCTGGATATAGATTTCACGAGAGTCAACATCTTTGGTGCTGGGACAAGAAATCTGGGAAAAGCAAAATCTGAGTATTTGAAATGAAATAATTATAGTTGCAATGAATGAAAAATTCATGGTGGTTGTAAATGTTTTGGGATTTACTATAGTTTTATTATGTAAATCTTGCCAGATTTTTCACTGATGATTTTTTTTTAAAAGCTAATCTTTTTTAACTATTGTAGCAACTGATTCATTTCTCCAAAGGGGGACTCTTTAGTACTTCTTAAAATAAATAGCGTTTTATCGGCAAGAATTCATAGTTTTTCAATAGAACAGTTGAGATGTTTAGATATAGGGCAGGATTTTACAGTCGGTGTGCGGGGTTGGGCCCGACACATAAAATGAGGTTTGAGGACAGCGGGCATGCATCCCGATGTCATCGCGCTGTCTCGCGATGTTTCTTTTGGCCGAGTCCAGCACGCACTGGCCGATATGTAAACAGCCTATTATGGCCATTAACTAAGTTATTCATGTAATTGTTAACTTTGCCTGTCCTACCTTAAGGTTGGCGGGCAGGCAAATAGGCCAAGCGGCCTTCGTGAGTGGGATGAGGTTTCTTAAAGCTTTAATTAAATTTAAAAAAGACCTTTCCCAAAGATAAAAACATGCCCCATCTCGTGACACAGTCACATGAGGGGATGTGTTTATATAAATTTTTAAACCATTTATTTAATAATTTAAATCGTGGTTCAATCTCCCTTTGTGCCTCAGGGGGATCGAAGCGCTCCTTTGCGCACATGCACAAAAGACCACTGGCCCCACCTCTCCCTCCTCCCCCCACCCCCCACCTGCACACAGCGCTACCACTCACGTATTACATTGGGTGGGCCTTAATTGGCCCGCCCGTGTAAAATGGCAGTGATCGGCTCCGCGACTGACCCCACCCACTCCTGCTGAGCCTGCACGCCACCTGAAAAATTTAGGCCATAAATTTGTGATTATTTTACTGGAGCTCATACTAAAATCTTGAGCAGTTACAGAAAGGCATAGGCTACTGTTTTAGGGTGGCCAACTTGTACTATTAGTGATAGAGTTGATCTGCAGACGCTTACTGGGTGGAAACATTAAGTTTATTTACAATATACTCAGCAGCACGTGCTTTCAACTCCAACTCTGCGCTGACTCCTGAAGTAGCCCCTGCTTCTCTCCTGTTGGTTACTACAGATCATATGATCTTGCCTAATAAATATTATTCTTAAAGGTACATTGCACACTAAATAAAACCATCATTACTGCAGTTACTTCTCAAAAAGGTCTCGCCATATGCCAAGATATATTTGACTCTATTGCTCAGTGAATTTGACTCCGTACAACTTAGGAAACAGTAGCATAATGGTCCCAGACCATTAGTTCCAGACTAAGGCTCTAGAGATCTGTGCCCCAATCCAACCATAGCAGGTGGTGGAATTTGATTTCAATTAATAAATTTGTAATAACATTTTAATCTCACTAATAAGGTTATAGAAACTCACATGGTTCACTAATGGCCTTCAGGGACAAAATTTGCCATCCTTAACCAGTCTGGCCTACATATGACTCTTAACTGCCCTGTGAAGTGGCCTAGCAAGCTATTCAGTCATATCAAGCCATTATAGGCAAAAGCACTGTGGCTGTACCTACACCACATTGACTGCAGTGGTTTAAGATGGCAGCTCGCCACCAGCTTCTCAAGGGCAATTAGGGATGGGCAATAAATGAAGACTTTATCAACAACACTCACATTCCAAGAATAAATGTTAAAAAAAACCTCCATACAACTGGAACACAAATTTCAACACACTTATTCTAGGAAGCATTTCCTGGGACCTTAGATGGGGGAGAACAAACTGGTTTCCTCCATTTTCTCAGGAACTAATAAACTTAATGGAGACTGGATTTGCTGTATCCCTCTGCTACCTTTTAAAGCAGTATGATTCCATTAAATGGCTTACTTCCAACAGCGTTTACAACTGAACAAAGCTTGTGATATAATTAATGGCATCTAACCGTCTTAATTTAAACAGTATGTTTCCTAGCTAACTCACTATTCTGTCCTAAGAACATAAGAAATAGGAATAGGAGTAGACCATTCAGCCCCTCGAGCCTGCTCCACCATTCAAAACGATTACGGCTGACCTTCTTGCGTTTCGATTTCCACATTCCCATCTAACCCCGATAACCTTTGTTTCCCTTGCCTAACAAGGATCTATCTACCTTAAAAATATTCAGTAATCCCAACTCCACCAGCTTCTGAGGCAGAGAATTCCAAATTCGCACAACCCTCTGAGAGAAAAAAATTTCTCCTCATCTCTGTCCGAAAAGGACGACCCCTAATTTTAACACAGTGCCCCCTAATTCTGGACTCACCCACAAAAGGACAAATCCTTTCGACATCCACCTTCGAAATCTATCCAAACTTTACTCACACTTTTGTTCTTGTGGCTTGTGGTTTAAATTTCATGTACCTGTTTCATAATTCTGAAGCAACATACTAATGACACAAGACTATTTTAATACCCCGGAAGACTTTTAGTCATGGGAAAAATGTATGAGGTTTCTGTCCAATTCTCGTCTTGGGCAGTCAGATGAAAATGATATGGAAGGAAAAGTAATGTGATATGAAGGTGAGAATACAGCAGGAAAATTAGGGAAACACCAATTATTTGAAATTCTTTGAAGTCAAAAATCACAGAGTGGAGAGAGGATGGGGGCATCCTATTTTTGAAGTTTCAATTCAATTTTGTTAGAGAAACACTGCATTTTAAATATGGATAGATGAGAGAACATGCTCCATGTATAGCAAACCAGATATATCTCTAAAGCCTTTGGGGAGAAACGTCCCAGATTTGCACTAAGTTTGTGGTAGCAGACGGGTAAAATGACGTTTTACCCGCTGGCCTCTATGGCAGCTTTTCACACCGTATCGTCCCAAATCTGCCCCATTAATTATGCATTCCCAGGAACCATGTCGTTTCCATAGTGGGCAGGTTCTCATTCACCCACCATGCCATTACCTCACCGCATCATCATGCCGGGCATCATATTTAAAGTTCAGCCATGTGCACCACCTCTCAGTGCTTCCAACCCACAATTGTTGCAAATAACACAGGATGGCCCCAAAAGGCAATGCGACTGCAGCCCCAGATTCAATGACGCATCCCTCCAGTGCCTTCTGGGCACAGTGGAGGCTTGCCGTGATGTTCTCTACCCTCGCTCTGGCCGCAGGATAAACAGCAACATCGCTAATCCAGCTTGGGAGGCGGTGGCACCAGTTGTCGGTGCCAATGCCCTGCAGAAGAGGACAGACACCCAGTGCCAAGAAAGGATGAATGGTCTCATCCGTTCTGCCAAGATAATTCACTCTTCTCATCACTCTCAACTCACACACTCACAAACCCATCACACATCCACAGGGATCTCACACCTCAAGAGACAGCATCACTAACTCTCACACACACCCTCACATCTTCATCAGGCTCATATCCTCTGGAACTTGCATCCTCATCCTGTCCATGGCTCTGCTCACCACACAAACATTCCACACAGTGCCGTGTGTCCTGCTCACACTCTGTCTGTTTTCATGCAGGAGAAGCCTGCTCACGTCAGCAGGGAGAAGTCCCAAACCGGGGGTGAAGTGGCCCATATTAGGCTCCTCACTCACTTTGAGGAGCATGCCATCGCACTGACTGGTGAGGATGTGAACCGTGCCTGTGGTGATGGTGGCAAACACACACAAGAGGCCCTGCACCACATCATCCTTCTCAATGCAATTGTGAATGCTCTCTCTCTTGCGTTTTGACTCTGCTGCCATGCATTAGTTGTCTCTACTTTGGTTCACAGGGAGCTCTGCCAAGTGACCAGCACCCTTTGCCAGCCATTCCCTCAGCTCCATCTGCATCCTTACTCCAACCAAGAGGATACTTCCTTCGTTGAAGAGCTGGAAATAAGCAGCCTGGAAGACCCATCACAGCGCTAACCCACACCTTGCACCAGTGCAGAGACACACACCTCGGTGGGACTTAAATCTAGAGCACACTCGGGTTCACAATCTGGTGGTCATCACATGGACACGTGTCCACAGCAGCAGGAGGCAGATTTGTGTGAGTTCCTTGGCACTTGGAGAACTGCTGGGGATCAGGCATCTGTGAGGTCCGAGTCAGATGACAAACCTCTAGATTTGGTCTTCCAGCTCATCCTGGAGAGTCAGCAGGAGGTATGGGAACATCACACAGAGCTGCTGGAAGCCCTCAGCAGAATGGCATGTGAGTTGGAGGAGTGTGTCTGCCTGCTCTCTGATGAAGCGGTGCCCAAATGAGCACATGTGGAGGTCTCCATGAAGAGGATGGCAGATGCCATGGAGACTCTGGTCCAGCAGTACACAAAGATGTGCACAGACCTGCACTCCATTGCAGGAGCCATGGGTGAGTTCCTGCAGTGGCAACATGAGAGGGAAATGGGGCACATCAATGTCCCTCCAGGTGCTCCGTCCCCTGAGGGAGTCAGGCTGGGGCCCCTGGGCACCCAAAGGGAGGAGGAGCGGCAGCTGGACACCCCGGGTCACCTATTCAATAAGCTCAGACACTGTGCTCTCCCTCCTAGTCCCCTTTGCCTTTGAACCCCTCAGCCTCATCCTCTGTCACTGCAGAGGGAGAAGCTGGCTAATGAGTGATTCTGGAGAGTTAAGTATGTGTTTGGCAGGACCTTTCGGATCCTCGTGTAAGCAATCACCCATGCACGCGGATCCTTCACGTATCACACTCACCTCAACGTCCTGAGCATTTTGAATACTGCCTGTGGGGTTCACTTTCAGTTGTCCATCTGAGCTGACCTGCATCTCTGTCCACCCAATGATCACACTCCCATGCAGCACCTGATCCCGCCCACCACCACTGTTGTTTCACTTGCGATTTGGGCAGCATGGTCTGGATTCGGTTTTTCATGCACTCACCAGACTTTTCCCCTCCCCCAGTCACTCGTTTAGTTTCCCCCATCACAGCTGGTACCAGCTTCCACCTCCCCTCTGTGACCTACCAGCCACAACCATTTTCCTTTGGGAATGTCCAGGTGAAGGTGCACGTTCCCTTCCTTCCCGAAAATCCCACCCCCCTCCAAATTCACAGCCCCAGCCTCCTCCTTCCCACCCCCAGAGTCTGTGCCTGCCTCCGGATCCCCACCAACCACCCTTACCGTCCCTTCTACCAATACCATCGAAACCTCACCGTCCCACCCTCCCACCTCATTCTGGCCTCGGTCATTCTCACTGTTCACTCAAACCATGCCCACCCTCAGTTTGCTCCCAGGAGGCAGTCACAGATCCATCAGGCCCATCCCTTGCACATTCACCTGGACATCCCCCCCTACTGGAACCCCTTCACCCCTCTGAACACCCCCACTTTGGATCCCCTTTTCCCCTCCGGACCCCTTCCCCCTTCTGAATCCCTCCCCCCTTCTGAACAACCACCACCCCCGGAACCCCTTCTCCCCCTTGAACCCCTTCCCCCCTCTGGACTCCTTCCCCCCTCCAAGCACCCTCTCCCTGAAACCCCTTTCCCCCCCGGAAGCCCTCCCCCCACTTAGTCCTCCCAATGACCCCCCCAGACTACCCCCCAATTAGTTCCTACCCCTTTCTGGCTCCCTCAGACACTTTAACTTCTTCCTCCAGCTTACCCCACACCCCCCTTTCCAACTTCTTCCTCCACCCGTACTCCCTCCACTCTCTGTACTTCTTCCTCCTTTCCCACCCCAGACTCTTTCTCCTCTCTGCACTGCTTCCTCCCACAGACTCCTTCCCCTCTCCACACTCCTTCCCCCCTCTGAACTCCTTCCCTTGCACCTTCCACCCCTTCGTACAACTATCTCCCCAGTTGCCATATTCTCCCCTGTTACCCCCTCCTCCTGTACTCCCTTCCCTCACCCAACCTCATCCCCCTGACATATCCATTCCTTACTCCCAACCTCACCCCTCCGACACCTTCATTCCCTCCTCCAACCTCAACCCCCACCGACTCCTCTTCCTCACCCAGTCAATCCTAGACGTTCCTCTCCCACTCCCTCGATCATCATCCATTGTGAGCAACAATGGTGACTTCCCAAATTCCGTGAGCTGCTTTGCAGCAAAGCCATGTCCATGTGAGTCCACCCAGCATGTCATAGACATTCCTCCAGGATCCCGTTGGTGTTGGGCTCCATCATCTTCTCCTTCATGGATGTCCGTGAAAAGAGCAAGGCCCTGGTAGGTAAGTCCTAACTTCTGTACGTCATAGTTGTCAGTGTTCTGCACTGGCATGTTTTCCCACCGATGTGGACGGACGATCCAGCGGGGATGGGGATGAGTCCGGCGGGCTGGCCTTATGACGATATGCTGATGTATTGCAATGAGGGTCCCAATGTCTGGTGGCAGGGAACGCAGTTCACCATTGACAGGCTGAGCGGGTGATCACAAATTGGTTTCACAACATCGTGAAACCGATTTTTGGCCTTCCCACCATATTGTTCGCTCATGCCACTAAACACGTCCAACGCCAGTGCGCACAGGTGATTCAGCCCTTTGAATGGAAATATTGGCGATTCCTTTAAGCTTAGTCTTCAAGATTAATAAATAAATTTGGTCAGTAATTTAAACATCCCTGAGTACAAGTGTTATCAGAGGAGATTACACTATGTAGCTGTCTAAAGATAATGAGTTTCTACTTCATTAACACTGGAACATCCAACCACTTTTGAACAGTGGATTTCTCTTTAACAGCCTATTATACTGCTTCATTTGCTCAGTAGATTTGTGCCTTAATAAGGTTAAATTCATTTACCCAGTGCCCCATAGTTTGGATTTGATCTGAACTGAACAGCCAATTAATATAATTTGGATTCAACACAGACATGAAGTGATAAGAATACAGCATATGTTCCAAAACTATTTGCAAGGTCCTCCTCTGTAGGATTCAATTAGAACAGGAAAGGGGGAGAGACATATTAACAAATTCCACTTCTTCAGAACTTTGGAGTCCTGAAGAAGAGTCATGTCAGATTCCAAACATTAACTCTGTTTCTTTCTTCACAAATGCTGCCAGACCTGCTGAGTTTTCAAGCTTTCTGTTTTTATCGCAGATCTCCAGCATCTGCAGTATATTGCTTTCATTAACAAATTCTACAGTGCTTCACTTTTGCTGGCTTAAAGTATGGATGTTCGAGCTTTGTCTTTGTGGGCCACATATTATTCTCTTGAACCTCGGTGCCACATATAAATTTTAAATCATGTTCTCACTAATTTTCCATATCTCAGGCTGTAATTGTAACATCCCGACTAAGGACTTATCGACCAATGGATGCCGGAAATCACCCTTTCCAAATCACCAGGCCTAAAAAAGATTCAAAGGAGACAAACCAAGAAACAGGAACTGAGAGTATGGGTGGAATCTCTCGGTCATGCCAGCAGTGGGAATCACTCCAACTTCCCCACCTGCCAGCGAATTTAGACTTCAGAGTGGAAGATTCCACCCTATAGTTAGCCTAAGCTGTAAGGGCTGAAATGCCAGGATTTTGGGGCTGCCAGTTGGCAGCTGCCTGCAGTTGAGACAGCACTGGTTAATGACAACTGTCCAATGACTGACAGCTGTAGCACATATTCTGTGTCGAGTTTGTGAACTTCCTGTTTTGTATGGCTCAATAAATACCACACGCTGTATTTACTGAGTTCTCATGGGATCTCTGAAAATTACTCCAAGGCAAAGCTCCCCCCGCCCCCCAGATAATGAATATCAGAATTTTTTTCTGCTTCTCACACCACCCATTATTATGGTATCTTCAACTGAGATTGCCAGTTGGTGCTGGATTAAGGCCAGGTATGTGCTGTGAATCCACCTTCAGAAAGAACTGGTTCGAGACTTCCTATAAAAGGACGATTGTAGACAGAAAACACTTTCCTTTTAATGCAGAATACAAACCCAAGCTCCATATGTGAAAGAGCAGTGCTTTAACTAGCTGTGTCATCTCGCCACTTCAATGGATGAAGGGCTGAAGAAAATCTATTTCCTCATTTTTCTGAAACATTTTTTGCAAATATAGAAAAGAATTGAATATATTGAGGATTTGAGGAGAAATCAGCTAAATTAAGTACTCAAACTGCAGAGCTATCAACATTTGGAAAAATCCCTGAATATTTTCAGTTGTTAGACTTGTTTCTAAGATGTCCACTTGTTCCAGAATCATAAGCCTGGCTGAAAGCAGCAAGCTGTACCTGTCACGTAGACAGCAAAGGTAGCCCAAATGGCACTAATTTGTTCTTTTTTCTATTTCTTCATAAGCTTTTACCTCCTGCCTGCTTGTGTCTCTTGTTATCCACCTCCATTTCTCTGCATCTCTCTCTTCATTGCTTCACAAGCTGTTTTGAAATGTTTTCTTTGCTCTGTTTCTAATAATGCTACCACGTAACATCTTCCTCCCACTCTGTCGGTGACCTACTGCCACCTCAGTCTCTGGCCTGCTCCCAGTGCTCCACCTTTACTGATTGCATGTTACATAGTGATGTGTCCCCACTCCGACATGTAGCTCTGCAAGGAATGCTACAGAAGTCAGTGCAACCAGAACAAAAATGAAAATATAAAGCTAAAGGCAGCAGAGATTTTGCCGAAAATGTTTTTCAGCCCGAAAATAAAGCTGAGGGTATCAGTGGGGTCAAACTGAGCGCATTGTAAAAGATAAGAAAGGAAGAATCATGCAGCATGACAGAGACACCCCGCAAGACAAGAAAGCAGTAAAAGTACGGCAGACATTGACTATACAAATCACCAAAGCCCCAGATCCATCCAAGAACCAATGCTCAGTTTGTTCATTAATCACTGGGAAGACTCAAAACCAAAATTGCCTTCTTAGCTTTGTTTCTCCTACCACCGGCCAGACAGACTGCTCAGCTCTCTCTGTTACACCGACCACTAGACAGCCTCGGCCATGATCACTGGACCAACCCCAGGGCTCCTCTGCACCAGACTCAGAAACTGGTCAAAGTGCTAAATGGCATTGCCCTTCATTACCACATTTATTTTGAGTCTCAACCTCAAGAAATGGACTAGTTGCGTCTAGTCCTCAATCTCATTTTCAAAGAATCATATTAATTTGCTTAGGTTTTCCCCAAGCCTTCCACAACGTAAAGATGTTCCAAAGTGTCTTACAACCAAAAAATACTTTTTCAGTTATTGTTGTACTGTACATAATGTGGGGAAAGTCTAACTTATTTGCTCTGTCTACACACATAAAAATATGATTGCAGTTCCAAATACCAAACCCTCCTATCTGTCTTTTAGCTGCTTTCTAGTTTTGCAAATTTTCCTGTTCCAGGATTCTCCTTTCAGCCCTACAAAGATATAATCCTTGAGCCCCCTTCATTTTCTCATGAATATATCGCTGCTCAAACACATTGGGTCGGTTCCCATATGTAAGTTCCATGTCCAATCTCAACTCTATGACCACCTTTGTGTTGTGAATAGGTCAACTTCTTCCAACTTTTCCCGGTTCGTCCAGCTGACCAAAAGGCGTCTTCTTTAACTGACATCAGGAACAAGGAGCCTTGGCATCTTCTCCCTAGCTGCCCACTCAGGCTGAAGCAAACAGTGTGCAGTTTCAGTACCATGGCTGATCCTGAGCTGAGCTGAGCTTCAACTCCCATCTCAGATTCCTCACCGCTCACGTCCGACTCTGACACAGTACCTGCCCCTGTCCTTGCATCGCACCTACTGTAGAAAGTGTACATGTATGAATTTTCCATGAGAAAGGAGTCAAGTTCAGCCAGGAAAGAGATGTCTAAGTCGCTTTTTTATTCCACAGCCATAATTTTAGAAAGCTCCTGAAATAACAGAGGGTTATTTAAAATCAAAAATCATTATGAGAGCCTCCTAATGACCATAAATTTTTACAATAGGGTGAATGATCTCAATAGGAACTACAGGGCGGAAGCGTCCCAGATTTGTACTAAGTGCAGTAGTGGGCGGGAGAAAGAACATTTTATCTGCTGGCCGCAATGGCGGCTTTTCACGCTGTATCGTCCCAATCCCGACTCATTAGCCACGCGTTCCCAGGAAACACACTGTTTTGATAGAGGATGGGCTCCAATTCATCCGCCATGCTGTCACCTCACTGCTTCATCATGTTGGGTACCATATTTAAAGTGCAGCCACAGACACACCTCTCAGTACTTGCAGCCCAGGATTGCTGTAAAGAAGACATGGCCCTGAAAGGCAGGAGGACTGCAGCCTCCCAATTTATTGACAAGTCCCTCAAACACCTTTTGGATGCCGTGGAGGCTGACATAATGTTCTCTATCCCACTCTGGCTGCAGGAGGGGCAGCAACATCACCATTCTGGCTTGGGATGCAGTGGTAGCGGTGATCAGTGTCAATGCTGCACAGAAGAGGTTGATCATCCAATGCAGATAGAGGATGAATGATTTTATCCATGCAGCCAGGGTATGGCAACATCTCATCACTCTAAACTCACATAAGCTCATCACACACATTCACTGGCATCTCACTCACTGCCAGCTCAAGGAACATCACCACCCATTCTCACATATACACCCTCAAATGTTCATCTGGCCTCATCTCCTCTGGAGACTGCCTCCTCAGTCCTCATCATCATGAGGCCACTTGCACAGATCAACTTGTGCCCCCATACAAACCCTGGGAGACCCCCCCCCACTTCCCCAGTACAGCCCTCACCCTGCAGCCTCTTCTCTTCCTTTAGCCCACTTCTTCCCCTTCCCTAAGCAAGCCCTAGCCTTGCAGCCACTCCCACATTATGGCTGGACTGGTAGGTAGAGACTTGCCCATGACCCCCCCCTAAAAATGATGTAGCGCTGCCTGCAAAGCCTGGCGCTGATGACTGCAAGTGCTGCGCAAAGCAAGGTCGGAAAACAAACCTCAAAGTCCCAAGCAAAGTGCGGCTCGTCAGGTGCACATCACTTATGTACGGCATGCATTCACGCTGACGCAGGCGGATGATCCAGCGTGGGAGGATGATTCCGGCAAGCTGGGCTTATAATGATATGCATATCTAATATAATGAGGCTCCCGATGTCCGACAGTGGGAAACACGTCCTGCCGTTGACGGGTAGAGAGACAATTGCAAACTGGTTTCATGACATTTTGAAACCAATTTTTGGCCTTCTTGCCATATTGTCCGCTCATCCTGCCAAACATGACCAATGCCAGTGGGCACAGAAAATTCTACTCATAGTTACAAAGTAACCATACGGTAATGTGTTTTTGAGTCTAGATCTGGCATTAAAAAAAGGCAACATAGGAGCAGGAGTAGGCCATTCAGCCCCTCAAGCTTGTTCCATTATGCAATTAGGTCATGGTCAATTTGTAACTTAACTCAATCTATCTGCTTTGATTCTGTAACCTTCTATACCCTTCTCAAAAAAGAAACTATCAATCTCAGTTTTGAAATTTTCAATTCATCCATCTTCAACAGTTTTTCAGTGGAAAGAATTCCAGGCTTGCACTAGTTTTAGGATGAAGACATTCTCCCTGATATCCCCTAACAACTGAGCTCTAATTTTAATGCTATGCTCCTTTGTTTAGACTCTCCCATCAGAGGAAGTAGTTTCTCTCTATCGTCTCTATCATCTTTGAACATCTTAAACACTTCAATTCTATAATTCTTTAAGTTTTGGGGAGGGAATACAAGTGTAGCCTATGCAACCTATCCTCATAACTTAACGCTTTTAGCCCTGGCATCAACTGGTGAGTCTCTGCTGCATCCTCCAAAGCCAGTACAATCTTTCTGAACTGCAATGTCCAGAACGGAAAGCTGTACCCCACAAGAGGTCTAACCAGGGCTCTGCACAGCTGTAATATAACTTCCACTGCTTTGTCTTCCAGCCCTTTTGAGACGAAGGCAAAAATTTAGTAAGGCAGAACTAATATTGATATTATTTTTTAAATATCACACTACCTACATAGGTTGAAAAAGGCTGTTCTTTCCTTTAACTTCATGTTACATAAATGCCAATGGCAAGTGGGAACTTCAAGGTGAATTTCAGGTCACAGAAGTGAAAGCAGCAACCAGAAGCTTTCAGGTCCAATTTCCAAACTACACTGAATTAGTTGATCTCAGCAGCAGTTAGCCTCAAAATCTGTAGACTGGAGAAGGGGAAACAAAATAGTCTTTTACATGGCTAAATTTCCCAAGGCACTTCAAAAATTGAGGAGGATCAGATGCAAGTGGGAGAGATCTAACCTGTTAAGGGAGGTGGCCAAAGTGGTTATTGGGTATATGGATTTTGAGGAGAGGTTGTAAAGTGGGCAGAGATGTGAGTATTTCAGCAGGAGTTACAGTATGTGGGAGCCAAGATAGTGGAAAGTTCCTCATCAGGCATGAAGAGCTGGATACTCTGACAACGTGATTTAATTGCCTACTGCTCACGGTTAGCTTTTCGATCAGTTATGCTTGATTTCTACGCATTAATTGGTCATGATGGATTGTGAAATTGGTTGAAGACTATTTTGTTACCTCATCCAAGTTTATAATTGGACTTTTGATGGCTCCAGGAGACCTCCTCCAGTTTGTAGGCAGAAACTTGTAAATGTGGTTTTAACGATATTATTTATGTGATTTTTCTGTCATTTTCAATCATAATCTAACCTGACAAATTGGGTGTTGAAGGTTGTTAGGTGCTGAGCCCAAAAAAAAATCAATTTAATGAAACTAGTATTAAATTTGATACATTGTGAAACCCTTGATGAGCTATTTAATGTTTTCATTTTCCTTTGCTTCTGGAGTTTTTGTAGAGCCTTGGGCGTAATTGCTGTAATATTGTCATAGTGCAACAATGGGCTTCCCGCTGGGAAATTCCCTGCATTTTTATTCTTGATCCAGCAGAGGGATCATAGACAAGTTCTAGCTGGGAAAATTGTAATGATCAACTATGTATGGATATATGAACATTTTGCTCAAGCCATACAGATTGTATCCTTTCTTATAGATAAGAGAGGATCTTTTTACACAGTGACACATTTCCTGAAGATCTAGGGGGTTTCACATTATCATGCAGCTTTATTTGCTCCTTGCACAATGCTAATACCTAGCAGGGCTCTATTTTTGAACATTCAGCATGTTTCCCACCACTAGTATAAACCAAGGCCTGCCTCAAAGACAGTTGACTGACTGCCATCGTTTTAAGGCAGCCCACCATGCTACCAAAGCTTGACTTAATTGGGAAAGTTACAGTGGCTTCTGGTGGATCAAGGCTATCCTCTGCCCTACCCTCAGGATACCTCAGGATGTGAGTTGGCATAGGTATGGTGGGATGCATCCATCTGCCAGGATAACTATTAAGAACAGCATGGGTAAGATGAAGATGAGCTGCCTGAATCGATCAAGGGCTTTCTGCCATACAGCCTTTGTAAAATTTTAAGAATTGTTGAGGGGGAATTTCAACTTACTTGATCTGCCAGGAGTGGAGGAGCCTGTGGAGCACCATGAACCTGCACTTTCTCCACATGTTATGGAGTTTTAACTGTGAGAGGGATGTCACCTACAGATTCCCCACCTTAAAGCCAGCCTGATTGACAAGCTTGGCTTCCAGTCGTGCCGGGAGCAGTCCAATGGAGGTCACAGGGTCAGGTAGATCTGTGGGGTGGTAAGATGTTTGATGTGGGGAGATCTAATCTTGGAGGCATTTAGCCCTGGAGGAGATCAAGTCCCAACGTCCTGAGGGGGCATTTGATCTCAGGGTCCATGGAGGCCATACGGGGGTATGGGATTTCAGAGGTATTTTTGAGGGCAGTTCAGGGTGAACTCAGAGACCTTGGCAGAGGAAAGTCATAGGCTAGTGGTGGGGTGGTGTTGGAGGCCTTACGATGGAGATTGGAATAGGGAGGGAAATTGAAAAGGTCAGGTTTGGGTTGGCGATGGAGTGGGGTGGGGTTGTTCAGTCCCGGGTTTAGCAAGGCAGAGGTCCCTCATTTCCATTTAACTGGCAGGTTTCCTAAAGCCTAAGAAACCAGAATGGCCAAAGTTAAATTTCAAATGGTGAATAGAAATGAGACACACAGCTTCATTTTAATATTTAAAGTTCCAAACAGCATCCTTGAAGCGGTTTGAAAGCCAACCTCAGTTAATACCGTAGGTGGGCTGGTTTAGAGGGATAGGCGTCAGGATTCGGGTTTTTAACGTTTCAACCTCCAAACTGACTCAAATCCATGTATTCTTTAGGGTTAGAATTCCTCCTGCTGTCTTGTGTTACTTGCTACACAACTTCATTTTGCAAAGAGATATCAATCATTATAACATCTTCAAAAGGAAAGACATCCAGGTGCAGAACAAGAACCAGCTATAGCAGCAGGAGGTGCCTGAAGAGACTGCAGCTGAAAGAAAGACAAGAGAAAGAAACATTCGTGAAGGTGAGATTTTTTTTTCTGAAAAACAGCCTTAGCAGTCCTATCACATCTTCCTAATGCTCATCATATGCAGACCCTCACCTAAGATATCTTCCTTTATCAATGCAATTCAGATATGCCTTTCATGTTTACCTGAGGGGATCTGTAACCAAACCTTTTCAGAAACATATTTTGTACAGAGTGTAACTTTAGTGCTACTACATTTTTAATAAGCACCCACTGAATACATTTGTCTAGTATCTTCTAGTAAAGAGCTTTTCTTTGATGAAAACATGAAGCGATACCCTTAATCCGAGTCCTGCATTTCTTCAATGTACGATCTTAGAGTGTGTTTGATTGCTGACTGCTCCACATTAACAACAGCTTCTAGGAAGTCAAGTTGCCCTTGAGTTGAAGTAGTTGAGGCCTGAGGTGTCCATCAATGGGCATGTTTGGTGAACATACACCATACTTAAATTCAGTTCATCAAGAAACTTGCGCAGACTTAGCACTATGCATATCAGGTGGGTACAATTTGTGCATCATCTGACTTCCAGTCAGACTTGCACCTGATCTGAAAACCCACATTGTTGCCTTAGACTCATGTGAAGAAAACCTCTTAGACAAGTTAGCATACATGCTTTGCAATTGATCCCAACAGGAAAGTAGAGGAAACAATGGGGGAGAAAAAAACAGCCTGAACATTAATATCAATTTCCTGTAAGATTGTTAACATGATCCACACCAGTTGGTGAGGTCAAAACTAAGACACAGAGCCTTTCTCCTTGCTGAAAGGGTTTATTGACTTTCTTCAGTATCAACACTCCTCACCTCCACCCAGTGTCCCAGCTATCCCCTGTGTTCAAATACCTATCACCCGTTTCCCTTAACAAAGTAATTGACTTTAATAAACCTTAACAATGTAATTAATAAAACATTGACAAGCATCATGTAACTTCCCAAGGTAAACATTTTGCTGAGAAAGGCAAATTATTCCTGTTCACAGAAGTGCATTCTGCCAGAAAAGGGGCTGCAGAATACATATATTGAGTAAGCTCACACAGGCTTCTTTTGTTTAAGGTTATTAACATTAGGAGGTCTCTCTTGTGAGTGAATCAAAAACTGCACTCTGAGTCACGACCGAGTATTGGAATTATTCTCAATATTAGCAAGATTTTAATATTCAAAGCTATAAGTTCTTCAAGTAAAATTTAATTATTAAGAATTACATTTGGAATATGAATGTATACTAGAATCTGATATAGGAACTCAATTGGTAAATGAACTTTGCGGTTCATAACTAAGCAATGAAAAACAAGAAATTCTCAGTTTCAGTTTCCAGTGGGTGCTGAGTTCGCTGATATCAATTAAGGTGAGTAGGGGAATCACACCTGGCTCTGAGGCCCCTGGTCCAAATGAGGAAAAGTCAGCCAGTGTTCCTACTCCTGGTCATTATGCCGTGACCTCTGCTGGAAAGTGCTTCAGTATAATGTCTTGTGAAGACAGGGCAGTTTGGTTAAGATGTCTTCATAGCTGACTAGACAGCCAATAATCATTGGTGATGAATGGCCATCAACCTGCGATGGTAACTCTGTTTCTCTCTTCACAGATTTTGCCTGACCTGCTGAGTGTTTCCAAAATGTTCTGTTTTTATTTCAGATTTCCAACATCCATCACATTTTGCTGTTGAATCAGCACATAGGTTCAGTTATAAAGAGCTGTCACTTGGTTGAAACACTGGAGGGTAGATATTACCGGCAGAACACTACTCCATCAGGGTCAGAGCAATGGAAGTGAGAATTAGCTTAACAGAAAGATTTTCTCAAATAATACTTGATTCTTTAATTTGGAGGAAAGCAAGATCAGAGAATGAGATGGACAGATACCTTGGGCTTTAAAGAACTTACATGAGATGTGTGAAGTCACAATGACCAAAGAAAAATATATAAAAACAAACTCAGCCTCGACTTAAAAGGATGCTTCAAAAAGATTAAAAATAGGAGGAAAGAGAATCTGCAAAGTTAATATTGCATTGTCATAACAGAAGTGATTTTAAAGTTATTGGGCCAGCAATTGGGAGGGCTTTAAATTAACTCGGCAGGGGTGTGGGAACCAAGAGAGAATATTAGGAGGAATACCAGCGTTCACAAAATACTGGGAAAACAGATAGCACCAATATAGATAATAGTCAGTTAATAGGTGGAGTCAGAGTATGGGAGAAAGTAATGAAGTCTAAATCAGGGCTACCATGCATGTATGTGAATACACAGAGTATAATATAAAATTGGGGAGTTACTTGTGCAGATTGCCATGTGGAACTATGATGTTGTGGCAATAACAGAGACCTGGCTCAAGGAAGGGCAGGACTGGTGTCAAATATTCCTGGGTACAAGGTGTTCAGAAAAGATAGACAAGGAAGAAAAGGCGGTATTGGTTGAGGAGAGCATTGCAGTGCTGGAAAAAGAGGATGCTCCAGAGGGTTCAAGGGCAGAATCAATTTGGCTGGAGCTAAGGAACAAAAAGGGTGCAATTACATTGCTTGGTGTAGCCTATAGATCACTAACTAGTGAGAAGGATGTAGAGGAACAAATCCGAGAGAAATTACAGAGAGATACAAGCATTATAGAGTAGTTATAATGGGGGACTTTAATTACCTGAATGTGACTGGGACAGTGGTAGTGTAAAGGGTGGATAAGGGTAAGCGTTCCTTGATTGGGTTCAGGAGAATTGTCTACAGCAACAAGAAAGGATTCACTAAGATAAAAGCAAAATGCTGTTGCTCTGAAGAAGAGTCATATGGACTTGAAATGTTAACTCTGTTTTTCTCTCCACAGATGCTATTAGACCTGCTGAGTTTTTCCAGCATTTTCTGCTTTTGTTTAAGAAGGAATGCACTGTTGGACCTGGTTCTTGGAAATGAGGTGGGCCAAGTAGATCAAGTGTCAGTGGGGGAACATTTAGGAGACAGTGATCATTTATCGTAAGGTATTGGATGACGGTTGTAAAGAACAGTGGACAATCCAGAGTCAGAATAAGTAACTGGGGGGAAGCTGACTTCAATGGGGCAAGAACGTAGCTGGGCTAGATAGACTGGAAACAAAGGATGACAGAAAAACTGTAGCTGAACAATGGGCTACCTTCAAAAAAGAAATGGTTTGGGCACAGTCAAGGTATATTCCCTCAAAAGGGAAGGATAGGGTAAACAGATCCAGAGCTCCCTGGATGAAACAGGAGTTAGAAATTAAGATAAGAAGGAAAAGTGTGTTTATGACAGGTGTCAGATAGGAAATACAATTGAGAACAAAGTGGGATACAGAAGGTTCAGAGAGGAGGTGAAAAACATATTAGAGAAGCAAAGAGGAATTATGAGCCAACAATAAAGGGAATCCCAAAGTCTTCTATAGGTACATAAATAGTAAAAAGGTGGTAAAAGGAGGAGTGGGCCGATTAGGGATCAAAGAGGGGATTCACACTTGGAGGCAGGAGGCATGGCTGGTGTTAAATGAATACTTTTATCTGTCTTTACAAAGGAAGCAGGTGCTACTGAGGCCGCAGTGACAGTGGAGGAAACTCTGTCACCAGAAGTGTTCAAAATTGATAAGGAGGAAGTGTTGGATAAACTGTTGGTACATAAGATTGACAAGGCACCGAGATCAGATGAGATGCATCCAAGGACATTGAAAGAAGTGAGAGTGGAAATTGTAGGGGCGCTGGCCATAATCTTTGAGCAGATTCTTGCCCTTGGATGGCAAGCAGGCCCCACCGGCTTGGCAGCAGGTGGGCAGCCGATCCCCGCCACTGAAACAGGGCATGCCGCCATTTTAAGTGGGCGGGCCAATTAAGGCCCATCCAGCGGCATCCCCGACAGGAAGAGCTATGCGCTTCCTGTGTGGGGGTGAGGGAATCCCCAACTGTCAAAGTGCGCACTGCTCCCTGAGGCAAAGTCCTGTCTCAGGGAGAATACTGACAGTGTCAAAAACTTTAAAAACAGAAACATTAAAAAATCATTAACATGTCCCCCTCATGTGACAATGTCACATGTGATGGGATATGTTAATAAAGACCACATAAACTTTATTAATTTTTTATAATACAGACATGAAATTTCATCCCATCAGTGGATGAAGTTTCATCAATTATCAGGAGCCCACTGGGGCTCCTGGCCTGCCCGCCGGCCTTAAGGTTGGACAGGCAGGTCTTTAATTACTTTAAATAGCCTGTCAATGGCCTCAATTGGCTATTGACAGGTTGGCGGGTGGACATCTGATTTCACTGTCCATCCGCCTTCCTAAAAATTTAGATGGGCCAGGATGACGTTGTGGATTCCTCCCGATGTCATCCCGGGTCATTTTCCCCTCGGTGACCGGGCACCGCTCACAAATCGCCGAGAGGAAAATCCTGGCCTTTGAGTCTTCCCTTGACCCAGGGGAGGTGCCAGAGGACTGGAGAATGGCAAACATTATGCCCTTGTTCATAAAAGGATAAGCCCAGCAATTACAGACCAGTCAGTTTAACTTCAGTGGTGGGGAAGCTTCTTAAAACAATTATTTGGTATGGAATTAGTAGTCAACATGGAAAAATGTGGGTTGATTAGAAAGAGCCAGCATGGATTTTTAAAGGGGAAATCATGTTTAACTAACTTGCTGGAGTTTTTTGAAGAGCTAACAGAAAAGGTTGATGAGGGTAATGCTGTTGATATTATGTACATGGACTTTCAAAAGGCATTTGATACTGTGCCACAAAACAGACTTGCGAGAAAAGTTATAGCTCCTGGAACAAAAGGGATAGTAGCAACATGGCCACAAAATTGGGTGAAAAATAGGAAACAGTGAATAATTGTCAATGGTATTGGGACCCTTGCTTTTCCTGATATATATTAATGATCTATATCTTGCTGTGCAGGGGACAACTTCAAAGTTTGTTGATGATACAAAACTTGGAAGCATTGTAAACTGTGAGGAGGACAGTAGAGAACTTCAAATGGACATTGTTGGTGGAGTGGACAGATAGGTGGCAGATGAAGCTCAATGTGAAGGAATGTGAGATGATGCATTTTGATAAGAAGAACATGGAGAGACAATTTAAATAAGGGGTACAATTCTTAAGGGGGTGCAGGAGCAGAGGAACCTGGTTGTATATGTACATAGATCATTGAAGGTTGCAGAATAGTTGGAGAGAGCAGTTAATAAAGTACACAGTATCATGGGCTTTATTAATAGGGGCATAAAGTACAAAAGCAAGGAGGTAATGCTGAACGTACATAAGACATTAATTAGACCTCAGTTGGAGTATTGTGTATCGTTCTGGACACCACACTATAGGAAGGGTGTGAACGCACTGGAGAGATTGCAGAAGGGGTTTACAAGAATGGTTCCAGGGATGAGGAACTTCAGTTATGAAAATAGATTGGAGAGGTTGGAACTGCTCTTCTTGGAGAGGAGGAGGCTAAGAGGATGTTTGATACAGGCGTTCAAAATCATGAGGGGCTAGATAGAGTAGATAGGGAGAAAATGTTCCCACTCTTAAAAGCATCAAGAACAAGGGAGCACAGATTTAAAGTGATTTTAAAAAGAAGTAAATGTGATGTGAGAAAATACTTTTTTCACACAGCAAGTAGTTCAAGTCTGGAATGCACTATCTGGAAGTGTGGTGGAGGCAGGTTCAAACAAGTCATCTAAGAGAGCATTACTTGATTACTTTAATAGAAACAATGTGCAGGGTTACGGGGAAAAGGAAGGAGAAAATTTATAATACTCATTTGGTGGGCCGCTCCAGTCGGAATGGGCTGAATGGCCTCCTTCTGTGCCATTACAACACTGTGATTCTGTGAAATTATTGCAATGCCACTTCTCACAGCAAACAATTTTAATTGGACTTTTTACCTCTGATTGTACTTTATTGGCACTACTGGAAAGTCAAAAAGATAATGGAAGTGGCATAAAACACACATCTGGCACCTTAGTAAAGTTATTTCCAATTGGTCTATCTCCTTTACCAATAAAGGAAAAAGATACAGAAAGAAAGTGATTGTAGAAAAGGAAGTAAGGTGAATTTGCATCAAATTAGAGACAGAAAGAAAAAAAAGAGTAGATTAAGAGAGAGAAAGAAAAAAAACAGGAAGGAAAAGTAAAAAATAAATGAAGAACAAACAGAAGGAAGGGACATTGTAACCCAGCTGTTTAGGAGTTATTGTATTGGTTCTTGAGAAGTTAATGAATGAATGGTGGGATAGCTGTGTGAAATGTATCAACATTCTTCACTCATGAAATATAGAACCAATGGCCCCATCAATCATGATTAGGAGATGTGGAACTGTTTTCATGGAAACAGGAATGAATAGATGAAAAAAAGACTAAGAGCCATCTAGTTTGCCTTTTACCATCCTGGTAGACATATGCTACAATTACATTGAAGTTGCTGATTAATCATAGCAATTAATCTCTATTATGTGTTCTTGTTATGTTTTGGTTCCCAGCTGTTGGTAGAAATCACACCTTGAGCTTGGAAAGATGAGAGCTCTTTATACTTAATATTTGCCATGCTGACTTGGACAAAAGAAGGACTGGTTTGAACTGGTTCTGTTACACATCACATGACTCTCTAATGCAGCTGTGAAATGTGGCCCCCTAGAACACTTTTACATAATAATTAGTTCCCAGCTCTTTGCAGGTATTTGCAACAATGTATAACAATCTGTATCTACACCTAGTCTACAGTAGATCCAGAAATGATACAAGGGAAAGCTCAGTGGTGGGGAACTTTGGGTATCATAGGTCTCAAGTCATCTCTTTCCCTCCAACCATGCTGCATTTACAATGTCATGTCTCAATTACTCATGTCTCCAAATTATTTTCTGCAAGCAATTTGTCTAATTTACATTTTTGATTATCAAGACAGATTTGCTGAATATTGTTGCCTTCCAACACTAACTGGAGCATGGGTAGCAAGGCTGGCACAAAAATACAGCCAAGACAGATAGATTTAAAAAAATTATAGGGACAATTCATTATCTGCTGAAGTGAGGGTCCATAGTTTCATTGTTCCTCAGACCTCCAAGTTTGAGTGGTACATCAAGACCATGCCTCATATGATTAGCAGGGTCCTCTACAACATCAATTATCAGCTCTAAATGCCTACAGCAATGTTAATTCACACTAATGATGTAAACAAAGCAATTTCATGGCATGCAATTCATTTCAATCGAGAGGATTACGGTGAAGTCGCAAATTTTTTGCTTTTGCCAAGGTTAATGATGGATTGGCACAAATTACACAGAAATTTGCGGAGAATCATACCATAATCATTGCCACAAATTGTTGAATTTTTGAACTATTAGTGACAAGTGCTGTTAATTCGCCATTATCTTTCTGGAAATTTCTGGCCCATTGACTACCATCCTTAACTGAGTCAATATCCTATATTAGTATTATCTCTGAGCATTCATGATCAAATTACACTGTACGTGCTTTGGTAATAAAATGACATTAGAAAGAAGAAATTTGTAGCATCTTGGATTTTCTAAAATGTTTTGCCTGAAAAATAAGTGGGCAAAACCAATCAAAAATAAGGATGGAGAACGATCAAACCATTTTATCCCTATTTTCAATTTCCGTTCATTTTCCAGTGGTATTTATTTCTGGCAGCTGCTAATTTTACACGTTCAATTTGTAAATGCGCCCATCTGATGTATTAACACCCTTCACACCACCTTCCTAGTTATTGCTGATTCAGTTGTTGTTGATTCATCCATCTGTCCATGGGTATCCAGGACATGAGCTGTTTACTAAAATGCTTGCAAAGGACCTTGCCTAAATATTGCAAGAAGAATTGAAGCCCAGGGCAGAATTTTGATTGGCACCGAACTGCTGGTGGGCCAATTAAGGCCCGTCCAATGTGAAACGTGGATGATAGCACTGAGAACTCCCTGTGTTGGGGGGTGGTTTGGTGGGAGGTGGAAGAGGGTGAGTGGGAAGAGTGCGAACTTCACGCGTGCATGTGAGTGAGCGCTTCATAATCTCCCTGTGGCACAGAGCTCAGTGAAGAGATATAACAAAAAATAATAAAGAAAATAAAAATGTCATAAAACATGTCCCCCCATGTGACTGTCACATAAGCAGGGTCATGCTATTAATGAAAGAATAAAGTTTTTATTTTATTATTATTTGCTTTTAGAAACCTCATCCTGCCCATGGATGAGGTTTCCAAAAAATGCAAAGGCCACTTGGCCTTTCCGCCTGCCCGCCAAACGTTAGGTTGGACGGGCAGCAAAAAGTTTACGTTAATTGATAACTTAATGGCCTTAACAGGCCTTTTAATTGTCGGTGGGAGCCAACGGTGGGAGCTGGCAATGTGCCAGCCGACCGAACCATCGCGCGACTGCGCATTGACATCAATATGCTTGGCCAACGTCAACATGCGCCATTTCTTGCTTGAGCGGGTCAAGCACGCGCCCGCCCGCCGAGTGAAAATTTCTGCCCTTAATCTTTTCTGTGTATTCCTGCTTTGCATCCAATCACTGAGGTAACTTTATGGCAATTGTTGCGCCAGCATTATTTTCCCCTTTCCTTATTATTAAAAGCACAATGGGCTTATCCAAGGTAAACCCATTTGCCTTTTCATTTGTTAGAAGAGGACAGAAGTTAATTCGGGCCAGTCCAAAAGTGCTCTGGTCTTGCCCTGCTAGTAGCATTTTGGCCTCATTGACAGTCTGTAGCTGTAAGGTTCACAATAATCCACTTCACTTCAAGGCGCCACTGCAACCCATTTTAAGTCAACCTGCAGCACATATGGTTTCATAAAACTGATGCTTTGTTCATTCAGGCAAGTGATCTCAAGCCATTTCACATAAAGGTTATTAGCAATGTGAGAAAACCATGGGACTTTACAGAATAACTGGATTTCCAGAGGTCCACGAGGCTATATATTCTTCACGTGTGGCCCAATGTGTTTCATTGCGCAGTGAATGTACCCACACCAGTTGCAGATGATTTATTTCTCTGAATGTTCACTTATTTGTAGCCATCAAGATTGGAATATGAAAGTCAATGTGTATTTCCCATGCAACTGTCACAATACTTTCATTTTAAGACTGTCCATCATCCCTCCTTATTTGACCTTAAAAAGCAAGGGTATGGTGGCTCCTGGACAATTAAAGCCACCTTCTAAGCCAAGGCTCGTGACAACTTTGATTTAATTCCCAAGACATCAGCTGAAAGGAGCTGGCATAATGAGTTGCTTGCATTCACCACAGTAATTATAGAGCACATCATTGTCATGTTCGAAACAGCTATTCAGATGCTTGGATGGGTCTGTGGATGGATCCTGTGATACAACACAGATAAGGCGTGAAACTATTTGTTTGCACGTTGCACACTACTCTGCAAAGAGAAGTGGAGGCCAGGCTGAGCGGAAGGAACATGGGGAGGCTATGAAACAGAATCTATTGCTAGCTGCAGACTAATTTGTAAAGATGCCATGGTTTCTCACACAGTGAAACATTTTCCTTTGTGTTAACAAGTCCTGTTTACATCGTCTCCATGTTCTTCACTCACAGCATTTTAACTCAACCACCTGAACTCCTCAAAACTCTTTCTGTTAATCACTGAAATATGATTCCAGTCCTTGGAAAGAACACTCTCGCTCCAAAATTGAATTGCAGTGCAAACAACTTTTTTTAAATTATCCTATATGTAATTTGTAAGAATGCCCACTGTTTCATTCTCCCATGCTTTCCATTAGTGTTTTATGTATGTCTGTGCTACCATGCTAGGCTGTGTAATAGCTGATTGCTGCTGTCTGCCTATAAGGGACTCTTAGGTTCAAGAAAGCTGGACCCTGATGTCGACCAGCTGCAGCTGTCTGATTCGGTGACTGCATGGTCATGCGAGCATTTTAACTGGCATGCAGTGGTACTAAAGACAGCAGTGGGGACACCAACAGTTGAATGACCTGCCCAATGAGTACAATCAATCACACAGGAATCAATGCACTTTCCCATCATTATGTTTTACCAGGGAACAGACTTCTGTTTGCCTAAAGGAAACAAGCATGCTTCAGTCAACCCAGGGTGCACCCAGAACATTAAGCTGCTGTCTGCAGTCCATCATTCCTTCATTGTTTGACTTTAAAAAGCAAGTGGTAAGGTGGCTGCTGCAGTAACATTGGAATAGTTGCAAATATAGGACAGAAGACACTGGACAACAAGAGAAAAAATAGAGTCTAGATCGGAAGAATTAAGTTTCATGGGGCAGAAACAGCCTGAAACAATACCAGGGTAATCCTGCTTGTTGACCTGAGAAAGGAGGTGGAAGTGGGGTTGTGTGACTATAAGATTTGTGCATCATGCCCTTGGAGATGAGTTCAAAGACAGAAGATATGTTTACTTGACAAATTACTTTGCAGCTTGCAATAAATTCTGTTTTATAGCCTCCCCATATTCCTTCTGCTCTTCAGCTTGGCCACCTTGTATTAACTGTATTTCCTCCTCTCCTATGCCTTCTTCCCTTTTTGCAAAGTAAAGTTGCAGCACGTGGAAGATTATGAAAATATTTTTAACTCCTTAGCTGTGTTGCACTTGCAGGATCCATCCCCAGACCCAGCCGTGCATCTGAAAAGCTGCTTCAACATGACAATAATGTGCTCTATAATTGCTGCGGTGAAAGCAAGCAGCTCACTGTGCCAGTTCCTTTCAGCTGGTGTCTTGGGAAACCAGAGTTGGCATGAGTCTTGGCTCTAGGGGGTAACGTTAATTGTCCAGGAGCCACCTTAGCACCTTGCATTTTCTGATCAAATAATGGAGGGATGATGTGCTGTCTTAAAATGAAGGCATTTGAATGGGGTTGGGTGACAATGAGATTGGAGGCCAAGCCCTTGGAAATAAGGTCAGTGACAGGCTGGCAAAAGATGCCTGTATGTTTAGTGGTGGAATCATGGCTATGAGGGAGATGCCAGAGAGTTGCCATTCAGCCCCTGTGAATAAAGGAATTTATAAAGTAGAAGGAATAAAAAAGTGATGAACAAAGCAAGGATCTGAAATTGTTAACCACTAAAGACTCCTTTTTTGTTTAGTGGCGTAGCTTTTCTTCAACGTTTCACTACAATGGGTTTGGTCAACTGGTTTCCCGAAGGCCAATTTTTCACAATACAATTCATGAACCTTTTATAACGACGGGTGCTGGTTTAGAAGAGTGTTGAGAGAAAATTGCACAGTGTTACACAGCATGGCAAACTGCTTAGAGCATGAAAATAAGCTTTTCGGCCCAACAGGCCCATGTCAGCTGTTACGATCCTGGACAAGACCAGTAACTTTTTTTTAATTAAAGCAGAAGAAATCCAAAATCCCAGTTATTTACTAAATGAATTAAGACACAAGATTCCAGTTTAAAACAGAAGAATTTTTACCATATAAAAGTCAGCAAATACAAACACTAAATATTTTCTTAATTCATCACCTTATTATAAAACATGTAGTCAACATTAGCGAAGCATGAATTAACAGACAAATTGCAATCAATTATAAATGATAAATTACATATTAAATGGCAGATACAACTAAGATAGATCTTATGAATTGGCTCAGCAGTCGACTCAACACATAGGTCATCAAAATCAGTCACAAAGTCCTTTAAAACGCTATCTTCCTTAGGAAGAATTCCAGCTCCTCTTCTAAGAAGTAGCTTGATCCCCAGCCGATTGAAGCACACAGCCAGCGCAGGTTTCATGGACACGATCTTCACCACAAATGGCAAACGTTTGCAGAATCTGCTCAACTCAGTCTGGATGGTGTGGATCCACTATTTTTATCTTCAAGTATCAGAAACAGCTGCAGCAACTTATTCTCTTTATTTATTCATAGCTTCTAGATCTAGCCTCTGTCTTCTTCAGCCTACCTGTGGATCAGTGGACTCATCAACTTCTACTGAGTACCGATGGCTCTGTGACCTTTTATTGTTTTCAACCTAGTTCAGTCTCCCCGGAAGTTTTGGGGCAGAATATTGCCATTGGCATGCGGGGGCGGGCCTAACATGCTGATGCATAAAAAGATGCGAGAAGATGTCAGGCGTGTGTCCCAATGTCATTGCGCTTCATTTTGATATTTCATTCGGCGGGTGTGCACCAGAGGTGGCTGTGCACCCGCCGAACTGTCAACGGCCTATTAAGGCCATTAAAAAATAATTTACCTTGTTAACAATGCCACCTTAAGGTTGGCGGGCAGGCAAAGAGCCCAAGTGTCCTTCGAGTTTTTCAGGAAACCTCATCCACGGGTGGGCTAAGGCTTCCTGAAGGTTTTATCAAATAGTTAAATAAATTTTGCTAAATTCATAAACATGTCATCCGAGGGAACATGTTTAAATAGTTTTTTAACTTTATTTATAAAAACGTTTTATTATCAACTCAATCTCCCTGAGGCAGTTCCGTGCCTCAGGGAGATTGCTGCACTCTTTCACATACATGCACGAAAGAGTACAGGCCCCAACTCTCCCTCCTCCCACCGCCCGCACAGGCAGCGCTGAATGGTACCAGCCACGCGTTATGCTGGGCGGGCCTTAACTGGCCCACCCGCATAAAATGGCATTGTGCAGCCGATCGCGGGTGGTGATTGGCTCCGCACCTGCCCGTGCCTGCTCCCAAACAGCCTGCCTGCCATAGGAAAGATTCTACCCTTGGTCTCCAATCTAATTTTTCCCCTAGTTTCCTTAGAAATTGGGAAGGTTCTGTTGAAGGGTCATGAGGACTCGAAACATCAACTCTTTTCTTCTCCGCCGATGCTGCCAGACCTGCTGAGTTTTTCCAGGTAATTCTGTTTTTGTTAAGGTCTGTTTCCTTTCTCAATTTCCTTTCTCAATTCTGCTTTGTCTCAAAAAAATGCAGGGTTTGAAACTACAGATTTCATCACATAGTGCTTATGCTGCTCCAAGTGAGCCTCCTGGCCCCTCCCCATTCACTTAATCCATTAACGTATCCTTCTATTCCTTCCTTCCTCATGCGCTTATCTAGCTTCTCCTTGAATGCATTTATACTATTTGCTTCAAATACTCCCTGTGGTAGCGTGCTCCAAATTTTAACCATTTTCTGAATAATGTTGCTCCTCCAGAATTCCCTATGGGATTTCTTTTACTGACTATTTTGTATTCATGGTCCTTCTCTCTGCATTTCCCTGCAAGTGCAGCAGCTTCTCTATGTTTACCTCATCAAAACTTCATTTTGTTACTGCTCACTTTTCTCTTTTCTACAGAAAAAAAGCCTCAGATTGTTCAATCTTTGCTGATACGTACAAGCTCTCAGTTCTGGTATCATTCTAGTAAATCTTTTTTTGTACCAATTCTCCAGTGCCTCTGTATGCTTTCAGTGGTAGAGGCTGTAAAGTATGTTCAGCAACGCACTTTATTTTAATTTCTACCTATATCCAGCATGGAATAAGTAGGGAAAACAACTTGGTAGATTCAGCCAGTTATTCCACAATCCCTACCCTACCCTGTATGCCCAGCATTTCCCCACATTATTTTATAATATTGTTGTAGGAATGTTGCTGAATTTTACAACAAAGCGATATAATTACAGATGACCATTCAGCCCTTCTTATTTCACAGGAGCATAAAGATGCCCATGTACCCCATTGCCGCAGCCAATTGGTTCTTAAACGATTCCTTGGTTTTACCTCAACTGTTTTAGCCAAAGATTAGTTAAATGCACTGGGGCTGATTTTCACTGTTTTCTCTTTGCATTGATGGTCAAGTAGCAGCCTCAAAATGGGGTTGCTAGCCCTCGTGTCCATTAGCACCAATAATGCTGTTGGCTCCATTTGCAAAGTGTCTCCTGCCATATGTCCAAGGATACCACCTGGTTCTGGTAATAGGCCCCTTTGGATGTGGAATTTTTCAGCCAGAACTGGTTTGAGCCTGTGTGCGAAAGTTCCAACCAGTTCCCTGAGATGATGGAACCGAAGAGGCCCACCAAAGGTAAGAGCCAAATTATCTTTGTGAGCAGAGGAGAAGCAGGAACCCTGCTCCTGGCCCCATAAAAATATGATGGGCCACTATTACTCCTAAATCGATGCCCTCCACTATAGTAACCACCTCTCCCGCTCCACCCTGCTCAACTGACCTCGCTGGCAGCTTCCCCAACTCAATCTTTGAGGCTTCAATCTGGTTACTTGTATCAGGCCTGCTTGGTGCCCCACAGCTTGGCTACTGAATTTGAATAAAGCCAGAGCCTCAAAATTGTGGGAGCTTCATTGCCCACATCCCATGAAAGAATAAAGAAAAAAATTGTGCAGTATTTTGTATTAATTTTAGCCTGTCATTTTTCACCCCAGCCACATTTTGTGTTGTTCATTTTAACGTTTCTGGGCTGTCTCCTTCAATTTCACTGGTCCTCTGAGTAAGGTATTACTGCAGTTTCTACTGGATTCCTAAATCCAGGGCTTTGATGTCAATTTGAAATAACACTTGTACCAACCCTGAGGCCCGGGACACCCAACTCAGTATCTTCACCATCCTGAAATTTCTCCCCAGCCAGTACTTGCTGTTTTCTAGCTTCCACCCCATTTCTTACTCATATCAAAATTTTACTTAGGTTTGCTTAATTAATATTCTTTCCTGCAGAGCTTTATCAATAACTTTCAGAAATAGAAGTATACAATGTCATAGGGTTTGCCACTATTGACGTGGGCTGTCACTTCCTTAAAGCCAAGCAGCTTGGTCAGGCAGGGTCTTTCCAAACTAAACCTGTGGTGATTGCTCTTAACTAGATTGTTGTTATGCAGATGATCCTCAAGTTCACACCCACTAGCCAATTCCAATATCTGACACATAAAGGAAGTAAGACCAATGGGTCTGTAGTTCTCTGTCATTCTTTTTGAATATGGACACTATATTGGCCTTCTTCCAACCTACTGGTAGTTTCCATGTGTTCATCGACTCCTTCATAATAATTCAGTGCCTCATTAATCTCCTTGCTGGTCTCTCTCAGAGCTTTGAGATAAATATCATTTAATGACAAGAACTTATTGGTTTTCAGTCATTTAGCAAGTATAAGACATCCACCTCGTATATTGAAGCCATTAGTTTTGGTTGGTACACTTTATTTGGGGAAGAAATGTTGTTCTTGTTTTCCTTGCAGTCACTTTGACAAAGTAATTGTTCAGAATCTTTACAATCATGCTCATTCTTGGTTTCAGCCAAGATTTGCTGTTAACAACCTGTTCTAAAAGCAGATGAGAGTATGGCTCATTTCCCATCACCTGCTGATCTGTACAAGTTACCACCATCAAGTAAAGATCTTCTTTCAATCACTCCACATTATATATCGCTTCCTCTTCTATTAAATTGTTAATGAAAACCATGTTTTCGCCCAAAAGGTCATGAAAATCCAGGCATTTTATAAAGCATCAAATATTTTGCGAAATTTCATGTTTTAAAATATATTGTAACAGCATTACACTACATCATTGTAATATTAATTTAATTGATAAAACACCTTGTGAACAATTTGTTTTCATAGTAAGGTCTTCTCCCAAACGCATGTCTCTTAATATCAGTGGAAGTGAAGCTACACCTTGCACACCAGCTTGGTGGTAAATGGGATTTAACAGTATTTTGTTAATATATTCATAGTTAACACAACATGCCCTGCGCACTTTCAGGAAGCTCAGATGCCATAAAAAATACCCAAGTGAGTGGCTCTTCAGAAAGCTCCCGCAATAATGTTAAATTGCTAAATGGTATCCTAACCAATATAAACAGCAGGATGTGAGCAAGTTTGCGATGCTTGTGAGAAATAAAGGGAAAGCATAGGAGACATAAACCAATTAAAGATCTGCAATTTTATGAATGTCATCTGTACGGGCAAATAGAGAGGAAGTCTTTACATTAGTCATGTACCAAAAGATGGTGGAAAGATTTTCAGAAGAAACTGTCAGACTTGCAAAAATATGCCAAGGTTGAGATATGAGAATGAACATAGGTACCAATGTCCTGCCATCTATGGATGGCTATCATAGAAAGAGTTAGCCACACAAGCTTGAGTTTGATTGGTTACCTTTGTGTATTTAACCCAACTGATTCAATAATTTGCTGCAAAAACAACACTGAGGGAAGTAATGAATATGGTCTCAGAGCTAATAGGGTCAAAAAGTGGAAGCAAAGATGGTTCAACTAGAAAGATTGAAGACTTATTATAAACATTCATACACAGCCAGCAGTTATATGAGATGTTACTGTGCAGCCTCAGGTTCCATTTCTCTGCTGACATTTTCTGTGTTCTCCAGAGGGCCTAGTGGCATTGAGAAGAATCTTTCATCCGCCACATCACATGCCTTGCACAACGTTCAATGCACCACATCATTCGCCTAGCAGTACACCCTGGCATTCAGGAATCACCTCTAACATTCTTACGCTATACCTCACCTTCACACATGTACCAATGCTGCCAACTTCACAACCACCTCTCACTGCCTTCACATACCTCCAGCTGTTCAACCATGGCAGGCATATCACCCAACCACACTGACAATTACTGACACTGCAGGAGAAGGTCTCCAAAAACAGGTGGGAGAGGCAGATGACTGGTGGACGATCACAAGAATCCAACCGGCTAGTACCCTCAAGCAGATGGTCCTTAAGATCATGGGCAGCAGAGCCAGTGGTACCCGATACTGCCAAGGCCTTCCTGGGTAATTGTAAGTTGTTGCCTTATGCATCCTCTCCACTTAGTCCGCACTCTTATCCTGAAAGATGTGAGGAAATGGAAATGGCAGATGGAATGACCACAGATCTTCTGCTTTTCTCCTCACTGTGTCACCTTTCCCTATCCCAACCCTCCCCATATGCTTTTGTGCTTTCAGCTGGTCAGGAACCACTGGCTTCTCAGCTACTGCAACCTCAGGTGGAAGAGCAAGAAGAGGAATAGAACTTTGAGAAAGAAGAATGTTCACACAACCTAACACTCAGTCATCAGCTCAGATATTGGAGCTGAGCGAATATTAGAGGCTTTGAGTTGGGACCTGCATGTGGCGAGTGGGCTACAGATAGGCCATGGGGGCATGAGGATAAGTTAACTCATAGATCAGCTCATGTGCAAATACCTCGGAAGGCAAGGCTACAGGTGGGGCCTGCTGAAGTGGGCTACAAGAAAACATTGATGATGATGTACATCAAAATATTTGGAGCATTGGCAGGACTGCCACATAACTTGCTGACACTGGCCAGGAACATGGAGGAGTCCAACACAGGGTATTGCAAAGAGCTTGGAGCCCATCCTTTCCATTGTGGAGGTGCTGAGCACCATAATGGCTAGACAGCCAGAGTAACTAATGATGGGGCACCTGTTGGCCATTGTCTCAGCTTCCTGCACAGAGAGCTCCCAATGTATCAGTGCTAAAGTGAAAGTTCAGGTGAGGGTCATGGCTATTAGCAAGCAGGTTCATATTGCTGCCATCCAGTCTCAGTCTGCTAGAGGCAGGCACAAACAACTGCTGTCATGGATGCAGGTCTCAGTGCTCCACAGTCCCTCACAGCAAACTGTACTCCAACAGATTGCTAGGTGCAGCAATGTCAGTGATGCCGTGGAGCACGAACCTGCTGTCCTCTCTCAGAGTGAGACCACTGCCACTCTACTGGTGCCCTTGCTGTGCCTCTATTTTTTATTCTTTCATGGGGTGTAAGCGGCACTGGCAAGGCCAGCATTTGTTGCCGATCCCTAATTGCTCAGTGAACTGAATGGTTTGCTAGGCCATTTCAGAGGGCAGTTAAGAGTCAGCCACGTTGCTGTGGGTCTGAGTCACATTGAGGCCAGAATGGGTAAGGACAGCAGATTTCAGAAACTAAAGGACATTAGTGAACCAGGTGGGTTTTTACAACAATGGATAATAGTTTCATGGTAACCATCACCAAGATTAGTTCTGTATTCCAGATTTGTTTTTATTAATTAAATTCAAATTCCACCAGCTGCCATGGTGGGATTTGAACCCAGGTCCATAGAAAATTACCTTGTGTCTCTGGATTACTAATCCAGTGTCATTACTACTATGCTACCATTTTAGCCAACCAGCCCATACTACTGCTGCCAATGATGAGGTGATGCAGTCCAAAACCAGGGACAGAATTTTCTGCCTGTCGGGCGGGCAGAGCTGGAGCAGCCACGGGTGGGCATGGGCCTGATCAGCGCCCGCGATCAGGTCCGTGCCACCATTCAAGGCCTGCCCAGCACATTTGCCGACTCCCGTGGATAGAGGGAGTGTGTGGGCTGCAGCGGGTGTGCACAGACCTCCGGGTCCAATGGTGACCCGGCAGCCTGTTTAAAAGAAGGCCTGGCAGCCTCCTGTAGGCTGCTCACACTGGCCACTTCCAGGTCACACTGCAGGGGGTCGGCTGAGCAGGGCATGCTGGAGGGAAGGGCAGAGGAGCAGGGTAGGCTGCAGGGTCTGCCACAGGAGCAGGGCAAGCTGCAGGATAGGCCACCGGGGGGCCAATGTACCCCCTCCTCAAGGAGGTGGCAGCACGGCAGGAGGTGCTGGTTCCCCAGGATGGGAGGAGGAGGCCCCCCAACACATGACCAAATATGCCTGAGAGGAGGTGGCGGAGGTGGTGAGCTCCCATGACATGGTGCGGTGCACCTGGATCCAGTGCCGCAAGTGCTTCAATGATTTGTTGCACTCTGGAAGGGTGAGTACCATGTTGGTATTGGGCATTTAACCCAGCAGGTACCCTTAGCATTTAAGGCATCCCCCCCTCCAAGTATTACTGTCATAATTGTATTGAATCATGTTGGGTATTTCTCACTCGCTGGGTGGGCAAGCAGATAGTACCCATGCTTAGATCTGCCTGAGTGGTTCATGAGGAGATGAGTTCTCCCTTCCACCATGTGTTGGTCTTAGTCGCACATGACTAGTTTGGGGGCAACCTGCAGGAGATGCAGCTAGGCACATACTCAGGGCTCCAACACAATTCCTATTCACAGTGATGAGATTATGGAAGGGGAGCCTCAAGGTGTCGTGGCCAAGAACCATCTGTTGCCCTCGACACTGCACGTAGTTGCACCTCCTTGCTATGGGAGCAAATACTGTGTGTTTCCTAAAACAATGGACGCAGAATGTGTCCAAGGTGGCCGTTGGGGGGCATTGGGAGCAGGCATACTATCTTTGTGTGACTGATCAGCAGTAGCGGGGAGAGGAGGCACTGGAGGCCTGATATGGGCCACTGTGGTTGGGGTGCGGCATGTGCATGCAGAGTACATGTGCAAATTGCCGCAATGAATGGTTTTCTCTGTTTTTCAGGAGAAGAATGCTCATAATGCACTGGAGCATTCAAGGACTGGAGGCGGCCAGGGTCACCTGATGATGTTAAGCCGCTTCCAACAGGAGGCCCTGGAGCTTGAGAGGAGCCATGTTGGTGAGGCTGGGGTGGAACGGCCAGGTATTTGAGGCCAACAGTGAGATCCACTCGGTCTTCCCACCATCCATAGAACTGATGATTGTTTAATTTGTCATTGTTACAACATTGCTCAGGCACAGAGTGATAGAGTCAGAGATGTAGAGCACAGAAAAAGATCCTTCGGCCCTTCAAGGATGCGTGGGTCAAACAACTTCTTAAGTCTCCTAATCCCATTTCCCAGCACTATGCCCATGGCCTTGTATGCCATGGCATCACAACTGCACATCTAAATACTTATTACACATTAGGAGGGTTTCTGCATCCACCACCCTTTCAGGCAGTGTGTTCCATATTCCCAACACACTGTGTGCAAAAGTTGCTCATCACCTCACCTGTCAACCTCATGCCCCTATGCTTAAATCTATGCCACCCGGTTACTCACCCCTCTGCCAAGGGGAAAAGTTCCTTTCTATTGACCCTATCTATGCCCCTCATAATTTTATAATCCACAATAATATCACCCCTCAATCTCCTCTGCTCCAAGGAAATAACTCCAGTCTATGCTATGTCTCCTCATAAGTCAAACTCTCCAGCCCAGCCAGCATCCTGGTCAATGACCTCTGCACTCTCTCCACTCCAATCACATCCCTCCTGTGAAGGACAGTTCAAAACTGCACACAGAACTATAGCTGTGGCCGAGGCAGCATTTTCTGCACTTGGAGCACTACCTCCCTGTTCCTATATCCTATTCCTCGGCTAATAAAGGCAAGTATGGCATTTACCTTCTTAAACACCTTATGTACCTGTGTCACTACCTTAACGGCCTGCCGACATGCCCAGCAAGGTCCCTCTGATCCACCTTATTTTCCATGGTCCTACCATTCATCGTGTATTCCCGTGCCTTGTTTGTCCTGCCCAAGTGCATCACCTCACACTTATCCACATAACATTACATTTGGCATCCCTTAGACCATCTGACCAGCCTGTCTATATCCTCCTGTAATCTGAGGCTATCCTCCTCACTATTTGCCACCCCACCAATATTCCTGTCCATAGGTTCTGTAAGGTTGAGCGCATAATGAGCCAGGGGGAAAGGGATGAAGTGTGTCACTGTGTGCACGCTAACTGATCCACGGTCCTTGTTGTTAATTTCAGCATCATCAGCGCATGGCCGCCAGGAGGAACTGCAGATGCCCCTCTCACACCTGAGGGCTCTCAAGTGTCAACTGCGTCACACCATTTCTGCAAGGCAGGCACCAGTGCAGATACTAGCACCTTGGTGCAACATTGGCTAGTGTCCCGGGGCACAGTGGAGAGAGCACTTCACAATCACCGGAGGATCTGGCAGAGACAGAGAGTGCCGATGACGCCAGCAGCTGGAGGATTGCAGGGGCCAGGCACATGCTCAATCAGTAGCTGATGATGTGCCTCTGGAGTTGTCTGCGATGCAGCAGCTGCAGGAAATGCAGCCGGGTGTGCGGGAGCAACTGGGAGTGATACTTGAGGCTATGCTTCCCTTGGTGTCCGTGGTGGAGGAGTCCACGCGGAGCATTACTGATGCAATGAACCTCATGGCAGAGCATCGTGCTTCCTCCACGGAGATAGTGGTGACTCTCGTGGAGAGGGGCTTCCAGGAAAACAATCAGGTTTTCCTGGGGTTACGCTCGGACCTGCAAGCCCTGGCGCCAGTGGCCACAGCTGGTCATTGCCAATCTGGGAGCTGATGTGGGCTTCAAGCTTCCCAGCTCGTTGCCCATCCATCGACGGTGAGCAGGGAGGTCTGGGGCACCCTCACGTCGGCGGAGCAGCTGCCTATTGTACCTGTGGGCTCCTCTCAGGGTGCTCCAGATGAGGGCACCAGCTCCTCCAGCCCTCTCCCAGTGACCGTTTCATCGGGTGAGGCTGCAACGACTGGGGAGATGCCAGCTGTGGAACTAGCAGATCCCTCCCAGGAGGGCCCAGCACAGGCTCCATGGGCCAGAGGACAACCGCCAAGGTCATCGAGGCCAACAGGACAGCAGAGTCAGCAGGCTGTCTCAGATGTCACTCTGAGCGATGGAGCAGCACCAAGACGTAGCACCCAGAAACGTAAGCATAAGGCACCTGAGGCACACCACGGGTTTCTCACTGGTGCTTTTGTGTTGGCCCTAGATTAGGTACTTATAATTTTTTTCTTCTTGCTTAACATTTTGTTTTGAATTTGTAAGAACTCCTGATGGTTAAAATAAAAACCAGGTGTGTTACCATGGCTGAGGGTGGCTCTTTTGTTCTGCATTTGTATGTTTAAGATAAATATCATGAGTGTTTGTTTCGACATTGAAGTTTATGTCCAAAGCCCTTAGTTGTAGCTGATGACCTGGCAGATTTAGCACTTAGGTGCCGAGTGTGGATGCACCAGGCAATGCTGGTCCTGCTGATGCATTTGTGTTGAGCTAGCTGAAGGTTTGTTGGATTAAAGTCTCCTGGGTGTCCCTGGCTCCTTGGTGTAGTCCTGAGTCTGTGTTTAGCCCCTCAGCATTTCCATGTGCTTCCTCATATTCAGAATCGGTGCTGGACTCATTGTGTGCAGCCACATCCACTGTGTCAACATCTTCATTGTCCACTGCGTCCCCCCTTTCTAGCACAAGATTGTGCAGAGCACAGCATGCTACCACTAGCACCGAGACACGATCTGGGGGGTACTGGTGTGTGCCCCCTGAGCGGTCCAGGCATCGGAAGCGCATCTTGAGAAGACTGATGGCTCTCTCCACCACAGCCCTAATGGAGGCGTGGCTCCTATTGTACCGATGCTTAGCTTCTGATATTGGATGGTGGAGAGGAGTCATGAGCCACCTTCTGAGGGGATAGCCCTTGTCACCCAATGGCCATCCATCAAGCCAGGCCGGAGCACTGAAGAGCCCTGGCACCTGGGAGTATCTGAGGATGTAGGTGTCATGGGAGCTGCCTGAGTACCTTGCACAGACTTGTAGAATCAGCATCCTGTGATCACACACTATCTGCACGTTCATGGAGTGGAAGCCCTTCCTGTTGACAAAGGCACCGGGCTCACCTGCTGGCACCTTGATGGCCACATGTGTACAGTCTATTACACCCTGGATGCCGGGGAAGCCAGCAATCACCACAAAATCTCTGGCTCACTGTGCCTGACTTGCCTGGTCCCAATGGAAGTGGATGAAGGTCAATGCACGCCTGAACAGAGCATCTGTAACCTGCTTGACACAAGTGTGGACAGCTTATTGAGAGACACCACAAAGATCACCAACTGAACCCTGGAAGGTGCCAGAGGCATAGAAATTGAGGGCAACTGTGACCTTCAGAGCCACTGGCATGGGGTGTCCACCCACACAATTAGGAGAGATCTCAGGGCCAATCATCTGACAGATGTAGTTGACTGTCTCCCTTGACAGTTGGAGCCTTCTTCGGCACTGCACCTCAGTCATATTGAGGTAGCTGCTTCGCCTCCTGTATACCCTGGCAGCAGGATTGTGGCATCTTCTGCAGCCCCTTCCGCCTTAGACTACCTCTTGGCCCTGTGCCCTATATGCATGCACCTGTGCTCCCAAAGATGGCTTCCTTGGAGGCTGAATGCGCACTCCTGGCCTCCTCCTTATTTTAGCCCTCCCTTCCTCCTCAGAGGAGTTGCCTCCAGTGGACATGTCAGAACCCTTACCCAGGCTAAGGCGAGGCCTCCGGAAAGATGCAGGCCCGATAAAGATTCCTGACTGTAGAGTGCTGACCTGAAGGTTCAAAGTACACAGAAAGCTGCTGGAATTCGTTCCGAACTGCTGCAGGTCACACAGGCAAGTTTAAAAAACTTTCTGCAATAAATACTTCACAGATCAGACTGATGACCCCATTGATCCTCTTAACCCACCTGTGGATGAGTTTCATTTTAAAGCCTCTTACCCGCCTGCCCATTGCGCCTGTGTGCTGACCCGAAGATTGCACGGGCGCCTGAAAATTGCCATCAATTGATGACTTAAGGACCTTAACTAGCCCGTTAATTAATGGCGGGCGCACGTCGAACTTCATCCTGTGCCTGCCCAATGAAATATCACGGTAGCGCGCGGTGACATCGGGACACTTGCCCGACGGCACCACGCATCATTTTATGCGCTGATGTGCGGGGCCTGCACCCCCCTTGCATGTCAAGTAGAAAATTGTGCCCCAGGCCCTCAAGACCCAGAGCTGCTCAAGGGTGGCCTGCAAGGTCATCTGAAGTCTCCACCATTGAAATTCAGCTACATCGATCCACCAAACATGCTGCAGCCATTGCGGCAGCATTGTGTAGAAGTACCAGGCAAGGGAACAGGCACTAAGGGGGTGCACAAGGGTAACTGGTTCTGGTTGTGTCATTTGTAGTGCTGGATACAGTTGTCCTGTGAAGGTTTTACTGTTGGCCTTTATTGAATGGTGTAGGCCAAGGGTACTTTGCCACTGGGACTCTGAAATAGAAGTACCCTTACGGAGTGGCTGGTCCCTGAGCGATCTCAGCAGCTACTTTAGGAGACTGATGGCTTGCTCCACAGTGTTCTGGGTGACTCTATGGTTTCCATTGAAGGTCCTCTGACCTTGCATGCTGGTATGGTGGAAAGGGGTTGTGTTTCGGAGGATTAGCCCATGTTTCCGATCAGCCATCATGTTGTTGGTCTTAGAGGCACAAAGACAGTGGGTGAGATTTTCCAGCTCCACTCGCCACTGAGATTGTCCAGTCCCGCCAAAAGTCAATGGACTGATGGCTTTGCTGCCAAATCTCTGAATCAGGTCCCACCATGATGGGGCAAGAAAATCCCATTCAATGAGACTTGCTGACTGTTGCAGGATAAAAGCCTCATACCAGCATGGTGGGCATTCATTGAGATTAATTTCTTGCTGGGCTTGCATATCAACCGCACATTTACTGAGCACAGTTGTGATTTCACTCCCCGTCGATGTGTTTGGTGGGAGTGGGTGCTGGTGCCTGCAGAGTCAAATGGGTGTAATTGATGGCATCTTGAATCATCAGGAAGTTCTCTATCCTGGCAGACCATGCGGCCTTGCATGCTCGCATCCTGGTCTTATGTCCTCAGGGAGAAGGGAGTGACGTCCTCTCTCCTCCTATAGAGCTCATCTGCCAAGTCCAAATGCTTCTGTAGGTGGAAAATTATGACATGATGCCAATGTCGCCAACTCCTGCCAGGAAGGATCCCGTTGTATAAGAAATAAAGTACAACAACGATCTTCACAGACACAGGCGGGCCGTCCCCATCCTCGTTTGAGGCTCCAGGCCTTCACAATGGAAGTGACTTCACTTCACAAAGGAAACCGTGATGGAATTAAGTGTCCTGAGGCTCTGTTCTCAGATTATCACCTCTGGGTAGGGCCTTCTTCTCCTCCCACCTTGCAGAGTTTCTCTCTCTGCCTCTTCCTCTGCGTATCCTCTTCAAGTTACAGAGCAAGTTATACTATTACTACTGTTCCCATGCCTATGCAAAGTTAATTAATTTTCTGTCACTTCTATGGTCAGCAAAACCCTCCAAATTCCTCCAACAACTCACTGCAGTGCTTCTACCAACTTTGCCTGAATGCAAGTAAGACAAAAGCACCTCAACTGCAACACATTGAGTGGCCCTTTACATAGCTCCAGCACAGCTACAGCACTAGCATCAACCCAGCAATGTGGAAACTTGCCCAGGTATGTCCTGTGTACAAAACACAGGACAAATCCAACCCAGCCAATTACCACCCCATCAGTCTACTTTCGTTCATCAGCAAAGTGATGGAAAGTGTCAGCGACAGTGCAATCAGGTGGCACTTACTCAGCAATAGCCTGATCACTGACTCCACTGGTTGGAGTCACACATAGCACAAAGGAAGATAGTTATGCTTGTTGGAGGTCAATCACCTCAGTCCTGGGACATCACTGCAGGAGTTCCTCAGGGTGGCGTCCTAGGCCCAAGCCATCTTCAGTTGTTTCACCAATGACCTTCCCTCTATCATAAGATTAGAAATGGGAATGTTAACAGATGCTGCATGACCTACATGAATCCTCACACACTGAAGCAGTCCATATCCATATGCAGCAGGACCTGGATAATATTCAGGTTTGGACTGATAAGTGGCAAGTAATATTCGCGCCACACAAGTGCTAGGCAATGACCATCTCCAACAAGAGAGAATCTAACCATCTCCCCTTGACGTTTAATGGCATTACCATCGCTGAATCTCCAACTATAAACATCCTGGGGGTTACCATTAACCAGAAACTGAATTGGGCTAGCCATAAAAATACTGTGGCTACAAGAGCAGGTCAGTGGGAATTTGGTGGAGATTAACTCACCTTCTGAGTCCCCAAAGCCATCTACAAGGCACAAATCAGGCATGTGATGGAATACTCTCCACTTGCCTGGATGAGTGAAGCTCCAACAACACTGAAGAATCTCAACACCATCCAGGACAAAACAGCCCGCTTGATCGGCACCCCATGCACCATGCTCAAAATTCACTCCCTGCACCATTGACACACAGTGTAAGCAATGTGTACCATCCACAAGATGCACTGCAGCAGTTCACCAAGGCTCCTTTACAGCACCTTCCAAACCTTTGACCTCTGCCACCTCGAAGGACAAGGGCAGAAGACACATGGGAACACTACTACCTGCAAAGTCCCCTCCAAGCCACACACCATCCTGATTTGGAATTATATCACTGTTCCTTCACTGTTGCTGGGTCAATATCTTGGAACTCCATTCTTAACAGCACTGTGGGTGTCCTGACAACACATGGGCAGCAGCGGTTCAAAAGGCAGTTCACCATCACCCTCTCAAGGGCAATTAGGGATGGGCATCAAATGCTGACCTAGCCAGTGACGTCCAAATCCTGTGAACAAATATGAAAAATATAGGAATCACCTTGCTTCCTTGCATTTGATTCAGGGGTGAATAAGGAAAACACCACTTGCATGTTCTGTGACCAATTTTAGTATCCTACTGTGGCATCAACCTGCATCATCTCACACATTCAGTGACCATAGGCACATGCAGGTTTGCTCCTTGTTGACTCTAGCCACAGCAATCAAGGGGGAAGTGGCCAATTGAACCTCCCTTGCTAAAAATCTGTGGCTAGGCCTCCCAGGAGATTAAATAGAACAAACTGCTCATCATCTTTGAACATGATGTCGTAGACATATACACAAGGACATGGTATACTGTGCAAGTCTTTACAATTATAAGAGGAGATTCTCCACAAAAAATGTCATTTAAACTTTGTCACAAGATTATATGCTCCCTTAGTTTTGAAAATATGAGTTTTCAACTTTCAACTGACTGGAAATTTTGCAATTTGAACTGAGGCATGGCAAACTGCTTAAAAATGCAAAGCCACCTTCCAAGGTGAAGGTGAAAAACAAACAAGTCACCCTCAGGGGACTGTGAAGACAGAGACATTTCCTATAATCCAGACATCCATCAAAACCCTTATATGTCTATGGAAAAGACATTAAGAATGCAAAGCAGTGGTTATTGAAACAATGGCTGCCATAGCTCTTAGAAATATAGAATGGGTGAAGTATTTCAAGGCAAGGCTGCCCAGCAATGTGGGAGAAATTGCAAGTGACACAGGCTGTGTCAAAAATGTCTTTAGCAGAGGAAAAAGGCTGAAGGCTCCTCTCTCTCCATCTCTCTCTTTTGGAATAAATGTGTCACCCGGTTCATGAAGCCAACTCTACAAGAAAACTACCAGCAAAACAAAATCTCGTAATAATTGTCGCATCTTCTAAATCTGATGCATCCAAGAAACCAGCTTACCCAAATCGGCCGCAGCATTTAAAATCTACACCTCAATGACAATCAAAGGACACTTAACCATATATTCTTTTTTTATAATGGACTCTAACACCCTTACTTCTGTTACGTGTGTGTGTGTGTGTGTGTGTGTGTGTGTGTGTGTATGGAGGGGGGTGGGCGTGTGGGCTGGTGGGGGTTTGTGTATGTGTGTGTGGGTGGCTGGGGGTGTATGTGTGGGTGTGTGTGTGTGGGGGGGGGGTGATGGTTGTGTGCATGGGGCTTTGTTTGTGTGTGTGTGTGTGGGTGCATGTGTGTGAGTACATGTGTGTGTGTGGATACGTGTGTGTGTGGGTAGGAGTGTGTGTGAGTGCGTGTGGGTGTGTGTGTAATGGGAGGGTGAGTGTGTGTGGATGCGTGTGTGTGTGTGGATGCGTGTGTGTGTGGGTGTGTGTGTAATGGTGGGGTGTGTTGGTGGATGTGTGTGTGTGTGTGGATGTGTGTGTGTGTGTGTGTGGGTGCATGTGTGTCTGTGCATGGGTGGGTGGGGGTGTGTGTGTGTGTGTGTGCATGCATGTGTGTGTGGGTGGGGGTGTGTGTGTGGATGCGTGTGGGTGTGTGTGTAATGGGGGTGCGTGTGTGTGGGTGTGGGTGTGGGCGTGTGCCTGTGTGTGTGGGTGTGTGTGTGTCTGTGTGCGTGTATGTGTCTGTGTGTGCGCGTGTGGCTGCGTGTGTGTGCCTGAATAACTGCATGAGGACCGAATGTTTATCTTATTTATCTTGGGTTTAGTGGTTAATAAATTTGCTCTTTCTTTGACTCAAGAAAACTTTGTTTGTTTGGCTCCTTATTGCTCAGAGCTTAAATAGTTAATATATTCTGATTTGGAAAAAGCATGTTCTTCTGAAAAAGAAACTTAAACCTTTGTTGTGACCAACTGAGGACTTTGAATAGAGGGGAGCCAGTTCACCCCTTCTCACCTGGTTGTAGCAACTTTTTGGATCCAACTGTTGGAGGAAAGTTGTCCTGCTGCTCAGTGAACTAGCTGCTCCCACTTTCCTGAGGCCAGCTGATTTGAATAATTATTCATAGTTGCCTGTCAGCTTTGGCCTTGTGTAAGCAGCAAGCTGAATAGTGAGAAAGCAAATGAATTGCCAAAAGGTTTTTTGCAATGGATAATGGAGGTTAGCCAGTCCCTCATAGACATTGAAATTTAGCTCTTTTGGAAGTGTAGCAAAATGTAGCAGCCAATTTGTGAACAGCAAGGCTCCATAAACAACTGAGAGAATTGACTTGACAATCTCCCTAGTAATGCTGGGTGAGGGCTAAAAACTGGGCAGGAAACCCAGAAAGGTCCTCTGCTCCTCTTCAAATAGTGTCCCCTGGAATCTAGCTGATAGGGCAGATTGGGCCTTAATTTAGCATCTCACCCAAATTACACTTATGACAGTATAGCACTTTCTCAGTACAGTAATAAGGAGCCAGCCTTTTGTGCTCAAGCCCCTGGAGTGAGGGGCAAGAGTGCCAGTACTGAGCCAAGGCTATCACCACTGACAAATTCTATAGGCTAAAACTAATGCTCAAATTTATTTAAACGTAAGCTAATACACAAACACGGAAGGACACAAAGAAACTAGCAGCAAGATACATCTACTTGGATGGAGGGCTGGATAATAGGGGGGGTGGGGGCGGGGGGGGGGGGGGGGGTGGGGAGGGGGTGGTTTGGTGGGGTGGATGGCCCGTTCCCCCCGGAAGTAAAGTCAGTGTGGAGTTGACCTCTCCACACCAGCCTTCCCCACAGCCATACTGTACTACGGTCAGTGTTAAAAACAACAATGTTGGACTTCTGCCCCTCACTTGCAAGGAAATCCTGCCATCTGGGGCTGCTGGTCAATCCCTCAGTCCCGGCAACACTAAAGGCATGTTAGTGGTCACTGTCAGGACTGCAAGAAGATGATGGAAAAGACCCATGTCTCCCGAAGCTGGTAAGTCCAGGGTCATGCCAGGGGGAGTTTTGGATGGTCAGGGAAGGAGCAGGGGGCAGGTTGGGTTTAAGGATGTGGGTGTTGTTAGGAAGAAAGGGGGAGTTTGATCTTGGTGGAGGGGGTGGTGGGGGGGGTCACACACACACACACACACACACACACACACCCCACCCCCCCCCCCCCCACCCACTTGATCTGCAAAGGGCATCCCCTGATGATCAAACCTCTGCCCCCTTCCTTCCTACCCTTTGAACATTCCATTTAAAAAAAATCAGGCCACCCACTCCATCTGGTTGCCCATGCCAAGTGTTTTATGGTCTGAGCAACGTATTATCAGGTCAATTGGCTCAGTAACAAGTCTAATTGGCCCTTGATTACCTATTTGAATATGGCGGCTGGGCTGACGATTTTGGTGCCCGCCCGCCCCTTCCCCCCATATTATGGAGGTGAGCTTGGGGCTGGGTGGGAAGGTGGTAGGGTTGGCATCCACCCTATTTTATGTACCCCCCCACCTGTGCCATCAGTGGGGACATGTAAAATTCAGCCTGGAATCTGTCCACAAGGTTTGTCTAGAATCAAACCTTACACAGTTCATTATGCAACCCTGTTTAAGCCACCACATATTGGTTAATTTCAGTTTATGAGCTCTTTAGCTGGAATCACAATGAGAAATACCTTTCATTCCAACTCCAGAGGCTTCACATGCAATTACATAAGTGATAGCTCTAACTAAATTTGCTGTCAGGTCATGATGTTCTTTGAATCATGAGATCACATCATAGCTCAAGAGAAATTAATTGTTGTGCAGCTAGGGCTAACTGAAGGATCTCTTGATGAGGAAATGAACAACTTCTTGCATTAGTTGGCTGGAGTCTCCACTCCATGTACTGTTCTCAATTCCACGTTGCAAACCTGCATCCTGTACTCCCAGTCTAGCCAGCTCCATTGTGGAGGTAAGCATCCCCACAATTTATGACGAGCCTGGCCAGTTTCTTGCGAACTCATAGTTCACCACTCCTCAGGGGACTCATGAATCAGAGTCAGGATTCAGGGACATTTTGAAAGGTAAGTCCAAAATCCCTTATCCATTCCTCCTTATATCCCCCATTCCCACTCCATACCCTCATAATCCTTCATATCTCTCATGCCCTTTCCATGTCCACATGCCCCTTCCATAGCCCCTTCAACTGCCACACCCACTCACCCAGTATGCACAAGGATCCAAGCAATCATAATAAGGCCATCTGGAAAAACAGATGTCTGGCCATCTGTTTCTGCTGATACACTTGCTAGATGACCTCATTATGAGTGCTTATAGCTAAGCTGCAAGACTTGCTAATGGATCAGTTCAACAGGGGTCTGTCTGCACAGGTTAAAGCGGAGTGTTAGCTTTGATTTATTGACATATTTATGAGGTTATAACAAGTTATTATTTATTTGATCTGTTTTTTATGCATGTTTATTGCTGAAAAAAGTGATATTTTGTAGAAGCTTTTTACCTTGCACTCATCAGGACAATTTGCAAGAAAATGCCAATGTCAAGAGAAACAACATATTTATACTGTATGAGAAGAGATTGCTGATTGGTTGGTAAGTGGACTCTGATTAGTAGAGACATTGCCATGGAGAATCCATGAGTTAATGGTGACTGACAGTTAACTACCAAGCATTGTTTGAAATTTAAACTAGGCAGCTTGTCAAGACATCGCCCTGGGGAATGAACCAGCCAATGGCTGTCACTTATTTTGTTTAGCTGAAATAGGTGCAATGTGGTGTACATGTTCTTTCTGTCTGCAAAGAACAGGGCCCTGTGTACTAATATATGTAACTTGCAGTACACGTAAATGCGCCACTTTGTGAGCCTGACTGACAATTTTAAATTGATTGTCAGCATAATTTGTAGCACACTGAGGATTATTGAGCAAACCTTGTCCAATCGCAGGATGATATCTAATGTTGGACACTATCTTTTGAGTTTTGCAAGTATGGCCTGGTTGGGTACAATCCCAATGTGAGCCGTGGAAGGGACATGCTGTTCGATATGATCCACCAGTCCGTGGGACATACGGCCTACATACCTATTATCACACTGGCACTGCAATTCATATACCACATTACTCATTTGTTTGATAGACAGAACTTTTCTCGCCTTGACTGCAGCATCCTGTTAGTGACGAATATCACTTGTGTTGCTACTGCATAGTAGCAGCATGAAACAGCTAGTTTCAACTGTTGCTCAAATTTTTGAGATACCTTGTCCTTCCAAGGTAACCTGAAGTGGACTGGGCACTTTTCTGGGCCAAAAGTAGTAGACTTGAGCCCGTTCATGAGTTTGAATGATATACAGTGTGAAATGATCTGATCAGGATAGACATTATCTCACAGGATGTCTTTGAAAGAACATGTACATACATTGCACCTGTTTCAACTAAACAAAATAAGTGACAGCCATTCTCTGGTTCATTCCCTAGGGTAAAGTCTGGACCAATTAGAGTCAAGCTGCCTGGTTTAAATTTCAAACAATGCTTGGTAGTTAACTGTCAGTAACCATCAACTGGTGCATTCTCCATGGTAATGCCTCTACCAATCAGAGTCCACTTGCCAACAAATCCGCACTCTCTTTTCATACTGTATGAACGTGACATTGGTATTTTCTTGCGAATGGTCCTGATGAGTGCAAGATGAAAATCTTCAACAAAAATAGTCTCTTTTTTCTGCAGTACTCAAGTTCTGTACTACCAAACGGCTACTTACCCTAATGTTTATTTGGACAAGATTAAGAGGTATGAATTGGGGTAAAGCTTCTGGTTTTGAAACTATGAATGTCAGTGTCTGACTGCTGCTTTTATAAGGTTATAAGAGCAGCAGTTTTTTAAAGCAGAGTCCTGAATGGGTGTTTTTTCATGAACAATTCAAGACTTTTCATTGTTATTGTATGGTTCATTGGTTCTGCAAATAGTACATTATTGAGTGAGTGGACATGGAGGGTCATGGAGAAGGCATTGGGTAGCATGGAGGGGCATAGGGATGATGGCTGGAGGGCCTAACAGCCTTTAGTACAACTGGGCCAAGGTCCCAAAGGATCCAGGCGGGCCTGCTAACCAGCCTGCCCCAGCACTCACACGTCTCTATGCCACCTCCGAACTGCTTGCAGGGTTGGCGGGCCTGACTCAATCCTGCAGAGATTGTGCCTCATCAGTGAAAATCCAACCCAACATTTCCTTTTCTAACTGCTTTCTGTACCTACATGTTAACTTTCTATGAGCATACAAGGATAGTCAGATCCTTCCGAATATCATTTTCCGATATCTTGCCATTTAAAAAATAATCTGCTTTTTTCATTTTCATAAAGTCATAAGATCATACAAAATAGGAGCTGGCGAAGGCCATTCAGCCCATCAGACTGGAAGATGATAGACAATGATGTCCCCCATGGGCTATTGCTAGGACCACTGCTTTTCTGATATATATAAATGATTTGGGTATTGGAATATAGAGTAAAATTTCAACATGTGCTGATAATACCAAACTTGGGAGCATGGCAAATAGTGAGGATGATACTAATTGACTGCAACAGGACATAGATAGGCTAAAGAATGTGCAGACAAGTGATAGATGAAATTTAATACAGAGAAGCGTGATATGATGCATTTTGACAGGAGGGGTAGAGAGAAGCAATATAGACTTAATGGCACAGTTCTAAAAAGTGTTCAGGGACAGAGGAGCTTGATGCATACGCATGGATCTTTGAAGAATATATTGAGGAATGGTTTGAAGAGCTGAGATACATAAATAGAGACACTGAATATAAAAGCAGGGAAGAAATGCTGAGCCATTACAAAGCTCTTATTAGGCTTTGGCCACCACACATTAGGAAGGATGTGAAGGTCCTATGGGGATATGGAGGAGATTTACCAGAGTGGTTCCAGGGATGGGGAGATTTTAGCTACAATGTTAAGTTCGAGAATCTGGGGGTGATCTCCTTGAAGCAACAGAGATTGAGGAGAGGTTTGATAGAAGTGAATTAGCATTATGATAGGTTTGGATAAGGCAGACAAGGAAAAACAGCTCCATTGGCTGATGGTAAAAGGGCTAGGGAACACGAGATACAGAAGAATGTGAGGAATAACTTTTTTTACACGGTGAGAGAATCCAACCATTGCCCCTTAACATTCAATAGCATTTCCATCGCTAAATCCTCCACTATCAACATCCCAGGGGTTACCATTGACCAGAAACTGAACTGGACGAGTCATATAAATACTGTGGCTAGAAGAGCAGGTCAGAGGCTAGGAATCCTGTGGTGAGTAACTCACCTCCTGACTCCCCAGAGCCTGTCCACCATCTACAAGGCACAAGTCGGGAGAGTATTGGAATACTCTCCACTTGCCTAGATGAGTGCAGCTCCAACAGCACTCAAGAAGCTTGATCCCATCCAGGGCAAAGCAGCCCACTTGATTGCCCTTCCACAAACATTCACTCTCCCCACCACCGACACACAGTGGCAAAAGTGTGTACCATCTACAAGATGCACTGAAGAAACTCACTTAGTCTCCTTAGGCAGCACCTTCCAAACCCACAACCGCTACCACCTAGAAGGACAAGGACAGCAGACACATAGGAACACCACCACCTAGAAATTCCCTCCAAGCCACTCACCATCCTGACTTGGAAATATATCACCGTTTCTTAACTGTCGCTGGGTCAAAGCCGTGGAACTCCCTCCCTAACAGCACTGTGTGTGCACCTACACCACATGGACTGCAATGGTTCAAGAAGGCGGCTCACCACCACCTTCTCAAGGGCAATTAGAGATAGGTAATAAATGTAGGCCTAGCCAGCGATGCTCACCTCGTGTGAATGAATTAAAAAAGTGCGCAGTGTAATGACTTGGAACTCGCCATCCATGCGGGTGGGGAAAACAGAGATGATGAATGAATTCAAATGGAAATTGGAAGAGCAGTTAAAGGAAATAACCTTGCAGGGCTATGGGGATGGAGTAGAGGAATGGGACTGACTGGATTGCTCCATAGATATCTCACATAGCCTTGATAGGCCAAATGGTCTCCTTCTGTTGTGTATTTGGCTCTATGACCCTAAGTTATGCACTTGAACATTCTATTCATTGAACGCACAGGATGATCAGCACAGGAGTGGCCATTTGGTCCCTTGTTCCTAATTGCCATTTTAATAGATCATGCATGATCCATTCTTCAGCACTATTTAGCTGCCTTTGCTCCAAATCCATCAATAACCTTATCTAATAAAAATCTATCAATATCAGCGTTGACAATTTAATTTTATTCAGAATCCACAGTCTATTAAAGAATTAAGGAAGTAATCTGGTTTGTCTTTCTCAGGACCAAAGTGAATCAATCACACTTACCCACATTGAAATCTGTCTGCCATAATTCTGCTCATTCGCTTAGCCTGTCTATGTCTTTGTGTAGCTTCCTGCTTCCATGTACACAACTAACTGTGCCTCCTAGCAGCATTGTCCGAAACTTGGATATTAAGTCTATTACTTCATTCTTCACAGTCAAGGTCCTCGATTGAGTGTACATTTCCTTTTCTTACTTTTCCTCCCCAAATGTATTAGCTCACACTCAAATGCTTTAAATTGCATCTGCTGTCTTTCTGTGTATTCCACTTGCCTGACCACAGTGTCCTGAGGTCTAATTTATAGTCTTATTTGCTATTTGACAACACCCTGACTTTTGTATTATCAGTTTATTCTGAGATTAGGCTTCCTAAAGCCAAACTGACATCATTTATATATACTGAGAACTAAAGTAGACTTCACACTGAATCCTGGGTACATCACTTCCAGTCCTTAATCAATTAAAGCTGTGACTACTTACCTGAGCTTTTTGTCTGTCAACCAACTATCCATGCTTGCTTCGTTCCAAAGAAAAGTTATATTGGACTCAAAACATTAACTCTGTTTCTCTCTCCACAGATGCTGCCAGACCTGCTGTGTTTTTCCAGAACTTTCTGTTTTTATTTCAGATTTCCAGCATCCGCTGTATTTTGAGTTTATTATCCACATTGCTTTTTTATTTGCTCATGTGGTGTGAGCATTTCTGGCAAGGTCAGAATTTATTAATTGCTAAGGTGATGAGCCATCTGAACCGTTACAGTCAGTGTGGTGTAGATACACCCATGTGCTGTTAGGTAGGAAGTTTGATGATTTTGACCCAGTGACATTGAAGGAACGGCGATATGTTCCCAGGTCAAGATGGTCTGTGACTTGGAGGGGCACTTGCAAGTGGTGGTATTTCGGTGTGCCTGCTGCCCTTGCCCTTTTAGGTGGTAAAGCTCTTGTAGATTGTACGCACTATGCAGCCACAGTGCATGGTGCTGGAGGGAGTGAAGTTCAAGATGGTGTTTAGGGTGCCAATTAAACGGGCTGTTTTGTCTTGGATGTAGGTTTCCTAAAGGTGAAAATCACTTTTTGGGAGGGATTTTCCTGTCTCGCCAGTGGCGGGCATCGTCACAGGTGGGACAAGAACATTTGGCAAATTTTCCCTGCCCACCACTGGCGGGACCATAAACTCCCGCCCTTTATTTTTTGGCTGATAAGTTAGTTTTTATTGCTTTATCTGTGTTTTATTTAATGCATTAATAGTGATGGATGATAAGACTTCTTTTTTGCATTGCAACTGTGTTTACTTCCATATTTTCCCAGTTGTTATTTCAGTTTTAGCAACCAAGGGCAGAATTTTGCCCTCGGATGGTGTGCGGGCCCCACGGGCCTTAATTGGCCCGCCCACTTAAAATGGCGGCGGGCCCCGTTTCGGTGGTGGGGGTCGGCTGTCCGCCCGCCGCCGATCCGGTGGGGCCTGCACGCCAACTGAGGGCAAAATTCTGCCCAATGTCACACAAGATGGGACATATTAATAATAAACACTTAAAATTTATTACATTTTTAAAAAACGGACAGGAAACATCATCCCGCCAGTGGATGAAGTTTCATGAATAAACTGGAGCCCGCTGGGGGTCCTGGCCTGCCCGCCAGCCTTAAGCTTGGATGGACAGGTCTTTAATTATCTTAGCTAGCCTGTCAATGGCCTCAGTTGGCCATTGACAGGTCGGAGAGCGGACAGCTGATTTCGTTGTCCGCCCACCTTCTTAAAAATGTAAAAAGCCGGGATGACGTCGGGGATTCCTCCTGATGTCATCCCGCATCATTTTCCCCTTGGTGAGTAGGCCCCGCCCCCAAATCGCTGAGGGGAAATTCCTGGCCCAAAGTGTGCAGGATGTGAATTCCTTTGAGGATTTTAATGGCACTCTGAGATTTGGGGCAGGAATTGAATGTGTACACATTATGTACGTACCCATGCTTAGCCCAGGACCCTCCTCCACTGGCTCAGGCACTCCATCCTGGGCATATAAAATAAACACATCAGCCCTTAAATAAGGGGCTGGTTGCTGCACCACTACAACCTCAATTTTTACCTTGCACTTGTTTACTAATCCTAACCTCCCCAGTTTGCCACAAGCAAAAGTCATTTTGAAACTTTCAAAGGGCTGAAATAAAGTTAGACCCTAAAGGTAGGTACATCCTTTTAAATTTAAATTGGTAGCCAGGTTTTCAACATTTTCCGGTGGATTAGTTGTTGCCATAAGACCAAAGCTGTGCAGGGAGTTGCACTGATTTGTGTGCAGTCAGCTCAGTGAGCTATAGATGAGCTTTGAACTTGAAGACAATCAAAGATTTTGGCAGATGCAAAATTGGGGCCTGCCTCTGTGTGCGCTGCCACTGTCTGAAAGTGTGAAAGTTTGGAAAAAATAACAATAAAACAAAAAACATCCCTTACCTTCCTCACACCCCTACATACTCCCCATGCCCCATCCATGCCAACTCACACCATTTCATGCCCTGTACCCACCCCCAAAGCCTCCATAGCCTTCATGCCAACCTATGCCCCTGTGCCCATTGAAAGCAATTTTTTAAAACGCTCCAGACATTTTTTTCCCAAAAGTTTAAAGGGCAGGAGTTTTAAATGTCTTGACAATTGACAGCTTCCTTTAAGAGTTGATCTTGAAAGCTCCTCTTGACAGTTCTTGATGGTTGACTTTGACAGATCTGAAGACAGTTCCAGTGAGCTTGACAGTAATGAGTTTATGTGCTTGTTATGCACATTTATGCCTAATTTTAACAATTTCAACGGGCACCTGACTCTTCCCAAAGGCCACCTGATCTATCCCAATGAGAACCTTACCTCCCCCAGAGGTCCAAATTCAAATGGTCACCTTAACTCTCCAAAGAGGTAACAAACAAATCCACAGTTCAGACCTGATCTTACCTGGTCAAATCCACACACTCCTGGTTTCACATGACAGAGGTGCATAAATCAGAATTGTATGGAGGAAGCTGTTGATTTACATGCTATAAATGGCCAGCCTCCTCCGTGAACCGTGCATGAATGAACCTCGGCCCGCCCCCGCACCGTGTTAAATGGATGCGAGGAGATCACCAAGGTAGTGGGTAGACACCCTCCAACATTTTAGCTGTCGCTGTGGGGACTGTGGCACCCCGTTAAATACAGCCCTGAATTTTTTTGGCCTTTGGTCAAAAATCACCATGCCTTATGAATTGTACAGTTTTTCTAACTCTTTACTCTAACTCTTAAACCTCCCCACACCCAAGGTGACACAGAATACCAGGCACACACAGGCATAGCTGGAAATCCACAGATTGGAAATAAAGTATATACTGTGCTCTCGTTCTTTGGGCCTTATATTAATACTCCTCCCTACCTTATACACTTGACTACAATTCTGCTGAAAAATGTTGAACGTTACGCGGTTGAGCATTGAATAGAAATTTAGGCTGTTAGAGGAAGCAAAGAAAATGTACAAATATTAATAAGCAAAGTGACAAAGGCCAACATTGTGCAATAATATAGCTGAATAATAATAGAACAAGCTTAGGAGGACAACTAACGTAAAAGCCAAAAAAAAAATGGGTGGCACTTCCTTTTCCTCTGGCCAACATTGTTGGTTACATGTTCGATGGATTGCATTGGATTTTGTAGTATAATGGGTTAACAGCTATTATGCTAATAGCTAACATACATCATCAATGATGTTAAATAATGTGTCACTGGAACTCAGAGAGATGGTTCTGGAAGGAGCTTATCTATCCCTGTACATAGTTGTAGATAAATGTTTGGAAATTCCCGGATGCCTTGTTTCGAGTGCTTTCTGTTAAACACACCCAGGGACTGTTTATGATGATACTTCATGGTGGCAGCGGTAAACCTACCAAATAGTAAGGATCCCCAACGAAACTGCCAGTGGCGGGAAAATAAAAGCTATTGAGAATAAAGCAGCGAGGGAAGGATTGCAGCAAAGAATCAGAAGGAAGTGCACCATTGGAGTCCCAAGACAGTTGATTGAAGTAACGAACAATCGTGGAAAAAGTCCTATGCTCCTACCCAACGCCTTTGACCGCGTGGAAGACCCTGACCATGCAGCACACAGGCAAAACTAGCATTGCAGATTTTGGAGGCACAGGACTGCTTCAGTGTGAGCACAGAGGCCTGATAAAGAGCAGGTCAGCAAACTCCTCTATTGCATTGGCAGCAGCGCAGATGACATTTTGATAAGACAGAGGACACAGCGACCCATGAGGAAATTATTAAGGCCTTTGATTCGTATTTGAGTATAGGCTGAGTGAGGTTTAACAAGCGCACTCCAGAATCCAGAGAAAGTATTGATTTTTTCATTAATGACCTGTATCGTTTAGATGATAGTTGCGAGTTTGGGGCCCTAAAGGATGAACTCATCTGAGACCGCATTGTGGGGTGTGCTTGATGAAGCCCTGTCTGGCTTTCTGCAGTCCAAAGAAGAGCGAGCTTTATCCAAGACAGTTCAAGACAGGCTGAGTTACAGAAGCAGAACCGAGTTTTAATCCAGGGTGATGGAAAGTCTTTGTGGAGTCAGACTACTGACTCAGTCCATTTTGTGAGCAATAGAGGTACCAGTGCATCCACTAAAAAGACGACCCAGAATGTAGAGAGGGCGGTTGCTGCCATTATCCAGTGGTCCCATTGTGGCATGCTAAAACCCCATCAGCGCAAAGACAGCCCCACCATAAGTGCTGAGATGGGACCATTTTAAAGCAGTATGCCACAACATAAAGCCTCCTACCCCAAAAGTTAAAGGAAGACCGAACATGTCCAGCAGTATCTAGGAAATAGAAAATGAAGAGGAACACAATGTGCCATTCTTGGGTGAAGTTGTAAAATCCAAGATGACATTTTGGAGTGCGGATATCATAGCCAATGGCCATAAAACCAGTTTTAAGTTGGACAGAGGCGCTGGAGTGTCCATTCTTTTCCATAGGCTGAAGCCTGAGTTCCTCAAACCACCTACAATTCCACTTCATGGTTTAGGGGTCAACCTACTCACGATGCAAAGGCAGATGACTGCCACACTTCGTTATAATGAAAGAGAATTTAACAATGCTCTCCACATTATTCATATTCAAGATTGTTCTTTATTAAGCAGAGAAGCTTGTGTAGCTTTGCAGCTTCTTTATTCACCAGTTGCAGGAGAAACGACTGTTGCCTTGACTGCTGAAGCTCTTGAGATGCCAATACCTAGTGAACAGCAAACTCACACTGACGTGAAAGCAGGGTATGCCGAGGCCAAACAGCAACAACCAGAAAGATAAAATCCCAAAGTATTAACAAAGTAGCATCAACTCCATTTGAGAATAATCTTCATTCTTCTGTTTGTCCATCGGATTCATTCTTAAATGTGACATTGGCATTACACAGCTCTTCATTCCGGGCACAGGAATCATTGAATGTACTTGTGCAATGGATACTTCTGCCAGGCAATGAAATAGCTGGAACAGAAGATTGCAGACCCATTACAGCTGCACAAGCCTTAACAGAAGCTGACCGAGTCTCATTCATTTGAGAATAAGCAGCCAGCAGCACAACCTATAAAGGGGGTAATAAAAGGAAGAAGAAAAAGAGAATGTTAGTTCATTTCCTTTATACTACACACCACAAGCAAGAACCTATTTAAGCGCATTTTAGGAAGAATATGGAGAACATACATCATACATGTCCTCTAAGAGATCCAAGGACACAGTTGGAGTTTGACACCACTGGCACAAGTGACTGTGAAGGGGGTCAGGGGGAAGTAGGGTGAATATTTAATGAGTAGAATTAAAGACTTTGGGGGAGATGTAGTATAAAGGGTTAATAGCTATTATGCTAATAGCTAATACACGTTAACAGTGATGTCAGATCATGTGTGACTGAGAGAGAGATGCTTCTGGAAGGAGCCTTGTGCTTATCTATGCCTGTACCTAGTTAGATATACTTAATAAATGTTTGGAAGTTCCTGGATGTCCCATTTCCAGCAGTCCCTGTAAAATACCCTCTGGGACCATTTATGATTATACTTCAGATTTCAAATTATTTTATACTTGAAATTGCTATTCACATTTAGTGGACAGGGAATCCTGAGAAGAGTGAATGCTAATCAAATGTTCCACCAGAATGAGGCATGGACCCCATTGGAGCCGAATTTCCAGTGGCTAAGGGTGGCAGAAAATGGGTAGGTTTACCTCCATTCCTGGTTTGTTTGTCCAGCATGAGGACACCCTAAGAGCGAGTGCTATTGCCTGCCCAGGACCACTGCAGACTGAAGGACCTGTGGCAGTCGAAAGGCAGGGTGAAGATTACTCAGGTAAGTTTTAAAAAATTGTAATCTCCTTCCTAGGACGACCTAAGGATATTTTTGTTCTCTAGCTGTAGCAGAAGGCCACAATGTAGGTTGTAATGTGACATCCTTTCCAATTTTCATGTGAAAGGCCCATCTTGAGAGAGAGCCTGTGTCCGATGTCAGCAAATCACTGGATCCATGTGACAGGAGCACTGCATTCTAGATACGGCAGATAATCAATGAGTGCTCTTAAAGGAAACGATGGCTGGGATTTTCCAGCCCCACTTGCAGTTTTTTCCAGTGTCACTGAAAGTTAATGGACTTTTGGCTGGCTCTCCAAATTTTCCGTTCCCGCCCATAATGGGAATGCCCCGCGGATGGGACCGGAAAATCCGGGCCTTAAGTCCCATTAACGATGTTGATGCAGGTTTTTAAAATGCAAGCTTAGCACACTTCATCATGCATTTCTGATTTACATTGTCTTCGCCTCTTACTCTTTGCACTGTCAGGTTTGGCCCTGTATGTTGATTCCATATTAGAATATGTCTAACTGAATAGATTCAATTATTGCTTTTGAATCAAGCACCAAATTGCTTAGTGATTGAGATTATCATACATTACACCAGTAACAAAATGCATGTTGAGAGAGGGACTTCCATATGGACCAGAATGATACACAATTTAGCACTGCCATATTAGTGATGCATAATGATAAAGTCAGGCCAGGTTATATGCTGCTGGGGATTGGAAATTTGATAGAGAATTCTGGCTGAACTTTCATTTGCAAAGCAGGGAAAGACAAAACTTTCACCCCATCATCAGAATCCAAGTTGAAATTTGGTGTTAAGAGATGAGGAAAAAGAAGTTGGGGTATAGGACCAGATCCCCAAGAATGTTTCCAAACTGAATGCAGGCTCTATGCTAATTAAGGGCAACACTCAGCTAAAAGGATTCCATGGAATAAATTGTCCCAATTTATACATAAAGTTAGAAAATAACAGTAAAATAGAGTGGATTTGAAAGATGAAATGAATGCATCTGATGGAATCTGACAGCTTGCTCACACACTCTGTGAATAATTCAGTGACATGTTTGGCAGCAAGAGTACATTGCCCAGATGCAGGCAGGTGGTGTATGACAGACGGAAGGAGCATTTCAAAGTTCAATTTATTGCCACAAACACCAGCCAACGAGCAGTGGCAGAATACAGAGAAGACGCCAAGCTGTGTTACAACGATCCAAGCAGTCCATTTGTCAAAATGTTAAGAGGGATATACATCATGGGGCGAGAAGTGCCATAGCTCGAAGCTTCGTTTACTCAAATACAGTCAACATTTGAAAGACAGTGTTGAAGGACACCTGTCCAAAATGTGGATACATCCTCATCATGCTGTATTTTTTTAAAAATCTTTTTATGGCTATTTTGTAATGTTTGAATGGATTTGCAGCGCCCTATATATTGACCACCAGTGATTTGAATTAAAATACTTACATTGATAGAGGTGAGGGATGAATTAGAGACCATTACCAGCAAGAGGAAAGCAACCACATGAGTGGAACCCTCAGGAGTACAGCTGTAATTTTCTAGTTGTGGGCCTTTGCTTATAACTACAGAAAGATCTTTACAAGCCAGCAATCATACTGCTAGGCTCTGTGAGTGTTTTTGAGTGTTCAGCAAATCCTTGACACGTGGCATCCAATGCTGATACCATTATATTTTTGTTTACGATAACATTGTTATTCCAGTAATGCAAGAACTAAACAATTCTTGGTGTAGTGCAACATATGCCTTTTTATTGCTATTGCAGGGATGCTGCTGGCATCAAAGCTGGCATTACCTGTGGCATTGTAATAATAACAAGAGAGAAAGAACTTGCATTTATAATTTCAGGAAATCACAAAGCACTTTCAATTAAGTGCTTTCAAAGTGCATACACTGTTGTAGCAAAAAAACCCCAGCAAATATTTGCATAATAAGCTCCCACAAACAGAAAGGAGATAAGTAACCTATTCACTGATATTGGTTGAGAAATATATAGTGACCAGAACACCAAGAGAACTCCCTTGCTCTTTGATAGGTACATTGGGATCTTTTTTCTGCCCACATAATAGGTTAGACAGAAACTTAATACCACCTTCTCAAAGACAACTTGAGGTGGATAATAAATGCTGGCCTTATCAGTGATGTCCACATCTTGAGAATGAATGCATTTTAAAACCAATGAAATTGACTATAGAATCTGTTTCATTGTGTGCTCAGGGTTCAGAAGGGGTTCTTTGGGGCTTGTCTATTCTCCCAAAGTAAGTTGCTCACAATTGTAATTTATTAAAACTATTACTCTCTATTTACAACTAATGTTGTAACATTGGGAACTCGGCACAAGGCTGGAACTTCTCCTCCCTCCAGATCGCTGTTACTCAGCCTTGTGATGTTACATCATCATTACATCAGCATCATGTGCTTCTGATGTTAACCCTTTAACCTATATCTCTCCTCTAATTCTTTACCCCTATCATATTTACATCCTCCTCCGGAATCCTGCATGTAAGAATGCCCTTGAGAAATAAGATTTCCGATGGGAACTTCATAAGTGAAATGTAAAAAGTTGTCCAATTTCTGTCGAGTGAAATAATGTGTCTGAAAATAACAAGAATTCCGTTCCCATGCAAAGAAAAATTAGATATAATTTCCGTGAATAACAGACTACAGGAGGGGAAACAGCTGACATCTGTTGATTAACCCAGCAGGAAGAGACCATGGAGATACTGGGAGCCAATTCAGGCGATGTGACAGGGAGAGATGATATGGGAGGTCCTGTACCGATAGTTGATTTGTACAGAATAAGTGGTAATGTTCAAAATTCTGACACTCATTCTTTGACAACACACTTTGATCTTGAGCAAAACAGTTAGGAAAGTGGATTTTCTTAATTCAGAAAATCATTGCACTTTTCTATGTTTATCTCTGCATGGCTGAAAGAAGCAGGACAGAAACAGATGCAATGCCAGGACCTTCACTGTTAGGGGCATTAAGCAGAAATTTGCCCACGCCATCATTCCTTCTTTCATTTCCACTCACCAGATGGAACAGTGTGGAAAGGATAAAGAGATATAGAGAAAGATGAGGAATGGACAATATGTGATGCACAATGGACAAGAAAGACAAAGGAAGAGGTACTGGGAGTAAAGAGGGAGATTACTGAATAGTGGGTGAGGAAATGCTAGTCCATGGCTGAAGATCATTCAGATGTTGATCACATGGTCCTGGCACAAGAACGCTGCTGGCTGAGCATCTGAAGGCACTGCAAAGTGTAGCAGATGGCTAAATGGTGGCAGGGTCCAATGCCATACCATTCAACAACATCAGAGAGAGCTTCTCAAGAATGCAAAGCAACCTGGAGGAAATGGCAAATACAGAAACCAGGGGCCTGGAGATATAGGAGCATTAAGCACAGGAGTAAGCCATTCAGCATCTCAAGTATGCTCCACCATTCAGTTAGATCATAGCTTACCTCCACCAATTCCAAATACACATTTTTGATCTGTACCGTTAGTGCACTTACCTATTTATTTCAGTCTGGAAAGATTTAATTGAAAGGTTCACAGCCTTTTGGCAGAGACAGTTCCAATTTTCTACTATCCTTTGTGTGAAAAATACTACCTAATTAGGCAAATCATCACTTCCAAATATGGCAGGTAGTGCCTTGAGGAATGAAATGGAGAGAACAATGTATATCAGATGCTAAGATTTGATAATTTTGGAGGGTGGCAGGTGAGAGTATCAGTCCTTGATAAAGCTGAGTTTGGCTTCAATGAGCCCTGGCCAAATGGGGGTCACTGAGGAAATGGCTTTGGATGCTAATGTTCACACAGAGGAAATTGTTCGTAATTTTGTGGGGTTAATAATAGCAGCCTCTGGTCAACACTGCAGGTGCTCCTCAGAGCAGCACTGCTATCTTCAGCACCTTCACCAAAGATCTCCCCCCTACATAGGCTCAGGAGTGAAGTTGTTCCTGTTTCCATAAGGCGGAATTTTCCCTGATATTGCACTGAGGGCGGAGGCGGACATGAAAAAATATTTTTTCCTGCTAGCCGCAAAGGTGGATTTTTGCACTGCATCATCCGCTTCCTGCCTCATTAATTATGCAGGCACAGGAAACACCCTGTATCACTGGCGGGTGGCCTCTGAAACCTCACTGTTTCCTCACTCCAAGTGACGTAACTAAACTATAACCGCACACACAGTTCTCAATGCTTGCAGCCAACGTTGGCCATCCAGTGCAGAAAGAGGGTGAATGAGCTCATCCATGATACCAGGGTATGCCAACCATCTAATCACTCTAAACTCACACACTCACAAGGCCATCACTCATTCACCAGTATCTCACTTACTGCCAGATCAAGGGACATCACCACTCACTCTCTCACACACACCCACACATCTCCATTTGGCCTCATCTCCTCTGGAGACTGCCTCCTCATCCCTCACCACCTTGAGGCCCCTTGCACAGATCAACATGTGCCCCCACACACACCCTAGGATAACCCCCTTCCCAAAGCAAGCTTTAGCCCTGTAGCCATTGGAAAGCCATCCCTGCCTTATGGTCAGTCTGGTAGGTAGAGATCTACCTATGAGCCCCCCTAAAAGTGAACTGGTGTTGCCTGCTAAGCCTGGCACTAATGACTGCAAGTGCTGCCAGAAGCAAGGTATGCAACTGAACCTCAAAGTCTTGAGTAAAGTGCAGTACCGCAGGAGTATGTCCCTTATGTACAGTCATGAAACACAGATGTGAGCTCACAATCCAGCGGGAGGGGATGATTCCAGCAAACAGGGGTTATAATGAGATGGTAAAGTATTGAAATTAGGTTCCTAATATGCGGCTGTGGGAAATGCCGCCTGCCATTGATGGGTGGAGTGGATGATCACAAATTAGTTTTGCGACAACGTGAAACTGATTTTTGCGATCTCCCAATATTTTCTGCTCTTGCCTGCTACGACGCCAGTCGCAAATGGGAGGGGAAAATCCCAGCCATAGTTTGCAGATACATTGACAACCCCTCCAGAAGTGCAAGGACACATGCCAACCTACAGCAGGAGCTGGACAACATCTAGGCTTAAACTGAGCTCTCAATGACACCCTACCAATTATAAGGTATATTATGGAATGCACATCAGTTGCCTGGAGGGGTGCATTTACAACAGCACTCGCAAATCTTGACACCATCTAGAACTGAGCAGTTAATTTGATCAACAGCCCTGCCTTTGGACTCAATATCCATTTCTTCTATCACCGGCTCACACTATGCCTTTCGTTGGTTGAAATACATTTATGATGTTCATGTGATTTATTTTTGTTAGAAGCATAAAGTTGCACTTGAACAATAAAATTTTGCTGTGAATTTGGGCTCGAATGGGACCTCTGCTTTTAAAGATAGATGGAATATTCGGAAAGGTTGTATATTTGAATTACATGGAGCTTTCTGGTTATATGTTGTACAGCTACAATATGACCAGACATTCCTGAAAGTTCCTCTGCTTAGGTTGTCTCACTGCTCTTTCCCAGCAGCTGCCTGGAACCCTGCAGTGCCTCTAGCCGAGGATTTTCTATCTCAGGGGTTCAGCTTCTGCCTCAGCCCTCCCCTCTAGAACCTCCATTTCCAAGCCTTGCCAAAGAGAAAATGTGAAGAACACAGCCAGCCATCCCATTTTATGAGATGCCTGGAGGGAGCCTTGAGCTGCCTAAGCTGAACATTACCTTCACCATATCAATGCCTGTTAACTTTTAATTTAAATATGGTTGTGGGCATTGTTGTAGAATTCCTCCATTACACTGGTGGTCCCTTTCAATGATGTTAGAAGCCCAAATTAGCCTAACTTTGTGTCTAAGAAGATATGCAGCACCTTATCCTTGAATCTGAAAGAATGCAGGGATACTGGAGTGCTGATGGATGAATGAAGTATGGCAGCTATCTCCAAAATTAAGGATTGACGTGCAGAAATCTGTAGCTATAATTTCATACTAATTTAACATCAATGCCATGAGCTCCCTTTCAGTTGGCATAAAAGTGTGGGTTGACACTAGGGGCTCATGAATGCATCTGTGTGGCTGCAAGCCACTGTGAAAGCCAGCAACATAATATCATAACTATCATGTTTCCTTTGGAATGAATCAATGGTGAAGAAATGAACTAACAGATAATGACTATCATTTTCCTCATGCAGCCATCGCTCCCCTCAATCCATCATGGAAATGGTCGCAGAATATCTTAGGTAAGTACAGGTATGTAGCACCCATGGTTGGCCCCACTGACAGCCTGATGTTGGATGGCACTTGGTCCTTTAAAGCAGTGAAGTAAGGTTAGATACTGCATATCTCCGTCCACTTACAGTTGGCACTATTCCACGAACATCTCACCATTCCCAAAATCTATATAGTTGTATGTCTCCTCTGAAGCTAGAGAGTCTGGTATTCATCCACTGCCCTGGAAGTGGGAAATGTGCCATCCCATTCTACTGTCACCTGCTTCCACATGCCTGTTATCTACTTTGCATGGCAGCATTTGCCTGTGAGCCCAGCAGCCAATCTCTCCTCTGGCAGGCATATCACCCAGGATGATCTGCAGATCAGCATTTACAAAAGAATTTTTGACCTCACCTCCTTCCATCACCACTTTCCTGAGACCTTCCTTGAGAACCACCAGAGCAGCTAAGTTGATATAGACCTTAAAATCTGCAATGAGTTCACTCATGCCCCTACCCCATCCACCATGTTGCACAGAAACTAAACTCCTAACCCACCAAAGCATGGTAAAATAAGCTCGCTTGCTTTTCCAGATAGCTTCATCCAATTCAGGATCACTGGGAGTCAGACCCTACCCTGACAGGCAATGGGTGCTAGGTGAGGTACACCCAGGACAGGGCACCAGTCCATCACAGGGCACTCACTGGGGGATAATTTTACCATAGCCAGTCCACTTAACCAACACGTCTTTGGGAGGAAACTCAGCACAGACATGGGGGGAACGTGCAAACTCTACACAGGCAGTCACCTGAGGTCAGAACTGAACCCAGGGCCCTGGAGCTGTGAGGCAGTAGTGAGAACCATTGTGACAACTGATAAAATAAACTGATAAAATAAAACAAAATTCAAACAGGGTAAATAACACAATTCACTGGCAGATGCAAATCTAACCAAGCTGGTGTAATGGTTTGCAAACTGAAATGCATATTTTTAGGGTCGTATGTTACAAACAGAGTTTGTCATTGAGAAACCTGTTGCATGGACTAAGAAGCTAAGATGGAGCCAGTTTCAGGCAGAGTGGTACTCTGAACACACTGCTACCAGGCTTGGAATGTGTGTTAAAATAACATAAATCCATTTCCACTTAGAAAGAAGGTGTGGAGGACTCAAGCAAAGGCAAAGCAAAGCAATAAGTTAGTTCAAGCCTGGCAGAAATCTATGACAGGCTGTAAAAATAATGTGGCCTTTCCCTTTAAGGCCTCTGCTGAAGTGCTCCATGTGGTGAAGTGGCAGAAACAGATACATCCAACTGTTTGAGCATATGAGTTTTAAAACACTTACAATCGCCAGTCAGTTGTAAGTGTACCAGGTCAGAAAGACCCAGCATGAAGTGGCTGGCTTTCTTTCTTCTTTTTTAAAGATTATTTTGCATCTCTAACAAATATTTTGATGCGATCCCTGGATTGTAGCGGAAATTCAGGACCTGTTTTACACAGAGTGAATCGATCATGGTTTTAATCACAGCTAGTTGGAGGGCATATTGTTTTATAAGAATAGAGTTGCTACAGCATTATTTATTTTGAAATGAATGGCACTCACTTTTCCGTAAAAAAATTTAAATAATAGCTGTGAGTATTATCCTAGATAGAATTACACAGAAGTGGCATAGTAGGAACAGACCATTTGACTCAACTATTCGATGCTGATCCTTGTCGCACCCTGCTTCAACTAACACTATCAGCATTTCTTTCAATCCCTTTCTCTCTCATATAAAATTCTAACCCTGCCTTAAATGTATCTGTGCTATTCGCCTCAGCTACTCTGTGCAGTACAAATTTCATGTTCTAACCATTCTCAGGGTAAAGAGGTTTCTTCTGAATTCCTGATTGGGTTTACTATTGAACGTATTATATCTGAGACCTCTAGCGTGAAATATTACAGCCCCTCCCAATGGTGGGATTTTTTGGTCCTGCGGAAGTCAATGGACTTTTGGAACAGCTCGTTGTATTGTACGGCCCCGCCCCTGCCCCCGCCACGATGGGGCTGTAAAATTCAGCCCCTAGTTGCGTATGGAAACATCTTTATGCCAAACCTATCATTTCTCTTCATAATTTTAAAGACCTCTATTAAGTCACCCCTAAGCCTTTTCATTATTTGAGAAATAGCTCCAGCCTGTTTAACATTTCCTGATAGTTATAACCTCTCAGTTCTGGTATCGTCCATGTAAATCTTTGTTGCACCTACTCTAGTACCCATCTTTGTCCCCTTATATACAGCTTTACAAGAACCATCACAGATTTAAATAGAGGCATCTCAGTCAGAGTTGACACAGAGTTGGTGGGTCCTGTTTTTGCAATCGCAGTGAGATTGAAAGGCCTGAGCCGTCAGGGGATACCCTGTATTGTGCTGAGTTCTAGTGCTTTAGTTATTGCAGACAGATGCTGAACAGCTGGACTGCTTCAAAATTCCTCTTAATCATCCATTTACTCAGGAAGACAATGAAAATAAAGATAACAAAAGGAACATGTTTAAACCTTGCACCTTTATTGAATTACCCAGGAGCTTGGGGAGTTTAGCTGCTTTCTCCAAAGCAATGCTTTGGCCAATCAGAGCCAACTTGCCAACCAATCAGCATCCTTTCCTCCTGCAGTATAAATTGTTGTGATTATTTGAAATTTGGCATTCTTGCATTTGTCTTAATGAGTGCTCAATGAAAAGATTTGGCAGCATGTCTCTCTTTTCTGCAAAGTTCAAGTTCTGTGCTACAAAGGTAGGAAGATATATCTCAATCAATTATATCATATGTTGCTTTATGCAAGTTCTGGATTTTAATTCTTATCTGTTGCAAAATGGTTGGCAACACGTATGGGGGTATGTACTTGGCTTTTAGCGGCATTATGGGTGGAAGTTGCATGATTTCACTGCAGTGGTAGCACAAAAGAGTATGTTCCAGGGGTTTAGCAGAACGGGTGGACTTGCTGCCGTTTGGTGTATCAAAGAATCATCGGGGAGAATTTTCTCCCTGTCAGGAGGGCTGAGCGGGAGCGGGCAGTGATCAGTTGCGTGCCGCCATTTTACATGGGCAGACCGATTAAGGCCCATCCAGCATGACTCACACCCAGAAGCGCTGAGCACTCCCTGTGCAGGCAAGGGGAGGAGGCTGAGTCGGGGCCTGTGCTTTCTCGCACGCATGCAGAAAGAGCGCAGAAATTTCCCTGAGGCTCAGAGCTGCCTCAGGGAGATTAGTTTGATTATGAAAAATTTAAATAAAGAAAAAAAAATTATTCAGACATATCCCCTCATGTGACAGTGTCACATGAGCCCCGTGGAAGAGGTTTCATGATAAATGCGAAGGCCGCTTGGGCTTTTCGCCTGACCGCTGGGCAGCCCAGGCAACCACTTAATTAGATTATTAACGGCCTTAATAGGCCTTTGACAGTTTGGAGGGTGCGCAGCCGACTCCTATGTGCTCCCGCCGAACTGAAGATCTGAATGATGCATGGTGATGTCAGGACGCATGCCCGATGTCACCACGCGTCATTTTACATGTCGGCAAGCGGAGCTCGCCTCCGGCACGCCGACCAGGCGATTCAAGCCATAGTGTCACAAAATGGTGATTCTGCAAAGCTACAGCACAGAAGGAAGTCTTTCAGCCCATTGTGTCTCTGCCTGGCTCACTGCAGAACAACTCAGTTAATTTGCACTTATCCACTCTTTCCCCTCTAGCCCTGCAGATGTTTGGTCTTCAGCTGCTGCTAATCCAATTGTGTTTTGAAAGCCCTGATTGCATAAAACTTCACCATAATCTTAGGTAGTGCTTTCCAATTCCTAACCACTCACTGCATAAAAACGTTTATCTTCATGTTGCCATTGATTCTTTTGACATTCAACTTAAAATGGTTTCCTTTGATTCTTGACCCTTCCACCAATGAGAACAGTTTCTCTCTATCTGCTCTGTCTAGCCATCTCATGATTTTGAACACTTCTATTAAATCTCCTCTCAACCTTCTCTTATCAAAGCTTCTCCACATAATTGAAGCCACTTGTCCCTAGAACCACTTTCATAAAGCTTTACTGCACTCTAAAACCTCCACATTCTTCTAAAATGCAGTGCCCAGAATTGGACACAATGCTTCAGTTGAAGCTAAACCAAAGTTTTAATAAAGGCTCATCATAATGTCTTTGCTTTTGTACTCTACACAGATTGATAATAGTTTGAATGTGAAACCCTGTTTTACCTTTTGTTTTACCATTTTAGTTGGATAAATAGCTCGCAGGCATCATAATTATATTAAACAGATCATTGATTTGAAATTCCACCCATGAACAATTCAAGAACAGGTGACTAATCCTCCCATTCCAACTCTGTGACTCTCTGTATTTCTTTTTCTGACATAACCTCTGTTTCTAAAATTAAAAATAATCAATTTGTAACAGTTTGTTATAAAATTTCATCTCAAACCATTTCTAAAATTCATCGTCTAATGCTTTCAAATCATTTGCAAAAATAGACTGATCTTGTATATTTTGTGCAAATTAATGAATGGAGGAAAAAGTAATTATTGCTTTGGAATTTAATTTGAATTTAAATATAAACAAAGGCAATTGCAGATGTGCAACCACAACCCTATCTGTTTCATTTTCTCACACAGAGCGCTACCTATTTGGAGATGAATCAATCAAATTGTCGAAAATGTTTTCAGAAAACATTTTATGAGGATACTGTTAACAAGCAGATCAACCTGGAGCTCTAATCCTCCTATGTTTACCTCTCCATGTTCTCTTTCTTTGACCAGGATGACATTGCCCTACATCACTTTGCAGAGTTCAAGAAGCAATCAAGAGGAATGGGAACATGCTGAGAAACCGATAAAATTCCAGAATAAAGGTGGAGACCAAATCATCTTGAATGACATCAAGAAACCAGAGCAGGATGAGTGGAGCAATAGTCTGGATGCAATGCAGAGAACTCTGCAGATAGGAGGATGTGAACCAGAGTCTGCTGGATCTACACAAACTCTCCATTAGCAACACTGACCCTCATCTTTGTGACTCCTTGAAGGCTCACTGCTTGGATGAGCAAATGAAGGTGATCAAGCAGCTTGGCGATCACATTTTTGTCATCTTTTTCTCAGTAGCTGAAAGTTACAATGTCTAAAAAAAATGTTATAAAAGAGGTCCAAAAATTACATATTTCACCAAACCCATTGGGAGAAAACATTTGATGACTGAACCAGGGACCCTCCCAACAATGGATATGAAACAAAAACAAAAATTGCTGGAAAATCTCAGCAGGTCTGACAGCATCTGTAGAGAGGAAGACAGAGTTAACGTTTCGAGTCCGTATGACTCAAATGGATATGCAGTATTTAACTGTGTTCCTCTCCGCAGATGCTGTCAGACCTGCTGAGTTTTTCCAGGTATTTTTATTTTTGTTTTGGATTTCCAGCATCCATAATTTTTTGCTTTTATCTTATTGAAGTGTTTATCAATTACCTAGCCAGGTTACTGAGCTATTTTTCACCTAGCCTTTCCAAAAACAATTAGTCCATTTAGTATTTCAACCATCTTTTATATCAGCGCTTAAAAAAAATCCACTTATTTTAAACACCTTAGCACTTCAATTCATTAACTTGTTTGCAAATCTTTTCTGTGGAATAAAGTTCAACAAACCCTGAAATGTGGCAGGTTCCCTTTGTGCCATTCCATAGCCCCACCCTATGCCTGCAAAAAGGTATTGCTACATCTCATCATTACTGTGGTGAAGAATGTGCAAGCACTATACTGTATATAACACTAGTGTTCTTATAGCGGGTTGCACAGCTAAGCATCTACCTCACTGCTAATCCTGACTATTTGAAGACAGGATGTCACAGCCACTGCCAGGACTGAAATGGTTGATGGTACCTTGGCCAGTGCAGCCAAATAAACAAAGCAGGGTCCTGATCACCCTGGCATGGTTTCTTTTATGCAGAACCACATAAACTAGGATGTGCTATGAATTGAAATGCCTCCAGCAGCATGGTTAATCAGGCTTTTAAATCTCACAATGCTGCTAGCAGGGGTTTGCTGGCAAAGCCTTTAGGCAGACGAACGTCTATCAAGATAACATCTGCTATAGTGAGGTATGTGACCTCTTTTTGACCGATGTAGATGTGCAGGTACCAATGGAGCAACAGCATGGAGCATCTCTCAGGCAGTCTGACCTGCTTGGCATCCTTTCATAGAGCCCCCTGATCCTCAAAACACATCAAGTTTAGAGGATCCCTATTGGTAAACCTTCTGGTGTTGCTAAAAAAGCTGGGCCAAAAGTCAATTAAAGACAGCTGGCTCAACGACTCATGAAAGCCTAAGTACCAGCAGAGAGAGAAAAAAACTAAAAAAAAAATCATAAGGGCTTTTGAAAGGCCTGAGATTCTGGCCGAATGAAATCTGTAGCTCCACCAAAACCTCCTTGTCACCAGGTTTCCATGCTTGTACTGCGACACTGAATCCAACATGCCTGCTGATTGCTAGATGGCACAGAGCCATTCAGTGCCCTGTTTACACACACAAATGAAGCTCCTACCTGCTTTGGGTGGAAGCCTCATCCATCTGCAGTAGGTCCTAACTGGAAGATTCAGCATGGTCCAAAACTAGTGGGATTCTGGTGATACTGGTCACCAGAGGATTTTCTGCCCTCTGTCACCCAACTGGTCTTGTGAATAACGACACAAGGAGCATTAAAATTAATCCAAATTATCAAATTGAAAAGAAGTGAAACAGACGGACACTGTTTGCATTGATTTTTATTTTTTTAAATAATAAGAAGCGACTGAAGACAACAGAAGACTGGGAAACAGCATATCAATAGTTAACCTCATGCTAGACCTCTGTCAGGTGGTCCCAAAAGATAGCTCATGTGAGATTTTTGTGGCAATTTTGAAGGGAATCTTTAACTGCATGAGTAAGCAGAGCCACCCAATTAAGCGCACATGACATTGGAAGGAGACAGAAAAAAAGAACACAAGATTTTTATAAGACCAACCTACAGACATTCCTGTGAGAAATGCAGCAGAGAGAGACAGACTACTGGGCACCCATAGGAGGAAACTTCAAAGAAGTGTTTTCCATGCTATGAGCAGGGAGGTGTGAGTGACACTGAATGTGACTTCTTTCACCCACTGATCTGCAGACTGGTGCTAGAAAAGGTCAATGACCTGACAAGGAGAGGTAAGGTAAACAGTGCATCCGCATTCCCTCTAAAATCACTAACACACTGTTCAACCTCTAAAACTTCTGGCTGCACTACATGTTGCTTTATGTTTCACGCATCCACTGACTGTATCTCATTGCTGGTGTTGAAACCACCCTTAGCAGGAATTTCAATTTAACAGAATGAGAAAGCAGATCTTCGATCTGATGTATTTCGTCGATGATCCTTGATTGTTAGCTTTTGTCTAATGTAATCCAGCTTGAGAAATTTATGCACAATCCCTGAGGAAGGTAAGGGTTCAGCGGCGGCACTTATAGGAACATAGGAAATAGGACCAGGAGTAGGCTGTCCGGCCCCTCGAGCTTCCTCTGCTATTCAACTAGATCATGACTGACCTTCTACCTCAATGCCATTTTCTCGTACTATCCCCATATCATTTGACATTTTTAATATCTAGAAATATATCGATCTCTGTTTTGAATATACTCAATGACTGAGCCTCCACAGTCCTCTGGAGTAGGGAATTCAGAAGATTCACCACCCTCTGAATGCAGAAATTCCTCCTCATCTCCGTCTCAAATGCCTTTATTGTGAGACTATGGCCGGAATTTTCTGGTTCTGTTGGCGGTGAGTGTCGTGGTGGTGGGCATGAGAGGACAAAATGACAAGAAGGCCAAAAATCGGTTTCATGCCATCGTGAAACCAGTTTGCAATCGTCCACTCCACCTGTCAACGTTGGGCTGCATTTCCCACCATCCAACGTCGGGAACTTAATTTTAATGTATTTACATCTCATCACTGTGGCCGCATGCTGGAATCATCCCTCATGTCAAATTTGCCTCCCACATTGGCGTGACTTCAGGACAGCGTGATTTCCGACTGCCTTTAAAAGACAGCTGGCAAGCGGAACTTCGAGGGGAACTCGGAGGTGTGTGCACACAACCTTGTGCGGTGGGGGGAGGGTGGAGGGTGGAAGAAGTGGCCGTGCATTTAGAAAAGCTTGTCAAAAGCTTAAGCATTCTTCTGCAGCTGAGACCATTCAGCAGCAGCTCCATGGATATGCTTGGAGTCGGGCCTCTGAAGCATTTGTGCCCACGCAAGCAATGCAAAAGCATGAAAGTGCCACCAAATGCCCTAGAACTTTTCACCACTTGGGCACAGACTGCAAATTAATGTGCGTTTTAGGGGGCTGCAGAACTCTTGGACAGCTGGGCATGTTGTGGAATCCCCTTGCGAAAAGTGGCCATGGCACAGTCAGTGGTGGAGGTGCTCAGAGTCCCTTGCAATGTCATCAATCCAGTTTGGACCAGTCTCCCCCATGGTTCAAGCTAACAGTGCAGCCTTGCAGTGCGGGTTAGGAGAATGCCTGTGCCTGAGCTGAGAGCATAGCATGCAGCCCAGTGGACAAAGCTGCCATCAATCAGTCAGGTGGAGTGGGGTGGAGGTGGGTGGGGTTTTGGACAGCCATGAAGCGCACTAACCTCTGGCCGTCCAAGTGGAGGCCAACACTCTCTGGCATGTGTAAAGGGGCCTTCAGATTTACGCAAGAGAGGTCCTTGCGACACACAGGCAAACCCATGCTTTTGATCCTGCAGGAGGAGAACATCAAGATCATGGAGCCTGGTGGTCTGGCGGTATGCCTCATGGTTTACAGGGAGCATATAAGGGGAAAAGTGTGATGGAGGCACCTGGCTCACCAATGGGAGGAGCACCATCCTCAAGATGAATGTGCAGCAAGGCCTCCTGCACATGCAGCTGAAGATCCACAGTGAGCTATCGCTCATAGGAGCCTCACTAGACCCAAGGTCTATAGGCAGCTTTTGTCATTGCTGCAGCTGACTGGAAACCAGTGTTGCTGAAGACTGTGCATGTCTAGGGAGCTTGCCGGCCACCTGCTGCAGGATTTGATGCCATGGGGACATGGAGGGCACAAAAGTGACTGCGCCACTCAATTTTTATGCCAATGGCTCCTTCCAGGGATCCACAAGTTACCTGCATTTGATCTCAGAAGCCTCCACCCACCTAGGACATCACGGACACCTTCTTCGCAAAGGCACAGAACTTTGTGTATTTTGAGTAGGATCAGACAAGCCAGGAAGAACGCTGGGATTTGCAGTGATCTCTGGTTTTCCACAAGTGCAGGGTGCCATTGACTGTACTCATGTGGTGCTTAGATCTCTGTGGCAACAAGCAGTGAACAACGTCAATTGCAAGGGCTTCCACTCTCTGAATGTTCAGCTGGTCTGCGACCACCACAAATGCATCATACAGGTCTGCACATGATTCCTACATCTGTGGCAGATCTCAGATCCCTGACATCTTCTAGGGTCCAGTGAGGCTGCATGGTTGGTTCCTCAGGGACAAGGGCTACCCACAGGGATGTGGCTAATGATGCCCATGCAGCAGTCTCAGACTGCAGCCAAGTGACGGTATAATGAGGCTCATGCTGAGACCCGGATCTTGGTGGAGCAAATGATAAGCATACTGAAAGTGATGTTCCGGTACCTCGACAGGCCTGATGGAGAACTGAGTTCTCAATACAGTCCACTGAGGGTGTTGCACATCATCGTAACCTGCTCCGTGCTCCACAGGCTAGCACTGCAATGGGGGGAGGAGCTGGCTGAGGAGGAGATGGAAGAGCTGCACATCTCCTCCAATGAGGAGGGCGTTGAGGGGGATGACGGTGATGAGGTCCTCGAAGGTGAGGATGCCAGTGATGAGGCCATCACATTGGCCAGACGAGGCTGGCGTATGCAGGAGACCTTCGTAGCTGCAAGATTCATGGAAGGTGATGACGAGATCCAATGAGGTCAGTCCCGACATCCTCACTTTGCATATGTGAATGTATGACTCCTGTGTGGCTGATGGCAGTGCACATACCCCCAGTGCTTAGGCACATGTCATGGAGATGCAGCCAACGCCCTAATTGTCGCTTGATTCCAGGAGGATGATGGTGACATGCAGCGAGGACAATCCATAGGTCTTCACATAGCCCTTGTGAATGCCTGACTCCTGTTGGCCAAGGGCAGCTCGCTCATATCATGGAGACGCAGCTGTGAAACTTTAAATGCAACCGATCCTTTGGTCCCTACAGAAGCACAACATCACCGGTCACAGATACTGAAGAGATGGTGGGGCCAACCCCACCTCAAAAACGCTGAGAGCACACAGAGAGAATGACGGAACTCTGATGCTTACCCATGACGTTCTGGCAGCAATGACGAGCACCATCGAGGTGCAGGTATCACTAATGTTTTCATTGAGTGTGAAGCCAGACTATCACTTTGCTTTAAGCATTACAGACTGTACAGGGAAGAGGCCCTGGACAGAGATGCCTGCCTTTATTTTGTGCAGGAACCAAGGTTTCACATCTGACTGACATGAACACTTCCCATCATAACAAGGAGCCATAGGAAAAGAGACCTTCTGTGCCCGGTGAGCACCGTGGGGACTGGGGTGCATTATCACCCCTTTTATCACATTTTGATTTAATGTTGGTAAGTTTCCTTTGAATTTTGTCTTTTGTTTTTGCAGTTTCCCTTTAAGGGGCTGCTTTTTACTTTGTCCCCGATTTTGTTAATTTAGTTTATTTGGTTGACTCAAAAGAATGACATCTTTTCACCTGGTGCACAGTGGGGCCAGGAGGGAGGAGGACCTCCTTGTGAACCTGCTCCTGGGCCTGGCCAAGTTGGCCATTAACAGGTCCAGGCAGCATGCGATCAAGGGGGTCATCCAACCCAACTGTCCGCCCCTCTTCCACAGCTACGTTCACAGCCATGTGTCCCTGGGGAGGGAGCATACGGTGTTTGCTGTCACCACCGAGGCCTCCTGTGCTGGTTGGGCACCACGGGGGCAGGGATGTTTTACTGACCTCTTTGATCACATTTTGATTTAATGTTGGTAAATTTCCTTTAAATTTTATCTTTTGTTTTTGCAGTTTCCCTTTAAGGGGCTGCCTTTTAATTTGTCCCTTGGTTTGTTAAGTTAATTTATTTGTTTTGAGTTGAAAGAGTTATATCTTCTTAACCTTCCTAACCCTGCCGCTGTGCCTTGGTGCTTCCCCGACAGCCACAATGGAGGTGGAGGCAGCATGCTGACTGCAATGGCCTATCTGTGATGACTTCAGCGTGCCTCATCTGGAGGGCCCCAGCTTGCTTTGGGTATCCTGTTTTGGGCCAGGTGTACCCTCCTGGGCTTGTAGAGCTAGAGATGATGAGGTTACAGGAAGAGGGGATTTGGATTGGCTGACACTCCCAGAGTCACCTGGGTGGATGGTCCTGGGTAGTTGAGATGCTGGTCCTCCTCGCTATAAGTACCCAATGGCCCTTGGCTGACTCCTTGAGGAGAAGGGGAAGTTGGAGTGAGATTGAGCTGTCCTGCACCCCTCTCCCAGATACGCTGTTAGAGGCCAACAATGGCATCAGCAATGGAGTTCAGCCCATGCAGCAGTTCAGAACTGATACCCTAGACCAAGGTCTCCATGGCGGCTGCCATCCTACCAGTGTTGACCTCGGTGTATTGGCATGCAGTTGCTATCACCTCAGACTGAAGGCGGGCAAACTCCATTGTCACTTGCAATATGAGGAGTGCATCAGACATTCCTTCCTGATGTTCCCATGATTGTCTTTGAAGCTCCAACAACTGATTGAGGGCCATTCCCATGATTCATCATCTGACTTGGGCTGAGCAGATTCCTTGCCTCCAGCAGTCCTCCAAGTACTGGCGACCTCAGATATCCCTGCCTCCACCTGCAGAGGAACAGATTGTGGGTTGTGCTCACCAGATTGTGATCCCAAGACTACTATAAATCTAGGTCCCACCGAGGTACGCATTGCTGTGCTGGTGGATGGTATGGGTGAGCGCCTTGACATGTTTTCAATGGTGCTGCCCTCAGGGTCCTCATCCAATGTGCTCTGGAGTCTGGGTCAAAGTTGCCTGAGGGCAACTTGGCAGATGTGTGTTGGAGAGAAAGTTGAGATTATTAGTGCTTGGCAGCTGCATTACACACAGAACAATGGACTCAGTGCCGTGTTGACAGAGGGATGATCTGGGTGCTAGGATCCTCATGTGGATACTTGCTGCCGACCTCACCTTCGCTGCAGGAATCGTCCACGTCCACTCTGGCTAGCTCCACTGCGTGATTCTCGAACAGAGTGAGGATCTTGTTGTCCAGCATTCCACCCGTGGTCTGGGACCTCTCCCGTTGAATGTGCGCAATCTTGTCCTGCATAAAGATAGTTGGAGAGAGTGTGAGCAAGGCTCATACCTAGCCAAATGAGAAAGATGCCAGGTGTGTGCTGAGTGGAGCCATGGATGGGATATGGAAGTGAACTCCAGAGGAGATGAGGTCAGATGGAGATGTGAGGGTGTGTGTGAGAGACTGAGTGGTGATGTCCCTTTAACTGGCAGTGAGAGAGATGCCAGTGAATGTGTGATGGGCTTGTCAGTGTATGAGTTCAGAGTGATGAGATGGCTGATATATCCTGGTGGCACGGATGAGATCAATCGTCCTTTTTTCTGCACTGGATGGTAGACTTCTAGTGGGCAGCATTGGCATTTGCCACCTCTGCCATCACCTCCCAAGCAGGAGTGGTGAGTCTGATGGGCCTCCTGCAGCCAGAGCGGGAGGAGAGGACATCGTGGTGGGCATCCACTGCATCCAAAAGGCATTTCAGGGATGCATCACTGAATCGGGGGCTGCACTCTTTTCAGCTTTCGGGGCCATGTCTTCACTGTGTTATGATCCCCAGCTGAGGTTACCACTGGACAAGCCTGTCCCCAGGGTGGAACCCAGCCCTAGCATTTAGTTGTTGGTTTAGATACGAGGAGAGTAGCCACTGAATAGAGTCACAGGAGTCAGCTGATGAGCTTTTAACAACAGAGTAAAGAATTTAGACAACAAGAAAAGATGCATTATATTACATGGCTCCTTCACCCATAACTATAGCTTTACAGATATATGCAGGTTTGTAAGGATAACACAAGTTAGAAAAGCTAAGATACATTCTAATGTCCACAGTAAGTACACTGTCCATGTACCAATTGACCCTCTGTGGTCAGACACACCACACACTGAAACCAAAACAGATGCCACCTCAATCAGATGCTATAGATCTATCCTCAACTTCCCCCAGATGCTTGTCACACCGTGAGCTAACTGGTCTCACTGAACTCCGCCTTTCACATGAGGTTTTCCAATCTCCACTCTCCACGACCTCGCCTTGGGATCTTTTCCCAAACTTTCTCTCAGGCACTTTCCACAAGGGTTCACCTCTAGGGTTTCAAACTCTCCTTCCGATGTTCCTCTTCTCTAGGTCACTACATGCATTCAAGCTGTCTTCCACACAGTCTCTCTCACCGACTCAGCTGTCAATACTACTGTTACTTCACATGCCCATAGCAAAGAGTTACAGACTTCCATCTGTCTCTTTGGACCCTCTTGCCTCTTGCAAGCTGTTCTCACCTTATATCTGCTTTCTGCTTTTGGGTCTTTAGATCTGAAGCTTGGAGCCTTTCTCTCTGCCCCTCACTCTAAACTTCACTTAACAGGACCCCTTTTCCAGGTTCCTGTCCTTTCTTTGACTAGAATGTCTGCTTTGGACTTTCCCCTCTTCCACTTCCCTGGATTTTGGGGCCTTTCTTTGGGTTGGGACTGGCCCCTTTACTCCAGTCTCTCCTGGAAGCAACTTTCAAAAACCAACTGAACTCCATAGCTTCCAAATCAAAACTGCAGTTTCTCTTCTTGTGTGTGTGTGCCTAAGGGAGGAGCCATCCTCTTTCGACTCTGTTGTTAGGCAACAGCCCAATTCTTCCACCCTTGTTTGTTTACTTTAGCTTAAGTCGTGAAACTCTCATTAGAACTCTCATTAGAAATGCAAGCACATTTTTAAAACTCCATTTCATCTTTCTGAACACACAGATACAGAAATATAAATCCAACTTAAACATTAAAGCTAAAAATCATTCCTAACACCTACAAATACCAATATAAATTACCTAAACTATCTCTATTTCCTAATAACTGGAGCAGTCTGGGCTGCAAACGTTGAGAACTGTGCATGCGGCGGCAGTTTAAATATGGCCCCCGGAGTGAGGAAGCGGTGATGTAATGGCATAGCAGGCAAATTGGAGGCCGTCACCAATGATCTGCCATGTTTCCCATAACTACATAATTTATGAAGCAGGAAGGGGACGATACAGCATGAAAATCCGTCATTGCTGCCCGCTACCACACTTAGTGCAAATGTGGAACGATTCTGCCTTACATCCCCTGGTTCTAGGCCACCCCCTGCCCCCCCCGCCAGTCAGGGAACGCATCCTTCCTGCATCTACCCTATCAAGCCCTGTAAGAATTTTTTTTTGTTTGAATGAGATCACCTCTCATTCTTCTAAATGCTAAGAATATTGGCCCAGTCTCCTCCATCTTTCCTCATAGGACAGTCCCAGGAATCAATTTGGTGAACCTTCATTGTACTCCCCCAGTGGCAAGTACATCCTTCCTTAAGTAAGGAGGCCAAAACCGTATTCAATACTCCAGATGCGGTCTCACCAAGGCTCTATACAACTGCAGCAAGACTCTACTCCTGTACTCCAATCCCCTTGCAATAAAAGCCAACATAATTTGCATTCCTAATTGCTTGCTGCATCTTAATGTTAGCTTTCAGTGACTCATGAACAAGGTCACTCAGATCCCTTTGGACATCAACGCTTCCCAATCTCTCACTATTTAGGAAATACTCTGGATTTCTCTTTTTTTCTACTAAAGCTTTTCCACATTTTAATCAACCTGCCATGTCCTTGCCCACTCACTAAGCCTGTCTAAGTCCCCTTGAAGCCTCTTTACATCCTCCTCACAATTCACATTACCACCTAGTTTTGTGTCATCAGCAAACCTGGAAATATTTCAATTGATCTCCACACTGACGTAGATTGCAAATAGTCCAAGCACTGACCCTTGTAGTACCCCACAGCCTACCAACCTACGAATGATCCATTAACTCCTACTCTGTTTTCCGTCCATTAACAAATTCTCAATCCATGCCAGTATATCACCCTCTATACTACGTGCTCTAATTTTGCTTAATAAGCCCTTGTGTCAGACCTTATCGAAAGTCTTCTGAAAATCCAAATATACAACATCTACTCGTTCCTCCTTATCTTTCTTGTTAATTACATCCTCAAACAGGTTCAGATACTAGTGAACTGACCTGCTATAAAGGGCTGGTGAGAAGGCAGGGCACTCAAGCTGTTGGAATTAATGACACCATGGTGTTAGGAATGTAAGCTGAAAAGATTAGTGTTAAAACTAGCCTAGGCCTGCATGACTGGTATAATTGGAATCTTAAAAATAGTCATCTCTTATTTGTGCAACTTCATCATCCTGGTAGCTAAATACTAATTTTGACTACAAGGGGCAGAATATTCTGACAGTTTATTTTATTTTCAGACATGGTCCCAACCTCGCATGGGTCTTCAGTGTGCACTCTGGCACAAACTTCTAATTGTCTGCCTCTCTGTCCACCGTTCAATGAAGGATGTTGGGAGAGTTCCTGCAGCAGCTAAAAATAGGTCAGTCAAATTTTCTATAATTTGAGCGAGGAAATGAGACATAATTAATAATGATTGTAATAATATGTAGAATATTTAATAATAATTACATAAGTTAATAATGACTTAGAATTGTAGCTTATTGCAGATGAGATTTTACAAATTCTGGAAATGCAAGATTGGGTGTTGCAAGAGGTTGGACCTTTGCTTGGAATAGAAGATGCTTTTCACTACTAGCTGTAGGAGCCTGACATTAAATTAACTTAAGCAGTCTTAGACATGTTCCTGATGAGAATAACTCTAGCGTGCAATCTGTTCCTAATCCAGCAGGGATCGTCACTAAATTATCAATCTCATTCACATAAACTATAGTGAAGGGCATTGTGGGAAATAAAAATACCCTACCTAGTGGCTGTGTCAACCGTGGCTCAGCTAATAGCCCTCTCCTTTCTATCAGAAAGCTGTGAGTTCAAGTCCCACGTGAGCTTAACAATGAAGGCTGGACCTCCTGTGCCATACTGAGAGAACAGTGCCAGCTTTTGTTAAACCAAGGTCCTGTCAGCCCTCTCGGGTAGCTGTAAAAGATCCCATGCTGCTATTTCGAAGAAGAACAGGGGAGTTATCCCCAGTGTCCTAGTCAATATTTATCCCTTAATGAGCATCACAAAAAACAATTATCATATTGCTGTCTGTGGAAGCTTGCTGTGTGCAAATTGGTTGTCATGTTTCCTACATGACAACAAATAACTACATTTCAAAAATACTTCATTGGCTGTAAAGTGCTTTGAGACTTCCAACGACCATATATAAATTCAAGGCTTGTTTCTTTCTGATGCATTTAGTATAGACATCTGAGATTAATGTTGAAATATACCATTAGAGCACAGACAGAGCTGTTTTACATCTGGCCCAGGTTTGATTTTGACTGGGGTGAAGGAAGAAAAGCCATGGGGGAAGCTCCTACTCATCTGTTATCATTTTGGTAAAAGTGCCGCAGAAGCTCCAGAAATGAATACATTCCTAGGGTTTCTGTGGTTCTTTTGTTGATGATATATTGGATAAGTGTCAGAATCTCCAGGGGAAATTCACCTCATAAGTATAGAAAGTTAAAAAAGTCCTCAGAACAATTATCGTTCATCTTGATGAGCACAGATTCAGCAAAAGAAGACTTAGTTTGCTAACAGCATCCAGAAGTTGATGTTATATGCATGTATTTGTTAAGAAAATACAAATAAGTGTACAGAGTCACGATTACAGTTCAACTAATTATCGTGGAGTCTGATCCAGAACGACACAACCCCAGATACAGATTCTACCCATTTAATATATACCCAGCAAAGTTCCAGCTCCTATTTAAATAAATGGATGTGTCCTGAGATACAGGCATTGGAGAAGCTTTGGAATAAAGCAGACCTGTGCTACAATTGTTGGACCTGCATTAGATTTCTATTCAGTTCAGCATTATTTGCCTCTGCTGTAAGAAGGCCATATGTTCCCTGTGACCAGGAGTTTACCTTTACTGCCCAGTCCTAAACTAGCATGACTCTGGAATCAAGGCAACAAAACCCATTGTTATGTGAAATGGATACTGTAGGTTTGCACATGACCCCATGGGCAGAACTTTACACCCTGCAGACGGGCACACGCCCAACCAGATCGGGCGTAAAATAACGCGCGATGACATTGGGTGAACGCCCTGACATCATCGTGCACTTGCACAATATTTTGGTCAGAGGTATGCGTGAGTCGGCAGTACACCCACTGACAGTTAGGAGGCCTATTAAGGCCATTAAAGTTTCAATTAGTGGGGATATTTCACTGCCCGTCTGATGTTACGGTTGGCGGGAAAGCGAATCGGCCAGGCGGCCTTTGCATTTTTGAGGAAACCTTGTCCAAGGGTGGGATGAGGTTTCCGATATTAATTTTAAAAAAATGCTTGGGCAGAATTTTTATTATCTAGATGTTCAGGTGAGTGAGTTCTACGCGGGAGCATTTTTTTCTGCATTTTTACATCCATATTTGATGGTTTCAAATTCTTCAGCTCCCTGATGCAGCTCTCTGCCTTCAGGGAGCTTTTATTGCGTGCTCCCCTGCATCCGTGCTGACTTTAGCGCTCACCCTCCTCACGCCCTCACCTCAGCAACGCTGAGCCTTTCAGTGCACCTTTCATGCTGGCTGGCTATTAATTGGCCAGCCAGCATGAAATCACAGTCGGGGGCCGATCGCGGGCAGCAGGCCGTTTCCCGGCCACTCCCGCCCAATGATCCGAAAATCCTGCCCCATGTAAATTTCTTCTGGTGGGTGGAATGATGAAAAATCAGCCACACTAGGCTAATTAAAAAAACATTAATCTGGTTCATGTGACCATGTAATATATGAATGATCTGAATTAAGTTCACTTACTGAATATCAAATCTCAAATTAATCATCACTAGCCTTTGGCCCCCAATTCTGGTCTTCTCTCTCATGCCTTCTACACTAGATTTCTGCAGACACTATCACCTTGTTTCTGTTGGACAAGACACCAAAAACCTGTCCTCTGGACCACTCCGGACTTCCATCACAGATTTGTTACAGTGCAAAAGGAGACCATTCAGCCCACTGCATCTTCACTGGTTCTCCAAATGAGCAAATCACCTACTGCAATTCTTACCCTGCACATTCTCCCTTTTCAGATAACTGTCTAATTTCCTTTTGAATGTCTTGATTGGACCTGCCTCCACCACACCATCTGGCAGTGTGTCCCAGGTACTAACCACTCTATGGATAGCGGTAAAAGATAATGAAGGACCCATCACAAGGGTAGGTATAGCCTACAGACCACCTAATAATGAAAGAAAGATGGATGAAGAAATATGCAGAGAAATTAGGGCATTTAAAAAACATGGAATAATAATCACAGGGAATTTCAACTACCTTGATACTAATAGGAAAGAAGAGGTAGGTAAAGGGGATATAGAAATGGAGTTCTCACAATGTGTACAGGACCACTTTCTAATCCCAGCCAAATTCACTATTGTATCTACTAATGGGAAATAAAACAAATCAGATAAGTGAAGTACAAATAGGGCATCACCTAAGCAACGGTGATCAAAATACACTTTAAGATGCTGATAGAGAGGCACAAAGGTATGATGAAAATTGCGTTAATAGATTGTAGAGAAGCTGATTTTGAGGAGCTGAGGATAGAACTTAAGAAAACAAAATGGACAACTATATCTGCAAACAATGATATAGAACTACAAAAGGAAACATTTAAAAGGGTGTTCAACAGAGTGCAGGAAAAATATTCCGCTAAAAGGAAAGAGCAAACTAAGCACAATTGAGACTCCATTTATGAATAAAGACAAGGGAGCAAATGAAGTTTAAGAAAGAGGCATCCAATAAGTACATAGTCAGGAGTGGAGTGCACGATAAGAGAGAATACAAAGAGATTAGGAGAGATGTCAAAAAACAATTAGGAAGCAAAGAAGAACTATGTAATTAAATGATCAGGAAACATAAAACAAAATAGTGAAGTATTTTACAGCACATCAATAAAAAATGAAAACAGTGATGGGAATACGAATTTTAAGGAATAGACAGGATAATACCACAGATAACAAAAAAGATGGCAGAAATATTAAACAATTATTATGCTTCAGTAATTAACAGGGACATAGAACAGGTGGAAGTGACATTGAATGATGAGACAAGCAATGAGATAACTGCATTTAAAATAAAAAATGGGGTTTATTGAATCATTAAAGAGGATAAAGCCCTTGGTCCAGATGGATTGCATCCACGTATTTTGAAAGAGTCTAGGGAAGAGATAGCAGAGGCATTACTACTCATATTTAATAATTCATTAGAAAAAGATGTAGTGCCAGAGGACTGGGAGATAGCTAATATAATTCCTACATTTAAGAAGATGGACAGAGCTTGCCTAGGGAATTATAGACCAGTCAGCCAGTTGAGCTTTCAATCAAACTGGCTACTGCCCTTCTAGGTGCAGGGTTCACTGACAGCCATTTCCACAGCCTTCACAGCCATTCCACCAATATTTCTTCTCCTGAACGTGCTTATGAAACCTTGAATTGATGTAGTATGCGAGAAACACTACCCTGGTAAAAGAAAAACACAAAAAAAACCCAGAAGTTTGAACAGGAGACCAGTGACTTGTGAAGTCCTGGTAGACTTATTGCTACCAGCATTCTAATTAGCAGCAGAAAGCTTGATAGCCTTGGAGTTCACAGCTCTGGAGTGTTGGAAATCCATATCTTTTGACTGCCCCAAATCCATATTCCCAGAACATGTAAGTTCTGTGGGCCAGACCTCTTGTGTGCTGAACTTTATAAGAAGATCTTAATAGGAACATTTTAATACACATTATTCAAGAATTCCTCCATTGGTTAGATAGTCAAAACTCCCAAATTATGAGAAAATGTAGTTGTGGGCCTCTGCTGAGCAGAAAACTTGAAGGTTTATTTTAAGTAACAAGCATAAGCATCACCTTATTCTTCCCGCACAGACATTGAAAGAGTACTTTGATGTTGCTGCCCCAGACCAGCTTCCCCTTGGACTAATGAAGTGCTCTTCAACCAGGTTGTAACACATCAGTCAATTAATTCTTTGCCTCAGAGCTGCCCAAGTAGCTCAAATGTGTAAACCGAAAGTAAAATACAGATGTCAGGAATGTCTCGGTCTGTGTTAAGATCGTTAACCACAGCTCTGGTGTTACAACTGACCTCAACACCAGGCGCTAGGGAGAGAAATACCAGCTAGACTTCCTGCTTCTGATCAATCTCTAGTGATTGTTGCTGGAAAGTACATATCTAGATAAGTAAAGATCAGGTTGATTGATCCTTAATATTTATCTTTAATTGAACAGTATCATGATGATCATGGTATCTCACTGCAGCAATTTGGGATTTTTATCTTTGTGACTTGGAAAGGAATTTGCTTTAATTTATGTCAAGATGTTACATAATTTGGCATTTACTGCACAGAAGCAGGCCACTAAGCCCAAGAGGTCCAGGTGGTGTTTATGCTTCTCTCGAGCATCCTCCCACCCTTCTTAACATGTCGTCCATTTTGTCAAATGGTGATCAGACAGAAAACTATCCATTTGCCTGGATATGATTTTTTATGGCCAAACTCCTGATCCACGATACATAGAAGTCCCTCAGTGCAGGAATCTACGGAGAGAGTAGTGAAGAGAATCAGCACTAATGCTGATTTTACACCCTTTTTACAGTTCTGCTTGCCATATTCTGGTAAAGTGTTTAAAGGTCCCAAAGCTTTTTAGTGTGTTAGTAAATGTGTGTATGAGTGAATGGGTGAGTGTATAAGTGGGTAGGGTGGGTGAGATAAGTGGGTAGAGTGGCAGGTGGGTGTGGTGCTGGGCGGCAGGTGGCAGGGTGGTAGATGGGTGAGGTGGAAAGTGGCAGGTGGCTAGGGTGATAGGATGGCAAGTGGGTGAGGTGGTAGGGTGCCGGGTGGCTGGGTGGGTGAGTGGGTAGGTGGGTTGGGGGCCAATCATGTTGGGCTGGTGGGGGGGGATTATCAAGTGGTGGCCGCTAGTTAGGTCTGATCAGGAGAGGTAGTCGGGTTTAGTTGGTTGGAGGGGGAGTCAGGATGGGTCGGGGGCTAGTTGGGGGATCAGGGGGTAGTTGAAGTAGGGTCGGGAATGTCAGTGTGAGTGATTAGGAGTTCAGTTGTATAGTTACCCAGGAGTTAGACTATGGTTTATCTGTCTAACATTTCCTGGTTAACTATTCAGGTATGTAAATTGGAACTGTCCGAAGTCTCTGACTCTAAGGAAGGGTCAGAGAGATTTTCAGAGGGACCAGGGGAGTAGAAGAATTGCCCATCAAAAGTTCAAACTTCCAGGGCAATTCTCACGTAGTCAGTGCATTGGGACTTCCTCAGGAACCGACGCGCATCTTGGACCATACGTCCAATCTCTGATGATCTGGAGACTGGAAGACCTGGGCCATCCTTTTCTCCCTCGTGTGTTTATCAAGCTTCCCTTTAAATGCATCAAAATGAATCACTGCAACTAATCCCTGTGGTAATGAATTCCACATTCTGACCACTCTCTAGATAAAAGGTTTTCTCTTGAACTCCCTGTTGGATTTATTAGTGTCTGCCTGGCCCCTAGTTCTACATTGCAAGTAGAAATATTGGGATGAATTTAAACCCGCACAGGGCGGGGAGGCCAGCAACAAATCAGGAACCCATTTCTAATTGAAATGGGCTTTGCTGTGGTTCTTTAATTCAGCCACTGCATTAGTATCCAGCTTCCAGGATTCCTGGCCAATCACAGAGGATGGGCAGGATGACACAGGAAGAATTTCCTGTTAAAGGCACCCCGGCATGGATCAGAGTAGCTGAACTACACATTGAAATGTGTGGCTTCAGCAACCACAGGATTGAAGAGGAGATCCAGGAAGCCCGCTCCAGATCCCAAATTCTCACCTGGAGGCCTTGCTGTGGGATCTGAGGATTTGCCAAAGATAAGAGAGAGAGGACAGCTGCTTAAGCCATGCAGGCATGGTTGGAAGTAACCGAAGAAGTGACCAGCTCGAGTGTTTGCCCGCGAATGTGGAGACAGTATCCCGAGGATCTCATCAGGGCAGAGAAGATGACTGACATAACACCTTCAAGTGAGCCCCAGACTCTGAGCTCCGCAGCATTCTCCTACACAGACCTCCTCAGACCAACACATCTTGCAGCTTCACTCATTCATCTCCCACTAATCATCTCCTCAAACCCCCATTTGAACAGCCAACTCTCACACTCACCCTCATTTATGTGCCATCTTACAACCATGCCTTCCAGGCAGCCTCATCAAAAGCTGATCTTCCGTCCTCTCTGCACAAACCATTTCCCACATTCAGAATCCTGGATTTCTCTTTGCGGGAAAAGAGGTCATGCTGAACTCCAGGGAGAGGCAGACACCCAGTGGGGGAAAATAGGAAGATAGCCCTCCAATGATGGCCACTGGCAATGAGCTCACCTGGCCCACTGGGAAGTAGATACTTGTTCCAGGAGGCTGCAAACGTCAGCAATGACTTGCTATTTAAGGCTGAGCTTCCTGAGGCACTGGTGCTCATGCATGAGAAAGCTAATCCTCTGGCCTGTAGACCCTGTGCTAGAGATCCTGTCTCCTTCACACTGGATCTCAGTGTGCATCCATCTGCCCTGTGGACTGTCATGTGGCTGAGGAAAAGGTGACTAGTGTTGCTGCTGGTGTTGCTCATGTTGCTCCTCTTATTCCTCATCAGAAGTGTATGGTGGAGCTGCATAATCTGCTCCCACGCTGCCATGAAGGTTGACAGAAAAGAAGGTGAGTGAAATCCAAGAGTTCCAAAATGTTGGAAATCACCTGAGAAAAAGTAAGGGCTCACTCCCAGAAGAAGTGCTGTGATCAGCAGACACTCACCTTGGCATGGCTGCAGCTCTTCAGTTTTACTGCTTGAAGGCTTCCTAGCCTGTCAGTTTCACTGAAGTGGTACCCAACCCCTAGCAGCAGCCCCCCACCGCGCCCCCCCAGCACCCCCCCCCACCCCCTCCCCCCCCACCCACCCCTCCGCTGTGCTCTTACCTCATTGATCCCAGCAGGCTCTATATAGCTCGGGAAAACACTGTGCTGTCTGTTAAAGCCAGAAAGCTGTGGCAAATCCAGAGTTCATTGCCTTTGTGCATATTTTAATACCTACCTGGAAGCTCATGGGAGTTCCCTGCTCACCTGTAAACCCAGTCAGATTAAACCTGAAAGTGGGTGGGATCATGTTGAACCTACCCTGATCAGGTATAACCTTGTGGATCTGGTATCATTCCAATAAATCGTTGTGACCCTCCTACATTGCCTCAATACTGTTTATATAATATGAAGACCAGACTTGATCCCAGTACTGCAATTTTTTAATACAAGTTCAACATAACTTCTTGACATTTCAATTCTGTTCCTCTGGAAATGAACTTCAGTGCTTTACTCGATTTTTGTGGCCATATTTACCTGCATTGCTACTTTTGGGGCAGATATTTCGCTGGTCATGTGAGCATCCTGATGTCATCGCGCACTCGCAGGGTCGGCAGGCGAGTGCCGGGGCTGGCAGTGCGCCTGCCGGCATTTAAGCCTACTATTAAGGCCATTAATGTCATAATTAAAAGAAATTTTCCACTGCCTGGCCAACCTTACAGTTGGCGGGCAGGCGAATTGGCCAGGCGGCCTTTGGATTTTTTGCAAAACCTCATCCACAGGCGGGATGAGGCTTCGATCAGTGATTGAGAAAATAATTTAAATTTTCAAATAATTTCTAACATGTGTCTGCTCATGTGACAGAGTCACACTTTAAAATTCTTTATATTTTATTTTAAAAATCTTCAGCTGCCTTAGGGAGATTTTACTGCGAGCATGGGTGAACTTCCATGCTTGCCATCCTCCCCCATTCCATCTTGACAGTGCCAAGCGTTGCAGCACATATTTCACACTGGCTGGCCGTTAATTGGCCAGCCAGCATGAAATCACGGGGGGCTCGTCGCCACCATCTCCCCCTGACTTCCCCACCCCCGCTGAGCCCACTCGATGACCAGAAAGCCCTGGCCTTGTACATCTGTACTACAAGATCCCTCTGCTTGTCAACCCTACTTAGTTGCTTCCAAGGATATGTGGCCTCCTTATTCTTCCTACCAAGAAGTGCTGCCTCACATTTATCTATATTGAAGTTAATTTGACAAGTATGTGCTCTTTCTGAAAATTTATTAAAGTTTTCCTGTACTTTGTTGCAGTCTCCTTCTGCACTAACAATATCCCCCAACTTAGCGTTGCCTGCAAACTTTGAAGTTGCACTCTGATTCAGTCCAAATTGCTCCTGTAAATAGCTATCACCAATGATCCCATCACTGATCCTTATGGCGCACCACTTCCCTTGCCAGTTTGAGTGATTGACTTTATTCTCTGAGCTCTATTCTCTGGTTTCTATTGACCTCTATTTTCTGGTTTTGCTTTATAGCCAGCCTGCTATCTGTTCTGCTGCTTTCCCCGGACTCTGCACGTTCTGACATGTCATTAGAAAGGTTAGATTCAGCTCATAAAGGATAAACTCCCAGAGGTACATTTTTTTGAGTAAATAGTTAGATCCATCTAAAATGTTAATTAGGATGGTTCCTGGGCACGAACAATAATTAAACCGAGCACTCCTGCCTGTTATATTAGGTTTTGAGATAATGATGGGATTTGGCCCTGCATATTTCTCATTATAAGAACATTATAAGAAATAGGAGCAAGAGTAGGCCACTCAGCCCTTTGAGCCCGCTCTGCCATTCAATGAGATCATGACTGGTTTTCTACTTCAGCACCATTTTCCTGTACTAACCCCGTATCTCTTGATGTTTTTAATATGCAGAAATCTATGTCTTCAACATACACAATGGCTGAACCTCCACAGACCTCAGGGTAGAGAATTCCAAAGATTCACCACCCTCTAAGTGAAGAAATTCCTCCTCATCTCGGTCCTAAATGGCCTGGCCCTTAATCAGGGACTGTATCCCCTAGTGCTAAAACACCCCCCAGCTAGAGGAAAAAAACCTTCCTGCGTCTACCCTGTTGATCTCTGTAAGAATTTTGCATGTTTGATTGAGATCACCTCTCATTCTTGTATCATTGTGATAGAATGGTTTTCATTCAATGCATCCAACAGACATGCAAATGCTTTGCATTTCCGCATCATTGAGGTAGATTTTCCTTCAAAGTTGTAACTTTGATTGGCAAATTGATAAGTCAATCCTTGGGACACAGCAGTTGGAGGATTTTCTCTGTACCTGTATCTCTTTTATTTTTACTCATGAGTCAAACTGAGAAAGCAAGGCAGATAGAGCAGCCCCAAGCTGTGACACAATCATGAAGAAAAGAAGTATAAGCAGCCAGCTTAAAAGCAGCTAACCTGAAGGTATTGGAGTTGTGTGTTTATTATTTTAAATGGTATTAGGAGTAATAGGAAATAAATGGATCTCGATCTATTCTCTTTATGTGTTCCATGTATACATTCATACTTTGTTTTGCCACGTGTTTTTCAGTCTGCCTTCTGTAAAGGCAGGAAGACACAGAGTTACACATGCAAGATTATTACATCCAATATCCAAAAAAGGGTTCATATTATGATCACTGAATCATGCCATTGTTTAATTAGGATCAGGATTGTCCGTGCCCACCAGCGTCAGGCATCTTCGGTGGCGTGAGCGGACAATATGGCGCGATTGGTTTCACGTTGGCGATCGTCCATCAGCCCGCCGATGGCGGGCTGCGTTCTCCACCATCAGACACCGGGAAACTCATTATAATACATCTGCATATCATTATAAGGCCAGCCCGCCAGAATCATCCCCCCCACTGCTGGATCGTCTGCCTATGTCGGCGGGAAAATACACTGACGTAGGACACCTCTTGACAAAGGTGACGTGCAAAATTCGGGACTTATCCGCCACAGTCTTGCTCATGTCATGGACATCCGAGGAGCAGAAGATGCTGGAGCCTGACACCAATGGCACATTACAGGAATGTCCATGACAAGGTGGGTGGATTCTCATGGACATGATGGACATGGCTGTGCTGCAAAGCAGCTCACAGAAGTTGGAAAGTTGCTATTGATGCTAACAATAGATGATGGTCGAGGGGGTGGGAGAGGAAGAGGTATTGAAGGGGTGAAGTTGGGAGCTGGGAGGCAATGAAGGTATCAGGGGGAGGTGAGGTTGGGAAGGGGAGAATGAAGGTGTCGGGGGCAGGGTGGGAGGGGGAACGAAGAATGGAGTAGGAGAGGGTAATATGGGACAAAACAGCAACTGGGGAGGTTGGCGTAAAGGGGTGCAAGATGTAAGGAAAGGAGTGCAGAGAGGGGAAGGGATGCAGAGTGGGGAGGGTGTCTGGAGGAGGAATTTGTACAGAGAGGGGAGGGTGTCCAAGGGGAGGAAGGGGAGCAGAGAAGGGGGGTGGGGGGAAGTAAGAGTGGAGGAAGGAGTCAGGAAGCGGGTAGGAGTAAGGCTAGAGGAAGAAGTGAAGGTGGAGGAAGACTGAAGGAAGGAGTCAAGAGGAGGGAGGGATTAAGGGTAACGGAAGAGGTAAGGGTGGAGGAAGGAGTCAGGGAAGGTGAGGGACTAAGCGGGGGTTGGGAGTCTTGTTGGGGGGGGGTGGGGTGGTGGAATGACTGGGTCAGGAAAGGTTTCCAGAGGGGAAAAGGTTCTGGCAGCGAAGTGGTCCCAGGGAGGAAGGGGTGCGAGTGGGGAAAGGGGTTCTGGGGAAAAGGGGTTCCAGGGGAAGAAGAGGTTAAAGCAGGGGAAAGGGTGTGGAGGGGGGAAGGGATGCGAAGGGGGGGAGGAGTGCAAAGGGAGAAGGGGTGCCGAGAGGGGGATGTGCAGATGAATATGCACGGATGCGGTCGAATAGGCCCATGTCTGCCTCCTGGGGAGCAGACTGAGAGTGGGCGAATGTTATAGAGCTGATTTTCCAGGGAACTTTTCTTGGTGGAAATATTGAACTTTACTTACTAGACAGCAGCAGCAGCTACATTTGTGCATCTGGCTCTGTAGCTAAGCAAGAGCTCTCTCTGGAGGTTCCCCACACTGCTAACTCATTGGCTTACACAGATCATGTGATCTACAACACAGGATTACTCTTAAAACTACAGTCCTACGATTATCAAAACTATAATTACTACAGTGTGGTATGGAGGAAGGATGAGAATGACCAAGGGCAGAGTGAGGCGGTAGGGTGGGAGGGTAAGGGTTTGATAGTATCAATAGATGGGATGGTGAGGGTGGTTGGTGAGGACCCAGAGGCAGACACAGACCCTGGGGGTGGTAAGGAGGAGGTCGGGGAGGTGAATGGGGATGGGGGTGAGATTTTTGGGAAGGAAAGGAACATGCACATTCACCTGGAATCTGTGAAGGAAAAGGTTTGTGGCTGGTAGGTCACAGAGGGGAGATGGAAGTTGATGCTGCGGGGTTCAACCGTGATGGGGGAAACAAAATGGGTGACTGGGGAAGGGGAAGAGATGGGAGAGCTGATGATAAAGCGAATCGAGACCATGCTGTCCAATCGAAAGTTAAACAAGAGTTGTGGTGGGCGAGATCAGATGCTGCATGGGGATGTGATCATTGGGTGGGTGGAGATACAGGTCAGCTCAGATGAACAAATGAAAGCAAACCCCAGCAGGCAGCATTCAAAATGCTCAGGACATTGAGAGGAGTGTGAAACATGAAGGATCTACGTGCATGGGAGAGTGCTTGCACAAGGCTCTGAAAAGCCCTGCCACACGCACACTTTTCCCTCCAGAATCACTCGTTGGCCAGCTGCTCCCTCTGTGGTGAGAGAGGATGAGGTTGAAGGGGTCACAGGCAAAGGGGACAGCCTCTGAGATTCCTGGGTGGATGACCCAGGTGTGTCCAGTGTTGCTCCTCCTCCCCTCGGATGCCTGAGGGCCCAGGCCTGACTCTTTGAGGGGAAGGAGCACCTGGAGGGAAGCTGAGGTGCCCAGTTTCCCTCTCACATTGCCATTGCAGGAACTCACCTGTGACTATCATGATGGAGTGCAAGTCTGCCCGCATCTTTGCGTTCTGCTGGACCAGGGTCTCCATGACTTTCTCCATCCTCCCCATGGAGACCTCCATATGGGCACATGTGGGCACCACTTCATCAGAGAGCAGGCAGGCACACTCCTCCGACTCACATGCCACTCTGCTGAGAGCTTCCAACAGCTCTGTGTGATGTTGCCCCTCCTTCTGCTGACTTTCCAGGATGAGTTGGAAGACCAAATCCAGAGGTTCATCATCTGAATCAGACATCACAGATGCCTCTTCCCCAGCAATCGTCCATTGCTGGGGAGCTCGGCTGAACATGCCTCCTCCTGCTGCAGATATGTCTTCGTGCAGTGACCATCAGATTGTGAACTCAAGCCTGCTCTAGAGCTAGGTCCTACTGAGGTGTGTGCCTCTGTGCTGGTGCAGGGTGTGGGTTAGCGCTGTGACGGGTCTTCCAGGCTGCTTATTTCCAGCTCGTCAGTGGAGGACGTGTCCTCTTGTCTGCAGATGAGGATGTGGAAGGAACTGAGGGACTGGCTGGCTGAGGGTGTTGGCCCCTTGGCAGAGCTCCCTGTGAACCAACGTGGACATCATTAGTGCATGGCAGCAGAGTCAAAAACAGGAGAGAGAGCACTCACAGTGACGTTGAGGGAGGGATGATGTGGTGCAGGATCCTCAGGTGGGTGTTCACCGCCGAACTCACCTTCGTCACAGGCAGCGTCCATATCCTCACCAGTCAGTAGGATGGCATGCTCATCAAAGTGAGTGAGGGGCCTAATGTGGGCCACTCCACCCTCAGTCTCGGACCTCTCTCTGCTGATGTGACCCAGCTTCTCCTACATGGGAACAAATAGTGTGAGCAGGACCATATCACTGCATGGAATGCTTGTGTGGTGAGTGGTGTTTTATGACACAGAAGATGGTAAATGCTGAGCTGTTCAAATCCCAGAGGGAAACTTGAAACAACTGTCACAACTGATTTTAAATTTGTATGTTTTGAGATGCAGGCTTTGAATTCAGTAATAAGACCATCGAATTTTAAGAGGTTTTTAGAAAACTAAATTAAACCTTTATTAATAAGAGAAATTATTTTAAATACATACATAGATCTACAAATTACTACTATGATACTTCTAAATCCCCTAATCTATCTAACTCTCAGTTACACTTTCGTTAAAGCAGCAGTAAGACACTTAGATTTTAAAAGACCCAGGCAAAGTAAACAATACTCTGTACAGTCAGATTCAAAGTGAGTTCTCTTAACTTCAGTCCCTGGAGGCAGCAGTTTGGTACATAATGGCTGCAGGCTTGTTGGATCTTAAACTGCCTCCCTCACAAACAGCCTTCGCTCCTTTAAACGTATTTTCCCCTTTGAATGCAAAGTCCCATTTTTTCACTATGTCTTTTGAACATTACCTCTCCACTAATAAAAAATCTATCATAGTACCAATTCCACCAGTAATCTTTGGGAAAAATAAATGAACAGACCTTACTACCTCTGCTGGCTACGTATACATTACACCCCCTCATTTGAATTCAAGCCACTCTTGCTTGTTTAAAAATGCAAATGTTCCCTTTACACTTCACATTCTCAAACTTCTCATGTTTACCTAATTAACATTTCAAACCAACTTCTCTTCTTACATCAAAGCACTCAGACTAGCTGCCACTAATTCAATTAAAGCTCATACACAGACACACACACACACATACAGACACATTCCGCTATTACTCTATTTTATGATAAATTCCAATAACATTATAGAAATTATTATATCTTCCTGACAGGAACCATGGACAGGAATGAGGGTGTGAGCACGCAACGATATGATCCTGATTGAGTTGTGAAAGTGCATGTGAGAGTTAGTGGTGTTGTCCCATGAGGTGTAAAATCCCTGTGGATGTGTGATGAGTTTGTGAGTGTGTGAGTTCAGAGTGATGAGAAGAGTGAGTTACTCTGGCGGAACGATGAGACCATTCATCCCGTAGCAGCAGTTTTGCAGTGCATTGGCGCAGACCACTGCTGGCATCACCTGCCATGCTGGATTGGTGATGCTACTGCCTGTCCTGCGGCCAGAGTGGGGGTAGAGGACACCTCAATGGGCCTCCACAGCGTCCAAATGGCATACCAGTGATGCATCATTCAACCTGGGGTGTGCAGTCTTTTTGCTTTCCATGGACATCTTCCCTGCCGCAGTCATGGGCTGGAAGAACTGCGATGTGTCCACGCAGCTAGACTTTAAATATGGTGCCCGGCGTGATGAAGCAGTGAGGTGATGGCATGGAGGGCAAATGAGAGCCCGCCCACCATGGAAACGGTGTGTTTCCCGAGAATGCATTAGTAATGCAGCAGGTTTGAGATGATACTGCATGAAAACCCGCTATCATGTTGTTTTACCTGCCCGCTATCGCACTTGTGCAAATCTGGGACGATTTCACCCTAGGTGTTGGATGTTAGATGTGATCACCTGGAGGTTCTCTTATGGGAGTGATTATGGCACTAAGCCTGAGAAAGTATTTATTGTAGACCCCTGAAATGTGTAATAGTTGAATGTGAAAAATGGGTCCTTTAACAAGGTACTGGAGGAATGACATCCATTTCCCTTTTCCTCTACCATCACTCTCGGATTTCACTACTATAACACATGGTCTTTATTTCTGCCCTTCCCTCTCTGTCCCATCTAATCTGCTGTCTTCCCTTGCCATTCATTCTCACTTTTCCCTAGCCAGCTTCCACTTGCCACCCTTCTTCCTCTTTCTTTACTTGCCTTTTACTTGTCAGGTTTGCTTCCAGTGCAAAATGATACCACATTTGTACACTGTAGGTGGGAAATCCTGTATTTGCAGAAGTGGCTTTAGTATACAGGTCCAGGGGCCTCAGTTGTTAGCACTGGGTCCTTGCTGACAATGGAGTGAAACCTATTTGATGTATTAGCTGCTTGACCAGGAGGGTCTGGGGAGGGGCTGCAGAAAGGGATGGCCCACTATGGTACGGTGGGGGGTAGTAGCGGAAGAAAGACAAGAGCCTAATATTGATTTTTGTCAGCAGAATGCAACAGCCTGATTCGTCACCCAAAGTACTGATTGCCATGGTGAACCCTGATAGTTGACCTATCTGACACTTGGGGCAAGGTTGAGATGGAAGCAGAGACTTGTTAAAAAAGACAGTGATCAGGCAGGATAAAACTGCCAGGCTGGAGTAATAGCTATAGGTAGAATGGGAAATTTTCATGGAACCAAAAACAAGTTGAATTCATTTTTTTCCCAATTGTAGATTGAGCCTTAGTGTTATGTGGTTAACGTGGTCCAGTCAGCAATGCTAGAGCTGGTTATATTCTTACAGCATTATAAACATAAAGTGCTGCATTGGGGACAAAAAAAGGTCAACAGTATACAGATAGATTGCATATAGTGACTTTAAGCATTTAATGACAACAACAACAAATTGCATTTATTGAGCAATTATAATCCCATTTTTATAACACAATCAGGACAAGAAGAAGCATTAGAATACTGCTGCTAATTAGATCCCTTGGTCTTTCAAAATGAATCTCCTTCTTTTACATGTCCCCATGGAAATAATTCATCTCATCATGGTTACTCAATTTCTACTCTCTGTACGAAGAAAGAGCAGTGGAAATAAATCCATGTCTTTCCTACTGCATCAGAGTGACAAAGTGACAATGCTTATCCTTGACTTCTGTGGATGATAAAAATAATTTTTAAAAAATAGACTCTTCTCTCCTAATTTAGAAACTACTGAAAGTAGCATAAGCAGAAGATATTTCATGTCTGGGAGTAAGGTATGATCAACATTCTTATTCATTGGGCTTGTAACTATTTCTTGTGAGTTACTCAGTCAATGTCGCTTGTGCTGACTGTTATTGTATCTCAACTGTTAGCCAAGCCAAGTCTATTCATACAACCTCAAGAATCACAAGTGATTCGAAAGTCCTTTTGAGAAATGGAATCAACTCTGCACTCTCCAGGGTCGACAGAACCAGAAAGTTTCCAGGTTTGGGGTCAGGCCTGTGCTCTGTTCAGTAAACCCAATCAGAGGCAAAATAATTGGGCACAGCTCCTGTGCCCTTGATGTTTCCTGGTTAAAAAGTAGTGATAAGGTGATTTAAGCAGGACTGGTTGAAAATGATTGGTCTTTGAAATACAAAACTTTGGGGTGACTGCAAGGAGAGCAGAAGGCCAGTTCTTTGATTGGAGATGGTTGTTGGCAAATTTATCTTCCTTCATCACCTGTGGTCTGTTCCTCCTCTTCATACAGCAGCTGCTGCTTTCGGTCCAGGCGCAGCTGTGGTCCCACTACTGGCTTGTATTCCTCTGCAGGGACCTCCATTGGAAGACCAATCTGCATGGTAAAATTATGCAGCATACAGTAAAGCAGTACAATTCTGTATACCTTGTGAAGTTTTTACTGCAGAGCCTATCCGGAATAGATGGAGACCATGGAATTTTGCCTTTGAAAATGCCAGCAGTGATCAGGAACCATTTTAAACAGGGACAAATGTTATCCCCAGAACAAGCCATTTCTCTATCTCCCTGGAAATGAGCTCAGATGCTGAAGTTCCTGAGGACTTCATGACATCTTGCAACAGATTTAACATTAAGATACGGGTCTTATGCTGCTAGTCAGTGTGCAATCCCTTGAAAATCCAGGGGATGCAGAGGTGGGCTCTATATTGCAAAGTGAGTGCCATTTAGAGCCCTTTGTAGCTTGGTGAAACCAGCCACCATGCTAAATACTTAAAGTCCTCTGATGTTTTTCCCATGGTGATAGTCCAAAACTGATGAATTGGGAGGCCTCAATAAAAAGACTGCTTGTAACAGGCTGCAAATTGAACCTCCAGATGCTGCCTGAAAGGACTCTGTTGCATAAAAGAATGACAGTTGTGGTGACTTGGACTTGCATTTCACATGAGAGAGGAGGAGAGGAGGTCTGACTGCAGCAGAGTTTCTCTAAAGCTTTGTTAGTGAAGCCAAATTTCTTTAGCATCTTTGCAGGGATCTTGTGGTCTATAACTCTAGTGGAAGGATAGTTGGACTCATTCTCCTTTGACACAGCTCCATCCTGTCTGCCTCTCTCAAGTTCTCTTCATTTTGGAGCTACTTTCCTTCTATAATTAGGGCTCTTAGGGGAAGACACATAGGAAACATGTAGGCCAGGGTAATTCAAAGGAAGGAAAACTTCAACCAAGTAAAGCTGAAATGCAGCTTACAGGCACCTTCCTATCATTCCAAGTAATCTTTGTAGTTCACCTCCAAGCCCTCTCAATCAACCATTGTTGGATGAATTTATCACCTTTCAGCTGGATTTCCGGATGAGTGCTCAGTGTTCGCATAATGTTCAATGTCAGAATGGCGGAAGGAGCGCCAAGATCAAGCAATCATTGATTGAAGACCCAGCCAGACATTAGTCATCCTTTTCCCTTGGGTGCTGCAGAAATTCTACCAACGCCGATCAGTTGTGAGGATATGAAGAAGAGGACGTGAAGCAGATAAAAAATTATTGGGGGAGGATTTTCCCCTCGTCGGGTGGGTGCGGCAAGCAGGCCCGGGAGCGGCCACACAAAGGCCTGCGCCGCCAGCGATCGGGTCCTGACCGCGATTTCACGCTGGCTGGCCAATTAATGGCCAGCCAGCATGAATCACGCGCTGAAATGCTCAGCGCTGCCTGGGAGGCGGGGGTAGGAGGGAGAGTGCAGAAGTCAGTACATGCTGCCTCAGGGAGCTGAAAACTTTACAAATAAAGATTTTAAAATTAAGGAAAACATGTTCCCTCATGCGACTCTGTCACATAAGCAGAGATGTGTTAAAAATGAGCTTTAAAAGTTTTTTTTAAATCACTCTTCGAAACCTCATTCAGCCCGTGGATGAGGTTCTGCAAAAAATGCAAAGGCCACTTGGTCTACTCACCTGCACGCCAACGTTGGACGGGCAGGGAAAATTCAATTTAATTAATTTATTAATGGGCTTAACAGCCTTCTTAATTGTCGGCGGACGCGCTGCCGACTCCTGTGCACGCGTGTACGGCCGAAATAGCGCGTGAGTGCGCGATGACGTCAGGACGCTTACCCGACATCATCGCAAGCTCACAAATGTCGCGGGTGAGCCCGCACACCGATGTGGAAATTCAGCCCATAAAGAAACTTGGGACAAGATCCTCCGACGGCTGAGTCGATAGATGCACTATTTGTTGTGGTGCTGGAATGTATAGACCAGGAGTGACCAGATTCGGCCCCTAGATTATGCTGAGTTAACTGGTCTTAACTGGGTTTGCTAAGAACTATAGGACTTGGACTATAGGCAATATAAAATTTACTACTGCTGATTCATACCTTTGTGATTTTGTGAATATGTCTGTAGTTGGTGAGTTGACTTGGCCTTCGTGCCATCTCCCTAGTTGGTAGAACAGTTCACCGACACTCACTATCTAAGTTGAGCCATGAGCTATGGGAAGGCACTATAGCATTGCAGCATTCCTGAATGTTGCTGTACCCAAGAAAGATGAACATCTTTAGAATAGGAGCTCAGATGAGGAAAACAAGCTATCAATTAACAAATGGGGTCATTTTTATCTTTTAGTGAATTCTAAAGCGGTTATAAAATCAGAAAATGCTGGAAAAAGAATGTCCATGGAAGGCCTGGCAGCATCTGTGGAGAGAGAAACTGAGTTAATCAGGTTGGTGATCTTTTATCAGAATAGTCTGATTTTCAATTTTTATTTCAGATGTTCAAAATCTGAAGCATTTTGCTTTTCTAAAGTGGTTATGATTTTTATAGAAAACGCGGCTGTGTGTTACAGATTTTCTCATGAGTAACTTTGCTTTAACCTTATCTGATCAATCGAAGTAGATAAGGAATTACTCAGTAGCAGAGTGCAGGTCTATTCTCAATTTCATGCTCAGATAGCCTCACCTCACCTCAATAAGTAATAAAAGTAATTTAAAAATGTATCTGTAATATTATATAAAACCTAGTGCTAACAATGCTTTTAACAATACCTTTAAGAGAGCTGTAGCATTTGAGATGAACTGAAAAATTGCTTTGCTGTCTCAGTGGCTTTGCATTAAAGAAGACAGGGTTCAGCCTCTGGTTAGGTGGTTAAATGCAACATGGCATTTAGTGTACGGAGTGGGATGATCTCAGGCTTGATTCCAATTCTGTGTCATTAGCTAATTTGAATCAGGGGCCACCATTTCATTCTTCTTTTCTTATATTCTGTCCAATTTTAAAGGTGTCCTGAACTGTGAGTCCAAACTCTTCAGCTGGGTTGAATACCTTGCCATTTCATAATTGTTTAAAACATGTCCAAATGTGTGCTGCCTTCACATGGGCATGAAGCAAGCTCTAGTATACTGTCTCTCTCAACAATTGATCAAATCTTTTCTAAATGTTTTCTCTTTAACTTGCGGGACGTAGAGATGACCTCTACCCCCAACGTGAAGTACTGAATTGACTTATTCCTATAGGATGAATAAGTGTTAAATTCTTGCACACTGGACGTTGTAATGGCAATTGCATGCCCTATCTCATGGGCGGTGGGAGATTATTTGCTTTAGCACTGGCTATTTCCCCAGAAATCCCAATGCTGCGGTTCAATATATTTTGCAATGTTTTCGAGCAATAGTCAATTTGAACATTGCTTTCAGGGCAAATTACCACAATTGGAAAGACTAAATAGGGTGCTCTGGGCACTTTAACTTCAAAACTCCAGGGGGAAATGCCTATTGTTAACTCGTCATTTGTAATTGGATGCTACATTGAAGGAGCATATAGGCCAAAACTGAGCCACCTGCTCCACAATTCATTTTTACAACAGATAAATGAATAAGCCTCCCAGAATTTTGAACATTTGGAAATAAGCCATCTATGGGTGTGGTCACTGAATCATTAATTCTGTAACCTAGTTCAGGGTGCAGAGAGTATTTTAAAAAATGTGTTTTTTTAACCAGGTTGCATGGATCCATCAGCTGCAAAGATCAACTTTCACAATGGTTGGATACACATTGTGCTCCCAGTAGTTTAATTTTAATAATTTATACTTATCTCTCAATTCCTCAATTCCTCCTTTCCAAAAAATGCTGACTTCATTCTGGGTCATCAGGTGGAATTTTACACCCCAGCTCCGCCCCCACCCCAGACCCCATTTCAGGATTAGGCTGGCAGATTCGAAGGAGTGTAAAATTGGGTGCCATTGTGGCATCACTGTGCCCATTGTCTACCTGCCACCACTTGTATTTTAGCAGCAGCAGGGAAGGTGTTAGATGGCCTGCCCACCCTTGGGCCAATTCAAGCCACCACTTAGGGGTCTCCTCCCATCGCCGATGGTGTTTTACCATAACATATGGTAAAAACTGGCAGTCTTTTTGGGAGTTGTGGGGTGGGTCCCTTCTCTTACGGCACCCTGTGAAAAGGAGACCCCCCTCCATGGTATTTCCCATCCCACGTGCTCCCCTTCTCTACCTTCCTGAACCCAGGCCGCCACTCCACTTGACAGGCCCTGCCATCCAGGCCCCAGTGAAACCCCAGATTTACCTTCTCATCCAGCTCCAGGTCTCCTCACTGTTGGATGGCACCTGCAGTCCCAGCAGTGGCCACCGCTACCAGTGGCACTGTTGGAGCTGCCGGCCATCTGCCAGTTGGCCACGCTGAGCCAATTTGTGTCATGACAGCTGTTAAATTGGCTCAGGGTTTCCCAGCAAAGTGGAGGGGGCCCACCCCAACTTTTAGGCCTGGTGTAACATGCAGCCCCGTGGTTCCAAAGGTCCTTACTGCACTCCAGTAAATTGCCCAAATAGCTATTCTTGTGTGAGCTGCGGCACAGAGTGTTGATGGATTATAAGCAACGGGGCATCAAAGATAAGCTTACCCTCACTTACTGACCACATTTAGATGAGCACTTGAAACGCCATAGCATACAGGGCATTGAGCCAAGTGCTGGAAAATGGGATTAGAATAGATAGGCGCTAGATGGCTGGCATGGACACGATGGGCTGAAGGGCCTGTTTCTGTGCTGTATAACTCTATGACTCTATATGCACATTTTGACAGTCATGAGTGATACTTAAATATGAAATAAATAAAATAACAAAATATAATTGTTCAATACTGCAATCCCTTCAGTGGAAGATATTGCAAATCAAAAACAAAATGCCCCACTTCCCAAGAAAACTTACCAAATCATCAGAAATAAAATTCAAAACATGGTAAAGATGTATTGTATTAACAAATTAATCCAGATTTTAAATTGCATGGATGCTTTCCATTGAGGTAATTGTGATTCTTAAATGACAGATTATCAAACAATACCACAGTTTCACAGAATGAAGTACAGGCATCCACCTAACAACACTGTTAGATTCAAAGAGTTCAGACAGAAATTCATAATCCCACACAATATGGATATGATCTTTTTGACAAAATCTGTCAGCGTGGAACTCTGTGCACTGTTCAGCTCAGATATTTCTGTTTTTATGTTACATAGGGTCAAGTCAATGCAGCTTACAGTCAAGAGAAAGGTCAGCCAGCCTTATCTGGGAACATTTAGAAATTATTGTTTTTTGCGTATTTTTTGCCTCTTTAGAATTATAGCTGAGTGTCTTAGAACTATGGATTGTGACCTTCATATGGTCCCTAGTCCCGCTATCTCTTTCATTAACACTCAGCTGCAAAGGAGTTTATTTATAGTAAGAAAGAGTGTAATGTATGCACTGCATTGATGTAGTGCAACCTTTGATGACTGACATTAAACAAGATTGATGATTTTGTTACACAAACCCTGCCTGTGGCATTGTCTGTCTCCGAACTGTCTGTATCATTTTGCTGTAGTAACTGAAATAGGAGTTAACGGCTGAAATGTTCCGCCACTGTTGGCGCCGGGCGTCATGGCGGGTGTGAGCTGACAAAATGGTGAGAAGACCAAAAGTCAGTTTTACAATGCCATGAAACCAGCTGCAATCATTTGCTCTGCCTGTCAATGGCAGGCCATGTTTTCCATTGTCGGACGTCCGGAATGTCATTTTAATGCGTTTGCATCTAATTATAAGCTGTGCTCACCAGAATATCCCCCCATGCTGGATCATCCGGGCCGGCATATTTCACAACTGTACAGCTGGTGGGCTGCACTTTGCTTGGGACTTTGAGGTTTGTTTACCTACCTTGCTTCGGGCAGCACTCACGGACATCAGTGCCAGGCTTCACAAGCAGCATCACATAACTTTTAGTGGGCTCATGAGCGGGTTTCTACCTACCAGACCAGCTGTAAGGCGGGGGTGGCTTTTCAATGGCTGCAGGGCTGGGGCTTGATTGGGAAGAGAGAGGAGCGGCCTTAGGCAAGGAAAGAGGCTGCAGGGTGAGGGCTGTACTGGGGAAAGTTGGTGTCCGAGTGTGTGTTTGTGGGGAAAATGTTGATCTGCGCATGTGGCCTGGTGAACGTTGAGGAGTCAGTTTCCGGAGGAGATGAGGCCAGATGGTGACGTGAGGGTTTTTGGGAAAGAACAAGTGATGATGTCCCTTGAGCTGGCAGTTAATGAGATGATGTGTGAGTATGTGAGTTTAGACTGATGAGATGTGTGACAGCACAGATGAGGAGATCATTCACCCGTTTTCTGCACTGGATGGCTAACCTTTTGTGTGCAGCATTGGCACTGACCACCTCTGCCACTGCCTCCCAAGCCGGTGTGGTGAGACTGATGGGCCTCCTGCGGCCAGAGCGGGGATAGAGGAGACCACGGCGGGCCTCCACGGTGTCCAGATGGTGGCGCAGGGATGCGTCACTGAACCGGGTGGCCGCTCTCTCCTTGATCTTTTGGGGCCATGTCTTCACCAGTACCCTCGTGGGCTGCAAGCATTGAGAATTATGCGCATAGCTGCAGTTTAAATATGGTGCCCTACGTGAAGAATCGGCGAGGTGATGGCGTGGTGTGCAAACTGGAGTCCACTCGCTAGCCATACAGCATGTTTTCTGTGGCTGCTCAATTAATGAGGCAGGAATGGGACAATACGGCGAGAAAAGCTGCCATTGCAGCCGGCAGGTAAAATGCCCTTTTTCCCACCCACTGCTGCACCTATTGCAAATCTGGGACAATTCTGCCCAACATCTTTTATGTGATTCACATAAGTGCTCTTGTTAATCTGTTAAAACAGCTTACAGAACTTCCTCTATGACTAAGTGGCACAGTTGAAAGTGTCCTGGAATCCTGCTAAACAAGACAGTCAATCCTTAGCTTGCGCTGAACTGATATCTGTTGGGCAGCTATTGGGGTAATATTGTGTAGGGAAAGAGAAATAAGTCAGCGAGTGATCCATCACCTAATCACCAGCCAAAGATTTCCTTTCTTTGTGTGTTGATTCTGGATAAATCTTAGCCTCAGCTGTGGTGACCTTGAAAGTTGGAGAACCTACCAGCACTCACTGACTTGGCTTGCACACATCCAGTAGGAGGGACACTGTAAGACTGCCAACCACAGTGGAAACAGCTGTAGCAGTCCTGCTACTTTTGCAGCTGTTATCAGTATCACTGCACAGAACAATGATCAGGCCTGGGACTCTCCTAATCTCGGTGGTATGGTACCAAATGAGGTGATTTATTTATTCACTGAGAAACTCCTGTGCAATATTTGTAGTGAAACACTTAGTGACACATTTGCAATTACACTTGATTGGCTAAAAGTGTCTTTTTTGAATTCAGTAAAAGTGTTGGGATAATAGTTCCTTGGTACATTCTCCATTGCAATGCCTGAACCAATCAGAACAGACTTGCCAACCAATCAGCTCCCTTTTCTCATGCAGTATAAATTGTTGCTTGCTTTGAAATTTGGTGTCCTTGTGTCTGTGCTGATGAGTGCAAGATGAAAAGCTTCAACAGCATGTCTCTTTTTTCAGCAATACTCTAGTTCTGTACTACCAAGCAACTATTAAAACTAAGATATTAATTTTCTAACTTTAATAGAGCTAACTACATGGGGACTTTAGTAAAGAACTGCCGTAATACTCAGTAATATGCATTGTGTGAAATGCCTCTTCTCTTGGTCTCAGTGCCTTCCCCAGAAACAGCTCCATTCTGAGACTCAACCTGAACAACTTTTCTGTACTGGAATGGACCTGCCAAAGTTTAGCTGAAACTGTGGGCAGTTATATTTTGTGACACCAATAGCCTTTGACTTTATGTCCTGTATTAGGAGATTCAGCTCAAATTCTTCCAGCTCTTCCTTAACAGTTTGCTAAAGCTGGGATTGTTTTTTCCTTCTTAGGGCTCCTTGTAGATCAGAACCTCTTCGATGGCTTCCTCAAAAGACCAAAGACCATTTATTCTACTTAGCACAGGCACTGCCACCAACTAACAAGGGTTGTACATAAGCGGCATTATCTAACCCTTCGTCATGCATTGGGTGTCAGGAATAAAAGTGTTGCTGACCAGGTTGCAAAAGTTCATTTCTAAAGAATCTTTTCATGACTCTCATAATTTACATTATAATAAAGGCAGATAGTTAAGGACTCTTCATGCCGAGTGCGCTCTTGCTGTAAGCAGGGTGGGATCAGAAAGGGCAGGACACTAGGCCCAGACCCAGGCCCGTTGGGCTCTGTCTGTCTTACTTTGATATCCAACCCAGTAGAATATTTTGGTTGGAACATCTGTTATGATTGGGAGAAAGAGGCCTAACTGGGGAGGAGGGTGATTCCCAGGCTTTGTGTCTCCACATCCATGATTTTCCAAATCGTCAGAAGATCAGTGCATTGAATGAGAAGATGCATACAAGCCCATCAGCAGGCCGGACGCAAATTGGGGCTGCAGGTTGTCCCTCCAAAGAATGTTGCCATTACCTTCAGGAGATTGGTCCTCTATGCAAAGAGGACAAAGGAGAATTTAAAAGATCCTCTTGGATCAACGATGCCAGTTATTGATTGTCAGCACCATCCGTCACCCCCTCCAGCCTAGCATGCTCCCCTGGTTTGGTGCGCTTCCAAGATGTATCCACCCAGATTATTAAAATCAAGGGCAGAATTTTCCTGTAGCCGTAAAATGACACACAGTGACGTTGGACAAACTTCCTGACGTCACCGTGTGCCATCGTGATATTTCGTTGAGTGGGCGCGTGTTGATCTCGGATCCACGCCCACCATTAATTAATGGGCCACTTGAGGCCCTTGAGGCACAAATCGACGGCAATTTTTCGTGCCCGTGCAATCTTTGGGTTGGCACACAGGCGCAATGGGCCAGCGGGTAGGACACATTTGTATAAAACTCATCCATGGGTGGGATAAGAGGGGTCAGTGGGGTTGTGAGTATGCTCTGTCAAATATTGATGTTTCACAGTTACTGATACTTGCCTGTGATCTGCAATACTTCAAAACGCGTACCCAGACAGCTCCCACGATGTCTACTTTCTCAGACACTCCCAGGTGCCAGGGCTCTTCAGTGCTCTAGCCCAGCTGGATGGATGGCTGCTGGGTGACAAGGGCTATCCCCTCAGAAGGTGGCTCATGACGCCTCTCCGCCATCCAAGAACAGAAGCTGATCAGCGGTACAATAGGAGCCACACCTCCACAAGGGCTGTGGTGGAGAGAGCCATCGGTCTTCTCAAGATGCACTTCCAATGCCTGGACCACTCAGGGATGCACTCCAGTACCTCCCAGATCGTGTTTAGGTGATAGTGGTTGCATGCTGTGCTCTCCGCAATCTTGCACTGGAAAGGGGGGACACAGTGGGCAATGAAGTTGTCGATGCAGTGGCTGCGGTTGCACACGATGAGTCCAGCAGTGGGTCTGAGGATGAACATGTACAGGGAGTTGCTGAGGGGATAGACACTGACCCGGGCATACTCCAGGGAGGCAGGGACACCTGGCAGGCTTTAATCCAACGAGCCTTCACCTAGCACATCACACATGGACCTCCAGGAGAAGCCCGGGCTATAGGCTCCACACTTGATACCTAAGCACAAAAGCTGCCTGGTTAGGATCATTAACTAAGGCCTTGTTAATAAAGCTGAATGTCTAATAACATTTTTGGAAACCATCCACCTGCAGAAGAAAAGAGGCACCCTCAGCCATGATGACATGTTTGAATTTAATATTACAACCAAAGAAACTTAATGAAACAAAATGACAAAGGTGTTAAACATCACACCAACTCATAAAGGCCTCATTGCGGGCCAACACAAAAGCACCAGTGATAAACCCGTGGTGTATCTGAGGTACCTTATGTTTACGTTTCCGGGTGCTACGTCTTGATGCTGTCCCATCACTGGGAGTGGCATCTGAGACAGCCTGCTGACTCTGCTGTCCTGTTGGCCTCAATGACCTTGGCGGTCGTCCTCTGGCCCATGGAGCCTGTGCTGGCCCTGCCTGGGAGACAGCTGTCAATTCCACAGCTGGCATCTCCCTAGTCACCGCAGGCTCACCGAATGCAACGGTCACTGGGAGAGGCATGGAGGAGTTGCCACCCTCATCCAGAATGCCCTGAGAGGAGCCCGCAGAGACAATAGGCAGCTGCTGCGCCAACATGAGGTCAATTCGGATCTCCCTGCTCACCATGGATGGATGGGCAACGAGCTTGGAAACTTGGTGCTCAGACCATCTCCCACATTGGCAATGACCATCTAAGGTCAATACTGATGTGAGGGCTTGCTGGTCCGCGTGAATCCCCACGGAGACCTGATGGGTCTCCTAGAGGAGCCTCACCATGAGAGTCGTCACTCTCTTCATGGAGGACGCATGGTGCTCAGCCATGAGGTTCATTACTTTGACAATAGTCTGCGTAGCCTCCTCCACCATGGGAACCAAGCCAAGCATAGCCTCATGTATCTCCCCCAGATACTCTGGCACACTCGGCCACATTTCCTGCATTTGCTACATCACAGACAACTCCAGAGGCACATCATCAGCCACCGACTGAGCATATGGCTGGTCCCCTGCAGTTCTCTGACTGCTGGTGCCATGGGCACTCTCTGTCTCTGCCAGCTCCTCCAGTGACTGTGAAGTGCCCGCACTGCTGTGCCCAGGAACACTAGCCAATGATCCAATTCCCACAGAGGTACTAATATCTGCACTTGTGCCTGCCTGGCAGAGATGGTGTGATGCTGGTGAGACTTCAGGCCCCTCAGGTGTGAGAGGGGGCCTCTGCTGCTCCTTCTCCTGGCCCTGCTCTGATGATGCTGAAAGGAAGAATAATGACGTTGGATCAGTTAATGTGGAGGCAATGTCAATGTGCATCCTTGTTCCCCGGATCATTATGAGAGAAGAGCATTGATTCGTGCTACTTATACCTGGACTCTCTTCGCGGACAGCCCACCCCAACCAGAGTGGGACGTATCAGGGCTCCAGTGTCTCCTCACCCCACTGCTGCCGAAGACTCACACAAAGATGCTAGGCCGGCCCTCCCCCCCCCCCCCCGCCACCCCCTTGGCCACATGCTGCCTACATCACATTAGGCACCACACGGTATATCTTTCCATAGCAAGGAGGTACAAGCACGTGGAGTGCAGAGGACAGTAGATGGTTCATTGCCATGCCATCTTGAACTCCCCTCCCAGCATGTCATCACCCTGACTTTGACATGTCCTGGAATTCCAGCACTGTGTCTAGGTGCAGCTCCTCCAGGTTGTCTCCCAAAACAGTCTTGTGGGTCACAGTGTAACACATGCTGCGGGTGCAGAACCCATCTCTTCACCAACCTCTCAGGGTGACCTCGGCATGGGCAATATCTGCTGGCCCACCCAGCGGAGGACACACGCTGTCACTGATTCAATGCAGTCACTACACTCAGTCTTGGTGGGCGGAGGTGGTGGTGTTGGGGGGGGCACCGGGGGGGGAAGCCTACCTGCTGGGTTAAGTGACCAACACCAGCATGGGTACTCACCCTTCCTGAGCGCTTGCGACACTGGATCCAAGTGCACCGCACCACATCGTGGGAGATCACCACCTCCGCCACCTACTTCTAAGCACGTTTGGTCATGTGGGGGGGGCCTCCTCCTCTCGTCCTGGGGTACAAGGACCTCCTCGAGGAGGGCAGCAAGGCAATCATCTGAAAATCGAGGGGCACAGTGCCCACCACCCAACCCTCCTGCTTGGTCTGCTCGCCAGCAGCACTCTGGGTAGCCCTTCCACTGGCTATGATTCGCAGCCTTTGAAAGGCTGCAGCAAATTTTGAAACAGGCCGCTGGGTCACCATTGGACCCAGTGGTCATTGCAGTCCCGCCGCCGCCTGCCCGCTCCCGCTGCCCTCGGGAGCCGCGATTCACACTAGGCGGGCCTTAATTGATCCACCCGTGTAAAATGGCGGCACAGACCCAATCACGGGTGGCAATCGCGTCCACGCCTGCCCCACACTGCCCGCCCGACGGGCAGAAAATTCTGCCCCAAGGAATGTTCCCCTGATTGGGTCAGTATTTGAGATTTCTGATGAGCTTAGCCCAGAACTTCTCCTGAGATTAAAGACTTTTACGTTTTCAGTCTTCTAATATTTTGCTGCGATGGGGGTGTTTAAATTTATGGTAAATATTGTTGATTTGTATTAATTTATCATTTTGTTAATGTGCAAAGTTATAGGGGTAAGGCAGGGGAGAGGGACTAGATAGAATGCTCTTTCAGAGAGCCAGTGCAGACTCGATGGGCCAAATGGCCTCCTTCTGCACTGTAAATATTCTATGATTCTGTGGTTTATATATGCAAGTAAATTACAATTCTGCAATTATATATCTACCTACCTTTCTTATAACTACCCATTGTTTTCATGTCATTTCAAAATGTTTCTAATGCTGATTTATTGCTAATTATTGCACAATGGACATCAGTTGTGGATGACACAGAGATTATGAAAGTAGCTGCAATTTGTCAAGCAGCAGCAATATTTTATTTATATGCATAACTGCAGCTCATTACTGCAAGTATGGATTTATTTATTTATGTAACTACAATATGAAACACCGTGAATGTATGTCTTTGTTGACCTGAAATGGGCGAGGAACATCATTTATTTATATACTTGGTGGGGTTGAGATTGTCCTGTGGTGGGAAATGCAGAATAAGTGATCATTAATTAGCCGCCCATTTACATCCCTCTAGAAAACCTTTCATGATAAAACAGGCGACTAATTTGCTATTACGTGTTTTGCCCTATGCATTCTTGCATTCTTGTGAAGGAATTTCAAAGGTGACAAAGGTGTTTTTGGTTAGTTCAGATATTGTGTTCCCTGTCAGGTTATGTTAGCCAGTACCTCTGTTTTAGAACTATAATAAGAAATAAGACAGTTAATGTTCCTCTTTGCTGAATATCAGGGGCAGAATTTTATCCTTGGCGTACGGGTGCACACCTGACACTGTCCATGCATGAAATAAAGCGTGTTGACGTCAGATGAGCATGCCGACGTCAACTTGCACTCTTGCGATATTTTGCTAGGCAGGCGCGTGATGGAGACGGAGGTGCGCCCGCCGTTAATTAAATGGCCAGCTAAGGCCATTGAGAGGCCAATTTTCTCCGCTTTACGTAGCCCATTCAATATTCAGGCTGTCGCATAAACAAAACAGGCAGGCCTGCAGGCCACAATTTGCAAAACCTCATCCATGGGCGGGATAACGGGGTCAGTGGGTGTGACAAAGTGAATAGTGAGGAGTGCAGGTTATCACTTGCTGCTGGTTGCTTCTGTGAACAGCACAGCTTCATTTTGCTTCAGAGCTGCATTCAGAGCATTTGGAGGCCTCAGTTCAGAACTCAGTGTCGTCTTCCAGGCCCCCGGAGGATTCACGCCATGTGGAGCCTTCCAGTTATCAGACAACCTCCGTTTCCCTGGTAATGGGGACTGTAGTCTCCGCTGGAGGCGCCTCCTCTGAGGAGGTAGAGAAGGGCAGAAGGGGGAGTAGGCCAGGTGCCCCTATTCAGCTTCCAGGGGAGCGACCTGCGGGAGGAGAGATGCAGGCACAAGGGTCAACAGGCAGTCCAAGGTAGAAGGGGCCGCAGAAGATGCCACTACCCTGCTGCCAGGGTTTACAGGCGGCGATGCAGTTACCTCAATATGTCTGAGGGGCAATGCCGAAGAAGGCTCCGTCTTTCAAGGGAGACAGTGACTTCCATCTGTCAGAAGATCGGCCCTGAAATCCCTCTCACTGTGTGGGTGGACACAGTGGTTCTGAAGGTCACAGTGGCCCTCAACCCCTATGCGTCCGGCTCTTTCCAGGGGTCAGTGGGCGATCTGTGTGGGGTCTCCCAATCAGCTATCCACAGTCGTGTCAAGCTGGTGACAGATTCCCTGTTCAGGTGGGTATTGACTTTCATTCACTACCATATGGACGAGGCCAGCCAGGTTGAGCGAGACAGAGGCTTTGCAGCAATTGCTGTCTTCCCCCACATCCAGGGTGCAATCGACTGCGCACATGTGGCCATCAAGGTGCCAGCAGGTGAGCTGGAAACCTTTATCAACAGGAAGGGATTTCACTCCATGAAAGTGCAGATGGTGTGTGACAACAGGATGCAGATTCTGCAAGTCTGTGCAAGGTACTCAGGCAGCTTCTATGACGCCTACATCCTGAGGCACTCCCAGGTGCTGAGGCTCTTCAGTGCTCCAGCCCGACTGGATGGATGGCCGCTGAATGACCAGGGCTACCCACTCAAAAGATGGCTCATGATGCCTCTCCGTCATCCAAGGACAGATGTCGAGCAACATTATAATAGGAGCCCTGCCTCTACAAGGGCGGTGGTAGAGAGAACCATTGGTCTTCTCAAGATGCGCTTCCGATGGCTGGACTGTTCAGGGGGTGCACTGCAATACCTCTCAGATCGTGTGTCACTGATAGTGGTTGCATGCTGCGCTCTCCACAATCTGGCACTGGAAAGCGGGGACGCAGTGGTAGAAGAAGTTCTTGACATAGCTGCACAAGCAACACACGATGAGTCCAGTAGTGAGTCCAAGGACGAACACACTCAGGAGAACACTGAGAGGATAGACACTGACCTGGGTAACCTCCAGGGAGGCAGGGGCACCCGGGATGCTTCGATCCAACGCTTCTTCAGCTAGACTATCAAATAAGAACCACCACCACAGGCCAGGGCTGCAGGCTTCATACTCGATCCCTGACAGGACCAGTTCCTTGCTCAACAACATGCACTATGTGCCAGTGCAATGAAGTTTAAGGAATCACATATCTATCATAACATCAAGTCTCACACTGCACCCACAGAGCAAATGAAGCATCCAGAGGCCAGTTGCAAAAAAAATCTTATTTACTGCTGACTGACAAACGTTACAGAAATTAACATTAACTGGTGTTTTACATCACATTAAAAAAAAACAGAAAAATATAGAAAACAGATATCACCTGTGATCAGGCCATGTTGTGGTTAAGGTGGTTTAAGCTTATGCTTGTGGGTGCTATGTTTAGGTGCTCCCCCCTCACTGGCACCGGCATGGGAGACAGGCCGCTGACTCTGCTGTCCTGTTGGCTTTGATGACCTTGGCGGGCATCCTCTGGCCCGTGGAGCCTGTGCTGGCCCCGCCTGGGAGAGAGTGGCCAGTGCCACAGCTGGCAACTCCCCAGTCACCGCAGCCTCATCAGATGCCACAGTCACTGGCAGGGGGCAGAGGAGCTGCTGCCCTCATCCCGATTGCCCTGAGGGGAGCCCACAGAGACGACAAGCAGCTCGTGCACCAAAGTGAGGTCGCTTTGGACCGCCCTGTTCACCATTGATGGATGGGCACCTAGCTGGGATACTGGGTGCCCAATCCACCTCCCACACTGACAAGTGACCAGCTGAGGTCATTGCCAGTGTGAGGGCTTGCAGATCCGAGTGCATCCCCAGGAACCCCTGACTGAGTCCCTGGAGGAGCCTCTCCATGAGAGTCGCCACTCTCTCCATGAGGGAGGCATTGCACTCAGCGATGAGGGCCAACACAGTGTTTATGGGCCACATGGACTCCTCCACAATGGACACCGTGGTATGCATTCCCTCATGTATCTCCAGCAGATCATCCCGCACACCCTGCTGAACAGCCAGCATCTGCTGCCTCAGGGATGACTCCAGAGGCACATCATCAGCCATCAACTGAGCATGTTCCTGGTCCCCAACAGTCCTTCGACTGCACCTCAAGCGAATGTGAGGTGCCCTCACCAATGTGTACTGAGACACTAAACATCGATCATATGCCCACCAAGGTGATGGTATCTGTGCTGGTGCCTGCTCAACAGAGAGGGCGTGGTCAGCATGGTGGTCCTCAGAGGTCAGGGGTGGGCCTTCAGGCTCCTTACAACGAGGGGCTGCTGGTGAGCATAAAAGAGAGAAGAAGGACGTGTCATTAGTTTAACTCATTAGACTGTCAGTGTGCATGCCTGGCACCCTGATAAGACAGAGATCTGCATCATGGTGCCCTCGGCTTTCCATTATCATTGAACATTCCAGTTTCGAGGCTCACATCAATATAGAGACTACACTGGAATGGCTGCAAAAACCCACATTCTCCCCTCAGTTCACTGCACTTTTACCTCCCTCTGGCACCCCAACCTCATTGTGGCCGCTTGACCGAGATGCATGACACCTCTCCAGCTCGAGGCTCTCCTGCTCATATCAACTGAGGATTAGGAGATATGGGGGTCCTGCCAGTCCGCAACCTTTCTGCATTCTTATGGGATGTTTTCTCTTGAAAGGGCAGAGGGGCATTGATTAGTCCACTCTCTACCTGCAGCACCATTGCAGCCTGGCCAATCCCACCTGAGGAAGACCTCACAAGGCTCAGCCGATTCGTTACCCTGGAGTGGCAAGGCACGAAATCCAAGCAGCAAGGGCTCACCCCCTTGGCCCGTTCCTGCCTCATTGACATTTGCCACTCACACTCTAACACATCTGAGGTCCACGGGTGTATGGGCAGTTCTTACGTGCTCTGCAAAGTGACCCATGCCAACGTGGTACTCGCCCTTCCCGATTGCAGGAGATTGTTAAAGTGCTTATGGCACTGCATCCATGTGCACCCCACGACATTGTGGCTGCTGACCCTGGATGTCACCTCCTCCCAGGCCTTTTTGATGAGGTGGTGGGGGGGGGCCTTCTCCCCAAGCTGCCACATCCTCCAGGAGGGCAGCAAGACACATACCTGAGAAACGCAGGCTGACTGCCTCGCTGACTTGCCCTCTCGCCTGCTATGTCCACCTATTACAGCCTCCATGCACAGGGCTTCCGTGTCCTTCACTGGCAGCCTTCCAGGGTCTGCTGCAGCCGCATTTGCATCAACTGTTGGGTCGCCATTGGACCAGGCGGACATTAAGCCCTGCCACTGGCCCTGCCCACCCCTTCGCGCTCATTCACAGGCCATGTCTCAGGCTGGCCAGGTCTTAATTGGCCTGCTTGAGTAAAATCGCAGATCGCTGCCAATCATGGGCGGCATTCGGCTTCCCGACTGCCCCAGGCCACCCCAGCTAAGCACCCCTGCCAAGGGCAAAATTCTGCCCCAAGTGGGTGGATGGTGCACGGAGCGACCACAACGCTATTGATAACAAGCAGAAAATCTGCAAACACTCAGCAAGTTAGGCAGCGTGTGGGGCGAGGGGAACAAAGTTAATATTTCAGGCCGACATGAGAAGCTGATGAACTGTCATTGACCCGAAATGTTAACTCTGTTTCCCTCTCCACAGATGCTGCATGACCTGCTGATCATTTCCAGCACTTATGCCTAAGTCGCCTTCCTTGCAATAAAACAATGACCATGTCCCAATTCCCCAAGAGCTCATATTAGTGATGAATTTCCTGGATTCCTCACCAGTCTGTGCCAGGCAGATAAGAAACTGGCCGAATCGTGATCCAGTCCTATCTTGAGTGAGAGACCAAGTGTTAAATGGATGGTCATAGGAGCCAGTCCCTAATGAATTGAAGCCATTTTTCAACCAAAGGCATGAAATGAGCTGTTAAGAAGGTATCCTGTAATGGGATGCAAGGGGAGTTGTTCCTTCACAAGGAAAGGAACCATTCTTAGTAGAGTTACACAGTGCCCATCCAGGAATCTCAAGAATGAAGATGATCACGTGAAGTTATCTGGAATGGATGGCGATATTGAGAAGGTGATTAAACACTGTGTGCAATGCCAACAGCTACAGAAGTTGCCAGTGGCAGCCCCATTACACCCATGGGAGTGGCCTGGTAGGCCCTGGGTGAAACTGAGGTTAAGTCGCCAACATCAAGGGCTACTATAGAAAAATTACGCCAAAGCTTTTCTATCCATGGATTACCAGAAGTAATCATCTCTGATAATGGCACTGCATTTACTGGCACTGAATTTCAAAGATTTATCAGCCTAAATGGTATCAGCCACTTGAAGACCGCATCATGTCATCCGTCACCCAACAGACTGGCAGAAAGAGCAGTATAAATTTTTAAGGCGGGAATGAAAAACTTAACAAGTGAATCGTTGGAAACTAAACTTGCTCATTTCCTAAGATAAAAGCAAAATACTGCAGATGCTGGAAATCTGAAACAAAAATAAACATTGCTGGAGAAACTCAGCAGGTCTGACAGCATCTGTGGAGAGAAAGACAGAGTTAACGTTTCATACGGACTCGAAACATTAACTCTGTCATTCTCCCCACAGATGCTGTCAGACCTGCTGAGTTTTTCCATCAATTTTTGTTCTTGTTGCTCATTTCCTATTTCATTACAGAACAACCACCCACACTTCTACAGGTAAAATACCTGCAGTGTTACTGATGAGGCGCCATCTTCGAACAGGGCTAAACCTGACACTTCCCAATTTGGAGGGGAAGGTGGAGAAAAGTCATGGGAACCAGAAAGTGACTCATGATTTGCATAGTCATGAGCGACACTTCACTGTTGGAAAAGCAGTATATGTAAGGAATTTTGGCGGAAGACTGAAGTGGTTACCTGGTAAAGTAAGCTCTGTGACCGGACCATTGTCATGCCATGTGGAAGCGGAGGGCCGGATCACCCATAATTATGAGGATCATTTAAGAAGAAGGGAGATGCCCCAACAAAATGATGTTCCATCTGTAACCATTGATGAACCTGTGGTTCCTGCTGAAGTTGTTCAAACAAGGATAGACATGCCCGATGTCTCTGTTGGAGTGAAAGGCACTGAAATGCCTGTGCCTAATGAAATACCTGTTGATAGTGCGGCTTCAGAGACCATGGTTCCTACAAAAGATTTAGAAGTTGTGAAGCTGTGATGTTCCACATAGATCAGGAAACCATCTGAAAGACTGAACTTATAATTTCATGACCTGTTTAAATATTATAATGTCATGAGATAAATATCCTGGTAAATACAAAATGTACATAAGCGTTAAGGGGGAAGAAAGTAGTAATTATAATGTTGATAAACGTAGGACTGTAACTTTAAGAATAATCTTGTGTTATAAGATCACGTGACCTGTGCAAACCAATCAGTTCTTCTTTAGATATAGAGTTAGATGCACCCATGTAGCTGCTGCTGTCTTGTAAATAAAGTTCAATGTTTCTACCAAGAATAGTTGCCTGGACAATCAACTCTATAACAATGCCTATTAGGGGGTCACATGATTGTTCTTGACAAATGAGCCCTAAGGGCGGGTAATCTGGGGGCAGAGCTTTCTAGTCGTGGACCTTGTTCAAGCATGTAGTTCCTAAAAGAGCTCTGGAATAAAGTTAGCATTTTTAGCCCAAGCCATTGGTAATAATGCAGAGATCTAAGTTTAACTCCAGACTAAAGGCCCTGGCAGAGTCCATCGCAACTTATATAGCTGTTGACTGAGCACTGCAACTTTGGAGACATGCTCAATAACATGTTGTAGGACTGGTTAGTTTGTGGAGTTCACGATGAAGCCATTCAGCACCATTTACTCAGAATTAAACATCAATTTGAAGTATGCCATGAAAATTGGGGGAGGCTTTGATGTAGTGGTATTGTTGCTAGACTAGTAATCAAGAGACCCAGGGTAATGCTCTGGGGACCTGGTTTCAAATCCTGCCATGGCAGGTGGTGGAGTTTGAATTCAATAAAAAAAAACCTGGAATTAAAAGTCCAATGATAACTATGAAGACATTGTTAATTGATGTAAAAACACATCTGGTTCATGAAGGTCCTTTAGTATCTGTGGGATAAACCCCCTGGTCTAGCCTACATGTGATTTCTGGCTGGCCCACAGCAATGTTGTTGACTCTTAAATGCCCTACAAAGTGGCCTCACAAGCAGGTGTTATCACCACCTTCTCAAGGGCAATTGGGATGTGCAATCAATACTGGCCTAGCCACATCCCATGAATGAGTATGTTAAAAAAATATTGCTGGCCATGGCAGACTTTACAGAATCTTCAACTGGACCTACGCCAGAAATGGTGCAAAAACCAGAGAGACGACAGGGAGGTGAGAGATGGTCTCTGCTGTTCAAAAAAACGAAAAGGCCTGGTGATTCCAGGTTAATCTGTTACAGATTAGCCACATACCAGACACCTGCAGATTCAAGGAGGCAGAATGCCATTACTGACACAGGAAAGGGCACGTAATAAATCAGTGACCATAAGCCAGCAGACCAAGATGATTGAAGTGAATAATATGACAGAACCTGAATCTGCCGATACCAATATTTATCAAAGCAGTAAAAACTGAGCCAATAATCGTCACCATTCAAGTGAATGGGAAGTCACTAGTAATGGAGTTAGATATGGGAGCCTTGACTACAATTGTGGGAGAACACATATTTAAATACCTAAATGAAAGTACCCAGCCACTGAATCTGGAGCAAACCACAGCTCAATTGAAGACATGCACTGGAGAGTCCATACAGGTAAAGGGCATCGCCACAGTACCTGTGTCTATAGGCAACAGACAGCCCAGCTTCCAGTGATCATCGTGACAGGTGAAAGACCCCATTTTCTGGGCTGCGACCGGTTACAAAAAGTTAAGCTCAACTGATTTGAAATATTTCAAGTGAGAACAGGAGGAGTTCCTGAGCTGTCAAGGAAATACGCCAGTGTATTTTGTGATGAATTGGGAAAGCTAAAAGGCCTTGCACCAAAAATATAAGTAGATTTGCAGGTGACACCCAGTTTCTTTATGGCCAGACCTGTGCCTTATGCCCTAAAGGAGATGGATGCAGAATTGTGCCGCTTAGAAAATCTAGGCATCATCCAGCCAGTCCAATTTTCGGAAAGTCCCTACGATGAAAGTTGATCATATTATTCACACTTGTGGGGACTATAAATTCACTGTGAACAAGGCAGCTAAACTAGATATATATCCTATCCCGGGATAGACAACTTGTACGCAAAGCTAGCTGAAGGCAAATCCTATACCAAAATGGATATGAACCATGCATACCAACAGCTAGAGCTAGATAGCACATCTAGAGGGTATGTCACTATCAACATGCACAAGGGTCTGTATCAATATACATGCCTGCCCTTTGGTGCATCATCTGCATGTGCAATCTTCCAAAGGACCATGGAAAGTCTATTGCAAGGACTTCCCCGAGTAGTAGTGTACCTGGATGGTGTCCTGAACACAGGGTCAATGGAAACCAGACATTTGGCCAACCTGGGAGAGGTTTTAATAAGATTTTTGGAAGCTAGTGTATGATTGAAGAAAGAGAAATGTACATTCCAAGCACCTGAAGGTACTTACCTGGGTCACCAAGTGGATGTCACAAGTTAGCATCCAATAGAGGAGAAAGTCAGGGCAATCAAAGAGGCACCCTCTCCTTCCAGCATTACTGAATTCAAGTCTTTTTTGGGCATGATTAATTATTATAGTTGCTTCTTGACAAACTTATCAGCAGTGTTAGCACCTTTACACTTGTTAAGAAGGTATTACATTCATCATGTCTACTGCTACATTATGACCCATTAAAATAATTAATATTAGCCTGTCTTGCATCTCCTTATGGTGTGGGAGCGGTGTTATCACACAGGATGGAAGATGGCTCCAAAAGGCCAATCGGCTATGTCTCCAGAATCCTCTCTGTGAGGGGGTTATTCACAAATTGAAAAGGAAGGTTTATCAGTAATATTTAGAGTGAAGAAATTCCACCAGTATCTGCATGGATGACATTTCACCATAGTGTCAGACCATAAACCATTAATGGGTTTAATCAGTGAAGATGAAGCCATTCCGCCAGTTGCCTCAGCAAGAATTCAATGCTGAACTTTGATATTATCTGTGTACGAGTACACCTTTATGCACCATCCTGGCTTACATATTGCAAATGCAGACACACTCGGTCATCTCCCTTTACCAAATTGATACATGCTCCAGTCTCACAGGGAGAGGTAAAAGCAAAATATTGTAGATGCTAGAAATCTGAAACAAGAACAGAAAATGCTGGAAAAACTCAGGATGTCTGACAGCATCCGTGGAGAAAGAAACAGAGTTAACATTTCAAGTCCATATGACCTTTCTTCAGCACAAGCACCACAAGAAATGGTGTTGTGATGAATTTCCTGTGTGTGCGAAGCAAATAAGGAATTGGACGAACAGAGATCCAATTTGGTTAGAAGTCCGAGACCTTGTATTGGAAGGGCGGTGTCTGAAGAGATAAAACCATTCCATGTCCGGAAAACAGAGTTAAGTTGTCAAGATGGAATCTTGCTGTGGGGATCAAGAGTCATTGTCCCTTCACAAGGAAGAGAGTCACTCTTGACAGAGCTTCACAGTGCGCATCCAGGCATATCAAAGATGAAGATGCTTGTGCGAAGCTATGTCTGGTGGCCAGGCATAGACAGTGACATTGGAAGTTTGGTCAAGCACTGTCTTCAGTGTCAGTAACAACAGAGGTTGCCTGTTTCAGCTCCACTGCATCTGTGGGAGTGGCCTGGTCAACCCTGGGTTAGACAACATATTGATTATGTTGGTCCACTGTGAGGTACCATGCTTTTATTGATCATCAATGCACATTCTAAGTAGATGGATGTGTAAAAATATACAAATATGCAGGTCAGGTGATTAAAGATTAAGTCTCTGAAGCGGTTTTCTTATTTGGTTAGAGCGGTGTAGCTCTACCACTTTAGGTTCTCCGATTATTTAGGTTCATCCGATTAATGCCTTGGTGCGGCAGCTGGCCCAATGCTGGGTACATAACAGTAGGCTGGATAAATGGCTCTTAAGTGGAAGTCTTATTTGGCTGCCCACTTCCATGAACTGAGTTTCCAATTCCCATGGAAATCTAGCCTTGAGAAGCCACCCAGATGGAGGACAATGTCAGGAATCACCCCCTGTACAACTTTCTGAATTTCTCTGTCCCACACCCCCTACCCATTTCCAAAGCAAACTCAGCAGGTTTGGGGAGAGTCTACTCAAAATCTCTGAACATTGAAGTGTTCTATGTATTTCTTCTGAAAGGTACTTCAGGGAAATTGAAAATTGGACATTATGGCCTAAATTTTCATCACTGAGGTGGGTAATGGGAGTCAGGAAAATTCCTGGCTCGGCCTGAAGTGAAAGTGCTCGCAAAGGCGGGATCTTCATTGCCGCGGGGCAAGTTGGGCTGGAATCGGGCCAGTCGACCCAGGAAAAAGTTTGGAGGCAGCCACAAGGGCTGCTGGGTTTGGAGGCAGGCTGGTTAAAAGGCCAGCCACAGTGCTGTGACACTTTGTCCCGGTTAGAATAAAAACACAAAGGCCCTCCAACTCTTATACCCCTCACCCCTCATACACTCCCCATGCCCCACCCACCTCCAATGGCCCCTCATGTCCCCATTCCAAGCTTTGCCCTTCCACCCACTTCCTATGGCTCCTCATGCCCCCATACCAAGCTGTGCTCTTCCACCTGCCCCCATGGTCCCTCATGCCCCCATGCCAAGCTCTGCCTTTTCAGCCACCCCTATGGTCTCTCATACCCCATGCCAAACTATGCTGTTCTATCCATCTCCAAGGTTCCCCATGTCCCCAATGACAAGCTCTGCTCTTCCATCCACCCTCCAAGGCTCCTTGAATCCCCTCAGTAATTCATTCACATCTTTCTACTATGTTAAAAATGTCATTCCATTAGAAGGCAATAAAAGTGTCAATCATCCAGACTCTTTAAAGCATCAATAACAGAAACCGCAAGCCCTTGAAACCACTTAACCTTGTGTAACTAAGCGTTGTGAAATTGACTGCAGAAAACAGAGAGCCTGAGCTATCAATCAAGCAATTTTTTCTCTGGGGCTCAGGTGTTTCAACAAGAGTAATGGTTGCTAGGACTGTCAGCCAAGCCTCATTAAATTTGCTTGCCAGAGTAGGTGGGTGGAAGAATATAGTTTAGCATTGGGATTATGAGAGGCCATACGGTTTGGATGAATGGGCATAGCTTGGCATGGGGTAATGGCCCATGGGATTTGGGCTGGAGGCATAACTTGGCATAGGGAACATGTGGAGGACATTTTAAACTTACCTTTTAAAAGGCCCCCTTATTCAGATTAGGTTCACAACAACCTCTGAGGGGCTGTGAACCATGACTCTTTAAAAACCTGTCCTGACTCCATGAAAATTGTGGAGGAATGGGGCATACTTATCTCTGCTATGGAGCGGGCCAGGTCAGGCGTGCCTAATACAGAATTTTGACAGGAATCAGCCTGCATCCTTTAATATCAGAAAGCTAGAAAATCAGAAAGCCCAAGAATGGGGTAGGGAATTCCAGAATCGGACCCGTCGGCCATTTTTAAAAGACTCCCATGTTATCCTGACTCAGGAAATCCAGGCCTATTGCCCTTGATAGGATAAAAGTTAGAGGAGCCAAGATATTTCAAGGCATCAGGAATTTTGGAATGTTGTGAAGATTAGATATGTTCTCTTTAGAAAAGAGACTTTGAAATGATTTGATTCAAATTTTCAAGATTATGAAAGGGGCTGACAAATCTATTGCTTGTCTTGGGAAAGGATGAGATACTAAGAGTTAAAAATTCAAAAGCTAACAAAGTGGATCAGGCAAAACATTTTGACAGGAAGGATAACAGGGAAGTCATTGAAATGGATAATAAAATGGCTTTAGCAGAAAATTCATTGTATGCTTGGGAAGAGATTGGATTAAGGGGTCAATCAAAAGGACTAGAATGGTCTAATAAACTTTGAATTTTAAGCTGATTCTCAGAATTTGTTTTGGCCAACTGCAATTGGATTCAGGCAAGCAGTAAAAAATATCGCAATGATAAGAGTTCAGACGATTTTCAGTAATATGGTCAATCGACTCTTTCAATAGCTACTCTTCTTGCCAGGCTTTGATTTATGACTAAGTATTGAGGGGGTTTTTTATGGCTGGTGACATGTTTACATGTTTATGATATCTATCCCAATCACTATAATTCTTTGAAGAGTCACATTCACCCTAGGTTTTCCATTATTGCAAATATCGTTGCTTCTTAGCTCCTGTCAAATCAGATTTCATGATCATTCTGGATGTATGGGGTTCCTGGACTAATGGAAGTATTTACTGTTTGTTTTATTGCAATCCTAATTGACATCTTTTCCTTGGAGATTGCATGAAGTATGGCTACATACTGCGCAGAGAAGGTCCAGTTCTTTTGATTTATAGAGGCAGCTTTTATAGAGCAGTGGTTGTTTAGAAAGGCAGTATACAATGCTGTGGTCAGCACATTTAGCTGTGGATTTTATGCCACAGTTTATGTATGACTAAACTACTTAATTAAACGAATGACACAGTGACATTATATAGCTAGGTCCTTTCTAGTCAGTGAGTAATTGGGAAGTGACATTTCATAGCATTTGATTTCAGCTGATATAAGGTTTCCTGCAGAACAATCCAATTTGGCTGACAATTCTGTTGAAATATTTTTCAGCTCACTGAAGTCAGCTTTTGATCCCCTACTATTGTAATAAATGCTAAGAATTGTTTTTGAGAACCTAGGAGTTGGTTGAATGCCCATAGTGCATCATCAAGGACAACACTAAGATAGAAAAGAATAACAGAAAATGATAAAAGAAACAGTAGCATCACTAATAAATATATTCTCAGATGAACAAAATTTCCTGTGATTATTCTCATGGTCTGTCAGAAGATGTGCTATTTTATCAAGTCAAGAACATGTGCAACAATACTCCCCAAACTTTTTACCTGGTGTGATTTCATTTTAACGCCTCAGGCTTCTTGTGATCCCAGAGTGAAAGTTTGGAGGATGGATCGCGCGCTGGTGGGTATGAGGTTGCTGAGAGGGGGAAAAGGCTTCAGTTGTTGAGCCAGGGAGGGGGAAAGAGTTGACCATGCCCTTCTCCCCCTCTTTCAACTCCCCCCAACATCCCTCTCCTGCTCTATCTTGCCAATTTTTACCCACATATCCCTTCCTTCACCCTTCCATCTCCCCCTCTATTTTTTGCTGCTTCACCTCCCATCTCCCATTTCTTCACCCTGCTCCCCATCCTTCATCCCCCATCTCCCCCTCCTTCATCCCCTCATCTCCCCTCCTTCACCCCCATCTCCCCCACTTCGTTCCCCTAACCCCCACTCCTTCATCCCCCCCATCCCCACAAACTTCCTCCCTCTTCTTCGCCCTTCAACTCCTCCTTCTTCACACACCATCTCCTCCTCTTTCACACCCCATCTCCCTCTCCATCACTCCTAATTACTTCACCTTCACCTTCCCCTTCTTCGCTCCCTATCCCCATCTCCTTCACCCGCCATCTCCCTCTTTGAAGAGTTGTTGAAAAGGCAGGATTTCTCCAATAAACACGAACGCCGAGTGATTCACAGGCTTTTTGCAGCAGCAGCAATCAGGTCTCAGAGAGAAATCTATGAGGGCGTGCCCACCAACAAAAATGCAAAGATTCAAAGGGGCTTCACAGCTCTCAGAAATGAGTCCAAGCTTCACGGCAGCCATTGCTTAAATCTCATCTTGTGGCCCCATTAGGGGTCATGACCACAGTTTGGGAAGCCCTGATTTATAATAACAATAATTGCTGAAAAAAAGAGACATGCTGTCGAAGTTTTTCACCTTGCACTCATCAGGACAGATTTGCAAGAATACCAAATCTCAAAGGGAACAACAATTTATATTGCATGAGAAGAGGGTGCTGAATTCCAACTGGGCAGTTTTATGTACCTTTTCCAGAGTGAGAAGTTTTGATTCTGTTAAACTCTTTGTTGGAAGAATGACTAGAAGTCTTGTATTTAAAGCAGCCCTATTGGAATAAAGACACCAGTTTGAACACAAATCGTTTGTGGGTCTCTGCTAGCTACATTGTATGAAGCAAATATTCCTTAAAAGCTGCAAAATTGACTTGCCATTCAATAAACACTGGAATAGGTGAGCTAACCATTCAAATGTGGCCAGAATACACTGGACACTGTGCCGATCTTGCTAAAGTGAATTTCACTGAAGTGCCTGTGCAAATTCATTAACATGAGCTCGAAAGAAAAATCTTACACTAATCAGTGCAATCAGGCAATGTAATCGATTGCAATCAATTCATGACTGGAGAAGGGCCAATGTCGGCTTAAGGTCCTGGATGGGATAGCATCATTAATTTGTTGTCACCATGGCCTTAGTGGCATTGTCTTGCTTTTTCTCCGGCTTTCTTCAAGCTTCCCTCAGTTCATATCACAATGTTACCCATCCCTTCTTCCCCTTCTGTTTTTACCCTCGATTTCTCCTTTAGTTGTTGCCAGGATAAAGTTGTTGGGTGTTCGTTTCCAATGTCCATATTTGGCTATCTTTCTCTCTCTAACTGTATTTAGCAACCCTTTTGGGAAAGGCATGGAATAAATCTTCTCTCCTTCAGATGGTTGTCAGAGGCTGGTAAGCGCATCTGAAACTTTTAAAACTTTTACACAGAATTTGGTTTCAATCGCTCTGAACATTCTGCTTTGTCCAGAAAACTTTTAAAGCTTAAGCAGTAAGTGGCATTGATTTGAAACTAGTTCCAACCAAGTTTAAGCTAAAATTGCTGCAACAGGAGACACAGACGTGGGCTGAACCTATGGTTTTGACTGGTAGGCGGGACCCGGGTCGGGAACACTAAATCCAGCCCAGGGTGCCTCAAGATTTTCAACAAATCTTGCAACTTATAAATGGGCACAGTTGCCAGGCCATCCATTTGGATGGGGTGGTAAGTTGCCTTGTAAGTCAGCTGCGAGGTGGGGAGGGGAAGGAATGTTTAAATAGTGAAATGGAGGAGTGGCTCCCTCAGGTTTGCTGCCGGAGACTGCCTCCTTTCTCAGGCTGCGTTTTGGCCACTGCAATGGCCAACCGGCCGACTGGAAAATGGCGGGATGGAGGGTAGACAGTGCCCAACCCAGCCTTCTGGAAATTGGCCCAGGGGCAGGACAGTGCTGACAAGTGGAAATCCTGGGCCCGCCCACCTGCTGACAAGTGGAAATCCTGGGCCCGCCCACCCCTGCTGCCGCTTCCCGAGCTGATTAAACATTCAAAACAAAAACAGAATTACCTGGAAAAACTCAGCAGGTCTGGCAGCATCGGCGGAGAAGAAAAGAGTTGACGTTTCGAGTCCTCATGACCCTTCGACAGAACTTGAGTTCGAGTCCAAGAAAGAGTTGAAATATAAGCTGGTTTAAGGTGTGTGTGGGGGGGGGGGGGGGGGGGGGGGGGGGGGGGGGGGGGGGGGGGGTGGCGGAGAGAGAGAGAGAGAGAGAAGTGGAGGGGGTTGGTGTGGTTGTAGGGACAAACAAGCAGTGATAGAAGCAGATCATCAAAAGATGTCAACAACAATAGAACAAAAGAACACATAGGTGTTAAAGTTGGTGATATTATCTAAACGAATGTGCTAATTAAGAATGGATGGTAGGGCACTCAAGGTATAGCTCTAGTGGGGGTGGGGAGAGCATAAAAGATTTTAAGATATTTAAAAATAATGGAAATAGGTGGGAAAAGAAAAATCTATATAATTTATTGGAAAAAAAAGGAAGAGGGAAACAGAAAGGGGGTGGGGATGGGGGAGGGAGCTCACGACCTAAAGTTGTTGAATTCAATATTCAGTCCGGAAGGCTGTAAAGTGCCTAGTCGGAAGATGAGGTGTTGTTCCTCCAGTTTGCGTTGGGCTTCACTGGAACAATGTAGCAAGCCAAGGACAGACATGTGGGCAAGAGAGCAGGGTGGAGTGTTAAAATGGCAAGCGACAGGGAGGTTTGGGTCATTCTTGCGGACAGACCGCAGGTGTTCTGCAAAGCGGTCGCTCAGTTTACGTTTGGTCTCTCCAATGTAGAGGAGACCACATTGGGAGCAATGAATGCAGTAGACTAAGTTGGGGGAAATGCAAGTGAAATGCTGCTTCACTTGAAAGGAGTGTTTGGGCCCTTGGACGGTGAGGAGAGAGGAAGTGAAGGGGCAGGTGTTGCATCTTTTGCGTGGGCATGGGGTGGTGCCATAGGAGGGGGTTGAGGAGTAGGGGTTGATGGAGGAGTGGACCAGGGTGTCCCGGAGGGAGCGATCCCTACGGAATGCCGATAGGGAGGGTGAAGGGAAGATGTGTTTGGTGGTGGCATCATGCTGGAGTTGGCGGAAATGGCGGAGGATGATCCTTTGAATGCGGAGGCTGGTGGGGTGATAAGTGAGGACAAGGGGGACCCTATCATGTTTCTGGGAGGGAGGAGAAGGCGTGAGGGCGGATGCGCGGGAGATGGGCCGGACACGGTTGAGGGCCCTGTCAACGACTGTGGGTGGAAAGCCTCGGTTAAGGAAGAAGGAGGACATGTCAGAGGAACTGTTTTTGAAGGTGGCATCATCGGAACAGATGCGACGGAGGCGAAGGAACTGAGAGAATGGGATGGAGTCCTTACAGGAAGCGGGGTGTGAGGAGCTGTAGTCGAGGTAGCTGTGGGAGTCGATGCGTTTGTAATGGATATTGGTGGACAGTCTATCACCAGAGATTGAGACAGAGAGGTCAAGGAAGGGAAGGGATGTGTCAGAGATGGACCATGTGAAAATGATGGAGGGGTGGAGATTGGAAGCAAAATTAATAAATTTTTCCAAGTCCCGACGAGAGCATGAAGCGGCACCGAAGTAATCATCGATGTACCGGAGAAAGAGTTGTGGAAGGGGGCCGGAGTAGGACTGGAACAAGGAATGTTCCACACACCCCATAAAGAGACAGGCAAAGCTGGGGCCCATGCGGGTACCCATAGCCACACCTTTTATTTGGAGGAATTGAGAGGAGTTGAAGGAGAAATTGTTCAGCGTGAGAACAAGTTCAGCCAGATGGAGGAGATTAGTGGTGGATGGGGATTGTTTGGGCCTCTGTTCGAGGAAGAAGCTAAGGGCCCTCAGACCATCCTGGTGGGGGATGGAGGTGTAGAGGGATTGGACATCCATGGTGAAGAGGAAGCGGTTGGGGCCAGGGAACTGGAAATTGTTGATGTGACGTAAGGTGTCAGAGGAATCACAGATGTAGGTGGGAAGGAACTGGACAAGGGGAGAGAGAAGGGAGTCAAGATAACGAGAAATGAGTTCTGTGGGGCAGGAGCAAGCTGAGACGATCGGTCTACCGGGGCAGTTCTGTTTGTGAATTTTGGATAGGAGATAGAAGCGGGCCGTCCGAGGTTGGGCGACTATCAGGTTGGAAGCTGTGGGAGGAAGATCCCCAGAGGAGATGAGGTCAGTGACAGTCCTGGAAACAATGGCTTGATGTAGTCGAGGTAGCTGTGGGAGTCGGTGGGTTTGTAATGGATATTGGTGGACAGCCTATCACCAGAGATTGAGACAGAGAGGTCAAGGAAGGGAAGTGTCAGAGATGGACCACGTGAAAATGATGGAGGGGTGGAGATTGGAAGCAAAATTAATAAGGCCCTCACGCCTTCTCCTCCCTCCCAGAAACGTGATAGGGTCCCCCTTGTCCTCACTTATCACCCCACCAGCCTCCGCATTCAAAGGATCATCCTCCGCCATTTCCGCCAACTCCAGCATGATGCCACCACCAAACACATCTTCCCTTCACCCTCCCTATCGGCATTCCGTAGGGATCGCTCCCTCCGGGACACCCTGGTCCACTCCTCCATCAACCCCTACTCCTCAACCCCCTCCTATGGCACCACCCCATGCCCACGCAAAAGATGCAACATCTGCCCCTTCACTTCCTCTCTCCTCACCGTCCAAGGGCCCAAACACTCCTTTCAAGTGAAGCAGCATTTCACTTGCATTTCCCCCAACTTAGTCTACTGCATTCGTTGCTCCCAATGTGGTCTCCTCTACATTGGAGAGACCAAACGTAAATTGGGCGACCGCTTTGCAGAACACCTGCGGTCTGTCCGCAAGAATGACCCAAACCTCCCTGTCGCTTGCCATTTTAACACTCCACCCTGCTCTCTTGCCCACATGTCTGTCCTTGGCTTGCTACATTGTTCCAGTGAAGCCCAACGCAAACTGGAGGAACAACACCTCATCTTCCGACTAGGCACTTTACAGCCTTCCGGACTGAATATTGAATTCAACAACTTTAGGTCGTGAACTCCCTCCCCCATTCCCACTCCCTTTCTGTTTCCCCCTTCCTTTTTTTTCCAATAAATTATATAGATTTTTCTTTTCCCACCTATTTCCATTATTTTTAAATATCTTAAAATCTTTTATGCTCTCCCCACCCCCACTAGAGCTATACCTTGAGTGCCCTACCATCCATTCTTAATTAGCACATTCGTTTAGATAATATCACCAACTTTAACACCTATGTGTTCTTTTGTTCTATTGTTGTTGACATCTTTTGATGATCTGCTTCTCACTGCTTGTTTGTCCCAACAACCACACCCCCCCTCCACTTCTTTCTCTCTCTCTCTCTCCGCCCCCCCACACACACACCTTAAACCAGCTTATATTTCAACTCTTTCTTGGACTCGAACTCAAGTTCTGTCGAAGGGTCATGAGGACTCAAAACGTCAACTCTTTTCTTCTCCGCCGATGCTGCCAGACCTGCTGAGTTTTTCCAGGTAATTCTGTTTTTGTTTTGGATTTCCAGCATCTGCAGTTTTTTTGTTTTTATCTCTCTGATTAAACATTCAGCCCATCGTATTGTTATGCTGGCTGTCAATGCAATGGTGGGTTCAGTAAAATTAACACAGTTCCAAAAATAATCAGGTCTCAATGACTGTGGTCTTGTAGTTGCAGTTTGTACAAATATGAGTTCTTAAATTAGAATTTTTTAAGTCATATTTTAGGTTTAATGTAATTATTCAGTCAGAAATGCAACTGGTTGAAATGTGTAGGAAAATTCACAGCAATAATGCTCCATGTGTCTTTCACAGGCTGGTTTCTAAAATTTCACAGGTCATGATTTTATTTTTAATTTATGCATGTTCTGGCATCGCTAATAAAACCAATATTTATTGCCCATCCCTCATTGGCTTTGAGAAGGTGGTGGTGAATACAACTGAGTGGCTCGTCAGGCAATTTCAGAGTGCAATTAAGAGCCAACTACGTTGTTGTGTGTCTGGAGTCCCATCTAGGCCAGAATGGGTAAGGATGGCAGATATCCTTCCCTAAAGAATGTGAGTGAGACAGATGGATTTTCATGACAATCCAATCATTTCATGGTCACCATTACAGAACTAACTTTTCATTCCAGAATTATTTGGATTTAATTATTTTAATTTAAATTCCCCAGCTGCTGTGGTAGAATTTCAGCTCATGTTTCTGGAACATTAGTCCAAGTCTCTGGAGTCCAGTAACATAACTGCAGTGTCACAGTACCACATAATTCTTTGATGTGCTGCGAATGGGGCTGCGGGGCGTCTGAGTGCATGTGGGGAACTCTGAAGGAAGGTGCAGTGCCTCTGTCCATGGCTTCTTACCCCAGCCACCTCATTATTATTTTATTCCAGGGTTTCCTGTACAGTGGTGTGGTGTGATGTGCATCCATGTGATGCAATCCCAACTCCTGTATTTAAAGGGATAGTCCAAACATGCAATTTGAAGGAGTTTGGAGTTGGGAACCAAAGAGGAAGAAGTGTCAGAATGGAGCCTAGCAGGCTGAAAGTTATGCCTCACTTCAGTGATGCTCCGTGGGGTCTGTGAGAGGTCAGAGCATTGCCCCAGCAATGGGAGGAAGAAGCCTTTAGCAGGGACGAAAAGCCATGGTTGGGTGTGGTCGACGAGGTCAGTGTGCTATCCTTCTGGATTCAGTGCAGAAAATGCTTTACTGTCCTAGACAGGGTAGTAAAGGTAATGCAGTGGCACATTCACCTACATCCTGTTGTGCGCTGGTTGTATAAATACAGTAAGAATGAAGCACAAAGTTTGTGCACAGCCTACTCGGAAGCAGATGACATGGGTTAATCGCTCATCATGATCCACACACCTGTTTTTGGTAACCATTGAATATTGTCCACAGGGCTTTCATACACATAGTAGCAGCCAGTGGAGGTCACCGATGGTCATCCTTCAGAGGAACTGGATCCTCCTGTGGCTGCACCATCACAGGAATCATTTAGTCCAAGCACCATCTTCGGAAACCTGCACTGATGTGGGAATACTAAGACAGAAACTTGGGTTTGGTGGTGGCTCACACTTTGCCAGGGGTGGGCTGTGACCTGGATTGGCTACACAGTGGTGGGGCAGCCAGATTAACTATTGACGGATGCAATTAGGGTCAATTACTCAGACCTGTTGACATTTTGCAGGTGGTTAAGTGGCACCCACCACATGCTGAGGCCGTTAGCTTAATGGGGGCTTCCTTGCAAGATTCTGGTTGGCTAATTGGTGCCAGAGATTCCTTAACACATTGGAGAGGCTTCATGAAGGAAAGGCTGCTCCTGTGGCCCCAACACCCCCTCCTTCATCATTCCATTCGTAGGGGCCTCCTGCCTCCAGCCTCTGAGAAAATTATTTTTACTTTACCCTCCAAGTGTGCCTCCATTTTGAGATACCTTCATGGCCCAAGGCTCTAGAGCTGCCAGACTTCTGATTGGGCCTGCAGAATTGGGAGTTCGCCCGCCATCTTTATTGGATGGCGAGCCTGGAGCTGCTGGCCAATTAGGAGGCTGCCTCCGGTAAAATTGCTCAGCTGGTGCCTCTGCCAACCAAGCAATGGCTGGGGATCCTCATTTTGTCATGAATTCAGGGTTCTGAAGCCCACAGTAAGATCGTCCCTTTTGTCTCAGAGGGCAAAGTTCTCTCCAAACTCTGCTTACCTGGACACAGATTCTGGATCCCAGAAGCCATTGATAAAGGGGACAGGTCTTCAAAGTGGAATTCACATAATTCCAGACAGATTAGAAAAGTCTAATTCATACACAAGAGATGAGGTGAGATGATGGCCAGAACCATGGAATGTGACGTGCTCCAAGAAATTGGGTCCATACAGGCCTCAGACTCGACATAGTGGAGTCTGGATGCCAACATGTCTGCAACCTGATTAGTTGACATAATATCAGCCTTGTCGCTACAGGGTCTCTCTATTTGCACCAAAGTTCTCTCTATCCAAGTGGTAGCAGTGAAATATGGTTGGTCCATGTGAGAGAGAGAGAGAGAGAGAGAAATGATGGTGAAAAGGTCATGGAAGCAGAGATTCCACGCAAAGTGAGTAACCTCTCACCCACAGGCAAACCTGTCCGTCAGCAACCCATGTACTGGCTCATCCCCCGATGGCCAAATCTGCCCCTGCACAGATACAGGTGGAAGAGTCTCCGAAAGGGTCCTCAAAGGCTCCAAAACCAAGAGGAAATTGGCCAAGAGCAGCCAGAGCAGAGATCTGAGCAGCCTGCCTTCACCTCTGCTGAAGCCACAAAGGTTGCACACTGCAGGAATAACACAAAGGGGAAGAATGAGGTTTGATAGTTATACATGGGTGTCTGAGGGGATGTTTTTGCGATATGTTTTTGTTTTATATTCAGATCAGACAAACATTATTTTTTTCACTTGGTGCTTGGTGATAAATGATCTTCTAACTTGTTTGATGATGAATATGAAGAGAAAGGTCTATGGGGATCAATGGGGACATGTTCAAGAGATGGTTGGTTGCAGGACTGCTTTGTGTCAGTGGCCTTGAAGTGGAAGAGGGTGAAGAGTGGCTTTGTGATTCTGGTGTTGTGAGTCTATGGTACAACCTATGCAAACCTTAATAAGGGCACCCCTAGCACCTGGGCTGTAACATGAGCAGGTGGAGGTGCATCGCCCTCATCACCCTCCCCTTCCTCTTCCTCCTCCCACTTTGAATCATTCGGGAAGGGATCTGAGCCTTTTCCCTTGTTCTTCCTACAGGCCCAATCTTTGCTGTTGCACAATGTTGTGCAGTGAACAGTAAACAACAACCATTCTGGAGATCTTGGTTGGTGCATACTGAAAAGGTCTCCAGAGCTACAGGTACCTGAAATGCAACTTAAATATGCTGATGGACTGTTCAATCACCACACCCAACGATGATATAGTATTCACTGTAGTGCTGTTGGGCTTCAATATTGAGGTACCTGACTAGTGTCTTGATCCAACTTTAAAGTAGGTATTCCTTTAAGTTGCCAAGTCTGCTTCTCGATCTGAAGAGATCAGGGAGATTGGACTGGATGAAAGCATAATGGTGGTTCCCCAGGAATCTAGTATGCTTAAGTATGATGACCTTTTCATCATTGTACACCAGTTCCACATTGATGGAGTGGAGGCCCTTGCAGTTGATGAATATTCCTGGCTGTTCTAGGGTAACTAGATTGCCATGTGTGTCTCATCAATGGCACCTAAGGGAAGCCAGGCAGTGCCATAAACCTGAGTACCTGCTCATTCTATCTCATATCATGGGTGGCAAAGTTGGCATCATTGCCAGCCCTGGCAAAAAAGCCATCAGCCGCCTGTCTTATGCATTTTTCTGCGGCCAACTGAGACATCCTGTAGATGCCTGTGATAGAGCTCTGGAGGATTCAGAGGCAGAAAAGGTTAAGGGCGGTGATGATGGCGACAGCCCCAGGTAAGGTGCGGCCACTTGATCCAGCCGACAGCAAGTCCTCTCCTCGGAAACTCTAAATGTCTGACACCACCTGATGTGACATCTGAAACTTCCTGAGACACTGGTGTTTAGACGTGTCAAAGAAATTGAATCTCTGCCTGTAGAACTGTTTCATGGACAGCATCTCTTTAAATATGACCCCTCCGCTGGTCCCCTCCTTCACTCTTGGTTAGTCCTCTCTGTGCCAATCCCTTCTCTGGAAAATGTGTCAGTTGAACATTACCTAACAATAGGACTGGATTTGATTGTGTTGTCTCTGGTAGTTGGGAAAACTGCTGAGATTCAGTGGATGAATTTCCACAGGAGATCTGTTGCTTGTCCCCATTGCTTTGCACAAGTGGCCGGAAAACACAGACATTGTTTCCCTAGGGTTTCCGTAGATTTTGCTGAGATTACAACGGACAAGCAAAAGAACCCCCACAAAAACAACACTCCCCCTCACCCACCCACCCACCCCCCATGCATAAAGAATGATTGCTTAGGCAAATCACCAGAGCAAGCTGGCAGCCATCACATGTTACAGTCATTAGGAGGCACAGAGAAAATTAGAGTGGGGAGGTATATAGCTTGTGGTTTTCTTTTTAATATCGAAATGCTCATTATTTATAGTTTTTGTGAAGTATCATTATTTTTCATAAAGTAAGAAAAAAGTATAATTAGCTAAAAGTGTTAAGAAGATACAGGAGTTCATTTTCATTCTGTCTGACTGACATAAGCTCACAATACTTTGGGAAACAATCATTCAGTCACATCAAGCAGATAAAACAATATTAGGACACATGGGGAGGCTTTGAATCTCATTACCAAATCCAAAATCAGCTCCGTGAAGCCATGTAATGCAAATAAGACTATCGAACCCCCACAGTGTGTGAAGGGAACAGAAGAGCTCACAGGTTTCTTCTCAAGAAATAATCACTTTCGCAATCCGCCCTCAAAGTGAAAATTATTTGCTTGTGCAATTTAAACTTGCTTGTGATCTTTAATCATTTTGACTTTCAATATCTTTCAAAAACTGTTTCCCTCTCACCTCCTCATTTTCACCAACTCTCCCAGTAAATAAAACAATGCAATCCCAAATATTTTTTAAGTAGAATGCTGCATGTAAAATTATGTCTCCCTATATAGCATGTAAATATATCACTTTGTGTCCGACTGAAGTACACAGACAAGGAAACAGTATCCAACATGAGGATCTACCCTCAGAGGAAGAGGCAAGTAGAGGATGCAGCACTGGATTAAACAAACAAGTAAATACATGAAAGATTGATTCTTGGCCTCTCAATTTCTGAACTGGTTTGAGAAGAATCACAAACTGTGAAACCAGATCAATCAGTGCGTTCAAATCTGAAGATGTTTTGTAAACATAACTAGGTTGGAATGGATTTCAAACCTGAGGAGGGAGGAAGGAGAGAGGGAGAGGGGAAGGGGAACAGCAGGGGTAAAGGGAGGAAGGAGGAATAAAGGAAGAAAAGTAGGGGAGGGAAGAAAGAATGGGATGGAAGAACGAAGGAGGAAAGGTGAACAGATGGAGCAGGGGAGATGAGGAGTAGCCGGGGCAGGGGACAGGGGTGGGGAAGGATAAAGGTTTGTGTTTGTAAATTAGTTAAGTAAAATAATAAAGCTTTGTTCATTCTGCCCAGATTGATGTATGCTTAGAAGAAAGGAAGAGTGGTGAAAGGGGAGAGGGAGTAGAGAGTGAGAGAGAGAGAGAGATGGGAGAGCAGAAGGGAAATGAGGATAATGAGGAGAGAGATGAGAGAAAATGGACCTGGGACAGGATTAGAGGAGAGAAGGTCTTTTAAATAAAAATTGTCTGCCAGGCAATGCTGCTTTGAAGATGGCAATATAAAGAAAGCAGCCACCCAGTCAATGTTTAATGTACAGTGAAGAGCAGGAGCAACAACAGCTGAGAATGGGACACCCAAACAGCAACCATAGCAAGAGTGGTGACTCGAAATGCCTGAGTAATAGCTGCCAGCTTTTAAAACTATGCATATGTTTCCCACAGCTCGAGCAGGCAACAGCCATGGGAGCACAGCTTCAAATCTAAAATGTAGTTATGATAAGGAGGCTACCAAGGAAGAGATGAAGAGCTGCAGAGGCCCAGTAACAATGTGCTAAGTGAGGGTGGGACTAGGAGTGACTGTGGACAGGATAACGGGCTCCAAAGCTTGATTCATTGACAGACCTGGTGGCCAAGATGACATTGGGAGGCAGGGCGAACCAAACAAGAGGAGCAATTCTTGATAAAAAGATAGGGAAACCTAAAATGAAAGGATATTAAAAATATAAATCAAAAGGCCCTGAAAACTTTTGGGATGTCACCCCAGGGCTGAGCCTGTCACCAGTGGGATATAGCTCCTCTCTAACTGTAACCTGCCCACCCACCACCTCTGCTCACCCCATGGCTAATCTGATGCCTTATGCCTGCCGTTGGAGGTGGTGTGGTTGAGCAGGCAGAGTTTGAACCACCCCATTGGGGCTCCCATTTGCTTATCAGGAGTCTCAACTCACTTGGCACAAGGAGTCTTCATACTGCACTGGGTCCCAACTGAAACGAGGCCATGGGATCTGCAGTGTGTCAGGACTTCTTAGCTGTCTCCCCCACCCTATCCATCCCATCCAATGACATTTAGGGTGCAAGTTCCATCACTTACTAGTCCTTTCAGAAGTCTCCAGAAATAGCAGAGACCCACTGTGACACTGCCATTTTTTGATTGATTGATTGGACCGGTCCTCTGCTGGAGTTATAGTGTGGGGAGCGGAGGGATGAAACTGGTGGAATTGCTGCAAGTTTTTGGGGCCTGGAAGTTTAATTTTGAATTTAATGCTAATTTGCCTGCTACATTTAATGACCTATAAAAGAATCACAATTGTGTCCAAACTGAAAGAAGCAGTTTGGAACCTTCCTCCACAGTCGCCTGATTGTGTAATATTCATGGCAGGTTCACATGGACAAAAAACCATTCTAACTGTATGTATAGAAACTTGTAATGGGAAAATGCTGACACAAGTAGTGTGACCAAAACACGGCAACAAGAATTAAGTGGTGTGGACAGAAGATGCACTCAGATATAACTTTCTTAATAAGTGAGAAAGAAGATAGATACTATGGGCTGAATTTTATTTGCCCCCAGTGGGCATGTTTCCTGCCGGGGGGGGGGGGGGGGGGGTGCAGAAAAAAATTGAGTGGGCGCACATCCCACCACCTCCCCACCCACCCCGCAGCTCTTTCCCATAACATGGGGTGGTGGGGGGAGGGGGGGGCACGTGGGTGCTGAAATTGGCAGCCCACCTGCCATAATAAAAGAACCAATTAAAAGTCAGTTAGGCTTGTTATCAAGCCTATTGACCCTAATAAAACACTGCACACACCATGGCCAGGATTTTTCCCTTGTCAGGTGGGCTCAGTGGGATCGGGCGGCAGCGGCCAGGAAGCCGACCACCGCCCACAACCGGGGCCCACCCAACGTGAAAGGCATGTTGCAGCACTCAACCTGTGTTGGGGGAGGGGGGAGGAAGGCGAGCGGACAAGCCCCCTGAGGCACAGAGCTGCCTCAGGGAGATGAAGGGTTTAAGAATTAAAAATAAAAAACTTTAAATTGTTGAAAAAAACATGTCCCCACTCATGTGACTCTGTCACATGAGCAGGGACATGTTATTTATGAAATGTTTAAACTTTCGTTTCATTTTTAATTGCTGCTGGAAACCTCATCCCACCCGTGGATGAGGTTTCCTAAAAAATCCAAAGGCCACTTGGTCTTTTCGCCAGCCCGCCAACTGTAAGGTTGGACGGGCAGTGAAAAATTCAGTTCAATTGGGATTTAATGACCTTAATAGGCTTGTTAATTGTCGGTGAGCACATGCCCGCCAACCAAAATACCGCGCGAGTGCATGATGATGGCGGGACATTCGCCCGATAACATTGCGCTTTTATTTAATGTTCGTTTGAGTCAGGCACACGCCCGCCCTACAAGCTAAAAATTCTGGCCCATAATACGCTTGGCATGGGCAGGAGGGCTACAGTGGGAAACTCGATTTTTAATCTGGAATGGTTAATGGGTGTGAAGGAAGGGGCTCACTCTTCGGGGGCTACCCTTTGCCAATCACGGGATGGCCCCCTTTAGAGTGAACCCTCCACTTCATTCTACCTGCCCCCGCTCTTAAACCCACCCGCTCCCCAACACTGCTGCTGTCCCTAACGCTCCCAAACCCACCCTGCCCAAGAACCCAGACTTACCTTCTCCAGGGATTCAAGGCCTTGAGCTCCAGTCCTCACCTACAATCCTGGCAGCTGCCACTGACGCTGTTGGGACTAATGGAGCTGTTGGCCAATCCGATAAGATGGCAGCTCCAGAGGGCGGGACTTGGGGCAGGACTTACCCAGCCCTGGTTAGTGAGCCCCACCAGTGTTTTATGGCTGCGGGGCTGCTTGGCATGTTGTCAGTCAGCTTCACGCCAATTTGGTTTGTGGCTGCGCCCCCCCCACACTGTATTTTCCAGCCCTATTGCCGCAGAGAAAGATATAAATATTAAGTTAGAAATAACTCAAAAGGCTGTAAGTGGAAAGGAGTTTGCTTTTCTATGACAAAGTGAGAAGGTTTTGCGGGTGGGGGGGGGGTGGTGGTGTGGGGGTGTGGAATACAAATGTAAAAGCGGGAAACGTTTTCCCCACTGACTGCGCCCGTTAAATTCATCAGGACCTCTACAATCCCAGCCTTGTCAGATTTTCCTCGTTCTATCACACACCACACAGCCTCTTCATCTTCCCACATATAGAAACATAGAAAAATTTACAGCACAGAAGGAGACCATTCAGCCCATCATTTCTGTGCTGGCCGAAAAATAGGTACGGAGTCCACTCCCACATTTGAGCTCTTGCTCTATAGCCCTGTAGGTTATGACACCTTCAATGCTTATCCAAGGCCTCAATTTTCAGCTCAGCAGGTGGGTGCGATCGGCAGGCCCGGGAGCGGTCGGGAAATGGACTGCCGACTGTGATTGACCCCCAACCGCGATTTCATACTGGCTGGCCAATTAACGGCCAGCCAGTCTGAAGCGTGCGCTGATACGATTAGTACTGCCTGGGTTAGGGCCAGGAGGAGGAGTGCACTGAAGTCAGCATGGGTGCAGGAGAATGCGGAATGAAAGTGCCCTAAAGGTAGTGAGCTGCCTCAGGAAGCTGATGAACTTAAATATAAAAAATAAAGATTTTAAAAACTGGGAAAAAATGTATCAGAATCAGTCACTGGAACATATGGAGGATGAAAATTCTGTCCAAACATTTTTACTTTTTAAAATTAATATTGGAAACCTCATCCTGCCCTTGGATGAGGTTTCCTGAAAATTGCAAAGACTGCCTGGCTGATTTGCCCACCTGCCAATCGTAACGTTGGACAGGCAGCGAAAAATCCCAGTTAATTGCATCACTAATGGGCTTAATAGCCCTCTTAATTGTCAGCAAGCGCGCTTCCGAGTTCAATGCGCGCCCACTGGCCGAAATATTGTGCAAGTGCGCGATGTCGTCAGGATGCTTGCCCCACGTCATCGCATGCTATTTTATGCTCGAGCGTGTTGGTCGCCCGCCCACTCACCGAGTAAAAACTTCTGCCCCTTATAGAAATAGAGGCAAAATATACATGCCAATAGTTTCCGCTGATTTGTTTTGAGTTCACCCCTTTCAAGTGCAAGCTATGTCCTCTGATTGTAGTCTTCTGGGCAAGAAGAGATGGCTTGTCATGGTGTATACTATTTAACCCCTACAGATTCCTCAAACAACACCTCTCAACCTGCCATTCCCAATGAGACCATATCCAATTTACATAATCTTAAATTATGTTATCTTCCACATTCTATTGCCATGCACCTTCTGAAGAAATAGTTACACCTCAGTTGATGCAACAATAGCATTGCTCCTCTTACTTGTTCCTCCTAATCTCCAAATGTCCCAGCCTACCTTGTCCCTACAACCTCATGCATTGACCTTAAGATAGATTATATTGTAACCATCATAAAACTGTGGTGCTCCTCCTTCATTTCTCTTATGATTTGGAGGCTTTTGAAAGCCAAGCTTCACATCACTGAACCACTATTTCTTGATTTAACATATTTTCTTTCCTATTCTTTTCAGATGTTGTTGTGTCCTGTCCTTCAACATTTAGCCTTTACCAATTTGTTTCCCAATTTTGAAAAGCTGCTGGCAGATTTATGTAGGTGTTAATTTCTATTGGCTCCTTACCCATTCCTTGCTTAATATTTTTATGTGCTCCAAACATTGAGCCAAGGGTATTGTGTCACCGCTCAAATATGTTAGTAGCAGATGAATCATAATACAGCATATGGCCTAATACATGCACTCACTTTGGTAAAAACTTGACCAATATTAATGAGTTCAGCAATCCTTAATTGAAGCAACATGACTCTGTTTATCCTAAAAAAAGCAAAGGAACATGCCATTTACATGAGAAAAGGCCATAAAACAAGATTAGAGCACATTTGTTGGACCCCTCCAAAAGGAGAATCTATGTCTTTTACTTTGGCTTTGACGCAATTTCTCAAACTATGCAAACTTTGCCTTCAGCAAAAATAAAATAGAATCCATATGTTGCAACACTATAAGATTTTAAGAACGCAAGTTTTTGTGTAAACATACACTACCACAACTTCTGGTGTGGCATGGTATTTAAACAGCAACTATAATTCAGATTTTGCACTAATTTCCTCAGATAAATATTTTTCTCTTGTTTTAATGGCACCGATATTGGGGTAAAGTTCCACATGTATTGGCTATCCCTCAGGTGCCTTGGCCAAGTGTTAGTTCTCCATATAAGATTCTAGTCAATGAGTGCAGTTAAGCAACTTGACTATGCAGCGTTTCACAGTTAAGCTTTATCTCGCTGTTTTTTTCTTCATCTGTGCTCCTACTTTATTTGTAGCCTTGATGGTGTCCAGTACCACAATGCTTGGCTCTTGACCTATGTTTATTTGTTTAAAAAAATTACTTCCATGCACAAAATTGGAGAACCAACGTTACTTTTGCTTGTGTTCCTGTATGCAATGGGCTGTTTGTGAATTATTGGGCTGGATGCATCTTCAATTACTGTACTCAGCAAGCTTTTAACAGTGATGAATCACTCACTTATTCCGACTCATTTGAGAAAAAAAGTCTTTTTGTGAAATAATCATAATAATGGTTTTCTCACAATTTTTTTTCAGTTCAGCCTATACCCAGCCTCAAGAGTTTATGGAACGTATATTAATAGAACTAATGAAGTGTGTTTATTGTTTTTGCATCTAGCTGTGCCAGGGTCTCCTCGGCCAAATGTACTTGTAAAGTGCGAAATAATAAAAAAAAGTCCTACTGCTTTATTGAGCTGCATTTAAAAAGATGGTACTGTTACTGGAGGAATTGCCATTGCTGCAATGGATCATGCTCCACAGATCAATTAGCCAATTGCATTGTCATACCTCTATCCTGTTTTATTTACTTGCATAATGAATACATCATTACTGATGTTATCGATACAGGATTTGCTGCTTCAAAGTTCCTAAAGTGCCTTTCTTTGTCCTTGCTTCTCATTCACTGTCCCTCAGCTTGTAAAAGAACAAGTAAATCTTGGTCAATGCATCTGCACAATGTGATTTGTGATGAATCGGACTTCACACATTTTTTTTACCTAATACTATATTTATTTACAGAATGCAACATTACGAATATCTGCATTCTTCCCAACCAATACTCAATACTCTTGGAAAAAAAACAATGGGAAATAATCAAATGACCAACAACTTTTAAAGGGGCAATTAGACGTTATTGTAAGTAAAACAAAAACTTTAACGGAAATCTGTCAAATTAAAATAACATTTCTGGGGGGTCCAGCACCCCCAGCACATCAAACCTCTACCCCCCTCCCCCCACCCCCCCACTACCCACCTCGCCCCCCCTTGCGCCCGCCAGCTGCGGAAGACTGGTTTCAGATTATTAATGCATTCAGAATGATGAATGCAATTAAGCAACTTAGCTCCAGCTCCTTACTCTCCCCATTGCTTTAGAATGCATGAAATCAAAGATCATTCAATTTAATGTATTTCTTTTTTCAGGCTCCTAAAAATGTTTTACACCTTTTACATTCGTTAGTGCGTCTTTCTCTTCTATTCAGTGACACTAATTGATCATTACTGCTCTGAGCATTCCCCCTAAGCTCCAAATACACCATGGGATCCATGGTTTCTCTCTCTTCCAGAATCCTCACTGTTTTGAAATCAAGGTTCATTGGACCATCTCCTATCCCTATATGTTCATTTTTAGGTTCTCTAAACTGAAGCTGCATACCTCCCACATTCATCCCTTTTATTTCATGGATATGGCATCACATAGCTGCTTCCTGTAATGTTTTCCAACCCTGGCACACTTCAGCAGTGCTGTTTGGACCCATGGCCCTTCACCTAGATTTCTCAGTTTCAAATGAAACTAATTCAATTCATCCTTTTTTTCCATATGAAAGACTGTATTTTTTATAATTAAAATTTCAAAAGGACAATTATAAAGCAAAGCAACACCATAAATATTGTAATAGTGATATATGAAATTTAATTGGTTTGTAGAGAATACTGATAATTATAATTCACATATATAATGTAATAATATTAGACATCGGAAATGGTTCATAGAAATGATACATTGCACAGAATTGAAAAGAAAATTAATTTGCACTTCCTTGAATGAAGTTTAATATGTTAGATATGCAGATAAATGTTCCAGATAAAATTTTTAATTGGCTAACTTGTCAGTAAGAAAACATAAATCAGTAGACAGTGTAATTTATATACCTTAAGTTTGTACACAAATGCATGCCTAACTTGCTGTAACATCATTTTACAAATTAACTTCTGTAAAGGTCATGACCATAGTAGCAGAGATAAAATATAGAAAGGCGTAAAAGATTGTGAGAGAATGAGATAAAGGACTACAGTGCAGGCAGCCATAATTCAACAAAGTGGACAGTGGATTAAAACAGCATTCCTCAATAACATCATAGTGAAATATAGGACGAAGAAAGACCACTTGTTTCACTTCTACAACCATATATCAAATACATCAAATTTTCGGGCCTCCCCCGAAATCAGGAGCAGAGGTGAAGGGGTAGGGTGGGGGGAAGGGGTATTGCCAAAAATAACAGCTCTGGATGCTACGTCAGTTTCAAGACGCTGCCCTTGGCAGCGGCAATGTTCACCAAGCTGGCAGAGAGGGTGGGACAGCAATCCCACTCTCCTCCCTGTTGAGGCCAATTAAATTAATTAAAAAGCTTGTTAAGAGCTTGTTGGATGGAGACGGTGAAATATTTAAAGGGGTGCATGAGTTTCAGGAGGTGTCTTTCTGAACAGAGGCATGTTCATCTGGTGAGCCAATAATGGTTGCCCTTTATCACCATAAGAGGGTCAGTAGAGTAAAGAGGGACTGTGTGCTTGGTAAGGAGGTGCCCTTGGCAGAGAGCATGGGCACTCAGTGATGGTCATTGAATGAGGTCGGTACCCTCTTGCATCGCCAAGATTGCCAAGCACAATTCGGAGGGGGGTACCTGCACAGCGGGGATGCTGCAGCTGGCAATGGGAGGCATGATTGTCAGATTTTGTGCCCAGTGGTGATGACGGGCAACACCTTCCAAAGGAAAGGCAGAACCCTGAGCAGAAAGAGGGAACTCGTGAGGAAAGTGGGACAGGGATGACACAGCAGATACCATAGCCTCACCTCAGGTTCTAACACCAAAGACAGAGCTACCTGGAGATGACTGAGTCCCAGTGGTGCAGGAGACAGCGATCCTCCAGGCAGATGGTCACAGACCAGCCATGCCCTGCCAGTAGCTGTCAAAGTCACTGTGGCCTTGAACCTCTTCGCTTCTGGGTCATGCTAAGGATCAACTGCAGACCTTGACGGCATCTGACAAGTGGCTGCTCACCATTGCATCTCACGGGTCACCGGCACCCTCTTTGTCAGAGCTGGAGAGTACATTTATTTCACAGCATATGCGGCACCACTGGGCAAGAGGGTATTGTGTTTCAGTGCCATTGTTGGATTCTCTGGGGTGCAGGGCATCATCGATTGCACCACATGGCCATCAAGGCACCCAGGGGCTTCCCACTCGCATTCATCAAGAGAAGAAGTTTCCTCTCCCTTAACTGGTCTATGACGACAGCAAGAATTTTCTGCACCTGTGTGCTTGCTTTCCTGGCAGCTGCTATGGCTCCTTCATCTTCCAACAGTCCACACTGCCTCAAATCTTTGTGGAGGGATCTGAGGTGACAAAAGATATCCCTTGAAAGCATGGCTACTCATCTCTCCACAGGAACTCCAGACAGAGTCATAGAGGCATTACAACCCATTCCACCCATAGCAGGACAACCATGAGCAGTCCATCAGGCTTCTGAAGATGCGATTCTGGACCAGTTGGGTAGCTCCCTCCAATACCCCTCCGAAGGAGTCTCTGACACTCTGGTGGGTGCAGCACTCTCCATAACATTGCCTTCCAGAGATGTGTGAACCTTGAGGATAGCAAGGCAATGGAGGAAAACAGCTTATTCAGGGAGGATCAGGAGTAGGGGGTGAGGGAGGAGGAGGATGAAGAAGCAGAAGGCCGTGACGCTGATTTGAGAAGCGCACTGCTCCACGATTGGGTGGCCTTCTCCTGCCACTCTGCAGAGATAGGACCTCCCTCCTCTCCCTCACAGCCTCCAACATAAGATCCAAGCCAATGAATCGATGAATCGAGGGGAAACCCTGCCAAGGCTCCGTCTTCCCTGTGACATCTCACTTCCCTCTAGTGCTGTGGACGATTTTGGCACAATCAGCAGATTTCTCCCTCAGGACAAGCAGTAACCTCAGTGAGGGTTGCCATGAGGTATCTAAATGAGTACCACACTTCATCAGACCCACCTGAGTCCCCATTCCTATGGCTCTAATGAAACAGGAAACCCATCTCCAAATCAATTGCGGGCTTTCTCAAGCGAAAACCTGAACTTTAGTCAGATTCCCCCCCAAGGGCAGGTTTCTGACCTGAAAACAAATCCAGCTCCTGTTTACCATCTCTGTGCCAAATATTCAGCCTCACAGGGCCAGATTTTCATAGAGGAGGCAGGAAGGCTAAGACCAGGAAGTTCCCAATCTGTCTCCTTTAAAAAGGGACCACCCACCATATTTTCACTCTGGGTAGTGGGGACAGGGTTGAGTTGGCCTTGCCACCTCTGGAGGCAGGCCCAAGGCTACAATGGAATTGAATGGGTGGCCAGGCCAAGAGGCCCTCCAAACAGTCAGCCTCCAGAGGTCAGTTGCTGCCTCCCTGTTGTCTGTAATAATGTCCAACATCTTCAAAGCTCACTTGCTGCTATCATTGTGTGGATGTTCAGCAGCTCATGACTCATGACCAGTTCACCATACAGATGATCATTGGGTATACAGCTGTGAGCCATCCGATGGATGTGGCCCTGGCAGTGCGGATGCCTTTAGCTTAGTCATGTGTGTGTGCTGAAGGAATTAGTATGCCCCAAGACATTTGAATTGGTGACCTTGTCCTGCCAAGAGATGCTGAGGATACACTTAAGACAGTGAAGAGGGAAATTATGCAGCCTTTTCTCCTGCCTGGCATATGTTGTCCAGGCCTCACTACTGTAGAGGAGTGTGCTGAGGAGGCAGGCTTGGTAGAGTCACAGTTTGATGTTTTCACTCAGGTTGTTGTTGTTCCACACTCTCTTGCTCAGCTTGGACATAACAGCTGCATCTTTTGCAATGCCACTCCCTCTCTCCTGTCAAATCCTTTAATGCCCCAAGACATTTGAATTGGTGACCTCTTTCCAACAACTAGCTAATTTTACAAACATGTGAACAAATATGAATATATGAAACATTTCCATTTAAATGAACTTACAGACTTTATTTCAACAATGATTCCTGGCAAATCATTCTAAATTCGAATCATCCTCTGTTTTAAGAGATTTTCAATCATGTCCCATTTAATTTTTTTTCTCTAAATACCCGAAATGTATTTTCTCTTATCATTTTACTGACCAGTGAAAACAATCCTTCAATATTTGCCTTACTGTAACCCTTCATAAATTTGAAGTCCACTAGTAGCCTGCCTCTCTCAACTCCAGTGAAAAAAAATCCTTTAAGATTATAACCCTTCATTCTTTGTAAAACCAAGTGAATCTAAACAGTGCCTTAACCATTGTCTTTATATCCTTCCAAGAATGCTGAAATTGTACACAATTCTCCAGCTACACCCTCACAAAGGTTTTGTACATGTTCATTTTTGCCTCCTGGCTTTAGTGTTCTATTGAGTGTTCTTTTCTAACGCTTCCTGGTTGGCGGGGTTAGACATCTATCCACCAGCTGATAAGAGCACGATGCCAGCCCAGTTTCTTGGGTTAGAGGCAATTAAGTACAGGGGAAAGGCTCAACCCTGTTAGAAAGAGAAGTCTTCCACTGACTCCTGGGGTGGCAACCACTGATGATGCAGGACAGTTACTGTAGCATCTGAGGAGGTGGGATGTTAGGGTTCTACCATCTTTACCCTCCAGTAAGCTAAATTTATTCAGTTGAACTTATTGTCAGTTTAAATTCTCAACCAAAAGAGATTTTAAATCATCAAAGAGCTTAGGTCGGCTATGCTAGCTATAGACTTGGTCTTAAGATAAAATAGCCTCCATCCTAGGAGTATTTAAACTAAACAAAGATGTCTCAAAGTAAAATATATATGGCACACTATAGCAATAATTAGCTTACTGAAAAGTCTACCTCTCTCAGAACATAGAATTCACTATTAGAGAATCCTAGAAGAGTTACATCCCTTGAAGGTTACAGAGTGAGACCACAACTGTTTAAAATGGTTACTTTATAAGGCTTTTTTACAAGTTTAAATCTTGGTTCACAATATAGTAATGTTTTTAATATTACAGAGTGTAAATGCAAGATAAACTAATCCATAAATGCAATGTACAAACCAATTCACCTAAAAATAAACAGAAACTTCAAATCCACTTGGAAAATAAAAGTAGGATATTCAAATAAATAACAACTAGGTTTATACCCACAATCTAAATTATAAAGCATAGTTTTCTGTTGTCTTGCCTCAGCTTTGAGGAGATCAACTAGAATCTGAACTTCCAGTCCTACTCAGGCACCTCCCACAACTCTTTTTTTGTTACATTGATGACTTTCGGTACTGCTTCATGCTCTCATCTGGATCTGGAAAAATGTATAAATTTTGCTTCCAACTCCCACCCCTCTATCACCTTCACATGGTCCATCTCCAACACTTCCCTTCTCTTCCTTGACCTCTCTGTTTCCATTGCTGGTGATAGATTGTCCACCAATATTCATTACAAGCCCACTGACTCCCAGTTACCTCGACTACAGGTCCTTACACCTTGCTTCCTGTAAGGGCTCCATTCCATTCTCTCAGTTCCTTCACCTCCATCACATCTGTTCTGATGATGCCACTTTCTAAAATGGTGCTTTTGGCATCTCTTCCTTCTTCCTTAACCAAGGATTCCCCCCCACTGTGGTTAACAAGGCCCTCAGCCATGTCCGACCCATCTCCCGCGTGTCTGCCCTCACACCTTCCCCTCCCTCCCAGAGCCATGATAGGGTCCCCCTTGTCCTCACTTTTCACCCTATCAGCCTCCGCACTCCGAGGATCATCCTCTGCCATTCCCGCCAACTCCAGCATGATGCCACCACCAAACACATCTTCCCCTCACCCCCCCTGTCAACATTCTGTAGGGACTGCTCCCTCAGGACACCCTGGTCCACTCCTCCATCACCCCCAACACCTCATCCCCTTCTCCTGGCACCTCCCCATGCAATTGCAGAAGGTGCAACACCTGCCGCTTTACCTCCTCCCTCCTCACCGTCCAAGGGCCCAAACACTCCTTTCAGATGAAGCAGTGCTTCACTTGCACCTCCTTCAATTTGGTCTACTGCATCCACTTCTCCCAATGTGGTCTCCCCTACACTGGAGAGACCAAACACAAACTGGGTGACCGGTTTGCGGAATGCCTTCAACCTGTCCGCAAGCATGACCCAGACCTTCCTGTTGCTTGCCATTTCAACACACCATCCTTGTCTCATGCCTACATGTCCATCCTTGGCCTGCTGCAATGTTCCAGTGAAGCTTAACGCAAACTGGAGGAACAGCACCTCATCTTCTGATTAGGCACTTTACAGCCTTCCGGACTTAACATTGAGTTCAACAACTTCAGATCATGAACTCTCTCCTCCATCCTTACCCCCTTTTTATATCCCTTTTTTTCTACATTCATTTTTATTTTTAATCCACCTATTTTTATTTTTATTCATTTATTTGTGGTTTTATCCCCTTTTAATCCCCCCTTCTATTCCGTTTTCATTCCTTATTTTTCCCCATTACCGGGGGTCCCCTCCACCCACCCCATCCCCTACAGGGCCATCTGTTACTTGCTTCATGTTGTTCTTTCACACAATGCTACCCTTGTTCTGCTATTATCACATTCTGCTTTCTTGTCTTTATGCCACTATCAGCATCTTTTTTAGCACTACCCACTACCATTAACGCTCCCTTTTGTCCTTCAGTTCATGACAGCTTTGTCAATCCCTCCTTTGTCCCCACCTATCGCTGGCCTTGTATCCAGCTCCACCTGCCCCACCCCCCTTATACAGTATAAATTTCATCACATTTCCACTTCTCTTCAGCTCTGAAGAAGTGTCATACGGACTCGAAACATTAACTCTGTTTCTCTATCCATAGATACTGCTGGACCTGCTGAGTTTTTCCAGCATTTTCTGTTTTTGTTTCAGATTTCCAGCATCTGCAGTATTTTGCTTTTATCTGAAATTAGTGATGGTTGCGCAAATCTGACTGACTTATTTACCTCAGTCTCTAAAGAAAATTTGCTGCCTTTGGAATAACCCAATTATTGTCTGTCTTGCTGTTAGATTTCTTTGTTTTGAAAGGTTCTTGAGGATCAAAACATATTTCTGTGTAAGGCAGCTGCAGCATTATTAAGCCTGTTTCCCTGGCTGGAAAAGCCTCTTCTCAAGGCCTTGGCATCTGTATTTAAAATTAAAGTACATGAAATTACTGCATTTGAAATTAATGTGTGTGATTTTCACAAAGGATTTTTATCTGAGTTAAATTTTTAACCCTTTCATTGATTGAGTCAAATCCTTAACACGGAGCCACTTTAAAGGGATAGATAAGACCTGAGGATCAGCCTCAAGATTTTGTTATGGGTCTCAGATGAGAAAAGGCCTATAACCAGGTCAGTTTCGGAGCTTGTGGAGAGGGAGCTGCACTTACTACTGGGCCTTCTCCCTCCAATGTGGACTTCAGTGGCGATTTCACAGCTATCCCAAATGAATGTAGAAAAAAGGGGATGTAAAAGGAGATAAGGATGGAGGAGAGAGTTCATGATCTGAAGTTGTTGAACTCAATGTTAAGTCCGGAAGGCTGTAAAGTGCCTAATCAGAAGATGAGGTGCTGTTCCTCCAGTTTGCGTTAAGCTTCACTGGAACATTGCAGCAGGCCAAGGATGGACATGTAGGCATGAGATCAGGATGGTGCGTTGAAATGGCAAGCAACAGGAAGGTCTGGGTCAAAATCCATGTTAACAAGCTTGCTTATATTATTCAAGATTTGCCACCAGTACCTTGGCACAAATGCTATTTCTGTCATCTATAAGGTTCCTAATGGTCAATTGCTTGCTGTATAATAAAAGTTCATTATTCTAGTGTAGAAAGTCTAAAGTAATGTCTGGTATGGTTAAAAAAAGAGAAGAAACACTCTGGAGTGCCCCATTTCATTTGAGGACAGCCGTACTTTTGTCCTTACCCTACTCTAACCCAGCGGATACTTGACTTTGGAGTAACATTATCAAAAAGTGGGGGAACAATGTGCCATCTTCATATTTGCCATTTATAGTGATCAATTGCTCAGTGTTTGATCATGTGCACCTGATATCTGTCCTCTGTCCTCAGTGTGCGATTAGTTAAGCCTGGATGGTGACTTCGAAAAAGAAACTTAACTGAAGGCCAATGGCTGTAAGCATAAGAGCAGACATTTAAAAGCATTGAATAAAACCCCTCCTGTGCACCTGCAACCTGGAGTGTATCATCTCTGCATATCCCTGAGGCATAAACACAACCTTAATGACCACAGAAAAGATTACTTTGCGATAGCAGCTAGACCTTTGAGAGGGATTAAAGCCCTGCAGAGAAGAGTTGATAGAGTTTTTAAAAACATGAAACGGAATCATCCCAGATTGCACTAGGTGTGGTAGCAGGTGTGAAAAAAGACATTTTACCCATGGGTCACAATGACAGATTTTTGTACAGTATTATACCCTTTCCGCCTCATAAATTAAGCAGTCAAGGGAAACACACCAGATTGCTGGTGGCCAGCCTCCAATTTGCCCACCATTCCATTACCTCGCTGCTTCTTCACGCTAGGCGTCATATTCAGACTGCAGCCGTGCAAACAGTTCTCAATGCTTGTAGCCCAGGAGTGCTTCAGCTAAGACATGGCTTCAAATGCCAACAAGAGTGCAGACCCTCGATTCAGTGACGTATCCCTGGGATGCGTTCTGGACACTGCGAGGGCCAGTCACAATGTCCTCTACCTCCGCTCTGGCCACTGGAGGCCCATCAGTCTCGCCACGCTGACTTGGGAGGCAGTGGCAGGGGTGGTCAGTGCCAGTGCTGCATACAAGAGGTCAGCCATCTAGTGCAAAAAACAGATAAATGATCTCATCCGTGCCACCAGGGAAAGTCAACTATCTCATGAATCTTAATTCATCCACTCACAAGATCATCATACATTCACTGGCATCTCATTCACTGCCAGTAAAGTGACATCACAACTCATTTAAAGTTTCACAGATGCATCTCCATGATATGACCCTGATCACAAAACGCATGCGAGCTGCCGTCAGCTAGACAGGAGCCAAGAAATGCACAGAGGCAATGTGAAGATCTGTGGAATGTCCTTAATGCATGTTGTCATCACCCTCCTGGAATCTCGCACCTATTAATGCCCCCACTGCGTCTCCGTGACATGAGCCTGAGCATTGAGGGTATGTGCGCTGCCATCAGCCACACAGGAGTTAAATGTGCACAGATGCAACATGAAGATGTCGGGACTGTCCACACTGCAACTCATCATTATCCATGAATCTTACGATCTACCTCATCTGGTCAGCACAATGGCCTCATCACCGGCATGCTCACCTTTGAGGACCTCATCACCCTCATCCCCTTCGGCGTTCTTCTCATTGGAGGAGACATGCAGTTCTTCCAACTCCTCCTCAGCCAGGTTTTCCCCCGTTGCAGTGCCAGGTTGTGTAGCGTGCAGTAAGCTACGATGATGTGCGACACCCTCTGGGGACTGTATTGCAGTGCTCCACCAGACTCTTTCCTGGCCACTGGCAGTGGATGCCCTCCATGTCCCCATGGCACCAAATCCTGCAGCAGGCGACATATATGGCCGACCAGCTCCCTAGGCATGCACAACCTTCAGTGACACTGGTTCTCAGTCATCTGCAGGAATGACAGGTGATGTCCATACCCTGGGTCTATTGAGGTGCCTACAAGCTCTCTATGGATCTTCAGACGCATATGCAGCAGACCCTGTTGCATCCTTCATCCAAGCAGGTGCCTGCACCATACTCTTCTTCCTCTTCCCTGCTCCCTGTAAGCCATAAGGCATACTGCTAAATCATCAGGCTGCATTATCCTTATTTTCTCCTCCTGCAGGATCAAAGAGACAGATGCATGGGTTAGCATACGTGTCCTAAGAATCTCTCTTGGTTAAGTCTGAAGGTTCCACTTGGATGGCCAGTGTGTTGTGAGCTTCTTGTTGTCTGAAACCCCACCCATCACCGCCTGCTCCACTTGACCGATTGGCAGCAGCTTCAGCCATTTGACAGCATGATGTGCTCTCAGCTCAGGTGCAGGCATTCTCCTAACCCACACTGCAAGTCTGTGCCGTTAGCTTGAACCACAGAGGATACTGGTCCAAACTTTAATTATGATATTGCAAGGGGCTGTGAGTGCCTCCACCAGTGACTGCGCAATGGCCACCTCTCGCAAAGGGATTGTACAATGTGCCCAGTCGGCCAGTTGCTCTGCTGCCCGCTAAAATGTACATTAATTTGCAGCCTGCGCTGAGGAGCGAAAAGCGCTGGAGCATTTGGTGGCACTTTCATGTTTTTGTGTTTTTGAATGGGCAGAAATGCTTCAAAGGCCCGACTCCAAGCACATCAATGGAGTTGCTGCTGACGGTCTCAGCTGTGAAAGAATGCTCAATTTGACAAGTTTTTCCAAGTGCATGGCTGCTTCCCTCCCCCCACCCCCCCCTCCCCACACCACCCCTGGCATGTGCTTATGTACTTTCTTCAACCTGTGCTGCTTGCACCTCCATCTCCAGCCTCACTCACTCAGGAGCCCTTGCCCTGGCACCATGCAGAAAGCCAGCCACCAGAAAGCGACTTGCCTGTGCTCCCCCACCATTTGCATGGTGCCTTTTCTGTGATGTGCTACGGGCAATGCTCGTGAGCACTGTGCAGAGTTGTGTGCACTCTTCTTCAAGTTCCCCTCGAATTTCAGTTTGCCAGGTGCACGCCTTTTAAGCATTATTGTGAAGCATGTCGTTCTGAAGTCACACCGAAGTGGGCAGTAAATTTGATGTGGGGGGGGGGGGCGGTGATTCTGGTGCGAGGGTACAATAATGAGATGCAAATGCATTAAAATTAAGGTCCCGACATTGGAAGGCAGAAAATGGGGCCCACCATTGACGGGAGGAGTGGATGATCACAAACTGGTTTCACGATGGTGTGCCATCTTGGCATATTGGCCGCTCACGCCCGCTATGATGCCCACCTCCTACAGGACCAGACAATTGCATCCATGATCTTTGCAGTTTTCACACGTTGTATTTTATATTATGAAAATAAGTGATGAAAGTGGACACTCTATTGTTGCTCAAAGTTTCCTATCTGCATGTAGGCAGAATTGTGCAAAAGTGGACTGCAGCATACACAGCTGAGCCTCCAACTCGATGTGCTCTCTGTAGCTTAGTAGATGATAAATAGAGGCCTAAAGCAATTAATCTATCAAGGACCTTGGAGAAAGGGAGGTGAGTTGTGACTAGCCTCTGGCATAGCAGAAGGTCAATACAGAAAGCAATATGGAAGCTGTCAATAACAGTGACGATTAAGAAGGAATTGCCTCAACTTTTATGTCTCTACATGTTTAGTATTTTTTGCATGCTGTTTTGAAACAATAGCAAAGTGGAAGAGGTACCTCAGTCAAACTTTTAATGGGGTTTGATTATTGACATGTTTTGGGTCAATCCTTGTAATTAATGAGCAGGATGAATTCATTGACCTCCTTGGAGATGTAGAAATATTAAATTCCAGCACATAGAATTGGATCAGCCTCCAGATTCGGTTCAAAGTTCTGTCGAAGGGTCACGAGGACTCGAAACGTCAACTCTTTTCTTCTCCGCCGATGCTGCCAGACCTGCTGAGTTTTTCCAGGTAATTCTGTTTTTGTTTTGGATTTCCAGCATCCGCAGTTTTTTTGTTTTTATCCAGATTCGGTTAATGTCTCCAAACATGCTAACAATCACACAGCGTTAACACTGGTGCATTTCCAATAGAAAGGGCCAGCATTTGCTGATGAACGAGATGGAAAGTGATATGAAAAAGTTTTTTTTTAACTTTAGTTTTCATTTGAGCAAAACGGCCACTCACTATCACTTAGGTTTGGAGGTGCAGAAAATCAAGTCAAGGTATGCCAGAGGTTCTGCATAGCCTGTAGTGACATCTCCAGTGCTAGCCTCTTATGCCTTTGATTCATTCGAGACATCTGTAGGAGAAAGGGAATTTCTAGCATAAGCCAACAATCCATTTGGTATTCTGAGTCTCAGGTGACAGCTACTCCTTGCCAGGATAACAGGTCATTCAATTTGTATACCACAGACAGAGCCCAGCAGCAACAGCAGGACAGACATGTGTTCTATCAGATTGCAAGCTTTCTGGTTGTTCTGGGACTAATCACTTGTTCACATGTGTCCCTCAGACCATCTGCCCCAAATCATGACAGCCTTCGGGGGAAAACACATTCCATGAATCGCAGGTGATTTGTAAATCCAAGTTTAAGTTCATTCTCATTGCCACTTATTGGCTTTGGGGTGGGTTTCTTTTTATTCTCTATTTAATTCTGCAAGATGATCTTTGAGGTTCTATTCTAATATATTATAGGTTAAGCTAACCTATCAAGGTATGATTTCCCCCCACATTCAGAAGTGTATGCTGCTTCAAATTACCTGACATTTGCTTGATATCAGTGACCTATCTATATATGGGATATCACAATTACTTGGGCTTTGCCAATCAGGGAGCTACCTACCAGTTGCCATGTTAAAGAGCTCTGCTCTAGTAATATTTTTCATTTATTTGGATCCCTCTTGTTTCCATTTCTCTTTCCCTACATCTTTACCCCTGCGCTAATTCTAATTGTTATATTCAGAGTCAGATAATCCATGATAGGGCTGTAAAGGTTTTGCCACATAGTTTAAAAAAGAAGCAATTTTCTCTGATAGATCAGGTGGCTTACTTAATGAGTATCTAAGCCATATAAGCGAGGAAACATCAGGTTTTTTTATTCTTTCATGGGATGTGGGTGTCGCTGGCTCGGCCAGCATTTGCTGCTCATCCCTAATTGCCTTTGAGAAGGTGGTGGTGAGCCCTGTTCTTGAACTGCTGCAGTCCATTTGGTGTAGGTACATTCACAGTGCTGTTAGGAGGGGAAGTTCAGGTATCAATTTCTGCTGTGTTAGCATGTTGCAGCTAGCACAGCAAGATTGATCCCCCCTCTTTCAACATCTGGGTATCAGGGAGGATAAAATTGGCCTGCTTCTATTTGCTATCCTGAAATTTCTGTTGGAAACATAAACTCTGGGCATGAGCAGGGTTGAGCCACTCCCCCTATTGTTCACCAGTGCACAATCACTGGCAAGATTTATAGGTTGCAAAATTGGCCTGCTTAGCACCCATAATTTTGGTGCTTTGTGTGCGGTTTTGGTACCAAAAGGAAGACCGCACCATGCACACACACTTCCAGTGCAGCCCATACTGAATGCCATCTTGGTGAGGGCATTTGCAAATGCCTTAGAGCATGTGCCGTATGTATGCAGGATAGACTGTTGTGATGTCAGTCAGCATGTAATGTTGATTTGACACCAGCACTGTCATCTTTGACCTCATTGCTTCTGCTAACACCCTCCCTTAACTCTCTCTTAAACATGTTCCTGCAGCAGGAAGGACTCCCACTCATGTTATTTAAAGGAATCAGCATCAATTTGCAGGTTAGTTGCTAATTAATTCCTCCTCATTTTCACATCCTTGGTTCTATACAGTGTATAGTGAGTCATTGGACATGGAAGTGCCATAGCTTAGCATAGGAGGCATGAGGGTAGATGAAGTGCCATAACTTGACATAGGGGGCATGAGAAGAACGGGGGTGGGCGGGTGGAGCACCATAGCCTGGCATCGGGGGCATACGAGGGGTCATCGGGGTTGGTGGGGGGGGCCTTACTTTGGCATACGGGGCACGAGGAGGACCTTTGAAACTCATCTTTTAAAAGGGCCTCTCATGCAGACTAGGGTTCATGACCCCTCTGAGGTGCCCTGAACCACAACTCTTTAAAAATCATGGCCTGACTCCATGGAAATTCTTATCTCCATAATGGAGTTGACCAGGTCAGGAGTGCCGGGTGCAGGCTTTGCACAGTAACCATCCTACACTCTTTAAAAGCACTCCGAAAATCAGACTGCCTGGGAATGGGGTTGGGAATCCCAGAATTGGGACTCACCTGCTGTTTTTAAGAGGCTCCTGAGTCATCCTAGCTCAGTGAAAATTCAGCCCTATATTCCCATGTGGCATTTTCAAATCATGATGGTGCTGAGGATCTTGGCCATTCACCGAGGTTTCATAATGCAAGGGAAATATCTGGTGCTCCATTGTTAAGGAGACTGCCTTAGTGGTGATTTGATATTCCCCATATCCATGCCAGAAGGCAGGAACCAAGAGACACAGGAATAAGAAAGGGCTCTCAAGAAGAAAAAATAGCACGTTCAAGAACAAACCTTCAAGGGTTCAGAGAATTCAGAATAGCTGGTATCCACAGGAAAGCTGAATAATATCTCATCTGACAAAGTAGTCAAAATTCTACAGTTCACTAAAGAAAAATATACACATAAATTCTTGCCTTTTGTGTTCTTAAACAATTCCAGAAACCTAAAGTTCTTTCTTTAGTTGATCAATTAAGTACATGCTTCAAGTCTTTTGAAACTAGGTATTTATAAAGTTTTAGACTTGTGGTAAATTCTACATTGTGAAGAAGGTCAGCACCCAACAGGAGATGCCATCCGTCTGATTTATTCTTTCTGGATGAAAATGATTGAACCTGGTTCAGCGCCAGAATCTGTACTTTTCAGATCGCAGAAACAAAGAGCAAAAATGCAGAATGACAAAGACCCACAGGCAACGTTGTTTCCCGCAGAGTCCAACTGATGTGCCAGAATTAGTTCTATTATTAACTGAGCTCCAAGATTACAGGATTACTGATGTGCCTCTTTCTAATTTCTGAATGAAAGCATCACATTGTGCAATCTGTAAAAAGACAATAAATTCCTGCAGAATGTATCTTGAATATTGATTGCACCTTTTAGTATGGTTGTGACATTTCAAATAAAGTTTTACCCTTATGTTCCCCACTGGACTATCACCTGCACTGGCTCAGGTTGTACTGACCCATACAGATCAAGGAGGGTAATGGATCTTGGACTCGAACTCAAGTTCTGTCGAAGGGTCATGAGGACTCGAAACGTCAACTCTTTTCTTCTCCGCTGATGCTGCCAGACCTGCTGAGTTTTTCCAGGTAATTCTGTTTTGGTTTTTGTTTTGGATTTCCAGCATCCGCAGTTTTTTTGTTTTTATCCCTTATCTGTGTTGAGTCAGGTTGGTAAAATGGCAACAGGAATTGCCCTATAGCTTGCTATTGGCTAAGTCCCCTGCTCCTGATCTGCTTTATTGAACTCCATTCACCTAAAAGTGGGATTGAGTTTCCAACATTCCAATAGCCTGCTGGATCTCAGTGTTTTAGCTTATAACTGTAGAATTTCTATGTGGGTACAGTAATGGATCGCAGTAATGCAGCAATGACCCATGGATCTCTACTTAGAATTGACAGCTGATAGAGACTTAGACTTAGAAGACTTTTCAAATGCAGAGATGCATGAGACAGACAAAGCATATGCTTACATCTGTTTTTCATAGCTTGTTTTTCCTGGAACAGAACTAGCCTGAAGCCCGAGGTTATGGTTTGAGAGATATCACTCTGCATTAAGTGTGGCTGATCAGGCATCTCTCCCACTCTTACTGCCTGCCACTGAGCGTTGGCAGTCTGTTATCACCATTGTGGGTCTTATAGGGATTCATGCTCTGGGCTTACAGATAATGCTGGAGGCAAGGCTATTGGTAAAATTTATCTTTTATTTAACATTATACTAACCATGTACAATACAGGCTTAGCACAAGGCTCTACATAGAACTAAGAATGAGGCTCTACATATGACACATTATGACACAGCAGTTTGTAAAGGCTGAGTTATTTAAAATCCCAGAGGGAAACTTTAAACAATTGTCATAACCTATATTCTCAAGTGGTATGTTTTGAGATGCAGCTCTAAATTCAGGAACAAGACCATCAGTTCTCGAGATGTTTTTATATCAAATTAAATGAGACTTTTATTAATTTACAACAAATTAAACACATGTACATGGCTACAAATTATTAGTCTCTTGGCTTTTTAACAAATTCCCAAACTAACCTCTACTAAGGCAACAGCAACCCATGGGCCAGAATTTTACGTTCGGCATGTTGGCTCAGCGGGAGCAGGTGGGGGTGGTCGGGAAGCCGACTGCCACCCATGATCGGCTCTGCACTGCGATTTTACACTGGCGGGCCAATTAAGCCCCCCCAGTGTAAGATGCAACAGCGGCAACAGCGTGAAGGGGCGGACGAGGGCGGGAGCTCAATGTCTGCTGGGTCCAATGGCGACCCTGTGGCTGATTCAAAAGCAATCGCATCAGCCATGAGAAGGCTGCCAGTGAAGCACTTGCACCTCATGATGGAGATCGTTATGGGTGAACACAGCAGGCGGGAGGGCAGGTCGGCAGGGCAGTTGGCGTTGTGCTTTTCTGATGAATGTCTCACTGCCCTCCTGGAGGAGGTGGCAGCACAGAGGGAGATCCTCGTCCCCAGGGACAGGAGGAGGAGGCCCCCCCCCCCAACTTCCTGGGAATGCCTGGGAGGAAGTGGTATCCAGGGCGAGTCCTCATGATGTGGTGAGGCGCACATGGGTGCAGTGCAGTAAACGGTTCAATAATCTCCTGCGATCGGAAAGGGTGAGTACCATGTTGGTATGTGTCACTTAGCACAGCGGTTAGGAGCTTCCCACCACCCCTTTCCCTCCCCCCTTGGACTCAGAGGTCTTACAGTGTGAGTGGCAAATATCAATGAGGCAGCATCTGGGCAAGGGGGTGAGCGCTGGCTGCTTGGAATGAGTGTCTTGGGGCTCCAGGGTCACAAATCGGCTGAGCCCTGCGAGGTAATCCTCAGTTGGGGGTGGTCAAGCTATAATGTCAATGTAGGTACAGGGTGGACTAATCAATCCTCCTCTCTCTCCTTTCAGGAGAGGACATCCCACACCAATGCTGAGAGGTTGAGGCCTGGCAGAGAACCACCCCACCTATTCATCCTAACTCGATATGAGCAGGAGGCCCTGGAGCTGGAGAGGTGCCATGCACTTAGCTCAACTGGCCGTGGTGAGGTTGGAGTGCCTCACAGGGATGTAAGAATGCAGTGCACTGAGGTCAGAATGTTTGTAATTGCAACCATTCCACTGTAGTCTCTATATTGATGTGATCCTCGAACATGGAATCCCCACTGATAATGGAAAGACGAGGGTACCATGATCCAGGTGCCAGGCATGCGCAGCAACAGTGCAACTACTTCCATTAATGACATGTCTTTGTTCTTCCTTTCAGGCCCACCAGCAGCCCATCGAGGCCAGGAGCCTGAAGGCCCACCACTGACCCCAGAGAACAGCAACCATCACAACACACCTGCGGCACACTCTCAGCCAAGCAGGCACCAGCGCAGTGGGCATTATATCAGCAGCTAGTACCTTGGTGCACATCGGTGAGGGCACTTCACACTCAATTGAAGTGCAGTCGGAGGCAGAGAGTTCCCACGATGCCGGCAGTTGGAGGACTGCTGGGGACCAGGAACATGCTCAGTCGGTGGCTGATGATGGGCCTCTGGAGTTGTCCCTGAAGCAGCAGATGCTGGATGTCCAGCAGGGTGTGCGGGAGGATCTGGTGAAGATACATGAAGGAATGCATGCCATGGTCTCCATGATGGAGGAGGCGTTGTGGAGCATGAGCAATGCAATGACTCTCATGGCAAGCGCATTACCTCCTCCATGGAGAGAGTGGCAACTCTCACAGAGAGGCTCCTCCAGGGCCTGAATCAGGGGTTCCTTAGGATGCGCTCGGACCTGCAAGCCTTTACATCGGCAATGACCTCAGGTGTTCACTGTCAGTGTGGGAGATGGATTGGGCACCTTGTATCTCAGCTAGGTGCACATCCATCAATGGTATGTAGGGAGGTCCGAAGCAACCTCACTTTGGTGCACGAGATGCTTGTTGCCTCTGCAGGCTCCTCTCAAGGTGCTCTGGATGACGGCAGCAGCTCTTCTGCCCCTCTGCCAGTGACCATGGCATCCAATGAGGCTGCGGCGACTGGGGAGATGCCAGTCATGGCAGTGGTTGCTCTCTCCCAGATGGGGAAAACACTGACTTCACAGGCCAGAAGATGTCTGCCAAGGTCATCAAGGCCAACAGGACAACAGAGTAAGCAGGCTGTCTCCAAATCCAGTGCCAGCGAGAGGGGAGCACCTAGACTTAGCACCCACAAGTGAAAACTTAAAGCACTTTAAGCACAGCACGGGCTTATCACTGGTGATATTTTTTCCCTCGCTCTTATGTTAAGTGTTCTTTGGTGTGATGGATAACACCTATCAATTTCATTTGTATTATGTATACCAGGCACCACATCATTAAATGTGTTTGTGTTCAGCAAGCCTCTGGGTGCTTCATTAGTTCTGAATGTGTAGGGTACCGATGATGTTATGAGTGATTTATTTGTCATTGAGCTTTATTGAAATGGCACATTGTGCATGTTGTTCACCAAGCAAATGTTCCTGTCAGGTATCGAATATGGACCCTGCAGCCCTAGCATGTGGTGATGGTTCTTAATTGGTAGGCTAGCTGAAGGAGCGTAGGGTCAAAGCGTCCAAGATGTCCCTGCCTTCCTGGAGGTTGCCCAAGTCAGTGTCTATCCTCTCAGTGTTCTCCTGACCGTGCTCGTCCTCGGACTCACTACTGGACTCATCGTCTGTTGCCAGCTGACAACATGTGTCAACATCTTCTTCCTCCACTGCATCCCCCCTTTCCAGTGCCAAATTGTGGAGAGGGCAGCATGCAACCACTATCAGTGACACACGATCTGGGGGGTATTGCAGTGCGCCCCCTGAATGGTCCAGGCATCGGAAGCGCATCTTGAGAAGACTGATACCACCCCTGAGGAGTCATGGCTCCTATTGTTCCACTGCTCAGCCTCTGCTCTTGGATGGCAGGGAGGTGTCATGAGCCACCTTTTGAGGGGATAGCCCTTGTCACCCAGCAGCCATCCACCCAGTCAGGCTGGAGCACTGAAGAGCCTCAGCACCTGGGAGTACCTCAGGATGTAAGCGTCATGGGAGCTGTCTGGGTACCTTGCACAGACTTAAAAAATCAGCATCCTGTGGTCACACACTATCTGCACGTTCATGGAGTGTAAGCCCTTCCTGTTGACGAAGGCACTGGGCTCACCTGCTCGCACCTTGATGGCCACATGTGTACAGTCTATTGCACCCTGGATACGGGGGAAGCCAGCAATGGTCGCGAAGCCTCTGGCTCGCTCTGCGTGGCTGGCCTCGTCCGTGCGGTAGTGAATGAAAGTCAACGCAGGCCTGAACAGAGCATCTGTTGCCTGTTTGACACAACTGTGGACAGGTGATTGGGAGACTCCACAAAGATTACCCACATAACCCTGGAAAGAGCCGGAGGCATAGAAGTTGAGGGCCACCATGACCTTCACTGGAATGGGATGTCCACCCACAAAGCCGGAGCTGATCTCAGGGCCAATCCTCTGACAGATGGAAGTCACTGTCTCCCTTGAGAGGTGGAGCATCTTCGGCATTGCATCTCAGACATATTGAGGTAGCTGCATCGCCGCCTGTAAACCCTGGCAGCAGGATAGTGGCATCTTCTGCGGCCCCTTCCGCTTTGGACTTCCTGTTGGCCCTGCGCTACTTATGCCTGCGCCTGTCCTCCCACAGTTCATTCCCCTGGAAGCTGAATAGGGGCACCTGGCCTCGTCCCCCTTCTGGCCCTCTCTTCCTCCTCAGAAGAGGTGCCTTCAGCAGAGACCACAATCCCCATTCCCAGAGCAAGTGAAGGCTGTCTGATACCTGCTGGAAAGACCCAAGTGGTTTGACTCCTCCAGAGTCCTGAACTGAAGCAGCTCTGAGTTGCAATGAACACGTCCTGTTCACACAAGCAAGCAGCAGCAACTTATAAGCTAAAGTACAAACAACTCGCATTAGTGAGCCCACTCACCCCTCTTATCCCGCCCGTGATGAGGTTTTTGAAAATGTGGGCTAACCGGCTGCCTGTTGTGCCTGTGTGATGCCCTGAATATCGCACGGGCTACATAAACTCTAAGACAATTGGTGTCTCAAGGGCCTTAACTTGTCCGTTAATTAATGGCGGGCATGCCTCCGTGTTCATCGTGTACCTGCCTAGTGAAATATCGCAAGGGTGCGTGATGATGTCTGGACACACGCCCAACATCATCACACATCATATTACGCTGAGGCGTGTCGGGCATGCACCCGCATGCCCAAAATAACATTCTGGCCATAGACGTTAAGCAGACACCAGGCAAAGCGTTTTCACCTCACAAATTCAAAATGAGGTTCCTTTTAATTTGGTTCCTTTGCAGACAGTTGTAGGCTTACAGCTGCTTTGAGGTCCTGCACAAACTCCCCTCAGGTTATACCCAGCATGTCTCTTTGAATGTAAATTCTCATTGTATTACCAGACACTTTAAATTCCTATATTGGTCCAATTTTATTATTAATGATAAACACAGCTTTGTCTCTCCTAGCTAGGTGCAAGATTTCACTCCCACTCTTAAATGTTCTATTCAACAAAATGCAAATGTTCCTCTAACTCTGTTTACATCTCAAAATACTATATATCAAAGCACCCAGGCTAGCTGGCTTTAATCCAATTAAGACACATACAGACACACCTCTACTTCTGAAAAAAATAATTTCCAATAACATTATATACATTAATAGCTTCATGACAATGCTATGTTGCCATGTGATCTTACATTACTGATGATGTAGACTATTTATTTACATATTTAACATTAACCCTTTATACTACATCTCCTCCCCACCGTGTTTCTGACTCCAATAAATACATAATTTACATTATCATGCATCTCCCCTGAAGTCTCTGCCTTCATCTCTTGTTCACAGTGAGGTGAGGTGAGAGTGACTGCCCTTGACATAAAGGTAGCGTTTGACTGAGTTTGGCACCAAGGAGCCCTAGCAAAACTGGAGTCAATGAGAATCAGGAGGAAGAATCTCTGCTGGTTAAAGTCATACCTAGCACAAAGGAAAATGGTTGTGGCTATTGGAGGTCTCCACGTTCTCTCTCAAACTCTGTAGAATAGTATGTGAATTATCAGAGACTATTGGTTCTCCATTCAGATTGTCTTCCTGGGTAGTTAGTCCATTTTATTGATGATCTTCTTGTAGAGATACAAGTGTTTCTATTGATCCTCTCCATTCTCAGTCTCTGCAAGATAAGAACTTGGACTTCTTGTCTTTTCCAGTGCTTGGCCCTCTCAATTCTGGTCTCTAATCCAGGCTGATTCACCTGGTAAATCCTGCACTTTGTGGCTTTGATTTTAGTTTCTGGTCTGATGTGCATAATACTCGTCCTCCTTCTCCCCTACTCTCTCTATATCAATTGCTTTTAGACATGGCATGAGCATATGTGGAAGAACAGGGGTTGACTCCACAGTCTTCTTCCCATCAGAAGTTCTGACAGAGCCAAACCATTCTGAAGTGGTGTGGAAAAATAATTCGACAGTGCTTTGTTGTTATCATCATTCTTTGTTAACAAAATGTTTACCGTTTTTACTCATCTTCTGGCCTCACCATTTGCTTGCAGATACCTGGGTGAACTAGACAAACCCATAGTCTTCAGTAGATTTCTTGAATCATGCATTTGCAAACTGTGAGCTATTGTCTGAAATCACAAGATCGGGAATGTCATGTGTGGCAAAAATTTCTTTCAGTGAATTAATGACTGCTTCTGAGGTTATTCCATGAAGATGTTTAAGCTCAATCCATCTAGATTTAGTCAACAACTACGAGGAATGTCTTCCCCTTGAGCTCAAAAAGGTTCATTCTGAGATGTTCCCGTGGTCTGGATGGGAATGAGGATCCATTTGTAGTTCTCTTTGCTCTTGGCATGGATGATGTAGCTCGAAATTATTTCCTCTAGTGGTTTTGTGATTCTGGCCACCAGACTGAATTTCACATTCTAGCATGACACTTTGAAATGCCTAGGTGCCCCTGGTGTATTCCCTGAAGAATCTTGAGTCTGAGAACTCTTAGTATGACCAACCTCTCATCATAAATTAGCAAGTCACCAATGACACTGAGATGTCTGCATTACTCCAAGCGTTGCTTCAGGATGAGATTGTTTGGAAAAATCTGGCCTTCTATTTTTGCTGTATTGTCTAAGTTTAGTACATTCTCCATCTGCTTTTTGTGCTTGTTGGAATTCATGATTTCATTCAGCCTCTGTGTTGTTGCTGGTAGGAATATTGTAGTCAGTGAGATATATGATTCTATATCCTCAACTAAATTTATGTCCTCTTGTTCTGTCTTCTCAATAGGAATGCATGACAATCTTTGTCTTGGACATATTCGGTCTTGGCATCGAACCTCATGAACCTCAGTTGAAATCTCTGGACTCTAGACGGCATCTTTGCTAGTTCTTTGGCATTTAATATGGTGACCAATGGCTTGTGGTCTGTCTCAATTGAAAACTGCAGACCTAAGGATAGTCAGAAAACTTCTCACAGGCCCATGTGGCTGCTAATGCCTCTTTTTCGATTACCATGTTTCTTTGTTCCATTTCAGTCAATGACCAAGACGCATAGTATACTGGTTTGCATGTCCCATCTGTCTGGATTTGAAAGAGTAGTGTTCCTAGTCCAGTTACTAATGCATTTGCACTAACTATTGTGGGCAGTTCCAGGTCATAATGTGCCAATATGCCTGGTGAGATGAGCATCTCCTTTATTTTTTGGATTGAGATTTGTTGATGTTTTCCCCAACACCATGCTTGGTCTTGCCTGATCAATTGGCATAGGGGTCCATTCACATGTACCAGATTAGGGAGGAACTTCCCTGCTTGATTGGCCATCTCCATGAAGCGTTGGATCTCCGTAACATTGCAAGGTGATGGGAAATCATTAATTGTCTTGTTTTTTTGGGGATCAGCCCTGATGCCTGGTGTGTGAATGATGTGCCCCAGAAATGTAATGGTTGGTTGTGAGAGCTTACACTTATTGTTGAGAATTAGCCCTGCTTCTTCCAAAGGTTACAACACTGCTCTCACCATTGTATTGTGCTCCAGTGTGGTGGACTTGTAGATCATGATGTCATCCATGTGGCAGATGACCCTTTCTAATCCCTCAAAAATGCCTGTTATTGTTCTCTGGAAAATCTCTAGTGCCAAAGAGTAGGCGATTGAAACAATACCTCCCAAAGGGCGTGATGAATGTGGTCAATAGTTTGGTTACATCATCTAACGGTGGTTGCCAAAAGCCACTGCTTGCATCCAACTTTTTAAGGATTTTACTGTTTAATAGCTTTGTCAGACTCTCATCCACAGAAGCTATTGGGTGGATCTTTCTTTCCACTGCCTTGTTTAACCAGGTAAGGTAAACACAGATTCATAGTGAGCCCTTAGTTTCAGTATAGGGACCATGCCTGAACACCAACTTGTAGCTTACAGGTGAGATGACTCCCTGGTGCAGCATTGACTCCCCAGACTTCTGAACAGTTTTGGGAATTCTGTCCTGAATTCCGTTGATTTTTCTGGGCTTCCCAATTCATTAGCTTTATAGATGAGTTACAGATCTGTACAAGCTTTCTAACTTGGCAGTGAACATTCTTGGTTGTAGATCACATATAAAGTTTCTGTGGTTTCTCTTCCTTTTTACTGGAGTGTAGCAGTCAACTATCCCTTGACTTTCAGTTGAGTGCCTCCTGGACCATGGAGTTGTATAGTCAATGGCTGTAGGAAGTCTTGTTTTAACCATTGCTCTGTGTCTTAAAGAACTGAAACTACTTCTCCAGTGTCTAATTTGAAGTTTGTTTTATTTACATTGACCATTGTATCTGCGCTCCAACAGTTTCCATTGGGCCCTGTTATTTCTCTCAAGAATGGTGCTTCCTTAACTTTGTCTTCTTCAACTTCTTGAATGGTACATTATCTTAGTTGTTGCTCCTTTAATTTTTGTGTTAGGAGCTTTTTGCTGTGGCATACCAATTTAAAATGGCCTCTCTTCTTTCAGGGGTGACAGTCCACATTTTTGGCAGCGCATTTTTCATACTGATGCAACCATCCCCTGTCACAATGAGAACACTTAATAATGGGACCTACCATGCCCACACTATCCCTCCATCCCTGTTTTAAATTTGGTGCACTGCTAATTCTATGTCCTACAAACTGTTTTTCAGCCAGTTTTCTCCACAGGAATTTTTTTGCGCCTTGAGTAAAAGTGTTTTTTTTTCTTTCTCACTCTGGCCATCCTTGTCAACTGCATAGACTCCAATGGGGTCAAATCTTTCCTCAACTGCAGAAAATCTGATAACACTTCTTCTAAGACTCCTATAATAATGTAGTCCTGAACGAATTAATCTTTTAGGGCTCTATATTCTCAAATCTCAGCTAATCAATAGAAATCATTAATGAAGGAGTCTACATTTTGTCCCAGTCTTTGGATGCATCTATTGAATTTTCCCCCTCCATAATGGTATTCCTTCAAAGATTAAGATAAGTATCAAAGTCTTTGATAACTTCTTCATACGTCACTGTGTCTTCATTTATGCCCTGTCTGACCCTGTACTGCATCATCTGCAGTATTGCCTTTGAAAAAAAGAAGGGTGCTGACCTGTCTCTTGCAAGTTTTCCCTGCTGGTCCCAAAGCTGTTCTGTACTTGGTAAACCTGAGATACCAGTTCTGCCACTTTCCAGTTTGATCCGGGCCATCTACTTGGTCAAAGCACTCAGGGAAAGATAGAATTTTCTCCAAGTTTTCCCTTCACTGTAGCCTTTTCTGGTGTTCCACTGGAGATTTTTCAGTGCTGCCTTTGTACCATAGTCATTTCTTTGCTAGCTTCTTCCAGTCGCTGGGCTCTTCACTTGCTCCTTTCATCATGTTTTCTGCCGTCACCATCTGTTATCATCATTGTGGGCCTTAGAGTGGCTTGTTCTGGATTTACAGATAATGCTGGAGGCAAAGCTGTTGGTGAACATTATCTTTTATTGAACATGATACTAACTATGTATAATACAAGTTTAACAAGAGGCTCTCCATCTCTCTCTATGCGCTTTTACATGTGATCTTACATAACTGATGATGTATGCTATATATTTACATTTTTAACATTAATTCTTTATACTACAGCAGGATTTACAAGTTGACAATCAAACTGGAATAAAAAAAGAAAGTACTGGAAAAATTCAGCAGTTCTGGCAGCATCTGTGGAGAGAGTTAATATTTCGAGTCTGATGTGATGCTTCTTCAGAACCCAGATAAATATTTCTGTTTTTATTTTAGATCTCCAGCATCTGTAGTATTTTGCTTTTATGACAATCAACCTGTTTTGACTACATTATGAATGTATCTTCTGTAGCCAACAAGACTGAGACTCAAACCTGGAGCTTGTGGCTCAGAGGCAGGGATGATACCCACAGCATCACAAGACTTCCCTCTAAAAGAGAGTAGGAAATCAAATTTGCATTCCTCAATACACCCAGAGATCATGAAAAGTGGCAGATTTCTTTCTGCGGGTCTGGAAGAACCCAAGAAGGATTTAGAGACTTGAGAATTCCATGCCTTCCATTAAATATTCTGAGGGAAATAAGAGCAGTTTAAGAAAAACTGCTTTGAGGCTTCCAGTCCATGGAAATGATAGGATAATGATGGAATGCTGATAACTGTTAGAAATGCCAACATTTCCACTTGCACTGCACCTGACTTGATTCATCCCTATATGAAGCAGATGCGAGTGCCAGCATCACTGGATCCAGTTGGAAATGGCAGTTTATAACACGTATGGGCATTTCAATACTTTGTACAGCTGCCTCCTGAAGAATAGGCAGCCTTGCTAATATCTCCTTTTTATGAATTTTAGCCCATCCAGCAACTACTTCCTTTCTCACTAAAAGTTTGGCAACATCTTCTTCCTTGGTAAAGACAGATGCATAGTAGTACCTCAGCCATACCCTCTGCCTCCATGTGTGAATCCTTGTTTTGTCCCTAATCAGTCCTACTCCTCCTTTTACCATCCATTTACTATTTATATACCTATAGAAAACTTTTGGTTTTTATGTTTGCTACCAGTCTCTTCTCATACTCTTTATTTGCTGCTCTTATTTCTTTTATCACTTATTTTCTGAACTTTCTATATTCAGTTTTGTTCTGACTTGTATTATCAAACTGACATCTGTCATATGCATCCTTTTGCTGCTTCAGTTTATTCTCTATCACTTTGAACATCCAGGAAATGCTGGCTTTATTTCTCTTACCCCACCATGGCAGTGCGCATCAATAGTACACAAACCTTCTCCCCTTTCAAAGCAGCCCATTGTTCAGTTTGGCTTGCCAATCATGGATTCAATTTACCTGGGCCTGATCTGTTCTCAACCCATTGAAGCTGGCCCTCCTCCAATTAATTATTAATACTCTAGATTGCTCCTTGTCCATTGTTCACCCAAACTTTATGATCACTGTCTACTAAATATTCCCCTGCTGACACTTGATCCACTTGTTTCATCTTATTCCCCAGAACCAGATCCAGCAATGCCTCCTTCCTTGTTGAGCTGATGTAGAAAATTCTCCTGGACACACTTTAGAATCTCTTCCCCATCCCTGGCCTTTACATTGTTACTTCTAATATAACTAATGTTATATTAGAATAATTAAAGTCCCCATTACAACTACACTATAGTTTTTACACCTGTCTGTATTTTCCTTCCAAATTTGTTCCTTTATATCTTTCCCTCACTAGGCCTATAGAATATATCAGGTAGTCTACTATTATTAAATTATTACAATATACTCTCCTGATAACATCCATGAGTAAATTTATTCTTATCTGTGCTAGAATGTGACAAATATGTTTACATATACTGATGGTTCCAGTTTGCTGTGTTCCAGAAAATGGCCTCATTCCATTTGAAACTCCTCCAGTGGATCAGATCTATCTCCATAGCTAGGCAACTGGAACAGGATCAATCTCTGCTAAGAGCTGTAGAGTTGTATCAGACAAGGACTGCCTGATTAATTTAATTCTTGCTGTCAGAACCATATTTTCCTCTACTGAATAAATTTCACAAAAAAAAGTAACTGTGAGTAAATAGCCGTGCAATCTGGAGTATTAGCAGAATATTTGCCTGCTTTAAGTGCTATTCTGAGAATTGCTTCTATCCTGAAGTGGGTGCAGGAGAGCTGGCAAAAAGTTCACAGAAACAGCCTTTCACTTGTACCTTGTTAAAGGTAATCACAAACAGCTGGTGCAAAATTACATACAGGGAAAAATAAATGGAAAGTGGATATTGAATTCCAAGTCAGGTCTGCTGTCATTGAGTTTAACTGATAGAAAGATTTCAAAAATATTAGCAAAGCTGCAAAGATACTGGAAAGATAAGCAAGAGATTACCTGGTAAAGTAAGAGCCAGAGCAACAAAGAGGCTCGGCAGCTTACCTCAAATCTCATACATAAATTGGCTTTGCAATTCCTTAAATTACTATTCAGTTTAATGGTAACTGCATAATTAATATTTCTCCCTATCTTGGATCTTAATGAAAACAATACTTTCTAATTTTATCAACAGTTAAATAGCTTGTATCATAAAGTGTCATCTTTGGCTCAGTGATAAAAATCTTGCCTCTGAGTCATAAAATTGTGGTTTCAAGTCTCTAATTACAGACTTCACCATGTAATCTAAGCAGACACTTCAGTGCAATACTAAGGGAGTGCTGCACTGTTGCAGGTACCATCTCTTGGGTGAGCTATTAAACCAAGGTCTCTTGGGTCAACATAAAAGATCCCATGGCTATTAAAAGACCCCATGGCTCTTTCTGGCAAAGAGCAGGAGAGTTCTCCCAGTGCCCTGGCCAGAATTTAACTTTCAATCAGCAAAATTAAAACAGATGATCTGGTCATTGGCTCTCACTGCTGTTTGTGGGGCCTTGTGTGTACCAATTAGCTGCCAAATATCCCTACAATACAACAGTAACTACATTTCATTACTACTTAATAAGCTGTAAAGTGCTTTGAGACCTCCTGAGGTTGCGAAAAGCGTTATATAAATGCAAATTCTTTCTTCTATCTGTTTCTTCCCTGTGTTTGATGGCATCATCTAAAGAAAGTATCAGTAACTGGAAAATAACAGACACTGCAAGATGATTAGATTCAAGAGTTTCAGGAAGGATCATAAACCACAAGAATAAAGTTTGAGTGATTTGAAATTGTAATCTGACCCTGTTGACAGCACTGTATGGGAACATTGGATGACATAGTAGGTAACACACGGACCTGTTATCTCTGGGTTTGGTTTCAACTTGACCCAGACTGATGGGATGAAAGTGATCTCTGTAAACCTGTAGGTGGAAAAGGTCTGGCTAATTTTAATTCACTTCTTAATTGGTGTGATTCTAGAGAAAAATCTAACCGTAATTGTGCAGTAATCAGCATTATCACTCAGAGACCACAAGATAGCTGATTTTTGAAAATGTCATTCAAGTTCGCTCCATAAGATTGGTGCTGAAATTCGTTGGACAGATGTGAGGTCCCCAGCATCTAATTGTGTTTTACCTGACCTGAAGGTTTCGGATGCTACCCCTGAATGCCAAAAGTGGAAGAAAAGCTTTGTTTATGAGCAGAAATATCCCTCACCTTAATGAGGACAAAACTCTTGTATTTCTTTATCTGCACTTTAATAATAACCGCTGTTCACTTTCTGAGCTGCCATTCACTGGCTTTGCATCTGTTGCATCAAGAGTAGCAGTCAGTCCAGATACTGACAGTCTCATGTCCCTGACAGTCACAGTATTATTCATGTTTACCTCTCTGTTCCCTGGAGAGATGTTGGAGGGATCATAGGCTGTATTTCAATTCAGTACTGCACTTGCATTCACTGTTACCTAACGCTCCCCCACCCCACCCCTACCATTGGCTGGTCCTTTGTATATCTAGATATGTGTAAACAATTGTTAAGATTACCTAGCTGCAATTCAACAATTCAAAATGTATAACTGTCACTGTACTGAGATATAATTTGTTGTTAATTATGGTCAATATGGATTATTTCTTTTTAAAATCTGGTTTTCTCCCCATCGCTCCTGTCCTTTACAGAAAATGTTAAAACATGTTGTTCTTCATGCCATAACACCAGAGAAGTTTATGTCCCAGAATCCAACCCTTTGCATCTGTGTCAGCTCTCTATTAAAACAATCCAAAACTAATCCCACTGCCCCTACCTTCTCTCCCAAAACCTGCATCATCTGCTAGTTCAATGTTTAAGCACTTTTCTCTTAAAAGATGGAATGGTTTAACTTCCCTTTGTCGCAAAACACACCTTGCTCTGCAGAAAGACAATTCCTATAGTATAAATACTCAAAACCGATTCCCTAACTGGAAGAAATAATCATTCAAGCTATCAAACCATATGTAATTTTAAAAAGCTTGATGAAATCTTCCTTTTAGCCTTTCCTGTGGAAATGGCCCCTGAATCACTAGTCTTTTCTGGCAGCTATTTTTTTTTCATATCTGCTACCCTGCTAATAAATCTACACTGTATGTCCCCTACAGTGTTAATGTCCTTTCTATAATTCAATGCCCCAAATTGCATACGAGACCCAACTGTAGCTTAATCATTGCATATACAGTTTATCATAATATTTTTAATCTTACCTCTGCTGTCTCGAAAGCAAAGCAACATTTTTTGTGTGTTTCTTTAAATCAAACTTTTGAAAACAATCAAGTAAAACATGTATAATTACCTTTTGTTATGGGAATATGCAAATCCAGACATCTTTTGAAGATTAGTTTTCAACAATTCTCTATGAATTCAACATTTTAAAAAACTTGAAAAATTTGCATAGACATTGTCATTTACATGCAAATATTTATTCCACAACTTGTAGAAAAATAATTAAAATCCTGTTACATAATAATCATGAAAGCCTAAACTTGTAGCATGTTTCTTTTGATCAATCATTGAGAAAGATAATTAATAATTGGTTTAAATAACTATGACACTTTAAGCATAATTTAATAAACTCAAAATGCCATTAGCCTTTTTAATGTATTTAGTTAATTGCAATTGAACTTTCAGGTCATTATGCGTTTGACTAAGTCTTTCAGTTTATTCCTACCCTTCCCATTAAGCGTATACTACCCCTCAAAATGTGAAAGCCCGGACAGTTGGCAAACAGCAAGGGCTACCTAACCATAGGTGTCATCACAACCAAGCCAAACGTGGTAGATGAGTGACTGCTTTGGGGAACACCGCCATACAGCCCATAAGCATGACCCCAAGTTTTCAGTGGTCTGCCATTTAAACTCTCCACCATGCTGTCACACTGACATCTCTGTTCTTGGCCCCCTGCTGTGTCTATCTGAAACACAGCACAAGCTCGAGGAACAGTATCTCATGTTTTGATTAGGTACTTTACAACCATCTGGGCTCAACATTGAGTTCAACAATTTCAGACTGCATTCCCTGCCACCCACTCCCCCATCCACCCCCCCACCCCCACCCCCACCCACCCCCCCCCCCACCCCCCCCCCCACCGTCCTGCCCCCCTCCCCCCGCCCTGCCCACACCAGTTTGTTTCCTTTTCTTTACATGTTTCAGTATTAATCTTTTTTTTTCTCTTGTTGGATGGCTGATGTTCATTATTCTGCCATTCACACCTCCTCTGGACACACCTTTTGTTCCATTACTATTCCCATTGATTCCGCTTATCAACTCTTTTATTATTTAATGTCTCCTGTCTTCCGCCCAATCACCTTCTCTTTGGTTCTCTTTCCACCCTCTCCCATTTGACCTATTCAAAACCTATTACATTTCTAATTTTTTCCCAGTTCTAATGAAAGGTTATCGACTTGGAATGTTAACTTTGTTTCTCTCTCTACAGCTGCTGCCAGATTTGCTGATGATTTCCAGCATTTTTTGTTTTTATTTCAGATTTTCAGCATCTGCAGTATTTGACTTTTGTGTTGATGGTTCTTACCTGACATACAAGCTTCACTTCCCAGTGTCATCTTTGTAGAAACAGGAACGCTAGCTGATTCTCCCCTTCTCTGACTGAATTCAGTTGTAGTGCCGCAACTCTGTATTATGTAACAGGAAATTAATTATCTTTTCTGGGAGTTGGGAACTAAATTAAACCTCTGCAAGTAAATGGCAATGTCTATGCAAATTCTTCAAGAATTTTTAAAATTTTGATTTCATAGAGAATTGTGGAAAACTAATCTTCAAAAGATGGCAGGATTTGCATAGTCCCTTGACAACGATAATTATACTTGTTTTACTTCACTTGTTTTTGCAAGTTTGATTTAAAAAAACACAAAAGTATTGGCCTTGGTTTTGAGATAGTAGAGGCAGCATGTGTCCTCTTATTGTCCTCTTAGCAATGCTGCCCTTTCTCGCCCCTCCCCCGAAGATACTGACTCATGCTGTGGCTTGTTCCTACTGGTTTGATGCCCAATGTGTTGTGGTATTGGACTTCAGCGACCAGGTTTATTATGTAGCCCTTTTGACTAGGAGGCAGCTACATCCACTGTGGATACACTCCCATTCCTGGTCTCCAATGCTGCATAAAACTCTCAGGTAATGCTTTTACTAGTCACCTGTACACAGTGACAGCTGTTGCCCGGATAAATGTGCCAGCTGGCAGGGCTAAACAAGGTTGGGAGTAACTCTTGGGCAGATGTCCCTGAGCGATTGAGAGGCACTCATATCCCTTCCTAGCATACATTTCCTACCGTTCATTCAATGCTAACTTATCCAAATGAGAAGGCACCGTGAAAAAGCTAGGTGGATAGCTAAATTCAGAGGTCACTGGAGCTAACTTCATTGCCAGCTATTTGTTGCCACTGAGTCTAGATGCAGGAAATTGAGAAAGTGAGGCAGACTCTGTGCAAATCATCCTCACTATAAATGAACTCATTCACTGGTGCCACTTATATCCCTACAGCACTTCACTTAAGTGGCCATTTTGTAGGGTACATCTTTTTTATCACTTAGTTATTAAACTTTACCTGGATCGAGTACTTGGGGGAACCTTGGCATGGAGGGTTACTTATTCATTATTTAATATTCATTATTATTTCACAGGATGCAGGCAACACTGGCTATAGGCCAGCATTTGTTGCCCATCCCTAACGCCCTTGAGAAGGTGGTGATGAGCCTGAAAGGTAACTATTTGTAGGTTAGTCGCTTATGAGGGACAACGCAGCTAAGTCTTTTGTCTTCACCAAATGTCCACTAATGAATCACTGAATATTGACCATAGTGGGAACATTGAATTTTTTTTATACCTTAGCCTAACGGCGATTATAGTACCTATACATCTGCATTGGTCAGGGATCAAAGCCATAACCTAGTTTGACAACATGGTTCAGTTTCATATTGCGAAGTGCACTTAACAGTCAAGCATAAGGAACGGTTAAAGTGATAACTCAGTATGTGAAGTAGAGTTTAAATCCCAGTTTTATGCCTTTTATACAAAGTATTTATGTGATTGCATTATAATATTATAATGCATTATGGATCAATATTTCAACAATCAAAGTAACTGGGGCAGATACTGAGGGAAATCTACAAAGGCTCTGAAGCACAATGGTAACAAACAGTAACAGATGTAGATTATCACCAAACTGCAGCACAACAGTATGAATAGTAACATCAAAGAAAAAGATTGCACATTGATGCAAAATAGCAGTGGAATAAAAAGAAGTAAAACAAGTAGAATCATTTTCTTATCTGGGTAGACAACAACCCAATAACATCTGATGGGAAAAGTGATCAAGCCACCAGGAAGTGCGTAATACTTGCAAAACAAATCTTCACAAGACCTCTTTGGAGCATCTCGATGGAAAGCAGAATGAGATCACTAAAACGCTACATCTGGTCAACGTTACTATACGGGAGCGAAAGCTGGAATTAAGAAAGAAAATGGAAGATAATTTAAAGGCAACGGAGATGTGGGCCTGGACTTTTGCTACTGAGGCAACTAGGTTGAGTCAGGAAATCTCCTGACTTGCTGATCATTTGTAATGCCTCAGTAGAAAGTCCCCTGAATGGCATAATCTTTGCTTCGGAGTGTGTTGTTGGTGGATGGTGGTTGGGGGGCAGGGTTGATGCAGGATGGAGTCAGGACCACTGCCCACAGACACGAGGGCAGCCAAGTTATCTCAAAGTTGGTACAATGCAAGATAAAAGCGTACCTTTAATCAAAGACTGTCCCCTTCAAAGTGCTGTCTGCAGTGACGAACCAGCAACTAAAGGAATTTACAACTTCAGCAGAGAATTACCGACGTCAGATCCAAACTGATCAGTGCTAGTGTATTCCCTCCATGTAACTAAAGAAAACAGAGGAAAAAAATGCCATGTGCTGAAGTCTCAAGCCACAGACTTAATCAGGGCAGCGGCTGGAAGGCCACAGGACCCGCCATCATACCCCGAGTAAATGTCCCCTGCACTTAAAGCGCCACAAGAGAAAGCATTAAATTCTGTCCTTTACTATTTTTTCAAGAGGGAAATGCCTCACAACCAATCAATAAAGACCACCTAAATGGACCCACATTTCTGCTGCAAATCATCAGCCGGTCAACACAGAACCTCTGGCCACTGTAGGAAATACTGAAAAGGAAATGAAGAGGTACCTAGGGCAAAATTGGCACTTATTCTGGCAGGCCTTCCCGAAACGAGATGACACAGGGCTCCTGCGGGCTCTCTAGTCGGTGGGCGAGTCCCCTGTCACCTCCATTAAATACTGCCCCTATGGGTGCCAAAGTGGTCTTAACTGGTAACAAGGTTGTTAGATAACAAGGTTGATTTGGGACAAGCAGGGAGGAAACATGCATTATGAAGGAGTAGCAATAGGGAGCCTGGAAAGTTCTGGGGGAGCTCAATGTCAGCATGTGACAATTGTTGAGTTTTGTTGCCAAAAGAGGTGTCTGACAGCAGGGCTTACTTGACTATAGGTTTGGATCTAAGTCAGCTGAAAGTTTTCCTTATGGGTTGTGCTGCAACTGTTTGCAGTGGGAAAAATCCAGTTGCTGTTTTCCAATGAGAATAATGGTGTTGTGTATAGTTATAGACTTCTTCCAGCATTGTCTTTTATCTTGGCTCCTTGTATTTGAGGGTGACCTTAACAAACTTGTTTGAGAACGATGTGGATTTAGGATTCTGTCCATCTTCAGGATTAAAGTGCCTCACTGTTGACTCTGTGGTTTGCTGTTTTTATGAGTCTTTAATGTTCATAACATGAATTATCAGTGCAGCATTCTCAAATATTGCTGAGGGATTAAGATGAAAAAGCTACTCCTGGATCTTCAAACAGGGAGGCGTGGGTATTGGAATAGGTGTAGAATCTGCCCACTGTACCTGGTAGCCCTCCAATTATCCTCCTGATACTTCTGTACTTTCTCCCAAAAGCAAAGGACCAGTAGGAGGCCTAATGAATTCCCCATTGATTTCAGTCAAGCAAAAAAAAAACACGTTTTTAAGGCTCAAATTTCTGCCAGGACAGAATTTGTGTCATAAGTTCCAGAAATGGACGAAATTTCTAAGTTACGCCTCGAAGCCAGCATTTCCCATCTGCATGGGGGCGGGACTGGAATCAGGCGGAATTGTTGCATGCAAGATTTGTGGATGTAGCTGGCCATTTCAATCTCCAGCTGCCTCCACTGAAGTGGGATTTTGGAAAAATAGGAATGTGGAATCCAGAGTGTGAAGATTAGAATAGGCAAGAGGAGATGTGAACTTGGTGGATTCATTTGGACAGCCAAGGGAGCCTCTTTGGAGATGTAAGGTACCCCTTTCAATAAGATCCTGGGACAACTTTGAGAGAGATAAGGCACCTATTGTGAAAGGTAAGGCGCCCTTTCGAAGAGGTAATGTACCCTTTGGGATTGAACATAAAGCACCCTTTGGCATTGAAATTCAATATAATTATGGACTTCTTCCACACAAACTCATTGGAACCTGTCAACCTGTTAAAGAGCTGTCCAGCTGTCAAGGAACTGCTAAAGAGCTGTGTGTCTATCAAAGCCATCAGACCTGTCCAGGAAGTGTCCAAACAAGCAAGCCTGTCCAGGAAGTGTCAAAGCTATCAAGGAACTGTCCAAGGTTAGTTGGCATGGAGTGACTGGATGGGGGGAATGGGTTGGCATGAGTTAGCATTAAGTTGGCATAGGGGATATGGGAGCTGTTGGGGCCATTGGGTTGGCATAGGTTAGCATGGATGGGGCATAGGGAATGTTGAGGGGGGAATGAGGGGGGAGGGGTTAGGGCTGGAGGGATTTTTTTGTCTTATTACTGTTTATTTATTTAAACATAGTGCTAGAGCATGAGGCAGGCCTTGCACCAAGCCCACTACTGCACCTGGCAGTCCTGCTTGACTCCTATTTCATTGCCCCCACCCTCACCCCCCACCGCCGCCCCCCCCTCCCACCACCACCACCACCAACCCCCCCCCCACCCACCCCCTCCCCCCACCGCCCCCCTTCTTCCCTTGTCAAAAATCTGATCTGTGGGCAGCCATTTTTTAAAGTCGGGTTTGCTGAGCCAGGAAATTTCCCAACTCTGCAAACTCGACCTGGGCATGAAAATCTGGGCCTAAAATTGCCAAAGTTCCTAAATGTTGTTAATCTTTAAAAAAAAGATAAAGCAACTTCAATTTTTAAAAAAAACTCAAAAATCTTAACCACTAATCGAAAATCATGACTCAGCAAAGTCAGCAGTATCTGTGGAGACAGTACGTCCGTCAACGTTTCAGGTGCACACTTCAGCTTACCTGTTCCTAGCACAAATGCTGCCTGACCTGCTGAGTGCTTCCAGCATTTTCTGTTTGTTTCAGATTTATATCCTTTGTAATTTGAAGAGACTCTCACTGACACATGGTGGGTTGTAGAGTTAAGACTTGTACATTGGTAATGTTTCATTTTGTGAATAAATTGAAAATGGAGTAAAGATTAACTTCTGGTTTCCTCCTTCACCAACTGGTTGTCAGAAGTTTTACGCTGGCTACAGCTGAAAATCTGAAAATAAACAGAAAGAATCCAGGCCTGTTAGTCTACATCAGAAAGAATGTTGTGCAAAACAAGCAAAGCACTGTAATTTTTTTTCACTATGCCCTAGTCTGATAATTAACGTTGATTGTAATGTGTTAAAATATACACAGGCCTTTCGATGTACCACTTGCAAATTGCGATCTCCCTCAGAAATGCACAATTCTGGTAAATGCCAGCATTCAATCTCTGAGAGAAATGGAGGCAGCAGTATCCCAGCATTCATGATGTTCACAAGACATGCTAGTAAAATTATGGAGGGTTTTTGTCTTTGCTGTGAACATTTGGAGCTTCCATAATTTGTTTCCTCTTATCCTTGGGTGATGGAATGGAAGAGAATCACAATTCTTGTAATGGGATGGGGAGAAAGGAGTTGTACACTTAGAGGAAGGCAGAAAATGAAGACCAAAATAGTGGGCTGAATTTTGCCTTCGGCGAGAAGGGGCCGGGGCCCACTCGCCGACATGAAAATAACACGGGATGACATCAGGGGGAGCCCCAGATGTCATCCCGTGTCATTTAAATCTTCAGGAAGGCGGGGGCACAGCGAGATCAGCTATCCGCCCACCAACCTGTCAATGGCCAATTGAGGCCATTGACAGGATAATTAAAACAATTAAAGGGCCTGCCTGTTCAACCTTAAGGTTGGTGGGCAGGCCAGGAGCCCCAGTGGGGAATAGAAGAAACATGAAACCTCATCCATCGGTGGGATGAGGTTTCATGTAGGGTTTTAAAATATTTATTAAAGTTTCAGTGAATTTTATTAACATATCCCATCTCGTGTGACATAAGGATCTTTTTATTTTTCTATTTTTAATGTTTATACAGCTGTCAGCGATCTCCCTGAGGCTGCACTTAGCCTCAGGGAGATGTGCGCTCTTTCGTGCGCGTGCAAGTGCCAAGGTGAGCTTGTTAGAAGGCACACCTCACCTTAAGCCAGGCTGCCTCAGTTCTTTGAGATTTTGGCCTAGATTTATTAAAGGTTGTTAGGGCCTCTAGCCCTCTCCTGTCATTCCCTGCACAGCCCTCTTGCCCCTCTCCACATACCCCCATACCACCTCCATGCCACCTCATACTCCCACGTCACCTCCATAGCAACTCACCTGGTATCCACTATGGTAGAACATAGGCGTATTGTGGAGATGAAAAAATTAAACATCTAACAATCTAGTGGAGCTCTCACTCATATGCACTTAAAACAGAAAAAAAGCCCTGTTTCATGAAACCCATTCAAAGATTTTAAATCCCTTCAATTGGCCAACCTGTTATATAAACAAAAAGGCTTCTGTTTAGTAACCACATCAAAGACATCTAATCCTTTAATAGCCTCTTAAAGCTATCAATCAAAATGTAAACTCAGACCTCCTGTTGAGGTAAGTGGTTCTGGGCCTTTTGAAACTCAGCAAAGCATTCATAATGGGCTCAGATAATATTAACCCTTGGTAAATGTCAACAATTAAGTCTATTGAAAACTACAGGAAAAAATGGGATTTTGTTTCTAATTTTCATTAGATGGCCTGTCAATCAATGCACTCCAACAGCATGTTTTTCTAACTCTAACTGATAGCTGCAGCCTAGTTTTCGTTTTCAAAGAGCTACAGATTTAAATAACTTCAAATCATGACACATAAACAGTCCATATCCAATATTCAAGAGCATTTATGTCTCCTCCATAAATCCATGACTCCCACATTACAGATTAAGGCCCTTGTAATGGCAAAAATGGCCATTGTTTGAACAAATGTTTAGCAATCGTTTCAAATGGCCCTGCTGAGTTTGGGTTTCCTGCTTGTGTGATTCATGCCCCACCCCTTCCCCGCTAGCAAAAATGGGGTCTGCTGGAATGGGGGCAGGACTTTGGCGTCCAGGTCCTGCCCACCACTTTTAAACACTCTAGAGTTGGCTCAACCCTGTGAAAATCCAATTCTTATACATTATTACACCATATTAAGTCAGTTGATTATACTAAATTAAAGATACTTTGTCTCGTGCAATTTGTTACAATATTCCTGATATTTTAGGTAGATCGCATGCCTCATGGCACCCATATGTAGTACTGAATTTTACCAGGGGGATGGAGGAGGGGTGTATTTCTTGTCCCCTCCGGTAAAAAAATCGGGCCTTCCAACTTTATAAGAGGCTGCCCTGCTACGATGATAGGCTGGGGGCAGCTTTAATGAGGCAATTGTGGAACTTCCACCCCTCAGGAAAAGGAAGTCCCGCCTTCAAGTGTTGTCAGCCAATCTGATTGGCTGGCAGCTGAGTAGTCCCAGCAGTGCCAGAACTCAGTATGGCGAGACTGAGGAGGAGATACATGGTGACCTGGTTTAGAGGGTAAGCCTGGAATTCTTGGTTGGGGTGGGATCAGATACCCTCGGAAAAGATGATGGGGATGTGGGGGTCATGTTTTGGAGGTCACATGGGAAGTCACAAAGCAGGGGTAGCATTTTTGGGGAGTGCCTCCGAAGGGCACAAAGCAGTCCCCCAATGGAGGTACTCAATCCCTTCCTTCCCACCTTTTCATCTGCAATGGTGAAGTAGTGTGCTGTCCTCTATTCTGCCTTCCCCGGCCGCACGTATTATTGCAACAGGCCTTTAACTGGCCATTTATTGGTCACTTAAGGGTAGGCAGGCTGACTGATGCCTTACCTGCCCAAAGTATTATAGGGGAACAGCTCGGCATCAGTGGAAATGTGGCAAGCTAGCCACACAATCTATTTTATGTGCCCCCCCAATTGCAAATAAGCCAGATGGGGGGCCATAAAACTCCCCTCATTGAGTATACATTTGGTGCATTGACTATAAATTGGAGAACTCCAGATACTGCAATCTTAATGATTGCAATGAGGCATCCAGAAGTTGGAGAATTTTCCAAGAATATAGCTTCAGCAGAGCAGACCCATTTGTAATGGTTTATTGCTCAGCTTGCTTCACAAAAATAATTTGAAATTTTACCAAGATATGTGAGTTGCTTGCACTCAGTCTGATAATTATGATTTTCAATTTCTCTCCTAATATGAAGGCGGCATCCGCTCTCAGTGTAAGCCTAGATAGTGAATGTTGGCAAGTATTCAACCTTAAAGAACTTTGTAGTTAATTTTAAAATTCTTGTCCTTGTTTTCAAACACCTCCCTGGCCTCAGTGCTCTCTATCCCAGCAAACTCCCTGGCATATCTTAGCCTTTCCAATTCTGGCCTCTTTGAGAATACCCCATTTTAATTGGTGGTTGTACTTTCAGTTGCCTAGGACAAAAGTGCTGGAATTTCTTCTATAATCCTCTCAACCTCTCTTTCCTCCTTTAAGATGCTCCGTCAAAATCTACCTCTTTGTCCAAACATTTGGTCAGCTGTCTTAATACCTCCTTATGTGGCTCACTGTCATGTTCTGTTTTGTCATAGTCCTTGGAAGCACCTGGAGGCCTTTTACTGCGTTAAAGGTGTTGAGTAAATGCAAGTTGTTGGTAAGCCTGACTCAGCCCTCATACGTAAGTTTACAATGATAGGTGGGTCACTAGATCATAATCAAGTTTCCAAACACTGCTGCATATTTTTGTCTCTTTAGCTCAGTTACGTGGATGATAATTATAAACCTTCAACTTGCTCCATGTTTACACCCTGAAATGCAAAGGGGTACATCTAAAAGATTGCAGAATTTTAGGCTTAATTGAATTACATGCGCATGTAGAGTACACCCATACTACTTTGATCCTTTATAACATCTATGAATCCGTCCACCTCAACACATAACCTCCCCCAAAACTTGTCCTGCCCTCAAGTTAGGGAGTCTCATATATTAGCTTCCTGTTGTTATTTATTTATTCAGAGTCTCTCTTTAATTTACTGCCAGGTTTTCAGGTGCAGCAGGGAACAAAATCATCCTTTTGGGCGGTTTTTTGCACATTAAAAAAAAATACATTTCATGCTTAGAGCTGCTCTATATTTAGTGTTTTTTTTTATTGCGTTCGTGCAGTCACATTCAAAACTGGAAGTTTTCCCAATTTCAGGTCTTTAAGCGTGATGTGCTTGACATGCACAAATGAGTTGACACTTGAAACTTCATACTTAAAAAAGAAATAAGTAGTATGAGTTTGGCATTTTCTTTGTGCCCAGATTGTTTACATTAATTTACACCCCTTTTATCTTTCACCATATTCTAATAAAATTTGTAGGAAATTTAAACCTTACTTGACGTCATAAAATGACATAGAAAATACAGCGCAGAATCCGTTCAGCCCACTCAACTGACCTCTCATCCTTCCTCATTGAACCCGATCAGTATGACCTACTTTTGTATTCTCCCTCAAATGCTTCTTTAGCATTGACATCGGCAGAATGGGTACAGAAATGAACGCAGTTCCGAGTCTAACACCCACAATGTGCCTATGGAAGAAATTCAAGGCCATACTAGAGTCCAATGCTTGCAGTATAAAGGTCAACTGACTCAACACAGAATGGAGATTGAGCTCAGAACATTACTGGTGCGTGTGGTGCTTTTAGCCCCTAAGTCATGGTCTTTTTCTTCCATTCCTCTGGTGAGCAATGGTAATGGAGCAGGCACGGGTGGAAAGCTGGGCCACTTGATCGATGCCCTTTCTTCATCCATAGCAATCTTCCAGCCTCACTTCCACCAAATGCCAGAAGCACCTACCTACGTATGAGTGGGTGCATTCCAATAAGTGAGGAATAATGAGTTGACATCTTTCCCTCTCTTTTTTTTCTGCTCTGCACATGATTTAAATCTAATTTATTCTCCCCTAGTTTATATACTGCATGTTGCTGTGAGGTTACTTCAATCTGATTAATTGAAAAGCCTTCCAGTTGCTTGAGCAGTTCAGAACATAAATCCCTTCTAGAGGACACCATGCAGGATCAAGGGCCTGTTCACAATAGATTGCCAGAGAAAAGTCTGACAAAATCTCTGTGGACAACTATCGGTGTAGAATAACTGCAACATTTATGCCATTGTGAACGCTGATAAGTAAGAGCAAAAATTGCCCAGATGGTGGAAGGGTGTAAATCGTGATGGAATGCAGGTCTCTCTCAATTGAATAAAAATCACAGGAATTGTGCTCTGGGAAGCCAGACAACTCTGCCACTAATCCCCACCCCCACCCCCAACTTCCATTATGTTACCCAACAGACTAGGGCTGCAAATACTCACCTAAAGCATTCCAGTTAGACCCAGCGAAGGCCCAGCTGTTGAAAGATGGCATAGGTCCCATTATGAGCTGAAAATGCAGCCTGAAGTGGCAAAGGTGAATGGCAATCAAAGGGGCTACTCCTTGACAATTCTGGCCTGCTTGTCCTCACTCCCTTCTTTGGAAGTCACCTGAAGTTAAATTACACAAGCCCATGTCGCTTTGTAAAAGGTGCTCAGGAACTGATCTGTGGAGTTTAATGGCCATACTGTTGTGAGCTCAATAAAATCTGAGCAGCTGACTATTTAGAGGCTGCCCATATTTCTTTTTTACTGAGAGATCTTGGCAAGGGGCCAAGGCCCACAGTACGAGATGCCACCAAGAGAACAGAAGACAAATGTATAAAGCAGTAGAGGTTGTATGACGCCAAGTGTGACTTTTGAAAGCCTAAGCATCGTAGGAAGGCAAAACTGAGGGATGTGAGGTGTTTGACAGTTTTGAAATCCTGGGGAGAAAAAAGAATAAGTGAGAGTGGGTTTAATGTAAGTTGCTTTAATATATGAAGGAGAAAGAATGTTCAGAACTATGTATTTTGAACTTAGGTGGAGCTGGATAGAAAAGTTGAGAACACACACAGATTCAAAAAGACGATAGGAACTGCTGTGTTCAATCTGACAATTGTATTCAATAGCCCTCTTAAAAATGATTATGCGGCTTTATACAACAATGAATTTCTGTAAGTGTTCAACAGTTTTTCTGAGGCTGTAGACTAACTGCTGTGCATTTAAAAGCTCCGAGGAGACAGAAAATGTGGCCTGACTGTGTTAATACTACACTTTGATATTTAATAGTGTGCCAGGGGTCTGTAATGAGTTACATAGTGATACATTTATATGTGCTTAATAAAATCCTGAGATTTGGAACACAATGTTTCTGGTAAGGAATTATCACCTGAAATAATAGAATAATTATACCTATTTCTTTGTTCTTATCTTTTGGCTTTAAGCCTCTGAGAGATACATATAACATTAAGCAATACGTGGTAAAGATTGTGTATTTGTGTAAAATAATGTGTATTATTACAGAAATAAAAGTATTTCAACATTGCGAAACTAACAGACTATTATTTGAATGAAACTTCTTCAAATAAATATTACCATTCCCTAAAGGAACTAAAGATTTCAAGGCTACACAAAGACCAGAATTTTATGTTCTTTGTGTGGGCATGCGCCTGACCCAACAGCGCATGATATCGCGTGAGAAGAGGGGTGTGTGTCCCGATGTCATTGCGCACTTGCGTGATATTTCACTTGATGGGTGTGCGCGGCAGCCAGAAGCGCGCCTGCTGACAACTAAATGGGCAATTAAGCCCATTAAGGAAGCAATTGAAATCAATTGTACATGGCCCGTCCACTTTTACACTGGGTGGAGGCCAATTGGCCAGGCGGCCTTTACATTTTAGCTGAATCCTTGATCCTGGGCGGAGTGAAATATCTGGGGTGAAATATAATGCAAAAAAGATATCTGGGGACTGATGTTCTTTGGGTTCTGCTGTCAGGTGCTTGAATATGCTGCATCGACACAGTTTGGTGCATTTTTTTCTTGCCAGTTGCAATCCAGGTCTGCAGCTCCCTGAGGCAGCGCTGCAGCAGTTGTCTGCCTTCAGGGAGCTCGCCAGAAGTGCCCCCCTGCACCCTCACTTTTGTCAGCAGGCCCACCCTCTTCCCAACCTCCCCCCACCCCCCCTACTCCCATTAATTGGCCAGTCAGCATGGAATTGCGTTGGGGTGGCCAATCGCAGGCAGAAGCGCATTTCGCATCCGCTTCCATCACACCATGCCCACTGAATATAAGATTCAGGTCTTGGGTTTAACAAATTATTCACCGCAGCGAAAAGATCAAATGAAACAGAAAAGTTAAAAATTAAGAAACTAGGGCCCCAGATTTTCACCACAATGGAGAGCTATTCATCATGGCAAAAATAGTGGAAAGGCCTGAAAATTGCAAGTTCCACCCCTGATCATGGCACTTGCCATTTAAAGAACATAAGAACATAAGAAATAGGAGCAGGAGTAGGCCATTCGGCTCCTCAAGCCTGCCCCACCATTCAATAGGATCTTGGCTGATCTACCCCAGGCCTCAATTCCTGTTTCATGCCAGCTCCTCATAGCCCTCAACTCCCCGATATTTCAAAAATCTATCTACCTCCTCTTTAAATACGTGCAGTGATCTAGCTTCCACAACTCTCTGGGGTAGAGAATTCCAGGCATTCACTACCCTCTGAGAAAAGAAATTCCTTCGTATCTCAGTTTGAGATGAGTGTCCTTTTATTCTGTAACTATGTCCCATAGTTCAAGATCCCCCACTAGTGAAAACATCTTCTCAACATCTACCCTGTCAAGCCCCCTCAGAATCTTGTATGTTTCAGTAAGATCACCCTCATCCTTCTAAATTCTAATGAATAAAGTCGTAAAATGTTTAGCCATTCTTGATGAGTCAACCCCTTCATCCCAGGAATCAGCCTAGTGGGTAGAATCTTGCCCTTGGTGGGTGGGCAGCCAACCCCCGCCACCGAAGCAGGCCCCGTCACCATTTTAAGTGGGCAGGCCAACTGAGGCCCACCCAGCGGGCCACCCGACGGGAAGCGCTATGTGTTTCCTGTGTGGGGGGGGGAGAGATTCCCCAACTATCAAAATGAGCACTGCTCCCTGAGACTAAGTGCTGCCTCAGGGAAATCACTGAAAGTTTTTTTAACATCAAGAATAGACAAATAAAAAATGTATTAACATGTCCCCCTCATGTGACGATGTCACACGAGATGGGACATGTTAATAAAAAGGACATAAAGTTTATTAAACATTTTTAAAATGTACATGAAACCTCATCCCGCCAGTGGATGAGGTTTCATGTTTTTTCTATTCCCTGCTGGGGCTCCTGGCCTGCCCGTCAGCCTTAAGGTTGGACGGGAAGGGCATTTAATGAGCTTAATTATCCTGTCAATGGCCTCAATTTCACTGTCTGTCTGCCTTCCTCAATATTTAAATGGGGTGGGATGACGTTGGGGGTTCCTCCCGATGTCATCCCACATCATTTTCCCCTCGGCGAGCGGGCCCCGCCCCCAACTCTCTGATGGAAAAATACTGGCCCGTGAATCTCTTTTGAACTGCCTTCAATGCCAGTATATCCTTTCTTAAATACAGGGATCAAAACTTACACAGTACTCTAGGTGCGGCCTCACCAACACCATGTATAGTTTTAACAAGACTTCCCTATTTTTAAGTACCAAGCCCCTAGTAATACAGGCTGACATTCCATTTGCCTTCTTAATTACTTGCTGCACCTGCATGCTAACTTTCTGTGTTTCATGCACAAGAACACCCAGATCCCTCTGCGCTGCACATTTTTGGAATCTCTCTCCATTTAAATAGTTGTCTGCCTTTTGATTCTTCCTACCAAAGTTCATGACCTCACACTTTCCAACATTAAACCCCACCTGCCAAGTTTTCACCCACTCACTCAAACTGTCTATATCCCCTTTCAGGTTCCTTATGTCCTCATCACAATAATTTTCATCGGCACATGACTGGGTCAGGGGACATTTTGTGCATGCGTGGTTTACAGAAGCAGCTGGTCATCAGTTACTTTCACTGAGGTGGAATCTTGGTAGGCTCGGAGTGTGAAATCCGACATGTGCATATTAGACCAGGTAAGGGCAGGACTGAACTTGTTGGATTAATTTGGATAGCAGGGGTACCCCTTTGGAGAATTAAGGTACCCCTTTGGACCTGGTCCTGGGACATCTTTAGGTTAGGTCAGGTGCCCCTTGGGTATGTCAGGTGCCTTTTGGAAATGTTAAAAGTAGGCATAAACATGCCTAAAAAGTATGTAAGCTGAGTACTGTCAAGCTCATTGGAATGGTCATCAGATTTATCAAAACCAACTGTCAAAACTGTCAGAAGTAAGTCAAAGGGACATGTCAAAGGGAGTGGTCAAGCTGTCAAGTCATTTAAATGTCCACCCCTTTAAATCTTTGAGAAAGGTGTCCAGAGTATTACAAAAAAGAAAATGGTTGTTTGCTATTTCACTTTGTCTGTTGACATAAGCATGTTTCCATAACTGGATTAGTGCTGCGTGACTGATTTCACAACCATCCATTATCACAATAGCCCGCTTGCCATTTCACAGTTTGACTGACAACTACGAGTGATTATAGACTCTTTGATGTGGGACCATGAATTCCAGTGCTTGTTATTATAAGGGATTGTGCACTCAAATGATTCTTTTTCTTAAAAGGCTTTATGCATTTGAAGGAATGTAAATGTGGTAAATGGGTTTTTATGAATGAGAGTGTTTTTTTCATTTCAGTGAAGTCTGCAATAGATTCTTTGAACTTTATTTTGTGGATTACTACAGAACAGGATTTCAGCATTGCAAAACAAAAGGGTATTATTTGAATGAATCGTCAAAAAATAAATATTTCTGTTCCCTACAGGAACCAGTTTTCAAGATTACACAAGGATTTGACGAATTATTCACTTAAATGCAGTGAAAAGTTTGAAATCAATCAGGAAAATTAAAAATTACAAAGCTACAGCCCAGAATTTCACCATGATGGAGAGGTTTTCCACTGTGGTAAAAATGGTGGAAATGCCGAAAAATCGGAAGTCCCAGTCCCAGTCACAGCACTTCCCATTTTCATCTCTGCATATGTCCTGAGGCCTGCATATGGTGGATACTGGATGAGGTGGCATGAGAGGTGTAAGGACAAAGGGTGGTGTATGGGGGCGTGGGTTGGCAAGAGTTGGCACTAAGTTGGCATTGTAGCTCTCAAGAGCCATGGGGGGGTGGGTGGAGGGGCAAAGGTTGGCATGGAGGACATGAGGGATGGTGGCAGTAGGGGAACAGGCCATGTGGTGGCTTGGGTTGGTATATGGGCATTGGCAGTGTGTCAGCGGATGAGGGAGTGTGAGGGGTGAGATCTGGAGGGATATTTTATGCTTTATTCTGGGCTCAATGCTGGGTCCCCAAGACAGGCCTCCCGCCCAGTCCGTGTCATCACCTGGCAGCTTCTTCACTTCTTCCCAGGCTGCCTGCCCCAACTCCTATTCTAACCTGCACCCCACCTCCCACCTCCACCCCCACTCCCAACCCCAACAAGGACCAAAACTTGGACGCCTGGACAGCCATTTTTAAAGGCCAGGATTACAGCACCGGGAATTCTCCAGCCTCTGTGCACCTGACCCGGGAGCAAAATTCTAGGCCCAGGCATAAGCCGGACAGGTCTTTTTCATCCAAAGGGTAATGGAATTGTGGAATGGCTTCAATTTCACTGTCCATCTGCCTTCTGCAATATTTAAATGGAGCGGGATGACATTCGGGCTTCCTCCCAATGCCATCCCACGTCATTTTCCCATCAGCGAGCGGGCCCTGCCCCCAACTCACCAACGGAAAAATACTAGCCAGTGAATCTCTTTTGAACTGCCTTCAATGCCAGTATATCCTTTCTTAAATACAGGGATCAAAACTTACACAGTACTCTAGGTGCAGCCTCACCAACACCATGTAAAGTTTTAACAAGACTTCCCTATTTTTAAGTACCAAACCCCTAGCAATACAGGCTGATATTCCATTTGCCTTCTTAATTACTTGCTGCACCCAAAAAAGAAACTGGATGTGTTTCTGCAGAGAAATGTTGCCATTTATGACTGAGCTAAGGAGAAATTTCTTCACTCAAAGGGTTGTGAATCTTTTGAGTTCTCTACCCCAGTGAGTTATGGATAGTCCATGATTGAGATTAAGGGACCTCTAAGGGGATTAAGGGATATGGGGATCATATGGTAAAATGGAGCTGTGATAAAAGATCAGTCATGATGTTATTGAATGGTGGAACAGGATTCATAAACCACATGACCTACTCCTGCTCATATTTATGTTCTTAAAAGGGGTTTAAGGACATAATGATATAATATGTTTCGGACCTACTTTAGGTGTTTTGTTTTTATTCTTTCATGGACTGTCGGTGTTACTGGCAAGGCCAGCATTTATTGTCCGTCCCAAACTCCCCTTGAGAAGATAGTGCTGAGCCACTTTCTTGAACCACCGCAATCCGTCCATTGCAGATATACCTACAGTGCTGTTAGGAAGGGAGTTATAGGATTTTGATCCAGCAACAGTGAAGAAACAGCTGAAGATAGTTGGGCTGAGGACACTACCCTGAAGAACTCCTGCAGCGATGTTCTGGGACTGAGATGATTGACCTCCAACACAATCACAACCATGTTCCTTTGTGATAGGTATGACTCCAACCAGATACAGTGGTTGTGGTCATTCCCTGAGCAGGTCTGACCATCTTCTGTTCAGTTGTTTGCCCATTCTATCTGATTCTAGGCAGGATGCTGTGTGACTTGGAGGGTAACTTGCAGGTGGTGGTGTTCCCATGCATCTGCTACCCTTGTTTTCCAGGTGTTAGAGGTCACATGTTAGGAAGGTGTGGTTGAAGGAGTCTTGGCAAGTTGCTGCAACTTGTATATGGTACACACTGGTGCCACTGCCATTTAGAAGTGGAATGTTTAAGTTGGTGGATGGGGTGCCAATCAAGCAATGTGCTTAATTGTCCTGGACTGTGTTGAGCTTCTTTTGCTGTTGGAGCTGCAATCACCCAAGCAAGTGGAGAGTATTCCATCACACTCCTGACTTGTGCCTTGTAAATGGTGGACAGGCTTTGGAGAGTCGGAAGGTTACTCACTGAAGAATTCCAAACCTCTGATCTGCTCTTGTAGCCACAGTATTTCTTCAGCTGCTCCAGTTTAGGTTCTGGTCAATAGTAACCACTACGATGTTGATAGTGGTGGATTCAGGGTAATGCCATCGAATGTCAAGGAGCAATGGTTGGATTCTCTCTTGTTGGAGGTGATCATTACCTGGCACTTGTGTGGCACGAATGTCACTTGCTCCTTATCAGCCCAAGCCTGAATGCTGTCCAGGTTTTGCTGCACATGGGCACAAACTGCTTCTGTACCTGTGGAGTTGCAAATGGCATTGCACAGCGTGCAATCATCAGTGAACATTCCCCTTTTCTGACCTTATGATGGAGGAAAGGTCATTGATGAAGCAGCTGAAGATAATTGGGCCAGAGACACTACCCTGAAGAACTCCTGCAGCGATGTCCTGGGACTGAGATGATTCACCTCCAACACAATCACAACCATCTTCCTTTGTGATAGGTATGACTCCAACCAGATATAGTGGTTGTGATCATTCCCTGAGCAGGTCTGACCATCTTCTGCTCAGTTTTTTGGCCATTCTATCTGATAGTGTAACCTAAGGATATTGCAACATGGTCTTCCTGTGATTTGAAGTGGATATTTTGTCTTTTGCACATGCCATCATCTGCACTTCTCCAATCTTTTCAAAAGCGAGCCAAGAAACAGTTTAGTGTGACAAGACTAGTTTCAATCAACTTGTCTCCTTGAAATTGAAGTTAGATAACAAACCTGCTGGATAACTTATTTTTTCTTGCCATAACCTTCCTCTCCAGATAGCTAAATGCAGAGAATTAACTTCCTGAAATATAGCTTTCAGCCCCAGATTAATGGCTGTCTCTTGACCATTTTTTGTCGAAACCCAAATAACTCCTCAGCAAGGATGTTTTTACTTTTTGTATATTTTAACTTCAAGAAACAGAGGGAGAAATTTTTTTCCACTTTCCCTGTGCAGGAATTCACCAGCAGGCCCGTAAAGCAAACCCATTCATCCCCCTCCCAAGAGGGTATCCTCCTCTGATATCTCATGCCTGGTTCATGTGAGTAAAACCATCTTCACCACAGAGGATGTTGGCATTTGTTGGCCAGCTGAAAAGTGATGACAAATTGCTTAGCAACCTCAGAAATTGTGGAAACTGCTCAAATGCCTGGCTCATTAACAATTCCAGAGCCCCCCCTGTTCACATAGGCCTATGGCTTTTTAAACTTGTGCAAGCTCACTTTAACAAAAACACATTGAAAAATAACTGTCGAATTATGGCAATGAAGGAAGAAAAGGCTAAAACCTTTCAAATTATTCCAGGTGCAAAGACAGTAGGTGGAGTTGTGATCTATTTAGAAAGTATAATGTTGATCTATAATGATGTTTCTCTGCTCTTAACAATTCTCATGTTCTTAATGTAATAGTTGGTCTTCACTGGTTGTCTCAATGTTGATGAAATTATCATGAGCGTGTTACATTGAACAGCTGGATGGTTAGGTTTAATGTTTGAGCTTGGTTTTGGAAACTGTGACTTCATTTCCATTCATGAGATTTAAATTTAAACATTAGATCCATCTTTATTTTATCAGTCCCCAAACTGTCAGAGATTGCTTTTAAAAAAACACTTTTAATGCAAAGGAAACAAGTAGATTCCCAATGAAATTATTGATTTTTCTTTTCCTCCTTTAAGTTTTCTTTTCCATTTCACTTTTCTTACCTTGGGAAATTTTTTTTTTTGTTTGCTGGGTACTATTCTACAGATGCCAGGGACTCTCCAGACCCTCAGAGAGGCTGCCATTTTCATATGTCAGCACGGATGATGAGGTTTCAATTTTAATCGCCCCAAACCAGTGGGCAGGAGAGGGTCAATGTTGGTGGGTGGGGGGGGGGGGGGTGGTTTGCTGGGGGGGAAATGGGAGGTAAAATATCAGGATTGGGCAATCCAACCCCAAAAGTGCCTCTATTGCCACCTTGCTGCTAAGAATGATTTCAACTTGGTCAAGTTCTTTGTGTGATTTTGTCGGCCCATGGACCCTTCCGGCACACCCTGCCCCCTCACCCACCCCCACTCGTATCAGGGTCCGAGTGTCAGTGCTAAAGAGAAAGGGGACAATTGGGACTGGTCTATGATTATAATTGCTTCATTCCCAGAAGATCACTAAAAATATGATTAAATAAAATACTATCAATATTAACATGAGCAAAAACAAAACAATTTCCATTTCAGGCACCCAACATCAGCATCAAGCACTTCGAGCTCAGGCACCGGGTATGTCCGATGAATTTGGTTGCATTACCCTAAAACAGGGGGCGGATATTCTGGTCCCACCAGCAGCAAGCATCATCGTAGGAGGGACAGGAAAATTTGGAGAGTGGCCATTGACCACTCTCCAAATTTTCCTGTCCCACCCATGACAATTCTCACCCCTGGCGGGACCGGAAAATCCCGGCCAGTGTATCCCAGGCCCAACGTCGGATCTGTAATCAGACTGCACCAGCCATACTATAGCCACTTTGAGTGAGATTGTCTATTTATCCTTTGCTAATATCAAATTAAGGGCATTTTTTTATGTTAGCCCCAATCCCCTAGGAACTGGTTTGAGATATCCCTTCCCCCCCAGTTAATTCTACATACTGCACACACAGCTATCAGGCGGAAGAGATTCTTTATCCCATCAGTCTTGGAGATAGAGTCGAGGAGGTTGTGTGCTAAATTCTGACCAATAAATCCAGAATGTGGGCGGAAGATGGGCTGTCAGATGGAGTATTTGGATCTCTGGGAAAGTGGAAAGTTTGAAGAAGCAATGAGCATAATCTCATCAACAAATTGTGAGAGATAAGAATGGCTGCTTTAGTAATGACTGAAAGATACAAAGCTGTTGCCACGGTGACCGACTCAGTTTGGCACTATCCAAGCTTCCACCACCTAAAGTTAAATGCTATTTGTGAAGAATTTTAGCCATGGCAACATCTTGCAGGAGCTTCAGTGGAAAATGTGCACCTTTGAACTTTCTCAAGGGCAGAAAAGTTTTAAAGACTGAAACATTGGCAATATGCTGCTGTTAGGAAAAAGGAAGAGGAGCAGGTCATTCAGCCCCTTGAGCCTGTTCTGTCATTACAGTCAGATCATGGTTGATCTGTATCTTAACTCCATCTATCATAACTCATAGCTCTTAAAGCATTTGCCTATCTAAATTCTAACACTGTCTTGATATTTGTAATTGACATAACTAACAGTTTTTGAGGGAATTGAGAGTTCTAGATTTCCAATACCCTTTATGTGAAGAAATGCTTTCTGCGATTAACCTTGAAATGCTCGGATCTAATTTTAAGGTTTTGCTCTTTTGGACTCCCCCACCAGGGGAAATCTACCCTATCAACTCCTTTGATGATCTTGAACATCTCAACAAGATCACCCTTTAACCTTCTAGATTCAAAGAACACAAACCTAGTCTACGGAACCTATTCTCATAATTTAACCCTTTTAGCTTTGGTAATGTTCTGGGAATCTGCACTGCATGACCTTCCTGAGGTGTAGTGTCCACAGCTGAATGTAGTAACAGAGCTCTATACAGCTGTAATGTACCTTTTGCATTCCAGCTCCATTGAGGTAAAAGACAATATTCTATTAGTCTTTTACATTACTTTTTGTACTTGTCCACTGACTTTTTTTTAAAGCGATTTCTGTACTTGGGCCCCTAAATCACTGTATATCCATATTTCTCATTGTTTAGAAAATACACAGATCGATCTCTTTTTAGGATCAAAGTGGGTGACCTCGCACTTTCCTACACTGAATTCCATCTTCCATAGTTTTTCCCACTCAATCTATCAATGTCCCTTTGTAACATTCTACTCTCATCTGCTCTATTTACTGTGCCACCTAACTCTGTGTTATCAGTTTCGATATACGGTTCCGTATTCCTTCATACAGGTCATTTATAAATATAGTGAAAAGCTGAGGCCTCAGTACAGATCCCTGGGGGACACCACTTGTCACACTTGCCAATTTGAGTCTGTACATTATCTTTACTCTCCGTCTCCTATCTCTGAACCAATTCCCTGACTAGTTACTGCTTCCAATCCAAGTGCTCTGATTCTTGTTAACAATCTCTTACATGCAGTCTTGTCAAATGCCTTCTGGAAGTCCATACAAATGACATCCACATACTCCCTTATCTATGATACTCCTCAATAAATTCAACTAGGTTCATTAGTCATGCTTTACTCTTTATAAATCCATGCTGGTTCTCTCAAATCATATTATATTTGTCCAAATGCTTAGTCACTCTGTCACTTAAAACAGATCCTAATAACTTCCACACAACTGGCATTTGACTAATATGCCTCCAATTTTCAAGTTTATGGGCAGAATTTTCCCATCTGTGAGCGGGGGGGGGGGGCTGCTCACCAACGTGTAATATGATGCGCAGTGACATCACTGCGCCCCATTTAAATTTTCTGGTAGGCAGGGGCGCAGCAAAATCAGCTGTGCACCCGCCAACCTGTCAATGGCCAACTGAGGCCATTGACAGAGTAATTAAGCTAATTAATGGACCTGCCCGTCCAACCTTAAGTTTGGTGGGCAGGCCACGAGCCCCGGAGGGAATTAGAAAAAGCATGAAACCTCATCCACGGGTGGGATGAGGTTTCATGTAGGTTTTAAAAAATGTTATTAAAGTTTTTGTAAAAATTATGGACATGTCCCAACTCATGTGACAGTGTCACATGAGGGGACATGTCAGGGAATGTTTTTTCTCTATTTTTAATATTTTTGACAGTACAGTCGATGTTCCTGAGGCAGCACTTAGCCTCAGGAAGATGAGTAAGATGAGTGCGCTCTTTCATGCACATGCACAAAACAGCACGCTCTTGATTTTGAGATTCCATCCCCCGCTCGCATAGGGAGCGCATAGTCCATGCGGACGTCACGTTGGGCGGGCCTTAATTGGCCCACCCATGTAAAATGGCGCTGTGCCCCCAATTGGAGGCGCCAATCGGAAGTGCGCCTGTGCACGCCCACCCTTCAACTTTGCCCTCAACAGGGGGAACATCCTGTACTATGTGTCCCACCTTACCTAAATAATGGGGTAAATTTGAAAAATTTACAATCCAGGGGATAATTCCAGAATTAAGGAAGTTTTGGAAGGTCGTGACTGGCGCACCAACAATTTCCTCACCTATTTAATCATTTTAACACCCACAGGTGGGAATAATCAGGTCCAGCAGGTTTGACTGTTTAGTCTCATTAGTTTCTCCATTAATTTTTCTTTACTTAATTGATTTTAGTTAGTCTTGCTCGATGCAAGAGTACCACAAACAATATCCTGCTCTGAAAGCCAAAATAAGAGACCGATATTGATTCTTTTTAGCATATGGCACAGCAATTCCCCTGCCTTTTCAGTAATATCCGAGGGAAGTCATCCTTCCGAGTGCTCAGACCTTTTGGATGATAAAGGATCCTGAAGCTTTTAAATGTTTTCTTTGTTAAAATACCATGCGTGGCCATGCAAATGATGTGCAGCAGGAAAAAGTTATTTTTAAAAAATTGTTGGCAATACACTAATGACAGGTAGCCAAGTTTTAGGCGTTCACCATGCGCGCCATTCACAGGATTGGATGTCAATAAGCAGGAGAAAGCAATGGGAGGGATTGCTTTCAAGGGAGAAGTTAATAAAGAGTTGCAACACTATCCCATTCTACCCCACTATTTTTTTGTGCATATGTCTGGATAATCATAACTTTTAACTAAAATGTTTATTTCTAAATTTTACCTTTGTTGAATTCCTTTGCTTATCAAGCTGAGGCATGGAGCGCTTCATTTTTCCATCCAATGCCACTGTTACATTTAGAACTTGCCTGCGTAGCTTGTACTTAATTTATTTAATTTCTTAATTTATAATTATTGCAGCATTTGGCTCAATATTAAGACAGCGGGGAGAGAAGAAAACTGGTTGCCATGGTAATTTCAGCATTTAGTACATAAACTCAGCATTTTACATGACCCTGAACTGAGCTCTTAAATCCATATCCTCTCCATCACTAAGTCTGTCTACTTCTACATCTATCACATCCTCTAACTACCTCTACCCCAGCCAATCTTCCTCTAAAATCTTTATCTATGCCTCTGTCCACTCCAGATGCTGGTATCCAAATGGTCTTTTGGTCAACATTACATTCCCAAAAACTTGAAGCCATCCAAACTCTCCATCCCAAATCCTATTCTGTTCACCCTATCCCCATCCTTGCAAATCTACATTCACCTCTGACACTCCAACATGCCTCAGATTTGAAATCCTCATCCTTTTATTTAAATCTATCTATGACTTCACCCCTCCCTATCACTGAAACATTATATAGCATTACAACAACTCCCCACAACCCGTCCCAGAAAACTCAGGACCCTCTGAATCATTCTTTGCTGCCACCCCAACATTGGTGGCAGCGTACTTAACCACCTAAACCTACATTCAGAAATTATCCTCCCTAAACTACTGCACCCCTCCACATCAGTCTCCTCCTCAAGAACTTTCTTAAAACCATCTCTTCAACAAAACTTTTAGCCATCCCTTTTAATAATTCCTTCTTTGGTTCAACATCCATTTCTTTCCTTATACTTCTGGAGAACACTTTAGAACATTTTACTATGCTAAATGTGCTATTAAAATGCAAGTTGTTATTGTCGTTAATGAACTACTTGAATAGACAGTTGCCACTGAGACACATTGACATCGAAACTACTTATTTATATCTGGTTCAGTAGCTTTGGAGCAATAGAAAAACCCTAGGAGATGAGACAGTTTAAATGGCCAAACACATCTGATTTCATTCAATGGTGTTAGATAACTATTCTGCAATAATTAAACAATGAGGGAAGTGTTGATCAACATTCCTAAAATCACTCCTATCTGGAGCCACTATAACCAAAAAATCAGATCAAAGCTCTGCAATCCTGTGCCATTTGGTGGTGAATGGTGGTGAGGATATACTTGATTGCTGGCCTACTCCCAGTCATGAGCAAAGTGATGGACAGAGTCATCAACACTGCTGCTACTCACCAATAACCTGTTTGCTAGCACTCATTTTGGGTTCCACCAAGACTACTGTATCCATATTTTATTTTAACCTACACCTCTCTGTCTCCCTACCTCATTTTCTTCCTTTAAGACACTCCTTAAAACCTACTTCTTTTGGTCATCTGACCTAATACCTCCTTAAATGACTCAGTGTCATATTTTGTTTTATAATATCCCTGTGAAGCACTTGCAGCCGAGAATCATTATATCACTTTGAAGGCATTTTATAAATATAATTTGTTTTTGCCGTTGAGGCCAAACATATACCCAATTGAGCTGAATTTCAGTGGTGAGGTGAGATTGACTGCCCTTGACATTAAGGAAACATCTTCCACCTGAAAGGACATGGGCAGTAGGCGCTTGGGAACATCATCACCTCCAAGTTCCCCTCCAACTCACACACATTCCTGGATCTATATCTCCATTTCAAAATTGTCACTGGATCAAACCCCTGGAAGTCTCTACTGGCATTTGTTAACCAGATGGATAGTAGCAATTCAAGAATCACCATCATCTTCTCGAGGGCAACCAGGAATGGGCAATAAATGTTCATCTTGCCAGTGACACCCACATGCTGAGAATGAACCATTTAACTGACAACTTGGTAGATTGAGCTCCACCACACAGACTTTAATAAGTGGTCAGCGTTGCCCCTCTTCCTATTCAAGACAAAGGATGTGAATAACCTTTAGTAAATAATAACAGCAAGACAGGACATGTGAGATTTTGAATAGCCTAGCCTTAAAAGTGAAACAATGCTTAAGGCATCACTAGCTTCCATCTTTGTTGATTTTCATAAAATGCGGACCTTGAGAAATTGATGGTTCTCACTGTGAAATCTATATTCTGTTTATTCATGTATTTTGATATAAATTAACCAATTTGTTCCTTTGCATTCCTGCTTCATATCAGTGGAAACTTTCAGTCCATCAAACAAAGACGTGTGGCAGTACATTGGTATTATTCTAGCCAGTGCACATAGCAAGATTATGTTATGATCCCTGGTCATGCTATTGAATAAGTAGATATTCCCAGTAAGAAGTACACTCTGATTATAGAGATTTTAAAATCTGTTCATGGGAGTGACAGCTGAAATTGAATCTGAAAGACTGGGGAAAAATTCAAAAATTGTGAATCACCATCAAGTACTTACAGATTAGATACTAACAAGTTTTAGATGAAAGCTCCTTTTACTCTTTGCCAACAGGGAAATCCTATATACTCCCACGTCTCTGGTCTATTCAGATGAACATTAGTAACCAGCACTGGCCCTGACCACCAGTCTTTCTGTCAAACCTCCGTGTTTGCTGACCATTCCCCTGCTTGCAGTGGGCACCGATTGCAATGCTCACAGACTCAATAGTCCTGTGTTTGATTATGTGAGTCTGGTAACTATTCTATGCTACTGTGCTTGATTGGTTAATCCTGGGTGTTGACTCAGAGCAAAGTAAACACTCACCGCAGAAGTTTCTAGAAGCTGACCTGTAAGCATGAATGCAGATGTTTTGTGATTTGAGAGATGTTTTAAAGCATTGTAAATAAAACCTGTTGCATACTTAGAAACTAATGTCATCTCTACATTGCTCTGAAGAAAAATCAAATATATAAAATACACAACACAGATGATTTGAGCTTCTGTTAGGAAGATATTACTAAAGATGTTGCTGTAATTTATTGTAAAATAGTGCTATCTGTGTCTGTATGTGTCAGTGTGTGTGTGTACTTGTGTGTGTGTGTGTGTGTGAGACTTAATTGGATTAAAGGTGGCTGGTCTGAAGGCTTTGATGCTTTAGGAGATGAGTTACATTTGAAATGTTATGTGGGTAAACATTAGTGTAAAAGGACATTTGCATTTTTAAATAAACCATACTAGATTGTTTTCAAAGGAGAATGAAATGTGTCATTTAGCCATGTGAAGTTCAGAAATGTGTTTATTTTTTCCAAAGATTACTGGAAAACCTAGTACTATGAGAGGTTTTTATCATTAAAAGATTAAGTCCAAAGACATAGTGAAACAATGGGAATTTGCATTCAAAGGGAAAAGATATACAAAGGAACAAAGACTATGTGTAAGGGTAGGCATTTTAAGATCTAACAAGTGTGAAAAAGCCTTCAGCAACTATGCCTCAAGCAGCTGTCTACAAAAAACTGAAGTTAAGGAAACTCGCGTTGAAATGGACTGTCAGGGTATCATCTTTCTTTGCCTGGGTGTTTTAAAATCTATGTGTGCCTTACTATTGCCTTAACAAAAGAGTAACTGGGAGTCAGATTAAGTAGGGGATTTAGAAGTCATTATATTAGTAATTTGTAGACATATACATGTGCTTAAAAACATTTCTCTTATTAATAAATGTTTAATCTAGTTTTGTAAAATCTTATAAGACTTGGGTGGTCTTATTACTTCTGAATTCAAGGCGCACATCAGGCAGGATTTTCCCCCTGTTGGAGGCAAAGTTGAATGGCGGACGCACACGGGCGCACTTCCGATCAGCGCCATTTTATATGGGCGGGCCAATTAATTCCACACGGAAGCGCTATGTACTCCCTGTGCGTGTGGGGAGTATCCCAAAATTGAGACTCCACCCCCCCACCCCACCTCCTGGAAGCCTGCAAGCGAGCAGGCCCAGGCTGTTTTTTAGGCTTCCCTCATAGCAAGTCCCCCAACCGCCTCTGGGTGAATCCCAGTAGCAGCAGCAGACCCTAAAATTCATTGAATATTTAAGGGTCTCAGTTCATGTCGGGATGGGAAGGCCATCCACAGGCTTTCCTGTAACGGGCTTAATAAGGGCACAGGCAGGAAGGCTGGGGGTTCCTCATCTACCATCCACCCACCTCATTAAATGCACCCCAGCCTCCAAACTCACCACAGGTAAGAGTATTAAATTCCACCCATTGTTTCTGAAAAATTCCTGTGTATGGGAACATCAAGCAAGGGTAGGGCCAGACTTAGCTGCAATGCTCCATATTTGAAGAACCTGCAGATACTTACTGACTAGATGCATAGGCCGGGATTTCTGGCCCTGTCATGGGCAGGACCTGCTGAGGGTGAGGTGGCGCCCCAGCTAGATGCCCATTGACTTGTGGCGGGACCGGAAGAACCCAGCGGCGGGTGGGTGCAGAAAATCCTGCCCATAGAAGGAGATTGGGTACTTGTGTAAAAGGAAGGTTGCTGTCAATCATGGAGTCAATGAATTTGAAATATGTCTTTGGTGACAAGGCAAAAAGTGAGGTTTCGCATGGGCCAACTATTATACGTCCCATCCAATATTCAGCTTCATTGAAGTCAAGGGAACATAACTGGCGGAGGATCCAATATCACCCGTTCACTGCTGCCTGAGATGAATTTCTACCCCAATGTCTGAGATCATAGAATTTTAAAGCATCACATCTATGCCTGAGAGAACTCCCGTCTTATTCCTATTCCCTTTCATTTTACCATTATTATTTTCATTTCTCTTTTACAAATAACCACTTTTCTTTAAAAAAGCAATGATGGATTCTACATCCACCTCTGATCCAGGTAGGGCTTACCATATCCTATCAATCTTCTGCATAAAAAGAGATCCTCCAACTTGTTTTATTGTTAGCTTTTCTTAAATTTATGCTCTCTAGCTGAATCACTGACCAGTGGAAATAGTGTTGCAAAACCTCTCATAACTCAGAGAACTCTATTAGTTCTCCTCTAAACTTCCTTTGTTCTACTGAAAAGAGCCACAGTTTCTCCAGCCTTTTCTCATATGTGAAACTCCTCATTCTTCATAATATGAGAGTCTAAAATTTCAATGGCCAAAATTGGGAAGGAGAATATGAAGAAAGAATCCTTAATATTTTGACTCAAAGGTGAGATTACTGAATCAAAAAAGAGGAAAGTGGCAAGAATATATATACTGTGTTAAAGAAACCTTCCCAAAAAGTTGTTTTCATTTCAAGTGAAATGTGTCTTTTTAACTCAAATATACATGTCCTTTCATATTTAATTCCTAAAAAAACCTCATAAAATATAATAAATACGCTTATAATTTAGTTTTGAGTCAACTCACTTTATAACATCCCCACAATATTTATAATGGCATTATTAATTTATTCGCTGTACACGTCGCAATTATATAACTTTTTTCACCAAAATATAATTGACAAAAGAATATGAACAGTGCCTATCAGCAAATGGAAGAAAAAAATCAAACACAATGGTCAGGGATTTTATGACCAGAAGTTTATTTCTGTTCCATTTGAAATGTGTGTTTAATTATATTTGATTTTATACATTAATATATAAGTTTAATTAATATGCACTACTGCTGAGACTCTCTAGTCCACTAGAGGGCACTGGCACCAATTCATGCACTATTATTAAAAGATATGGGGGGAAGAGATTGCCTCTGTATGCCACATACATCACAATCATAGAGAGATTTTTGCTCACAGCGCAATGGGGAAATCTTCCCTCATGATTTCCTGAGGACAGTTTGTCCCTCTGTTGACAGGCAGAAAAGTTCTGTTGTATTATGTTGAAGTTATTTTGTTTTCTTTACTGTTTTCTCTTTTCCTGAATGCATTTACTTTACCTTGGGCCTGATTTTACAGGTGCAGTCACTGTTCAGTACCCCATTCAACTGACCCATTGTTCACGTGAAAGACATGTGTAAATGTTGGCAGTATTTTTACATGGGGCGTCACAGCTTTCCTGACCCAATACTCGCTTGCATGGACTTTCTTCGCTCTGGGCAATAATCAGGGGTGTCCCTGGACAGCAGAGAATTTTGGAGCATTGCCTTTGTGTATTGAATTATTCTGGAATACACGTTTACTAAAACAACCGAGCTAATGGAAACCAATTGGCTACAAGGTGATTTTAAACAGCTTTTGATGGTTCTAAATATATCAATTCTACTAAAATATAATACACATTGGTTTCATTGTGCCATATATTTTCATCCTAGACGCAACCAATTGATAAATATGGAACTATTTCCTTTCATTCAAAAACATTGAGAAATTAGGAAATAAGGAGGATTGGACACTACCACTCAAATTGCAGGAAATAGGTTCAAAACCAGCTAAATTAATGGGATGAAAATATGGCTGTGTAATGATGTTGGACAGTCTCTGTCTAATCTATAGCATGGTTTTCCCACAGCACAAAACTACCACTAAACTGATTTCAAATTGAGATGACTATGGAAAATGCTTTGCTGGTGCAGGTTTTGGTGTTCTGGAGTTTGGCGCAGCATTGGGATAGAGTAGAGGGAGCTTTACTCTACATCTGTCGGTGTTATCCAGGGTTAAAGTATTTGATGCTTATAAAAGGTAACAACTTCAAGCACAATTCCAGTAATACTTTAATGGATTTATTTGGGATTTTGCATTTAACTTTAAGCATCTTAGTTTAAATATTCATGATGTTTTAGATTTTGGATTAGAATCTGCCCAGAGACACTGCAGTTTACCAGATGGAAATCAGCATAATTAATTAGATTTGATTTTTTTTTTGAGGAAGAGTTGTTTCTCAAGAATGGGTCTGAAGTGTTGGATAATTTTCAAAACTAGTTTTGAATCTTTTTGATTAAAAGGTTGTTCATGACAGATCAAGGATCTTTGTGGGCTTTTGAAGTTGAATCTCCAGGAATTTGCATGTAATTCAAATTTAGATATTTTCCACTGATTAAGAACGTCTGTCATGGGGAATTGAACACTTTTCCCTTATTTTAATATGTCTCGATTGTTCTTGTCTCTATTGATTTTATCTAATCTGCTTTGTTTATTGCTCCTCTCAATTTTCCATTCTCTCTAAGCTTAAAACCTACTATCCTATACATTCCCCCATCTCTGAGTAGTTGAAATCAAGACTCATCTTAATTTCTAACTCATCCTTTATTAACTTGAATATGTGGAACTCCTCATTTCCCTCAATCTGCCTTTCCCCCTAAAATCCATAAGAGTTTACAAATCAAGCTTGGCATTGCCTAACTACAATTTATTGATCTACTTTTGCCCTCTCCTATTGTTTTTAGCCTTCATGGTGTTCTACTCCATGACCCTTGCACTTTATATAGGTCCATCAATATAAAACATCTGTTTAAACCGCTCCCACCTCAAGGCTAATAGGGACAGATGCAAAGCAAGCAGTTTCTCCACAATAAAATGCCAAAGACCAAACCGATAAGAATACTATCTTGCAGCACTAATTCTCAGCTCACCATCTGAGCACAATTACAAATAAAATAGCGTTGGCTTCCAATTTTAGCTGTTTTATCCGTTGATCCAAAAATTACAATTGAAAATAATGGCTAATCCAGAATCTTTCTTTGGTAAACGCTCATTTAGACTGGGCCATACATTGTTACAAATATTTTTTTTTTAAAACAAAAATCTATTATTTCAGCAGAGGGAGCTGCAAGGGGGAACAGGCTTGGGGTCCCCTCATGTTTCTGTGACCCATCATTAAACTGACAGCTCCATGAGCCCTAGCCCTCAGCATCAACAGGAATCAGGCAGCCAGCAAGTTGCTCCCAGAGACCAGGGATGAACCAGTAAACTGGAGACAGTTACCAGGCAGACATATTGTTGTTTATTACAGTTAGGATTTGATCTATAGCCATGTTTTCTACTGTGACGGGGCTGTGGTTTTGAGCAGCATCAAAAGTCTGGATTAACGCAATCCAAGAAAAATATTCATACAGATCAAAACCACTACTATGACCATAACAAGGATCAAAGCCGTTGCGAGAACGAACATCAGGCCGGGAAATATTCTTTGGCCACAATTTTAGTTAGGCCCAAAAGTAATACCTAAACCAAGAAAAGGGGCTATTGTGAATTGTAGTGCGATTGCTTGAAAAATTGAGTTGTCGTTGGAACAAACTATTTAATTTCTGCAAGGGGATTGTCATGGCCAGAATTTATGTATTCCCTTTTACTGCCTGTGAACAATATGTTCATTTGTAAAAGGTGTGTGTTTTCTTATCCTCGAAGTGGTTGTCCCGATTAAATAATTTACAGCAGCAAGCTTTTTGTGAGTTTAAAAACAAAGGAGGTTATTTATTATCACACATTTGCCCAAAATTTAAAATGCAGCATCTCACTCACTTGACTCACACACACAAAGATTAGATACAAATGTAGGTAAAACTGTACAATTACAATTTATGATTGGCTCAGTCTCTCTCATGGCAGGCCTGTAGTTTGTTCGATGAGTTGATGCTTTAGTTGAAGTGAAGGTCTTGTAAAGTAGAGAATTTTCAGCAAGCTGCAAGGCTTATTGTAGTTGAATTTTCAGGAGGTTGGTCCTCAGTTTGGAACAAGTTGGAGGATGTCCTCCGAATTTCAGGGTACTGCTGTTTATTGCTTTGGCTGCTTAGGTAACTTGTTGCTGGTTCAATGGCTTTCTGGTGGAACTCTGATCGTGAACAGCTTCTTTCTGTTATATTAAAAGCAAAATGGCTACCTCACCATGTGACTTGTACAAGTTCAAAGTTTGTTTTTCCAAAAAGGGTGGCGTGTTGATTATACATCCTGTGTTCTCATTGACTGCTTGAAATTCACCAAGTCTAGTTTGGATGAGGGACCATTGTAATACAATGGATGGTCGATTGGAATCCATTCACATTCATCTGATACACATTGAGTTTCAATGTTTCTTTTGTCCATTGTGAAACAGAAAGACTGTGATGGCTGGAATACTATAGCCTGATGGTCCATCCTTAAACAAAAGGAATCATGAATTCCCTGGATGTTTATGAATGCCCATATCTAATTAGGTATTTGCCTAAGACTCAGGATTGTCTGGAGCTCAAATTGCCAATGGTCACATAATTTGCAGTGGCCATTTTAATACTATGTGTTCAGAATGTTAAAGTATTGACTGAAAGTTCATATTATACTGGAGCATGACAGGATTTTTCACTCCTCTGGAATCTCGAGATATAGGTCTGAAAAACTGTAATATAGTGAAGGCTTTACACTAGTAAATAATCCCAGCAGTGACTCAGAGACACACAAAGTAGATGAAAGCTCAATCTACTGCTAAGCAAGGCCTATCTTTATAATGTTTTGATATCAGTTATGCACTGGCATGGAACACAAAAGCAGGATGAGTTTATACTGGCATAATGTCAGGAGGAAGGATTTACAGTGACAAGTTTACTTCAGTGTAGTGTTTATATTGAATCAAGTCCAGTGACAATTTGGCATTGCAAATGAGGTATATTGAATATTACAATAGCTGAAATTACTTATGTACCATGTGGAAGCTTTGTAGAGGATGCATAATGTATTGCAAATCTAGCATAGACCAATGATAAGGCTTCTGCAGCTATCTGTGAATTCACTCTATCTTCATAGCGGAGCTAGATTCAGAGTGCCCATAGCAATATTAAAGAAAATGCACATGTAATTGTTCAACAGTTTCTGACCATAAAGCCAAACAACTGGACTTCTGTTTGCAGCACTAAAGGAGCAGACCCAAAATAATAGATCTCTGTTCTCATTTACCTCGGTTTTGTCCCAGAGAAATTATTATATTCTGTGCTCAAAGGAGAGGAAATCAGCTCTTAAACTTCAAGCTTTGCATCATCCTTATATTCCATATTTATTCAAATAATGGCCAATCTCATGTAAAAGTCAGGCCCTGACTTTTGGCCAAAAAATCATTCATTTTTCATAAATCTCATGCACAAGTCGACCTGCCACATTTAGCCAAAACAGCCAACAGATTTGTACTTACTACCTGCTCACCAAGTGGTAAATTTAAATGACTTTACGTGCTATACTGTTCATCCCAATACCGTAATGGTTCAATGTACTTGTATCCCTCTAAAGAGTGCACTCAGCTCATCTATGGTGCAAACCTACTCATTGATAGAATCATTGAAGATGGCTGTTCAGGTCCTCATGTCTGTGCATGCCAACACGTGATGGCTACTTTTGGGGGTGGGGCTGACGGGAACAGTCTCTATCCTGGCAATTCTGCGATAGCGAGATGATTGGGGAGGATGGATTTCCACCCCTTGAAACTATTATTCGTGTAAAAGTCAACCTCCTACTTTTTGCGCTAAACATTGAGTTTTAGAAACACGACTTTTGCACAAATATATACAGTAGCTTCTTAATTTATTTCATTTCTTCCTCCTACTCACTTCAGGCTGTGTGGTTTCAGGAGTTGACCTTTTGTTGAAGTTTCTCAAAAGAAAACTACAGCAATTTAATGAGCTCTGAAGAATCTAAACAATGGCATACAACCTACATAGAGCTCAGTTAAATCTCAAGGAGATGTAACCATCAAAAATAACGACTATCTGAGAATTCTACCAGTATTATTTACATAAGCATAATTTAAAAATAGATGCAGCATCTGAACACCTCCAGTAGCACAATGGGAGCAAAAGAAAATTCAAATAGGATATTTACCCAAAATGTTAGGCTGACTGGTTTTACGTTCATTTTAAAATCCTGTTACCATAGGCGAGGGGCACTGTGTCACTGCTAACACTTAGCATTTCTTTAATGCTTTAGTAATCTACATTCATTTGTTTGACACCACCTAGGACAAAGAAGTCTGCCTGACCAGAACCTCATCCAGCTAAAACATTTACTCCCTCTACCCCTTAATTTTTATCATTAACCATTTTTATGTTAATAGTGTTTCAGGCCATCAGAGGTGGCTCTTTACCTATGCGTAGGTCAGACATTGGGGATCTGTAGCATCACTAGTGATTTCTAATAAAGGTAGGATTTGGGGTACATTGCAGTCTAGTCTTACCCGCCATACAATAGTCATGGGCTCGAACCTGTGAAAACCCCTCGAGTGATATTGACCAGAGAATGTTTGACATGAAATGTGAAGGATATTGTAATTGTAATCATTGGCTGCAATTTTCCATCCCCATTGGTGGGTGCGAGTGGTCAATATGGCAGGGAGGCCAAAAATCAGTTTCATGACATTGTGAAATCATTTGCGATCATTTGCTCCACCCATCAATGGCAGGCCACATTTCCTGTTGCTGGATGTTGGGAACATCATTTTAATACATCTACATCTAATTATAAGCCCTGCTCGCTGGAATCATCCCCCCACGGTGGATCATCCAGGCATGTCGGCCTGATTGCACAACGACGTGTTTCACAACTGTGCATACGCAATGTGCACCTGGCGAGCTGCACTTCACTCGGGACTTCGAGGTTTATTTGCCTACTATTTTTGGGCAGCACTCTTGGACATTAGCACCAGGCTTCGCAGACAGCACCATGTCACTTTTAGGTGGGCTCATGGGTAGGTCTCTACCAACCAGACCATCCCTAAGGTGGGGGTGACTTTTCAACGGCTGCAGGGCAAGGTCTTGCTTGGGGAATGGGGAGAAGTGGCCTCAGGTGACGGAACAGGCTGCAGGGTGAGGGCTGTACTGGGGAAGGTGGGAATTCCAGGGTGTGTGTGGGAGCCTCAAGATGGTGTGGGCTGAGGAGCCGGTCTCCAGACGAGATGAGGCCAGATGGGGATGTGAGGGTGTGTGTGAGAGAGTGAGTGGTGATGTCCCTTGAGCTGGCAGTGAGTGAGATGCCAGTGAGTGTGATGGCCTTGTGAATGTGAAAGTTTAGAGCCATAGGATGTTTGCCTTAACCTAGTGGCACGGATGAGATCACTTAACTATTTTCTGCACTGGATGGCCAACTGCTTGTGCTCAGCATTGGCACTGACCACCACTGCCAGTGCCTCCCAAGCCAGAGTGGTGAGACTGATGGGATCCCTGTGGCCAGCACAGGGGTAGAGGACATCGCAATGGGCCTCCGTGGCATCCAGAAAGCATCCTAGAGATGTGTTACTGAATCGGGGTGTGGGGGGGGGGTGGTGGTGGGGCTGCGCTCTTCTTGACATTTGGGGCCATGTCTTCACCGGTGCCCTCCTGGACTGCAAGCATTGAGAAGTGTGCCATGGCTGCAGTTTAAATATGGCACCCTGTATGAGGAAGCGGTGAGGTAACGGTGTGGCGGGCAAATCAGAGGCCACCAGCCAACGAGACAGCATGTTTCCTGTGGCTGCATAATTAATGAGCTGCGAATGGGATGATACGGGGCGAAAACCCGCCATTGTGTCCATTGGGGAAAATGTACTTTTTCCCGCCCACTATTGCACTTTATGCAAATCTAGGACAATTCTGCCGATTGTAATTGTAAATGTGAGCCACCACAGAATACCACGTACTGGACTGAAAGAAATTGAACTGCATTGCACTTTATGTAATGGCATATTTGAATTGTTGTGTGGTGTACTTTTACAAATTTTATGAATAAAGTATACTTTTTGAATTACAAAAGGTGGGATTTGACTAATCTGGTCACTTTGGGTGCCTCAGCAGCCCTGAAGTTATGCCCAATTTGACACAACACCCTAAATGTCATAAGACAGCATCACTTTTGACTCAGCATGAACAATATCAGGGAAGAATGACTAATTTGTTAATAAGATCAAATGCATGGACACGAAATGGCTCTGTACTTCATTGCCATGACTATATTAATATCCACAAAATGTAACAAAAATGTTATTACAACATCTGATCTGTGTTGAGTGAAGTGCCACATCTGATGACATGAGATCTCTTTCTCTATATTAGCAGGTTGGCTAAAAATCAATTCCAAAACTCTGACTTTGGACAATGCTGTCAATGTTCTGAAACCTGTGTTGCAAATTCCTCAGTGCCAGCTATCTCAACGCAATGCAGAAAGACTTCATGTAGAAGTTGTTCTATAGATACAAGGGGTATAACAAGTTGGCAACTCAGTGCTCAGGAGTGGAAATTCAACACTCCCTTTGGTTTGTTGATTCTGGGGTTGTCCAGTATCAGCAACATGTAACCAGAGAGCTGCAGACACTCTGACGACCCTGGCTCATAATCTGGCTCATATTCCAGGCAACACAAATACCAACAGGTTGATGTATTTGACTGATAATGTCAAAGCTCCCTCCCTGGCACTAAACCCCACCCCCACCTCCAACATTTAGCCTCCACCAGGAAACCGACTGTCTGAAGCCCTGAACCCATCTCTTATAAAAGAGGGCAAATATAATCTGCGAGAGCATTTTCCAACAAATATGAATGACATATGCTGACATCTCCAGTGGTGAGAAACCAGGTGAAAATTAGAATGCAGAATCCAGCAGGTTTAAAGAGTTCGAGACGCTCCCCTGATAGTTGTAGTTAAATGTAATAAATAGTCTTGTACACAGCCACATAGATAAGAAGCCCCCAGGCCTTCTGTGCAATGTAGAGAACTAACTAATTTCAGCCGAGTCAGCAACTGAGAAATCACAATTGACTTTAGTGCTCCTGTTGCTAGGGAGGTGGAAAGATCAGACAGGGGGTCCTGTTCAACAGTGACTACCCATGTTGCTATATCATGTGAATCTGAACTCCTTTTTTGAGGGTCTGGAGGCAGCAACCATGAAGGCCACCCCCTCAGAGATAGGCTTCAATTGTGCTGATATCATGCAAGATTACTCCATTGGAAGGAGAATCCTCCATACTTATAACCATGGTAATGAAATCTCTTGTAGGGACTGCTGATATCTCTTAAACCTGTTTATATGAGGCTAACAGTTTTCTTCTCATTGCTGGGCTCTTTGATGTAATAAAACATCCCTAGGTACATTAGGGGAGTGAAAACAAACAAAATTGGACACTGATCCACAAAAGGAGATATTAGGACAGATGACCAAAACCTTTGTCAGAGAGATAGGTTTTAAGGTGTGACTTAAAGAAGGAAAGAGGTAGACAGGCAGAGCGAGTTAGGGAGGGAATTCCACAGATTGGGGCCCTGGCAGCCGAATGATGAAACAATTAAAATTGGGAATGCTCAAGATGCCAGAATTATCAGTGCAGAGACCTCAGGAAGTTGTAAGGCTGGAGGAGATTACAGAAGTAGGGAGGGGTTTGCTTAACTGGAAGCCACAGTTGCTCAGTGAGCAAAGGGAAGATGGATGAGTGAGACTAGGTGTGAGTTAGGAAATAGACAACAAAGTTCAGATCACCCCAAGTTTTTGAAGAGTAGATGAGGCGATCCAGGAGTGTATTGGAATAGTCAAGTCCAGAGGTAACAGAGGCATGATGAGGATTTCAAAGGTAGATAAGTTGAGGTAAGGATGGAGTCGGGCAATGTCATTGGGGTGGAAATGGGAAGTCTTAATGATGGTGTGGATATGTGGTCGGAAGCTCATCTCAGGGTCAAATATAACAAATATATATTTACAAATAAAACACCAGGTTTACAGATAGTCAGGTTCAGCCTCAGACAACTGCCAGGGTAGGGATCAAGTCAATGCCAAGGAAATGGAGCTTGTGACGGTATGAAGACAATTGCTGGAATTTTTTGGCCCTGTTGGCATCAGGAGTCATGGCGGGCAGGGGAGGACAGTATGGTGAGAGGACCAAAAATCGGTTTCTTGCCATTGTGAAACCAGTTTGCAATTGTTCGCTCCACCCATCAATGGCGGGCCACATTTCCCACCGCGCACGTCAGGAACCTAATTTCGATACTTTAGCACCTCATTATAAGTCCTGCTCCCCGGAATCATCCCCCAAGCTGGATCATCTGGGCACGTTGGCATGATTGCATGCTGGCGTGTTTCACAATTGTACATAAGCAATGTGCACCTGGCAAGCTGCACCTTTGCTCGGGACCTCGAAGTTTGCCTACCTTGCTTCAGTCAGCAGCTGCAGTCATCAGTGCCAGGCTTCACAGGCAGCACCACATCACTTTTAGGGGGGCTCACAGGCAGGTCTCTACCTATCAGATCAGCCATAAGGCGGGGGTAGCTTTTCAATGGCTGCAAGGTAAGGGTTGTCTTGGGGAAGAGGGGTATCCAAGGGTGTGTGGGGGCACATGTTGGCAACTGGTCTCAAGGTGGTGAGGGCTGAGGAGGCAGTCTCCAGAGGAGAGGAGGCCAGATGGAGGTGTGAAAGTGTTTGTGAGAGAGTGGGTGAGTGATGTCCCTTGAGCTGGCAGTGAGTGAGATGCCAGTGAATGTGTGATGACCTTGTGAGTGTGTGAGTTTAGAGTGAAAAGACTATTGCCTTACCCTGGTGGCATGGATGAGATAATTTATCAGTTTTCTGTACTGGATGGCTGGCCTCTTGTGTGCAGCATTGGCACTGACCACCTCTGCCACAGCCTCCCAAGCAGGAGTGGTGAGATTGATGGGCCTCTTGCGGCCAGAGTTGGGGCCAAGGACATCGTGGTGGGCCACCATGGCATCCAGAAAGTGTCCTAGAGATGTGTCACCAAATCAGGGGGCTGCGCTCTTCTTGGCTTTTGGGGCCATGTCTTCACCGGAGCAGTACTGGGCTGCGTGCGACTGCAGTTTAAATATGGCGCCCTGCATGAGGAAGTGGTGAGGTAACAATGTGGCAGGCAAATCAGAGCTGCCCGCCAGCAAGACAGAGTTTTTCCTGTGGCTGCATAATTAATGAAGTGGGAATGGGGCCATACAGCACAAAAACCCACCATTGCAGCTGGTGGGTGAAGCGACTTTTTTCCTATCTGCTACTGCGCTTAGTGCAAACCTGGGACAATCCTGTCCAATGGCTTTTGTCTTCTCAATATTTATCCAGAGGGGATTTCAGCTCATCCATTATTGGATGTTCAGCACCATTCACAATTCCTCAGATAATGAAGCAGCCCATGTCAATATGCAGCAAGACCTAGACAACATTCAGGCTTGGGATGATATGTGCAAGTAACAATTGCGCCATACAATTGCCTGGCAAATACCATCTCCGATAAGAGAGAATTAACCATCTCCCCCTGACAGTCAATGATGTTATCATCACTGAATTTCTCACTATCAACATCCTGGGGGTTACCATTGACTAGAGACTGAACTGGACCAACCATATAAATAGTGTGGCCAGCGGGATCGAGGCTGGAGTTTTGTGATGAGTAACTCACTTCCTGACACCCCAAAGTCTGTCCACCATCTATAAGGCACAAGGCAGGAGTGTGGTGAAATACTTTCCACTTGCCTGGATGAGTGCAGCTCCTATAACACTCAAGAAGCTCAACACAATTCACAACAAAGCAGCCCACTTGATCAGCACGCCATGCACCACCTTAACCATTGCGGTTGGTTTCATATCCTCACTCTCTCCCCATGGCTGTAACACTTTTAAGTCTTGTGCTCTGTGCCTGAAGTTGAAATTATGAGCTTGATGGCATCTTTGTTGCTCCTTATGCTTTTTAACTTTCCAATGATCATCTGAGGTAATATTAGGTTGCAGCATTTGTTGTAGAGATGGAAGTTGTGTTCGCAGCCTCTTGCCATCAACAATTCTGGTGATGAGAACCCATTTTTTAGCAGTGAGGTTCTGTAGCTAGGAAGGGCTAAGTTCATATATTTGTTCTTTTTCATCAATTCTTTGATGATCTGAACTCTTCTTTCTGCTTCTCCATCCAACAGAGGATATCTAGGTGAGCTAGTCAGATGCATGAAAGCATATTCCTGTGCGAAGTTGTGAAATAATTTGTTAGCAAACTAAGGCCCATTGTCTGACACTACAAGGTCTTGGATGCCATGTGTCACGAGGATTCTCTTCAGTGACTGAATGCCTGCCTCCGCCACGATGCTGTGCAATCTGTTCACTTCAATCCATCTGGAGTAGTAATCAGTGACCATGATAAATGCTTTGCCTTTAAACTCAAGTATATCCATTCCCAGGTGCTCCCCATGGCCTCAATGGAAAAATGGAAGGTGCCAGCGTTTCACTCTGCAGTTGGCTAATTTGCACACGTAAGACAATTTGAGATTAGCTCTTCAGCAGATGACAAATGCCTGGCCACCAGACTGACTGCTGGGCTCTTGCTCGACACTTCGTTATCCCCAAGAGACCTTGATGTATTTTTTTTTAGAGAATTCCAAATCAAAGGGTGGAAAAATCCCGGATCAGCACTAAATGCGGAAGCGGGTGTGGTGGGGTGGGGGGGTGGAAGAAAGCTTTTCCCATCGGCTGCAATGGCAGCTTTTCAAGCCATTTCATCCCAATCCTGCCTTATTAATTATGCATTCCAGGGAAACACACCATTTAGATGGTGGCTGGACTCTCATTCGCACACCGTGCTGTAACCTCTCCGCTTCCTCACACCGGTGCCATATATATAGTGCAGTCGCACACACACCTCTCAGTGCTTCCAGCCCAGGACTGCTGCACAGAAAACATGGCCCCAAAAGGCAAGAAGACTGTAGCCTCCCCCCCACCCAGTTTAGTGACACATCCCTTGGGGACCTTTTGGATGCCATGGAGGCCTGCCATGATGTCCTGTACCCGCCGCTCTGGCCGCAGGATGGGCAGCAACATCACCAATCTGGCTTGGGAGACGGTGGCAGCGGTGGTCACTCTCTCCATCTGTATTCATGCAGGACAAGCTGGCACACAGCAAGAGGGAGAGATCGCAGACCAGTGGAGGAATGCCCGACATCAAGGTTCTAACAGGCTTTGAAAATCAAGTCATCCAGCTGGCCGGCGAGGATCTGGACCATTCCTGCGCTGGTGATGAAGTCGGCAGTGCTCTACCAAGTGAAGATCCAGCAGGGAAACATCCATCAGACAACCATGCTGTGAGTGATGTGTCCTCCATGCGCTAATTATCTTCGCTTGCTTTTGCAGGCACATCTGGGAAACAGCGGAGGGAGTCCACAGCCCAGGGCCTCCAATCAAACCCCAAGGACAGCGCAGAAGAAGAATCTGATGGCACCTTCCTTGAAATCCCGTCACAGTGCTCACCTACACCCTGTAGCAGTGCAGAGTCACAAACCTCGGTGGGACCTAGTTCCAGAGTAGCCTCTGGAGATAAGCTGGTGAGCACATCACACTGTCTGATACACAGCAGATGGAGGCAGGGACTTCCCAGGTTTCCGGCACTTGGAGGACTCCTGGAGTCTAGAAATTTGCCGAATCCGAGTCAGATAATGAGCTGCCATGTGGGTGTCATCAGCCATGTCCTTTGCAGTAGCCCTTGTCCCCGAGGAGCAATCCCTGCAGTCTCTGTGGACTTCAAAGATGTCAGGGATCTGTGACCCACTGAGAATGTAGGAGTTGTGGACACTGCCTGGGAACCATGCGCAGAACTGCAGGATTCGTTTGTGGTGGTCGCACACCAGCCAAACATTCAGCGAATGGAAGCCCTTGGGGTTGACCTAGTTGACCGCTTGTTGCCACGGAGATCTAAGTGCCATGTGATCGATGGCACCCTGCATCTGTGGGAAACCTGAGATCTGGGCAAATCCTAGCATACTTGCATCCTGACTTTCCTGATCCCAGGCGAAATGCATAAAGTTATGTGCCTTCACGAAGCTGGCATCCGTGACCTCATGGATTCACTTTTGGGTGGAGGCTTGTGAAATCCCACAGAGCTCACCCATGGATCCCTGAAAGGAGCCATTGGCGTAAAAATTGAGCACCACAGTCACTTTCACGGCCATGGCAGTGGATGTCTTCCATGTCCCCTTGGCACCAAATCCTGCAACAGGTGGCAGTTATGACCGGCCAGTTCCCTGGACATGTGCAGTCTTTGGTGACACTGGTTCTTGGTCATCTGCAGGAATGAAAGGCGGCTTCTGTAGACCCTGGGCCTAGCTAGGCGCCGACCAGCAATGACTCGCTGTGGCTCTTCAGCGATATGTGCGGGAGCCCCAGCCACCCCTCCTTCCTGAGAGTTCTGCTCCTCCCCCTGCACAGCCAGGTCCCCTTTCGTCTCCCTCTCTGTACGCCAAGAGGCATGCAGCTAGCTCACCAGACTCCATGTTCCTGATGTACTCCTCCTGTAGGATAAAAGCGAGAGATGCGTGGGTTAGCATGAGTGCTCTAAGAACCGCTCTTGGTTAAGTCTGAATGCCCCTTATCACATCTCAGAGAGTGCTGGCCACCAATGGATGGCCAGAGTTTAGTGCTCTGCATCACTGCGCAAGACTCAGCCCAACTCCACCTGACTCTACCTGACTGATTGGCAGCAGCTCTGCCCATTGGACTGCATGCTGTGCTCTCAGCTCTGGTGCAGGCATTCACCTATCTCATGCTACAAGGCTGCTCTGTTAGATTAAAACATGGGGGAGATTGTTCCAAACCTGAATGATGATATTGCAAGGGGCTGTGAGCACCTCCACCAGTGATGACTCCATGGCCAGCTTTAGCAATGAGGTTGTACAATGTGCGTAGACATCCAACTGTTCCCCACTAAAATGCTCATTATTTTGCAGTCTGCGCCCAGGGTGAAGAGCTTTGGAGCATTTGGTGGCATTTTCAGGCCTCTGTGTTGCTTGAGTGGGCAGGGAAGCTACAGGCCCAACTCCAAGCATGCATCTGAACTGTCTCAGCTGCGGAGGAATGTTCACTTTATACAAGGTTTCCTTTATACATGGCCACTTCCCTCCCCTCCCCCGCAGGTGCTTATGCACTACCGTCAACTGCTGGGCAGTACTTGCCCCGACACCGCACTGTGAGCCAGCCGGGAAAAAGCAACTTGTCTGTGGCCTCACCTGAATGCATGGCACCTCAACCTTAAAGTCCAACAGGCGACCCTCACGAGCGCTGCATAGCGTTACTGTGCATTCGCCTCCGAGTTCCCCTCGAAGTGCAGGTCGCCAGGTATATACGCTGTTGTGAAACACGTCAGCATGCAATCATGCCAATGTGCTCGGGTGATCCAGCATAGGGGGATGATTCTGGCGAGCTGCACTCATAATGATATGCAGGTATTACAATGAAGTTCCCGATGTCTGACAATGTGAAACATGGCCCGCCATTGTTAGGCAGAGCAGATAATTGCAAACTGGTTTCATGATGTTGTGAAACCAATTTTTGGCCATCCTGCCATATTTTCCCCTCACGCCCGCCATGATGCCATGACACCCGATGCCAGCAGGCACAGAAAATTCCGCCTAAAGTGTTTAAGGGATGACTAGACTGTTGTTAAAAATTAAGAAATCATCAATGATTATGAGATGCTTTCTCTGTTCAAAGTAATGGAGTAGTACTGGGTTGCTTGGAGAATAATCTGGTCATCCTCTCTGGCAGTACTCTTTTATTTGGATTCTTTCATCATCCTGCTGTTGTACTTGCTTAATCTTTTATAGTCTCTTCTCAGTGGCCGGTAAGTGTTTGGTTATGAGTGAATGACAGGCTTTCTCTTCCTCCATGAAATTCAAATCTTCTAGTTTGACGCCTTCCACTGGTATTCTTGATAGTGCATTTGCTGTCGCCTGGTACATTCCTTGAACGTACTCAATCGCTGTATTGTATCACATTAGTCTGAGTCTGAAGTGTTGAATTCTTGTTGATATTTTTTAGGCAATCTCTTTTAGGTTAAGAACAATAACCAAAGGCTTGTGGTCAGTTTCAATTTTAAAGCTTAATCCCATCACCTAATCAGAGAATTTCTCATATGGCCATGTGGCTGCCAGTGCTTCTTTCTCAATTATTTGCATGCCTTTTCTCAGTGTCTGAGTGATCCTGAGGCATAATAAACTAGTTTTCTTTTTCCATGTTTTTGAAACAAAACTACAATCAAGCCTCTAGATGATGCATCTGCTGCTACTATGATCGGCAGTTCTGGATCATAGTGTGCTAGGATTTCAGGTGAAATTAGAACATTTTTGATCCTGTCAAAAGCACTTTGCTGCTTCACATTCCAGCACCACTGTTGAATTTTTCTCAACAGTTGTTTTAACAGCTCATTGATTTCTGCTGAGTTTGATAGGAACTTGCCTATTTGGTTGACCAGCGCAAGGAATCATTGCAACTCTGTGATGTTCCGTTGCTGTGGGGACTCTCTAATCACTTAGGTTTTCTGTGGGTCAGCTGTTACTCCTGAAGCTTGCACGATGTGCCCTAGGAATTAAATCATTGACTTTGGAAATTCACATTTCTCGTTCACTGTCAAACCTGCTTCTTGTCAAACTTTAAGGACTGTTCTCACTACGGTCATGTTCTTTTCTTGATGAACCATGTACGACCATGTCATCCATATGGCATATTACTCCCTTGATGCCTTCCAGGGTCTGAGACATTGTTCTTTGGAATATCGCTGGTGCAGAAGCAATTCCGAATGGTAACCTGTGAAAACAATAATGGCCGAATGGCATTACACAAGTCTGGATTCTTTGTCCTACGAACATATGAATTAGGAGCAAGAGTAGGCCACTCGAGCCCTTCGAGCCTGCTTAGCCATTTAATAGAGTTATGGCTGATCTGATTTTAACCTCAATTTCACATCCCTGCCTACCTCACTCCCTTTATCAAGAAATTATCTACTATGCTTTAAAGGTATTCAAGGACTCTGCCTCGACTACCTTTTGGGAAAGAGGATTCAAAAGTCTCGCAGCCCTCTGAGACAACTGCCAATTATCTCAGAGGCAACAGCCAAAAGCTACTACTTACTTCTAATTTGGTGAATAGGGCATATTTTGCTAATTGGCAAGACTTTCAGCCACTGATGCCATCAGATGGATCTCATGTTCCATTGGCTTGTTTAGCTGAGTCAAGTCCACACAGATTCTAACTGAACCATTAGGCTTTGGTACTGTGACCGTCCCAGAACACTCCTTTGTTGGAATGGTTACTGGAGAGATAACCCCTGCTGTAACATTTGCTTAATCTCGCTCTTGACTTTGTCTAAGGCTGGGATTTTCCAGCCCTGTTGCGGGCTGGACCCATCGTGGGTGAGGCGGCGCCCCAGCCACAAGCCCATTGACTTGCGGCGGGACCGGAAGATCCTGGCAGCGGGCGGGTATGAAAAATCCCGCCCTAAGAGTGGGTGAGGGATTTTTCTTGATATAAAGAGGCAAATTTGGCTTAGCATCAGTTCTTAGCGTTACATGATATTCTGTTTTCAGCTCCCCTAAGCCTGAAAATAATGTTGGGAATTCATTCCAGAGTATGTTATTGTACTGCTCATTAGCAATTTCATCAACCTTGTAGATTAGCCTCACTTGTATGCATGTTTTCCTGCTTAATAATGATGACTTTTAGGGAAAAGAAAAAAAAATGATGACCTTGGTTCTGTATGCATATAAAGATTCAATGATCTTTTTATCCTTGTATTTTAATCTTGCCAAGTGTTGACCTGTGATTTCAGCTCTATAACATTTCAGTAACTCTACAAAGGTTGGACTTCTCCTTCCCTCCAGATCGCTGTTACTTGGTCATGTGACATTGCATCAGAGTTACATCAGCATCAGGTGATTCTGATGTTAACTCTTGACAGGCCAGTTGGCTTCACAGCCTTTGATTAGACTGAATTAGTCCATCCAGGGCATCTCTGGCAGCTACCTGAGCAGCAATAGGTGGTTTTGCCACATCAGACTCCTTCTCCTCCCCCTGTTGTTCCTCCTCTTGCTCCTCCTCCTCTGAAGATGCAGAGCGCTCATTACTTTCCTCCTTCTGGAGGTCCAGTCCTCTCTGCAGTATAATGTTGCACAAAATGCTGGAGACGACAGCCACTCTCGAAACCCTGAATGGTCCAAACTATCATGCACCCCCAGGTCTGTCTGGGTACCTGAATCGCATCTTCAGCATTCTCATTGCTTGCTCAATTACAACTCTGATGTTCATGTGGATTCTGCTTTACCTTCCCTGGGTGTCAGTGCTAGGGCTCTTTACAGGGATCATTGGCCACAGCTTTACAGGGCAGCTCTTATTTTCACGAAGCCATCCATTGACTCTGCTTTGAGGTGTTAATATCGGTGGCAAACGTGAATGACATAGGATTGGCGCATCATGACAGCTCCCTGGAAAATCTTGCACTGATATTCGCGATGGTCCCTAGGTTGCAGACCAACTAAAATATGTGGAACAAGTGGAATCTGTTTTCTGCTGGCTGATCTAGGGGCTGCTTTGATTGCCATAGGTGTGTAATGTATGACTTCCTAAAGCTGTGGGAGTTAGCTCGAGTTGCAAATCTACACACCCTCTCGTTTTGACTGACCTCATTCATTGCAAACTGGATATAAATCTGCCACAAGTATGCATGGAAGCAGATTGTGAGATTCTACAAATATCACCTGCAGATTCCTGGAATGAGCTAGAGGCAAAGAAACCAAGAGCCATGGTGCTACTGACAATGCCTGCTCACCAGGGCTACTTGGAAGGAGGTCTTGTTCCATCAAGCTGCAAATGTCAGTGATCACCTAACAGGAAGAGTCGATTATTAAGGATGAGATTTCAGAATACTTGGAAGTGCATTGTAAAATATGGCAAAGTCAGCATGGTTTCATCAAGGGGAGGTCATGCCTGACAAATCCGTTAGAATTCTTTGAGGAGGTAACGAGTAGGTTAGACAAAGGAGAGCCAATGGATGTTATCTACTTGGACTTCCAGAAGGCCTTTGACAAGGTGCCGCACAGGAGGCTGCTCAGTAAGATAAGAGTCCTTGGTGTTAGAGGCGAGGTACTAGCATGGATAGAAGATTGGCTGTCTGGCAGGAGGCAGAGGGTGGGGATAAGGGGGTCCTTCTCAGGATGGCGGCTGGTGACTAGTGGAGTTCCGCAGGCGTCAGTTTTGGAACCACAACTTTTCACTTTATACATTAATGATCTAGATGAAGGAACTGAGGGCATCCTGTCTAAGTTTGCAGATGATACAAAGATAGGTGGAGGGACAGGTAGTACTGAGGAGGCGGGGAGGCTGCAGAAGGATTTGGACAGGTTAGGAGAATGGGCAAAGGAGCAGCAGATGGAATACAATGTGGGGAAGTGTGAGGTCATGCACTTTGGTAGGAAGAATAGAGGCATAGACTATTTTCTAAATGGGGAGAGAATTCAGAAATCTGGAGTGCAAAGGAACTTGGGAGTCCTAGTCCAGGATTCTCTTAAGGTTGAGTTGGTAGTTATGAAGGCAAATGCAATGTTGGCATTTATTTCGAGAGGACTAGAATATAAAAGCAGGGATGTGTTGCTGAGGCTTTATAAAGCTCTGGTCAGACCACATTTAGAATATTGTGAGCAATTTTGGGCCCCGTATCTCAGGAAGGATGTTCTGGCCCTGGAGAGGGTCCAGAGGAGGTTCACGAGAATGATCCCAGGAATGAAAGGCTTAACGTATGAGGAACATTTGAGGACTCTGGGTCTCTACTCGATGGAGTTTAGAAGGATGAGGGGGGATCTGATTGAAACTTACAGAATACTGAAAGGCCTGGATAGAGTGGACGTGGGGAAGATGTTTCCATTAGTAGGAGAGACTAGGACCCGAGGGCACAGCCTCAGAGTAAAGGGAAGACCTTTTAGAACAGAGATGAGGAGAAACTTCTTTAGCCAGAGAGTGGTGAATCTATGGAATTCATTGCCACAGAAGGCTGTGGAGGCCAGCTCATTGAGTGTATTTAAGACCGAGATAGATAGGTTCTTGATTGGTAAGGGGATCAAAGGTTACAGGGAGAAGACAGGAGAATGGGGTTGAGAAACTTATGAGCCATGATTGAATGGCGGAGCAGACTCGATGGGCCAAATGGCCTAATTTTTGCTCCTTTGTCTTATGGTCTTATGATCTTATGGAAAGCCTAAGCCTCCTGAGACCCCAGTGTAGTCATGCCAGCTTATCCTCTGCCTGTACACTGTGTATTAGAGTTAAAAACAAAAAAACTGCGGATGCTGGAAATCCAAAACAAAAACAGAATTACCTAGAAAAACTCAGCAGGTCTGGCAGCATCGGCGGAGAAGAAAAGAGTTGACGTTTCGAGTCCTCATGACCCTTCGATAGAACTTGAGTTCGAGTCCAGGAAAGAGCTGAAATATAAGCTGGTTTAAGGTGTGTGTGTGGGGGGCGGAGAGATAGAGAGACAGAGAGGTGGGGGGGGGGGGTGTGGTTTTAGGGACAAACAAGCAGTGATAGAAGCAGATCATCAAAAGATGTCAACGACAATATTACAATAGAACACATAGGTGTTAAAGTTAAAGTTGGTGATATTATCTAAACGAATGTGCTAATTAAGAATGGATGGTAGGGCACTCAAGGTATAGCTCTAGTGGGGTTTTTTTTATAATGGAAATAGGTGGGAAAAGGAAAATCTTTATAATTTATTGGAAAAAAAAAGGAAGGGGGATACAGAAAGGGGGTGGGGAAGGGGGAGGGAGCTCATGACCTAAAGTTGTTGAATTCAATATTCAGTCCGGAAGGCTGTAAAGTCCCTAGTCGGAAGATGAGGTGTTGTTCCTCCAGTTTGCGTCGGGCTTCACTGGAACAATGCAGCAAGCCAAGGACAGACATGTGGGCAAGAGAGCAGGGTGGAGTGTTAAAATGGCAAGCGACAGGGAGGTTTGGGTCATTCTTGCGGACAGACCGCAGGTGTTCTGCAAAGCGGTCGCCCAGTTTACGTTTGGTCTCTCCAATGTAGAGGAGACCACATTGGGAGCAACGAATGCAGTAGACTAAGTTGGGGGAAATGCAAGTGAAATGCTGCTTCACTTGAAAGGAGTGTTTGGGTCCTTGGACGGTGAGGAGAGAAGAAGTGAAGGGGCAGGTGTTGCATCTTTTGCGTGGGCATGGGGTTGTGCCATAGGAGGGGGTTGAGGAGTAGGGGGTGATGGAGGAGTGGACCAGGGTGTCCCGGAGGGAGCGATCCCTACGGAATGCCGATAAGGGGGGTGAAGGGAAGATGTGTTTGGTGGTGGCATCATGCTGGAGTTGGTGGAAATGGCGGAGGATGATCCTTTGAATGCGGAGGCTGGTGGGGTGATAATTGAGGACAAGGGGGACCCTATCATGTTTCTGGGAGGGAGGAGAAGGCGTGAGGGCGGATGCGCGGGAGATGGGCCGGACACGGTTGAGGGCCCTGTCAACGACCGTGGGTGGAAAACCTCGGTTAAGGAAGAAGGAGGTATTAGAGTTGTTGTCTCCTCTGAGTTTGAGCTGTGTACCTATCCCCTCTGTCCTGTGGACCAACAAGTGGCTGCGGAGGATACTGCTCCATCTGTTGGTACTGCTGTTGCTCTTCTTCTTCCTTATCTGCCATCCAAAGTGGCTCCCATGCTGCTGTGAAGGCTAACAGATGGGAAGTGCAGATCAAAAGCAAGAAACCCCAAGTCATTAAACATGATCAGCAAATTATTGGAAACTACATCCAAAGCAGAGAAAACACACTTTCAGAACAAGTCCTGTGAGAAAAAAACTTTCATTTAGGCAAGGAAGCAGGTGACACATCTCAATATTTAAAGCTTTGCATGCCCATTAATTTCTCAGCCCCATTGACTTTGACTATCTCCTCAGCTTTTTTCCTGAAGCCCGGAAAACCCTTGCACTCTGTGTTAGAGTCAGAATGCTGGGTTGACACAGAAGCTAATGATCGTTCTATAAATTTAAAAAGCAGATCCCTCTGTTTCACAGAGATTTCCCACAGGCTGAAGAATGCATTCGAGTTAATATGAAACATCTAAGATTCCGAGGGGGTTTGACAGGGTAGATGCTGACAGGGTGCTTCCTCTTATGGGGGAATCTAGAAATGGGGGCACGGTTTAAAAATAAGGGGTCTCCCATTTAAGACAGAGACGAGGGGGAATTTCTTCTCTACATCAAGCAGTGGAGGCTGGGTCACTGAATACATTCAAGGCTGAATTGGACAGATTTTTGATTGCCAATTAAGGGAGTCAAGCATTGTGGAGGGCAGGCAGGAAAATGGTGTTAAGGCCACAATCAGATCAGCTATGATCTTATTTCTTATATTCATATGTTAAAGGTGTAGGTCAGCAGGTTCCTGTGACTTCCCGACACATCTGTATTTTCATCTGCTTTAACCTGTCTCCTGCACAGAAGGTCACCCCCTCCCCCCCTTGCCAGGTTAAATTTCACCCCCCCCCCTTTCTTCCATATATAGTAGTAGCAAAGATTGACATCGACTCGAGGGTAGATGAAAGTTATAAGCTTTTATTTTCCCTTGAAGTTCAAGCAAATTCTTTGAAGCAGTCAGGCAACTAAAATGCTAATAGTCTTCACACCTTGATAGGTATTCACCCGCAACTGTCAGTTTCCCATCATAGGAGTCTGCTTGTTTTAACAGCCAACTATAATTGGAAATGGCATTTTAGTATGAAAAAATGCTGTACTCATTAACATTTTAAATGTGCTTCCAAACATCAAAGCACCCTAATCATGACTGATTCCTGATCAAAATGAATTTCTCTGTTCTCACTGTCACCTGTCTTACTTTTGTATCTACTGAGGAAAGTAGCTCCATTTTCAGCCTCCGTTGTTTCAATTGATGTAAAATGAAAGGCAAATATTTCAATTCTTGTCCTTCCACAATTATGAGATCGAGGGAAAGCATAAAGTCGGACAGGCGTTGGCATATTGACACCCCAGCCACTGCCAACATATCATAACACAAAGGAAGTGGATTTTATGCCATTGATTCATGTCCAGAACCTGATTTTTCCAGTCATCTCAATGTGTTAATTGGATGCACATTAAAGACAAACTGTTTCTGTTAGATCTCCCACAAGTGCTGAAAGCGTATAACTCTGGTAGAAAGGAGATAGCTACATTTACCTGGTATTTCCATAGAGGTTTCTTTCGGTAAGAAACTATTCACTGCAACAGAGGGAAAGAGCATATCTGAGACCATTTAAATGATTGAGACATTAAAGGGTGTGCAGAGTTTTCAAGGGTGCTGCAGCAGTTTAATTATTTGCTGTCTGAATAGCCAAATACGTCCACTCCGTAACCGTGTTTAGTGGCTGAAGTAACTGGGACAAACTTGCACAAACATTTGAAGAAATGTTACAATTCTTCTGTCAGTTTCCTTGAAGCAGGTTTGTGATGTGTCAAGGCTTCCGGTCCTCTGGAACATACCCTCTTTACGCTGCGGGTATACTCTGGGACCAGAGGAAGCAATTGAATGTACACAGTCACTGAACAAATGATATGCTGACTGCCCATTTTTCAGAGCAAAAAGTGTACAGGAAAGCACTGCAATAAAATACATTTCTGATCTGCACAGGTGGACTGAGCACTCAGCCAGAGAATTTGCTGCATGTGGTGTTTGGTGCTGGCAGCAGAACCCATTTATTTTTGCATAAGTTCCACCGACAGCATGGGGAGCAATCTCTCCTGGGGTGGTACCTTTTTCCACCACAATTAGTACCACCTGGCAGATTTAGTGCCAGTCATTCATCCAGTAGTCGTCTGCAGCACACATTTCTTGGAACAAGCCATGAAATCGAAGTTTGTGATCGAAAGGCTGAGAAACCAGGTTATTCAAGAAAACCAAGCTATTATCATTGGAAGGAGAGGAAGGCATCATACCAATTGTACAGACCTAATTTTACTTGTCTAACATGCAGTGTAGTATGGACTGTCTACTATTGTAGTATACTCTTGGCACCTACCCCACCACCAGCCCCCACCCCGTGCCCCACAATATCTATCAGGCTGCTTGTCTGACATCCAGTACATTCTTGAGCAGAAATTTCTCAAATTAAACATGAGAAAGGCCGAAGCCATTGTCTTTGGTCCCCGCTACAAACTCCACTGTCTAGCTATGGACTCCATTCCTCTCCCTGGCGACCCTCTGAGGCTGGACTAGACTCTTTGCAACCTTTGTGTCATATTTGACCCAAAATGAGATAGCTAACAAATGTCCATGCCATCACTAAGACCGCCTATTTCTATCTCTGTAACATTGCCCAGTTCCGCTTCTGCCTCAGCTCCTGTGCTGTCTTATTCATGCCTTTGCTACCAGCAGACTATTGCAACACATCCCTGGCTGACCTCCCACATTCCTCCCTCCTTAAATTTGAGGGTCGTCCAGAATGCTGTTGTCAGTGTCTTTACGCACAGCAAGGCCTATTCACCCATCATCCCAGTGCTCGTTGACCTACATTGGCTGGTTATGCAATGGCTTGATTTTAAGATTCTCTATCTTGCTCTCAAATCCCTTAATAGTTTGGTCCCTCCCAAGCTCTGCAATCTCCTCTAGCTCCACACTGACCCAAAATATCTGTGCTCCTCTAATTCTGACCTCTTGTGCATCCCCAATTATAACTGTCCCATCATTGGTAGCCATGCCTTCAGCTGCTAGGCCCTTAAGCTCTGTAATTCCCCTCCTAAACCTCTCTGAATTTCTACCTCTCTTTTCTCCTTCAAGACTCTCCTTAAAACCTACCTCCTCAATCAAACTTTTGATTGTTTACCCTAATATCTCCTTATGTGTCTTGGTGTCAAATTTTGCTTTATAACGCTCCTGTGAAACACTTTGGGATACTTTATTACATTAAAGGTGCTATATAAATACAAGTTGTTGCTGTTGTCGTAGTGTGCATGTGTGGAGATTAAGTGAGAACAGGACCAGGTTCATCTATGATCTATTGAAAGTGATCAAATTGGCTGCTTATGCTTACTGTTTAGGTGCACCTATGGGTTATGGCCACTTAGTTGAGATACTGGAGGTTGTTCAGGATCCATGAATCCATACCAAGTTAGCAGAAGAGCATTCTGCATTTCAACACAGAGCACATTGCAAACCTGATACTTTAAATACAAATCAGTTTATCCACATGTGCTTCTTTTACATACTAACTTACAAATTAGGAGCAAGAGTAGGCCACTCTGCCCCTTGAGCCTGCTCTGCCATTCAATGAGATCATGGCTGATCTGATTGTAACTTCAACTCCACATTCCCATCTACCCTCGATAACCCTTCGCTCCCTTGCTTATCAAAAATCTAATTAGTTCTGCCTTAAAACTATTCAAAGACTCTGCTTCCACTGCCTTTTGAGGAAGAAAGTTCCAAAGACTCACAACCCTCTGAGAGAGAAAAAAATCTCCTCATCTCTGTCTTAAATGAGCGACTCCTTATTTTTAAACAGTAACTCCTGGTTTTAGATTCTCCCACAAGAGGAAACTTTCTCTCCACATCCAGCCTATCAAGACCCCTCAGGATCTTAAAGCTTTCAATCTTTTCTTTTGATGTCCTTTTGATGAGTTGTTCTCAAGCTATGGGTGATGTTGGCAAGGTCACCATTATTGTCCATCCAAATTGGTTTGAGAGAGTGGTTGTGGGTCTGCTTGAACCATCATAGTCCTTGTGGTACTGGTGGTCCCATAATAGTATAACGTAGGGAATTTCACAATATTGAGCATGCATCAGTGAAGAGTAATATAAATCCAAATCAGGTTCGTATGACAGCTGGATGAGAACTGGGGCAAATGGTATCCCAATGGTACTCTATTAAGTCATCATACCTAATATCTCGTTATGTGGCTCGGTGTCATATTTTGTTTCATGATGCTCCTGTGAAGTGAATTAGGACCTTTCATTACATTAACTGCACTATATAAATATAAGTTGTTATTGATGCTCTTGCCCTTTTTCATAGTAAAGGCCACAGGGGATGCTGTTGAAATATTGCAATGCATTCTTTGGAGAATACATTTTGCAGCTGCGTTTTACTGATGTTGGAGGCAGTTGATACTGACTCAAATGGCAGGGACACTAATCAAGTGAACTGCTCACTTAGCCTGACAGCAGGTTTAGGAAAACTGGTTCCTTTGAACCTAACAGCTTTATTTCCATTATGTCACTGAATCAAGCTAAGTAATAGTTGTACACACAAAGCAGCAGATATATTTTTATTACAGTTAAAAATAGTTACCCAATACAAAAAGGATCAAGAACAAAACCTTACACTAAAGTGTTCCGTACTCTTGACTCACACTTCCCCATGATCTGAAAACTCCTTCCCTGCTTCAGTTGTCCCATTCTACAGTCTACAGGTTTTTAAACTCTACATTTGGCACCATCTACAAAAAACTTTGATTTATCTCACCTACTTACCAGTCCTATTTAAACATTGGTGCTGTTTTGCTTTATATTCATTCCTGGCATGTGGGTGTTGCTGGCAGAGCCAGTATTGATTGCCCGCCCTGAACTGCCCTTAAGAAGATGGTGGTGAGCTGTCTTCTTCATGAACTACTGTAGTTCATGTGGAGAAGGTACACCCACAGTAGTTGGCTCAAGGCACTTAGGATGAAGAAAAATCCGAATCACGTAACACAGAAGGAGGCCATTCAGCCTATTACATCTGTGCTGATTCCTTGAAGCATTGTGTAAGTAATCCTAAAACCTGTTCTTTCCCAATAGTCCAGCTACTTCTCCTCTTCAAGTAAATGTCCAATTCACTTTTGAACTCAAAATTGAATCTGTTTCCATGTCAGACATTGTATTCCAGACTATCATAATTCACTGTGTCAAAAGAATTGCCATCTTTCCTCTGGATTTTTATGCATATTAACTTAAATCTTTTCCTTTGGTTATTGACCCTCCTAACAGTGTGAAAGATTTCTCCCTATCTACTGTATAAAAACCCTTCATAATTTTGTTCACCATTTTTATTAATTACCCATCAACCTTCTCTGCTCTAAGGAGAACATGCTTAGCTTCATTATTCTGAAGTCCCTTACCCCTGTATTATTGAGGAAAATTCCCTTTTCAAGGTCTGTTATATAAAGAGTTCTAGGATTTTGACCTGTCAATGGTGAAAAAAACAGCAATTTGTGTGAAAATCAGAATGATGTGTGATTTGGAGATGGTGGTGTTCACATGCCCCTGTCTTACTAGGTGGTGGGGATCTTGGGTTTGGGAGGTGTTATCAAAGAAATTTTAGTGCATTGCTGCCATACATACTGCAGACACAGTGGCCAATGGAGTGGATGTTTAAGCTGGTGGGTAGGCTGCCAGACAAGCAGTTTGCTTTGTCCTAGCTGGCATTGAGCTTCCTTGAGTATTTTTGCATCTGCATCAGTTTAGGCCAATGGGAAATATTTCATAACATTCATGGTTATGCCATGGGTCTTGGAAAGCTTTGGCGAGTCAAGAAGTGAGTTGCTTGTTGCAGAATACCCAGCCTCTGATCTGCTCTAGTAGCCAAGGCATTTATGCAGCTTGACCAGCCCAGCATCTGACCAATGTTCAGTCTAAGTGGTATGGGCACATAGCTGCACAAAAGCCTGGACAATACCAGGCAGGACTGGTTCCGAGATAAATACCATGTGTGTGAATTTTTAGACTGTACATTGATAAAACTGCCTGTACATAACAACTGAATATTAAAGGAACATCAATGGTGAGCCCTAAGATATTGTTGGTTTCTTCACTACAGTCCTTACTTAGTATTCTCAACAGAAAATAACTGTATCAAATTCTTGTCGGGCATAGTACTCAATGTAGCAAACCATTTTCCATCGAATGCAATTTGTGATCTGTATTTAACAGTTAAATATAGACCTGACTCAAGCAAAACTGCCCCGGATTTGTTGTTTTGCCATTTCTCAGCACTTTGCATTGTGTCAAATCAGTGCATGTCAGTCATCTTTCAGGAACCAACAGCTTCTCGTCAAACATTATGTTGTCGAAAATAAAGTAGGCTCATTCAGACTCACACATTAAAAGTGTACAATACTGCGGATACTGAAAATTTGAAATAAAAATAGAAGATATAGGAAATGTTCAGCAGGTCAGCCAGTATCTATGGCAATGCTTCTCAAATGTTTTCCTGATGCGAACCCATTTTAATGCCTCAGACTTTGACGTGGGAGGGTTAGAGAGTTTTTGAATGTGGAGGGAGGGGGGCGAAGAGTTGTTGATGTGGGGGACGGGGGTGGATGGTAGTGAGGTGAGTGGTTGACCAGGAAGGGAAGTTTAAAACCACTGGGTTTGCCTGACAAAAAAACAAAGAGCTACCTTTTTATAGGCTGTGGCTGTAGCAGCATTCAGGCCTCAGGGAACAGGTGATTAAGCCATGCACCTGATAGAAAAGAATATGAACATTTAAAGGGACATCGCAGCTGTCTAAACACAATCTGAGCTCCATGGCTGCTAATGCTGTCTCGGGGCTCACGAACACAAGTTCTCATCCCATGAGTCCAATGGGGGTCATGACCCAGAATTTGGAACCCCTGATCTATGGAGAGAAAAACAGAGCTAACGACTGTCTCATTTTGACTTTTTGTCAGAACTGCCATCATTTAGATCCACGTTCAGCATGAACAATTAATTTGAAGTATCACAAAAACTGCATCACGAATCGATCATCTATTTTTCTCACCAAATTTTCCCATTCCCATCCCTAAAGTACTGAGTAATGCTGGGATATATTTTCAGCTACCTTTTAGCTCCTTGCTCAAAATATCAATCTTCATTTTTGAGCCAAAACAGTAAGGACAATACAACCAAGCCTGATTCTCCTTTTACTCAATGTTTTCCTGCATGTATCCTCTGAACGAGATCACTGGACAGCAATCAGGAATGGGAACTATGGCTGCTTCCTTTGCTCCCAGCCTAGAAGCACTGAGGCCAAATATAATACCTGTTCCAGCATCCTGGAGGAGAGCTGCTAACACAGCACAGATTGAGAGTGGAATCTTGGACCTTTGGCACAGTACGAAGAGGTAATGCATTTATGTTAGGACATTGGAGGGTTTAGTTAATCAAATAAACACACTGTGCATATCATACACAAGCATAGCATGTCCGGATAAACTGGTTATTAATTTACAATATTTGACTTACAGCAGTCTGTATGCAGTGCTAAATGCTTTTATACACTAGAGAACTGTTCTGATGATTTGTTAGGAATATCAAAGCTATCGGGAAGAGTTCTGTTCTTTGGGCTGCATCGCAGTGCCTACAGGCACTGTTTCACCCATTCTGATTAAATATTCACTATGCAGATTTAAATTTACTATTTCCATATTGAAGCTCTGCGTGTTCACCAGGGAAATGGCTATGCATGGAGCTGCAGGATGAAGCCTGCAACTATCTTTTTCTAGGAGTCCAAAACCAGACATGGCAATTATAATGAATTTCCTTGTTTCAAGGAAGTCAGAAGTATATGTTACTTCCTACTCTTCTTCTTCTCCTGAAAATGGTGCCTCATACTGAGGTACAAGAAAGTTACAGATAAAAAGGCCACTTAGCCTAATTCTCTCATGATAAAACTCAGTTCTATTTTGAACGTCAACGAGCATATGAACATACAAATTAGGAGCAAGAGTAGGCCATTCAACCCCTCGAGTCTGCTCTGCCATTCAATAATATCAAGGCTGATCTGATTGTGGCTCAATTTCACCTACCCTCTATAACCTTTGATTCCCTTGTTAGTCAAGAATCTATCTACCTCTGCCTTAAAAAATATTCATTGACCCTGCCTCCACAACTCTCTCTTCAGAGAGTTCCAAAGATTCATGACCGTTTGAGAGAAAAAAAATTCTTCTCATCTCTGTCTTAAATGGGAGACCCCTTATTTTCAAACAGTGTCCCTAGTCTCTCCCACAAGGGGAAACATCCTATCAGCATCCACGCTGTCAAGTCCCCTCAGGATCTTATGTTTCAGTAAGGTCACTTCTCATTCTTCTAAAATCAAATGGACATAGGCACAGCCTGTCCAGCCTTTCCTTGAAAGGTAACCACCCCCTGCCCCACCAACCCCGTCCTAGAAATGAGTAAAGTGAACCTTCTCTGAACAGAAAAGCATTTATATCCTTTCTTAAATAAGGAGACCAAAACTGTACACAGTACTCTAGCTGTGGTCTCATCAGTGCCCTGTACAAATGTAGCAAAACATCCCTACTTTTATATTCCATTCTCTTTGCGATGCACGACAACATTCCATTTGCCTTCCTAATCACTTGCTGTACCTGCATACTAACTTTTTCTGATTCATGTACCAGGACACCCAGATCCCTCTGTACCACAGAGTTCTGCAATCTCTTTCCATTTAAATAATATCCTGCTTTTCTATTCTTCTGGCCAAAGTGGACAGGTTCACAGTTTGCTACCTTATACTGCATCTGCCAAATTTTTGTCCACTCAACTAACCTATCTATGTCCCTTTGCAGACTCCTTATGTCCCCTTCACAACTCACTTTCCTACCTATCTTTGAGTCGGCAACAAATTTAGCAACAATACATTTGGTCCCTTTATCTAAGTCATTGATGTAAATTGTACATAGTTGAGGCCCCAGCACTGATCCCTTTGGCACTCCACTCAACATGTCTTGCCAATCTGGAAAAGACCCATTTATCCCCATTCTCTGCTTCCAGTTAGCTAACCAATCCTTTATCCATACTAATATGTTACCCGCTACACCATGTGCTCTTATTTTGCATATTAACTTTTGATGTGGCACCTTGTCAAACGCCTTCTGGAAATCTAAGTACAGCATATCCACAGGTTCCCTTTTTCTACATTGCTTGTTACTTCCTCAAAGAACTCCAATAAATTAGTCAAACATGATATACCTTTTCCGGACTGGCAAGAAGTGATAAGTGGAGTGCCACGGGGATCAGTGCTGGGACCTCACCCGCTAATGGGATGCAAAGTCTGTATGACTCTTCTTCAGTGCTGCATTTTGCTTCTATTGATGTGCTGAGAAAATGGGATTTAAAAATATAAGTAAATTGGAAAAAAATTAATTGGCTGAGATAGTATAAAAGCTTCTAAAAGTTCACCATCTGCATTGTATGGGCTAACTGTTCAATTTCTTGACAATTATCTACATATTCAAAATAAATCAATTGCTGTTCTTTATCTTCAGGGATTGGATCAGCACTAGGAGTATTAGAAAATACATAATTGGAATAAAAGATGCAGTAATCTCAGAACTCACATAGGGCATGACATACTGTAATTCTTTGAGTCTTGAATCAATATAAGTATGTGATAAACAAGGGATAATGAGCCTGTGACTACTGCAAGGTCTTGTCAATCAGGTTCACCTTCATAGGTGCTTTAATTTCCTCTAAAATCTCAATGGGACTTATAAGGGACAATTATCCTCAAGTATCCTCCATCTGCACTGACCTGAACCTGTCCATATTCAAGGTTTAGGTGATTTTAAAAATGCCAGACACTGCTGCTTATGGCAGATCTAAAAACAGCAGCCAGATGACTCTAGCCTTGAAGATGGTGTTGATTACCTGAAAGAAAGTAACTACCTTTTTCCCTGCAACAGTTTCTTCTTGCCAGATTCTCTGCTCAGATTTCAAAGGGACGCAGGCGCTGGGTCCAAGTTCTTCTGGGAGCCCAGGAAAGAGAAGGAGAGCTAGTCCTGCCCCTTTTCCCCCTCGTCTCCCCCACCCACCCCACCAAAAAGTCTTGCATTTATACAGCACTTTTCACAACCATCAGATTTGTTAAAGCATTTTACAACCAATGAAACACCTTTGAAGTAACCACTGTTGTAATGTAGGGAAGGCAGCAGCCAATTTGCACACAGAAAGCTCCCACAAACTACAATGTGATAGCAACCAAAGAATCTGTTTTTGTGATGTTTAATAATGGATAAATATTGGCCTGTACATCAGGTATAACTCCCCTGCTATTCTTCGAAATAGTGCCATGGGATCTGTTACATCCACCCGAACAGGCAGATGGGGCTCAAGGTTTAACATCTCATCCAAAAGACCGAGTCCAACATTGGTTCCTAACTGAGCCACAGAAGTTGGAACTTATGAGTTAGAGGGTCCTCAATACTGTTCTGCCCCCATCTCTGCCCCCTCTCCCAATCTGTTAATTCTTATTTACTTTGTAAAAGGCAGGAGTTCCTCCCCTTACAAGGATGTTTAGAAAATCACAGAAATAACAAGAAACCCAACAAATCAGAAGCCTGCTGTTTTTACAGAGTGCACTGTTGGACTCTCATCAGTGGGAGTCTAGTGGCACCCTCAGGAATTTTTAAGGGTCACTGTATTTGCCATTTTATAAATTACTGGTTTATTTCACTTGGGTTTCTAATTCAACTCATCCCATTGTTAAAAAGAGTTGCCTGCATTGGTTCAGAACAATCCCATGCTTCAAATGTCCAGAAGGAGCATAGCACTGCTATAATTGGCCAGGGAGACTTGGCCAACAGAAGTCCACTCTTCTGTCAAACACTCAGAGAACAGTGCTCAAGGTTCAACCATTTGTCTATCTCAAGTCTAGTTATTAGAGCTGGAAAGTACATGAGTGTTAATATTTGTAGGATAGAGTCAAGCTCAGCAGTGCAGCCTTCCACAGTCAAATAGCCTAGTGCCAGAGACAGAAGGTATTTGCTTTCTTACTTCCTGTAATCAGTATTATTTTTGTAGAAAGAAATGTGTCTTTTCTTAACTTTGGAGTGTGAATTCCAATAAAATCATTCAGCAGGAAGCTTTCTTGAGTTTAAAATAATTAAGGTTACTTATTTTCACACACTTAACTAAATTAACGTAACTTGACACATTCAGTCCCACTCACACACACACTCACACACACACACACGCATGCACACACATACACACACACACATACACAAACAAAGAATGGCCACAGATAAAGATCATGCAATTTTACAGATTACAGTTAATTCAATCTCCAATTTATGATTTCCAGTCTCCCACATGGCAGGCTTGTGGTTTCTTGAATATTTTTGATGATTTAAAGTTGAAGTGAAGGCCTTGTAAAGCAAAGGGTTCACAGCAGGTTGAGAGGTTTCTTGTAGTCAAATATCTAGGAGGTTGGTTTTCAAGTGATCTTTGAAACTGAAATAGGTTAAGGCCCTTGGCTGTTTGATGACTTGCAGCTAGTTTCAGAGTCTGGTCCTTAGACTAGCTGACAATTGATGGTTCTGATGGATCTGTTGGGTCGTGGGGTAATAAGGACCCTGAAACCAGCTTCCAGCACATGAGCGTTTAACACTTCTGAGCCCCAACCAGTCAAGTTTGGACAGGGGTGGCCATCATGATACAATGTGACCTTATAGTGGCCATTGAGGTTCCATCTTCTCTCTTGTGTAGTATAAAACATGGAGGCAAGAAGTCAGGAAACTCCATAGTCTTTAGATGTTAGCCCATCCTCAAACCTTGAGATGTGTGAATTCCACCTATGTCTATATTCAATTCGGTGTTCACCAGAGACTTGATACCCCCCTGTAGTCTAAATGCCAAAGGTTACATGATTTGCAGCAAACATCTTGACAGCTTGTTTGTGTCCAACTTTTTAAAGTGTTAACTGAAAGTTCATAATATGACACACCTGTACAGGGTTTGACACTAGCTTTGTTCTTTCTAGCCTCACAATGAAAACCAGACAGAGTAATGAAGGATTGTCGTATTCTCCGCATGATTTGATGCACTCAGGAGAGGAGAGAACTGCACGGAAAGACACCACAGTCCTGTTTAAGTCTTCCCAGTGCAAAGTGAGATAAAAGAGTTATTTTCAGCTATTTATGAAATGAGAAGTGTTGTAAACTGCAACAATTCAGGCTCAAACACTGTTTGTATAATAAGTCCAATACAGAAGCTTTTCTAGATGGGGAGATAGATTAGAATGTGGAAGGGACTTTTAAATTGAAAAAGGCAGATGAAGGGCCTAAGTCATGATATCTGCCATCAACATAGTTGGAAAAGAGAATGAGAAGAGACAGACTGAAACATATATGAGACTTAAGGCCAACAGATGTGCATGAACTGTCAGCTTTTATTTAGAATGAACTCTGTTTGTCAGATCCTAATGCTTTCACCAAAAATGGAACAGTTTCCTTTACACTGGATGCATTGACCTATGGAAAATGGTGTGGAAGTTCTTATGGGAAATAGTTAATCCTATTTATTGAATCTAGTTTAAGTATTGAAGTGGCTGGCGACCGGTCAGAATGCAGGTTTTGATTCTGACCAAGTAAAGTCCAATAAAAAGCTTTACTTCCTAATACCAGGTAACAGAAAGCACCATCTGAGTTCACACACTGATCTCTGCATGTCACTGTCACTTGGAAAGATAGTGCTTATTAATTGGAAGCTATGAGTCAGGTGGAACAAAGCCAGTGCCAATCACCTCCAGCCTGCTTCTTTTGACTCATGTTTTATCTTTGCCTTGCATCAATCTTCATCTTAGATTGGTTGACTGCCTCACTGCTTAAGTACATTAAAGCAAAGTGAGAGGAAATTTGAGATACTCTACCGATAGCTTGCTGAAAAAAAAATATGATGAAATTATGGTTACACTTTGTCACTTCTGTGGCCTCCCAGAGACCTTCCATTTCACGCCTCATTCCTTCCAAAGATGCAGAGTCCCCAGCTGGTACTGTGTTTTTGGTAATCAGCTGACACCAAATTGACTTGGAGGTCAATCTAAAGTTACAACCCTTTTCAAAATGAAGGGACCTGCATACATGTCCCATTGCTGCGATAGTAACAGGTGGGGAGTTTAACTAGGGCTGTACACCTAACACTGTTGTTTATTTTATATATGTCAAAGCAATGCAGAGATGCCACTAGTTTCTAAGTGCACAGCAGGTTTATTTACAAGGATATTAAAATATTGTCTAAAATATCTCTCGAATCACAAAATATCTTCACTCATGCTTACAGCTCAGCTTCTGTGGTGTCTGTTTACTTTGCTCTGTGCCAACACCCGGGCTTAACCAATCAGTCACAGTGAGCATAGGTCAGTTATCAGACTCACACAATCAAAGCCAAACAATTGATCCATTGAACATTATAGTCACACAGTAACACAGGTGCCCTGAGATGAGCTCACAGATGACAGAAGCCATCCCTGAAGCAGATCTCCCCCTTATTGACGTCACCTGATTTTCTTTCTTATGACTGTCAACCTTGATGGAGCCATACACTTGATACCCAAACCTCAGAAGTGTGCTTCCTATTGCATCAGTGTGGCAGATCATTTATCATGCAATGGCCTCACTGGCTAAAGCTAGTCAATATGGATAGCTTTTTTTGTGCTGCAGGCTCAACCCCATGTGAAATTATATTGATTGTCATTGCAATCAGCTCATACTATATTGAATTTTCCCTCCAGATGCAATGGTTCGATAAGGGTAGGCTATAATGTTTTGTAGAAGCAGCGGGCTTCATGTACATGGAGGGTAAGATTTTACCTTTATCACCTGAATGGTATGGTGGAGGGGCAGATCATCCACTCATTGTAGAGCCTGCCTGACTTACATCCCATTGTAATCGATGAGATTATACCAGGAATGACACCAGGATGGAATCTACAAAGAGTGGATGATCCACTCTGACAGATTAGTATTCTGTGGATGAAGATGAAAATTACTCCCATGATCTGTAACAGGATCGGGTTTGATGGGCTAATTGTTCTTTTATTTGTTTCTACGCTTTCTTATTTTCTCATGGTTCCAACTTTCTAGAAATTGTGATAGGAAATTCCCTTCAGTGCTTGGAGAAAGGGAAAGTACAAAGGGTAGAGTAGTGGCATCAATGATCTCTTCTTGAGTTTCCCCTTATTCTTTCATTAGATACCTCACTGTAGGTTATCCACCAATGACTCAGTATGTAAATGCACCATAATTCTGTGTTCTACGGACTATGATGTATCCTTGGTCAGCACTGACTTAGCAGATCTCAGCAGATTGGCAGCTGTGTTACAAGTGGCCTCGGTTCCTGTGGACAAAATAAAAGGAAAAGAACCAATCAGAGTCTCTTCTCGTGATCAGTAATTAGTGATGCCCCTCCCCATATTGGAGCATACATGAGCAGCTGGACAGTGAATGAAGAGAGGATGAATGTCAGTTGTGATGCCCACTCTTGCTGAATTGTCCACTGACACTATCTGAGGTTCACAGATAAAGAATAAATATGTGGGTGACATATTCAGGTCAGAGAAGTGCTCTCACTTGTGGAATTATACAATAGTAAGAGTCAACATATTCAGAAGCTGAGAATAAATGAAGACAGATTTTAATGTAGATATGCCAACTAGAACCTGTGTTTTCTACAGCAACACCTTAGTTCTTAAATCATTGATTTCAAACGTTTTTGGTTAGACGATCCTTCAATTGGATTGTTAATCATACACTTGATCTAAATTATATTACTATGTAATACACAGTATATGAAAGTGCTATGTGTAAACAGTGTTTTATTAACTCATTTAAGAAAATAGTCATTTATTTACAGATAATGAGATTATGTGACTGCTTCTCACTGCAGTCTGTCTACCCTTGGCAATAGCGCAGAGCGAGCAGGAGCCCAGGGACAAGAGGAGGTGGAAAAAGTGCCAGGGGGCAAGGAGTGTCAATGTCTTATCAATTACATTGTTAAGGTTTGTTAATGTTGTTATGAATTCAATATGTCTGTGTGTGTTAAAATTCATAGTCTGTAAAGATTGTAACTTCTAAGCTACAGCATGTTCCACTGCTGTTACATTGTTTCCTGCCTTCTAACAAGGGTAGGACTCTATGGGCGTGTGTTGATAGGCCACCTAGATCAGTTCAAGGATCAGACAATTTTAGTCAGTCAGGGTCAGAAGCAGGTAGAAGAGTGCTGTGGCGAGCAGTCTCCAGGCATTCATCTTCGGGGGAGCCAGCCAAGAAATGTCACAGACAAGACAGGGACACAGGCAGAGGTTCCAATTAAGTTAAGTTAAAGAAAGAGCTGCAGTTAACTGAGTGTCTCTGTACTGTGGGCCATTGGGGCAAAGGAAGATACCCTTTTGGGAGCAGTAGTGATTTTTCTGAGAGAATTCCAGGACAGGATCTTCAAAGGTGGAGATTGGAAACCCTTGTGAGAAAGGTGAAGTATCAGTGAGATTGGTTGACTAATGTCTGGGTGGATTCTTGAGAAATCAAAGGATTCCGTCCTGGTTGCATCTGTCATTTACTCATAGTGTGGTGTATCCGACCACAATTTGTCTGTTAATGCATATGTAACTCATGTTAATTCTAAGTGTTAGAGTATAAGATACATATTGTAAATTGTTTTACTTTTCTAACTTTGTGTGGTAAAGTTTATTGTATTTGTTCAAATTGTGGCATTATTCCAAAACCAGGCATCTTTAATCGCAACATTTAACTACCTTAAACAAAATGTTACTGGCCCCTATCCAGACTCCTCCCATGTCCTGGAATCTTGCAAGAGTCATAACAATGTCAATTACATTGTTAAGGTTAAGAGAAACAGGTGATGGATATTAATTGTCTTTGAACAAATATAAATAGGTGATCTGGGATGCAGATTTAATTTTGTTAATTTCCTTTCAACTTTTTGTTTTGGTTACAGTGCCCCATTAGGGGCCTTCACTCCCTCTGATTTATTGATTTTTTAATTTCAGTTATCAATTTTGTTTCTCAAAGAGTCTATAAATAGGTGATAGCTGGGACACTGGGAGGAGTGGAAGGAGAGCTGTGAGACTGAACAAGTCAATAAACTCACTCAGTAAAGAAAAACTCTGTGTCTCAGTTTTTGCTTCAGCAACCGGCTTGGATCCTGTTAACAAAAAGCACAGGGGCACAAGAGCCGGGGGAGAAAAGGAACCAAAAGAAAACTGGAGCACAGGAGGTGGAGGGGATGGGGACTGCAGCGCATGACTCTAGCCGTTGCTCACTCCCTTACTCCTGACCATGGCACCTTGGCAGATGCCCATGGTGCCTACCCATAAGTTGATCCTGCATCACAAAACTCTGGAGTGTCCCTGCAGACCCCAGTTTCACAGCCACGGTCTTAAATAGTTCAAAATAAGGAAAACCTACTTGGAAACAGCATTGTAGCAATATGATGGCAGTATTCTGTAGAGATTTGGCACCTTTAATCCTCTCCACAGCTTATTTTAAAAAATAAATAAATATCACAAATGCAAAACACAATCAGTGGGTCACTTCATCTGCCAAGCACATTTTAACACAAATAGAGAAAATGAATGCCACAGAATGCCAAGCAGAAACATTTTAAAATTACATGCTGATATTCTTGGATTGCAGCCTACAGCAAGAGAAATTATGAGTTTTGGACTGCACTGTATCTGCTGCACTGTCTCGGGTACTGCCAGACAAATTCAAAAATACAGCCACTGACATTTAGCAATCCTATGCAAATGAGTGAGGCATTAAGACGCTTTCTTATTCAATGCCTTATATTGGAGTCAAATTTCAATTGAAATGCTAATTTACAAATTTTTAAACAACAATGAAATATTCATTTTGTCATTTATCTGCAGTTATGTGTCTCACAATGAACGTTCTCTGTTCTTCAACCATAGTACTATGTTTCTAATCTGTGGTGCCCTCCTAAATCTTACTCATGACAGCAAATTTGATAAGAACCTTTATCTTTAGATATCCCCCTTGCTTACCTGAAGATTCTGACTAATGATGGGTTTAGTTCCATGGACACCGACAGCACTGCTAATCCCTCACCCAAGTGTATTTCCTCTCTGAGATTAGGCAGTGAGTATTTGCCTATGGCAGGCACCATGGCTGAGCATGGCCCTATCCATATCCACACACACCTGCTAGCAGGATTTACCAAAGGCAGAAAGGGTAAGCTTCAGTCAGCACAGTTAGGAGATATAACCTGGGGCTTCCCTATCGATGTGCCTAAGGACCACACTTAGAGGAATACTTTACAATACCTACATCAAAGGAATATTTCATTGTTTTTATAACCTGCACAATTCTACATGAGTGGATCCTTCTGGGCAAGAGCAGAAGACATCAGTAAAATCTCACTGTTCAAGGATGCACCATAGAGTCACAGAGGCACTATACATCAGGAGAGGAGACTTCATCCTCTTCTCTCTCAGGAGGGAACAAGAGAATGAAAGAGCATTGCACCAGGATAGCGAGCTTCCTGATGATGTAGGGCACTATTGACTCATGTGGCTCTGCAGGCCCCCTATGTCAATGGGGAGCATACCAGAACCAAAAAGGTTTTTTAAAATTCATTCACGGGATGTGGGCTTCGCTGGCTGGGCCAGCATTTTTATTGCCCATCCGTAGTTGCTCTTGAGAAGGTGTTGGTGAGCTGTCTTCTTGAATCGCTGCAGTCCATGTGGTGTGGGTACATCCACAGTGCTGTTAGGAAAGGAGTTTCAGGACTTTGACCCAGCAACAGTGAAGGAACGGCGAAATATTTCCAAGTCAGGATGGTGACTTACTTGGAGGTTATCCTATAGGTGATGGTGTTCCCATCTATCTGCTGCTCTTGTGCTTCTAGGTGGTATTGGTCGTGGTTTTGGAAGATGCTGTCAAAAGAGCCTTGGTAAATTCCTGCAATGCATCTTGTAGACGGTACACACTGCTGCCACTGTGCGTCAGTGGTGGAGGGAGTGAATGTTTGTGGATGTGGTGCCAATCAAGCAGTCTGCTTTGTCGTGGATAGTGTCCAGCTTCTTCATTGTTGTAGGAGCTGCACTCATCCAGGGAAGTGGGGAGTATTCCATCACACTCCTGACTTGTGCCTTGTAAATGGTGGACAGATGTTGGGGAGTCAGAAGGTGAGTTACTTGTCACACAATTCCTAGCCTCTGACTTGCTCTTGTAGCCACAGTATTTATATGGCTAGTCCAGTTCATGCTGGTCAATGGTAACCCCCAGGATGTTGATAGCGGGGAATTCAGTGATGGTAATGCCATTGAACATAAAGGGGCGATGGTTGTATTCTTTCGTCTTGGAGATGGTCATTGCCTGGCATTTGTGTGGTGCAAATGCTAGCTGCCACTTGTCAGCCCAAGGCTGGATATTGTCCAGGTCTTGCTGCATTTGGACATGGACTGCTTCAGTATCTGAGGGGTCATGAATGGTGCTGAATACTGTGTAATCATCAGCAAACCTCCCCACTTCTGACCTTATGATGGAAGGAAGGTCATTGATGAAGCAGCTGAAAGTGATTGGGCCAAGGACACTAACCTGAGGAACTCCTGCAGTGATATCCTGGAGCTGAGATGACTGACTTTCAACAACCACAACCATCTTCCTTTTTGCTAGGTATGACTCCAACCAGCGGAGAGTTTTCCCCCTGATTTCCATTGACTCCAGTTTTGCTAGGACCCCTTAATGCCACATTCGGTCAAATGCTGCCTTGATGTCAAGTGCAGTCACTCTCACTTCACCTCGGGAGTTCAGCTCTTTCATTCATGTTTGAACCAAAGCTGTAATGATGGTCAGGAGCTGAGTGGCCCTGAGTGTATGTGGTTGCAAGACATATAATCTCATTCGTAGCCTGATCGCCCCAAACACACCCAATTCTAAGTCCTTTAATGAATTAGTGGACCTCGTGAAAACGCGCTTCCAGCCAAAGCCATCTGTAATAATGCAGAAGTTTGAGTTTAATTCCAGAGTGAGAGTCCATCACAACTCATATAGCGAAGTTAAGGCAGTTGATAGAACACTGCTACTTCGGAGGCACACTAAATGATACGCTCCGGGACCGATTAGTTTGTGGAATTCACGACGACGCCATTCAGCGCTGTTTCCTCCCAGAGGTCGACATCGATTTGAAGCGCGCCCTGGAAATACACTAGCCAAGGAAAGTGCTGCGAGAGACTTGCAGGCTTTACAACATGTACAACATGGAACTGTTCATCACGTGGGACAGGAACTCACCACTGGGCGTGACGCAAAAAACCAGAGGCACCGCAGCAAAGTAAGAGGCAATGTCCACTGTTAGAAAAGTGAAAAGGCCTAGTAGAAGCACTTCAGCAGCGATTCCAAGGTTAATCTGTTATAGGTGTGGGGGTGACCATGTGCTGGATACCTGCAGATTCAAGAAGACAGAATGCCAGGACTGGAATAAGAAAGGTCACGTAACAAAGCAATGCAGGGTGAAATCGAAACAGCCCATAATGCAGCAAATCAATATGATTGGATTGAATAATACAGCAGAACCTGATACTGACATCTATTTCCTGTACGACGTCACTGCTGTAACAACCGGCCTATTACTGTCACGATCCAAGTTAATGGGAAGCCATGAATAATGAAGGTAGATTTGGGAGCCTCAACCACAATGGTGGGAGAGCACCTGTTTAAATACTTAAATGAGCGGACAACCTTTCAATTGAAGACATACACTGGAGAGTCCATACAGGTAGAGGGCATTGCCACAGTACCTGTGTCCTACAGGCAACAGGCAGTCCAGCTCCCAGTGATCATAGTGACAGGTGAAGGACCTAGTCTTCTGGGCCGAGACTGGTTACAAAAAATTAAGCTTAACTGGTCTGAAGTATTTCACTTGAGAACAGGAGGACTTCTGAACTGCAAAGGAATTACAGCAGTGTATTTTGTGACAAATTGGGGAAGTTAAAAGGCTTACAAGCAAAAATATATGTGGATTCTCAGGTGACGCCCCATTTCTTTAAGGCTAGACCTGTAACTTATACCTTAAAGAAGAAGGTGGATGCAGAACTGTGCTGGTTAGAAAAGCTGGGCATCATCCAATGAGCCCAATTCTTGGAATGGGTAGTGCCCGTAAGTCCCAATGGTGAAGCCCGACCAAACTATATGCATTTGTGGGAGCTATAAATCGACTGTGAACAAGGCAAACTAGATAAATATCCTATCCCGAGGATAGATGACTAATATGCAAAGCTAGCTGGCGACAAATCCTATACAAAACTGGACTTGAGCCATGCTTACGAACTATTAGAGCTGGATAGCACATCTAGAGACCATCAACACGCACAAGGGTCTTTATCAATATACTTGCCTACACTTTGGAGTATCGTCTGCATGTGCAGTCCTGCAACGGGCAATGAAGAGTCTTTTGCAAGGACTTTCCCGAGCAGTAGTATACTTAGGTGATGTTCTGATCACAGGACCAACTGAAACCAAACACTTGGCCAACCTGGAAGAGGTGCTAAGAAGATTCTTGGAAGCCGGTGTACAATTAAAGAAAGAGAGGTGTACATTTCAAACCTCAGAAGCTACTTAGCTGAATCACAGGGCGGATGCCAGGGGTTTGCAACCAGTAGAAGTGAAAGTTAGGGCAATCAAAGATGCGCCCTCTCGGTCCAGTGTAAACGAACTCAAGTCCCTCCTGGGTATGATTAATTATTGTAGCCATTTCTTGCCAAAATTATCAGCAGTGTTAACATCGTTACACTTGTTGTTAAAAAAGAATCACTGTTGGTTGTGGAATTCACAACAAGAAGCCTTTGTTAAAGTTAAGAAGCTATTCCATTCGTCCTGTTTATTGGTACATTATGAACCATTGAAAGAATTGGTATTAACATATGATACTTCTCCTTATGGTGTGGGAGCCATGTTATCGCATAGATTGGGAGATGGATCAAAAGACCTATTGGCTATGCCTCAAGAACTCTCTCCAAAGCTGAGAAGTGTTACTCCCAACTAGAAAAACAAGGTTTATCGATGATATTTGGAGTGAAGAAATTTCACCAGTATCTGCATGGATGACATTTGACCATTGTGTTGGACTATAAACCATTAATGGGTTTATTCAGTGAGGATAAAGACATTCCACCAATAGCATCAGCAAGAATTCAATGCTGGGCTTCGATATTATCTGCATATGAGTGAACCTTTATGCACCACCCTGGCTTGCACATTGCAAATGTGGACGCACTTAGTCATCTCCAGTTACCAAATAACATTGTACATGCTCTAGTATCACAAGAAGTTATACTTGTATTGAATTTCTTGGATTCTTCGCCTGTGTGTGAAGCAAATTAAAAATTGGACGAAAAGGGATATTGTCGAAAGTCTGAGACCTGGTATTGCAAGGTTGGTCAAATTCACCGGTGTCTGAAAAGATGAGACCATTCAATGCCTGAAAAACAGAGTTATGTTGTCAAAATGGAATCTTGTTGTGGGGATCAAGAGCTGTGCAAGGAAGAGAACCACTCTTGACAGAGCTTCACAGTGTGCATCCAGGCATATCGAAGATGAAAATGCTTGCACGAAGCTATGTCTGGTGACTAGGCATAGACAGTGACATTGAAAGCATGGTCAAGCACTGTCTCCACTGTCAGCAACAACAGAAGTTGCCTGTTATAGCTCCACTGTAGCCATAGCAGGGGCCTGGTCGACCCTGGTTTAGACAACATATTGATTATGTTAGACCATTCTTAGGTACCATGTTTTTATTGATCATAGATTTGCATTCTAAATAGATAGATGTGTATGAAGTCAGATCACCGACGTCGAGTGCAATTATCGAAAGGCTGCATCAATGTTTTAGTTTACATGGACTACTGAAGTCATTGTTTTGGATAATGGTACTGTCTTTACCAGTACAGAGTTTCAGAGATTCATGAGTTTAAATGGAATCAGACATGTTAAAATAGCCCCATATCATCCCTCATCAAATGGTTTAGATGAAAGAGCTGTGCAAACTTTCAGTGGACTGAAGAGGTTATCAGAAGGTACTCTAGAAACTCGACTTTCATGTTTTCTTCTAAATTACAGTATGACTCCTCATTCAACTATGGGTTCAACACCATCTGAATTATTGATGAAAAACCACCTTTGTACAATGTTAAGTCTGGTGTTTCCAAACTTAGAGGAGAAAGTAGAGAAGAATCAGAGTAATCAAAAATTGAATCACGTTATTCACAGCAAAACTTGCAGATTCACTGTTGGACACATAGTTTTTGTGCAGAATTTTGGAAGTGGAACTTGTTGGATTCCTGGAACAATTGTCTCAGAAACTAGTCCCTTGTCCTTCCAGGTAGAAGTGGAAGCCAGAATTGTTCGAAAACATGTGGACCATCTTTGGAATATAGAGGCATTCCAACAACCAACTATTCCACCTACAATTAACATCAAACCATCAATCCCTGAGGTGATAGATTGACCTTGAATAGACATGTCAGATGACTTTAGAGTTGCCAAACCCTGCATTACCACTTTCTAATGATATATCTAGTGCTGCAGTTCCTGATCATGTCTGTCCTTTGGAAGAACATCAAGTGGTAGAGCTACGACACGCTAACCGAATAAGGAAAGAACCTCAGAGACTTAATCTTTAATCACTTGAGTTGTATATATATATAGATATATACATATATCAATATATATACATATATGTTCTCTGTAAATAGAAACTGTAAAAAAAACTAAACGGGGAGGAAATGTAGTAACTGAAGGTATAGCCTGTCCTACTGTTAATCAGGGGTCACCTATATGTTTCTTGGAGGCTCTGACCAATCAGTCATAAGCACGGGTAGTCTAGGGGGTGGAGCTTCTTGTCAAGGACCTGGTCCAAGCATGTAGCATCTGAAAAGCTCCCTGTAATAAAGTTTATCTGCTTCTTGTTGAAACCTGTCTGGCACATCAAGTCATTACCCTCAGGTAATGATTTCACTGCTTAGATCGCATGGCAGAATATCTGCAGTGAATGCCATGTTTGTGGCGGCCTGCTGCATGCTCCACAATCTACCCATTCTCAGGGCCCAGCCACCACCTTCTGGGATCCAAAGACAACTACAAGAGAAGCAGAAGGAAGAGGAACAGGAGGAAAAGGAGGCAGGGAGGAGAACATATTCACCACATAGAACTGGACGCAGTGGAAGGGACCATATTGTGAGGTGTCGCTTCTGTTAAAGGAACGTCCTCACCTCCAATAAGAACCCACCATTCCCTAACCCTACACCCATACCATATTCCCCATCGCAAAGTCCTTTTGGCCAACATCAAACAATCAAGTACAACAGCACAACCCTTCATTCAACAACCCAGCAATGCATCCATAATCCAAAAAACTGCAGGACCTTAGTGCACCCACTTAGTGCTTGATTTTCAGGCAGCCTTGCCTGGCCTAGTACTCCTACGCTGTGCTACCCCAATGACTGCAGCGTTCCTGGTGGATGGCTGCCGACTTTTAATGAAGGAGACTGCAGATGGCCTTGGAGGATGCCCTTGACTGGCTTTGGATCTTGCGGACCCAGCTTTGGAAGTCACCAACTCACAATGGGTAACAGCAATCTGGGTTGGCTGGCTGAGAGGCAACAGCAAAGGCACTGGTGTAGTGGCAGTGGTGGGACCATGAATGCTGTCATCCTGAGATTGGACAGCAGTTTTGTGATTGGCAACTCTAAGGCAGCTCCACCAAACTAACCCATGGTCGAGTCTCTTCTGATCCCTAGCTCAGTTACACAACAGCTCAGGAGTAGGATTCCTGATATCTCACTGCTTCAGTGGAAGTGAAGACAGAGGGTCTGATATTCCTGGCTGCTGGTGAGCAGGCTTAGACTGCTGCTATCAAGTCTCAAATTGCATCTATGATGGTAGCAGTTTGCCTGCATGGCGGCAACCAGGGATCTCAAGACCTCCCTCTGAGCTTCTACTGCAGCAGTGAGATATCGGGAGCCTTTGCCTGAGCCACAGCAACTTACCATCAGCCTCAATCGTCTCGGCAGCATCTGGTGCCACTGGGTCTATCTGGACCACCTCCTCCAGGGAACTGAGGGAATGCAGGTGTGATGGTCCTCTACCAGTTTTCTGGGTTCCCTGCCTGTGTTTCCCTCTCCTGTTAAGACAGAGGGCAGAATATCAGTGACCCGGCATTACTATCCTTGAGTGATGTGCCTGCTTTATCTGAATAGCTGTAGACTTTCAGAGGCATGGAGAGGTATGGGCGCAGCAGACATGATTGGATGATGTGTGTGGTTGAGTTTTGGTATAAGGATGTTGAATATTGCTGAAAAGAAGGACATGTTGCTGAAGCTTTTCATCTTGCACTCATCAGAATAAATGCAAACAATCACAACAATTTATACTACAGGAGAAAAAGGTGCTGGTAGGTTGGCAGATTGACTCTGATTGGCTTAGGCATTGACAGAAAGCAATTTACTGGCCCCTGGGAGATAGGGGGGTGGTGGTTGCGGCTCCCTGACATGATCCCGCCATTGTGGCATTTTTCCAACAGCAGGACCAAAAGTGGACAGGCTGCCACCCAAGGAGGCAGGCAGCTAATTTACATAGTTAATGACCCTATTAAGGGTCACTTCACATTACTGTCAGCATTTTGATGTCAGTGGGGCAACCACCCCCCCTCCCCCACCCCACTACTTCAGGAGACCACCAGCTAAATGAAGGCGGCCTTCCAGCGGTGGCTGGGGGTGGTGGCCGAGGGTGTGGGGGGATGGCTTCATTAGCCAAAGAAGGGGCAGTGGGTGGAGAAGGCAGCACCCACAGCCCCAACAACCTCCCCAGAGGACTTTCCCCTCCGACCACCCCCCACCCCCCCACCCTCCCCCACCCATGAATTTCTTCCATTCTTTTTCTTACACACCTGCCTAGCTGCCGAGGTCTCCTGCATTCCTCAGCAGCAGCCACCTCTCCCGGTGGTGCTGCTGAGGCTTCAGAGCTGCTGGCCCTGTAATTGGGCCTTACAACTTGGAGAGCCTGCCCACTGTCCTTAGTTGAACAGCAGGCCCACATGTGGCTAATTAGGAGGCCACCTAAGGTAAAATCAGTGAGCAGGCCCCGCTGCCTGCAAGTGACAGACAAGAACTCACTTTTCACCCTGATGTCGGTGTCTCCACTCACTTGGTAAAATTCATCTCTGTATCTAATATATATCTTCAAAATGATGTGTGGAAAGACCAATAAACCTGTTTGCAAAATCTGTATGTGACAGGCATCCTGGGTAATCATGCTGGTTTTGCCTCAAGACATAACTGAAGTGATTTTATGGTGTAAAAGAAGTTGCTAGTTGCATAAAAATCGAAAGGCAGTAATATTAACCATTTGCTGGCAGTTTGAACCTGTGTCTGATATAAGTTATTACAACAGAAACTATGTTTTTATTCCATTAATAAGTTCGTATGATTTAAGCCTTTTTCCTTTGGAAATAGAAAATCAGTTTAACCACATGTTAAATGAGTGGCATGCATACATGCACAAATCTAAGACACTAATTTTCTTGTATGGTCAAAGAGCACAGGTCTTGGGAGCCTGGCTAGCCATTCTATTTGTACAGAGTTGCTATCTAGCCCCCCCACCCTGCACTGAACTTCACCTGTTGCTGTAGTTCATGGTATGCCTCCAAGGAAGTGTTAGCTTGTAAGAGAATGATTCATCTTTTTATTCAGAGGTAAACTTTGTGAGTTAGACCCCAGTGTCTTTGGAAGATTGGGGACTGAATATTTGGTGGGTAAGTTCATTTTTATTTGACATTTTCAATTTTCTTTGATCTGATACATTGGTTTTAGTTGTAGGCATTTTAATTGAAGTACTGATACATAAGGTTTGGGAATGAAATTGTCATTTGTAAATACATTTTTCTCCATATCACATCTGGGGTTAATGGTATGACATAACATGGTCGTGAAATATTTTTGGTTTCTTCTCTACGTTTGTTCAAAAAAAACCATTTCACTTCACCAGCCTCAAACTCATATTAGACTCTTCATCTGGCAGTACTGAATTGCTTTAAGTCAAAGCAGTTAAGTAATATACTGGAGCTAGTAGTTCCATGGATTCTGTTCCATTTACATTTATATGGGTATGTCTCAATTCCATCAATCCTGCTTTTCACTGGATCCTTTCAACCTTCGGAAACACAGATAGTTGGTTCAAGAAGCTATTTCTGCTTGTTGCTTCACTAGTCTTCCATCATTCCATCAATCTTTGTGTAAACGCAGATCAGGAATACACTAGGTTTGATCTGAGACTGTGAAAAGCTAGCCATTCACATTTGAGGAGGCAGTAAGGACACCACAGTAAGGATTGGGAGAGGGGAAAAATATCAACTAAGTTTCAGTGGTTCTTGCACCTAGTTGTCATGTAATGATCTTGCTGAAATTTGTTTGTGTTTGTGTGTGTGTGTGTGTGTGTGTGTGTGTGTGTGTGTGTGCGTGTGTGTGTGTGTGTGTGTGTGTGTTGGCATCTGGTGAGAACAGGCTTCAGGTGGCTACCAAGCCTGCCAGAACTCATTGTCTAGGTTCACACTGGAGAATAGCCAGTTGGGTTGCCTCATATAATACTGCACCCCAGCTCAGGTCAATATTTTTAGAAGAGGAGATAAATTGGAGACAAAGTTAGAAGGACTCGTGTAAAATGCCTGTGACTTGACATACTGAGTTTGAGGGCTTTGGACCCATTCCAGTGATTTAATCACATAAGCTAGGTTGATTGCTCCAACTGTGCAATAGGGGTACTGTCATTTGAATGAGATACTAAACCAATGCCTCTTCTTCCCCTGTATGGATGTAAAACTTTCCACAGCACTATTCTAAGATGTGCGAAGAGTTTTCCCGAAGTACTGGCCAATATTTATCCCTTAACCAACACCAGGAGAGCAGAAATAAAAACAGAAAATTATGGAAAAACTCAGCAGGTCTGGCAGGATCTGTGGAGAGAGGAACAAAGTTAACATTTCGAGTTCGTATGACTCTCCTGCAGAGTTGGGAAGCAGATTACCTGGCCACTTTTCTGATTTCTGTCTGTGGGAACTTCCTGAGTGCAAATTAGCTGCAACTGTTTCCTACATTACAATAAGGATGACATTTCAAAAGTACTTCATTGGCAATGCAGTGTTTTGTGAAAGCCTGAGGTCATGAAAATTCTTTCAAAATAGGATTGATTCCAACAGTAAGAGTGGAGTTGGTATGGTGGTCCTCCAACAGAGGGTTTTACCTTCATGCTATTGATAGCCAAACTGAATTGCTCCTGCCAGCCAGTGGCACTTATGTTAGCTGCCAAGTTGGCCCTAACCAAAGGAGTTTGTCCCAGAGCCCATTTGTACAGGCCAAGAAATTCACTTTCATTCAATGTTGTGACAGAGTGAAACTTGCTCCGCCATTGGTGAGATTCACAATGTGAATGTGACTTTCTGACAACTGCAAATGCACAATACATGGATTTACTTTAATGTCACATTTATAGCTTCTGAGCAAATGTATATCTGCAGTATAAATGGGGAAATTCAGCAGCACAGGGATCTAGCTTAATTTAAGAACAGCTTCCATTAGAAGTAAAAGGAGAACAAACTAAGCTTTACTTTTCTTCCAAAATGGGTAATAACCTTTGACTATTTCAATCACTTTGTAACTATTATCAGGTATAATGTGAATACATTTTTTATAGATACCCAGGGCATCAATATTATGGCCATATTTTATACATTACAGTGTTGGTCAGAATCTATCTAAAGTATTGTTTGTAGCTCTGGTCATTAAATCATAGGAAGGATGTTTTCACCTTTGAGAAGAAATAGAGGCATGCAACCAAGATAATTCAAGGTATTTGGAATTAAAGTTGTGAGTAATGTAGTTGGCTAGTTCTATTTGGAAAAGAAGGAACTTTGAGGTTGCCTAAATATAGGTTTCAAGATTAAGAAAGGGCTTCAGCTGAGCAAATTCACTATGATGAAGGGTTCAACACCAGCATTCTATACTAGCTGTCGGTATGATGCTGGCCTGCTTCATGTGGCTACATTTACTGATGAAAATTAGCAAGTCCCCTCCCATCAGTGCTGCTGGTACAATAGTGCTGCCATTAATTCAAAGGATCTTGTCTGTGGCATATGTAGTTAGAAACTCTTGCAAGAACAAAACCTTGCCTGCAATATGCGGTAGCCAGATTCCTTCCATCAGTAGCAGCACTCAAGTAGCAACAGCCCTGAGGAGAAAAGGAAGTGGGAAAGATGGATTGCAGTGAAAGGGAAACAGTGTTCAGTGAAGCAGGGAGAGAAGTGGGAGATGAAACGTAAAGAGAAGCATCAGAATGGTACTTTTGAGTGAAGATGGGGAAAAGTAGCACTGAGCTGTGGAAAGAATGAGAATTGCAGCTTTAAATGAAGGGAACTGGGAAGAGAGAGTGCCATCATTGCATAAGAGCAAAGCTTGCCAATATAAACTGGGAAATGGTAATGAGTATCAATAAAAACTGAAGGAGTGGCGGGCAGAAAATGTCAGTTTAAAATGTGAGCGGGAAATAAGAGGGGAGGAAGAGAATAAGCTTGGAATGGGTTGGAGCATGAGAAAAGTGCAAGATTGATTTGAGAAGGGTGAAATGTGTCAGTTTGGATTGGGATGGTTAGAGGAAAGAGTGACTCTATGAAACACTGGGGAGTTCAATGGAGTACAATGTCTCTGTGAACAGGACAAGAGAGGTTGGATGTCGTAGATTGATAATTAAGGTTACTATTGGGAAATTGGTGTGGTTGGCCTGTTGAAAATCCAAGTGCTATTCTAAGTAATTTGACTTTGTGCCATAGCATAAACTGGATGTTGGAGAATCACAGACTCTATTACATCTCTCTGAATTTTATCTCCATGGAAATAAAAAATTGGAGAGGTGTACAAGTTTACCAATTCACTATAACCTGCATTATGCCATTGCACAGTCAAAACTACACCTACTCTTGTTTTCTATTCAATTTTTAGATTAAAATGCTATCAATTTTGAAGTACAAAAGTGCTTAAATTAATGAGAATACATAATTCTATTTGCAAAAATGAGGAGGCTAAGTGTAAAGAGGGAAATGAAGTAGAACATTTTCATGCAAAGGGTAATATACTTGTGGAATAAATTACTAGGGAAGGTCATTGAGACAGATGGTATAAATAGGTTCAAGATGCACTTCTGGAGAGAAGGGATTGAAGGACATGGTGAGAATGTGGTTAGGTAAGATTAATCTACCAAATGCGGATGGGCTTATTAAACCTAGTGAATTTGTTCCTAAGAATATAAATGCTCTTAGATTTTGTGATTTGCTACAAACATTAAAATGAACATTGGATTTTATTATGTGCAATGCAGATGATACATTTTATTCAAAAATGCTACATTACACACAATATGTGAATCTTTAGAATTATTACAATTAATAGAAAAGCCAAAACCTGTAGATCTCAATAAGATATTAAACTTTAATGGACATTCTTTTGGGGGCATTTTGTCTCCTTCCCTCCATTTCCAATGACATTGACTCGTGCTGAAATGCAGGTCCACTGAGATGGCTTCCCTCCCGTACCTGGTTAAATTGGCCATTTTTTGTGCCTCAGCCTGGACAGCGTGTGTTAGGAGGCCATTTGACCATGAAGGGCATCACAGTTAAGTCTGAACTTATGTTGTTCACATATATGTTAATGTTGGAAACATGCTGCAATATGCTTTAAGTTGGTAATGAAGAGCAGCAGCTCCCAATTGGGGAAAGGTATGGGAATCACTCCGGGAGTATAAAAACCAGTTCACACTGGGTATAGGGGGGAAGCGATCTGCGCCAATACTCTGTAGAGTTGGAAATAAACCTGATTTTAGGAAAAGAGGGGCTTCAGCTTCATCTTCATCCTTTCCTCCATATGTGATTAAAGACATACTGCTGCAGAAAGCGCTGACCAGGAGGCACAATCTTACACTTAGAGCTAGGCTGTTCATGGACAATGTTAGACTGCACTTCTTCACACAGTGAAATTCAGGAATCCTGTCCCAAAAGGCTGTTGTGGCTTGAGGGGTAGAAGAAGTCAGCTGAAAATTTCAAAATTGAGATTGTTAGCTTTTCATTAGGTTTGGGTATTAACATATCTGGAATCAAGGCAAGTAAAATGAGTTAAGGTATAGATGACCCATGATCTTATTGACTGGCAGAACAGGCTTGAGTGGCTGAATGGCCTAATCCTGTTCTTATGTTCCATGTGATCAGGATCTGGTACCCTGGCTAATTTTCTTTTAAATCTTAAATCAGGATTGTCAAGACAAGTTATGGGTTATCTATGATTCAGATCAGCTTACACAACTCAATCAGAAATTGAGATTGGGACCTTACGATTCCTTTAGTTTTCGGGTGGGCTGCTTCCAGGCTCCTTGTAGCTTATGTCCATTTCAATGAATTCAGCAGAAGAGAAAACTAGAACTGCTGAAAGCCTGTGTTTCATGAATGAAGCGAATATTTGATTTTAATTACTGTGATTTAAAAAGTGTGTAATGATATAAATTACTAAATCATCTGCCTACTAGATCAGGCTTCAATTTTAGCATCAATCATAGAATGGTACTTTTTTTACATTTTTGAAAGCAGTGCTGTTACTAAAGGCTTAAGCAAAGTGGAATTGTGGATGCGTGAAATTTCAATACAGTGCCCACTTGAATTGTAAAAAGATCCAGCAATTGCAGGATTTGTCTAGCCAGACTTTGGTTGCATTTGAAGAGAGTGTTTTTGACTTGTACGATGCTAGGAATAAGTGCTAGAGGCTAAAGCCCTGATAGTCATGGTGGGAGTCATTTGAGGCGATGAATTTAGACAATTGTATAGCATTAATGTGTAATTTTCCTTATATTGTATTGATACAAGTACACCTAAATATGCTTAGGGACTACTTTGTAAAGCCTTGGGACATTTTGTTACATGTAAAGTACTATAAAAGTGCAAGTTATTGTTGTTATTGTTGTTAAAAGAGCAGCTTGGAAACAAACAAGCCTCATTGGGGTATTGAGTTGAATCTTAATTCCCAAAAACAGGCGGGTTGGGGTCATGTCAGAGGTCAAAGTGCAAAACATCTGGAACGGAAACTGAACCTGCCTAAACCCCACCCATTTCTGATTTTAATAGAAGCGGGAAGGGAGGTGGGTGACCAACTCACTCATAGGAAGCACCTGGAGCCCTGCACCTGAACATGAATCAGTAGTAAGGAATTTTCCACTGCATCCCATAGATGGATGGAGGAATGGATGTGAAGCCTGCCCTCTCCAGGATAACATTAAAGCATTTAATTTGGGCTAGAGTAGCTGGTTCTCTACGCAGATCATGTTCAAAGTGAAGTTTTAGAACATTCCTGGGAATTTTCACTGAAATCGGTGCAAAGCTGAAGTAGTGTGACACCATCAGGACCCAGGAGAGAAATCTTCTCCTGTTTCTGAGCCCCCTATTTGCCCCTCCTCCTTTAATTAGTGAGTGAAGCGGAGAGGGAGGGATGATCTGAGTCCAGAGAGAATAATGTTGGTTATTATACCAGGAAAATGTTCTTCAAACAGGGGCTGTGGGATCTTTAATCTCATGTTGAAGCAACAGGAGAGGGAAATGGCTCCTTGGTTTAACAGCACCTCTGGCCATGTGGTGCTGAAGGTGGGTGGCCTTTATCCTGAAGGTACTCTAACCTTGGAGAGAGGGGGGCTTTGAAGCCAGAGGCATGAATGGAAAAATAGTTATGTTTCAGTTATAAAGGGCATTGGTGAGACCACATCTGGAGTTTTTTTTTATTCATTTACGGAATGTGGGCTTCGCTGGCTAAGCCAGCATTTATTGCCCATCCCTAATTGCCATTGAGAAGGTGATGATGAGTTGCCTTCTTGAACCACTGCAGTCCCTGTGGTGTAGGTACACCCACAATGCTGTTGCGAAGGGAGTTCCAGGATTTTGACCCAATGACAGTGGAAGGAATGACAATATATTTCCAAGTCAGGAGAGTGAGTGGCTTGGTGGGGAACTTCCAGGTGGTGGTGTTTCCATCTATCTGCTGTGCTTGTCCTCCTAGATGGTAGTGGTGATAAGTTTGGAAGTTGCTGCCTAAGGAGCCATGGTGTTTTCCTGCACTGCGTCTTGCAGATGGTACACACTGCTGCCATTGTTCAGCAGTGGTGGAGGGAGTGAATGCTTGTGGATGGGGTGCCAATGAAATGGGCTGAAATGGTGTCCAGCTTCTAGACTGTTGTTGGAGCTGCATCCAGGCAGATGGAGAATATTCCATCACACTCCTGACTTGTGCTTTGTAGATGGTGGACCAACATTTGGGAGTCAGGAGGTGAGTTACTGGCTGAAGGATTCCTAACCTCTGACCTGCTCTTGTAGCCACAGTATTTAGGACAGTATTGGTCTCTTTATTTAAGCAAAAACGTAATTGCATTGAAGGCAGTTCAGAGAAGATTCACTTGACCAGTACCTGAGATGGGCAGGTTGTCTTATGAGGAAAGGTTGGACAGGCTAGGCTTGTATCTGCTGGAGTTCAGAAGAGTAAGAGGAGACTTGATTGAAGCATATAAGATCCTGAGAGGTCTTGACAGGGTTGATGTGGAGAAGATGTTTTCTCTTGTGGGAGAATCTAGTACTAGGGGCCACTGTCTAAAAGTAAGGGGTCTCTCATTTAGGACAGAGATGAGGGCCATAAGACCATAAGACATAGGAGCAGAGTAGGCCATTCGGCCCATTGAGTCCGCTCCGCCATTCAATGAGATCATGGCTGATCTGATAATCCTCAACTCCACTTTCCTGCCTTTTCCCCATAACCCTTGATTCCCTTACTCATTAATAATCTGTCTATCTCAGCCTTGAATATATTTAATGACCCAGTCTCTACAGCCCTCTGCGGTAAAGAATTCCACAGATTCACTACCCTCTGAGAGAAAAAAAGCCTCCTCATCTCTGTCTTAAATGGGGGACCACTTGCTCTGAGATTTTTAAAAATTCATTCACGGTTTGTGGGCTTCACTGACTGGGCCAGCATTTATTGCCCATCCCCTAGTTGCCCTTGAGAAGGTGGTGGTGATCTGCCTTCTTGAACCATTGCAGCCCTCTGGTCCTAGACTCTCCCACAAGGGGAATCAACCTCTCAGCATCTACCCTGTCAAGCCCCCTAAGAGTCTTATATGTTTCAATAAGGTCGCCTCTCATTCTTTTAAACTCCAATGAGTACAGGTCCAACCTACTTAACCTCTCCTCATAAGAAAATCCCTCCATACCCAGGATCACCCTTCTCTGGACTGCTTCGAATGCCATTATATCTTTCCTTAGATAAGGGGACCAAAACTGTTCACAGTATTCTGGGTGTGATCTAACTAGTGCCTTGTATAGTTTTAGCAAGACTTCCCTATTTTGATACTCCATTCCCTTTGAAATAAAGGCCAATATTCCCTATTACTTGCTGAACCTGTATGTTAGCTTTTCAAGATTCATGCACGAGGACTCCCACATTTGTCTGTCCTACAGCTTTCTGCAGTCTTTCTCTATTTCAATAATATTCAGCCCCTCTATTCTTTGTGTCAAAGTGCATAACCTCACATTTTCCCACATTATATTCCATCTGCCAAGTTTTTGCCCACTCACTTAACCTAACTATATCCCTCTGCACACTTTTTGTGTCATCTTCATCACTTGCATCCCCATGTGTTTTTGTGTCATCTGCAAACTTGGCGATAGTACATTCACTTCCCTCATCTCAATCATTAATATATATTGTAAATAATTGTGGCCCCAGCACTGACCCCTGTGGCACTCCACAGGTTGCCATTCTGAAAATGCCCCCCTTATCCAAACTCTATGTCTTCTATTAATTAGCCAATCCTCTATCCATGCTAATATACTACCCCAACACCATGGGCTCTTATCATATTAAGTTGCCTTATGTGCAGAACGTTATTGAACACCTTCTGGAAATCCAAATATATTACAGCTACTGGCCCCCCTGTATCTATTCTGCTTGTTATCTCCTCAAAGAATTCCAATAAATTTGTCAGGTATGATTTCCCCATCATGAAGCCATACTGTCTATGCTTGATTATATTATGCATTTCTAAATGCTCTGCTATTACATCCTTTATAATAGACTCTGACATTTCTCCAATGATGGATGTTAAGCTAACTGGCCTACAGTTACCTGTCTTTTTGTCTCCCTCCCTTTTGAATAAGGGTGTTACATTGGCCGTTTTCCAATCTTCTGCAACCTTTCCAGAATCTAAGGATTCTTGGAAGATTATTACCAGTGCATCTACTATTTGTGTAGCTACTTCCTTTAATATCCTAGGATGCAACCCATCAGGTCCAGGGGACTTATTGGCCTTTAGCCCAATTAGTTTTCCTAATACTTTTTCTCTAGGGCTAGTTATTGTATTTATTTCCTCCCCACCCTCCCTTTTGCCCCTTGATTCTTCAGTATTTTTTGGAATGCTATTAGTGTCTTCTACCATGAAAACTAATGCAAAGTATTTATTCAACTCCTCTGCCATTTCCTGGTTCCCCATTATTATTTCCCCAACCTTATTCTCTAAGCAGCCTATGTTCACTTTGGCCTCTCTCTTCCTTTTTATATATTTTTATATAAAATATCCATTTTTATATTACTGGCTATGTTACCCTCAAAGTTTATTTTCTCCCTCTTTATTATTTTTTTGCCATCTTCTGTTGGTTTTTAAAACTTTCCCAATCCTCTGGCTTACCAATAATCTTTGCCACATTGTATGCTTTTTCTTTCAATTTGATATTATCCTTAACTTCCTTGGTTAACCATGATTGGGTTATCCCCTTCCTAGAATCCTTCTTCCTCGCTGGCATATATCTTTGTTGTGAGCCTTGAGCTGTTTTCTTAAAAGTCTGCCATTATTCATCAACTGTCTTTTCTGCTAAACTCCTTTCCCAATCCACTCCAGCCAACTCTGCCATCGTTCCTTTGTAATTACCCTTTTTTAGGTTTAGCACAGTTGTTTACAATCCAAGTTTCTCACTCTCAAACTGAATGCTGAAATATACCACATATGGTTACTGTTTCCTAGGGGATTTTTTACTCTGAGATCATTTATTAAGTCTGCCTCATTACACATTACCAGATCCAAAATAGCCTGATCCCTGGTTGGATCCACAACATATTGTTCTAGGAAACTACATTCTATGAATTCTTGCTCATGGCTACCTCTGCCAATTTGATTTTCCCAATCTACATGAAGATTAAAGTCACCCATGATTAATGTATTGCCTTTTTTACATGCCCTCATTATCTCCTGATTTACTGTCTGCCCTACAGCATAGCTATTGTTAGGGGGCCTGTAGACTACTCCCACCAGTGTCTTCTTCCCTTTGTTATTTCTTACCTCCACAGATATGGATACTAATCTTCCGATCCAAGGTCATTTCTTGCTATTGTACTTATTCCATCTTGTACTAACAAAGCTACCCCACCACCCTTTCCTTCCTGCCTGTCCTTTCAAAAGGTCACATACCACTGAATATTTAGTTCCCCGCTTTGATCTCCTTGTAACCATGTCTCCGTAACGGCTATAAGATCAGACCCATTAACCTCTATTTGTGCCGTTGAATAATTTATTTTGTTCCGAATACTATGTACATTCAAGAAAAGAGTAATTAATTTTGCCTTTTTACCATTCCACCAGCTCCCTCTCCCCCCCCCTTTGATCCTATATGCTGCTGTTTTTTTTTATGTTTGTATACTCTGATCCCTTCCTGTCACACTCTGGGTATCATTATCTAAATAGCTGCCCTGCAATGCTGCCATATCCTTTTGCTTTGTAAGCCTATGTATACCCTCTCTAGAACCCTCCCCCCATCCCTCTATTTAGTTTAAAGCTCTCTCTACAGCCCTAGTTATTTGGTTCGTCAAGACACTAGTCCCAGCATGGTTCAAGTGAAGCCTGTACCACTGGAACTGTTCCCTTCTACCCCAGTACTGGTGCCAGTGCCCCATGAACTGAAACCCATTCCTCCCACACCAATCTTTGAGCCACTCATTTAACTCCTTGACTTTATTTACCCTATGCCTGTTTGCCCATGGCTCAGGTAATAATCCTGAGATTATTACCTTGAAAGTTCTGCTTTTTAATTTAGCTCTTAACTGTTTAAATTCTTTCAGCAGAACCTCCATTCCCGTCCTATCAATGTCATTGGTAGCAACATGGACGACAACAACTGAATCCATCCCCTCTCACTCCAAGTTTCTCTCCAGCCCTTAGGAGACGTCCTTAATCCTGGCACTGGGCAGGCAATGCAGCCTTCGGGACTGTCCCCTACTCCCCTACTGCTACTAGGTTTCTATTTCCTCCCCCACTTGAATGGCTTCCTGTACCATGGTGCCGCGGTCAGTTTGCTCATCCTCCCTGCAGTCTCTGTTCTCGTCCACACAGCTTAAAATAACCTTGTAACTGTTGGACAGTTGCAGGGGCTGAGGCTCCTCGAGCGCTACCCCCTGGGTCCCCAAACCTACTTCACCTGCCCCTGATCACAGACCAAATTTGAATGACCTAATCTGAAGGGTGTGACCACCTCTTGGAACAAAGTGTCCAGGTAACTTTCCCCCTCCCTGATGTGGTGCAATGTCTGCAGCTCTGACTTCAGCTCCTTAACTCGGATTCCTCAAGCATGAGGAATTCCTCAAGCTGCAAACACTTACCACAGATGTTTTCGTTCTGGATCACCTTGGTGTCCAGCAACTCCCACATGCTGCAGCAGCAACAATCACCTGTCCTGCCATCGGTATCATATTTTATTTAATTTATTATTAATTAATTACTCTAGTATCCCTGCTCTTTACACTTGAAGAATCGTCGGCTCTTTACATTTTATTGTAATTATTTTTTTACACACCAGTATTGACCTTATACTTTACAAGCTATTTTTAAGAAAAAGGGAAAAAAAGACTACAGACCTAAATACAAACTAAAGCCCTTACTTTTACTTTAAAGACTAGATATACTCAACAATCCTACTCACCAATCAGCTGCTTTCCGCACTCTTTTCCCTCTTGCTCTCTTTAATGGACTCTCAGCTCTCTCCGTGCTCTTTAATGGTCTCTCATCTCTCTTGCCGCCCTCTTCAATGAACTTTCATCTCTCTCTCTCCACGCTCTTTAATAGAGTCTCATGTCTCTCTGCACACTCTTTAATGGTCTCTTGTCTCTCTCATCTCTCTCTCTCTCCACACTCTTTTATAGTCTCTCGTCTCTCTCTCTGCACTCTTTAATGGACTCTCATCTCTCTCTCTCTCTGCACTCTTTAATGGACTCTCGTCTCTTTCTCTCCACGCTCTTAAATGGACTCCGTCTCTCTCTCTCTGCACTCTTTAATGGTCTCTCATCTCACTCTATCTCAATGCTCTTTAATGGTCTCTCATCTCTCTTCCTCACTCTTTAATGGAGCCTTGCCTCTCCCTCCGTGCTCTTTATTGGTCTCTCATATCTCTCTGTGCTCTTCAATGGAGTCCGGCCTCTCTCTCCATGCTCTTTAATGCAATTCTGCCTCTCTCTCCACGCTCTTTAAGGCAGTCCTGCCTCTCTCTCCGTGCTCTTTAATGGTCTCTCGTCTCTTTCACTCACTCTTAAATTTTTTCTCTCAGAGGGTTGTGAGCCTTTGGAACTCTCTTCTTCAAAAGGCGGTGGAAGCAGTCTTTGAATATTTTTAAGACAGAGCTAGATAGGTTCTTGATAAGCAAGGATGTGAAAGATTAAACGGGGTAGGGTGGAATGTGGAATTGAGGTTACAATCAGATCAGCCATGATCTTATTGAATGGCAAAGCAGGCTGAATGGCCTACTCTGCTCCTAAATTGTATGTTCATATATAGGCCGGGTACTGCTGCCCTCACTAATTTTCTGCTACATTTAACACCAGCTAGACCCTTTGCAGGATAGAAACCCCCACCAGCACAGCCCCAATCCCAGGAACAACTGAATTGGGAACACATTCTCACAGCTCAGTAATGTTTCGGGTGACTGATCTCACCTAGTCAGCTTCCTACTTGGTCTTCCATTGCCCCCTCCGTTACTCTTCATTGGCCCGCAACAGCCTCCCCTCAAATCCCAATGGCTCCCAAGGCCTCAATCCGCCCGACATGTGACTCCCACCAACTGTCAATTGACACCCGTGAGATGCTCTACATGTGACCCCCATCATCGCCAATCACTGTGCACAGTCCCAAAAGACATGACCCCCATTGCCACCCCTCTGCTGCCTAACATGTGAACCTGCCACCACCAACAGTCAACTGCCACCCACGAGCTGCCCAGCACATGAATCCATTACCACCAATCACCGCCCATCTGCTGCCTAGCATGTGACCTTCTCCCAATGGGATTTTCCATTTCTTTCTTTGATCGTCTTTGATGTCCTGTGTGTGTGCTTGAGGCTGGGCCCCCCTTGGCTATGACAGGTCCCAGTGTTTTGCACCTTGTGCACCCCCTTCTCCCAGGCCTTCAAGGCCATTACTGGAGCTAACCTATGACCTAAATCTGATTCAGGGGACATCATAATCAAATTATATGCCACAACTTAAATCTGTGCAAAGCCAAAACCACTTTGCATAGAACTATGTAATCTTTGAGGCTTTACCGATTTTCAGTTCACAGACTGCCCAAGAAACAAGAAATATTGTCAATGAGGCTAATTGATTTAGTTACAATATCAGATAGATCCTGTTCTCTGGATTAAATTATGAAGCAAGAAATATTAGCTTTAATTTGCTTATTATATTTTAGGACAAGAACTTTATATCCCCCTTTCAGTGTAGAAAACATCCCAAGCCTCTCAGAGACATCATCAAAAACTGATGTCCTATCAAAGAAACAGATATTCGAAGGATGGAAGAAAGCTTGGCCAAAGGGATGGAGGAGGCTCTGAAAAGAAGTGAGAGAGGTGGTGAAGCAGAGGCCATTAGGGAGGGAATTCAAAAGCTTAGTGTCTAGGCTGCTGAAGAAATGGCTGCTGATGATGGAAGGAAGCTGCACAAGAGAGTACAGGCAGTGGAATTGGACGTTTGCAGGAGGGGTAAGATTGTAGGATCGGAGAAAAACCTACAGAACATTTGAATAGTTAAGTGACAAAGACGTGGATGGGGGATTCAGCAGCAATGGTGACAACGGGAGAGTCAGACGTTAGTGATGTTACAGATGTTAGAGTAAGCAGTCTTCACGATGGAAATGATAGAAGGTTGAAGATTTGTCCAGGGTAGAATAGAATACCAAGGTTGAGAACAGCGTACTTCATCCTGAGAGGGAAATGAAATTGTTGATGCGACTACAGAGTTTGTGGTGCCAGTCTTCCAATACTTAAGTGGAGTGAATTGTGCTTCATCTGGCTTTTGGAGAAATAGTGGAAGGTTTGAGAGAGGTAGTGAAGAATTAGAAACAGACTTCAGCACATTGAATCTGGCCCCAAATCTGTGGGTGATGTTGCCAAGGGACAGCTTGTCAATGAGGGAGGTGAGTGGGCCAAGGAGGAGTGGTAGGCCTCTCAGGATAGATTCTTGGGTGATTCTGGAGATTATGGTGCACAGGTGGACAGAGAAGTCATTGCTGGATGTGATTTGGTTACGAGAGGAAGGCAAGAGATATGTCAAGTGAAGTCAGTCACACTGAGCTGAACAACAGAGGAGATGCATTGTAAGTGAACAGTTTGCTCAAATCATTTCAGGAAACTTACTGGCGCTGTGTTTTCCACCGAGCTAATATCAGGGTAGATTCCGCAGCAGCAAAGGAAAAGACTAATAAATGAGCATATTATTTGAAAGTTATAAACTGAGATTTTTCTGAGAGCTGCTTCCGCACCGCCACTGTAACTCCACCAAAAGTGAGGTGGAACCGCCATATTATCGCATACAGTTTCTGTGAAAATTTCTGGCAATGTTTATGACTCAATTCAGGCCACTGACCTTTCCACAGGAGATTCGTTATGCAAGTCATGGAAAATTGCCTCTTTGGCCAGTATGGGATGGGTTCCTCAGTTAGCCATGACTGCCAGAGCTGTTACTGCTGCCTGAGGTGGTGACCAAAGGCATTCTTTAGGTAGCACTACCAGAGGCTTTGATGATGATGCTCAAGTCAGGGCTGCCATCAGCTGCAGTGCAAAAATGTAAGGGGAACCTTAAAGGCTGCTGAAAGTTCCAGTTTTTTATGCTTTGTTTTTCACCAAGACACCACCAGTTCAGGTGATTTGACATGTCCAGTATTATCAATGGAAGTCCGTTTTATCTGTAACAGAGATATCTACAGTGATATCAGCAGAGAACAAATAGATTGATATAATAGTAAAATATGGGTGGCTATTTCTATAATTTTACAATGAAACTCTAAAACTGAGATAGGAGGAAATACTCCAATTTTATTATTTGACCTTAGAGTAAATAATTTGGTCAGCATTTTGAATGATTATCTTCAATTGCCAGTAATATGGTGTATAATGTCTAATCCAACAATTTGAACAGGTTGTATATACTGATAGAAAGCCTTTTTGTTCTGATTGTTCCTGTTGATTTCTGAAAAATTTGTCTTTAGGCAATAACTCGCCCTATAACTCAGTAACTGTGCTGCTTTGTATGGTATTGAACCACAGTGAGTAGGAAGATCACAGATTCTTTGTTGAGTTAGGGGTTGGTTGGGCTAACAGTTGGAGTGATGGAAGGGGTTGCGGTTGGGGTCGTGGATAGAATGATGGTTACTCCTGATTTCTATTCAATTACTCCTGCAGAAGATATGGACAGAATCTTGTGGTGGCGACAAAGGTCTCAGCCAACAGCTGGAGAGCCAACAGGAGCACCATATCACCTCTTTTCGGGAAGGCCCACTGCACCTTCTTCCACTTATGCACTTGACAGACCAGCGGCAGGCCTTCTCCCAGGTTCAAGGATCTCAGTGTAAGTCCCACCCACTGAGAGCTGTCAGCCAATTAGAGGCTGGGAGATCTATTGAAATGCAGCACCACCAGGGAGGTGTTGGTCGCTACTGGTATGACACCCACCCGAGACCTAGGATTGTCACTCAACCTAGGCCAAAGGTAAGTGATGGTGGGAGGGGGTTTGAAAGGCAGGAGGTGGGTCAGCATAAAGGGCAGTGCCTCCACTCTCGCTGCCCTATTGAGGATGGCAGGTGAGCTTCTGATGCTGCTGGTCCAATCAGAGGAGAGTCAGCTCTGAAGGCTTGGCAGTCCCACCAAGAGAGAAATGGATGCTGCTGAAACAGGTTGAAGACCACGAGGGCATCTCAACATAGAGGCAGCCTCTGAGCTGTGGATATGAATTCTGAATTATGAGGGACAAAGCTGTTAGGTCCCTCAGAATGGAGGGGAAATCCCTCCAGGTGGATCACTTGGGCTGCGGGTGCGGATTTACTGCCCATGGCCCCCTCTTTGAGACAAGCAGTCTCCAGCTCTGATGGCTCCCTGGCTGCCAGAGGGAGGCCTTCTCCATTGATTTGTCAGCCATTGCAAATAGCAGGGGGCTATTCCGCGATTGGAAAAATGCTGATGAGTTCACAAAATCTCCCCTAATTGGGACCTTAAACATTTTACTTGGCTGCCTGCCCACTGATCCTACTTCCATCCCACCCCTGAAAAAGTTATGGCATCATAAATGTGTCGGCGAGCTACCCAGTGGCGATTCCCCACTATTTTCATGGCACACCCTTCACTTCCACTACCCCTCCCCCTAAAAGCAGCTACTTTTAGAGATAATGTCAGGCTATCTACCTAAAATTCAACTAGAGCAAGTTTATACTCAAACCACTTTTCATCAGTGTAGCCTAGGTATCATAATACAGCTTCAAAGAGGTCCAGTCATTGCTCCAGAGTAGTTTTATATCGTTGATCTTCCCCTAAAGTAGGGAAGAGTTTGCTGTGACGTGTTCCTGTTCCTTAATCATATTTTGCAAAAGGAATCTGTTGATGCTGAACTTGTTTAATCTGTATCAGTGCGGTCTCTTGCCGAAAGGGTACCAGCAAGGAAAACAATCATTACGGCCTGGGCTCCAAAAATAAAACCTGAACGTTGCTTGACAGCAGATACCAGTGAAAGCATGTCAGTTATACATTAGATTAAAGCTACATTTATCTGTCAGAGGGCTGTGAGGGAGGACTTGGGTTTCATCAAACATCCAATTAAAATAGATTCTGTTTGAATTTATTTAACCTGCACCTCACAACCAATGAAATACTTTTGAAAAATAGCCACTGTTGTAATATAGACAAATCTGGCAACCAATATGTATACACCAGTGTTCTACAAATAGCAATGAGCTAAATAACCAGATAATCTGTTTTAGTGGTACTAGCTAAAGGTTAAATATTCAGCAGGACACTGCGAGATATCCCCTATTCTTCTTTAAATATTGACATGGGAATTTTTATTGCAATATGAGCAAGGAAAATGGGTGCCTGTTTTCCTTCTTTTTACATCTCATCCAAAAGGTGCCATTCCCCCTCAGCATAACCCTCCCCCAGTACTTCATACTAAGTTGATTATTAAGGATGATTTCATTACTGACTTGTATTTCAGTTGAGGAATAAATCATTTAATCATTAACTCTTTACTGGGAGAATTGTTTTTTAGGCTACTCCTAAGTAAATATTCTGCTCTGTGTCTTTCAAATTGAAATGGATACAATGATACTTCAAATCTGTGAACTCCTTTCAGTTCTTTGTTGATGACATGAGGTAGTCTTCCAGCACTTTCAATATTTAGTTCACAGGTTGAGCACTTGCCTTTCAATGTTTCTAATGGTGATTTCCCCCTTGTCTCTTGGCAGGGGTTCTCAGAGAGAAAGAGAGACCAGGGTATAGAGATATGAGGAGAAAAAGCCAGCTAGCTGTTATTGTGGAATTACTTGAAATCTTCCAAACACAGGAGAAAGAGGTTTCAGGTCTTGTTTCTTTCAGGCAAGGAGCTATTCTGCTGCCCTGCACTTCACACAAAACCTTGGTCATCTGGTCAGGAGCCAATTAAAATGCTGTTGTCAGGCAGCTCCCTTGATCCAGGACCCCTTTCTGGCACCATCCTGTCTTTCATGGCATACTCTGTTCCAGGACTGCAACATTGTATATATCTCTCATCCTGTTCCAGTGGATGTCTTTCAACCTGCAGCCATTGTAATTCTAATCCACAGTCCAACGGAAAATAAAAGATATGTTCTTTACAACAGTAAAACAGAAATAAATAGATATGTTCCTTACAGATGGTCTTTCGACATGTTTCCTTTCTCCCTTTGCAGGTTGCTCACCTAATCTTGAACTCTGTCATCAAGCAGGGTCTCTTCAAGTTTCTTCTGCAGCTTTTCCAGGGTTTGGCTTAAGACAGCCTGCATTTCTTCAGGTTGTTGAGTCCTTACACACTCCTTTATCAAAACAGGATTGCTTCCAGCTTCCTTTTGGAATCTCAGTGGCCAATCAAGGTTGATTTCCTTAGCCAATTTCACCCTAGAAGGTGTGGTCCTTTGCCTTTCAATACCAACACTGCTGGCTTTGCTGATTGGCTTCCATAATAGACAGTTACTCTGCTTATGCTTTTTACTTGAATGCCTTCACCCATATATGTTTTTAGCTTGACATCTAAATTTAATTCATCTTCACCATTATTAAAATATCTGAAGGTATGTTTCCCAATTACTATAATGAAAGTTCCCGTGTCCACTTCCATTCTAACAGGTTTGCCATTTACTTTCACTGTGACAATTATTGGTTCTGTCTTTCCAACTTTCAGATTAAACAATGAGTAAATATTTGAATTTGTTGTTTCAGGCTCTTCTACATTGTAGATTTAATTGAACTTCCTCTTTTGTTTACAAGCCTGCTTTAATCTTTCCTCATTATATGTCCATTTGTATGACAATAGTAGCATTCGATTTTTTTAAACTGCCAATCGCTAAAAGATTGATTGTTTCCACCTCTATTAAAATTATTCTTTGATTTTGCTGCTAAGTTATTTTTCTTTATTCTTCTGCTAGCAGGGGCTGTTTCCCACTTCTCGGCAGAGTCTCACTTTTTCATGCCTCTTTTGGCTGAGGTTTCCCACCCAATGTGGAGGACGGCCCCATTTTGCACAGCCTGAATTGCTTTTGCATCTCTTACTGCACTTTCCATGGCCAGTGCTATCTCCAGTGCCTTCTTGAAATCCTGGTTCACCTCAGACAATAATCCCAGGAGATGGAGGAGGTGGTGGTATAGTGATATTGTCACTAGGCTAGTATTCCAGAAGACCAAGGAAAATCCCTGGGAACCTGGATTCAAATCCCACCATGGCAGATGGTGATTGAATTCAATAAAAATCTGGAATTAAAAGCCTGCTGATGACCACAAAACCATTGCCAATAGTTGTAAAAACCCATCTGGTTCACTAATGTACTTTAGGAAAGGAAATCTGCTACCCTTACCTGGTCTGGCCTACATGTGACTCCTGACCCACAGCAATGTAGTTAACTCTTAAATGCCCTCTGAACAGGGCAATTAGGGATGGGCAATAAATGGTAGCCTGGCTAGTGACACCCACATCCCGTGACTGAATAAAAAAAGTAAGGTAGAATAGAACTCAATAAATTTTAATTCTGTGGGGATACAGGGAGGAGGAAGAGTTTAATCTTTTTACTTATTCAGGTGTCACTAGTTAGGCCAGCACTTATTGACCATCCCTAATTACCCTTGTTCAGAGGCCCACATTGCTGTGGGTCAGTAGTCTCATGTAGGCCAGACCAGGTAAGGACAGCAGATTTCCATCCCTAAAGGACATTAGCGGATCAGATGGGTTTTTATGACAATCAGCAATAATGTTGTGGTCATCATCTGGCTTTTAATTCCAGATTTTTATTGAATTCAAATTTCGCCATCTGCTGTGGTAAGATTCAAACCCAGGACCCCCCAGAGCATTATCTTGGGTCTCTGGAATACTGGTTTAGTGACAAAGCCATTATGCCACAACCTCACCCAAGTGAGCAAGACCATATGGCTGGAGCTGAGGAGGTAAAAGACAGCCAGGCAAGGCCTGAATGGGTTAACAGTTAAAGCTGGGAGACACAAAAGAAACCAGTTCTCAAAAGGTCAATAAATTCACAGTTTAATCTGAAAAGGCTGATTAAGTTCTACAAAATCTGAAGATCAAATACATTTTAATACCCTGCTTTCAGAAGGTACAGAGTTACTAAATTGATTTCTTAGACCAGACCATTTATTCAGGGGCTATCACAGTAAAGCCGATTGATCTGCAGCTTTCAAAAGAGATAGAATTAATGAAATACCTTGTGTATCGTTTAAGAATTTCAAATTAAACCAGTTTAAACTAAAGACAGACATAAAAGGAGCAAAAACATTGGCCCAGGATTTGCAATTATGTAATCTTAGTGAAACTGTCAGCATTGCTGTTATTACTGTGCAAAACCTGCAGCAACTTCTGGTGTCAACACAGATACAGTTAAATGCAGAACTCTGGAAGTTGCTGTCAGTGATACCCAGTTCCCACATAGGTGCACAGTCTTCACAAATGAAATCAATACAGAATCAGTGATTTGACATGAACTTCAATATTTTATGCACTATTCTCATATAAAGTAATTGAAAATGTTAAGCCTTATTGAATTAGGAGTAACTACTTTTTAACAGCGTAATTACTATTGAACAACATCCCTGGCACTGAAATTTTACAAGCATGGAATGTTGTTCTCTCACTATTGCTTAATTATAAAAAATATGTTTTTTAATTTGACATTTGCTTATGATGTTTCAGCTTCCACAATAATCCCATGTGGATGTCCAGATCTTTGTTTTGTGTTTTTGTAAGATGATTAAAAAGTTAATTATCATCCTTGGTTTTGACTTCCTGGTTTGCTGTCTGAGGATTGTTCAATCTGATTGGCTGATCAGTTTACTTGATGATTTCACTGGTACTTGGCATCATGGATCCATAGACAGTGCCAGCTTGAAAGCTATGTCAGAATAGAGGAGATGAATGCTTGAGAACCTGCCGAATCTTTGTGGGCAAGGCTTCTCAACGTCATCAATGAGCACCGTTCCTTCACCACTGACCACAAACTATGAACCAATAGCTTAAACTGAAAGCTTCCATTAAAGAAAAATACTGCTCCAATGGATATGGTAAGTAAAGATGTAGCCATTACTTAATAGTTTTTGGAATATAACATATAATTTAAGAAGTGCCCTGCTCTCCCTCCCTTGCAGTTCCTGCCTGATCTCAAGCAGAGTCCTATTATTGTATTTTTGCAATGCACAACTTTTATTTTGCTTGAAATTGCTTTATTTATCAAAGGTAGCAACATAATGGTGCAGTCTGGCTGTGCCTGTATTGATTAGTTCCATTTCAATAGACATAGAAGTGAGTGGCATTACCATAGAAACCTTGAACAAGGGCTACTGGGCCCTTCAGAATCTGTAGAAAAGTAACTGACAATAAAAGGAGAACAGTGGGAAGAATTTGTGATTAAGTAAGTCATATTTCCATTAGGAGAATATCGTTTCACTTATGAGAATAGTCTAAAATGAAGTCCTGAGCTTTTGAACACTGATATAAATTAGGTCTGGATTAATGTTGGCCCAAAATTTGCTGGAGTCTTGCTGCAGGCCCATTAGTTAGATATTTTCTCACACTTTGCAGCTTAAAAAAATGTTTACATGGCGACTTGTTGGAAATAATAATAGTGCCGCAAGGGCAACAGGGTATCTGGAATCTGGGGGAAGGATTGGGCCAAAAGTCTATCCTTAACCAAAGAAATTTGAGAAATCAGTCAGAAAAAGTGGAACAACTAAGAAAGAAGCAAGGTGAATTTGATTCAAATCAAGTACAGAAAGAGAAATAAAGGCTTGTATTTTCCCAGAGGGCCTGCAGAGGAGTTCTCTGGCAGAATTGGCCACCCCATGTCAGCATCACCACCTTCATCTCATCAAGCCCCTCCTTTCCCCCCTTGTCAGGCCTGCCTGACTAGCCCTGGTACCCTCAGACCTAGTTATGACGGCACACAGCCATCAACACATCTTCTCCCTCCTCAACTGCAACTCCAGCAATGGCCACTGCTCTCAGGGACGCTGCTGCGGCTGTCAAACTGCTGGCCCTCTGATTTGCTGTCAGGTCTTGGGTGCAGATGGCTGTGCTTAATAGGGACACCAGTTCCAGCAATAGCCAGTTAACTGGCTGCCACTGTTGAGATGCGGCCTCAAGTCCTGCTGATCACCGAAACATGTTTGCTCCCTGCCACCCCATTCCTGCTTTCAGCCCCAGCAGAGGGATCTCTACTGCTACCACAACATCAAGGGCAAAGAGAGGGGAATGAAGATTAGTTTTAGATTGAATGAGAGAAGAGACTGCAAGGAAAAGTAATAAAGTAGTAAAAAAAAGTTCAAATTAATATTTGAAATTTGAAAAACCTCCTATAATTTACTATCTGTAGGAATGAGAGCCTTCAGTTTAAATTGTTTTCTTTCTGGGCCAGGAAGTTGCAGCAACATAAATCTCATTGTTATGTGCTTGTCCTAACTTGGTGCTGTGAGATTAATTGCTAATTGATTGTGTGGATGCAACAATTTTTTGAAACTCATGTAGGGTTTGAGGGCGGGCTGCCATTTTAACAAGGCTAAATCCTTAGTGCAAATCATCCAACAACTTGTGGTGATTTGCAACTTGCAAGTACCTGTTCCTTGTCGTTAAGTTGTTGGATGATTTCCAGTAAATCACGGCATATGCATTAAACTCATCATTATTTATGCAGCAAATTCTGGCTGATTAAATTGTTCTATTTTAGTTTGGAAATCACTAAGTCATAGGTAACATTCTGATTATGGTGAAGAACATGGGCATCTTTGCTCTGTGCCTAACTCTGTATGTTTGATCTGAGAATGATTGACACTGACACTGTAGAAAAAATGGAAAACGTACTTTGCTGCAATGTTGCAACCCCATGTTTGGACAAGTGCAGGAATAAATCTGCTTTTGTTTATTTCTTTTATGGGATGTGGACTTCTCTGGCTAGGCCAGCATTTATTACCCATCCCTAATTGCCCTTGAGAAGGTGGTGATGAGCTGCCTTCTTGAACCGCTGCAGTTCATGTGATATAGGTACACCCACAGTGCTATTAGGGAGGGGGAGTTCCAGGACTTGGACCCAGTGACAGTGAAGAAACGGCGACATATTTCCTAGTCAGGATGGTGTGTGGCTTGGAGGAGAACTTGCAGGTGGGGGTGTTCCCATGCTTCTGCTGCCCAGATTGACTTTACTCCATTTCTCTAATTCAACCACTACCTTTCTATTTTTACTGTATACCAGGGCATGCATTATTATTAGGTAAGAGAAAAAAGTCATCTGGTCTGGCTCCCACACCCAGCCTTCAATTACTCTCTTCAACACAACCTTCATTCTGTTTTATTGCTACTATTATGACCAATGTTGCTTTGAATCTTCGAGTTTCTCTTAAATTCCAACTAATCCACAAGACATACTTCCTCCTCTCTGCATCCCTATTGTAAGATCAAACCTCATTGTATTCACAAGTTTATAAAACACAAGCTTAACATTACCTAACCATTATTTTCAGGTTCATCCCATTTTCAAAATTCCTATTCTTTTCAGCCTTGGTATTGCCTGGACATTGGTCATGGCTCTTCACCGTTATCTCAATTTAACATTTCAAAGCCCAGTCTCAGTGAAAAGCCTTCACTCGTTGTGCTTGTTGTTCATATTGAATCTGAACGCTGCTGTAATTGAACTAGGTTGTAAGGGATTTTTATTTGCTGTTGCAACTTTAAGCTGAATAGACATTTGCAAACAGCTTCTGTTTGACTGGCCATTGCGACTAGAACAGGGATCAATAATTGTGTAAAAGATTCATCAAGTCGAATTCTGCTGCATTAATACTAACAATTGGAGATGTCCCAACCAGCTCCTGTTCACTCCCAAGATCTCAGCTCTGCCTCATTCAATGCAGCAGTGCAAATGCCCTGAAGTTGGTTTCTAGTCAAAGCGGATAGTGACCATGTTCTAAAGTTTTATACTCAGTTGCAATGACGAAAAGGAGAAACCGTTTCAAAATCCTATTTATATTATTGCTTTGTGCTCAGTTGTATGAAAAGAAGCCACAAATAGTTTCAGCAATATTAAGACTCACTCAATCAACTTGGCCTCCTAGAGGCTTCTGGAAGCAGTCCACGACATAAATGAGTCTTGTCAGTGATGTTGGCTGTCACCAGCTAATATCTTCTGGCTGTGGGCAGGCTGGGAGATCAGTGCACCTGGACAAGTTAGAAATATGGTTTCTATGCTGTTGTCTGCCTTAAAAAACAACTTTAAGAGAAACTAAAAGGTTCAGATCAACACTCATCACAATAATGGCAATAAAATACAAAGAAACCAGAAAAGTTGTGAGGAAGAGATGGGAGACAGATCAGGTAACTGTTTTCACTTATCTAATAATATTGCACAGTCTGGAGTACTGTAAAAGAAAGAAATGACTTATATAGCACCTTTAACATAATAAAACATCCAACTGTGCTTCACTGGAGCCTTATAAAGCAAAATTTAACCACATAAGGAGCTATTAGGGCAGACAACCAAAAGCATGGTCAAATAAGTAGGTTTTAAAGACCATCTTAAAGGAGGAAACGGACACAGAGAGGTGGAGCAGTTTATAGAGTGAATTCCAGAGCATAGGTCCTTGGCTGCTGATGATGTATGGCTGGAGGAGATTACAGAGGCAGAAAGAGGCAAGGCCAAGGAGGTATTTATAAATTAAGGTGACAATTTTAAAATCGAGGTGTTGTTGGACTGGGAGATTTTTGATTTGCAAGGGAGTCAAGGGTTATGGGGGGAAGGCAGGAGAAGGGAGTTAAGGCCACAATCAGATCAGCCATGACCTGACAATGGCAGAGCAGGCTCAAAGGACCAAATTACCTATTCCTCATCCTATTTCTTATGAGCCAACGTAAGTCAGCAAGAGCAGGGGTGAAGAGTGAATGGGACCTTGTGAGAGTTAGAATACGGGTAGCAGAGTTTTTGAAGACCTCTATGAAGGGTAGAACATGAGAGGCGAGCCAGGAGTGGAATTGTCAAGTCTAGAAGGAACTAAGGTATATGGACTGGTGGGCTCAGACAGTGGTGAGGTCAGGTGATGTTACAGATGTGCAAATAGGTGGTCTTTGTGACAGTGAGGATTGGAAGCTCATCTTGAGGTCAAATATGACACAAAGATTGTGAACAGTGTAGGTCAACCTCAGACAATTTAAAGAGAGAGTCAATGGCTAGGGAATGGAGTTTGTGCTGGGGCCCAGAGCTTCATTCTTCCCAATATTTAATTGGAGAAAATTTTGGCCCATTCAGTACTGGATGTCGGACAAGTTAGGGATGGTGGAACGATCGAGAGAGGTGGTGATGTGGTAAAGCTGGATTTTGTCATATCATACATATGGCAATGGATGCTGTGTTTTTGGATGGTGTTGTTGAGGGGCACTGTGTGGGTAATAAGTGGAGACGGGCCAATGATGGAACCTTGCGGGGCTTGAGGAAAAGGTGTGGGTGTGGGAAAAGAAGCCATTGCTGGTGTTCTCTGGCTATGATTAGCTAGATAAGAACAGAACCAAAATTCTCCCAAAAACAGGGAACATTCTTGATCAGAAATTTGAAGGCTTGGTCACAGCTTTTGATGCACAGCCTCATTCAATGGTGTTACTGGCACATCTCATAAATAAACAGGCCAGGTTCCAAGCACCAGCAATCTTAGACACATTGAGAAACTGGAAACTCTTAAAACATAAATATATCCTTAAATTAACTTTGTTGCAGATAGCAGAGCCGATGCTAGGAATGCAGCAAACATTACAGGGCTTAGAGATACTGTATAATCTATAAATCTTTCAGCATGAACTTAGTGTCTTTCATTACCAAGAATCCAGATTTGAATTCAGCCCAAACTGATGATGTGAAATTTCTCTTTAAATTGAAATGTGATTCTGCAAATTGAAAACAATTCTAAATGAACACATGCCAATAGCATGACCCAGATTTAGCACTGAGTTGCTAAAACTTACTTAAATGCCACTGACTGGTCAATTATATCTGTGCTGTTGAGTGGTGGCTGCTGGCAATGTAACTATGGATTCAACATTCATCTGACACCACAGCTGGTGAATAGTCAAGGTCACCAGTTTTAACCTAATATTCAACTGAGAGGCAAGGTTTCGGAAGCAGGGACAGCAGATTGGAATGAGGGTATAGGAACAACATAAGAATGATAGGAATAAATACAGAAAATGTTGGAAATACTCAGCAGGTCTGGCAGTATCTGAGAAGACAGAAACACTGTTAATCTTTTAGGTCAGCAACTTTTCATCAGAACAATAGACCAGGGTGGATAATGAGAGGCAAACAAAATAAAGCAAACAATTCTAAAGGGGATGCAGGAGCAGGGTGGGCTGGGGATGTATGTGCAGAAATTGTTGAAAATGGCAGGGCAAGTTGGAAAGTGGTTAAAAAGCCTGCAGGACACTGGCTTTATAAATGAAGGCATAGAGTACAAAAGCAAGGGAGTTATGTTGAACAGTTATAAAACACTCTTTTGGCCTGGAACATTGTGTCTGATTCTTGACATTGTGGTTTAAGGAAACATGTAAAAGCTTTAGAGAGGGTGCAGAGAAACATTTACAAAAATGATTCGTGGGATGAAGGACTTCATTTGCATGAATACATAAGAGAATATGGGGTTGTCCTCAGAGAAGAGAAGGTTGAGAGGAGATATGATAGAGTGTTCAAAATTTTGAGGGATCTCGAATAGATAGAAACTGTTCCCATTGGTAGAAGAGTTGAGATCCAGATAATGAGCAAAAGAATCAACTGAGGCATGAAGAAATTTTTTTTTTACACATGTAGAAGGCATTGCCTGAGAGAGTGGAGGAGGCAGATTCGATTGTAGCTTTCAAAAGAGAATTGGATAAGCAGCTGAAGAGAAAACAAAATAGCAGGGCTATGGGGAAAAAGCAGGGAAGTGGAACCAGCTAAATTGTTCTTGCACAGAGTGCAATGGGCCGAATGCCTCCTTTTTTTCTCAATGATACTATGATTCTATGAGTTCACTGCAAAATGCATAGATTGTTCCATTTAAAGTGGGCTTAATAACATCAAGCTCTAACGAAAGAAGCAGCACCTCTGAGTGTAAGAAGGGAGAACATCTAAACAGTCAAGTTATGATTTACATCTGATGTCATGCGCAAGCAGTCCAAGGATGACATGATCAATTGTTGCATCTGGGTGTTCCTGAAAAAACTGTAAAGGCTTGTCGATCATGGCTCTCTCTTTTTAACAGCAGTTTGGTCATCATTCACTTCAGGCTGTGATCAAACTCATAAATCCCAGGTGATCTTCACGCTGTGAGCAACGGTGGCTCTAACATCCGGAGAGTCTGATTCTGATGTGCAGCCTAACTATTACAAACTCATGTTCTCCTGTCTTCTGCTGAAGACACTGACCTTTGCCAGATGACTGTTCCATGAATAGCAGAAATCTTCTCGTGCCTCACCATTCCTCAGCTATGATCCTACGGGTGCACAAGAGTTGGGGGCTATCAAATGCATGGTCTGGAAGGAATTGTTGTATAATGATTAGAATCAGGAAACATGGATGATTTTTTTCTATTTCCTCGTTCACGTCACTGAGGCAAATTGTCACCACCCTGGCTGACATGAGCTATTTTGCCACAGTGGCATCATCCCAGATTTGCACTAAGTGTGGTAGTGGGCGAGAAAGAGAACCTTTTTCCAGCTGGCTGCAATAGTGGCTTTTCACGCCATACCATCCCAATGCAGCCTCATTAATCATGCATTCCTCAGAAGTAAGCCGTTTGGATGGTGAGCGGGCTGTCATTCTGTCCACCACGCCGTCACTTCGCCGCTTCCTCATGCCGGGTGCCATACTTAAAGTGCAGCCAAGTGCACACCTCTCAGTGCTTCCAGCCCAGAACTGCTGCTCACAAGGCATGGCCCCGAAAGGCAAGAAAACTGGAGCTCCCCAGTTCAGAGACATATCCCTTGAGTGAGTGCCTTTTGGCCACTGTGGAGGGCCACTGTGATGTCCTCTATCTGGCCACAGGAGGGCAGCAACATCACCAAACCGGCTTGAGAGGCATGGCAATGGTGGTCAGCGCCAACACCCTGAAAAAGTGAACAGCCACCCAGTGCCGCAAGAGGATGAACGATCTCCTCCATTCCTCCTGGATAAGTCACTCACAATTAACTCACACAATTACAAACCCATCACACATCCACAGGGATCTCACTCACTGCCACTTCAAGGGGCATCACCATTCATTCTCTCACACACACCTTTATTGTCCTCATCCCATCCATTGAACGACTCACCACCCACACGTTCCAGGCATACTTATCATCTGACCTGGCAGGTGTCCTGCTTACACTCTCCCCATCTGTGTCCATACAAGGCAAGCTGGCACACAACAAGTGGGAGAGGTTATGGCTGGTAGAGGAATGCCTGAAATCAAGGTCATCACCGACTTTGAAAATCGAGTCATCCAGCTGGCCGAAGACGACCTGGGCTGTTCCTGTGCTGACAGTGAGATCGGTGGTGCCCTCCTGCAGGATGAAAGAGAGAAACACATGGGTGTACTAAGACCCTCTCTTGTTTAAGTCTGAAGGCCACTTAATGCATCCTGGAGAGTGCTGGCCACCACTTGGATGGCCGGAGCCTATTTCGCAGCATGGTTGCCCGAAACCCCACCCAAGTCTGCCCCACTCCGCCTGACCAGTTGGTGGCAGCTTTGCCCACTTGACTGCATGCTGTGCTCTCAGGTCAGGTCTCCTAACCTGCACTGCAAAGCTGCACTGTTAGCTTGAACCATGGGGGAGACTGGCCCAAACCTGAATGATGAGATTGCAAGGGGCACCTTCACCAATGACTGCTCCATGGCCAACCTTAGCAAGGAGATTGTACAACATGCACGCCGGCATCCAACTGTTCCAAAATCCACTGAAACATTCAGTAGTTTGCAGTCTGTGCCCGAGGGGTGAAAAACTCTGGATCATTTGGTGGCACTTTCATGCCTCTTTGTTGCTCGAGTGGGCAGATAAGCTAGAGGTCCGACTTCAAGTTTGTCAATGTGGCTGCACCTGAACTGTCTCAGCTGTGGAGGACTGGTCACTTTATCCAAGATTTCCCTAATGCGTGGCCACATCCCACCATCCCCCTCACACGTGCTTGTGCACTACCATCAACCTTGCCACCACCCCACCCCCCCAAACCCGCCTCAACCACGGGGCAGCCCTTGCCCTGGCACCACACTGTCAGCCAGCTGGGAAAACGTGACTTGCCCATGCCTTCACCTGATTGTGCGGTGCCTCAACCTTGAGGTCCAACAGGTGACCCTTGCGAGTGCTGCGCAATGTTATTGTGCATTCACGTCTGAGTTTCCCTCGAAGAGCAGCTCGCCAACTGCACGCCTTATGTACGCTGTTGTGAAACATGTCAGCGTGATTCTTGGATGATCTGGTGTGGGGGGATGATTGCGGCAAGCTGGGCTGATAACCATATGCAGATGTATCACGATGAAGTTCCCAATGCCAGGCGGCAAGAAACACGGCCCGCCATTGACGGGCAGAGTGGACGATTGCAACCTGGTTTCACAACGGCATGGAACCGATTTTTGGCCTTCTCACCATATTGTCCGTTCACGCTGACACCAGCGGGCATGGAAAATTCTGCCCCAACTTTCACACCACACAGCAGTTTTGCCAGCAGTGCACAGGCCCCCTTGCCCTGATGTGTCAGCACCATGGCAACTAAGAGAAGAGGGTTTAACGGTGGGATGTCGAAGCTGGACTTTATATGATTACCTGCAAATGGCAAGACTGCTTCCTTCCCATGTCCCAGCCTTGACATTGAGTAAGGATTTCCTTGAGACATGTCTCTGACCACAATCAGACTAACACAGTGGCAGATGCCACGTTTCTCTAATTGGCTCTTAACGATTATCTGGGGCTACCTGTTGTTTTGTTTATTTTTGATATTTCTCCCCCCCAAGGACAGCGAGTGTCAGCCAGTTATTAAAACTCAGGATACATCATAGTTGAGCTCAATCCCATCTTTCCAGCCAAGGTCTATGAACAGCAACCAGCAGGAACTTTGGCTGATACCCTCACTGCCCTGGGACATTCAGGTCAATTGTTATCCCTCTGCTGCAGCATAGTTTTCAGTCAGAAAGGTCCACAGAAACCAGCTTTTACAGACTGATTATGACCTAGCTCCAAGTCTCAAAAGAGATGTAACTACTCGCATGGCAATACTAAATTTTGCCAAAGCTCTTGTCAAAGTTCGTCATGAGAAGCTTTTGTCATAACTTCACTGCTATGGAATCAGGGTGGCATTATTAAATTAGATCTAGTACTTCCTTACCAACAGAAGACAAAGAGTGATGTGTGAATCATCATTTCCTAGAAATATCCTCCTCGGAGTTGCCCAGAGAACTGTGTTGGGACCTTTACTCTTCTTGATGTACATTAACAAACTTCCCAACAAGTTAAAAAACAGGGTGCTACTATTTGCACATGACTGTGTGGTTTACACATCAGAGAAAACTTAAGATCATATCACTTCACTGCAAGATGATCTTCTGGAATTGCAAATATGGCAGGAGCAATGGGGAATCGCATTCATTGCCAAAAAATACTATGTCATGTGTATTACCAACAAAAAGGATCGGTCATCAGATAGCTTAAAGTTCTGTAATCAAAATCTCCAACAGATACATACAGAACCATACCTGGGGGTTCATCTTAAAAACAATCTTAAATGGGGATTCATCATTCAGCAGAAAACAAATAGGGTTCTTGGATTTCTGAGGAGGAATCTATTGCAACAAAAACATCAGAGTAATGGCTTACCACACATTTGTTCGTCCAATTCTGGAGTATGGAAGTTGTATGTGGGGTCCCCATATAGCGAGAGTTAGGAAAACGATTGAAGTGTTCCAAAGACATGCTGCATGATTCTGCACAAATCAATATGGGAAATACACCAGCGTCACATCATGGATCAAAGATTTGGAATGGAAATCACTACAGCAAAGGAGGGAGAAAAGTAGACTGACCATATTATGTAAAATATGGAGGTGGGAATTGACAGAAACCTGGTGCCGTCCAACAATGACAAAACATGAGGTAGCCATCAACACAAACTACAAAAACCATTTGTTTCCAAGGCAGTGTATCAACAATCTTTCTTCCCAAGGAAAATCTCACAGTGGAACAAGCTGCCAAAGGAAATAGTCACAGCCCCATCACTGGAAGGCTTCAACACCCATCTTTAGATTATTTCCATTACGTCGTTTGAAGGGTGCACACCCAACCCGACAGAGCGTGAAGTTGCGCGAGAAGATGTCAGGTGCGCGTCCCAATGTCATTGCGCACTCGCATGATATTTTGCTCGGCGGGTATGTATGGCAGTCGGAAGCGCGCCCACTGACAATTAAGCCGGCAATTAAGCCCATTGAAGAGTCAATTGAAAGTGACTTTACGTGGCCCATCCACTTTTACAGTTGGCTAACAGGCCAATTGGCCAGGCGGCCTTCATGTTTTTGCTACAGCCTTGACCAGGGTGGATGAAATATCCGGGCTGAAATGTAATTTAAAAAGTGACTGAGGACAGAGGTCTTTTGAGTTCTGCTGTCAGGTGCTTGAATGTGCTGCATAAATACAATTTGCTGTATCTTTTACTTCTCATTTAATCTGCCCAGGTCTGCAGCTCCCGGAAGCAGCTCCACAGCTGCTGTCTGCCTTCAGGGAACTCATTAGGAGTGCCCATCCGCACCCTCACTTTTCTCAGCACCTGTCCTTTCCCTGCCGCGCACCCCCTCCCTCCAACCCCCAGCCCCGTCAGCAGTGCTGAGCCTCTCTCAGCGCCTGCTTCACGCTGGCTCCCGTTAATTGGCCAGCCAGCATGAAATCATGTTCAGGGGCCAATTGTGGCCGGAAGCACATTTTGCATCCGTTCCTGGACCCGCCGATCGTGCACGCCCGACAAGCGCAAGATTCAGGCCTAAGTTTTTATTGTCAAGTCTACCATTTCAGCAGGTCCTGGTTTACCTTCGGCCACCCATAAAAATGTTGGTGGAATATTAGTCTGTGATGTTGACAGCACCTTCCAAACCCATGACCTTTGCCACCTAGAAAGACAAGGGCAGCAGAAGCATGGGAACACCACCTCCTGCAAGTACCACCTCCAAGTCACACACCATACTGACTTGGAAATATATCACCGTTCTTTCACTGTCACTGGGTCAAAATTCTGGAACTCCCTCTCTAACAGCACTGTGGGTATTTCTACATCACATGGACTGCAGCAGTTCAAGAAGGCAGCTCACCGCCACCTTCTCAAGGGCAGTTAGGGATGGGCAATAAATGCTGGCCCAGCTGGCAGCCCACATCCCATGAACAAATAAGTAAAAGGTTTTGACACATGTAAAGCAGAAGCAGAAGCTCAGCTGAGGAATTAAATCTGTGATATTCCAGGTCTTCATTGTTTAGCTCAACTCATAGGGGTGCTTATACAACTAAGCCATCAGTGGGAAGTGCGGGGGGTGTGTTTGGTGCTAGAGGGCTGAAAATGAGAGCAGTCACTGGTGCAGAGCACAATTTTCTTGTTCATATTCATCTTCTGATATTAAACAATCCCAGGCCTCTGTCGTACAATTAGGTGCAGAGCAAACGTTCCTCCATGTTGCAGCTCAGTCATATCAGGTAATTTGCAAAGTTCTCATTAGTTGCACCAGTTCCTAATATTGAGCCTGAAAGCTGCATTCAGTAGAATGTTAAGCTGAATAAACATTTGCAGGAAGTTCTGTTTGACTGATTTCCATAACTAGGATGTGAATCAATAATAGTGTTAAGGATTCATTATTGCTAATGATTAGAAGTGTGAATGCAATCTACTATTAATGCTTTCTCTCCCTCCAATTTTCTCCCCTACTCATCTAAAGCTGCTGATGCATATTAGTTCGAGAGATGCCTGCAGCCCTTTGCTAGTTCACTTTCGGCCAGAAAGTGAGTATCAGCAAAATATTTGACCAAATTGGATATCACAGATGAGCCCATCCTGCCCTTATTTGACATGCTGACAAATGTACTTTGCAGCAGCATCATTGGATGGCAACTTGGATAAAGGACCATGGTTGATTTTCCCTAGTCTAGACAGTTAGACCAATTGTAGCTCCAACTAAGGTCAACCAGCTTAGCAGGAACTCAACTGGTCTTGTGGTGCAGTAGGTAGCATCTCTAACATTGCCAGACAGGTTAATCATCAACCTGCAGATCCTTATAATATGCCTATGTCAGGCGCTAAGAAAGCAACAAGTCTCCTGGTCAGCCAGAACCTCATGTCTGGTAACCAGAGTGCAACAGTATCCCCATGTTAAAAGACTCCACCTGCAGGTCCTTGCCATGATGTACTCCTTGGTAAGCATCCTCCTCACTTTGAGGACTGCCAGAAGATGAACTTGTCCAGCCATTATAAATACTGTGACTACAACAGCAGGTCTGAGACTGGGAATTCTGTGGTGAGTAACTCACATGCTGACTCTCAAAAGCCTGTCCACCATCTACAAGGCACAGGTCAAGAATGTGATGGAATAGTCTCCATTTGCCTGATGAGTGCAGCTCCAACAACCCTCAAGAAGCTCAGCACCATCTGGGAAAAAATAATCCACTTGACTGACACTCCCTCCACCATCGATGCACAGTGGCAGCAGTGTGTACCATCTACATCATTGTAGCAACTCAACACGGCTCCTTCGATAACACCTTTCAAACCTGCGACCTCTACCACTAGAAAGACTAGGGCAGCAGATGCTTGGGAACGCCACCATCTGCAAGTTTCCCTCCAAGGCACACACCATCCTGACTTGGAACTATATCACCATTCCTTCACTGTCGCTGGGTCAAAATCCTGGAACTCTCCTCCTAACAGCACTGTGGGTCTACTTACACTACATGGACTGCAGCTTAACAGCACCTTCTCAAGGATAATTAAGCATGGACAACAAATGCTGGCCTTGCCAGTGATGCTCACATCTCCTGAGTTAAAAATAATAGCATGAACATAATCTATCTGGCAAGGTGTGTACTTACCCAATGGTGCATCAATGAACTATGAATTGCAGTAAATATCAAGAAAGCAATTTTATGGTGGTGCTTGTGAGCTTTCACCTAATCATGTTAAAAGGAGATTTGTACAGCCAGTAAGTAATAATTTTATATCTGACATAAATTCCAGAAACAATGAAACAAAAAAAACGGAAGTGAGCTCAATAAAGTTTTGTTTACGAATATACAAATTAGGAGCAGGAGTAGGCCATTGAGCCTGCTCCATCAATTAATAATATCATAGCTGATTTGACTGTGGCCTCAGCTCTACTTTCTGGTCTACCCCCTATCATCTTTGACTCTCTTGTCAATCAAAAATCTATCATTCTTAGCCTTAAAAATATTCAATAATCTAGCCCCCTCTGCTCTCTGGAGAAAAGAATTCCACAGACAAATGACCCCCTGAGAGAAAAACTTTCTCCTCAAATCGGTCTTAAATGGGAGACCATTACTTTTAAACTATGCCCCCTAGTTCAAGTCTCTCTCAAAAGGGAAAACATCCCCTCAGCATCCAGCCTATCATGTCTCCTCAGGATCTGATGTTTCAATAAGATCGCCTCTCATTCTTCTAAATTCCAATGGATACCATCTCAAACAGCCCAACCTTTCCCATAAGATAAACCCGTCATCCCATGAATCAGTCAAATGAACCTTTCTGAACTGCTTCTAATGCATTTATATCATTTCTGAAGTAAGGAGACCGAAACTGTACACAATACTTCAGATGCAGTCTCACCAATGTCTTGTACAACGGTAGCAAAACTTGCCTAGTTTTGTTTTCCATACCCTTTGCAATAAATGACCATATTCCACTTGCCTTCCTAATCACTTGCTGTACCTGCACACTAGCTTTTTTTGATTCATATACCAGGACATCCAGGCCCCTCTGTACCACAGAGTTCTGTGACCTTTCTCCATCTAAATAGTTGACGCATTGGTTGTAATTTTCCAAAATTCTCGAGCTTCTAAAAAGGACCCATCAGATTGGAAAATAGTGAACATAACTCCTTTATTCAAGAAAGGAGGGAGAAGAAAGCTGGAAACTAGATGCCAGTTAGTCTCACATCTATCATGGGGAAAATGCGAGAATCTATTATTAAGAAGGTTATACAGCTTTTCTATTCTTCCTGCCAAAGTTGACAAGTTCAGATTTTCACACACTATATTCCATTTGCCAATTTTTTGCCTGCTTACTTAACCTATCTAAATCCTTTTGTAGACAATTTATGTCTTCTCCACAACTTACTTTTCTACCTAATTTTGTGTTATCAGCAAATTTAACAACCATACATTCAGTCCCTTCATCCAAACCATTGTTATAGATTGTAATTAAATAGTTGTTTGGTAGTACAGAACTTGAGTATTGCTGAAAAAAGAGACATGTAAAAGCTTTTCACCTTGCACTCACCAGGACACTTCACGAGAATACCAGTATAAGGGGAAAACAGCAGTTTAGACCGTATGTGAAAAGGGTGCTGATTGGTTGGCAAGTGGATTCTGATTTGTAGAAGCGTTGCCATGGAGAATGCACCAGTGATGGTCTCTGACAGTTAACTGCCAAGCATTGTATGAAATTTAAACCAGGCAGCTTGAACCTGATTGGTCAAGACATTGCCCTGAGGAATGAGTCAGCAAATGGCTGTCACTTATTTTGTTTAGCTGAAACAGGCACAATGTGTGTACATGTTCTTTCTTCCTGCAATGAACAGGACCCTGTGTATTAATATATGTAATTTCTCATACAGGCAAATGCACCACACTGCAAGCTCAACTGACAATCTTAAATTAGTTGTCAGCGTAATTCTTAGCACACTGAGGATTATGGAGCAAATGTTGTCCAATCGCAGAAACATGTCTAACGTTGGACACTGTGTTTTGAGTTTTGCAATCACAGGCTGGTTGGGTACGGTCTGTACCTTGCTCATTGTGAACAGCAGCTGAGACATGCTGTTTGATATGATCTGCCAGTCTTTGGGACATGCGGCCTACAACCTAGCATCACGCTGGCAATAAAATTCATATTCATATTGCTCATTTATGTGATAGGCAAGACGTCTTTTTGGCTTGACAGCAGCCTGTTAGTAATGAAGACCACTCATGTTGCTACTGTATAGTAGCAGTGTGAAGCAGCTAGCTTCACCTGTTGCTCAAATTTTTGAGATAATTGGCAACTCGTGCAGTTGAGTTCAGTTCAGATGATACCGCCCAAATAAATAGTGTTGCCATGGGATCTTCTCTAGGCCCAGCTCTTGCAAACATCTTCATTGCATTCCATGAGAAACGTGTCTTTGATGGAATGATACCTAACCTCCTAACCCTCGCATATTTCCGATGTGGATGTTACATTTGCTATATTTAAATCTGCAGCTGTATGTAATAATTTACTTACATGTCTTAATAGGCTCCATCCTGCACTTAAATTCATCTTGAATGGAGCAGTTAAATGAACTCCCTTTCCTTGACATACTAGTTGGGAAATCTGCCAGGGGTTCTCTACCATGATCTATCATGAGCCTACCTTCACTGGTCAGTATACATGTTGGGATTCTTACAGTTTCAAACGCTATAAGATTGGTCTTATTGGCAACCTTGTAAATAGGGCCCAAGCCATTTGCTCACCATACAAGCTTGATGCTGAAATAGAGCTCATCAAAGGCATTCTGCAGGATAATGACAACGCTGATCAGACCATCTCATGGTGTATATCACGCAAACTCATGACCAGGCCTAAGGCCATCACTTTCAGACCTGAAATGAGCCCAGTGTACCTCAGATTACCCTGGAAGGGCAAGGTATCTCAAAAATTTGAGCTCACAGTGTGGCGCTTTTGTGTGTACTAGAAGCTACACATATTAATACACCGGGCCCTGTTGTTTGCAGACAGAAGGAACATGTACACACACTGCGCTTGTTTCAGCTAAACAAAATAAATGACAACGATTGACTGACTCATTCCTCCGGGCAATGTCTTAACCAATCAGGTTCAAGCTGCATGGTTTAAATTTCAAATAATGCTTGACAGTTAACTGTCAGTCTCTATCACTGGTGCATTCTCCATGGCAGCGCCTCTACCAATCAGAGTCCACTTGCCCACCTATCAGCACTCTCTTCACATACAGTTCAAATTGCTGTCTTCCCCTTATATTGGTATTCTTGCAAAGTGTCCTGATGAGTGCAAGATGAACAGCTTCAACATATCTCTTTTTTCAGCAATACTTAAGACTGTAAATAGTTGACACCCCAGCAATGAACCCAATGGCTGTCACTAGTTATAGCTTGCCAACCCAAAAATGACCCATTTTTCCCTACTTCTGCTTCCTGTTAACTAACCAGTCCTCTATCCATGCTAATGTGTTACCCACTTTGCAATTAGCTCTTACTTTATACAGTAACCTTTGATGTGGCACCTTATCAAATGTCTTTTTGAAATCCAAATACACCACAGCTACAGGTTCCCCTTTATCCATGATACTTGTTACTTCCTCAAAGAACTCTCATAATTAGTCAAATATGATTTCCCTTTCACAAAACCATATTGAAGCCCAACGCAAACTGGAGGAACAACACCTCATCTTCCGACTAGGCACTTTACAGCCTTCCGGACTGAATATTGATTTCAACAACTTTAGGTCTTGAGCTCCCTCCTCCATCCCCACCCCCTTTCTGTTTCCCCCTTCCTTTTGTTTTTTTCCAATAAATTATATAGATTTTTCTTTTGCCACCTATTTCCATTATTTTAAAATATTTTTAAATCTTTTATGCTCCCCCCACCCCCACTAGAGCTATACCTTGAGTGCCCTACCGTCCATTCTTAATTAGCACATTCGTTTAGATAATATCACCAACTTTAACACCTATGTGTTCTTTTGTTCTGTTGTTTGTGACATCTTTTGATGATCTGCTTCTATCACTGCTTGTTTGCCCCTACAACCACACCAACCACCTCCACTTCTCTCTCTCTCCCCCCACCCAAACCCTCCTCCCCCACCCCACCCCCACACACCTTAAACCAGCTTATATTTCACCCCTTTCTTGGACTCACTCAAGTTCTGTCAAAGGGTCATGAGGACTCGAAATGTCAACTCTTTTCTTCTCCGCCGATGCTGCCAGACCTGCTGAGTTTTTCCAAGTAATTCTGTTTTTGTTTTTGACTCTGCCTGATTGCATGTAGATTTTCTAAGTACCCTGTTATCACCTTATCAATAATTGATTCTAGCATTTTCCCTCTGACAGAAGTTAGGCTAACTGGCCTGTAATTTCCTGCTTTCTTCTCCCTCCTTTCTTGGATAGAGGAGTTACATTCAGTATTTTCCAATCTGATGGATCCTTTCTAGAATCTAGGGAATTTTGGAAAATTACAACCAATGCATCCACTATCTCCGCAGCCACTTCTTTTAAGATCCTACGATGAAGTTCATCAGGACCTGGGGTCTGTTAGCCTTTTGTTCTAATGTTTTCTCAGTACCCTTTCCCTGGTAATTGCAATTGTTTCAAGTTCCTTCTTCCCTTTAACCTCTTTATTTACATGTATTTCTGGGATGTTATTTGTGTCTTCTGCAGCGATAACATTTAAAAATGAAAAAATAATACTTTTCATAAGCTGTTGATGTGATACAACTTTTATACTACTCTTAGAACATATTATTCACTGCCCATCTGAGAACAGTCTTCATTCACATTGATATTACTGAAATAAACCTGACCCCTCCACTACAATGATACTCCATATTCATTGTGCAAAGAGAAGGGCACCATGGGTAGATTTGTGCTAAAATAATGGATTTTGCGCTAATATAATTTAAACATCTTATTTTCTTTTTGGGGTGAGATTCATTGATGATGTTTCAATTTCCCCCATCTGTTCTAACGATATAGAATTTTGTTGAGATATACTTGACACCCTCGGCTATCCTGTAAAATTGGTATTCTTTATGTACAATGTACACTTTCAAGGCTTTCACCCAATGCCATTACCTGGACCACTGCCACAACAATTTGAAAATGTTGGACACACTCCCTGTGGTTTCCCATCCCCTCATCTGCGATCAGGGTATATTAGGTATTTTGCTGCATTGGTAATTTAGAGAATCTACTCTTGAACGTTGGTGCCATATTCCTTGTTTGGTTTGGTGTCAGTTGTCTTATTCTGCTTATGCAAAGAATCTATGGATGAATTCCTGCACTTAAGGAGCTATAAACTCTAAATTGTTGTTGGGTTTTTTTCTCCCTAGTCTAGCAGTTCTTGAAACACTCTATTGTTGCCCTATTTGAGACTGGGCAATGGATCTTGGATCTTCTGGTCTCTTTTGATCTGTATTTTAAAATCTCTAGGATGTGAATGTGAGAATTGATATTCGGCACTGTGACCTGACATACATTGTCTAATTGACTTTCTAGCCAATACACATGGTAACGCACACATACAAAACAGCAGAAATGGGAAAATAGGCCCTTGAGACAAGCATATTGCACAGAGAACAGAAGGACCAAATTATAAATATGCCAATACCTGTCTGGGAATAGCAGTTAGCTGAAGATATCAGTGTGTGTGGAAGCCTTGACGTATTCTTAGAAATTATGTCTCCTTGAAAAACCTAACCCTTGGCAGTCTAGTCAAATCAAGAATGATAGCACAGGCACAGTAATCATTCTTATACCCTGTTGAAAGTGACAAAAGGATTATTGAATGACTTAACCCTTTCTGCTTTGCTAGAAATTTCTGTATCATCCACTAGAATCACCAAAAACACAGGAGAATCATAATTTTGTCATGTTGATGAGTTTGGTTCTTATTTGAAACATGTCACAACTTCTCACTGGAGATAAAAATACAAAGTAAGACCATAGGAAATAGAATTTGGCTATTTAGCCCCTCAAGCCAGTTCCACCATTCAACATGATCTGATGTTCTATCTCCACTCCATCTTCCCACACTGTCCACACATCCCTTAATGCCTTTAATATCCAAATATTTATTGGTCTATATGCTGGGGTGCATCTGGAGGGAGGGGTAGCTCATGGTGAGGAATAACCCGTCGCTGTTTAGGAGAGGAGGAGAGAAAATAGAAATAGTGAAGGGTTATTTATCCTGGTTTACAGTTCTGGCTGTTAGCATCAGGAATTCCGACAAGAATAAACTTTGATAGTGAAGAATACATTTTGCAAAATCATTCGGTAAAATTTGGCATGCAAATGATCAAAGCATGGTATCCCCAATTTGGTGGCATATGGCCTCACTGTGGCAATGCTGGGTGTAAAATTGGGCAGAGAAAAGTCATTTACCACATGTTGAATTTTGCAGTATATAACTTTTGGGATGGGACATAATAAGGCTACATTTGAGGCGTGCAGAATCTCATATAAATTTAACAAAGTTAGATCCCACACTGAACAACTTGACTTCTGATACATCTCTAATAACAGTGTGCAAGTCACTAATATAAAACGAGCAATGGAATTTGGCCTGCACAAGTACTTTCTTAAAAAGCTTTTGAGTTAATATTAAAAATGTTTGCTTTCAATTTTACAATTACATTTGTTGCATCTTCCTACACACACTAATTGGTTTTGCTAGGCGCTCTTCTGGTTTTGCACTTTTTTATTATTCATTATTTCTGTTTGTTGTTGTCATTCAACTAGCATCATGCAATGCTGAGGATGGGAATTCCTAGGGGATGCTATGGGACTTTAAGATGTGGTGTCATTTGTGGCTCAGTTGGTAGCAGTCTTACCTCTGAGTCAGAAGATTATGGGTTCAAGCCCTACACCAAAAATTTTGTTTGCAGAAGTCAAAGCTAATACTCCTGTGTAATAGTAACAGGGTACAGTGCTGACTCCTGGATGAGATGTTAAAGTGAGACTCTACCTGACTTGTCAGGTTAACTTAAAGCGTCCCACAGCACCGTTTCGAAGAAGAGTTCTCCCTGGTCTCTTGGCCAATATTTATCTCTCAATTCAGCTTCACAAAACAGGTTATCTGCCACATTTTCTATATTTCAACAGTGCCCACACTTCAAAAATATTTAATTGGCTATAAAGTGCTTTGGAATGTTCTGTGGTTGTAAGAGGCACTATATAAATGCAAAACTTTCCTTTCTTTAGATTTTATGTTCCCTAAACAAGTACAGTACAGACAATGCTTTTTGACAAGATTTTCGAGTGTCAGTGTCTTATTTCAATTCAGGAGAGGCAGTCTCATTGTAAAACTTGGCACAGCCCATCTTCTGAGAAGCATATGGGAGTCTGCACCATGGACCAGCCCATTCCCCCTTTTGCCTTTTTGCAAAATGAAGCTTGAGTGTCACCCTTCTCCCTGGAGCAATTATTGGAATCCCTAGTACTGTCCTGACTGAGATCGGGTAACATAATACAGTCCAACAATTGAACTCATGCCTCACAGAGCTGGGTTACACACTTACCCACACGAAGCAATTCGCAGAATGAAACCTTATCCCAATGTGGAGATTGTTTCTTCCCTTTCATGCAGGATGATGTCACTCGCATAATTTCCTGGATTTGGAGTTTGGAAATAACCTTTGCTAGGATGCTGCAAGTGATAACCTATAACAGAGAATAGCTGGATGAAAGCCCCTTTTTCCACTTCATGAACTGGCACATGTGGGCCTGGGTCATCTGAGCAGGGGCAATGATGGTCGGATTGCCCCTGGGTTGGAAAATTCCCCTGACTCGACGCAGCTGCGCATTTGTTCTAGGATCTTCCGAGCTTGGCTTTCACAAAAAACACGTAATGCAGCGCCCATCAGAGGACTCCATCAGGGCAGACTGGAGTCGAGGGTAGACAGGACAAGTTGAAAGATCTAACCTTTGAATGTTAGTGAATGGATGAGCGAATGGGTGAGAGAGTGGATGAATGGGTGAGTGAGTGGATGGCTAGGATGGGTAGGTGGGTAAGATGGATAAAGGGGCAGGTGGATGAGGTGGGTGAGTGGGCAGATGGTTCGGGAATAATCAGGTTGGGTTGGGGGGGTGTCGTTGGGCGATTGGGAGGGTGGTCCCCCAACTGGCGGTAGCCGGGTGGACCGGAGGGGTAGCCGAGCAGTCAGGAAGAGAGCCATGGTCGGGAGGGGTAGTCAGGTCGAGGGAGTAGTCGGGTTGAGGGGCTAATCGATGGTAAGGAGAGGTTGTGTGGTTGGGGGGGTTAGTCAGGTCAAGAGAGATAGCTGGGTGGTCAGGAGGGGTAGTTGGGTGGCGGGGGGCATTGTCGGGTCAGGTCAGTAGGGTAGCTGGGTGGTTGGGAGGGTAGTTGGGCCAGGTCAAAATGGGGGAGTTGTTAGGTGGGGGATCGGGGGGTTTTATGGGGGAGGTCAGTTGTGTAGTTACCCAGTGCTAGACTAGGTTTTAACCTGTCTAACATTTCCATGGGTAACTACCCAGGTAAATACTGCAGAACTGTCTGAAGTTTCAATCTCCAGTCAGCAGCCCCCCCTAACTGCTGACTAACCCCAGACCACCCGATCATACCCTTGAAACTCCCCCGACCACCTCCTGAGCCCCCCACTAACCCATGCATCTGTAACTACGCCTCTGATCACCTGACTAACTTTCTGACTACCCGACTATCCCCCTGAACCCCTGACTACCCTTCCAACCATGCAACTCCCCCCACCCAACCCCCCACCACTCCCGTCAATGTCTCGTAGCACAGTCATCGCTTCATTTTTACAATTGGTTCTAATTGAAATGGTGGAGATCCAGATCTGCTCGCATGTTTCATATGTTGGGTCATCTTAAAATAAACCCAATTTCAAATTTGTAAAGTATTGTAAGACTGTAATGTGCTGGGGGGCAGGGGTTATTTTATGGACCCCACAAGAGCAGGAATTGGGGCGTGCCGGATGACTAGGCAGGATTTCACTTTCCTGATGGTGGGTTGAGATGCTGAGGTAAAGTCAGTGGTATGTTTGTGGCATGTTCATGAATATTCAATAGTGTAATTTAAAAAAAAATTATGTCCTGCCTTCAAGAGAAAGTTAATGGCGCTTGAGAATTTTGTGGCACCCAGTTCACAATCATTTGGCAGGCACCATTGAACTTTGTGCATTTATGTGTAAGTCAGCAGATTTCCTTGTTCAGCTCTAAGGCACAAGAAGGGGGAGCAGGAGAATGTCAGCTTGCATGGAGGCTCAGGACCCGCAAGGGTGAGTCAGTGATCAGGGAGGTTGTGGAGTGGAGTTGGGGGGTGGAGGAGCAGAAGAGGGATCCTGAGGAGGACAGAGTGTGGGGTCAGGGGCATGGAGGAGTGAAGTGGGAAGGGTCTGGTGTCCTGGGTGCAATGCAGGGGATGGGGACATTCATAAAAAAATGAGGGGCCTAAAGGGTGGGGTCAGTGCTATCCTAATGTGTATCCATCTCATGGCTGCCAGGGTCCTTACAGCGATTACATACGGCATTTCATTTATACCGCTGAGAGTGATCTCCGGAAATCTCCTCTACGATGTATAGAAGGGAGGGCCAGCTGAACATTTAGGTTTAGCCATATCCCACAGCGTACAACAGTGGACACCAACATGAACATTCAATAAAAAGTAAACAAAAAAAACACCACTGACAGAAATTTAGGTTGGCGTGTAGGTGTGTGCCCAACCCGATTGGCCGCGAAATTGCACGGGATGAGGATGGGGCGAGTGTCCTAATGTTATCCCGCGCTCACGTGATATGTTGGTCGGCGGAGATGCACAAAAGTCGGGAGCATGCCTGCCGACAGCGGGAATTAAAGTTGTAATTGTCTCCAATTTTTCATGGTCCGTCCAATCTTACGGTTGGTGGACGGGCAAAACGGCCAGGCGGCCTTTGCATTTTTCATGAAACCTCATCCAAGGGCAGGATGAGGCTTCTGTTATTAAATTTAAAAAAATAAAAATGTATGGACAGAATTTTTATCATGTATATGTTCAGATGACCTATTGTGATGCATGGACATTTTATTTCCCGAATTTTAAAATCTTTATTTATTCGTTTTGAAGTTTTCAGCTCCCTGAGGTAGCTCTCTGCCTTCAGGGGGCTTTCGTTCAGCGCTCGCCCACGCCCGCACTGACTTCAGCACTCGCCTTCCTCCCGCCCCTACCACCCCAACAGTGCTGAGCATTTCAACGTGCGCTTCACAATGGCTGGCCTTTAATTGGGGACCCATCATGGTCGGCGGTCCATTCCCTGGCCACTCCTGGACCTGCTAATCGCGCCCACAGGCCGACATAAAAAACCTGTCCCACATTGCTTCTGCCACAATTAGGGAAATGTCCCTCACTCCCCTGTAACGACCTATATCTACCAACCATGACGCACGCCAGTACATATAGCCCTCTGACTAAGATACTCTAAACAAATAACGATGATGCACACATGAATAAAATGAAATTAATGCAATGTGAAATAATTACAAGTGAATTCTAAATTTGAAAAAAACACCCATGCCACATTTTTGCTCAAGTTTTATGCTAATGTCAATGGAGTTGGGCAGGAAAGTTGTAGCGGCGATACAGAGCCTCCCTGTTTGTCCAGGAGGCTCTTTTATAGCCAACCCAGAAGTGCTGCATTGTCAGCTGACAGTGAGTCTCATCAATGAAAAGCTGAACTGCACATATTTTACTTGCACACTGCTGGCTCTTAGAATTTCTATTCTAATCGCATTGGAAATGGAAAAAGGAGAGAGCAGAAGTGGTGCAGTGTTCTGGATACAACAATGGGAATGGCTCACTGATGACAAAATCACATTGGCACATGAGATGGGACATGTTAATAAAAAGCACAGAAACTTGATTAAACTTTTTAAAAACAGACATGAAATCTCATCCCGCCAGTGGATGAGGTTTCATGTTTTTTCAGAAGCCCGCTGGAGTTCTTGGCCTGCTCGCCAGCCTTAAGGTTGGATGGGCAGGGCCTTTAATTGGTTCAACTACCCTGTCAATGGCCTCAATTGGCCATTGACAGGTTGGTGGGTGGACAGCTGATTTCGCTGTCCGCCTGCCTTCCGGAATATTTAAATGGGGCAGGATCATCCCACGTCATTTTCGCGTCGGCGAGCAGGCTCTGACCCCAACTCGCCGACGGAAAAATTCAGGCCATAGAATCTATTCTCTGGTGGAATTTTACGCCGGTCGGGTTTTACTGACCCACCGTCGTCAATAATCATTTGAAAGACTCGACGCATTTTACAGCCCCGCCCCTGCAGCAGCATGGTTGTAAAATTCCACCCCACGAATTCCATGAATCCTATTGCATAATAAAGTGAAGACTCAACATAGCCAACATTTATCATTAAACCAATAACCTAATTGTTTAAGGACTTGCAAATGGATTTAAAAGTGGACAATTGTAAGACAATGTATACTGGAATAGGAGACATAAACCATCCGGAAAACAAAGGGATCCTATTTTGTCATAGGCTAGAGTAAATAATGAGATTGGATGAAAAGGCTGACTGTAAAAATGTCTACCTTTAGAGGGTCATCTTTAGGTGGGGGGATGTTAGGATCTCTCTGGATGGATGGGTCAAATGGCTTTCCTCATCCATAGTTATCATGATCTTGTGAGAAGTGATTAGGGCTGAGTCAGTTTTAACTTCTGCCAAAATGAACCGATAACTTTCTGGTTGGGATTAGGATTGGAGGTCTTACTGTGAGACAATCAGATATATTTGTTATTTTATTTCCTTCAGCAGGACATTGAGGCAATACATTCATAGTATTTACCTGCATTTTCCTTTAAGACTCAAGTTGAATCTCAAAATTTCAACAATTCCTGTGCACTGCCTGAGCTTGGTTCTCATGATTTAGCCAGCACCCGTTCCCCAGGTTGAGATTATTGTTTTATAAATTAGTTACCTCTGGGCCATATATTATCTGATAGCAACTTCCTCTTGTTCTGAAAAAACAAAAGATCAATGGAGTCAGTGCAAGACAGCATCAAGGTTAAGATAGGATGGGATAATTAGCATCAAGCTTGGGCTTTCAAAGTTCCTGGAGTGCAACAGGAATAGAAGATTCTGTGGGATTGCTGAGAGATATTTTAACTTGAATACAGGTACAACCAATTACATCTATTGCTTACATAACAACAGTCGCTGTGTTTCAAAATAATTCCCTATATGTGAAATGAATTGTAGTTTAAGACAGCAACCTCAGAGAGTGGTAGGAAAGGAGACATCCTATCCCTGTTTTGACCTCAGAAGAGAAGCAGGTCTCCAGGCAAGCAGCCTGCCTCTGTTTGCCATTTTAACATCCAACAGGTAGCAGCAGAAAGAGCTCTGTCCAGGTCAATGGCTTCTCCTCAGCTACACTGTGAACTACTGGAACCTTGGAACGTCCAAGAGATAGGCCAGGGAATAAATCAGCGAGAGGTCGGGGAATAAATCAGTGAGAGGTCGGGGGATAAATCAGTGAGAGGTCGGGGGATAAATCAGCAAGAGGTCCGGGGATAAATCAACGAGAATTCGGGAGATAAAACAGCGAGAGTTCAGGGGACAGCCTCTCAGTCGGCAGAGGCAGTCAGCAGTGGAGAACCAGAGCGGTTGAGGAGCTGGAGGCAGTAACCATCAACTAGAAGACGGGGTGAGGACCCAGAGGCAGGAATCACCACCTGGTGGTTACTGCCTAGTGCAGCACATGCCAACAGTGAGATCACAAGGACACCACTGCTCTTTATGAATCCCAGGAAGGAGTATGTGTATCTTTATGTCCTAGGCCTACACGGTGGAGCCTAGTCCCCAGTCATCTCGGACACCCTCGCCATTGGACCAAGGCCTAGCTCCATCAAGCCTGTGTGGTAGCTGGTGTGCAAAAGCCACCCCACTTTGAAAGAAGTCACGCACTGGCATCTTAAACCCTTAAAATGAAGCTCGGGACCTGGAACGTAAGGACCCTTATGGACTACCCCAACAGCAACAGACCAGAACGGCGTACTGCTATCATTGCCCGGGAGCTCAGGTATTTCGACATTGACATCACCGCCCTAAGTGAGACCCGGCAGGCAGGGGAAGGCCAGCTCCAGGAACAAGGAGGCGGTTACACCTCCATCTAGAAAGGTAAACCAGTAGAAGATCACTGCCTCCATGGGGTTGGCTTCGCCATTAAAAACAAACTAGTTGGCCATCTCAAAGACACCCCTTACAGGATAAATGAGCACCTCATGACCTTCAGCTCACCCTAGCCCAGAAACAATGTGTTACAGCCCTCAGAGCGTACATCCCAACATTGGATGCCACAGAAGAGGAATCTTATTGCAGTCTCGAACAATCCCTGGCCCAAGTCCCAGTGGGCAATAAGCTGATCCTCCTTGGCAACTCGACGCCAGAGCTGGGAAGCACACAGACCTCTGGGAAGATGGAATCAGCAGAGATGGGGTAGGGTAATACAACATCAACGGTACCCTCCTCCTGAAAAAATGCCTAGAACACAGCCTTGTCATAACCAGCACCTTGTTCCATCAGAGAGACAAGTACAAGGCCTCATGGCAACACCATCACTCCAAGTACTGGCACCTGCCCGACCACATCATTGTCCAAGCGAGGGGCTGCAATGACTTGCGTATCACCCGCGCCATGACAGGAGCTGACAGCTGCTGGATGGACCACTGCCTAATTTGCTCTGTCATCAACATCAATGTAACCCCAAAGCAGCGACGGCAACAGAGACAATGCCGCAGGAAAATCAACACTGAGGCACTCAAGGACTCTGATAAGAGACCCCTATTCAGCCAGCACCTCACTGCCATCCTGGCGACTCCTGGTACCCAGAGATGTAGAGTGTACACGGTGCCTGGCCTACCAGGTCAGCATCTGGCTTCCATTATCAGCACCTGTGAAGAGATGCTTGATCACTCGACCAAGAAACACCAAGACTGGTTCAATGAGAATGACCAGGAGGTCCAGGAGCTGATAAGCCTCAAGCGCAAGGCATTTCTGAACCTGAAACAGCAACACAACTCAAGAGCAAGAAAACAGCTCTACAGACGGCTGAAGGCTGAGATCCAGCAGAAAACCCGCGACCTAAAGGATAGATGGAGGATGGAGAAAGAGCAGGAGATCCAGCAATTAGCCAACAACCATGACGTGCGAAGTTTCTTTAGCACAGCCAAGACCACCTATGGCCCGAGCACCCAAAGCCCCACTCCACTGCTGGCCAAGAACGGAGAGGAGCTCATCAAGGACAGAGAGGCTGTCAGTGCCTGTTGGAAGGAATATTTCTTTACAGAGACTCTGTCTTCAATGAGAGTGTCCTCAACTCCATCCCACAGCATGTTACCCACCACCATCTCAGCGCAACCCCAACCTGGCACGAGGTTGAAAAGGCCATTCAACAGCTAAAGAGCAACAAGGCAGCAGGAATAGATGGAATTCCTGCAAAAGTACTAAAACATGGTGGAGAAGGTCATCGTAAGAATCTTCAATCGCCTTCTCCCTGTGGCTGAAGAGCTCCTCCCAGAGTCGCAATGTGGATTCCGCCTACTAAGGGGCATAACGGACATGATCTTCACTGCGCGGCAACTGCAAGAGAAATGCAGGAGCCAGCACCAGCCCTTGTACATGGCCTTCTTTGACCTCACAAAAACCTTCGACATTGTCAACTGCGAAGGATTATGGAGCTTCCTCCTCCGTTTCGGCTGCCCCCAAAAGTTTGTCACCATCTCTGCCTGCTCCATGATGATATGCAAGCCGTGATCCTGACCAGCGGATCCACCACAGACCCAATCCACGTTCAGACCGGAATAAAGCAAGGCTGTGTCATCACACTGACTCTCTTCTCAATCTTCCTTGCTGCAATGCTCCATCTCACCCTCATCAAGCTCCCCGCTGGAGTGGAGCTAAACTACAGAACAAGCGGGAACCTGTTCACCCTCCACCGCCTGCAGGCCAGATCCAAGGTCATCCCATCCTCTGTCATTGAACTACAATATGCAGAAAATGCTTGTGTCTGCGCACACTCGGAGGCCGAGCTCCAAACCATCATCAACACCTTCACAGGTGTATGAGACCACAGGCCTTACACTAAACATCCGTAGGACAAAGTCCTCTGCCAACCTGCCCCCTCCATACTGCATTGCCTCCAGGCTATCAAAACCCATGACAATGACTTGGACAACGTGGACTACTTTCCATACCTTGAGAGCCTACTGTCAACAAGATAGACATTGATGACGAGGTTCGACACCACCTTCAGTGTGCCAGCGTAACCTTCGGCTGCCTGAGGAAGAGAGTGTTAGAAGACCAGGACTTCATGCCTAGCACCAAGCTCATTGTCTACAGAGCAGCAGTGATACCCGCCCTCCTATATGGCTTAGAGATGTGGACTATGTACAGCAAGCACCTCAAAACTTTGGAGAAGTACCACCAGCGCTGCTTCCACAAGCAAAGCACTGGCAGGATAGGCGCACCAACGTCAGTGCTCTCGCTCAGGCCAACATCCCCAGTATCATAGCATTGACCACGCTCGATCGATTCCACTGGGCGGGTCACATCGTCCACATGCCTGACACGCAACTCCCAAAACAAGTGCTCTACCCAGAGCTTCAACACAACAAATGCGCTCCAAGAGGGCAGAGGAAATACTTCAAAGACACTCTCAAAACTTCCTTGAAAAAGTGTAACATCCCACCAACATCTGGGAATCCCTGGCCCAAGGCTGCCCAAAGTGGAGGGAAAGCATCCGGGGAGGAGCTGAACACCTCGTGTCTCATCGCCAAGGGCTAGTTGAAGTCAAGTGTCAACAGCAAAAGGATCACGTGGCAACCTGGGCACCCCGCCCACCCATTCCCCTTACCACCGTCTGCCCTACCTGTGACAGAGACTGTAGGTCATGCTTAGGGCTCTTCCGTCACCTGAGAACTCATTTTTACTGTGGAAGCAAATCATCCTTGACCCCTTGGCAGATAATCAGCAGAAGCCTTATGCATCTATCTGGAGCTCAAATTGAAATTACACTGGTCAACCGGCAGAGCTTCTGAGGAATTTCCCAGCAGTTAATTTTAATCTTTTGCACAGGGAATATGACTGAACATTGCCATCATAGTTTATCAAACATATCTTGAGTGTGTCTACTGCCTTCCCACTCTCCCAGGTTACACAAAAACACAAGAAATGGGTGAAGGTATAAAGAAGTCCTGCTACTGTTGTGCAGGGTTTTGGTGCGACCACATCTAGAATACTATGGGCAGTTTTCCTGTTGAACCTATTCCGCTGCCATTCAATGCAATCATGGCTGATCTTGGGTTTCAACTCCACTTTCCCACCCACTCCCGATATCCCTTGATTCCCTGAGAGACCAAATATCATCTATCTCAGCCTTAAATGTATTCAGTGATGGAACATCCACAATCCTCTGGGGCAGAGAATTCTAAAGGTTCACAATATTTTGAGTGAAGTAAATTCTCCTCATCTCAGTCCTAAAAGCCCTTATCCTGAGACTGTGCCCCATGTTCTAGATTCCCAGGCCAGCAGAAACAATCTCTCAGCATCTGCACTATCAAAGACCCTTCAGGATCTTGTATGTTTCAAGGAGATCGCCTCTCATTCATCTAAAGTCCAGAGAATATAAGCCCAATTTACTCAGCCTCTCATCGTAGGACATCCTCTCAACCCAGGGGTCAGTCTAGTGAACCTTGGCTGGACTGCCACCAATGCAAGTATATCCTTTCTTACTTGTGGAAACTAAAACTTCAGTTTTCCAGATGCGGTCTCACCAAAACCCTGCACAACTATAAAAGGCCTTCTTTATTCTTGTACTCCAATCCCCTTGCAATAAAGGCCAACATGTCATTTGCCATCCTAATTACTTGCTGTACCTGCATGGTAACGTTCTGCATTCATTGAACAAGCACACACAAGTCTATTTGGAATATCAACACTTACAAGTTTCTCACCATTTAAAAAAATTCTGCTTTTCTATTCTTACCACCAAAGTGAATAACTTCACACTTTCCTACATTATACCCCATCTGCCATCTTGTTGCCCATTTTCTTAACCTGTCTATAACTCTTTGCAGCCTCTCTGTGTCCTTCCCACAGCGTACCTTTCCACTTAACTTGGTATCATCAGCAAACTTAGATACATTAATGTAGGTTGTAAATAGCTGAGGGCCCAGCACTGACCCTTGCAGCACTCCACCATACACTGCCTGCCAACTTGAAAATTCTCCATTTATCCCCACTTTCTACTTCCTGCCTGTTAACCAATCCTCTATCCATGTTAATATACTACCCCAACTCCATGAGCCCTTTCTTACCTATTAACCTTTTGTGTGGCATCATATCAAAAGTCCTTTGGAAATCCAGGTATAATACATCTACTGGTTCACCTTTATATGCCCTATTAATTTCATCCTCAAAAAAACTCTAATAAATTTGTCAAACAGGATTTCCTTTTATTAAAACCATGTTGACATGTTCTAATCATACTATGGTTTTCTAAGTGCACTGTTAAGACTTCTTTAATAACAGATTCTAACATTTTCCCAATGACTAATGTTAGGCTAATGGCCTGTAGTTCACTGTCTTCTGTCTCCCCTCTTTCCTGAAAATGTTGTAACATTTATCAACTTCCAATCTGGTGGGACCATTCCCGAGTCAAAAAAATTTTGGAAAATCATAGCTAGCGCATCCACTTTCTCTGCTTTTGAAACACAAGTAAACACATTCTGAAGACATCTTAATGAAGCAATTGTCAGCTGACTAAGAAACAATGAAGTAAAAATAAGATATTCTTTCCTTGATTATCCTTGTGGAATATCAATAAAGCAAAATAACAAATTATTCTAACACATTAACTCAAATAGATTATAGTTAGACAAAATTAATGTAACAAGACTTTGCCAACAGCAATGAATCAAATGATCTCAAAGCTTGGTAACGTGATACTGAGTGAAAGACAAAACAGTTGGTTGTTTGATGGAAATGTAGATTCATTGGAACTGAAATGGAACAGTAGCTTTGTAAGGTGCATATGTTTTTTGTAATATTTTCCATACAAAGTTTAGAAGTAAAATCTGGATTTATAACAATTGCAGTTTTGCATTATTTGAAAGACAAAAATAGGCTATTCTTCCCCATATACCCTGTTCCTCTTCTCAAGCTACTGATTTATCTGGGCTACAATTCCGCAGATGCCAGTAGCCCAGCAATACTTTGCCAAGGGCTTTCATTCATTGGTAAACCTTGATATTGAGATTTTGGAAGGTTACTAAATTGTAGAAGATAAATAGCTATTCCTGATCTAAGGACATGCACTTTCCAGTTACTAGTTACTGTTTAGTGGCTAGGATTCCTGTTTGATTATTTCCCCTTTGAAGCCCAACAGTTCTGACACAAATTCTAACACTCCTCCCATTGACATGGTTGAGATCTAGCAACTCAGTATAGACAAAGGTTGCAGCTTGGATCTTCCTGATCCGTATGCCTTCTAACCACATTGACTAATGCATCCACCTATATAGCCCAATCTTTCTTTCTGGATATTTCAGGAAAATAATTTGATTAATCATGAAATGTAGATATTTAATACGCTGACCCGCCATCCTAATATTTCAAAGGTTCAATAAATGTGAGCCCCTAAATTGTGTTTGCACTCTAATCTAATATTAACGCATTGAAATCACTGACTAATCACAGATGGAATTATGGCGACACTGTTATAGCCACATGCTCCAGCTTGAATAGAAAATGAATTACATTCTCTTGGACAGAAACGGTAAGTGCACTTCAAATGAACTTCATATCTGTATATTTACTAAACAAATATCTACCACTATTAAGTGACCAAAGAAATACTCATAATGATCAAAAAACACTCACAAGCGCTGCTTTTCCTTTGCCCTAACATTTTCCAAACACACAATGTGTTAAAGTGTATGAATAGAATGAATAAAATGTGTGAACAAGAGTATTGAGATCAAATGCTTAACAATTATACTTATTAATCAGTGTTTGCTAATCAGAAATGCAACTTACCACATCTAGATTCCAAATGCGTCACAACTGACTACTGGCTAATGTACTCATCAACATTGCTCTTGTTCCTATTAAGAATATTTTTGTTAGATATTTTGTTAGATTTTGAATTGCTCCTCTCTTATTCACAAAGGGATGAACAGTATCACTAATGAGCTTCCTTTTGAACCACATCTTGAGATTTGCTGTTCATCATGTTCTGCAAATAACTAGTACATAGACCATTAGGAACTCACAAAGCTTTGCTTGCAATATAGCCATCTCTTACATAATTTATCTCTATGTCACATTTAGGTGGTCCCAATACTTAATAACTTTTTTGCCAGTCACATGCCAGAATACGGGCAGGAATGAGGTCAGGGTTTAGGCTCAGTTATTTGCTGCTGTTGCGCTGGCGAATCAAGTACTGATTAGATCATACTGAACTTGAATTTTAAAACTGTGTTGATTTTAAGAGGGAAGGAAGACGGGGGTGGTGGGGGGGGAGGTAAGGATTTGCATAGTTGTCAAGGTTGGGGGCAAAAAAATGAGTAAAAGTTAGAGTGGGAGACTCAATGGCCTGGATTTTCCTCACATTCGCCAGCCAACTTTGGTTGATGCAGTGGGAGTGAATGAAAGAAATCAGAGCAGGGTGGCTTTCAAACGGAAGCTTACACCCACAAAGTGTCAGTCATTATGTTCCTGAGCCCCACCTGCCACAAGCTTTGGCCATCTGCCCTGAGCCTGACCTATGGTGGCTTAGTTTCTTTCTCTCCGACATTTTTCCATGTTTCTACTACTATCCCGCTCCCAGAAAATGCCAACAGCTACAAAAGGAGTGTAACAAACCTGGTAAGATGTCCCAGAGCTGGGAGAACACAATGCACACTATTGGTGAAGCCTGTAGTTTTTTAAAAGATAGAAATAGACTTTGGCTCACCTAACCTGTTGAGGCGTTAGATTTACTTATAGCGCAAACTTAAAAGAAATTCTACAATTTATGGAACAGCCCCTTTAGGAATTGCCTTGTTTCTTTAGTTTGAGGAGAAAGATGATGGGAGGAATTGTCCCAGATTTGCACTAAGTGCGGTAGCAGGCGGGTAAAGCAATGTTTTGCCTGTCAGCTGCAATAGGGGCTTTTCATGCCATATTGTCCCAATCCCGCCACATCAATTATGCATTCCCGGGAAACATGCTGTTTCCATGGCGGGCGGCCTCTCATTCACTCACCACACCATCACCTTGCCGCTTCATCACACTGGGCACCATATTTAAAGTCCACCGCGCTCACACCTCTCAGCGCTTCCAACCCACAACTGCTGCAAAGAAGACAAGATGGTCCCAAAAGGCAAAAAGACTGCAGCCCCCAGGTTTAATGACCCATCCCTCCAGCACCTTTTGGACGCAGTGGAGGCTCGCCGTGATGTCCTCTACCCCCGCTCTGACCGCAGGATGGGCAGCAACCTCACTAACCTGGCTTGGGAGGCGGTGGTAGCAGTGGTCAGCACAAATGCCCTGTAAAAGAGGACAGCCACCTTTTTTTGCCAAAAAAGGATGAATGGTCTCATCTGTTCCACCAAGGTAACTCACTCTTCTCATCACTCTCAACTCACACACTCACAAACCCATCACACATCACAGAGATTTCACACCTCAAGAGACAGCATCACTAACTCTCACACACACCCTCACATCTCCATCAGGCTCATACCCTCTCAACCTTGCATCCTCAATCTGCCCATGGCTCCACTCACCACACAAAACTTCCATGCAGTGCCATGTGTCCTGCTCACAATCTGTCCACCTATTTTCATGCAGGAGAAGCTGGCTCACAACAGCAGGGAGAAGTCCCAGAACTGGGCTGGAGTGGTCCACATTAGGTCCCTCACTCACTTTGTGGAGTGTGCCATTGCACTGACTGGTGAGGATGTGGACTGTGTCAGAGATGATGGTAAGGACAGTGAGGATCCTGTACCAAATCATCCCTCTCCCAACGCAAATGCGAATGCTCTCTCTTCTGTTTTTGATTCTGTTACCATGCAATAATTATCTCTGCTTTGGTTCATAGGGAACTCTGCCAAGCAACCAACACCCTCAGCCAGCCAGTCCCTCAGCGCCATCCAGGACGTCACCTTTAACTAAAAGGACACCTCCCCCATTGAAGAGCTGGAAAGAAGCAGCCTGGAAGACCCATCACAGCGTTTACCCACACCCTACACCAGCACAGAGACCCACACTTCGGTGCAACCTAGATCTAGAGCAGGCTCGGGTTCACATTCTGGTGGTCACTGCACAGACACATGTCCACAGCAGCAGGAGGCAGGTTCAGCCGAGCTCCCCAGCACTCAGAGGACTGCTGGGGATCAAGCATCTGTGAGGCCCAAGTCAGATGATGAGCCTTTAGATTTGGCCTTCCAACTCATCCTGAAGAGTCAGCAGAAGGCAGGGGAACATTACAGAAAGCTGTTGGAAGCCCTCAGCAGAGTGGCACATGAGCCTGTTCTCTGATGAAGCGGTGCGCACATTTGCATGCATAGAGGTCTCCATGGGGAGGATGGCGGATGCCATGGAGACCGTGGTCAAGCAGAACACAAGGATGTGTGCAGACCTGCAGTCCATTGATGGGAGCCATGGGAGAGTTCATGCAGTGGCAAAGCAAGAGGGAAACGGGGCACTTTGATGTTCCCCCAAGTGCTCCTTCCCCTCAATGAGTCAGGCCAGGTCCACATGCACCCGAAGAGAGGAGGAACAGCAGCTGGACACCCCTGGGTCGTCCACTCTGGAATCTCAAATGTTGCCCTCTCCCTCCGAGACCCCTTTGCCTGTGATCCCCTCAACTTCATCCCCTATCACCGCAGAGGGAGCAGCTGGCCAATGAGTGATTCTGGATGAAGAAGTGTCTGTATGTCATGGCTTTTCAGAGCCTCATGCAAGCATTCGCCCATGTATGTGGAGCCTTCATGTATCACACTCACCTCAATGCCCCAAGCATTTTGAATGCTGCCTGCTGGGGTTCTCTCTCAGTTGTCCATGTGAGCTGACCTGCATCTTTGCCCATCCAATGATTACACTCCCATGCAGCACCTGATCTCACCCACCATGATTGTCATTTCACTTTCGATTTGGACACCATGGCTCGGATTTGGATTTTCGTGCGCTCCCCCATCTTTTCCCCTACCCCAGTCACCCATTTCATTTGCCCCATCACAGTTGCCCCCCTGGCATCACCTTCCACCTCCCCTCCTTGACCTACCAGCCGCAACCCTCTTCCTTCTAGGATGTCCAAGTGAATGTGCGTGTTCTCATCTGTCCCGAAAATCTCACTCCCATAAGCATTCACCTCTGCAACCTCCTCATTCCCACCCCCAGAGTCTGCACCTGCCTCCGAGTCCCCACTAATCACCTTCTCTGTCCCTTCTACCGCTACTGTTGAACCCTCAGCCTCCCACCCTACCGTCTCACTCTGCCCTGGGGCATTCTCACCATTCCCTCATACCAAGCCGACCTGTGCTCCCCAGGAGGCAGTCCTGGACCCATCAGGCCCCTCCCTTGCCTGCCCACCTGGACATTCCCCCTCCCAGGTCCCTTTTCCCCCTGGAATCCCTTTCCCCCGGAACTCCTTCACTCCCTGGAACCTCTACCCGCCCCTGGAACCCCCTCACCCCCTTAGTTCTCCTGCCCTGCCCCCAGACTCCCCCCCACTTAGTCCCGCCCCCTTCCTGACTCCCTCAGACACCCTTACATCTCCTACCATCCTTAGTCCTTCCCCCCTCCTGGCTCCTTTCTCCATCCTTTCCTCTTCCTCCAGTCACCTTCTTCCTCCAGCCTTACTCCTTCCCCCTTCCTGACTCCCTCAGGCACCCTCACTTCTTCCTCCAACTTTACTCCTCCCCCTTTCCAACTCCTTCCTCCACCCCTACTTCTTTCTCTACCCTTACTCCCTCCCATCTCCACACTCCTTCCACCCCTCGGACTCCTTTCCCTCTCTGCACGCTCTCCTCCCCCTGGACTCCTTTCCCTCTCTGCGGTCCTACCTCCCCTGAGCCCCCTCCCTCTCTGCATTTCTTCCTCCCCCGGACTACCCCTTCCTTCTCCATACCCCTTCCTCCCACCCAGAGTCGCTCCCCTCTCCGTACTCCTTCCTCCCCTAGACTCCCTCACCTCTCCACACCCCTTCACCCTTCTGAACTCTGAACTCCTACCCTTACACCTTATACTCTCCAACCCTGTACACCTACTTCCCCAGTTGCCATCTTCTCCCCCATTACCCCTCCTTCCCCCATACCCCCTCCCCCTCCCAGTTTCACACCTTGTACACTTTCATTCCCCCCTCCCCTCTTCACCCCACTGACACCTTAATTGCCCCCTCCCAATCTCACCCCAACACCTTAATTGCCCCCTCCCAACCTCACACCCCCCTGACACCTTAATTGCCCCCTCCCAGCCTCACCCCCCGAAACCTTCATTCTCCCCTTCCAAACCTCACCCCCTGACACCTCTTCCTCTCCCAGTCGGTCCGAAACTTTCCTCTCCTACCCCTTTGACTATCATCCGTTGTGAGCATCAATGGTGACTTTCCAGCTTCCGTGAGCTGCTTCGCAGCAGAGCCATGTCCACGAGAATCCACCCAGCTTGCCATAGACATTCCTCCAGGGTCCCATTGATGTCGGGCCCCAACATCTTCTGCTCCTCGGATGTCCATGATGTGAGCAAGGCCCTGGCAGTAAGTCCTGAGTTTTGCATGTCGCAGTTGTCAAGACGTGTTCTACACCAGCTGACATGAGTGTGCGATCCAGCAGGGGGGGGGGTGGGGGGGGGTGGGGGGGTGGGGGGGCGGTGCGGTGGTGGGGGGATACATAAGTCTAGCGGGCTGGCCTTATATTGATATGCTGATGTAATACAATGAAGTTCCTGACGTCCGATGACGAAGATCGCTTCCCACCATCAGCGGGTGGAGCAGAAGATCGCAAACTGGGTTTACAACATCGTGAAGCTGATTTTTGGCTTCTCGCCATTTTGTCCACTCACACCTCCAAACACGCCTGATGCCAGCGGGCACAGAAAATCCCAGTTGATGAGTGCATGGAACAGTGGAGGATGGACCCTTATATGTCTACTTCAATAAAAGGACTAGGAGATCACATCTGACACAACATGTATTTTCCCTCCAAGAGATGTAGAAATGTAATGCTGCAGATTGCAGCCAATAACCACCAGGCCCACAGCTTTTAATTTTTAATCCATCTGTTCAATGCAAGTAGCTGCAGTCAATGTCATAACATTTAGACTTGCCTTAGATATCCACTTGGCATTGGTCACTCCTGTAATTGTGTCTTAAATTCTGAAGTGTGGTGATGCTTCCCAATGCCAAATCATGCAGAATCCTCACTTGTATTCCTCTGATCTTTCGATATAAGTGGACTAACAACACTGCATTGAGACGAGGCCACAGGCAAATCGTTAAGCCACTTTATTTTACAGGCAGCAAGTGAATGGAAGGAATCACAGTTATAAGAAAAAAGCTTTTATCTTAATCCAACTAACTTAATTTCCTCATCATAAATAAGAATAACAATGAATATATGCCACACTGACCTTTTCAGAATGCTGATTTAGCCTTTTCTTGTTCAGTGTTAATGCTGAAGTTTTAATGCTCAAACTGACCATCACTGTCTTGGCCTCATCAGCTCCCTTTTAACCAGAGAAATCTATACAGTCCTCTAACTCTCTCCCTTGTTTGGCAATTGGCCAGCAGGCTGCCAACTAAATCACTTACCACCCACGCCTGCATATGCGTACTTTCAAACCATCTCCCGCTGTTCTCAAAATGGGAGCATTTTGGTGAAATGGGGTCAATTATAATCTCTCTAGGAATGCAGCCTTGTGAGCAGCTGGCCTATCCTGGGGTCATAGTGGGAAGCCTGACCAATATTGACTGCCAGGCGTCATCAGCAGCTGCTGACCAACATCTTGACCAAAATCGAGTAGCAACTGGTCAGCCGAGACCAAAGGGAATGGTCCCCTGTACTAAGCCTTCAGGATGCAGTCTGAATGAAATTGAGGTCAAGAGAAGGAAGCACAGTGCAAAACGGTTTTATTAAAGGTCATGAAGGAGCGGACCTTCCCTTCTCGCCCACAGAGAAACTTAAAAAATTCAAAGCAGCTTATCTTTTTGGTCATCCTCTGACCTGGAACTCACCACCTGCCAGATTTGGCCTGGTGGGGAAGTAACCATTCTCCTTCCATTCATTCCTTAAGTTAACATTCCAGTCGGGTGGGCGCCCTTTAAATGTGTGGTTGACAAGATCAGATGGGCAGCCAGTGAGCAATTCCCTTGCTCCATTTTTACTGCCCATTTCCAGTTTTCTCCAGATGGGGCTTAAAATTTCTCCCAATGAGTCTGAAGTATTCAATTGACTTTTACTGTTTGGGTTCAAAATGATACGCATAGAAACATTCTGCAAGTTCTAACTTCAATACTTTCACATGGACCCAGCAGAGAGACATCGAGCACTTTTATTGAGCTTCAGGGTTCTCCTGGGTCCAGAGTGCTACTGATGGCATTAAAAGCTCCATTTGTGCACACCCTCAATTACCTCCATAGGAAGGGTTATCATTATCTAATTCTGCAGCTGTTGTGTGATGCCAGCTACCCAAATTTTACATGTGAGCACACACTAGTATGTAAGCTGTAATAATGTTTTTATTTTGTGGTAATCCATAATGTGCATCATAGCCAGAACAATGCACCCAAATAATCATTTGGAGAGAGGGATATCCTTTGCAATCATGTGAGATGACCCCACTCTGGTCAACTGCATATGGCAATCATCATAATGAAGCACTTGTGTTGGTGCTATCATTAAGGAGACAATTGGAATTTTAAAATGACACTCCAGTTGCCTCAGTAGAAGCTCTGCAGCACAGGAAGTATGTCACAAATTATAGGGGCTGCTGCATGCTGCATAATTCAGCAATTCAGAAAGGATTGTTCTTTCTGTCTGCAGATGATGAGGAGGAAGAAGTACCAGGCTCTTCAACTCCTGAGTGTGCTGGGGCCAACCATAAGGAAGAGTAAGTGGCTCAAGCCACTGCCTGCAGCTTGGGAAGTCTGAGAGCAACTCACAACTGCTTTCACTAAATGTTAGCTATGCCTTCAGCACAAAGCATCATTTTGTGGAAGAGCCCTTGTAATTGCGCACTGCTGATTATTATTCACACAACGAATACATTGTAAAATTATTCAGAGACAAAATACATTCTAAACACAATGAACAACAGGAAAAGCCATCCAGAAACCCAAATCAAAAAATGCACAACCTCACAGATAAACAGTATTACTGATTTCCAAATCAATTCTTCTTACTTCCACTTATTAACCATGTGTCACCTCTTGTGTCTAAACCTGTCAAGGACATTTAACCTCTTACTTTTACATTCTTCTAGTATCAGGCGATTGGGAGATGGAAAGCTGGGACAGTCTCTCTGGAGCACTTATCTCAATATGGGGATGCCTTAGAAGGAATGGTTTTCAGCTGCATCCCTCTTTGTGCTTACAAGAGTGGCGTGACACTGGCAGAGGGACTACAAGGATGGAGTGCCACTATCCTTTGAGATACCATCCAAGCAGTCTGTTTGTGCTGGACATTTGCTCCATCAAGCTAATAGTCTATGAGATAATAGGCTAAGTATCGTCAATGATGTCTTGGAAGCCCTGAGCTCTGGTACTGTTGAAGCCCTGATGTTTGCAAGGAATGAAGGCAGCATTCCTGGCTGCCATTAAGAAGGCCACAGCTGACCCATTATTCACTGCCTGCTGGAGCCTTGTAGCTGCACATCTGTCCTGAACTATTACTATGTGCTCCAGGAGCATTATAAAATTTCTTCATTATGTAACAGATATTGGGCTGAACAAATAATAGGGGAAGACATATAGATATAAAGGAAAATAAATGTGTCCATGGAGTGTCAAGTGACTTTAAGAATTTAATGGTGACATTCATTTTGTGATTTACGTTACTATGACATAGTAGATGTGGAAGTCATGCTGCTGGCAGTGAAAGAAACAGCAGCTCAAATGAGAAGTGTATCACCTTACTCCTTGAAGGCTCCAAAAGAACTGTTCCAACCTCCCAGCTCTCAACTTTTTATCATTTGGGAGCAAACTGTAACCTTCCTAACAGCACTGTGGGTTGCCTACGCCACATGGACTGCAGCGGTTCAAGAGGGCAGTTCACCACCACCTTCTCAAGGGCAATTAGGGATGGGCAACAAATGCTGGTCTTGCCAGTGACACCCACATCCTGTGAAAGAATATAAAAAAATTAGATGATTAGAAATGTAAGTCAACAGGCACAAGGGACAGGCTCATTCCTAAAAAGTGGTTTTAGTTCGAGAGTTTGAGATTTTTGTATTATTTAGAGGATTAGATCAGGCAGATAGAAACTATTTCATCCGGAGAGTCCAGAACAAAAGCGTACTTAGAGCTAAGCCATTCTGGGATAACGTTAGGAAGCACTTCTTCACACAAACAGTAGTGGAAATTTGGAACTCTCAACCCCAAAAAGCTGGTGAGGCTGGAAGTCAATTAAAAATTTCAAAATTGAGATTGATAGATTCTTGTTAGACAAGGGGATTATGGGGCGTGGAACAAAAGTGTTAAGATATATATCAACCATGATCTAATTGAATGGGTAACAGATTTAAAGAGCTGAATGCTCTACTACGGTTCCTATGTTCCTATTTGTAAGTATTGTACAAAAATGCTTTTGGCACATAGACTTCAGAGTTCATTTTTCTGGATTGCTGCTACTTAGTGGGATTGGCAGGTTTTTGTAACTGAGTCAAGTCAGCCTTTAAGAATGAAATTCTTGAACTGAGGGAGGCTTTTATTTCATCATTCTTGCTTTGGAAAGCAATCAAAAATATGTCACTGCCTCATTTCTCTTGCAGGCTAGTCAAACTCTCATGACACCTCCTCTCTCTTGGGCAACCTCCTCAAGATGTAGGAATGGAGGGACATTATTCTTTTTGTGCCTCAGGAGATAGTAAGTCTTTCAGCATGGTAAAATTATGCAATACACAATAATCAGCAGAAATGTTTGACACTTGGCTTTGTACTGTGGGGCTCTGCCATTTTCGTCCAGATACCTGAAAGAAGGTTTCAGGTTGCTCAAGGTTTGCTCTATCACAATTCCTGCAATCCCATGAGCCTCATTATATCTACTGTTCCCTTCTAACTGCAGTTGCAGTACAGGAGTCATTGGCCATGACTGCTGATATTCTTGATTACCAGTCAATCAACTTGATTCATTGTCGTGACTCACCAAGGCTAGTATGATGAATTGGAATAGTAAACATCAATATTTTAGATAAGGTGCTTGAATCACATTATCTGGACATTAACTTAACACAATCCCTTCCTATTAATGAAATTGGCAATTGTCGTAGAGGACTTTTGAGGCCATATCTATTGCTGTCACTTTATTCCTATGGAGACCTTGTTAATTTATAAAATTTAATGGCTTATTCTCATTGTTTTGTGGGATCCATTGAGAAAGCAATAAATTGGGACACCAGCCTGAATAGCACATCTACTTGGTACAACGGTGAGCTGCTGATCAAGACAAGGATCACCGTAAGCTGCCAGGAAAGAATCAATGGAAATAAAATTCAATGCAGTGGTGACTTTGACTATCACAAGTAATTTTGTGCTCCTCATAAATGTGGACTGCAAGCCTTCAGCCATGGCATAACTCCCCAGGAACCTCAGGAAGGGATGGTTGGAGTAGTGAATTCTAAGATGTAGATAGGCCAAGAAATTAATGTACAAGAAATAAATACTTATTTATATAAAGCCTATCATGATCTCAAGAAATTCCAAATACTTAACAGTCAATCAAGTGCTTTTGAAATGCAGTTACTCTTGAACCTAGGAAATACAGCAGCCAAATAGTGCGCAGCCAAATAGTGCGCAGTTCCCACAAACTGCAATATGATAATTACCAGATAATCTGTTTTCTATTTTTAATTATTTGGTTGATGGATACATTTTGGCCAGGACACCAGGGATAACTTCATCAAAATAATGCCATGGGTTTTATCTGTCTCTCCGGAAAAGCAGATGGAGCCCAGTTTAACATCTCATCTGAAAGATAGAACATTGGACATGCAGCACTCTCTCAGTACTGTACTGAAGCATTAGCTTAGATTTTTGTTCTCAAATCTCTGAAGTGGGACTTGAACTCACAAGTGAAGTAATGAGGGTATCTATTGGTTGGAAATATCTTCTGTGACACCTCCATTCCAACATTTTTGAGATCATAATCGACCTTCTCTTAATCATAAAGAAAGTCGAGATTCCTGAAGAGAAATCCATCTCTCCACTTCAATATTTACATTTGTTTAGAAATACATTTTAAATAGAAGGTGAACTCCCCACTGAGCAAACAGAGACCCAACTGCAAAAAAACACTCCCCTGAAAAAGCTCTATTTGGTAAGATGCACAAAGTCAATCAGAAATATTCTCCTCAAACCAGTGTCTGCTTCTGGGGAGACTCTGATGCCTTTACCAGCATTTTTACAGTGAGAAAAGTTGATGGTTTTGGGCTACCAAATCTGGGAAATGAACAGTATGGAACTCCTACCCAATGCCCGTTATATATAGCATATTAAAGGTCAGGGCAGGTAGTAACTGAGTATTCTGAGTATTCTTCTGGGAGCTGTTGTGGGGTGGGATTGCTGTGGTGAACCAAAACACCAAATTTTACTATCTTCATGCATGTAAGCAGCCCAAACATAAGCAGTTTTGGGAAGGAAAATCCAGACCACTATCTCCTGCTCCATCCTAGCAAAATGAAACTTTGGGCCCCTCAAAATAAAGTTGGCAAGTATATTTCTATTCCCTTTAAGTGCAACTTTCTCGTCAAAACTCACACAAGGAAGTTTCCATTCAGTCACTGCCGGGCATCTGCTGTGCATTGGATTGTGTTGAAACTGCTGACTCCAATTCAAATGCTAATTTGCTTTCTCAGCTCTATAAACCCTGTTTAGAGGATGCACATTGTACACATTTTTTCCTGCATCCACGGAAATAATTTGAGAGGTGGTCAGGCTGACCAGAAACTCTGTAAGGTAGAATTTTTTTGCTGTGTTGTTTTTGACATATTGACAGAATTCTCATGTTTCCCATTTTAATCAAGTCATTGATTCTTTTCACAAAAACAGGCTGGTAACCTATTAATAGAAAAACCACAGCAATTTCATCAGTGTGTTAAAATAGCACACAGGGAATTTCTGACCCTATAGAGCACCCCTGTATTCATACAAACAGGGCTTACATAACTGACTATTTATGAATGACTAACCTATGCCTTGCAGTTTTCAAACTGTAGAAGATTAAAGGGCAATCTAATTGAGGTGTTTAAATTAATTAAAACGTTAGAGAAGGCAGCTAGAGAGAAACTATTTTCTCTAGGTGATGGATTTCTGAGCAGGGGGCAATAGAAACTAAATGGTACAAGAGAGACCTTGGGGTATACATATGCAAGTCTTTGCAGGTGGCAGGACTGAGTTCAGAGGGTTGTCAAAAAGGCATGTAGGATTCTTGGCTTTATAAATAAAGACTTGGATTACAAAAGGAGGAAAGTTATGCTAAAGCTTAACACAGGTAAAACCAGTTCTAGGCACCACACTTTAGGAAGAGTGTGAAAAATGTAGGAGTGTGTGCAGAGGGGATTTACCAGAATGGTACGAAGGATGAAAGACTTCAGTCCCATGGAGAGCATGGAGAAGCTGGGGTTGTCCTCTTCACAGCAGAGAAGGTTAAGGGGAGGTTCAATACAAATGTTCAAAATCCTAAAGGATTTTGATTGAGTAAATATTCCAGTGACAGAAGGTTCAGAAATCAGAGGGACAAAGATTTAATGTGATTGATGAAAGAACCAGAAGTGACATGCAGAAACATTTTTTACGCAGTGATCCGCAACACATTACTTGAAAGGATGGTGGAAGGAGATTCAATAATAACTTATGGATAAATACTTGCAAAGGAAAAATGCTGGGCTATGGGGAAAGAGTAGGGGATTGGGACTAATTAGATAGCTTTTTCAAAAAGTTGGCACTGGCACAATGGTCTCTTGCCATGCTGTATTGGTCTATGACCGTAGTACAAAGGGTTAGCAGAATGTATGTCTAACATCTAGGCCAGCATTTATTGCCCATCCCTAATTGCCCTTGAGAACTGAATGACTTACTAGGCCGTTTCAAAGGGTAGTTAAGAGTCAGCCACATTGCTGTGGATCTGGAGTCACATGTAGGTAGATTTCCTTTCTTAAAGGGGATTAGTGAACTAGGTGGGTTTTTACAACAATCAGCAATGGTTTCATAGTCATCCAGATGTTTTTATTGAATTTAAATTTCACCATTTGCCATGGTGGGATTTGAGCCCAGGAGCTTTACCCTGGGTCTCTGAATTACCAGTGACAATACCACTACACCACCGCCTCCCCACGAGGTAATGCTAATAAACAAGTGTTAAGCAAGTAACAGATCATAACTAAAGTCTGTCCAGTAATCAAGAATCACACCAAGAGCCCACAGATCAGAAGGACCATCTCAAAACATGGTGGCAGCGGTGGAGACATTGGCTGGTATTTTCCCTGCCTGACCATGATGGGCGTGTTCAGTGGCAAGGTTCGAGAATCTCGCAAGAAGGCCCTAGTCGCGTTTCCCGACGACTTAAATCCAGGACATGATTGTCCTCTCTACCCGTCAATGACGGGCCAGGATTCCCACTGTTGAACATCAGGAACTTAATTTTAATTTGCATCTCATTATTGTGGCTACATGCCAGAACTATACCCCCGCAAGTCAAATTTAAATCCCAAATTGGCATGATTTATGACTGCCTTTAAAAGACATGAACTTAGCAACCTCAACTTTGAGGGGAACTCGGAGGTGAGTGTGCACAACTTTGCCCAGTGGCTCCACGGATTCACCGGGGCACAGGTAAGTCTCCACAGTGGCTTCTTTATGGCTGGCTTGTGGTGCTGGGGCAAAGGCAACAGTGCAAAGGGGAAAGGGGGAGAAGGCAACCTTGGGGCAAGGCAATAATGCTGGGGATGTCATGGCAGCACCGACTGAGGGTTGAGCACAAACACATGCGGGAGTGGTGGGAGAGGAAGAAATGGCCGGGCTAATGGCAAAACATCAAAGATGAGCACTCCACCACAGCTGAAAGCATTTAACTTAAGCTTAATTGACATATTTGGAGTCAGCCTACTCAAGCGATTGTGCCCACTCAAGCAGCACTAATTCCTCACTGTGCTAGTGATTGCTCCTCTACTGTTAACCCCTCGCACGCACACTTCATACTTGAATGAGTGCTATGGTGCTGCAGACCATTGCACGACTGGGCAAGCCTGAGGATCCTGTTGGGAAAGGTGGCCATCGAACACTGATGGAGGGATGTGCTCCTAGTCGCTTGCATTATGTTTCAGTTGACATTGAAACGTCCCCCTCATGGTACGAGCAAACCACAAAGCCTTGGAGTCCAGGTTAGAACAATGCCTGTGCCTGAGATGGAAGTTCAGGATGCAGCTGAGTGGCCAAAGCTGTCGCCACTTGGTCATGTGGTGTGGGGTAGGACTGGGTGGGAGCACAGTGAGCCATCATGGGCATCCATGTGGTGGCCAGGACTCTCTGGAATGCGTCAAAGGGCCTTGAAATGCAGCTACAGGCAATGATTTGACTCAGAGTGATCCTTAGAAGACAATTGCTGATCCTTGCTCTCTCACTTTAATACTGCAGTGGGGAGACCATCAGGAACACGGAGTCTGGTGATCTCGCTGTCTGCCTGATTGCTTATAGGCAGGAGAGAAGAAGGAGAATGCGACAGAGGTGCCTGGCTCACCAAAGGGAGGAGCAGAACCCTGAAGACCAAGGGACAGCATAGCCTGCTCCACATGGTGAGGATGAACCCCACAGAGCCGTCGTTCATAGGCGCATCACTAGATCCAGGGTCTACAGATGGTGCATGTGCTACCTACAGATGAGCGAGAACCTGTGTTGCTGACGCCTGTGCATGTCAAGGGAACTGGTCGTGCACGTATGGCATCTTCTACAGGATTTGGCACCATGGAGGCACAGAGGGCATCTGCTGCCAGCGGCAGTTAAAGTTACCACCACATTCAATTTCTACAGCCGTGACTCCTTTCATGGCTCCACTGGAGACATTGCGGGATCTCACAAGTCTTCACCCACAAATGTATCCAGGAGGTCATGGATGCCCTTTTAGCCAAGACACACAACTTTATCAGCTTGGACAGAGATCAGGCAAGTTGGGAAGCAAGAGCACGGGGATTTTCTCAGATTTCCGGATTCCCACAGGTGCAGAGTGCCATCGACTGCACCCACGTGGCTCTTAAATCTCCCTGGCAACAAGCAGTCCAATATGTGAACAGCAAAGACCCCCACCACCTCACTGTTCAGCTGGTCCGTGACCATAATAAAAGGACCATGCAGGTGTGTGCAAGATACCCCAGAAGCGTCCACGATTCGGACATCCTCAGCAGGTCTCAGATCCCTGACATCTTCCAGGCTCTACACAGATGATGGGTTGCCTCCTCAGGGACAAGGGCTACCCACAAAGAATGTGGCTGATGCTGCCTGTGCGGCAGCCTCAGGCTCCTGGTGAGAAAAGGTACAATGATGCTCATGCCGCATCCCAGAGTTTGGTTGAGCACACTGTTGGCATCCTGAAAATGAGGTTCAGGTGCCTGGACAGATCTGATGGAGCCCTGCAGTAGTCTCCCCAGAGGATGTCATGCATCAAAGTGGCTTGGTGTGTGCTACACAACCTGGTGATGTAAAGGGGGAAGACCCTGGATGATGAGAAGATGCAAGAAATACACATCTCCTCCAACGAAGAGGAAGTCGAAGGGGATGAGGGTGATGAGATCCTGGAAGGTGGGAGTGCAGGCGATGAGGCCATTGCTCTGGCCAGATGACACAGACGTAGTCATGTGGGCCTCATTGCCACAAGATTCCAGGAGGATGATGACAAGATGCAGAGAGGACCCTCTGAGATCTTCACATTGCATCTGGGAATTTCTGAAGCTGGACTCGCTGAGGGCAGTGCACGTACGCTCTGTGAAGAGGCTCATTTCATGGAGATGCTGCTGAGAAACAGTGGTCACATGGTATTTAAGACAACTTGATCCTTTGGCAGGCTTTATTACTTGTTCCCTTCAGCACCACATCTTCACCTGTCTGGAATGGTGTCGAGATGACCCTAACCCAGTGACACTTGGTTTCAAGATTCTTGCAGCAAATACAAGCCATATGGAAGTGCACACATCACTTAGCTGGACAGTGACTTTGAAGCCGGACAATCACTGTATTGAAAAGTTTACACTCTGCTCAGGGGAGAGACCCTGGACTGTGACACTAGCCTTCGTTTTGTGAAGAAAGCAAATTTTCACACCCGATTGACATGAACATAACAAAGAGCCATAGACAAGGAAACTTTCTTGGGAGTGTATTTACAATGGACAACATTAAGTACAAGTGATTAACACTTGTGCCCACGTTGTGCAACAAAATTTTCTTGACCCTTCTAACCTTGCTGCTGCATCTTGGTGCTCCCCCAACATCCACAGCAGTGGTGGAGGTGGTCTGCTGACTGCTATGCCCTGTTGTCTCTGATGACCTTGGCAGATGTCCTCTGGAGGGCCAAGACTTGGAGGACCCTGGCCTACATTCGGCGCCCTGCTATGTGGCAGTGGCACCCTCCTTGGCCTGTGGAGCTGAGGCTGCTGGGGTTACAGGAAGAGTGGATTCGGATTGACCAGACACTCCGGAGTCACCTGGGTAGATGGACATGGGGCATGCACCTGCTGATCCTCCTCCTTATAGGTGCCTGAGGGCCCCTGGCTGAGTCCTTGAGAGGAAGGGGCAGTTGGAGTGAGCTCAAGATGCCCCACCACTGCTCTCGCATTGATACTGATGGATGCCTGCAAGTGCCTCAGGGCTGGAGTGCAGCTGTTACAGCAGTGCAGGACCAATGTCCTGGACCAAGCCCTCCTCGGCATCTGCCATATGAACAGTGTTGACCTTAGTGCATTGGCATGCCAGCACTATCACCTCAGACTGAAGGCGGACAGACTCCTCTGTCATGCCTTGCAATCTGAGTAGTGCAGTGGACAAGCCTTCCTGATGTTTCTGAGCTTGCTTTTGCAGCTCCAGCAACTGAGGCATGACTGAGTCCAGATCTGACTCAAACTCAGCTGATTTCTGGCCTCCAGCAGTCCTCTGAGTGCCGAAAACCTGGGAAGTTCCTGCCTCTGTCTGCTGTGGATCAGGCAGTGCGATGTGCTCACCAGATTGTGACCTTGAGGCTACTCTAGGACTAGGTCCCACCGAGGTGTGTGTCTCTGTGCTGACGGAGAGTGTGGGTGAATGCTGTCTTCATTGTCAGTGTCTGTGTATTCTTCTTCTGTGGAGTCGAGGACCTGGCTCATGGAACCCCTTGGCTGCTTCCCAGGTGTGCCCATGAACACAAGGAGAGATAATTAATGCATGGCAGTGGACTGCAGAACAGGGGACCTCACTCACAGCATGGTTGGCTGATGGATGTTGGACTGCTGGATCCTCACTTAGTAGAGCAGCACCAACCTCACTGTAAGCACAGGAACAGTTCAAATCATTGCCGGCCAGCTGGATGACACTATTTTCAAATTTTATGAGGACCTTGATGTCAGGCATTTCTCCACCAGTCTGCAACATCTTCCTTTTGTTGTGTGCCAGCTTGTCCTGCATGAATACAGATGGATAGGGTATAAGCAGAATGCCTGCCATGCCAGTTGAGAAGGGTGCCTGGCATGTGTGGATGGTGAGTGGTCCCATGGATGGGATGAGGATAATGAAGGTGTGTGTGAGAGAGTGAATGGTGATTTCCCTTGAACTGGCAATGAGTGAGATCCCTGCAGATGTGTGATGGGTTTCTGAGTGTGTGAGTTGAGAGTGATGAGAAGAGTGACTTACTCTGAAGGAACAGTGGAGATCATTCATCCACTTTCAGCACTGGGCGGCTGTCCTTTTTTGCAGGGCATTGGCACTGACCACTACTGCCATTGCCTCTCATGCTGGATTGGTGACCTTGCTTGCTGGTCTTCGCCCAGAGCTGGGGTAGAGGACATCACGGCAGGCCTCCAGTGCATCTAATGGGTGCTCGAGGGAGGTCTCGCTAAATTTGGGGGGCAACATTTTTCCTCCGTTTGGCAGCCATGACTTACCAGCAGCTTTCGATTCCTTAGCGAGTGCCAGCTCTGTGCAGGGGCGCCCTTTAAATATGGCACCCGGATGACTGAAGCCCTGAAGTGAAGGTGGGTTGGGTGAACCAGAAGCCACCCAACCAGTGATCCAACATGAATCCCGTGCCTCTGGGATTTTTCAACAAAGTGCCGCACAATAAGGCGGAAAAAGCCCCCAGAGCCATCAGTGGGCTAAAAGCCATTTTCCCCGCCCAATATCTGACTTTGCCGATTTCTGGGGCTATTCTGCCCATTGATGTAAATAAACATTGGTGTTGTTTTCGGACCATAGAATGAAGAAAACTTGAGAGCAACTTGTACCACGGCTTGACGGAAGGAGGAGGCAAGCTGGAGAGAGGTAATAATGACCGTACCCAGTGAGCAGTCCTTGCCCATTTGACTGTCTTGGCGGCCTGCAGAGAGGCCAGCAGTGGGAGTTATGAAATCACCATTTCCTTCAATATTGAGCAGCATTGGGCCTTCACACTAAACAGATGAAGCATCGAGTCAGTTCCTATCTTTATGCCGTCCGTCCAGTAGCAGATGACATTCGCCTAAAGAGGGAGTGGTTGCATCCATCGTGGACTTTGAGATCGTTTTCAAAGTCTTTGATACCTATTTTAGCCTGAAGCAAAACTTAGTAATGAACCAGCCAGTTTTAACCAAAGGTTGCAATGACCTGGGAAATCAATTGAATTATTTCTCACTGACCTATATTGCTTAGCTAGTTCTTGCAAATATGGGGCACTGAAGGATGAGCTAATCGGTGATTACATAGTTGTGAGCATCCAATTCGAAAAGCTTTCCGACTTTCTGCAGACCAAAGGTGTCTTTAGATCAAATGGTCAGTACACGAGGCAAGCCAAGCTTAGAGAATTTAACCGGGCTATAATTCAGTGCGACTGAGGCTTCACATGACTCTGTTGACTGGGTAGGCCCATGGGCAGCAGCTGCACCTATCAATAAGTCCACCAAACCAGACAAAAAAGTGGGAAACGCCATGCAGGCAGCCATTTTGAGATACTTGCATTGTGGCGCGAGAAACCAACATGGGCAATAGGACTGCCCAGCAGGGGGTGTGGAATGCTTCCAGTGCAGTGAAACTGGACATTTCAAGTGTCTCTGCAAATCCAACACCTTTAATCGAGGTAGAAGATAAGGAAATATTAATAAAAGCACTCCATCCAAGAAATTGGAAATCGAGATAAAGACAAGAGTTCCCAGAGAAAGTTAATGGTCTTAGTCCAGGCTACTGGTTAGTTACAGTGCAAGTTAAACACTTCAATGCCACTTTTAAAATTGATACTGGACCTGATGTTAATATACTTGCAGATGATCTCGACTGGCTTCAGCCAGTGGTCCTTCACCCATCAGACATCAAATTACAAGGTCCAGGTAGCACAGACCTTCCAATTAAAGGCAGGACTATTGCTTATCTTTGTTACAAGGGGCAACAGATCATTGATTTTCTCTATGTTGTGCACAATCAATGCACATCCTTATTGAGTGGCCATGTTGGCATAGTTCTGGGAATTCTGGATAAATCAGATGATGACCTGCATTTCATCAACTCAACATCTGTCAAGGAACAATCTTCACCTTTTCATTTAGAACCAGTAGAACTGCATACAGCAGCTAAGGAGGTTTATTCAATCAGCAACAAGCTCGTTTATTTCATCTATTCCACCCTGGGCGGAGGTTCAAGTCACGCATTTCTCAGTTCTTCATGAAGTTAGGCCAGAGATGACAGATACAGAAGGCTCTGTAGCAGATGGTGACCATCCGGACGAAGACCGGCTGGACATTAATTGGCTCTTTCCAAGAAGAGAGTGATGGCAGAGCATTTAGAAATACACAATATAATCAAGCAGATTCATGAAGGGGAAATCATGCTTGACAAAATTATTAGAATTCTTTGAGAAGGTAACAAGCAGGATAGATAAAGGGAAACCAGTAGATGTAATATATTTGGATTTCCAAAAGACGTTTGATAAGGTACTGCACATAAGTCTACTTAATAAGATAAGATCCCATGGTACAAAAACAGAGAATGCTGGAAAAACTCAGCAGGTCTAACAATATCAGTGGAGAGAAAAACAGAGTTAACATTTCGAGTCCGTATGACTCTTCTTCAGAGCTAAAGAGAAGTAAAAATGTGATGAAATTTATACTGTTATTCATTTATTCATTGGTTTATCCCCAATTTTTATCCTATTTTCGATCTTTTCTCCCACCATCGTCCTTTCCCCCACCCCACCCACTAGAGCCATCTGTCACTTGTTCATGTTGTTCTTTCCGGAGTGCTTACCCTTGTCCTGCTACTATCACATTCTGCTTCCTTACCTTAATGCCACCACCAGCACCTCTTTTCGCCCTTACCACTGCCATTAACACCTACTTTGTCCTTTTGTTCAAGACATCTTTGTCAATCTCTCTTTTGCCCCTGCCTATTACTGGCCTTCTACCCAGATTCGCCTGCTCCACCCACCTTTGACAATATAAATTTCATCACATGTTTACTTTTTAGTTCTGAAAAAGAGCTATACGGGCTCAAAATGTTAACTCTGTTTTTCTCTCCACAGATGCTGTTAGGCGTGCTGAGTTTTTCCAGCATTTTCTGTTTTTGTTTCAGGTTTCCAACATCCGCAGTATTTTGCTTTTATCTTAAGATCCCAAGATGTTTGGGATAGGATATTAGCATAGAAAGAGGATTGGCTAACTAATAGAAGACAGAGAGTGGGATAAGAGGGGCATTTTCAGGATGGCAACCTGTAACAAGTGGTGTTCCACAGGGATCAGTGCTGGGGGCACAATTATTTACAATATATATTAATGAATTGGATGAGGGAAATGAATGTACTATCGCCAAGTTTGCGAATGACACGAAAATAGGTGGGAAGGCAAGTGGTGAGGATGACACAAAGAGTTTTCAGAGGGACATAGACAGGTTAAGTGAATGGGCAAATACTTGGCAGATGGAATATAATGTGGGAAAATGTGAGGTTATGCACTTCGGCAGAAATAGAAGAGCTGAATATTATTTAAATGGAGAAAGACTGCAGAAAGATGCAACACAGAGGGATTTGAAGGTCCTTGTGCATGAATCCCAAATAGCTAACATACAAGTTCAGCAAGTAATAGGGAAGGCAAATGGAAGGGAATGGAGTATAAAAATAGGGAAGACTTGCTAAAACTATATAGGCACTAGTTGGACCACACCTAGAATACTGTGAACAGCTTTGGTCCCCTTATATAAGGAAAGATATACTGGCATTGGAGAAGGTTTACTAGGTTGATTCTGGATATGGACGGATTTTCCTATGAGGAGAGGTTGAGTAGGTTGGACCTGTGCTCATCGGAGTTTAGAAGAATGAGAGGCAACCTTATTGAAATATATAAGATGCTTAGGGGACTAGACAGGGTAGATGCTGAGAGGTTGTTTTCCCTTGTGTGAGAGTCTAGGACCGGAGGGCATAATCTCAGAGTGAGGGGTCACTCATTGAAGACAGAGATGAGGAGGAATTTCCTCTCTCAGAGGGTAGTGAATCTGTGGAGTTCTTTACCACAGAGGGCTATAGATGCTGGGTCATTAAGTATATTCAAGGTTAAGATAGAAAATGTTTTAATCAGTAAAGGAATCAAAGGTTATGGGGAAAAGGCAGGAAAGTGGAGTCGACTTTATGAGGTCAGCCATGATCTCATGGAATGACAGAGCAGAATCGATGGACTGAATGGCATACTTCTGCTCCAACGTCCAATGGCTTTATGGTCTTAAGCCATTGCAACACTGAGTGATCTGTTGGAGGATGAGATCCTAGAGGTTGGCCCTCCTTTCCAATTGGCAGACGCACCATATAAAGCCTCTGATGCCTTTTTTGAGGAGTCAGCTATGTTTCTAGGTTGAGCAACATTCAGATCTTTGTTCCACTGAACCTACCAATGTAATACCTAGTCTATCACTGGTTGTCCATGAAGAATCTGTGAAGGATCACACTCCCAAAGAGCTGGTGGCTTCCAGGGATGAAAGTCAAGTGAGACCCATACTTCAGTCCCAGCTGTAAATCTTCTTCCCTCCAGAGCTGGAGGTCATCACAGAAGCTGTGGCTGAATCTTTAGCACTCCTAAAGCTGCAGAATCCTGTGCGGTAACCTGGTGTCTGACTTATTCACCTACAGGAAATTCATCTTCAATTTGTCACTGAAAATCACCCCATTGCAGCAGATGGTGTTGCCTTGTTTTCATATCCTCAGCCATTCTTCCTATTGCCCAGAGTGGAGCAACATCACACAGAGAGAAATGTGGCTCTCTCACCACTGCCTACAGAAAGTCAACAGTCCTTCCAACATTTCATCAGGAAACTATCTCTTCTTTTTCTGAAAGGCTTACAGGAACTATGTTGTGTTCTCCTTTGTTATCCAGACTCATTGGAATCTCAGATCTTCAATATCCTTTCAGTCTTCGATGCAATGGTAAATGATATGGCTGTGAGAGTCATCCCTGGACAGGAAGATCATTTATCTTCTGAAAGTCTTTCCCTGTATGCTTCAAGGGAGCAACAAGTTACTCAAGAAGTCCTGATTTCTTCTCTTCTAGTTCTAGAGAGTCCAAAGGTTGATGCATTTCAGTCTTCTCCCTTGGATCAGTCTTTAGTTGAGAAGTCTTTGTTGTCCTTGTAGTTTAGCCATCCTGAACCCTACACTCTGCAAACCATCAATGTTGCTAAATTGCTGTCCCATTCTGCTGATGATGATGTCCTCCAAGATAAAGAAGAGACACCACATGTCTCCACGACATCTTTCCTAAGGGCTAAGAATACTGTGGAGGATTGAATCCCTCAGAACTGTGACTTGGAGAAGGGGAAAGAATAGGAGTTGGTTAGAAGCTTTGTTGTAAAAAAGGAGTTACAGAAACGTATATGGCTAAATATATAGTTTTATATTGTTGTTAAAATGTCGATAGTACACTTGGGTGTGGGGGGGGGGGGGGGCGAGGTTGAAGTATAAAGGGTTAACAGAAAGGATATGCTAATGTATGACAGAGATGATGATGTATCTCTGACACCAGTCAGTCATGTGTTAGACTCTCACACTCTCTCTCTTTCGAACACAATGATCAGGAGCTACATGCCTACTCTGTAACCTGTTTATAGATTAATTAACAAGGGTTAAGCAAATACCAGAGTATGACTACAGTCTGTCCAGTAACCAAGAATCACGCCTAGAATCCACAGATTAGAAGGACCATTTCAAAGCAATATAAATCTTAAAATTAGAGCTAGACCAATCAGGGGTGATGTCAGAAAGCATTTTTTCACATAGGTGGAAATCTGGAACTCGCTTCCTCAAAAACTGCCACTCGGTAAAGTCCTGGAACCCCCTTCCTAACATTGTAGGTACACCTACATCACATGGACTGCAGCGATTCAAGGAGGTGGCTCGCCACCACCTTCTCAAGGGCAATTAGGGATGGGCAATAAATGTTGGCCAAGCCAGCGACACCCACATCCCACGAAAGAAATTTTTAAAAAGCTGAAATATGAACTTATTGCTGAAACTGTATTTGTCAACCTGAACTCCAGTGGAAAGGGAAAGATTTGCCTTCTTGTCTGAAGGAGGGACCTCTTTAAATAGGAGTGAAAGATTGAATTTTGAACTTTGTCTCTCAGAATCATCCAGCATTGAAGGCAACGATTCAGCCCACCATATTTGTACTCTTTGACAGAGTTGTTCTGTTATTTTGGGACCCCTGCTCCTTTGCATATAGTCCTTCCATTGGGGCATTTGAAATGTTTTTTACTATTTTCACTAATCATATTGATTCTCGCAAGAATGTTTATAAATGTTTTCTCTCTCAACAGATTTACAGCAGCTTTTGTTAGTGCAATTTATCACCTACAATGCAGAAGTTGTATAATTAGGGATAATCTGTCCTGTAGAGAAAGTACCACCTTCGTCCTAATATTTGCTACAAATACAGTATTGTGTTTACAGAATTAAACGTAATCCTAGGCCATGCCACAATTTTGAGTTGGTTAGGAACAGTGTACTCACGTTAGAGATATATTGCTGAAATATCTCTTGACAAATCTGTAGAAAATGAGTCAGAAACAAACTTGACAATATTAAAACTGTATAATGATGAAAAGAAATACAATGAACTACGGCCATGATGCTTGTTTCAATAACTTCTCTAGAAGTTCTAAGAAAGACATGTAAGATAGCACAGCTTTCATTTTGCACAAATGTTTTTGGAGTTCATCCCTTTGTACCCTTGTGGTGTCTGCATCAAGTTTGCACCTATGATGTACATAATGCCTGTTTTTACATTATAGACCTCCCTCTCAGAATGTGGTACAACCTAAAGAATTGCAGTCAGAAAATAGAGCCTTTCCTTGAAAATTCTTCTGATGTCAGGATTTACAGATGAACTTACAGTTGCACTTCAAAGAGTCAATAGATCTTGTTAGACCTCCTGACACAAAAAAATAATGAGCATAAGGCAAACTTAATGATTTAGTGCTTCTGGCACAGAGCTTCATTATAACTTACTGGACAGAAATTGCGCAGGGAAAGGGTCAAGCACATTCACCTCTGTGTTTGAATTCACAATATGTGGCACCATTGTAAGAAGGTCTGCAACTAGAATACTAGTTCATGCTATTCATCTCCATTAAGAACTACTATTTATAGCACCTCTTACCATGTCTCTCAAAAATATTTCAAAAGACTTTGCATGCAATGAATTAATTCTTAGATGTAGATTTGGCTCAGGTTATTTAAGTGGACAAGGCAGCTTGTGTACACACACAAAAATCCCACAACAGGAACAAAATGAATCTATTTTTAGCGGAGACAAAAATGTTGGCCAGAATACCACTGCACACCCTGATCATGCAAGCAATAATACCTCCGTGAACCACCTGATTAAGTAGCTTCATGCCTGAATTTTAACTTTGATGGACGCATATGATCACCGGACCCAGGAACGGTCAGGAAACGGACTGCCGACAGCGGTCGGCCTCCGACCGAGATTTCACAATTAAAAGCCAGCCAGCATGAAATGCGTGCCAAAAAGCTCAGTGCTGCTGGGGTAGGGGTGGGAAGAGGGCGGGTGACATCACCACGGGCATGGGTGAGCGCTACGAGAGAGCTCCCTGAAGGCAGACAGTTCCCTCAGAGAGCTGCAGACCTTCAAATAGATTCATAGAGTCATAGAGGTCTACAGCACAGAAAAAGGCCCTTTGGCCCATCGAGTCTGTGCCAGTCAAACAAGTACCTAGCTATTCTAATCCCATTTTCCAGCACTAGGCCCATAGCCTTGTGTGCCATGAAATCGCAAGTGCACATCCAAATACTTCTCAAATGTTTTGAGGGTATCTGCCCCTACCACCCTTTCAGGCAGTGAGTTCCAGATTCCCACCACCCTCTGAGTGAAATAATTCTTCCTCACATCCCCTCTTATTGATCCCTCCACCAAGATGAAAAGTTCCTTTCTGTCTACCCTATCTATGTCCCTCATAATTTATACACCCCACTCATGTCCCCCTCAATCTCCTCTGCTCCAGGGAAAATAACCCCAGTTTCTCCTCATAACTAAAACTCTGCAGCCCAGTCAACATCCTGGTAAATCTCTTCTGCACTCTCTCTAGTGCAATTACATCCTTCCTATAATGCAGGTTCCAGAACTGCACGCAATACTCTAGCTGTGGCCTAACCAGTGTTTTATACTGTTCCAGTATAACCCCCTGCTCTTATATTCTATTCTTTGGCTAATAAAGGAAAGTATCCCATATGGCTTCTTAACCACCTTATCTATCTGTCCCACTACCTTAAGGAACCGGTGGACATGCACACCAAGGTCCCTCTAATCCTCGGTACTTCCCAGGGTCCTACCATTCATCATGTATTCCCATGCCTTGCTTATCCTGCCCAAGTACATCACCTACTTCACACTTATCCAGATTAAATTCCATTTGCCACTGATCAGCCCATCTGACTAGCCCATCTATATCCTCCAGTAATCTAAGGCTATCCTCGTCACTATTTACCACCCCACCAATTTTCGTGTTATCCTCAAACTTACTGATCAACCCTCCTACATTCAAGCCTAAATTGTTTATATATACCACAAACAGCAAGAGACCCGACACCGATCCCTGTGGAACCCCACTGGACACAGGCATCCAGTCACAAAAACACCCCTCGACCATCACCCTCTGCTTACTGCCACTCAGCCAATTCTGGATCCAATTTGCCAAATTGCCTTGGATCCCATGGGCTCTCACCTTCATTATCAGTTTCCCACACGGGACCTTATCAAAAGCCTTGCTGATCTCCAAGTAGACTACATCAAATGCATTGCCCTCATCTACACATCTGGTCACCTCTTCAGAAAATTGGTCAGACATGACCTCCCCTTAACAAAACCATACTGACTGTCCTTGATTAATCCCCGTCTCCTCAAGTGTAGATTAATTCTGTCCCTCAGAATTGCTTCCAATAGTTCCCCCATCACTGAGGTTAAACTGACAAATGATCAAATAAAGGTTTAAAAAGCTACAAAAAATTGTCCATGCATCACAACCAAGAAACTGAAAATATACCTCATAAAAATGCTGTCCACAGATATTTATTTTTACTTTGTTTCATAACAGAAATTTCATCCCGCCCTTGGCTGAGGTTTGATGAAAAATGTAAAGTCCGTCTGGCTGATTCGCCCATCAGCCAACTGTAAGGTTGGACAGGCCATGAAAAATCGGAGCCAATTGCACCGTTAAGGTTTTGGCTGAAAACTGGCACCACTGGACTGCAATGTCAGCCTCTATTATGGGGGAGAAATTTAATTCTTGACCATCTGTTTTACTAGCATTAAACTTCTGAATTTCATGCCATATCCTGTCATGTCCAAACTGCAGCAGAAGTGCATGAGCACCATATTGGCCTGGTGTTCCCCAGGATCGCCTCACTTCCACCGGGTCTGACCCGACCTGCTGGGCAGTTCAGCATAGAAACCAGCAGAAAATCCACTCTCCACACCCATCGACAAATGAGGCCTGAAGTTGAATCTGGCATCTGCCTCAGGCTGGCACGGACTGGTAAGCAGAGCTGTCCCTCCACTAACTTTGCGCCCGTTTCAAACACAAATCAAATTTCTCTCCCGTGTCTTTGAATGAGGTTTAAATCCACAAATTTCTGACACAGAAGTGAGAATATTGACAACTGAGCCAAGCTGGAACTTGAAGTATGTCATAAACTTGATGGGGTATAAATCTGTAAAGACATTAGAATTTAAGAAAAAGAGCAGGGGTAGGTCAATCAATCCCTTGAGCCTTCTCCATCATTCAATAAGAGCATGGTTGATGTTCTACCTCAGCTACACCTTCCCACACTATCCCTATATCCCTTGATTCCATTAGCATCCAAGAATCTGTTGATCTCTGACTTGAATATATGATGTCATGGGCAGTAGGGAAAAGCAGGCAATAGCAAATTGGCTCTCCCTTTTGATCTCCACCCAACTACCTTTTCCATACAACCAGAGCTCTAGCAATTCTAGGTAACTTTCTGCACCAAATGCAACCAGTGTCTAAGTAAAGTCTGCTTTGGATTGAACAGACAGCTCACGGTAATAAATGTTTGGAAAATAGTCAAGATTATAAATACTTTTAAATTACTATATATAAATGAGTGTAAACTGATCGCGTAAAATGTCTGCATTGACGAAATTAAAACTTTTATAAACACTCAGTTGTGCTTGGCATCTGAATAAGCATTTCGGAGTAAGATCTGAACATCTGAAGAACAGAGGAAAGAATGAGTAGGGGCAGAGTAGGGCAATGGGATCTGTTTTGGGTTGCTCTAGGAAGAATAGCCACAATGAGCTGAATGGGCTCCCTCTGTTTATCAAATTGCTAAGGTTCTACGGATTGCTGCGCTGAAATGCCATTCGATATCAAACTTCCTTAACTCACTTTTAGCCTAATATAGGTGGGGCAGCTCAGTGCTAAGTGGCAGCCAAGAGCTATTAATGTTTTGCTTATAACAATGTACACTCTAGTTTCATGAGCAGAGCAAATGCATTAAAAATACAATTCTAAGGCCTGGGTTATTGCTCCTGGGTCAACAGTGCAGAGTCAGGACACTTCTCGGCCCCACAAACCCAACCTGGTAAAAAAAAATGGCCCGGAAGATGGAGTTTCCCGTCAGGTGGGTGCAGGCTGACTGGAAGGTCTGCCTTTGTACTCTGCCACTTTATCAAAGATTGAAGAAAATAAAACAAAAAACATCATCCCTCCAGCACTCACTCCTCACCCGAACCCTCACCTCCCCACATTCCCTATGCCCTATCCTTGCCAACCCATGCATCTCATGCTCAATATCTAACCCCCCAAACATCCCATGCCTTCCATGCCACCCTATGCCCCTGTACTAACCTCCACCCCCCCACCGCCCCCCCCAATTCCCAGGTAACCTACAAGCCAGCCTAAATCCCTGTACCCATAGCAAGCAATGTATTTTTTAACACTCCAGACAATTTTGTTTTCAAAAATTTAAAAGGCAGTACTTTTAAATGCCTTGATAGCTCCCTGTGACATTTGTTATTGATGGATCCTTTTGACAGTTCTGATAGGTTTTTTCTACAATATTGATAGGTCCTCTTGACAGTTTTGATAGCTCCCTTTGACAGGTCTTTTGACAGTTTTGACAGTTGTGACAGGTCTGTTGACAGTTCCAATGAGCTTGATAGTAATGAGTTTATGCATTTTTTATGCACACCTATGCCTACTTTCAACAATTTCAAAGGGCACCTGACCTCCACCAAAGATGCCCCGGAACCAGGGTACCCTGGCTATCTAAATGAATCCACAAATTTCAGACCTGCTCTTACCTGGTCTAAACTGCACACTCCTGTTTTTCCACTACATTGAAGAAAATGGAATTGTGTGCAGGAAGCTGATGATTTAAATGGCCAGCTGCCTCCATGAATGAACCCCGGGCCAGCCCCATTCCACCCCCACCCCGAAAATAGGAAATGCTGTGTTCGGAGGCAGGATTTAGGATTTTCAGCCACTTCTGTCATGACAGAGAGACTCTCTGTCGCGGTGAAAATTCAGGCCTATTCCAGTGTTCTTCATTGCAAGGCCAATGAGCCAATAGCGACTCCCATCAACAAGAAGTGCAACTCCCCAATTCCACGTTGGTAAGGTAATGGGACCTGTAAGCTCACTGAGCGTCATGTGAGTCATTTTAACATTGTTTCTTGTGTGACTGACGCCACTTTGGAGCAGCCTCCTCGCTGCTTCCCATCCTTCGAGTTACAGCCCGATCTCTGAGTTGTGACCTCTTCCCTGTTCCAGACCCACCCTCTTGCTAAACCAGGTCCAGGAGGGGAAAGCGGCGAGAGGGTCAGTCAGAGAGCGGGAGGTTCTGCAAAAACGTGAATCAGGGTGGGGGAAGAGGTCACAACTCAAAGGTTGGGGAGGGGGAGAGACCACAATGCTGAGGGCTGGGGAGGAGGAGGATCTGTAGTAAGTGGGAGGATCAGGGAGCAGGAGGCTCCGGAAGCAAGATTGGTGGCTGGCAGGAAGTGCTGTTAGTAGAAAGTTACATTTTTCTTTTAAAATAAAATAAGCTTAAAAATATAAAAGTTATTTCATTTACCAATGTAGGAATTTAGCTCGTCCAGTTTTTAAAATTAGTTTTACATTATTCAGCTTTTAAAAAGTTTACTTGCACAGGTGCATTTTTAATTCCTTACATTTTCCTGGTTATTGTTTTATAAATGCTGTGTTTTTTTAATTGTACATGTGTATTTATTTTTAAGTATAAAATGTGATTTTATTTTATTAACTCATGACACTGTAAGATTACATCATGAAGGAGGAATAAGCCATGATCATTTAATAGTTGTTGTGGCTCTCACATTGCAGGTTTTTTGCTAAGATGGCTCTTGCTTGAAAAATAGTGAAGATCACTGGTCTATTCCTTTTACAAATAATAATTTCAAGTTGCAAACTTGCATCTCCTATCATGTTTAAACTGAAGATGAGACCTAACACTGTTGAAAGATGGATACAGAAGGGTTTACATTCAAAGATGTGCACTTCACTCATTGGGATATTAATCAAACTTAGGAGGTACTTTGCTGTAATTTTAACTGGAGAATACTCAGTTTTGAGACTGTGTTCCCATGTTACAATGTATAATTTGGCCAATTAAAACTGTTTTTCATTCTGCCAGACCCGCACATTCACCATTGGTTCCCCGTTAGTGGCCTCACATAGTCAAATGCAAAACAACTTGAAGATTTACCACACGGACTCAGCATTGTGCCAGGGACTTAAAAGATGGATTCAGAGGACCTTGGCAGAAGCTTTTTGCAAGTTCACCTGAATGGACAGGAAATAACGGGCAGTTGAGCACAGAAATGAAAAACCAGCTACTTAATGAGCAGTGATCAGTGCAATTAGATCACCCCCATGAATTGCACGTGTGCCTAGCAGGAAACAACACCTGATGTTCCAATACCTGTTCTGCTGCTTTCAAATAGGATCAGCTGTCACCAATCTTCCAATCTCCTATTAATTTGCAACTCCTTAATCCCCATGCATTTGACACTTTGCACCTATCGCCAGTCAATTTGAAACCAGCTGACAAGCAATGCCACCTGATGAAAGAGTAGTGAACAGTTATGGGTTTGAACCACCTGGCCCTCATCTCCATCCCACACACATTTCACAGCTCTTAAATTAATGGAAATTAGAAGATTGGAGCAGGTATACCATCTTTTGTTCCAATGTTTTAACAATGGAGAAAATAGTTCTGGAATAGTTAAAAATGAGAGTGATAGAGAAGAGACAACATGAATTACAGAACACTGCAACCCTGAGGCTAATATGTGAATCAAAGTACAAAGACCAAAATTATTCTTCATAGGTGAATGTGGAGAGTGAGAGATGGAAAGTTATTTTACTGTGGGAGGCAGCACAGCTAAGAAAGTAACAACAACTTGTATTTCTATGGCACCTTTCATGTAATAAAATGCTCCAAGGCATTTCACAGGAGGGTTATAAAACAAAATTTGACATCAAACCACATAAGGAGATTTTAGGTCAAATGGTCAAAAAGCTTGAGCAAAGAAGTGGATTTTAAAGGATATCTGAAATGAGGAACCAGTGGGAGATAGGCAAAGAGGTGTAGGGATGGAATTCCAGAGCTTATTTTTGAAAGCATGGCTGCCAATGGTAAACCAAATCCAAGAGATAGGGAGGCTTGAGATCATAGAGAGATTTGAAATCAAGGATGAGAATTTTAAAATCGAGCTGTTGCTGGATCTGGAGCTGAGACAGGCCAGCAAGTACAGGGTGAAAGGTAAACAGGACTTGCTGTAGTTAGGGCGTCGGCAGCAGAGTTTTAGATGCCTCAAGTTCTTGGGGGTATAACATGGGAGGTCAGCCAGAAATGTGTGGGAAGTGTCAGGTCTAGAGGTAACAAAGGATGAGGATTTCAGCAACAGGGGAACTGAGGCAAGGGTGAAGTTGGGGAGAAGGAAAGAGGTGCCTGTCGGGGCAGTGCGTATTTGTGGTCGGAAGTTCATCTCAAGGTCAAATACAATACCAAGGCAGAATTTTTAGCTCGGCATGCAAGCACATGCCCAACCCACTCGAGCATGAAATAGCACATGATGATGTCAGGTAAGTGTCCCGACATCATCTTGCGCTTGTGCAATATATCAGTCGGCAGGCAGGCGCGGAGGTCAGAAGCACGTCCACCGACAATTAAGAGGGAAATTAAGCCCACTAAAGTTCCAGTTGACTCCAATTTTTCGTGGTCTGTCCAAACTTACGGTTGGCGGACAGGCGAATCTGCCAGGTGGACTTTGCATATTTAATGAAATCTCATCCAAGGACGGGATTAGGTTTCCGTTATTAATTTTAAAAAATAAAAATGTTTGAACAGGATTTTCATCATCGGTATGTTCAGGTGACTGATTCGGATGTGTGGACATTTTCTTCTGCATTTTAAAATCTTTATTCATTGCTTATAAATTCTTCAGCTCCCTGAGGCATCTCTTGGCTTCAGGGAGCTTTCATTCCACACTCTCTTGTGCCCGCGCTTATAACAGCGCCCACTCTCCTCCCGCCCCCACTCCAGCAGCGCTGAGCATTTCACACTGGCTGGCTGTTAATTGTAATACATCAGCATATCATTACTAGGCCAGCCCGCCAGACTCAACACTCCCCCCACCCACCCCTCACCCCCTGCTGGACTGTTCGCCCACGTTGGCAGGAAAACACACTGACCTGTTTCACAACAGCATAGATATAGCGTGCACTTGGCAGGCTGCACTTCACTCGGGACTTGCTTCAGTCAGCACTCGGGGTCATCAGCGCCAGGCTTCACAGTCAGCACCGCATCACTTTGAGGGGAGGGCTCACGGCTAGGTCTCTACCTACCAGATCAGCCGTATGTGGGTGGCTTTTCAATGGTTGCAGGGCTAGATCTTGCTTGGGAGGGGAAAAAGTGGCCTCAGGCAAGGGAAGAGGTTGCAGGATGAGAGCTGTACTGGGGAAGGGGGGTTTCCCAGGTTGTGTGTGGGGGCACATGTTGATCTGTGCAAGTGGCCTCAAGATGGTGAGCGCTGAAGAGGCAGCTTCCAGAGGAGATGAGGCTAGATGGACACGTGAGGGTATACATGTGAGAATGGGTGGTGATGTCCTTTGAGCTGGCAGTGAGTGAGATGCCAATGAATGTGTGATGAGTTTGAGTATGTGAGTTTAGAGTGATGAGATGGTTGCCATACTCTGGCTGCACGGATGAGATCATTCATCCTCTATCTGCATTGGATGGCCAACCTCTTCTGTGCAACATTGGCACTGATCACCGCTGCCATCGCTTACCAAGCTAAAGTGGTAATGCAGCTGCCCCTCCTGTGGCCAAAGCTGGGGTTGAACACATCACAGCAGCCTCCACGCATCCAAAAGGTGCTCGAGGGCTGCAATCTTCTTGCCTTTTGGGGCCATGTCTTCTTTATTGCATTCCTGAGCTGTAAGCACTGAGCGTGGTTGTACTTTAAATGTGGTGCCCTGCCTGATGAAGCAGTGTGGCAGGCGAATGAGAGCGCGCCCTCAATGGAAACTACATGTTTCCAGAGAATGTATAATTAATGCGGCGGGTTTGGGATGATACAGCGTGAAAAACTATCATTACCCGTCCTTTGTCTAACTTAGTGCAAATCTGGGATGCTTCTGCCCAATGGCTTCAATCTTAGTAATTCATTGAAGGGAAACCTGAAAGTTGCCCTCCAAGCCACTCAACATCCTGACTTAGAAATATATCACTGCTTCTTCACTGCCGCTGGGTCAAAATCCTGGAACTCTCTCCCTATGGGTGTACCTATACCACATAGACTGCAGCAGTTCAAGAAGGCAGTTCACCACCTTTTCAAGGGCAACTGGGGATGGGCAATAAATGCTGGCCTAGCCAGTGATGTCCAAACCCCATGAATGAATTGAAAAAAAAATCGTCTGCTCATACAACATTGGATGTCTGACAAATTAGAGATGGTGGAGGAGTCGAGAAAGGTGGTGCTCAGGTAGAGCTGGGTGTTGCTGCATATATGTGGAAACTGTTGCTGTGTTTCTGGTTGATGTTGCTGAGGGACAGCATGTACATGAAAAATAGGAGGTGGCCATGGATAGGTCCGAGGGGGACACCAGAGGTAACGGTGCAGGAGTAGGGAGATATGGCATTGCTGGTGATTCTCTGGCTGTGATTAGCTGCCTGTGATGGCCAAGTCCAATATCCTGCCCTCTTTTCATGTGCACATAATTACACTTTCCAGCAGAGCTTGCAGAATGGTAGTCAGAATCTTCTCTTTCTCCCAGCGCACAAATACACTGGCCAGTATAGGCTACTAAGTCACACAGTACAGGATAATCCCAATTCTGATCCCTCCATGCTTTTAGAGTTGATAATAGAAGAGCAACCACACTAGGCCTCAGCAGCTTTTGAAGGAAAATTAGCCAATATTGATATCACTGACCTCTGCTGGAAAATGCACGTGTGGATGTCAGTAAAGAACATCCTTGATTGTGACGCCACGACCACCCCTCCCCCCACCCACCCCTACCAACTCTGAAGAATTAGCCTGCCAATACTCAAACATTCAAGCTGGGATGTTCTATTTCAGCACTCCCTGCGCACACCAAGAGTGTGAATTGCAAAATGTTGCACCTCAGCCCATGATTCTCAACCTTTAAATTACTGATCAGAAAATAGTCAGATGCAGAGTGTGCATTATTCTCAGAAATATACTCCTGGTATCTGTCAAACATGCTGAACTGGAATCCTGGCCTCAATGTGTAGGCTCACACATAAATGATAACTACCTGGACACTCTGGCAAAGGGTGACCAAGACCCGTGTCCCTAACATGAGTCACAAACTTCAGATGAGGACAGAAGCAAGGGGAAAAATTCTCCTGGTAACATACCTTACATATCTCTCAGCCAAGACATCCTTATGTCAAGCTGAAGAATATTAGTTTATAGATATCCCTTATCTTAATATTATCTTGATATTTTATGTTGTTACCCTTGATCCATTTTATCATGTAATGCAACAGGTGGCATAACACACACAATAGGCAAAATAATTGGTCGACAAAACCTCTCAGGTTTTAGCCACAATGTAATACTAAAGAGCAGAGGTGATAAATTTGTCTCTTGTAAGGTTAATGATAGTGTGTATGCAGCTATGACAATAGGTAAAGATAAAGTCACCTCTAACTTTATATAAAATTACGAGGCAGGCTATCTTCTATTCTTCAAATGAAAGTGATGGATTTGTTTTGTTTAAATGCCCAGAAGCTCAGCACTCCCTGTATTGCCTTTTACCAGATGTAGTCAGCCTGAAGGCAAGTAGAAGATTACAAAAGCAGGAGCTTTTTTGCACAGCAGAATTACAATCTCTACACTCTCAACTTTTTCACCTGCACCAGACCCTTCAAGCATTGCTAATTGTATTTAAATATCATTTTTGTTCAGATTAATTCCAAATGCTATTCCTTAAAATGTTGAGTTACATTTTAATACTGACCCTTGAAGTTTGTTTTAGCTGTGGTAGTTGTGCTGAGATATCCTGTATCCTGTGTAAAAAAGGTACTCGAAAATTCATGCTGGATATGGATGCAATAGGAAATGGTCTCTATGAAATGTTAAATCATTGAGTGTGAAAGAGTAATTCAAGCTTCATCTGTCTTGCTTTAGTGTTTGCCAATTTCAGCCAGTTAACTGAATTACTACAGTACTGCAGGGACTCGGCTGGACTCACACTTTATTGTAAGGCCATTTTAATAACCAAAAACAATATTACTGTACAATGCAATATTACTTCATGTATTTGAAAAACTGTATTTGAGATTGCTCACTGTTACTTAACTAATATCTTCATGAGAATTTATTTTCCTATTCATTCTTCTACAGTTCAGTGAGATTATCATTTACATAAAATAGCTTACAAAATTCAGACTTGCCAATTACTGTGTATATATTATTTTGTGGGCAATGACTCATTGTAAAAGCTTTGAATCTATACACATTAATGTTCAATTTATTGTTTCTTCAGCTCACCCTAACAGCTTGTCCTTCTAACTGAGTCAGAGCTTATCCTAACTCATTAGCTGTTAATAAGGATTTCTGGACTCTTCAGTGATCAGCTGGAGGACTTGGCTGACTCCCGTTCCTTAGTTCAGGCACTAAGTTTAATTCTTGTGTCCCTACCTTCATCCCAGCTGCAGTCAAGCTTAGCACAGACAAGGGGCTGAACATGGGACTTCTACCAGGATGTGTAACTCAGCTATTCATTATCCTAACAACTTGAGTCACCATAGAACTATAGAGACTTTCTTAAAATAACTTTGAAAGTGTTATTCTCCAGCTTAAGGTACTTGGTGCTCTCAACAGGTAACTGAGGTTGAGCGTGGGAAAGACACAGAAACACAAAAAGGTACTGAGAGGAAGAGATACATATGTGGCTTCAACACTCCAGGTTAAGGGTCAGCAAAAAACAGCCATATTTCTACAATGATTGCTAACCAATGGCCACTCTGGATGCATGTGTGGATTTAATACAGGTCTATGCCCCCTATGGTCAAATAGCCTGTAGCATTCAGCATTTGGGTTCACCCATGTGGATGGTTACTTAGGCAAAATATTGCCTGCCCAGCTGAGATTAACTCATTCAGCATGATGCAAGAGACTGAGCTAAGCCCGTCCTGGTCTCAGTTCCATTCTGGCCTTTAACACCTGAACCCTTAGGGAAACAATCTTTTATCTTATACACTCTTCCTAATCCTGCAAGGATGTTCTCTGGGAGGGTGTAATTACAATGCTATGGGGCCTCACAGAATTCAATATCTGAATGGGTTGCTATTGTACCTGTATCCATGACATCAGAGCCTAGGCCACTAAGGTAGGCATGTCATAAACTCACAGGTAATGACAGCAAAGTGGCAGAAATATTAAATAAGGGGAGGCAGTGGCATAGTGGTATTGTCACTGACTATTATTCCAGAGACCCAGGGTAATATTTTGGGTTCAAATCCCCCCCATGGCAGTTGGTGAAATTCAAATTCAATAAAAATCTGGAATTAAAAATCTGATAATGACCATGAAGCCATTGCTGATTGCCATAAAAACCCACCTGGTTCACTCGTGTCCTTTAGGGAAGGAAATCTGCCATCCTTACCTGGTCTGGCCTACATGTTACTCCAGGCCCACAGAAATGTGGTTGACGATAAAATACCCTCTGAACAAGGGATAAAGCAATAAATGCTGGCCTAGCCAGTGACGCCTACATCCCATGAATGGTTAATAAAATATAGTTACTTCAGCTTGGTATTTATCAGTGAAACTAAGATAATGGAAGATGAAATTGAAATATATACACATATACAAACAGGAGGGAGATCATTGATAACCTAATCAAACTTAGAGATGATAAAACCCCTGATCCAGATGGATTGCATATAGTATATATAAGTATCTCTCTCTCTCTCAATCATATATAAGAGAATAACATTTGCCCAAGGCCTGACTCCCAACTTTCAACCCCTGACCTTAGTCCTGACCTGACCCCTCCCAAGGCCAGACCCACACCCCCACCCCTGAGGCCCGACCCGATCCTGACACCCCTCCCCACTCCAAGGCCCGAACCAACAACCCCTCCAAGGCCTTACCCAACACTGCCCCCCACTCCAAGGCACAACCCTAACCCCTACATCCACTTATCTTCTCTCTGGCCTGTTAAGAACCATGAAACTTGACTGGACCTTTAACTTACCTGGTTTATGGCAACTAGTGCCGTGAAAAAGGGAGCATGGCCTCCTTAAATCCGATAGAGCTACACTCAATGCTAGGCTCCAATGCACTGCCATGATCGCACCAGGCCAGAGTCAGAAGGTCAGGCGAGATAGGATCAAAAAAATTTGCAGCAGGAAAGCGGAGCGGCAATCTGACTCTGACTGCCACTCTGCAGAAGTTCAGGTCCAATATTTGCAGAAAGACAAACAAACAGCAAAAACATTGGCCAGGATTTTCCACTCAGCGATTTGGGGGCGGGGCCTGCTCGCCGAGGAGAAAATGACACGGGATGACATCGGGAGGAATCCCCAATGTCATCCCAGTCCCTTTAAATTAATTGGCCCACCCACTTAAAATGGTGGCAGACCCCGTTTCAGTGGCAGAAGTCAGCTGGCCGCCTGCCACCGAGCCGGTGGGACCTGCACCACATATTACCCGCAGAGGTAATAAGTGTCAGGTAGTACATTTTGGGAAAAGGAATAAGAAGGCCACAAACTCCTTGGAAAATACGTATCTCAGTGGGGTGGAGGAGCAGAGGAATCCAGGGGTAAAAAATACAGAAATCATTAAAAGTTAATAGATCATGATAAAAACAGACAAGCACTGGGATTAATTTTATAAAGGATAGAATTGAAATGCATAGACATCACGGGCAGAATTTTACATTTGGTATGCAGGCTAGCGCCCAACACACCGGAACGTAAAATGATGCACGGTGATGTCGGATGTGAGTGCCGACATCATCGCAAAGTTGCGCAATATTTACAGTTAGGCGGGCAGGTAAAAAGGCCAAGCAGCCTTTACATTTCTTTAGGAAACCTCACGCACGAATGGGATGAGGTTTCCTAAAGTTATTACAAATTAAACAAAAGCTTTCCTTTGAAATTAAAAAGATGCCCCATCTCATGGGACACAGTCACATGGGGGGACGTGGTTCATTGAATTTTTAATGTAATAATTAATTTTTTAGAAAAGCACTTCAGTCTCCCTGAGGCAATTGAAACGCTCTTTCAAACTGCACACTAAGCCCGTCTCTCCCTCCTCCCCCTGCATAGGTAGCGCTCACCACTCGCGATCCATGCAGGGCAGGCCTTAATTGGCTCGTCCACATGAAACTGCGATGAGGAGCCGATTGTGGACGGCGGCCAGCTCCCTGACCGCCCCCTTCTGCTCCCGCCGAGCCTGCCCGATGAATGGAAAATCCTGGCCTATGTTACACTTGTATAGGACCTCAGTTTGCAACATTTGGAGAATTGTGAACAGTTCTGGTTGCCATATTATATAAAAAAAAGATATAGAGGCACTGTATATTTCCTAGAATTTGTTTCCCCAAGAAAAGATTACCTAGAATTATACCAGAACAGAGAGGTTATGCTTATCAAGATAGATTGAACAGGGTGGGCCTCTTTTCTCTTAAAAAGAGAAGATTAATGGGTAACCTGATAGGTCTAAGATTATTAAATCTGCTGCTTGTGTCTTAACTTGTAGCAAGCCCCACTCCCCTATTACACCTGTGCTCGCTGACCTACATTGGCTCGCATTCAAACATCTTGATTTTAAAATTCTCATCCTTGTTTTCAAGTTCTTCGATGGCCTTGCCCCCTCCTTATCTCTGTAACTTTCTCCAACCCCACAACCCTCCTCTAACACTGGCCTCTTGTGCATTCACAAATTCATTTGTTCCACTGTGGCCGTGCCTTCAGTTACCTAGGCCCCAAGCTCTGGAATTCCCTTCCTACACCTCTCCAACTTTCTCACTTTCCTCCCAGAATGAAAAGACAGTAAAACTTGTGAAATGACCGGTATTGGTCCAAACTGGTGTGTGTACCTTAAAATGGAACTCCAGTTCAGTTCAGTACCAGTCGTTTCCAAGCTTTACTGGCACTTCTTAAAACCTACCTCTTTGATCAAGCTTTTGGTCATCTGACCTAAAGTCTCCTTATGTGGCTCAGTGTCATACTTTGTTTAATAATGCTCCTGTGAAGCACTTGGAACATTTTGTTACATTAAAGGCAATAATTAAATAAGTTATTGTCATCGCTGTTATTGATAGGGTAGACGTGGAGAGGAGGTTTCCACTTTTGTGGGGAAGCAGAACTAGAGGCCATAAATATAAGATAGTCACCAATAAATTTAATCTTATAGGAAAGTTTTTACCTAGAGATTGGTTAGAATGTGGAGCACGTTACCACAAGGAGTAGTTAAGGTGATTAACATAGATGCATTTGAGGGTAAGCTAGATAAACACATGAGGGAGAAAAGTCAAGAAGGATATGTTTTTTGGGGTTAGATGAATAAGGGTGGGATGAAGCTTTTGTGGATGGATCTGGTGGGCTGAATGCCTCTTTCTGTGTTGTAAGTTTGTTGTAATTATGCAGTCTGGCTGGGCCCAGAGTTCAAAAACTGAGTATAGTACTTGTCCATCCATGGCTTAAAAGTACTGAAGTCACCAGCCTCAATCGCCTCCCTGGGCAGGTCACTCCAAACCTTCACCACTCTCTGTGTAAAATAGTTCCATCTGATCTGTCCATTCATCTTCCAGCTTCTGAGCTTCATTCCATAACCACTCAGCATTGTTCTTTGGACCCTGGGAAACAGTTTTTCAGTGACGTGTGCTTTGCCTAACTGGATATATTTCTCAGTTTTGGATGGTTGCAGGAGATGTGCAGTCCAGCTGTTTATTTTTTTGGTTGAGTTACTGAAGTTTGTTTTTGTTCCATTCAACTTATTTCTCTTCAAATTCCTGTTCTAAATTATGCCGTTTTTAAAGCCACATAGGCTTCCATCTTTCTTTCGAACAAATGAATGAATGGCCTGGCTATATACAACAGAGTATTTGGATGTTTTGGATGAAAGCTGGCACTAACAGAGTTAGGTAAGTTGGATTTGGAGGTAAGAAGGCATCCATCTGTATCATACTGACCTTCGGAGAGTACAGAGACAGGTTACAATGCTTGTTCTGGGTATTAAGGATGAGAAATTGGGCTCATTAGTGCCCATTTCTTAGATGGTACCAGTGCCTTTAGAGCTCCAAAATGGCATCTGCATTGCACACATACAATCGTGGCGAAAGTTGTGCAGACAGCGTATTGTAAGGATGTTAGTGTGCGTGCAGTGCATGTCCGCAGCGTAGGCAAATCCTGACATCAAACAGCATGCAACGCTGACTTGACTGCAGCAGTTTCATTTTCGAACTCAATGTTCCAGTGAATGCCCTTTCTTAACCTTGCGGAACTTAACACAGCTTCAGCACCACTCCCCCCCGACCCCCCCACCATCATTCTTTTAAGGGGGTCACCGACTACTTGCAGGTTGGTTGTTAGTTGATTTCTTCCAACTGTTGCTACTATTCTATGGCGCTTTCCATAATTGTTTCATTTAGCCAAAATCTGCAAGCTGTATTGTGGCCGGCTGCTGCAGACTCTTGCCAACTTCAATGCTTCTGCACAATCCAGTTGCTCTCAGATAAGGGTAGACTTGGAAAACAGCATGGCCAGGATTTTAAGGCCATGCCATGGCATGTCGCCCTCCCTTCCACCTCCCTCCCCCCCCACCAGTGGATTTGGCAAGTTATTTAATTCTCCATTCAGTTCGGTGGGACTGTAATACCCCACCGGCAGGCAGGGCCGTAAAACCCTGGCCTGTAGTAACCAGGTGTATTGTCCCACCCTCCTGTCAATCACTCTTCATGTGATGCCATTATGAGGGCTTCAACCAATAAGTTTATTGCATGGGTAATCCTGTGGGTGAGGCTTCCAGTAGAGAGATCACATCTTGCGTGCAAGCATCTCTATATGTCTCCTAAATAAAATTTAGCCTTTTCTTCACCAAGACTGCTGCTCCATCGAGTTATTACATGGCCCATTATTTGGAACATAAAACAGTAGACTTGCTTTTATATAGTGTATTTCGTGACCACATGACATCCCGAAGTACTTTGCATCTGAAGTATAATGACTCTTGCAGTGTAAAGAATGTGACAGCCAATTAGTGCACAGCAAGCTCCCACAAACAACAATGTGATACTGATCGTGATATTGAATGAAGGATAAATGTTGGCCAGGACACAGGGAAGAACTCCCTTGCTCATCTTCAAAATAATCCATGGGGAGGTTTACTGTTTGCCTGAGAGGGCAGATGGTCTTATCCAAAAGACAGCACCTGCAACAATACAGCACTCCCTCAATGCTGAAGTATCAGCTTTGATACTTGGGGCAGAATTTTGCCGTCGGCGAGCAGGGGGCGGGTCCCGCTCACCAACACGTAAAATGACACGGATGATGTCAGACAGAAACCCCGACATCCCAGCCCATTTGAATTTTCAGGAAGTCGGGCCCACTGACCTGTCAATGGCCAATTGAAGCCATTGACAGGGTCAATTATACAATTAAAGGACCTGCCCTTCCAACCATTGGGATGAAGTTTCATGTAGGGTTTTAAAAAGTTTAATAAACTTATTATGTAAATTATGAACATGTCCTATCTCATGTGACATTGTCACATGAAGGAGACATATTAAGGAATTTTCTTTTTCTATTTTTAATCTTTTTAAAAGTGTAAGCGATCTCCCTGAGGCTGCACTTAGCCTCAGGGAGATGTGCGCTTTTTCGTGCGCATGTGGGAAAGAGCACACTCCCGCTTTTGGGGAATCCACCCCCCGCCCACACCAGAAGCACATGGCGCGCCCATGTAAAATGGCGGCAGGGCCCACTTCTCCGGCGGGGATCGGCTCCCCGCCCACCAGAGATTGGGTCGGGCCCACCCGTCCGCCAGATAGAAAATTCTGCCCTTGGAGTGGGACTCTGAACCCACAACCTTCTGACACAGAGGGGAGAGCATTACCAACTGAGCCATAGCTGAAACTTAATTTGTGGAATGAACAGAAACCACATGGTGCTGGACAATCTGCGAGAGGAGGGAGGGGGAGGGGGAGAAGTTCCCTTAACAGCAGGCCATTTCTCTCCTGGGTCTTCAGGGAGTAATTGTCCTACCCAAACATCAGTGAGGAACAACGTGTGAGACACCTGCAATTCACCGGGGACATCCTGACTGAAATCTGGCAGCCACTACTGCAACCTCACAGCAAGGTAAGGAGCACATTACTAATGGCTGTGAAGGTTACCCTGGTGATGAACTATTATGCTTCTGGCTCCTTCCAGCCTGAGGCTGGAGATAATTTGTGGTGCAGCATTCACTGTTGCATAAGGGAAATAACTGAATCTCCATATTGAAAGTGAGCTATTACTTTTCATTCTCATCAGAGACAAGCAGGTGGAGCAAGCGGGTGATTTGACAAGGATCACAGTCTCCCCCATGATGCAGGGGGGATGCACTGCACTTTGTGACCACTGCATGTCAACTCTATCCTGAACAGGAACTGAACTAGTAATCCAGAATCCTGAACAAATAATCTGCATTCAGATGGACACTCTGGGGTATTTAAGTTCAATAAATTAAATAAATCAAATAAAAAAGCTAGTATCAGTAATGGTTAACTGTCACAGAAACCCATTGGTTTCACTAATATCCTTTAGGGAAGGAAATTGGTCATCCTTACCCATGCTGGCCAACATGTGGCTCCAGTCCCACAGCACTGTGGTTGACTCTTAATTGCCCTCTGAAATGGCTGACAAACAATCAGTTGTATTCAGGAGGGTGGCTTAACATCGTCTTCTCAAGTGTAATTAGGGAAGGGCAACAGATCATGCAGCAGGCATGATGCCTTCCGGCTTATTCCAGCCACCGCAACAAACTGAAGGGCATCTATTTGGTTACAAGAGCCATCCACTGATGACATGGCTGATGGGTCTAGTGCAGAACCCATGCAAGCATGAGGAGCGTGCATATAATGAAAGTCATACCACATGAAAGGTAATGAAACGGAACTTTGGGTTACTTAAACAACACTTCCACTGCCTGGACTGCACTGAAGGAGGCCACATATTCTCAGCAGGGTGGCTGTCAAGATTTCTGGTGATCTGGTGCATGCTGCAAAACCTCGCTATTGTGAAGGGACAGCCCTCATCATCATTATGTGGTGACAGCACGAGGAACAGGATGAGGAGGAAAAGGAAGAAAAGGAAGAGGAGGAAGAGGAAGGGAAGGGGCAACCTAAACAGCCCATTCCTACCTGGATTATCTATTAATGATTCATTCAAGTATGATGTAACAGAAACCATAACCCCTATTTCCCCATTCACCAACAATGCGACACCTTCCCTTCCATCCTACATTGACCAGCACGGTGCCCTCTTTGCCACAAGGCAAAAATAAAGACAGCACAAAATAAACATTTCAAATCCAAATTATAGATGAGATCATTCCATATTGCATATGAAGATAAACTAACCACCCTTTTGCATTCCCTTATTACCTACCTTGCCTGTGCCCTTGCCTGTGCGCAGTGCTACCCCAGTGGCTGCAGCGTGGTTGGTGGAAAGGCTGCTGCCTTTCAGTGAAGCAGACTGCAAATGACCTTGGAGGACGACCTTGAGCAGTTCTGGACCTAGGAGGCCCAGCTTTACACTGCATCACCTCGGCATGGGTGGCAGCAGTCTGTGCTGGCTAACTGATAGGCAACAGCAAGGGCAGTGGCAAAGTGGCAGTGGTGAAAGGATGAACCTGCCTTCCTGAAAGAGAGCAGCAGGTTTGAGTTCCATGGAGCTAAGTCTCCACACCCGGTGGTAGCATCTTAACATTCTTAATAATCTGTTGAAGGGCAGATTGCTGGATTACTGTGTTGTGACACCCTGCAAGCATGTTTGCACACTGTAATTCACAAGTAATGGCAGCAGGCTAAGCTTCTTACATTACAGAAGTCTCAGCTTCCAATGCAGCACTCAGACATCAGGTGGCTTCTGCCTGGGCTGTATTGGAAGCTGGGATATTAGCCATCAGACATTGCATCATGGCTGGCTCCACAAATGTGTTAATAGAATTGGCTACCCCTTCTGTGCTGGAAAGGATGGCTGCCAAGCTCTCCACAAGGCTCTGTGCCAAGTTGGTGTTAGGTTCTTTAACACATTTCTTGACATTGAACATAAATTTTGTGGCAAGCCTCCCAATGCACCAAGAATGTTGTCGTGCATACCCATCAGTATTTCCCCATAGCCTGCCCAAACTAAGTGCACATTCCAGTCTCCTGCACCGGAACCTGTGCGCAAGCTCACCCTCCAGCAAGCTGACACCTGTGCTAAATTCTTGCCCCCTGCCCTAGTTGCAACCTGCTCATGCCTGGTGTCTCACTATGAGGGGTGGAGGGCTGGTGGGGGGAGTGGGATTTTATGGAGCCTGCAAAAGTGGGAAACATGGCTGAATTAGGCAGAAGCTGAATTTTTTCCCGACAGCAGGTTGAGATGCAGAGATTAAGTCAGTGGTATTTTTGTGGTGTGTCGACCTTATTCTGGCCTGTGTCGGGTTCCCACTTGTAATATATTTGCACACCCTGAATTCTTATTAGTGTGAAACTTTATTAAATGCATCCTACCTTCAAGATACAGTCAGCAGCACATGAGTATGTCATGGCAACCGATTCATAATTGTTTAAAGATGACATGCAGTAGTCGGCTTTGTGCAGTTGTGTCCAAGGACAGCAGTGTTTCTTGTTGAACTCTGCCACACAAGGGAGGAGAGCAGGAGAATGGCAGCTGGCATGGATGCTCGGGACCAGCAAGGGTGAGTCAGTGGTGAGGGGGAAGGGTCTCAGGAAGACATAATAATGTTATTAGAATTTATTGTAAAATAGTGGTGTGTGTGTGTGTGTGTGTGTGTGTGTGTGTGTCTGTGCGGGGTGTGTGTGACATAATTGGATCAAAGGCAGCTGGTCTGAAGGTTTTGATGTGTTAGAGGATAAACTGTGTTTGAAATGTTAAGTAGGTAAACATGGGGGAAGTTTAGAATGTAAGGTGTAAGAGGACAGTTGCATTTTTAAATAAACCAGGCTAGATTGTTTTCAAAGGTGGGGTGAAATGTGTCACCTAGCCAGGTGAAGTTCAGAAAGTGTGTTTATTTTTCCCAAAGATTACTAGTAAAATTGGTACTACGATAAATTTTTATAATCAGGGAGGTAAAGTCCAAAGACTTAATGAAACAATGAGAATTTGCATTCAAAGGGGAAAATATGTATAAAGGAAAGAAGGTTGTGTATAACGGCAGGCATTTTAAGTTCTAACAAATGTGAAATGCTTTCAGCATCTACACCTCAAGCTACTGTCTACAAGGAACTGAAGTTAAGAAAACTCACTTTGAATTGGATTGTTCAGGGCATCACATTTCTTTGCCTGGGTCTTTTAAAAACTGTGTCTTACTGTTGCATTAACGAAAGTATAACTGAGAGATTAATTAAGGGTTTCGAAGTTAATATAGTAGTAATTTGTAGACATATATATGTGTTTAAAACTTATTTTTCTTGTTAATAAATGTTTAATCTTGTTTTGTAAAAACCTATAAGACCCAGTGCTCGTATTACTACTGAATTGAAAGCCCGCATCGCGAAACATACAAATTGCAAAATTAGCTGTAGTGCTTGTTTTAAATTTCCCTCTGGGGTTTGAACAGCTCAGCATTTACCATTGGCTTGCCACAACATATTCGGGGGCTTTTTGCAGGATATATTTGAAATTCTTTGGTTTGGTTGCAGTTGGTGGATCTTAAGGTTACAAGTACGAGAAGCATTTTGAATTCAGGAGCTGGTGTGAAGTTTTTTGAAGTGGTGAGACTGCACTATGGCTTTTGCAGTTGCTTAGACTTGTCTAGAAGTTAGAACTTTGGTTGGTTTACAAAAGGTAACTAAAGTTAAGTTAATGGAATTGGCAGGTAAACTACAATTGGGGTTACCTGCGGGGATGAAGAAAGCAGAAATCATTGAAGGTATAGCACAGCATTTAAATTTGGAAATGATACCCGACACTGGTGAATCAGAGCTGGAAGTAGTTAGAAATGAAGAGGCTTGAATTTGAACAAGCAAAGGAACTGAGAAAACTTGAATTGGAGGCAAACGCAAAGGAAAAGAATTGGAAATGAAAAAACTGAAACTAGAGGCAGCAGAAAGAGAAAGCTAAAAAGAGATATTATTTCAAAAAGAAATGGAAATGCGATAACCTGATCTCCAGAGGGAAAAGTTAGCACGTGAGTAAAATGACACGCGGTGATGTCGGGTGAGCGTCCCGACATCGCGATATTTCACTGGACAGGCGCGCGATGATCTCCGATATGCAACCGCCATTAATTAACGGGCCACTTAAGGATGTTGGGGTGCCAATCAACCGTGATTTTTTGGTGCCCGTGCAATTTTCGGGTCTGTGCCCGCCTGCACCCATTCCTGCTCTGCCCACCCGCCAGCGAGAAAATTCTGCCCATATAGTATTGGCTTAAAAAGCTGGATTTTAAAAAGGAGACATCAGATGCTAAGGAACGTTCTAATGATGAAGAAACCTTTAGCCTAAAATGCAGTAGGGAGAGGTTTAAATTTGCACAAGCTCTTACAAAGTTTGATGGAAAGAGATGTGGAAGCATTCTTTATTTCATTTGAGAAGATAGCTAAACAAATTAAATGGCCGCAGGAAAACTGGACATTGTTATTACAATCCAGGTTGGTGGGTAGAGTACATGAGGTTTCTGCTTCACTGTCAGAAGAAATGCTGGTGAACTATGATGTGGTAAAAAAGGTTATTTTGAGCATATGAATTGGTTCCTGAGGCATACAGGCAGAAATTTAGGAATATGAGAAAACGGCCTGGACAAACTTATATTGAGTTTGAAAGAGTAAAACAAAGCAATTTTGACCAGTGGATACAAGTATAGAAGATAGATACAACACATGCAGCTCTTAGAGAAGTAATTCTTTTGGAAGAATTTAAAGATTTAATTCCTTTGGTAGTTAGAACTCACGTGGAGGAACAGAGGGTTCAAACGGTAAGACAGGCAGCAGAGATAGCTGATATTTATGAGTTACTTCATAGAGCTAAACGTTTCTTTCAGCACCCTTTTAAATCAGAAAAGGATAGAATGTGGGAAGGCAGAAGGTAGTTGGGTAGTAAGGGAAGAGAAGGAGTAGGTGGAAATTCGCAGGAAGTTTTTTGCTCAGAATAAAAAGGAAGGTGCTCAGGGTAGAAGTGACATTCGAAAATTGAAGTGTTTTCATTGCAGTAAAGTTGTACATACAAAATCAGTGTGCTGGAAATTGCAGGGAAAATCTGTTGGAATTATAGGGGTGCAGAAATGTTCTGGAGGTAAAAGTACTGTGGGTTCTGAGGTTCAAGCATAGGAAAAAAACAGTGGTTTGTGTACAGGTAAAACAGGAAGAATCACTGATAGGTAAAGAAGTGGGTATGTGTTCACAATTTACCCAAGAGAATTCTGAGGACTAGATTGCAGAAATGTTTAAAGATGTTTTGTGTGAAGGCAAGGTCTTTCCATGTGTAAAGGGTGGAGCAGGTAAAGATGTTAATATTTTAAGAGACACAGGAGCTAGTCAATCCTTAATGTTGTGGGATGGTGTCATATGTTATTCAGAGGGAGAATTGCAGGAACAGGTGATAATAAGTGGAATTCATGGAGATGCTAAACCTATTATGGGAGGTAGATTTAAAGAGTAAGTGAAAAACAGCTGAGGTGATCATTGGAATAGTGGAAAAAATGCCCATTGCAGGGTTCAATTTATTTTGGATAATGTTATAGTTGAATCACAGATGTGGTTGATGCCTATGGTGGGAATTGAGCAGCCTGTAGAACTGTTTTCAAAAGAAGTTTTGCAGAGAGAGCATCCTGGATTGTTTCTAGATTGTGATAATGAGATCACAGGGTCATGGACTGAAACAAGAAGAACAGGAAGTTGAATGGCAGGGAGAAAGTGTGGAAATCCAATTAGCTGACATTATGCTTGAGAATGTTGTTCAAGAAGAAAGACTGGAAGACAGTTTAGCTGAAGTGTTTAACTCAAGGAGGATAGTGGAGTTACAGAAAAGGAATTTGCAAATAAAACATTTATATCAGGCAGCTTACTCAGAAACAGATGCAAAATGTATTCCAGAATGTTATTACCTTAAGGATAATGTTTTAATGAGAAAATTGAGGCCTTATCATGCTTCAGCAAATGAAAGCTGGAGGAAGGTTCATCAAGTTGTAATACCATTTGGATATAGAAATGAGATTCTGAGGATAGCTCATGAAATTCCAATGGGGGACATTTAGGAATTAGAAAGACACAGGTGAAGATGCAAAAACCTTTTTTTTTTGGCCTGGATTGCATAGGGATGTAGTCAAATTCTGTAGAACATGTCACACATGTCAGGTGATAGGGAAGCCGCAAGCACTAATTAAGCTGACACCTTTAATTCCAATTCCAGCATTTGAAGAACCTTTTACTATGGTAATGATTAATTGTGTAGGACCCCTCCCAAAGACAAAAAGTGGAAATAAGTACTTACTGATAATAATGGATGTGTTTACCAGGTTTCCTGAAGCAATACCTTTGAGAAATATTAAAATAGAGAAAATTGTGGAAGAGTTAACTAAATTTTTGACAAGGTATGGTTTACCTAAGGAAAAACAATCAAATCAGTGGTCAAATTTCATGTCAAAGCTGTTTAAGGAAGTAATGAACAGTTTGGGAATTAAACAGTTGGGGCTGAATCTTCTGGATGGCGTGAGGGGGTGGGTCCAACATGCCGACACATAAAATGACACTTGATGACGTTGGGCATGTGTCCCAACATCGTCATGTGCTATTGCGATATTTCGTTCGGTGGTGGGTGCCGGAGTCGGCTGCACGCCCGCCGAAATGTTAATGGCCTATTAAGGCCATTGAGGGGCTAATTAAAGTATGTAAGAACCTTAAGGTTGGCGGGCAGGCAAAAAGCCCAAGTGGCCTTCACGTTTTTCAGGAAACCTCATCAACGGGCAGGATGAGGTTTCCTGAAGCTTTCATAAAACAATTAAATAAGTTTTCCCACCTTTACAAATGTGTCCCAACTCATGTTTGAATTTATTTTAAAATTAACTATTTAATTTTTTTCACATCCATTCAATCTCCGTGAGGTAGCTCCATGCCTCAGGGAGATTGCTGCGCTCTTTCGCACACATGTGCGAAAAAGCGCAGGCCCCAACTTTCCCTCCTCCCCCCACCCACACAGGTAGCGCATAACATTACGTTATGTGGGTCTTAATTGGCCCACCTGCATAAAATGGTGGCGTGCAGCTGATCACCTTGCCTGCCTGCACCTGCTCCCGACCAGCCCGCCCACCATAGGAAAAATCCAGGCCGTGAAGTCAACAGCTTACCGTCCTGAGTGGCAAGAGGCTTTGCAGGCTCTAGCTGGTGGACTAGGGTTTCCAGTCCTCTGGGATATTCCTTGGGGAGAATCTTTGGTTTGGTGAGCCGGGGCGGGGTGACGTCAGGTGTGCATCCTGAGTCAGCTGCGCACCCGCCAAACTGTCAAAGGCCTGTCAAGGCCATTTAACTAATAATTGAAATAATTAACAGAGCTGCCCGTGCAAACTTAAGGTTGGAGGGCAGACGAAGAGCTCAGGAAGCCTTTACATTTTTCATGAGATCTCATCCACGGGCGGGATGAGGTTTCATGAATGATTTTAAATTTTCTCAAAAATTTTTATTGAAATTAAAGCACATGTCCCAGTTCATGTGACAGCTTCACATGAGGGGCCATGTCATAAATTTTTTTCAACACTTTATTGAACTGGTAAAACTTAACACTAATCTCCCTGATGCACACTTGTGCCTCGAGGAGATTTCTGTGCTCTTTTGCATGCATGCACAAAAGAGCATACTCCCGACTCAGGGAACCGCACCCCCCCCCCCTCCCCCCCTCCCCCCCGCCCGCACAGGGGGCACTCAGTGTGCGTCACAGTGGGCGGGCCTTAATTGGCCCACCCACGTAAAATGGCAGCACAGACCCGATCGGGGGTACCAATCAGTTCTGTGCCCACCTGTGTCTGACCCTGCACAACCCCCCTCTCAGGGAGAAAATTGTACCCTATGTGTCTCACTGTTGCCTTAATGAAAATGTAACTGGGAGTTAGATTAATTAGGAGATTTAGAAGTTATTATAGTAGTAATTTGTAGACATATGTATGTACTTAAAACTTATTATTCTTGTTAATGTTTAATCTAGTTTTGTAAAAACCTATCAGACCCAGTGGTCTTATTACTACTGAATTGAAAGCCCACATCCCGAAACTGCAAAGCTATCTGTGGTAGTTGTTTCAAGTTTCCCTCTGGGATTTGAACAACTCAGCATTTACCATCGGCTGCGCCATAACACAGGGGATGGTGTGAAGTGGGGCTGGGTACATACGAAGGAGTGCAAGAGGATGTGGTGGGTGGTGATGGGAATAGCCAGCAAAGGTGAGAAAATGAGGATCTAAAGAGTGATGTCAGTACTGTCCATGTGTGGGTCTATCTCAGGGTGTTGGCTGGCAGCGTCCTTACAGGACTTTGAATTCACCTACAACATTTCAATTATCCCCACTGGGAGTGATCTCAGACAAAGTCCTTTACAATGAATTGGAGGGAGGGCCAGCTGAACCTACTAGTTCAGCCATGTCCCGCAGATTGGCAAGTACAGCCCTGGACACGAACATGAACATTCAATAAGAAGTGAATGCCAAAACACCACATTGTTTCTTCCACAATAAAGAAATGTCCTAACTCCCATGTAACCATCAGTGTGTGCCAACCATGAGGCATGCCAGCACATTTATCTCTCTGACTAAGCTAGTCTCAACAAATGACGTTGGTGCACACATAAATAAAGTAAAACCAATGTTATATGAAATACTTACAAGAGAAATTTAAATTTGAAGAATGCCTGTGCCACCTTTGTGCTCTTATAAACCTTATGTTAATGGCAATGGAGTTGGGCAAGAAAGTTGTGGCATCCCTGTTTGCCCAGGAGGCTTTCATATAGCCCACCCATACTTGCTGCAGTGTCAGCTGATGGCGGGTTTCACGACCAAAAATCTTCCCCTGCCGTGTGATCGCACGTTCTCGCCTGCAAGTTTGACCGTGGTGGGTGTCCCCTGGCAACCTCAGGCATGGAGGTGACAGGGCATATTACACTTAGCCTCCTCTGTTGCCACTGCTGCTGGAGTTTGGGTCCTGGCGAGGGGCTGGGGAGCTCCTGAGCACTCAGAGCACTTTGAGCAGAACCTCCAAGTGTATCAGGCTACAGCTCCCCAGCCTCTTGGTACAGGATGACACCTCCCTGTTCCTGTTGATTGAGGTGCACATGGAGAGGTGTCCAGGGGCATTGATAACCTCTCATTGGCCCACTACAGCAGAAAGCTCATAACACCAGCAATGGTTTACGGGGTCGCTCTGACAACAGGCATCCCTGACTAGCCCCCAAGGCCTGCATCTCCATGGCGGTCACTGCCCTCTCCATGAAATAAAGAGATGTACTCACCCATCTGAGACATGTTACTGGTCATGCTGTGGATGGACTCTTCCACTGCCCCTGCATGTCTGCTCAAAGCCTCAGGGTTCTTCCATTTTTGCCTCTGCAATTCCAGCAGGCTGAGTGTGACCCTCATCAGAGGTCCTTTATCAGCCAGGAACACAGCAGGGCACCTGCCCTCCAACAGTCTCCTGGCTGTCAGTGGCCTGGCCTGTCCACTGCCTCCCTCACCTGCATCAGCGTGACTGTATGGTGCTCACCAGATTGTAACCAGCAAACAATCGACTCCCCATCGAGGTGCAGGGGTAAGGTGTGACACTGCACCCTCAATGACATCGGGTCTGTCGTCCTCAGAGGAGGTGTAAGGTGGAAAATAGGCAGGCTGCTCCCAACACTCTGTCAATCCTGCAAATGAAGCACAAACACAATTAATTGATTGGTGAATTAAGGGTTCACTCCTATCGATGGGTGCAGTGACTGCCACCGCAGCCAGAGTTGATGGGTAAGCGCAATTCCTCCTCGCTCTCCACGCCCACCTGTCCAAACTCTGCATCCAGTATGGACAATCCGCTCTGTTCCCCTGACAGCTCCAGTGCATCCAGCTCTGCCTAAGTAAGCGTTCATATCTCTGGAACTCAGCCCCTGGTCTTGGCCCTCTTCCAGATGTTGTGAGCCATTATGCCTGCAAGCATTAGGGGGCAGAAAATGACTTTTCCAATGGCATTAAATAGAAACCCTTCCCGCCAAACTGCCCCCCACCCCCCCATGAGGTCTAAGGATGCCCAGCTATCTATTCGATACCCAAGCTCTCAGGAAATTTGACTGAGGCAGAAAGGAAGAAGCAGATTCCAGTGACATACACACATGCAGTCATTGCAACTATGGAAGCTGCTGAAGGGGCACACTGTGCATGTCAATGCCCATCCTAGTCCAAAATAATTGTGTGGCCCTTCTGTCCCCATGCATCTTGCATTCATTTTCTGACAGTCTGTCACTCAGACTCACCCTTCTGGAGAAAGCCATTCATCTTTTTCCTGAATTGGATCCAGTCTCTTTAGTAGAGCCCACAACCGTTCACCTGTGTGGTGACCTCCCCTCAGGGTCCATTGGTCATTCATGATTCGCCTTTTGCAGCCATCAGCAGGAAACGGCATTTTTCAGCATTTTCGGCTGTCCCGGAGGAGGTCAGACAGACAGCCTTCGCTAAACCTTGGGGCACTAGACAGTGACACCTTCGACCTCAGTTGAACCCATGGATGGTGCTGACTGAACTGATGGTGGAGGATTCTTCTCCCTGGACCTTGTAAAGCTCTTCCTAGAGCAAAAGAAAATCAAATGCTCATGATTTCGAGTTCGGAGATCCCCTAGAGACCGCTGTAATACAGAGCTACCTGACCTCTAAAGATGGTGCCAGCTCCTGCACGGAGATCAGGTGTTACGGATGTCCCAAAGTTACAGCTGCCCCTGGTACGTGACCTGGTGGCAAGCCCACATTGCCCACGTTTGTCAGCTTGCTGCCACATATGGGTTCAGCCGGCCGCCAGCTTCTATCAGATCTCCGACTACTTCTGGGCCCAGTGGTGGGGCCAAGGACAGTAGGACTACATTCAGCTCATGGGGACTTCAAGGTGACACATTGAGGTTAAGGTTATGAAAAAGATTATCAAACTGAATCCGACAAATGGTTCACTGTAGCACAGTGCTATATACCTGGAGACACAACCGAACAATGAGGAAGTTAATATTAAGAAGGCAATTCAGAGGAATTATTCTTTACACAAAGAGTAATACAGTTGTGAAATATGATACCACAGGAAAGCAATTTTAGAGGGAGAAGGAATTGAGGGATATGCTGAGAAGGCAGATTATGATTTATCAAAAAGGAATAAACCTAATGGGCCTAATGTATAACAGAAATTTGATGCAGCGCGGCAGACTGCTGCCTTACCCATTATATTAAAGATTCATGGAGAATGTTTTGATTGCAAAATAAGAACAATTTATTAACTGTGAGAAGGCCTCCTGTGTCCATTGAAACAATTTGGATGTCAAGTGATTTCTGCTAAACTCCTCTCTCTGCCACACTTCTCTGTTCAGTGCATTTCTTTGGCCAGGATTTTGCCAGCCACTGGGAGGTGAGCTGGGGGGCTGAAGGGCCAGTAAAATTACAAGGGACCATGGTCAGATTAGCTCCTCAAAGTGGTCCAGCCTTCTTGACATTTTACCAACTTGGGACCAGTAGAGTAGAGGTTGCCTGCTCCAACGAGACGGGCAACCAATTTCCATAATTTAAGGCTCAATTAGCCATTTTATGGTGAGTCAGCATGTTGCTAACGGTAGGGTTGGCCTCCCCTCCCCCCTACCCTGCCACATTGACTGCAAGCTAAATGGAGGGAGTCTCCCAGTGCCAGGGGGGATGTTTTAATGGAACAAGGAGGGGGTCACGGGCAGGAAAGGCAGCCCCCACTATGGTTCAATGATTACCCCAGAGGGTTTTCCTCTCCATCACTAGACACAAAGATTTTTTTAAATTTTCTTTAACTACCTGGAGTAGGCCCCAGGTCTCTTGAATTCCCTAGCAGTGCATACCTCTGCCAGTTTCACTGATAAGACCTCAGAGCTGCTGGCCCACTGATTGGGCTGGTAGCACCAGGAGCCTGCCTGCTACCCTTAATGGGTCAAGCAGGGCCGATTGCCAGCAACTGGGACCCACTTTTTATTTCAAAGTCTGGGTCTTGACTCCCCTTGTAAAATTCAGGTCTCTTTGTCTCCAGTAGTTTGTATTCCTCTGTCACTTTACTCTTATCATCAGCATCATTCTATTCGCTTTCATTTGGCTAATTTCAGTCTTCACTGAAGCACATTTCAGCTAATGAACTTTCACTAGTTAGCTGGGGTGACACTGGGAAGATTATATTTTTAATGCCCAACCTTGATTACCTTGAAGATATCAAAAACCCGATTTTGCCCCACCCCCACTCCTCCACTTGACAGGATCGGGCCACATGGGTGGGTGGAGATACCAGTGATGCAGCTCTCTGGGAGCCATGCTGCATGTACATTCTGCACCATTTTGACAGGTCATGTTTCATACAACATATGAGACCCTTGTCCCAGGTAATTGTGTTCATTCTGAGTTAAAAGCAGGGCTTACAAGTTAATTATATAGGGCAGAATTTTGCCCTTGGTAAGCGGGCTCGACAGGGGTGGGTGGGGGCGATCGGGAAGTGGATTAAGGCCCGCCCAGCCTGAAACATGAGCGGCAGTGCTAAGCACTGCCTGTGCAGGCGGGGGGAGGAGGGCAAGCGGGCTGAGCGCAAACTTCGCACGTGATGAAGAGATATGAAAAAATAAATAAATAAAAATGTAATAAAACATGTCCCCCCCATGTGACTGTCACATGAGCAGGGACATGTTATTAATGAAAAATTAAAGTTTTTAAAATTTTTAATTGCTTTTGAAAGCCTCATCCTGCCCGTGAATAAGGTTTCCAAAAAAGTGCAAAGGCCGCTTGGCCTTTCCGCCTGCCCGCCAATCGTAAGGTTGCACGGGCAGCAAAAAATTTAAATTAATTGATTATTCAATGACCTTAACAGGCCTTTTAATTGTAGGCGGGTGCACTGCAGACTCGGGCGCACGCTCACTGACTGAACTATTGCGCAACTGTGTGTTGACGTCAGCATACTCGGCTGACATCAACGCACATCATTTCACATTTGAGTGGGTCTAAAATTTCTGCCCATAGTGTGGGATGGTGGTCACATGTAGACCGTTCTGGAAGTTACTTCCCTGAAAGACACAAGCAAATCAGATCAGATCAAATCCATCACAATCCACTAAATTTCATGGTCTTTTTTTTGTAATGCTCAATATAATCACTTGCCTTGGTGGGATTTTAACTTATTATGTGTGGATTGTTAGTCCACTACCATAACCAATACACTACCATCTTCTTGCCCATCTAGTTCATTCTTTCTTTTAATTCATTCATGGGATGTGGGGTAGCTGGCTGGGCCAGCATTTATTACCCATACCTAATCACTCTTGAGAAGGTGGTGGTGAGCTGCCTTCTTGAATCACTGCAGTCCATGTGGTGTAGTTACACCCACAGTGCTGTTAGGGGAGGGATTTCTAGGATTCTGACCCAATGGTCAGTGGGACCTGTTTCTCGCCCATTCCACCCATTACATGTTCTACATTCTCATCACTCAGTTTTCTTGCCAAATCATTTCAATAATTCAAGTTCCCCAGATAAAGTTGCCTCTGGAGGACTTGAACTCCTGATCTCAGTAGTTCCGTCTTCTGTCACTCCAGGTCAGCATGTTATTTGGTAATTCCATGACTGAATCAGAGGCAGACACTGCTGCAGGTGATGGCTACGGGGCTATAATCCCTATCAAACTTGCCACCTAATGGAAAATCCTTCCTGTGGCAACTCCTCTCTTCACGTGCCTTAAAGCTGAGGAAAGAGCTGAGCAATTATTCTCAACAACTCAGCCCCTTATAAAATCCAAGTCCATTCTGAAAATGATTCCAATATCTGAGACGGGGGAAGGAATTCTTCCAACACCTCTCTCGCACTCCTTGATATGGTACATCAAAAAAAGCTGGCTGTCTGATTGGCAACCTCTTACCTCAAACCTCTCTCTATCGCTCTTGCATTCTTCCCTATTCTCCATTTTATCAACACTGCTGTGCTCATTGCTTCTCTGAATTTTTCTTTAACTCCTCCAGATATGTCATGCTATAAACTCCTAAACTGAAATCATGATTTATCACCTCCTAAGTCATTCTCCATTGGTCTTGAAACCATGGGATTCCTAGTGTCCCTTCTTCCAAGAATTACATCCTTTTAAAACCCAAGCTTTGTGCCACCTACATGCTACTCTTTGACTTTTCTTTCTTGTATTTACTCCTGCAGTTTTGAACCTTTGTGATATCATCTGGCCTTTCATCTGGTTTTCTCAATAGAAAGAGCCCTCAATATTAGAGGATGCCATCTAATCTTTGGACTGTAACCTTAATCAGGGCAAGTAATGATGAAGTGGATTTCTGAATGTATTATTCAACATGGATTGAACAGTGAAAGATGCTTAGCCTGGAGCTAAGCTTTGGTGTTACTTATTCAGTTAGTATTTTGTTGTATTTATGCAACATCTATGAAAATAAGAAACCCAAATGGACAACATGCTATCATTCAACTGATCTAAACAGGATCTAACATCATTAGCGCATGCAGCAACAAATACACAAGTATAATTAAGAGCAATATCTCTGTTTGGCTGTCTCTGATGTTTGCTGGTTCATTCTAAAGGCTGTGACCTAATTAAAATTCATAAAGGTTACGCATATCATTATGCATCTCCGAGAAAAGGAGTTATTTTATCCTAATCTGTACTTTAATTAAAGGATGGATATTAAAATTTAAACAGAAACTGTGAGTAATGTTAACCAGAACGGCAAGTATGGTTTTTAGTTATTTCTTGTGCGCCATTCAGAAAAAAACTTTCCAAACCCACTATGTGAATATCTATCGTAGCGTTGACATTGTGCCATCTTATATTCCTTTTTATTAACATTGAGAAGCTTGGGTAAAGAGCCGAGGGGCAAATACAGGATTGAAAAGATGAGTAAGTCACAATTTAATTGAAGTCATACAGACAAGAAGGTCCTAGGTTTGATATGTGCTGTGTGGCGAGGTGCTTGTTATCAGCTGGCTGGTTAAAAACCTCAGTATCTCTTAGATATAATGGGGAAAAATCAACTACAACTTCCATGCTTAAATGTAAAACAATGATGTGTATGGAAAACGCATGTGTGGGAATGTCAGATGAGAGCAGAATTGGGTTCTGTCGTAAATAGTTTATTGCACACTCACTCTCCAGGCTCACGTTTAAAACAGAGTCACTTGGGTAAAGTACTGGAAGGGTTATGGCATGGAGCCAAGTCCCAGCAAGAGTCAGTTTGTCTTCAGGGCAGAAGGAAAGAAAGTTGGGGAGGAAAATTGTAGACAAGGAAAGTTGAAAAGTGATGGTGGCGACGATCAAAGTTAGACTTTAAAAGCCTGTAAGCTGGAGAAGAGTAAAGAAGTTTTGTAAAAGTACAAGGGGCAATGTGATTCAATTCAGGGAGGAGGAATAATGTGCGGTATGTCATATTTAAAACTTTGGGTGGAATCATTCCAGATTTACACAAAGCACGGTAGCGGGAGGGGAAAAAGTTGTTTTACCCTCCAGCCATAATGGTGGGTTTTCATGCAGTATCGTTGCATTCCCGCCACATTAATTTGCAGCCCCAGGAAACATGCCATCTCACTGGCAGGAGGTCTCTGATTGGCCCGCCACACCATTATATTGCCACTTCCTCATGCAGGACGCCATTTTTAAACTGCAGCTGCATGCACACTTCTCAAAGCTTGCAGCTCAGGAGAGCACCAGTGAAGACATGGCCCCAAAAGAAGAGCGCAGCCCCTGTTTCAGTGACGCATCCCTGGGAGGCCTTCTGTATGCCATGGAGGCCCACCGTGATGTCCTCTACCCCCGCTCTGACTGCAGGAGGCCCATCAGTCTCACCTTTACGGCTTGGGGAGAGGTGGCAGAAGTGGTCAGTGCCAAAGCTGCACACAAGAGTTCAGCCATCCAGTGCAGAAAATGGATGAATGATCTCATCTGTGCTGTCAGGGCAAGGCAACCATCTTATCACTCTAAAATCTCACGTTCACAAGGCCATCGCACATTCACTGGCATTTCACTCACTGCCAGCTTAAGGGGCATCACCACTCACTCTCATACACACACCCTCACGTCTCCATCTGGCCTTATCTCGTCTGAAGACTGACTCCTCAACCCTCACCATCTTGAGGCCACTTGCACAGATCAACATGTGCCCCACACACACCCTGGGATACCCCCCTTCCCCAGTACAGCCCTCGGCCTGCAACCTCCTACCTTGCCTGAGGTCACTTCTCCCCTTTCCTCAAGCAAGCCCTAGCCCTGTAAACATTGAAAAGCCACCCCCACCTTACAGCTAGTCTGGTAGGTAGAGACCTGCCCGTGAACTCCCCTAGAAGTGATGCGATGCTGTCTGCGAAGCCTGGCGCTGATGACTGCGAGTTCTGCCCAAAGGAATGTAGGGAAACAAACCTTGATGATGCCAGCGAGCACAAGTCACCAGGTGCGCGTCTCTTATGTAAAGTTGTGAAACATGTTGGTGTGCAATCATGCCGATGTGCCTGGCTGATCCAGTGTGCGAGCATGATTCCAGCAAGCTGGGTTATAATGAGTTGCTAAAGCATTGAAATCAGATTCCCAACATCCAATGGCGGCTAGCCGCCATTGACAGGCAGAGTGGACAATTGCAAACTGGTTTCATGATGTTGTGAAACCAATTTTTGGCCTTCTTGCCACCCACCCACCCTGCCCACCATGATGCTCGATGCCAACGGGGCCAGAATTTTTTTTTGTTCATTCATGGGATGTGGGCTTCGCTGGCTGGGCCAGCATTTATTGTCCATCCCTAATTGCCCTTGAGAAGGTGGCGGTGAGCTGCCTTCTTGAACATCTGCAGTCCATGTGGTGTAGGTACACCCACAGTGCTGTTGGGAAGGGAGTTCCAGGATTTTGACCCAGCGACAATGAAGGAACGACGATATATTTCCAAGTCAGGATGGTGAGTGACTTGTAGGGGAACTTCTAGGTGGTGGTGTTCCTATCTATCTGCTGCCCTTGTCCTTCTAGATGGTAGTGGTCGCGGGTTTGGAAGGTGCTGTCGAAGGATCCTTGGTGAATTCCTGGCATTCCTGAAATTCTGATGTTAGAAAGAACAAAAGGGGAAATATCACATTTAAAATGCTGAAGGGTGAGTAACCCTTCACCCTCCCCCAGCGATATTCCTCACACCACAGACCAGCAGCGCTATGGCCTACATTAGCAACACTGACAACCAATGTGCTCTCAAAGCTGTAGACCCTTGTAGGCACATAACAACCAGAAAATACCTGCATAAGGCACTCACAAGTCTGCCCCTTTAAATTACCATGCAAAACAGCTTAATGGGGCCACACACTTAGACAAATCACCCTCGCATTCCAAACAAAAAATTAGGGGGAAGAGTTGCAGACAACAGAATATCAATTAAGGGTCCATTATAGTGCAAAGGCCACTAGGAACTGGGTTCAGACCAATGCTGCATGTTTCACACAGATCCTTTACAGCAAGCATGAAAAAAAGTTCTTCAGCCTATTGGTCTGAGCTGGCCACAGAGGCGAAAAGTCAATGTGTTATAGGGTGACCAACTCATGCCGAAAAATTTAAGGGGCACTTTGATATGGCAGCAAGCCTGTCAGAGCTCATGGGGTTGGGGGTGGGGGGTGGGGTGGGGGGCTGCCAAACCTGAAAGAGCAGTTCAATGT